>NC_133137.1:100614160-102011660 GCF_048418815.1 Hemitrygon akajei | reverse complement strand
CAATTTCTCTTCAGAACATCTCCAACTAAACTATAACTTTGGTGTTCTTTTATTAAAGCCAGCATTTGCAAATGTTTGGCTTCATGAGTAGAGTACATATGGAAGGGATAAACTTAATTCAAAATACATTTATTTTTACCATGACTGCCCGTAATAACATTTTTCATGTGCTTGTATCCTTAGTCTCCACATCTCCACTTATCCCCTACCCAAAGTTCTATCAGAATTTAACACAACAAATGAATTTACAATCGTATTATGTTCCTCACGACCTGAAGCTGTACAGCAAATGAAATTCTTGAAACATTCCAATACGATTCTGCAATGCCCTAATCCATTTATTATAGAAACAAAATGATGGATGTAATTTTAAAAAGAAGCCTCAAGAAACATTTCCTAATAATCGAGGGCAATTGCATCTCATTTTCAGAAGGTTTGAAGAAGTGATCAAAGATTCAAAGGAATGCAAAGTTTTAAAGATAGGTTTTCTGTTTAAATGTACAAACTCGCCTAGAACCTTGTGTATTTATAATTAAGTGTTGAGAAGAAGCTTCTGACATGATGAAGGAAGCCCTGAACCACCAGAGCTGTAGGACCTTCATTGCTGCCCCAAACGCCAGTGGCATAATGGACAGTAACTAACTGCAGTGAAATTGCCAGCTGTCATCAACCATACCTGTGAAATCTACAGACACTCTGACACCAGTGGAATGCAAAAATCCAGAAGTTTCTCTCAATGATGCACTTTTGTGCATTTCACAGATGCAGTTATTGATAACATCAACTGTTGATGCTCAGTCCTCACTACAAAAGTCAATGAAGATGCATGAGCTGCATCCTAGGTCTTGATAATATGGGAACGCCAATGCCTTTGAGCAGAAAACCCTACAAGAGGTAGTGGATTTGGATGGGTACATCATAGGGAAAGCCTTCCCACGATTGAGCACATCTACATGAAATGCCGTTGTAGAGAAGGCAGTGTCCATCATCAAAGATCCTCACCACCCAGGACATGCTCTTTTCTTGCTGCTGCCATCAGATAGAGGGTACAGGAACCTCAGGACTTGCACCACCAGGCTCAAGAACAACCATCAGACTCTAGAACACACAAGGATAACTACACTCATCTATTGAGATGTTCCCACAACCAATGATCTCACTTTAAGGACTCCTTATCTTGTTATTTCATGCTCTTGTTATATATTGCTATTTATTTATATTTGCATTTGCACAATTTGTTGTCTTCTATAATCTACTTAATCTTTCATTGATCCTGTTATAGTTACTAGTCTATAGATTTGCTAAGTATGCCTGTAGAAAAAGAATCTCAGGGTTGTGTGTGGTGACATATATGTACTCTGATAATAAAATTCACTTTGAAATTTTGAACTAAAAGAAAGGGGAGTACAATATGGCCCATGGTGCACATAAGCTACTTTCACCACTGCAGCTGCTTGTAAGGAGCTTGTATGTTCTCCCTGTGCTGCATGGATTTCCTGATGCTCCAGTTTCCTCCGCAGTCCAAAGACTGTAGGTTAATCGGTCATTGTAAATTGCCCCATGATTAGGCTAGAATTAAATCAGGGGTTTGCTGGGCGGCGCAGTTTGAAGGCTGGAAGGGCCTGTTCCAAGCTGTATCTCAATAAATAAAACATAAGGAGGAGCCCATCAGCAATGTCCAGTCGTTTTTGAGGTTGAGCTGTGGGCTGTATTTGCCAGCAGATCTGTCCTGATTAAGTTCAAAGACCAATCACTCAGCGTTCTATTTATTTATATTTATTCATTCAATCAATCAATCAATGTATTTATTTATTTATTTGGTCTACTTATTTATTTAGAATAGCCCTTTCTGGCCCTTTGAGCCACCTTGATTTTAACCTTAGCCTAATCACGGGACAATTTACAATGATCAATTAACCTACTTCTTTTGACTGTGGGGGAAACTGGTGCAACTGGAGGAACCCACCTGGTCACGGGCAGAAAGTCCAAGCACCTTCCAGGCAGTGGTGGAAATTAACCCAGCTCGTCTGTACTGAAAAGCGTTGTGCTAACCACCACCAACTACTGTTGTGTGTCCACTTGGTAATATTCACTAACACTTTGTCAACTCAAATCCCGATGTGCCTTGTGGGCTTCGTAGTTTGGCTTCATGTTTAATTAGTTCTAAATGGAGCCAAATGCCTTTTTATAATCCCAGTTCTAATCTTTGCAATCAAAACTGACCCTATTCTCAGGCAACCTCCAGCCACTGGCTCTCCAGAGAAATTATGTGGACAGCATCATCAGTTCTCAGCTTTGACTGCTAATCTGTGCTGCAAATGGCGTGCTCAATCAAAGTGGCTTACTTCTGCTGTGGTTGGCATCAGTACTGCAAGTTTAGAACAAAAATTCTGAATCTCTGTTTCCAATCACAAATGAGCTTGGGGAATATTTGTTATGCCCAGAAGCAAACGCAGCCGTGTCTAGGGGCACTCATTAATTTCAGAATTGAGTATAGGGTCACTTTATTTATTGAGATACAGTGCAGAATAAGCCTTAAAGCTACTCCACTCAGCAATCCCAATTTACAATGACCAATTAATCTACCAACCGGTGCATCTTTGGACCGTGGGAGAAAAGCAGAGCACCCGAAGAAACCCACACGGGGAACATAACTCCTTACAGACAGTGGTGGGAATTGAACCCGTGTCACTGGTACTGTAAAGTGTTGTGCTAAGCACTACACTACTGTGCTGGCCCATGAGATGCTATGAGATGTTTTCACATGAAGGTATGAATAGGGGACCACTTTGTGGGGGGCGGTGAAGAGAACAGAACAATTGATAAAAACAACACTACTACCTTTAGGAGCTAACAAACAATGTTCAGCAATAGTGAGAACAACTATTTGTGGGAATGTCTGTTCAGCCCAGTTTAACAAAAACCCTCAGGAGGTATTGCTGCTTTAAAACTGACCACTGAAAAAAACTGACTTGCACCACAAAAAATGAAAGCTATTATAAACCTCTAGCCAGTTTATTATTATAATTCTCTAGTGAGGAGAACTATCAATCTCAGCTTGTCTTTCATATCCAGCGCTACAGTCCTATGCTTGTGGTAAACTGTGTATATCTGTCTGGACACGCCCCCCTGCTGACTGTGGCTCCTCCCACAGACCCCCTGCTGACTCCTCCCACAGACCCCCTGCTGACTGCTCCTGTGGCTCCTCCCACTGACCCCTGCTGACTGCTCCTGTGGCTCCTCCCACAGACCCCTGCTGACTGCTCCTGTGGCTCCTCCCACAGACCCCTACTGACTCCTCCCACAGACCCCCTGCTGACTGCTCCTGTGGCTCCTCCCACTGACCCCTGCTGACTGCTCCTGTGGCTCCTCCCACAGACCTCTGCTGACTGCCCCTGTGGCTCCTCCCACAGACCCCTGTATAAAAGCGATTGGGGCACTGCTCCTCCCTCAGTCTCCGAGATGTCGTGCTCCCCTTTTGCTGCTAATAAAAGCCTATCGTTCACTTCCAGTTTCCGAGAGTTTTTGATGGTGCATCAATTTTATTAGCAGCAATTTTAAAACATGGAGAGCATATTACGACCTGACAGGGCCCTTCACAGATCCCACTTATCCAGCATTCTACCATCAGGCAGGAGACTCTGGTGCATAAAGACAAGAACGGTCTGGATGGGAAACACTTGCAGACTGCCCAGCACAATCCTTGCTGTGACACAGAGGACACATTTCACTGTACGCTTCAACGTTTCGATGTACACACAAAGAAAGCTAATGTATGAACTAATATCTGACAGATAAAACTAATCTTTAGTTTTTATTGTCTTCTACAGGACACAGATCTTTAAACAGATGGCCAATTCACTCAAACTCGATGAACTGATTCTACAGTTAAGTGAATGTATTAGATATAACTTTTAACACATTTTTCACCTTCCACGTGGAATCTGAAGGCACAGTTTAGAAATCATTATCACACTATTAATTAGCCATAGTTGTTGGCATCAGTGCAAAATCTCCAAAGTAGCTGAATAAAATTACTAAGGTGTTCATTGAATTCAAAGCAAAAATCGCTGTATGGCGCCAATAACCAATGGGAAGATCCTGCAGGCAGCTCACAAAACTACTCTTCTTCTAAATCGCCTTCTTCTCCTGAACTGCCATTGATTGCAGCCCGTAATTTCCATTTGCAGCCTGTACCTTTGAGCCGACTGAACGATCTAGAGCTTTTGCGATCTCCAGGGGGGATTCAGTGAGAATGAGAGGGGCAGCCATCGATTCCTAATGGCAGAAAGCAAACCGGTGATTGGATCCATTACTCTACGCCGACTGGGGTGTCGAGCAGGTTTAAAATTGTCCAGGATGAGAGCAGAAAACAAACAAGTGTTCAGTGCCATCTGCCTGCATGATCGGTCTCCCTCGTGCTACTGACAGGAGATGCAGGAATCTCGGGTCTCGCGCTGCCAGGTTCAATTCCTGACCCTCAAAGTTCAATTCCTCAGCAGCTCGTGGCTATGGACTCACTTTTTTGGGGACTCCGCAATTTGATGTGTCATGTTCTCAGCACTGAATGCGCTACACAACTGCGGCTCACTTCGGTGACTCTGCAGTTCATGTTCCAAGTGTTTTTGTTGACTCTTCTTTACTATCTGTGTGATTTGATGGAGCAGAACTGGCTCTGTGGCGGTGGCCTGTAGCTATCGACACAGTGCTGAGCTGACTAACTTGGTGACTGTGGCCATCGACTTTTGGTCCGGCTTCACTCGCCTGGCAGCACGTGGTTGTGGACTCTCTTCTGAGAACTCCGCCGTTTAACGTTCTTTCTGCATGATTGCGTGCTTTGTCCCCTTTCTGGGCGTTGGGTGTTTGATTTTCTTTGTTGTGTTATGGCTTTTTCTTTAAAACGGATTCTACGGCCTTTGTTTGCGGCTGCCTGTGGAAAGATGAATCTCGGTGCTGTATTTTGTATACATACTTCGATAATAAATGTACTTTGAAATTGGGCTAATTTTCAATAAAGAATTCATCCTCTGGAACAGCTCACTTTATACAAGGTATCATAATGATGTCCAGGACCACAAGGGTTTCATGTTTCCATGTCAACTATCATCTTACTGAGGGGCCTGGGAGAATGGATTTGTAAAAAGCCATGCTGCAGTTCGAACTACCTGAAAAACATGAATAAAGGATTGTTCATTCTTACATTTAAATACATTGGAATCATAGAATGATAAAACATAAAAAGAGGCTGTTTGACATATTACATCGATGCCTTTAGATCTTTTATTTTTGTTTTTGTTACATTACACCTTCTCCTTCTGAAGGTACTGGTTCTTACTGGTATCCATGGACGCTAGAATCGCTCTGCTATGCAGGGACTGGAGGGAGGTGGATCAAGTGCAGGCTGATTGTTTAGCAACACGGTTGGCACAGATATTGTGGGCTGAGGGTCTTGTTCCTGTGCTGTTCAATATTCTAGTTCCACCAGGTGGCAGAGTCACTGGGGTCTCCTAATTTTAATCTCTAAGATGTTCTACCCTTTACATCACTCCATCTTCATTGACTCACTCTTCAAATCTTTAAAGCAAGAAATATCCATTAATGTGACTGAAGGGCCACACTGCTACTATGAAGCTTCTAAAGTGATTTTCATATCTTAACACTGATGTCATTGAGGCTAACTTCCTCACTCTTAAGTCTTAATATTTGTTGTGAGAATAGCCAGCCTCTCTCAGTGTGGAGGAGCAACACCTCATATTCCATCTGGGTAGCCTCCAACCTGATGGTACAACCTGTTGGCATGAATATCAGTTTCTCTTTCTGGTAAGACAGTATACCCCCTCTTTCCTCTATTCCCCACTCTGACCCTTTACTTCTCACCCATTACTTTCCCCAAATCCCCTCCTCCTTCTCTTTTTCCTGTGGTCCACTCTCCTCTCCCATCAGATTCCTTCTTCTCCAGCCCTTGACCTTTCCCACCCACTTGGCTTCACCTATCACCTTCCAGCTAGACTCTTTCCCCTCCCCTTATCTTTTTATTCTGGTATCTTCCCTCTTCCTTCTCAGTCCTGAAGAAGGACCTCAGCTTGAAATGTTGGCTGTTTATTCTTTTTTATAGATGCTGTCTGGCCTGCTGAGTTCCTCCAGCATTTTGTGTTTGTTGCTTTGGATTTCCAGCATTTACAGACTTTCTCGTATTTGTGACTGAAACTCCTTCTGCTAGATCTGTTAGGTGCTCACGCTAGTTAGGTATACAGCTCCATCACTAAGTTCATAGACTCATGGAAATTTATGGGATAGAGGAGCCATTCAGCCCATTGTGACCAGAGTACATTGAACAAAGGGGAATTTATTCCCCCCCCCCCCATCTCAGTGTGTAGTCTTATTGATAATGGCTCGTGGGCTCAACAGGAACTTTTAACCACTTTGAGTGTTTTTGCCACCACTACTCTTTCAGGCCCTTCTCATCCCCAAAGGGAGACAAGATACTATTTTTGTTAACTCCCTCAATTTATGAATTGGTTTCAATCAGTGTTGATGGCATGGGTAGTCCCAAGGCCAGATGCAACAGGAGGAGAATTGGGCATGGGACTAGCAATCCCACTCCCTACAACCCCCAGAGCTACAGAAATGCAAACAGAAGCTCCAAACACCTCATCCCTGGGAGAGGAATGATCTTCGAAGATGGACTACACCTGGATACAACTCAAAAGACAGAGGACTCTGGCGAGCTGCTGTTGGCAGCCTCTGCCCCAATCAGGGTGATGTCGGGCTAAGTAAGTTATTTGTCAGATGTATGTCAAAACCTACAGTGAAATGCATCGTTTGTCTTAACAACCAACACAGTCTGAGGATGTGTTGGGAATGTCGCCATGAGGTGTCCTCAAGTTACTAATCCTAACCCATCTGTCTTTGGAAAGTGGGAGGAAACCCGCACTGTCACGGGGAAAACGTAGAAACTCCTTACAGACAGCGGCAGGAATTGAACCCTGATCAGTGATCGCTGGCATTAACCACTACGTATCATGCCACTCCAAAGAGACAAGCATCTGGTGTATTTTTCTAGATATATCTAATTGCGTTAATCATTTCATTGATCTGCAGACATGCTGCTGAGTATAACGTTCCTAATCCTTCCATTTGATTTGCAGTTCCATGTACGCCTTCCCCATGTGCATTACCCTGCTCTTTATTGAACTCAATCCTATCTGACACTTCAATGCCCACTTGACATCAATACACAATGATGTCAATGGATATTGTCATCAAATTGATGATAATATCCATCATCCTGTAAACTATAATTTCCTTCTTTACTACATATTTTTATCTGCAACTGTAAAAAGTGATGGAATGATCCATTGGATTATCCATGAATTTAAGACTAGCTATAACAATTTTCTTGTCACAACATTGCTAAAAGCTCCACACAGTGAGTTATTGTCCTGCTGGTTTAGACATCACTTCCATCGCAGAATCAGATGATGGCACAGAAAGACCCAACAACATTAAATCATCCCCCTATGGTTAGTCAGGTTTGGTATTGCTAGGTCAAAATCACCACAGAAATTAACAATATGATTGGGTAAATAGTGGCATATTCTGTTACACAGTACATTCCACTTTACCTGTACAGGTGTATCCTGGGTTATGGCAGGTTGTTGTTCCTGTGACTTGATCATAACCTGGACAGTTCACAAGAAGGAAATGCAGCCCCGAGTAGAGTTTCCCGATGGCAAAAGATGCTTCCAACTCTATACCAGCTGGAAGATTCATCCCTCAGGTCTCCCAGATCTTCATTCACATGCATGGGCAGTACAGGTCAGGCATTCATAACGGGTAGTGTATTGTGCAGAAATTTTAGGCACATATATATAGCTAGGGTGCATAAGACCTTTGCACAGTACTGTATTTATCAACATGGAGTGGAGAACGATTTTGTAAATCTGGCGGGAGTGAAAGATGCTGGGAATTGTGAGTATGGAGTGCTGTGGGAGGAGTGTGGGACAGCTGCAGGGGCTGGGGGTGGTGTGGATCCAGACTCACCCAGCTCCCACATACCAGGCAAGGTCATTTTCTTCTGGATCATTGGTTTATTGATCATTACAAAATGTCTCTCAGTACGTCCTGCTCCCTCCCCATCTCCCTTCCCCTTTATCCAACCATAGAGTTGACGAGGATAGGCTTTTTCCATTGAGAGTAGGGGAGATTCAAACAAGAGGACATGAGTTGAGAGTTAGGGGGCAAAAGTTTAAGGGTAACACGAGGGGGAATTTCTTTACTCAGAGAGTGGTAGCTGTGTGGAACGAGCTTCCAGTAGAAGTGGTAGAGGCAGGTTCGGTATTGTCATTTAAAGTAAAATTGGATAGGGATATGGACAGGAAAGGAATGGAGGGTTATGGGCTGAGTGCGGGCCAGTGGGACTAGGTGAGAGTAAGTGTTCGGCACTTACTAGAAGGGCCGAGATGGCCTGTTTCCATGCTGTAATTGTTATATGGTTATATGATTCTCCTCTCAGTCCACAAAAGAGACCCATATCAGAATCAGGTTTATCATGACTCATGTATGCCATGAAATTTGGTTTTTTTTTTGTTGCAGCAGCTGTACAATGCAATAGATTTCATTGAAACCTATTGAATATTGGAAGGCCTAGATGGAGTGGACGTGGAGAGGAAGATTCTTATAGTAGGGGAGGCTAGGACCAGAAGGTAGAGCCTCAGAGTAACATGCCCCTTTAAAATAGAACTGAGCTGGAATTTCTTTAGCCAGAGGATGGTGAATCGATGGAATTCATTGCCACAGGCTAAGTCAGTGGGTATATTTAAAGCAGATGTTGAAAGGTTTTTAGTTAGTCAGGGCGTCAAAGGTTATGGGGAGAAGGCAGAATGGGTTGAGCAAGATAATATATCAGTCATGATGGAATGGTGAAGACTCAAAGGGAAAAATGGCATTATTCTGCTTCTATCTCTTAGGCACATTGTTCATACTGATCAAATCATTACACAGTTACAATAATTTAGAGCTTTATAAACAATTTAAAAAATGAAAACTCTGCATTAAACAATGTTATACAAAACAAGTGATTTCCTGTATCCATTGTGATTGTTTTCCCCAGTTACTGTTACTGGCTGAAAGCATTTTGGAGGAGTGAGAGAAAAGCAAACATTCAGGTCCCATAGGACTGTTCAGTGATTGTAGAGGTCAGGTGGAATAAGGAGAAATGTGAAATGTGAAATGACCTGGAGAGAAATATGTTAATGATGCATGCATGCATGTGTCACTGCAAGGCCATGCCCTTGGGAAAAATTACCCAGGTAACCCTCCCATCTTCTCTGCTCATTCCCAAAAAGTCAACTGAATCATGGCAATTAACATTCCAGGAGGTCTTTCTAGCCAGGTGCTTTGTTGGATTGAGAACACAAAATAGTTATCAAGAAGAAACAAGGCTGGTAACAAGTGGCTGTTAATTCCAAAGAAATCTTTCAGCACCTAAAAATAATACATCCCTCAGACATTCCAGTTATATACCCAGAGGGTCTGTGACTATGATGCTAAACTTCTATCTGCAAAGTAGAACACACAGCACAGGCCCTTCAGTGCATAATGTTGCGCCAACCTTTCGACCTATTGTAAGATCAATCTAGCCCACCATTTTTCAATCATTCATGTATCTATCTAAGACCTTCCTAAAGGCCCCTAATGTAATTTTTTTTGAAGACATCCATCACAATAACAGGCCCTTCTGGCCCAACAAGCCTGAGCCGCCCAATTAACCTACTAACCCGTACGTCTTTGGAAAGTGGGAGGAAAGCAAAGCTCTCAGTAGAAACCCATGCAGCCACAGGGAGAATGTACAAACTCCTATCAAACATAGGCAATAACTCAACCCAGGTCGCTGGCACTGTAAAGCCTTATGCAAGCCGCCCTGCTACCATATCTGCCTCTACTATCATCCCTGGCAGGGCATTCCACACACTCGCCACTCCCTGTGTAAAAAAAACCTTACCTCTGACATTCCCCCCTACATCTTCCTTCAATCACCCTAAAATTAAACCCTCTCAGAAAAGCCATTTCTGCTCTGGGAAAAGGCAGAAAAGTGCAAACCAATTCATAGACTATAAATAATCTACAACTCCTGGCAGCTCAAGCCACAATGATCAGGCTACCTAGTTCTACTTGTGCTTATATTTCTTATTTGCTGTCTTTTTGTGGGGGGGGGGGGGGGGAGTGTGGGAGGATTTAGAAAAGTTTGTACCATAATTCATTGAAAATTCTTCAACCAGTACCTGATGGTCTGTGGCAGAAATACACCCAGTCCACTTCAATGTTCAAAGTTCAGAGATGCTCTTCTGCACACCACTGTTGTAATGTGTGGTTATTTGAGTTACTGTCGCCTTCCTCTCAGCTTGAGCCAGTCTGGCCGTTCTCCTCTCCTCTTGTGTTTTCCATTGACATAAATGATACATTTCACTGTGTTTTTGGATGCGCATGTGACAAATAAAGATAATCTCAATCTCTAAACCATTGGCTTCAGCATTGTTATAGATTTATTGTATTCTGACTGATGTCACTGCTGGATATTGTGCAAGGGTGGGCATTTCATGCATTCAGAAGTTCTCAGACTAATTTTCCATTGAGTTCTGTGAGTATAGAGACATACCATTCACGTTCTGTGAATATTTTGCTCTTCAAATCAATCTTGTTTCTTGCAAAAATCTCTGAATTTCTAACCCTGTAAATTGTGTTTTACATAGAACATAGAATAGTATAGCACATCACAGGCCCTTCAGCCCACAATGTTGTGTCGACCCTCAAACCCTGCCTCCCATATAACCCCCCATCTTAAGTTCCTCCATATACCTGTCTAGTAGTCTCTTAAACTTCACTAGTGTATCTGCCTTCACCACTGACTCAGGCAGTGTATTCCACGCACCAGCCACTCTCTGAGTGAAAAACCTTCCTCTAATATCCCCCTTGAACTTCCCTCCCCTTACCTTAAAGCCATGTCCTCTTGTACTGAGCAGTGGTGCCCTGGGGAAGAGGCGCTGGCTGTCCACTCTGTCTATTCCTCTTAATATCTTGTACACCTCTATCCTGTCTCCTCTCATCCTCCTTCTCTCCAAAGAGTAAAGCCCTACCTCTCTTAATCTCTGATCATAATCCATACTCTCTAAACCAGGTAGCATCCTGGTAAATCTCCTCTGTACTCTTTCCAATGCTTCCACTTCCTTCCTATAGTGAGGCGACCAGAACTGGACACAGTACTCCAAGTGTGGCCTAACCAGAGTTTTATAGAGCTGCATCATTACATTGTGTCTCTTAAACTCTATCCCTCGACTTATGAAAGCTAACACCCCATGAGCTTTCTTAACTACACTATCTACCTGTGAGGCAAGAAAGAGAAAGGTTTCAGAGTAAAATGGAGAGTAAGACTGTAGATAGGTGAGATAGATCAGTGAAATAATTAGTCATGCTAATTCGCCCTAATTCCTTTCAGAATTCCAAAACGACAGAGGGAAGTTAAAAACAATCAAGTTGTTGGTTTAGCCACCCTTTGAACACGCCTAAACGTGTATTACAACACATAAGAATATAATTTATTTCCAAATTTTTACAGATTTTATTATGTGTTAAATTTCTTTGTGCACCTGGTAAATAACTGACACATTTTTTATTTTTAGAAACCTTTTGGATTCAGTCTGCTCCTTAGGGGGACAAGTGATAAATTTTCACAATGATGTACTAAAGAGCTGTTGGTCCTACAACACCTTGGGCTACAAAAACTAGAGATATTGCCAAATTTATTTTATTATTGAAGAATCATAGTGAAGTTTTTTTCAATTTCAATCCTGTAATACTTGTGCTTGGGTGGCGGGGTGGAGATACCGCTCCATCAAAGGAGGGGTAATGTGCTCCTTCCCTCTACTAGCCTGCTGCAGGTCACTCTTGGGCAAGGTGTAGCACCTGATTAGCCCCTCATCCCCCCCCCCCCCCCTCAATCAGGGTCATGTGAAGCCAGGGATAAGGTAGTGGATAGTCATATGAGCAGCTGGTGCATATCACAAGACTTGGTTATGTGATCACTGATGCCAGACAGACAATCTCTGAAGAGTATTGATAATGGCTTGGGTCACCTGTCTTGTGAGGACACTTGTCCAGAAGGAAATGGCAAACCACTTCTGTAGAAAAATTTGCCAAGAACTATCCATGATTGCCTATGTCATGCGACATGGCGCATAACCAATGAACAAATACTTGTGCTAAGACTAAGATATTCCTTACCAAGTTCTGTCAAGTTCAGCTGCAGAGTTTAAGACATCTTTGGCTTCCAGGTGACACTAAGCAGCTCCATGGGCTGCTGCAGCTGCAGAAGTGTTTGTTTAATTTCCACCCATTGAATGTGATTGTTGAGCAATGCCAGCCTGTGATCAATGGCAAGATTTTCTCAGCTTGGGCATTTCCAACCTAGTACATAGCACCAACCCTGAGCATAAGGCTTCTGCTATGCACTGCTAATTGATAGTTTTATTCAGTTATCATACAAGGTTAGTGGAAATGTAGTGCTTCATCTTGGTTAGTTATTTGTCCATGGACTGTAGCAGAACTTTTGTTTTGTACGTTTGGAGAGACATAATCTGATTAGGGACAGTCAGCATGGCTTTGTCAAGGGCAGGTCATGCCTTATGAGCCTGATCGAATCCTTTGAGGATGTAACAAAATATATTGATGAGGGTAGAGGAGTGGATGTAGTGTACAGTATATGGATTTCAGTAAGGCATTTGATAAGGTTCCCCATGTGAGGCTCATTCAGAGAGTAAGGAGGCATGAGATCCAAGAAGACCTTGCTTTGTGGATTCAGAATTGGCTTGCCCAAGAAGGCAAAGGGTGGTTGTAGATGGTTCGTATTCTGCATGGAAGTCAGTGACCAGTGGTGTTGTGCAGGGATCTGTTCTGGGATCCCTCCTCTTTGTGATTTTTATAAATGACCTAGATGAAGAAGTAGAAGGGCAGGCTAGTAAGTTTGCTGATAGTCTGGAGGGCTGACAGAGGTTATAGCGGGCATCATTAGGATGCGGAACTGGGCTGAGGAGTGGCAGATGGACTTCAACCCAGATAAATGTGAAGTGGTTCATTTTAGTAGGTAAAATTTGAAGACAGAAGATAATATTAATGGTAAGATTCTTAGCAGTGTGGAGGATCTGAGAGATCTTGGAGTCCATGTCCATAGGACACTCAAAGCTGCTGCACAGGTTGACAGTGTTGTTAAGAAGGTGTATGGTGTGTTGGTATTCATCAGCTGTGGGATTGAGTTCAAGAGCTGAGAGGTAATGTTACAGCTATATAAGACCTTGGTCAGACCCCACTTGGAGTACTGTGCTCAGTTCTGGTCACCTCACTACAGAAAGGATGTGGATACTACAGAGAGAGTGCAGAAGAGATTTGTAAGGATGTTGCCTGGATTGGAGGGTGTACCTTATGAGAATAGATTGAGTGAACTTGGCCTTTTCTCCTTGGAGCAACGGAGGATGAGAGGTGACCTGATAGAGATGTATAAGATGATGAGGGGGCATTGATCATGAAGCTTTCTCCCCAGGGCTGAAATGACTAACATGGGGGGCATAGTTTTAAGGTGCATGGAAATAGGTATCAAGGGGATATCAGGAGTAAGTTTTACACACAGAGGGTGGCGTGTGCATGGAATGCACTGCCAGTGACGGTGGTGGAAGCAGATACAGAAGGACCTTTTAAGGGCCTCTTGGATAGGTACATGAAGCTTAGAAAAATAGGGGGCTAGGTGCTAGAGAAATTCTAGGCAGTTTCTAGAATAGGTTACATGGTGGGCAAAACACTGTGGGCCAAAGCGCCCGTAATGTGCTGTGGGTTTCTATGTTCACTTTATTATATGAAACATTATAAATTATAACTTATGCTTGGGTCGCGGGGTAGAGATAAGTCTCTACCAAAGTAAGTGTAATGCTGAAGGCTAATAACTGTAATGTTTCTTAACAACAGACCTCACCTTGAGACTAAAAAAGTTCTTGGGTAAAACTAAGCAATCATTTATGGCTTATTTTATGGCAGCACTTGTACTTAGAAAGTTTAAAGCCAAGTCCCGGTGTTCCTAACTTTTTTTTAATGCCATGGACCCCTACCATTAACCGTGGACTTCAGATTGGGAACACCTGCCCAAGACTCTGACTTTATTTGACATGGAAAATACTAGAAAAAGTGCAAAGGTGGATTTTTTTTTTTTTTACTATGGACAGAGACCTTTATTTTGAGTTAGGATCCAGAATGGTACAACACTACAGCATTACAACTTTAGCAGCTCCTGATCAGCCTTTGACACTCAGCGTCCCTTCTGAAGTTGTGTAAATGGAAATCTTCCAAAGATCAGGTCAGACATTGACACTAGGTATAAAGTCTCTCCCCTACAGCAGTCAACAGTACAAGAGAAATTTACAAAACTTGGAAATATTATCAGTTTAATTCAGATGTTTTATTTGCAGATCCATCCTTACCAAGCACGCTAATGGAAATAAATAGACACATGTCTTGCATCTAATTTTCTTGCATAAAGTTATAATGTAGGCTTAACATGACCCACATTAATCTGACCATTCCATGGTCTCAGTCCCAGGCTATTTTACTGGATGGGATTCCAGGTCATTTCGAGAGTATTTCCTGGAGGAAATCTGTTCAAGAAGGAGCAGCTCTACATGAGAACAATCTCCACTGTGCTGCAGAGAACAAGCAGTAGTTGCACAAGGAGAAACTGACCAATCAAAAGGCCCAAACACGAACCACAGCCACCACTTACTCTCGCCCACACTGCACCAGAATATGTGGATCCTGGATCAGCCTCTACAGCCAGCTGAGAACCCACCAATAGACAACCTCTTAGGAGAACATCATACTCAACTCCAGTGACTGCACTACACTGCACATTTCACCACCCCACTCTCTCTCCGCACAGGCTTATATTCTTGCTTCTGCACAGTGAAGACTGGAAATACTGTACATTCAGACCATTTGGACTGTTCTAATTAAACGAAAGATCAATCCAGTTGGCCCTACTTCCCAAGGATCAGCATTTTGTTTTCCTTTCAATCTCTCAATGTGTGAAAGAAGCTTTTCCCTTCATCATTTTTTTGTTTCCTTAATCAATTACGGTACTTTCTTTTTATCTCCTCAGGTTCTGCCAATGAGAAGACGTTAAAAGAACGTGCCAGAAGTAACTCAATCTGTCCTGTGGTAGGGAAGGAACTGTCAACGTTTCAGAACAAAAACCTGCATCAGGACTGAAAAGCTGAAATATTCAATTTATTACTAATATTAAGAATTGAATATTCTGCACAGCTTTTAATTAAAGTGGTTTGTCATAGATGAATTATCTTTTCGGGGGAGATCTCACTATTCCTTACTATGTTTATAATTATTGAAGACCTGAGGCTTTTTCAGCACAAATTCTTTGAAGGCAATAAATATTCTGAGTGAAAGTAATATGCTCAATTTACCTTTAATCACATTCCAAATGCAGACAGCGACAGAAAATAGACAGTAAAGACAAGAAAGTGCCTTGCGAAAGCTTCAATGTCCAGCTCCCAGCAGGTGTGAGATTTCAGCTCTGAGAAGTGCTGTAAATTAGCTCAAAAGATTGAGCATAAAAGCTCAAGTCATCTAGAAAAGTCTACAATTCATCCATCACAGCATTCAAATGTCTTTTAAGCAAGTAAAAGATTTCATCCCTAAATATTTCATTTGGAATCCATTGCATTTTGCATGAGCTACTGAATACCTTTTCTATATTTGTTTCTCACCACTTGAACTCTGTGCTGCCTTTACTAGCAGATAGAACCTTCACAATCTCTCCGTAAACATGAGCTCATTCAAAGCTCTCAAGTCTCTATTCCAACTCACATTATCCCTTTCACCTAATGTTTGCTAATTTATGTAGACTGGACACAAAAGGCAACCAGGGGTATGGAGACAATGTAATTTTGGCATTGAGAAGAAGTATCAATGGCAAAATGGCTTATTTTTGCCTATATTGATCCATAAGCCCAACAATATTTTGATTTCAAATACTCATCTTAGTTTTCAGATTCCTCATTGGCCAACTTTTGGATCCTTGTCTAGTCACTGAAATCCTTCTGAGATACCTGCACTCATTCAGTTTTGCCTTCTGACCAATTTTACTCGTTCCATCATTGGATGCTGTGCTCATAGCAACCTAGACATTAGCCTCTAGAATTTCTTCCTCATGCTTTCAACCTCCTTATCTCTTCTTCTTGAGGACTCCTTAAAATCTCCTTATACTCAGTTGACTAATTAAAGGTTTACATCTCTAAAAGAAGTATAAGATTAGTTAGGGTGCTTGCAGAAAAAGGAGGGATTACAATGATTATGATGAACCCTTGTAGAGATAATCTCCCGGGGTTTCACATGGTGAGACCACTCCTGCCCATTGGCTGTTTTCAATCTATGAGATGTGTCATATGAGAAAGAACAGGAGATGCACACTGCACATCAGGGTTTTAGTCAATGCCCACTTTGTGTAAAGAGTGGAGGATCTCATCAAGTTACCCTCAAGTGTACAGAACTCCTTACTACATTTCTAAATTGTGTGATCCACAAGTAGAGGTGAAAGCAAGACATCAAAGGCTAGTTCAATATACTGGCAAGAAAATTGACAATGATATGTTTGCTAGCCAACTGTACCAGTAAGAAATTTACATGATAGCACTGATAAGAAATTTAAATTACTTTCACCCCAGGCTCCTGGAGGAAATATGCTGGGAATGAATGTGCAACCATATAAATCAAATATATTACCTTAGCACCATCATCTTTTTTATACTAAGTTTGAAAAGCAAATTTTTCAGACTTACTGGAGGGGGAGGACATAAAAAGTAAACTAAGTGCCATGGTAACCAGTTCCCTGTCACATTGGCCTTCCACTTTAGTGAGGATGGGCCTTACCTCTTCTGATTTTGTCAGGTCTTTGAATGGACGATCCCTTTGCTTTCGTTCACCCTCATCCCATCTTTCCCAAAACTTGGTGAACATGTATCTCTCCATGGCACTAGGGACCTTCCTGGAATCGATACTCTGATAATCTTCAGCAGGGATAGCATCCAAGTACCTTTGAGGAAGTAGTCAGGAGAACTGTTTTACTTCTGCATATTTTGAGCAAACCAAAATCCTTGTAATAACTGGTAAACCCAAATCTGTAACAGTGTGGTTAGACTAATGAATGCAAGCCACATGTCTCTCTTTCTTTCAAAATGGTTCCAAATTGTCCATCTCCACCTGGGACCCAGCTCAATTCTGACCAATTCATGCCCGCAGAAACGAGTGCTGAATAGAAGTCAGACATGAAGAACAAGACTAAAGTTGATATCAATGACTCTTAAGGAAAGACTCACAGAAAGGATTTTATTTTCACTACAGGAGATACTGCCTCATTTTGTAAAATATCAAGGGAACAGATAAGGCAGTGATAAGTAACTTGGATTCAAATAAATTCAGAGTGATTGATAAAGCAAACACGAGGAAATCTGCAGAAGCTGGAAATTCAAGCAACACACACAAAATGCTGGTGCAACGCAGCAGGCCAGGCAGCATCTATAGGGAGAAGCGCTGTCGACGTTTCGGGCCGAGACCCTTCGTCAGGACTAACTGAAAGGAAAGATAGTAAGAGATTTGAAAGTAGGAGGGGGAGGGGGAAATGCGAAATGATTGGAGAAGACCGGAGGGGGTGGGGTGAAGTTGAGAGCCGGAAAGGTGATTGGCAAAAGGGATACAGAGCTGGAGAAGGGAAAGGAGCATGGGATGGAAAACCTAGGAAGAAAAAAAGGGGGAGGGGAGCACCAGAGGGAGATGGAGAACAGGCAGAGTGATGGGCAGAGAAAGAGAAAAAAAGGGGGGGGGGGGACAAAATTAAATATATCAGGGATGGGATAAGAAGGGGAGGAGGGGCATTAATGGAAGTTAGAGAAGTCAATGTTCATGCCATCAGGTTGGAGGCTACCCAGCTGGTATATAAGGTCCAACCTGAGTGTGGCTTCATCTTGACAGTAGAGGAGGCCATGGATAGACATATCAGAATGGGAAAGGGACGTGGAATTAAAATGTGTGGCCACTGGGAGATCCTGCTTTCTCTGGCGGACAGAGCGTAGGTGTTCAGCGAAACGGTCTCCCAGTCTGTGTCGGGTCTCACCAATATATAAAAGGCCACACCGGGAGCACCGGACGCAGTATACCACACCAGCCGACTCACAGGTGAAGTGTCGCCTCACCTGGAAGGACTGTCTGGGGCCCTGAATGGTGGTGAGGGAGGAAGTGTACGGGCAGGTGTAGCACTTGTTCCGCTTGCAAGGATAAGTACCAGGAGGGAGATCGGTGGGAAGGGATGGGGGGGACGAATGGACAAGGGAGTCGCGCAGGGATCGCTTGGCAGAGTAATAATTCGGCACAGGCTACATGGGCCAAAGGGTCTATTTCTATGCTCCATGACTCTAAGGTCAAAACATGCATTAAACACTAAGCAGGTCAAACAGGGTTGTGGAAAGAAAAATTGAGTGAGTGTTTCAATCTAAATTCCTTCTTCAGAAGGGATTAAATACATTGAAGGTATGCACCATTCATGGTCTGTGCAGGCTTCAGCATATAACTGTCAAGAACTACTTTTCCTGTGATCTGGAGCTAAAAGCCATGCGCTAGGATTTTCCAGTTCAGGCTCCTATCGGGGGTAAGATATGGAAATCGGAAGCAGAGAAAACTGCATTCTGAGAACATCAGGAAATCCAACATCATCAGCACCATCAACATTCATAAATAGAAGTTTCTGAGCAGATGAACGCTGGAACACAAAATCTTTTTATCAACATGTGTAGCATTAACCTAAGGGGAGACTCTGAACAAAAATCGTTTGTTTTCCCAGAGTAATGAACATGTAGAATAGGGTTACAACACATGTAATTAATGGCATATCAATTAACACCTTTCACAAAGGAAAGGCAATCTACAAATAAATACTGATGGCGATGATTAAGTGCTTCAGAATCGGAATCTGGTTTCACGCCCCTGTTTTGCGGCAGCAGTACACTGCAATACACAAGAATAAAAATTATAATTACTGTAGGAAGGATATATAGAAATGAAAAGTACCTTAAATAAGCAGTGCAAAAAGAGAAGAAATAATAGTGAGGTAGTGCTTATGGGTTCATTGTCCGTTCAGGAAATTTGATAGCGGAGGGGAAGAAGCTGTTCCTGAAACATTGAGTGCGTGTCTTCAGGCTCCTGTTCCTCCTTTCTGATGGTAGCAATGAGATCAGGGCATGTCCTGGGTGATGGGGGTCCGTAATGATGGATACTGCCTTTTTGAGGCATCACATTTTGAAGGTGTCCTGGATGCTGGGGAGGCTAGTGCCCACAATGGAGCTGACTGAGTTCACAACTTCCTGCAGCTTTTTCCAATCCTGTGTAGTGGAGCCTCCATACCAGACGGTGTTGCAGCTAGTCAGAATGTTCTCCAGGGTACACCTGCAGAAATTTGAGTGCCTCTGGTGAATTACCAAATCTCCTCAAACTCTGTAGCTGCCGCCATGCCTTCTTTGTAAATGCGTCAACATGTTGGGCTCAGGTTAGATCCTCAGAGATGTTGACACCTTGGAACTTGAAACCACTCGCCCTTTCCACTTCTGTTCCCTCAATAAATACTGGTGTGTTTTCCCCGAATTTCCCCTTTCTGATGTCCACAATCAATTCCTTGGTCTTACTGACATTGAGTGCCAGGTTGTCGCTGCAACACAACTCTACCATCTAATCTATCTCACTCCTGCAGGTCTCCTCATCACCATCCAAAATTCTGCCAACAATAGTTGTGCTGTCAGCAAATTGACAGATGGAGTTTGAGCTGTGCCCAGCCACAAAAATCAGGGGGTGTGGAGGGAATAGAGTGGTGGGCTTAGCAGGCAATCTTGAAGTGCAATCTTAATTGTCAGCGAGGAGGACCTGTTATCCACTGTTGACTTATTATGGCGATAGGCAAATTGCAGTGGGTCCAGTTCCTTGCTTAGGCAGCAGTCGATTCTGGCCATGACCAGCCTCTCAAAGCACTTCATCACAGTAGATGTGAATGCCACCGGGTGATAGTCATTGAGGCAGCTCACCATTCTCTTCTTGGGCACTGGTAAAATTTTGCCTTCTTGTAGCTGGTAGAAATCTCCGACTGCAGCAGTGAGACATCAGAGATGTCCTTGATCACTCCTTGCCCAGGTTTTCAGAGCCCCACAAGGGACACTGACAGCGCTTGATGCCTTGTGAGGGTCCACCCTTTTGAAAGATGTTCCGACATCAGCCTCCAAGACGAAGATCACAGGCTCACCAGATGCTGCAGGACTGTGCGCAGGTGTAGTCTTATTCTCCTTTTCAGACCGTGCATAAAAGGCATTGAGCTCATCTGGGAGTGAAGCATCACAGCCATTCATGACATTAGGTTTTGCTCTGTAGGAAGTAATGGCCTGCAAACCCTGCCATCCAATTCCATCTCTAACTTCAATTGGAATTGATTTTACACTCTTAAAATAGTCTTTCCATACATCATACCTAAGCTTCTTGTATATTTCTGTATCAACAATCTTGATCTCACAGGTCTAGCCCTCAGCAGACTATGAATATCCTGGTTCATCCATGGCTTTTGTTTGGGTACGTTTAGTGTGTTTTCGAAGGCACACACTCACCCACACAAGTCCTGATGAATTTGGAGATAACTGCTATATTCAATCAAACTCAAAGATAAATCCCTGAATATTGACTTGTTCACCAACTCAAGGCAGTCCTGTAAGCACTCCTCTACCTCCCTCGACCATATCTTCTTGGTCCTTACCCCTGGTGTGGCAGTCTTTAGTCTCTGTGCCTATATGCTGGGAGCAGAAGTACAGCCAGATGATGGACTTTCCAAAGTGTGGCCGTCGGAAGGCATGGTAAGTGTTCTTGATGGTGGTAAAACAGTGGCCAAGTGTTTTGGCTTGTCTGGTTCCACAGATGATACGTTGGAAGTTTTTGTTGAGACTTCTTCAAACTGGCCTGGTTGAGATCTCCTGCAATGATGGGAAAGGCATCAGGGTGCAGAGTTTTGTGTCTGCTGAATACGTTGCTCATTTGCTCCAGTAGCTGCCTGACGTTGGCCTGAGGTGAATGTACACTGCTCCCAGGATGAAGGCAGAAAGTACTTTATGGGTTGATAGTTGCAGAGCTGCTAAAAATGTTATCCCGTTAAGATCAGCCTAAGAGAAAGAGCACAGCATCCATAAATAGCTGATTCTGAGGCAAGAGCTTTTTATGGTCGATCTCTGGTTGGAGTGGAATATGACTTCAGTAGTTTGAAAGAAAGAGTTCATAGCATGAAATGAGCCAAGAAATGATTATGACACAGTTCAATCAAAACCAGTAAAATCATTATTATATTCAGGAGCCATTCCCTCGTTTCATTCAGTTGAAGCAATTACAATCTTAATCTAAAGTTGACAGGCTAGGTGAAGCAAGAAGAGATTCAAGTCCTCTAGTTACCAGTCAGTTGGTTAGATTAAAATTATTGCTCGATTCTTCAGTCAGGGGAGTGACTGGCTGGGGAATTTTTCAAAAGAATATATGATTAAAAAGTAAATATATTTCTATTGAGAACCCTAGAGGTACAGAAACTGCCATTTCTCAGTTTTCTCCCATGTACAGTAAACTAGATTTTGACAACAACATCAATTATCTGTAGGCTAAAAGAGGCCACAATGATTTTGATTCATAAATGCAATCTTAATTTCAGCAATAACAGAAGTACTTGAGATTAAATTAGCTCCAGGTACCTGTAGTATGCCTCCAACTCCAGTGTTAAATGGTCTTCCATTTCCTGGTTATCTTTTTGAAGACTCCTGCGGAATGCAACATAATGAGTTTGGAAAGATGGGGCATAAGATGATGTCGCAGATTTAGAACTAAAATATCAAACTAAAGCTCTTCCAACAGAGAGGAGTGACTACGTTGGACAGGTAGGGTGGGACAGGTAGGGTGGAACAGGCATGGTAATGCTTTGGAGACCTTGTACCAAAAGCACAGGATATGGAACTTGCTACAACAAGGAGTTTAGGTGAAAAGTTTAAGGGAAAACAGAGACAAGGTAAAAGGATTACAATGATCTGTGACTCTTCAGCAGGATTGGAACGAAGGGGAAAGGAGCTAGAGTAGAAGGTGGGGTGGGTGGGAAGGGAAGGAGGACAAGCTGGAAGGTGAAAGATGAAGCCAGATGAGGGGGAAGGTAGATGAGGGGGGAGGGGGGAGATGGTCAGAAGCTAGGAGATGATAGGTGGAGGAGGAGAGGCACCAGAATCGGGGTAATAGGTAGGTGAGGAGAACAGAATGGGTAAGAGGAGAGTTAGAATGGGGAAAAGAAAAAGAAAGAAGTGGGAGGGGGAAAAATTACTGGAAGTTTGGATTTCCTGGTGGTCAGCCATTTTAATTTCACTCTCCATTCCCATTCCAACATGCCAAAACATGGCCTCATCTACTACCACGATAATGTCAACCTCGGGTTGGAGGAGCAACACCTCATATTCCATTTAAGATGCCTTCAATCTGACAGCCTCTAATTTCTCCTTCCTCCCCTTCTCTCTTTATTCATTTCCCTTTCTGGCTCTACTCTTACCCTTTCTTTTCTTCTCATCTGCCTATCACCTCCCTCTGGTGTCCTTCCTCCTTCTCTTCCATGATTCACTCACCTATCAGATTCCTTCTTCTTCATCTATTTATCACCCCTCAGCTTCTCACCTCACTTCCCCTCCCACACCCACATATCTTCCCCCTTATCAGGCTTCACTTGTCAACTTCCAGATTGAACTCCTTCCTTTCTCCTCTGCGCCCCCCCCCCCCCCACCTTCTTATTCTGGCTTCTTCCTGATTCCTTTCCAGTCCTGATGAAGGGTCTTTGCCTGGAATGTTGACTGCTTATTTCCCTCCATAGATGCTGTTTGACCTGCTGAGTTTACTCAGCATTTTGTGTGCGTTGCTCTGGATTTCCAGCATCTGCAGAACCTCGTGTTTAAAACAATCTGATTGTTTTAAACAAAGATGAAATGAAAACTTGCATCTCCATTGCAACTTTCTCAGCCCCAACTCATCCCAAAGTACTTTGCAGCCATTGGTTAAGTAAACTAGAAGGGAAACAGAAATCATTGGGGGTCAATGAGATAAACAGAATTCTGTTTATTTATTATTTATATAAATTACTTGGATGCAAATGACCAAGGCTTGATCAGTAAATTTGCCGATGACATAAAATTAGGTAGCGTTGTTAAATGAGACAGCCATCGGGCTCCTGAACCAGCATGGATAACTTGATTCACCACTATTCTAAACTGAGTCTGTGACCTGCAGACTCACTTTCAAGAGTTCTTTACAACTCATGTTCTCATTATTGTTTTTATTTGCACAGTTTGTGTTCTTTTGCACATTTATTTCGTGTTCTCATTATTTATTGCTATTTATTTATATTTGCATTTGCACAGTTTTTTGTCTTCTGCACTCTGGTTGATCTTTCATTGATCCTGTTACAGTTTTTATTCTATAGATTTGCCGAGTGTGCCCAGAAGAAAACAAATCTCAGGGTTGTATGTGGTGACATATATGTGCTTTGTTAATAAAATCTATTTATAACTTTGAACTTCAGTTCTGTGTCAGACTTTGTGTATGCATTGTTTTCCATAAAATTCTATTGTATTTCCTTTTCCTGTAAATGCCTGTAAGAAAATGAATCTGAAGGTAGTATATGGTAAAATACTGTATATGTACTTTGATAATAAAATTACTTTGAGCTTTGAATACGGTAAGTGTGAGGTATTGCATTTTGTAAAGTCAAACAAAGCAAGACTTCACTATGAATGGTAGTGCACTAGAGAGTATAAAGGAACAGTAGGATTTAGGAGTACAAGTGCATCATTTGTCAGAAGTGACATTACTGGTAGACAACGTGGAGAAAGTTAAAAAGGCGTTTAGCACACTGACTTCCATCGGTCAAGGTATTAAGTTTAGGAGTTAGGATTATGAGATTGGACAGAGGAGGTATGCCTGCTTTGAGTGGAAGAGAAGTACCTGAAGACCTTCAGGGTCCACATTCATATTCAAAATATTGATGATTTTATATGAGATTAAGGGTTACGTATCAGAAAGTACAGATTCAGGATTGGGACGGTAGTGGTTGTTTGATTTTATATCAGAGAAGTAGAACAAAAATGTCAGCAAGGTCTAGGAATAGTGTATTCAAAGTATTCAATATACATTTATTATCAAAGAATGTATAAATTATACAACCTTGAGATTTGTTTGTTTACTGGCAGTCATGAAGAAAGGAACCTGACCAACCCCCAATACGTATAGAGAAAGAGAGAGAAAAAAATAAATCATGCAAACAATAGAAGCAAGCAACAACAACAGCGATTACTTACAATATCCTGCTGTGAAGATAATGGACAGCCATCTCAGTTTCAATTCGTTTCTCCTGGACTCTGCTCTGGAATGCCGCCCGTGCACTCTCTTTCAACCCTTCTTTCGTCTGCCCTTGCAAGTCTGCAGGTGATTCGAATGTCAACCCATATGTAAACCCATCCCTTAGAAGCACATTGTCCAGGATTTCAACAGTCGTGGATTGCCTAATTGCACTGTTGTATCGACTATCCTGGGTTAAGGGATTGCCCTGAGAAAGAATTTAAAAACATTAACATTTGCTATTTCTGAAACATGATTTCAGAAGAAAATATGACTTACACAGTAAAGGTCACAGAAAAGGGGCCAAGCCAGTTAGGTAATGTTGCATGGGTATTACTTATTTGCTTTTGTTAAATAACTCACTCCTGAGCTAGGAGCTATCAAACCACCTCCCCCACGTTCATTGATTTTACCAGTTTGAAGCAGCACATTTCAACACTTCTCATCTGAGTCAATTTTCAGGTTCCAGATGACTTTCTTTCAAATCCTCAGTCAGACAGCTTTCTTTTGGTTTCTTTCTTACTTAACTATTTTTTTCTTATTATAGTTTTTATAGGCATCCGTTACTCTCGAGAGACCATGGATTTGCGCCTGGAAGGTTTCCAGAGCGCAGGCCTGGGCAAGGTTGTATGGAAGACCAGCAGTTGCACACGCTGCAAGACTGATGTTGTCCAAGGGAAGGGCACGAGGGCCGATACAGCTTGGCACCGGTGTCGTCGCAGAACAATGTGTGGTTAAGTGCCTTGCTGAAGGACACAACATGCTGCCACACCTGAGGCTCGAACTAGTGACCTTCAGATCACTAGACCAACGCCTTAACCACTTGGCCACGCGCCAACACTTTTTTCTTAACTTCACCTCAAATGTTACATTATCTAAGCTCTCACTGAATAAAAGGAATCTTCTGAAATTCCTTATTGAACTTCCTAGTAACAATCCTAAACATGACCTCTAGTTTTTGGGATTTCCACCTAGTACAAGATTATATCTGTTTTTCAAACTCTTCGATTGTTCTTCAGATCTTTGCTCATCACTCTTCCACAATTTTCATCCCAGCTAGCTTCTTGCTCTGGGACATACTGAGTTATTGCAAGTATGTTCTTGCTTAACTATATTGAATTCATATTTATCAGTACCTTTGTAGATTTGCAAAGCATAAATAACACACTTGGTCTGACATCTGTTGCATGATTTGTCGACATCAATAGTGATGAACAGCCTCAATGTAATACAACTTCTGTGTCAGCACGTAACATAGTACATGAATAATTGTTTCCAAACAAATCACTGTATACAGTCTAGACCGAGGAATTTCCAAGACAATTACAAGTAATTTGGATTGTGACCATTAGAGGTGGTTATTCTAGCTGTCTGTCTATCTTTCACAGTCTTGTCTGGGCATGGATGACCCTGAAGTAGGAACACCAGATCTTCTGGAGTTGGTGTCACCTATCAGTAGGATGAGTGCTGACTGGAGACAAGGTCAATAGCCTGAAATATTAACTGTTTTTTTTTGCCCCACAGATGCTGCCTGATCTGCAGAATATTTTCAGTACTTCTATGATCTGATTTCAAATTTTCATACATATAAATATTTTGCTTATGACTATTATTTTTGTTACCTTTGTTTCATGGCTGAGTTATTAATTATGCAAAATCACATGCATTTATTCAATTTATTTTTGCTCATTAAAATGGAGATAGTTTCCCTAAAGGTGCATTCACAGTCAGCAAACTTAATGAATTTATGATTGTACAAGCAGTCGACAAATCTTAATGAATTTAAGATTGTACAATGCAATTAACACTTTCAAAGCCTTTTTTCTCTCCTTAAACAAGTTTATATTTCTTTCCTTACTCTTTTCTAGGTGACTTCTATCCATCCCAAATTTCCTACTTGGTACAATAAATCTTTTCCTCTGCCTGTCATACTGTTGAGAGCAATGAATGGGGATGAAGAGAGAGAAATGATAACCTTTACCATCAAAAGACAGGCTCTATCTAATATTGTTGAGATTAGGGATTGTCACAAAAGTTCCACCCTGCTTGCTACTTCCACAGTACAATGGGCACCAAGGTAGCGAAGTGGTTAGCATGACGCTATTACAGCTCGGGGCGCTGGAGTTCAGAGTTCAATTCCAATGTCAGCTGTAGGGAGTTTGTATGGCCTCCCTGTGGAACATGCGGGTCTCCTCTGGGTGTTCCAGTTTCTTTCCACAGTCCAAAGACATGCTGGTTAGCAGGTTAACTGGTCATTGTAAATTGTCTCATAATCAAGCTAGGGTTAAATCAGGGGTTGCTGGGTGGCATGGCTCAAAGGTCTGTAATAGTCTATTCCACGCTGTACCTTTAAATAAAGAATGTGAAGAAGCTCAACATACTCTCTCATTTCTTTTATTAGCTATTTATACAAGCAACAGCTGTTATGGAAAGATGCCCAACCATAATATGTTCATTTGTAAGAGGATAGCTAATTCTCATTTGAAATAATTTGATTTATGATAGTATAAACTAAATATTGTGATTATAAGTAGACTTTTCAACCACTGTAGCCTGTTTTCACTTTAGTTAATTTACATCTTTCTTTGTCCTTTATTTTCAACTATTTTTACAAATTCCCAACATTTGAACCTAATGAAAGAAGGTAATGAAATGAAATTCTCTAAAAAAAAACTCACTTTGAGTCTCAGCTGCTTCAGTCTCCTCAGGTTTTCAAGAACATGCAGCGTTTCAGAGAGGAAGAGAATCATGTTGTCCGATGCGTCGAGAACACAGAGATTCAGTGAGCTGGAGAGAGGCAGGAGGCTGCAAATACCATTGCCCTGAATGTACAGCTCACAGAGGTGGGGGACATGCTGAACACCTTCCAGAGACTCCAACTGGAAAAAGAATCCACAAGATTAACAGAGGCTGGTTTCAGGACCAGTACAATGCTATAGGATTGCATACAATTACACTGGAATAAATCTCCAACACAAAATCAAGCCACTGGACAAAATGGTTGAAAGTTCCACAAAGGTGTTCCTGCATCTTTATTTAGTCTATCATTCATCGTTGTAGTTATCTAACATTTTCTTGAATGCATCAATGCCATTTACTTCACCCACCTCTTCTTGAAGCAGCCTCAACATTTGAACCCTGTGTAAGGCTTCTTTTGAATTTCTTTCATCAGAACCAGGTTTAATATCACCAGCATATGCCCTGAAATTTGTTAATTTTGAGGCAGCAGTACAATGCAATACATGACAATAGAGGAAAAAACTCTGAATTGCAGTGAGTATATATATATAAATTTTATATATATATATAAAATTGTTAAATAAGTAGTGCAAAATCAGAAATAAAGAGGTAGTGAGGTAATGTTCATGGGTTCAATGTCCATTCAGAAATCGGATGGCGGAGGGGAAGAAGCTGTTCCTGAATCACTGGGTGTGTGCCTTCAAGCTTCTGTACGTCCTCCCTGATGGTAGCAATGAGAAGAGGGCACATCCTGAGTGATGGGGGTTCTTAATGATGGATGCTGGCTTTTTGAGGCACTGCTCCTTGAAGATGGCTTGGACACTAAGGAGACTAGTGCCCATGGTGGAGCTGACTAATTTTACAACTCTCTGCAGCCTACTCCAAACCTGTGTGGTAATAAATTCCTTTAGTAGTGATTCATCAGTAGACTTATTAACTTCTTCCCTCACCACCTTCCCAGGCCCCAGACAGTCCTTTCAGGTGAGGCACCACTTCACCTGCGAGTCATCTGGGGAGATATACTGTATCCGGTACTCCCGATGTGGCCATTTATACATTGGGGAGACCCGCCGCAGACTGGGAGACCGTTTCGCCGAACACCAGCGCTCAGTCCTCCAGCAGTGACGGGATCTCCCTGTGGCCACACACTTCAATTCCACAGACCACTCCCACTCTGACATGTCTGTCCATGGCCTCCTCTACTGTCAAGATGAGGCTGCGCGCAGGTCGATGGAGCAATACCTTATCTCCCGCCTTGGTAGCCTCCTTCCTGCCGGCATGAACATCCAACTCACTGACCTCAGTTGATACCCCTGCCCCCCACCCTTACCCCCATCCCTATCTATTATTTTAGTCTGGTTCTCTTTCTCTCTCTTTTTCCCCCCCTCACTATAATCTCTCCCCCCAGCCCTACTTTTCTTTCTCTTTTATTTCCCATAATTCTCCATCTTCCCCCTAGCCCATTTCCCTCCAGCCTATCACTTCCCAGCTCTCTACTTTATCCCTCCCCCCACTTCTTATCCCCCCTCGACCATCCCATGTTACTTCACTCCTGATGAAGGGTTTCGGCCCGAAACGTCGTTATTACCTCCTCCCATAGATGCTGTCTGGCCTGCTGAGTTCTGCCAGCATTTGGTGTTTGTTTTTTTACTAACAGATGGATTCATCATGGATTTATTAGTGATTATCTTCCAGTTAAAAGCCGATAGTGACATCCTTGGGTATGAGCCAGAAAAAGGCAGTTTAAGCACAATTGTACACAGGATGGGTGAATAAAAACCTTGCAATAATAGCAGTAAAGATATAACAGATTTCCATACATGCATGAGCTAAAATTGAATGAAATTTCTCCAGTTACGTGATGTGCACTGAAAGAATCATCTCTGGTACTCTCAGAAAAGAGAAAATCAGTAGCAATACTTCCTTGCAATGCTAACCGATAAATATAACTAGCAAGACATAAACAGTTTCAATTTCACGTGGTGTTGATGGTACATCAGGAAACTGGCACCAGGGAAGAAATGCTTATGGGATGTAATATAGATCCATGGCGGGACAGAGATCGATGATCTCATGCAACTTTCTGTAATTAGCCGGTCTTTCTGCCTGCACCTACAGTGCAAGCCCAATAGTTAGTGCTACCTTAGAGGGTCTCACAACCAAGCCCAATCCTTTTCCGTAGCTTCTCTTATGTTTTGTAACTCCAAAACATAAAACTAATAGAAAGGAAAACAAGGGAGCCAAGAGATAATGCACCAAGATTCATTTTTGCTTTAAGCGAAGTACACACATATGACGCAGTGCTGTGATGACATATGCCATTCACATACTTCGTACATATAACCATAATGAATTGTGTAAGCAAAGAGTGCTTAACAACATATAGTATTATTCAAATATTAGAGAAATATTAAATACACAACAGTTTCTACTCAGTATGCATCAGAACCCTGCAGATAACAGAAAGAAGTTCAACAAAATTGGCTAATACGGGAGGGCACAGTTTTAAGGTGCTTGAAAGTAAGTACAGAGGAGATGTCAGGGGTAAGTTTTTTACGCAGAGAGTAGTGAGTGCGTGGAATGGGCTGCCAATAACAGTGGTGGAGGCAGATATGATAGGGTCTTTTAAGAGAGTCCTGGATAGGTACATGGAGCTTAGAAAAATAGAGGGCTATGGGCAACCCTAGGTAATATCTAAAGTAAGTACAGGTTCAGCACAGCATTGTGGGCCGAAGGGCCTGTATTGTGCTGTAGGTTTTCTATGTTTCTAAAATTTCTTAGTTAATCTCCTTTAAGTTCCCCCCCCCCGCCCCCCCACCTTAAAGCTATGCTCTCTAGTATTTGAAATTTCCACCCTGGGAAAAAGACCATGACCATCTAATGTATCTACACCTCTCATAATTTTATATACTTGTATCAGGTCACCCCCTCAAACTCTGAAGTTCCAGTGAAAACAATTCAATCCCGGTTTGGTCAATCGAGACATCCCCTGAACACATGAATAAGCAGTAATTGTCCCAGGTTTACATATACATCGCAAAACCAGATTTGTGGGCGAGTGGTACCTTGTTGCCGTTGAGGTGCAACTTAGTCAAATTGTTGAGAATAGGTAGATTTACGATACTCCTGATCCGATTATGCGAAAGGTCCAGATCTGTCAACATCGTGCAGCATTCTAACCCTTGGAGAGTTTCAATAACGTTGTGTGACAGGTTCAAAACCATCAGCAAAGGCAAGGCACTGAGCCATGAGATGCTGCAGCAATAACAAGAACAGCAACACACATAAAGAGAGTGAAAATTAGGCGCTGCGGTAGTGTAGCAATTAGCACAGCACTATTACAGTTTGGGGCACCGAAGTTCAGAGTTCAACCCTAGCATCCTCTGTAAGGATTCAGTACATCCCCTCTGTGGTCTGCAAAGGTGAAACTTTGGTGGTGAAATGGAGCAGGTCGTGCTGTTGCTGGACAGCTCGACTGATGCAGGCTCAATCCTGCCCTCAGGCGCTCTCTGTGTGGATGTTGCATGTTCTCCTCAGATGCTCCAGTCCTTTCCCACTTCCAAAGACATGCTAGTGGATTGGAAATGGTAAATTCTCCTTCTGTGGCAGCAGAACACAGGGGAGTTGATGAGAATGTGCAAGTGAATACATTGTAGGAACAATGATGGATTAGTGGAATCAATAGAAATACTCTGAGAAATCCGGGGCTTCTCTCTTTCCAGCCTTGATAGAGGTGTACAAGATGATATGAGGCATAGATCGAGCGGATAGCCAAACACTTTTACTCAAGGCACACATAGCTAAAACGAGGTCCATAACTTTAAAGTTATTGGAGGGAACTATGTTGGGGAGGGGGGATTTCAGAGGTATGTTTTTAACAGAGAGTGGTGGATGCATGGATCACACCCTGTCAGGGGTGGTGGTAGAGACAGATACAGAAGGGACTTTTAAAAAACTTTTAGATAGGCACATGATGATAGAAGGAAGAAGGGCTATGTGGGAGGGAAAGTTAGATTGATCTTAGTTAAAAGGTCGGCACAACATTGTGGGCTGAAGGGCCTGTATTGTGCTGTAATGTTCTTGTTCTGTGTGATCTTGAGAGAGAGTGCAGAGCAAATGAGGATGCCAGCAGGATGCAGTCTATTCATCTGAACTTTACGGATATTACTGCTTGTACGGTTAGCCAGCTCTCCTATCTGGGAGTGGCTAACTGAGTGACATAGGATTAACTCATGCCTAAATGACTACCGTCCCACTGCACTCACATCCATCATCATGAAGTGTTTCAAGAGGTTCGTCATGAGGCATATCAAGACCCTGCTGCCCCCCTCACTGGACCCCTTGCAGTTTGCATACCGTCCAACCGCTCAACAGACGACGCCATTGCCATCACCCTCCACCTGGCCCTAACCCACCTGGACAAAAAAGACACATACGCTCGGATGCTGTTCATAGACTTCAGTTCAGCATTCAACACAACCATCCCTCAGAAACTGGTCGGAAGCTGAGCCTACTGGGCCTGAACACCTCCCTCTGCAACTGGATCCTAGACTTCCTGACTGGGAGACCGCAGTCAGTCCGGATCGGGAGCAGCATCTCCAACACCATCACAGAGCATGGGGGCTCCCCAGGGCTGTGTGCTCAGTCCACTGCTGTTCACTCTGCTGACCCACGACTGTGCTGCAAAACACAGCTCGAACCATATCATCAAGTTCGCCGATGACACGACTGTGGTGGGTCTCATCAGCAAGAATGACAAGTCAGCTTACAGAGAGGAGGTGCAGCGGTTAACGGACTGGTGCTGAGCCAACAACCTGTCTCTTAATGTGAACAAAACAAAAGAGATGGTTGTTGACTTCAGGAGGGCACGGAGTGACACTCCCCGCTGAACATCGACGGCTCCTCAGTTAAGAACACCAAATTTCTTGGCGTTCACCTGGCGGTGAATCTCACCTGGTCCCTCTGATGCACCATCAATAACTCTCTGAGATGTGAGGCGAGATATCGGCTTTTATTGACTGGAAGAAAGAACAAGCAGCAATTGACCACCATACTACATCCTGGAGACTGAGGGCTGGGCTCAGGCCTCAATCGCCTTTATACCGGGGTCTGTGGGAGGAGTCACGGTCAGTGGGAGGAGCCAAAGGAGCAGTCAGCGGGGGGCGGGGGCGTGTCCATACAGGTATATGTAGTTCACCACACCCTCAACACCAGCTCCATAGCAAAGAAAGCCCAGCAGCATCTCTACTTTCTGCAAAGGCTGAGGAAAGTCCATCTCCCGCCACCCCCCCCCCCCCACCCATCCTCATCATATTCTACAGTGGTTGTATTGAGAGCATCCTGAGCAGCTGCATCACTGCCTGGTTCGGAAATTGCAACATCTCAGATTGCAAGACCCTGCAGCGGATAGTGAGGTCAGCTGAGAAGATCATCGGGGTTTCTCTTCCCGCCAACACGGACATTTACACTCCACGCTGCATCCGCAAAGCAAACAGCATTATGAAGGACCCAACGCACCCCTCATACAATCTCTTCTCCCTCCTGCCGTCTGGGAAAAGGCACTGAAGCATTCAGTCTGTCACGACCAGACTATGTAACAGTTTCTTCCCCCAAGCTATCACACTCCTCAATACCCAGAGCCTGGACTGACACCTTACTGCCCTATTGTCCTGTTTATTATTTATTGTAATGCCTGCACTGTTTTGTGCACCTTATGCAGTCCTGGGTAGGTCTGTAGTCTAGTGTAGTTGTTTTTTTTTCTTCTCTGTGTTGTTTTTTACATAGTTCAGTCTAATTTTTGTACTGTGTCATGTAATACCATGGTCCTGATAAACGTTGTCTCATTTTTACTAGGTACTGTACACAGCAGTTATGGTCGAAGTGACAATAAAAGTGACTTGACTTGACTCATTAACTACCACAACATCGCCCCTTCTTGAAAAAAAGAAAACAAGGTCTATAGAAATGCATTGAAATCATAGTCTCTGGAATTGCACAATTCAGTTCACTTTACCCATAGCATGTAACTTCTGCATCTTACATAAACATATAAAAGAATTGCCAAAATTATAATTGTTCTCTTTGCTTTTAATAGTCTCTCACTCTCTTTGTGTAAAAAAAGAATTGCTAACTGAATGACAGAGGATTAACCCATTAACTACCACAACAGTTTGAAGTTCTATAAATATCAGAGATGTGGTAAACCAAAGGGTCCCTTCAATGACATAAGAAAATATAAAATAGACAGGGCTTCACAATGTTAAAAATACAGTGAAGGGAAAGAAAGATTAAGAGGGCACGTGTATTGTCCCCCTAAGCTAGCTGAGCAGAATAGATTTAGAAACAGTAAAAGTATGTTTAATAATAATTTAAGTGAAAACAGGTATATCTTTGGTTTGAAAGAATTAGCTAATCTGTTAATATATTCCCTCATGTTCATTCCTTCTTATACTAATGAATGGAATCATACCGAAAGTGAATTATTTGGCCCATCATGTCAGTGCTGATACTTTGCAAAGGGTTATCCAATTATTTCACAGCCTTGATCCTTGCCTACAGCACTATACACTTCTTTTTAAATATGTTTATCCAACTCTCTCCTGTAAATAATTAGTAAGTCTGCTGCTACTACCCTTTCAGTCAGCCGATTCCAGATCATAAAAATAATTCTCATTACCACTCTAGATCATTTTCAGTTCTCTTAAAATCTTTACCTTCTGATCCTACTGACAGTGCAAACGGTTTGTCTTACTTTGTCAAATTCCTTCATTCGCATTTCTTTATGAATAATTTGATAATAAAATTTCCCTAACATTTATGATACATTTCTTGCTTCATAATTGAAGTCCCCAAGGACAGTTATCTGAGAAAAGGGATTATTATGGGGAAATTTTACTCTCAGCCCACCAGTCTCATTCTTCCTGTGAGCCATGGCAAATTTATCTGATATCTTTGCTAAACTGAAAGTTAATCACCATGAAATTCTTCCTTAAGCAAGAAGGTGAAACCGACTGTGAGATTAATATTGTGTAAACATAATACAGCCTTGTCTTTTTTCCATAGGTGACTTTGCCTAGGCCCCATCATCACAGACTTAAAAAAATCTATTTTTGTTATAATCCAGTGAATTTTCAATTTAATTCCATTCGCCAAGGTGTGCCCCAGCATCACAGATTTTTTAAAAAAACTATTTTTGCATAATCCAGTGAATTTTCAACTTAATTCCATTATCCAAGATGCGTCTACATTTTTTCTTTTCTCTGGGAAGTGATAAATGTCATCAAATCAGCTATTTTTATTTGGAGTCTCTGCCAAAGATTTATTCTTCTGGCCAGGGGGAACTGATGGAATTTAAAAGAGCTGGATCTTTTAAGCATAAGAGCTTAAAAGGAAGAGCATCTGAACCATTTTAAATGACCAATTGAGAGGACAGAGTGATTCTTTATTTTGACTGAAGCTTGCACAGTTTCTCTGCTCAGAATCTAAGCAAAATAACTTGACCTCATTTATATTTTCTATTCTTGTCATTATTTAAATTTTGTATTCCAACCATTTAGGGGCTAAAAAAAACTCTTCCAGATTTGCAATGTAATTATGTTTACTGAGTTTCTCTGCACTCTCCCCAATTACTTAACACTACAACAATGTTCTATAAGTGCTCCCCTACCCACAGGATTACAAGGCGTTATATGAGTATACACTCAAAGGTACAGCAATGAAACCTGGTGTGAGTGGTCTTGGGCCACTGTAGCCCATCCACTTCAAGGTTCAATGTGTTGTGTGCTCAGAGATGCTCTTCAGCACACCCCTGCTGTAATGCATGGTTATTCAAGTTACTGTCACCTTCTTGTCAGCATGAAGCAGTATGGTCATTCTCCTCTGACCTCTCTTATTCAGAAGACATTTTTGTCCACAGAATTGCCAATCACTGGATTTTTTTGTTTTTGTTTTTACTCCATTCTCTATTAACTTTACAGACCGGTGTGTGTGTGTGTGTGTGTGTGTGTGTGTGTGTGTGTGTGTGTGTGTGTGTGTGTGTGTGTGTGTGTGTGTGTGTGTGTGTGTGTGTGTGTGTGTGTGTGTGTGTGTGTGTGTGTGTGTGTGTGTGTGTGTGTGTGTGTGTGTGTGTGTGTGTGTGTGTGTGTAAATCCCAGGAGACCAGCAGTTTCAGAAATACTCAAACCACCCGGTCTGGCACCGGTCAAAGTCACTTAAACTTATTTCTTTCCCAATGTGATGTTTAGCCTGAACAATAACCGAACCTCTTGATCATGCCCGCATGCTTTTATGCAATGAGTTACTGCCACGATTGGCTGACTAGATACTAGTATTAATAAGCAGGTATAATAAAGTTGCTACTGAGTGTTTATTATTTGAGGATAGATTGGAAGATGCAGAGATACACATTCCACTATCCCAATGTGAGAACCTGGGTAAATTGCAGGTTTGAAATTGCTGGAAGGACAGGTAGTTGAATAAAACTAATCTAATCTAATGACAGTTACTAATATCCAGAGCTTCCACACAGACTAATCTCTTGAACATTGCTGTGAGCAACCAAAGAGAAAAAAATTGGGGATACTTTTCGATTTCTCCTCTACCATCAGACTTCTGAACGGCCCATGAACCCACAAACACTGCCTCGCTTGGTCTTTTGCAGGATTTATTTATTTTTTATATATTTGTATTATAATTTATAGTAACTTTTAGGTATTGAACAGCCGCAAAACAACAAATTTGTTGCGATATGTCAGTGATGATAAACTTGATTCTGACTCTATTTGTTTTGTGAATGGACATGGGGAAGTGGATGGAGAAAGGATGGGCGAGTTGGGTTGAGAGAATGGACCAATTTATGGCAGAAAGCCAAAATAACAAGTACCATAGAACCATAGAAGTAAAGGCCCTTCAGCCCTCCATGTTGTGCCGACCCATATAATCCTTAAAAAAAGTACTAAACACACTACCCCATAACCATTTTTAGTAGAGCCTCCATTTTTAGTAACCCTCCATTTAGTAGAGAGGTTACAGAAGGACTTAGATTAGGAGAATAGGCAAAGAAGCAAAAGATAGATTGTAGTGTTGGGAAGTGTATGGTCATGCACTTTGGTAGAAGAAATGAAAAGGTTGTCCATTTTCCGAATGGAGAGAAAATACAAAAAAAAACTGAGGTGCAAAGGGACTTGGGAGTCCTTGTGCAGGATTCTCTAAAGGTTAATTTGCAAGTTGAGTCTGTGTTGAGGAAGGCAAATATAATATTAGCATTCATTTCAAGAGGACTAGAATATAAAAGCAAGGATATAATGTTGAGACTTTATAAAGGACTGGTGAGGCCTCACCTGGAGTATTGTGAGCAGTTCTGGGCCCCTTATGTGCTGAACTTATAGTCTTTTAACATCTTTGGACTATTTTTACTGTGCCCATGGTCTGTTTTTTTTTAATCAATTATGGTATTGTCTGCACTGTTGTAACTATATGTTAACTATAACTATATGTAACTATGTGGTTTTGTGTAGGTCTTGTAGATTTAGTTTTTAGTTTGTTGGGTGGTAGAGTTGGTCTCTTGACTTGGTGTGTCTGGGTCGTCTTGTTTTGTCTGGTGGATTTGGAGCTCCTTTCCGGGGAATGCGCTAAGATGGTAGCACGATATTAATATGCAGCAGCCTCCCCAGACTCTGGATTTGGGGATTACCAAACGTTATGTGGATTTTCTGGTGTAGTCTGGTTTGTTGTGTGCTTTTGTGATATCATTCTGGAGAACGTTGTCTCATTTTTTAACTGCATTGCATTTGTGGTTTTTAAATGACAATAAACTGAAACTGAACTGAACTGAAAATATGAGGGTTCAAAGGAGGTTCATGAAAATGATTCCAGGAATGAATGGCTTGTCATATGACAAGCATTGATTGAGCGTAGACGAATGAGAGGGGAGTTGATAGAGGTCTTCAAGATTATGAGAGGCATAGATAGGGTGGATAGTCAGTACCTGTTTCCCAGGGCACCAATAGCAAACACCAGAGGGCATATGTACAAAATTAAGGGAGGGAAGTTTAGGGGAGACATCAGGGGCAAGTTTTTTACACAGAGGGTTGTGAGTGCCTGGAATGACTTGCCAGGGATGGTGGTGGAGGCTAAAACATTAGGGGTATTTAAGAGCCTCTTGGACAGGCACATGGATGAAAGAAAAATGGAGGGTTATGGTGTAGTGTGGGTTTAGTACTTTTTTTAAGGATTATATGGGTCGGCACAACATGGAGGGCTGAAGGACCTGTACTGTGCTGTAGTGTTCTATGGCTCTATTTGTGGGCTCTGGGCCTGTATTCACCAGAATTCAGAAGAATGAGGGGTGACCTCATTGAAACCTATTGAACAGTGAAAGGCCTTGATAGAGTGGATGTGGAAAGGATGGTTCTAAGACCAAAGGACAGAGTCTCAGAATAGAGGGGCATCCTTTTAGAATGGCAATGAGGAGGAATTTCTTTATCCAGAAAGTGGTAAATCTGTGGAATTTGTTGACACATGCAGCTGTGGAGACCAAGAGTTTATGTATATTTAAGGCAGAGTTCATAGATTTTTGATTGGTATGTATGGATACAGGGAGAAGGCAGGAGATTGGGGCTGAGGAAAATTAGATCAGACATGATGAAATGGTGGAGCAGACTTGATGGGCCAAATGGCTTGATTCCGCTCCTATATCTCAAGGAATTGTGAACGAACATGTCCAGGAATATATTCAACCGGAATTAGTAACCCTCAGCTGATCAGCTCGGCAAGTGATAAAGTGATTCATTTTTCTCCAGAAAGTGGCCGAGCTTTCAGGTAAATGAGGGACAGAAAGAAAAGCAGCTGGACCTCGGATGGAGAAATTTAATGACTGAAGTAACCAATGGCATCCACAACTTGTAGGTCACAGCACAAATGCAGAACAGAACATGTCACTTAAAGTGCAATTGTAGACACTTCCAGGCACATTACCTTAAATTCAAGCTCCTTCCCTGAAGGGATTTTGTCAGCTGTGACAGGAGCTTTGTTGATTTTGCTGTTGATGATGATAAGGTGTATGGAAATAACGATAATGAGTATGTAACCAAGTCAGAGCAAAGTCGATGAATTGAAGCAAATGCACGCTAACATAAATACAAGTTGTTATTCTGCCACTTCCTCAGTACAGTACAGGAATAGCCAAGATAGGAATAATGAGGGCAACTCAATGGAAAGGGAAGAGAGGAGGATGCATGAGTTATTCTGGTAATTTATTGAAGAACGCTGATTAAACCAGCACTTACCTGTGCAGGGAATTGAGTGACACATTCAACTCAAGCAGATTCATAAAAGGAGACAGGCTGTCACACTGCAGCTCTTCTAACTCATTTAATGAGATGTCGAATTTAAGTATTCTGCATTGTGGAAGAGGACAAGCCTTGAGATTCATTTTCATACAAGTAATTGGTGTTACACATTTTAAATCTGGTCGCTCTGAATTCTCAATTTAAGGACTTTGCAAAGAAAAGGCCAGCTGAAAAAACAGGCCAAATGACAACTTACATGCAGTGAGACTGAATCCCCCAAACCTTCCCACCCCTTGCCTGGGGCAATTAAATCATCATCATGCAACCAGAGGTAGTTAAAACCAGTACTCAATCACCAAGTCATCATCACCACATAAACATGAAAATGGCATGGATTAATTTTACAATGAATGCTTATTCTGTTTATTGTGTCACTATACAGTACATCGTTATGTATAATTTATGCTAATGTCAGTTTGTGTTAAGTTTGTAAAATACTAAGTTGGGGGGGGGAGGGGGGGAGGAAGCTCAAATTCATTGTATTTATATCCAGTGTCTGCATTCCTAGATTCAAGATTCAGACTTATTTATCACATGTACATCAAAGCAGAGTGAAATGCGTCACTTGCGTTAACAAAGATGAGCTGGGGGCAGCCTTCAAGTGTCGCCACACATTCCAGCGCCAACATACCATGCCCACAACCCAGAACTCAACAAAAAACAGAACCCAACAAATGACAAAATAATTTCTCCCTCCCAGCTACCCACCCACATAAATACACAGTCCTCCAAATCCAGGACAAGCCTTCTTCGGCCTCCGGTGGACTCGGACGCATACATGTTGGACCTTTGACTTCCCCAGCAGACTTGCAAAGAATACTACAGATTTGGAGCTTCTTTCACCGCTGCCATCAGGGAGGTGGTATAGGAGCCTCAAGTCTCACACCACCAGGTTCATAAACAGTTATTACTCCTCAACCATCAGGCTACTATTCTTTATTAGGTCTTTATTCTTTGGAGTGTAGAAGGTTGAGGGGGGACTTGATAGAGGTATTTAAAATTACGAGGGGGATAGATAGAGTTGACGTGGATAGGCTTTTTCCATTGAGAGTAGGGGAGATTCAAACAAGAGGACATGAGTTGAGAGTTAAGGGGCAAAAGTTTAGGAGTAACATGAAGGGGAACTTCTTTATTCAGAGAGTGGTAGCTGTGTGGAAAGAACTTCCAGTAGAAATGGTAGAGGCAGGTTCGATATTGTCATTTAAAAAAAATTGGATAGGTATATGGACAGGAAAGGAATGGAGGGTTATGGGCTGAGTGCAGGTCAGTGGGACTAGGTGAGAGTAAGCGTTTAGCATGGACTAGAAGGGCCAAGATGGCCTGTTTCCATGCTGTAATTGTGATATGGTTATATGGTTACTAAACCAGAGTGGATAACTCCACTCATGCCAACACTAAACTAACTCCACAACCTATGTACACACTTTTAAAGACTCTACAACCCATGTTCTCGATATTTATTGCTTATTTATTTTTATTATTACTGTTTTCCTTCTTACCGGTAATTTATATTTGCACAGTTTGATGACTTTTGCACGTTGGATGTCTGCCCATATTTGTTGTGTCTGATTTCATTGATTCTATTGTGTTTCTTTGAAGTTAGTGTGAAAGCCCACAAGAAGATAAATTTCAGGGTTGTATATGGTGACATATAGGACTTTGAAAATAAATTTACTTTGAAACTTTGAGAAGGCATGAGGTTAAAGTGAATTAAATAGTTACAATTTGGAAACCGTTGCTTGACAATTTGATGAATAAACCAGGATTATAATAAATTTTGGAACTGGAATTGGCAACATTATCTGTGATGTTGGCTATTAGATAAATCCAGTGTGATATTTAACCAATTATTTGAGATTATTCCTACCCAAATCTATCTTTTTATATAGAATTCTAATGATTCATACAGTACCTTTTGGCTTTATTTTCAAACTCAAAATTAAATTTTAACTGTTTCAGATGAGACATTTTCATGTCAAGATAGAAATGCGGTCCTTCTGTTTGGATACTCCAGATGAAAGGAAGTACTGTCAATTCAGTGCAATGGTCTTCAAAAAACTGATTCTCAATCAAACTTCCAGCCATCCTCAACAAATCTTCAAATTACTGCCCTGTAACTGAATGCAAAATGATATAGATTTCACACCACATTTTATCTGCTTTTAAGCATGAGCCAAAGCACTTCATAGACAGGGAAGTAGTTTATAGATATATAACCATTTCTATAAACAGCAATGTAGTAAACTCCAGAGAATCTGACAACTTAAATCTTCTTTCTTATCACTGATACAAATACAGAACAGTAATTGTAATTTTCCTCCGAGAGGATCACAACCCTGTTGTAGGGTTTGGAGGCTTGCAGGCTCAATGATCCGGAGAGCTATGTTGGTTGGAATTAGGGCTTTATGCTTTGGTTGTCACCCAGGCCAGACAGGTCAAAGGGCAGGGGCCAGAGTAAGAGTGGTCTACCAGTCCTCCAGGTTTGGGGGGTTCAGTTCAGGGCTAACAATCCTGACTGGTCAAACACAATTGTTACGTAAACAGCGATGAAGAATCCTTCTACATCTGAGTGTGACGGTATTCCTGAGTCTCCACCCGGGACCTGCATGACTGACAGTGGTAAACAACCGAGAGGAAGGTACTGGTGTGATGAGTGAAACCGACAGAGATGGAGGACCTTCATTTCTGTCTTAAGCACCCACAGCATAATGTCAGTAAGTAAGTAATTATAATTTTACATTTAGATTGCTGTCCCAGGCGACTGCTTCAGGAGTAGCAGTATGCATCACTTCTTATTTCTGGAAAGGAGATTGAATTTATTGATTTAGAGAATCGGTGCAGAATAGACCCTTCTGGCCCTTCGAGCCATGCCACCCAGCAACTCACTGATTTAACCCCAGCCTAATCACAGGACAATTTACAATAACCAATTAACCTACTAACTGGTATGTCTTTGGACTGTCACATGTCCCCTGGTTTGCTTCCTGAGACTACAGTATCATATTCAATTTGGGTGTTAAGTATTCTAATTTTCCATAATTTATTGGATTTAAATGTCCATGATATAAACATTTAATTGACAGGCCAGCAATAAAATATTTCAGCTTATTGACATCCAACGGAGTACAACATAACAGTACAGGCCATTTGGACCACAATGTAGTGACAACCTTTTAATCTACTCTGAGATCAATCAAGTCTTTCCCTCTCACAAAGTCCTCCATTTTTCTATCATCCAGGTGCCCAGCTACATTTCTTAAATGTCCCTAATGTATCTGCATCTACCACCACTCCTGGCAGCATGTTCTATGCATCTACGACTCTCTGTGTAAAGAACTTACATCTGACAGATGACAATATTTGCTTCTCCGGAGGGTGGTGGGTGCTTGGAATGTGTATCGAAGTTTGCTGATGACACAAAGATGGGAGGAAGTGCAATGAGTGCGGAGGACATTGAAACCCTGCAGGGGGACATAGATAGGCTGAGTGATTGGGCAGACATTTGGCAGATGAAATATAATACTGACAAGTGTGAGGTCTTGCACTTTGGCAGGAAAAATAATAGAGCAAGTTATTATCTAAATGGAGAGAAACTGGAAAGTGCTTCTGTGCAAAGGGATCTGGGGGTCCTGGTGCAGGAAACGCAAAAAGTTAGTATGCAAGTGCAGCAGGTGGTCAAGAAGGCCAATGGAATGCTGGCTTTTATTGCTAGGGGGATGGAGTATAAGAACAGGGAGGTCTTACTGCAGTTGTACCGGGTATTGGTGAGACCACACCTGGAGTACTGCGTGCAGTTCTGGTGTCCATATTTAAGAAAGGACATACTGGCTCTTGAGGCAGTGCAGAGAAGGTTCACTAGGTTAATTCCGGGGATGGGTGGGTTGATGTATGATGAGAGGTTGAGTAGATTGGAACTCTACTCATTGGAGTTCCGAAGAATGAGAGGCGATCTTATTGAAACATATAAGATTGTGAAGGGGCTTGATTGGGTGGACGCGGGGAGAATGTTCCCAATGATGGGTGAAACTAGGACTAGGGGGCATAATCTTAAAATAAGGGGATGCCGTTCCAGGACTGAGATGCGGAGAAATTTCTTCACTCAGTGGGTAGTGGGGCTGTGGAACTTACTGCCCCAGAGAGCTGTGGAAGCTACTACACTCAATAAATTCAAAACAGAGATAGACATTTTCCTGGATAAAAATGGCATTAGGGGATACGGTGAGCGAGCAGGTAAGTGGACATGAGGCTAGGTTTAGATCAGCCATGTGATCTCCTGGACCAGTTTTCGATAGCCTGGATGGGTCGGAGAGGAATTTTCCAGATTTTTTCTCCTCAATTGGCAACTCGGTTTTTTTCCCCCGGGTGATCACATGGGTTTGGGCGGGATGAATAATAAAATAAAATGGGCGGCATGGTGCCCTGTTGGTTGGCACTGTTGCCTTGTGGGATTCGGTGAAAACTAGAGTTAAGATTGGATCAGCCATGATCTTGTTGAATGGCGGAGCAGGCTTGAGGGGCCGATTGGCCTACTCCTGCTCCTATCTCTTATGTTCTTATGTTTATGTTCTGACATAACCCCCTATACTTTCCTCCAATCATCTTAAAATGAGACCCACCCATACTTCTAGCTGTCCACTTGATTTATGCCTCTTATCATCTTATACACATTTATCGAGTCACTTTTCATCTTCCTTTGCTCCAAAGAGAAAACTTCTAGCTCATCTACCTATACTTGTAAGACTTGCTTTCTAATGCAGGCAGCATCTGGTATATTTCCTCTGCATCCTCTCTAAAACTTCTACATCCTTCCTATAATGAGACAACCAGATCTAAACACAATATTCCAAGTGGGTCTAATTCAGGGTTTTATAGAGCTGCAACACCACCTCATGGCTCTTGAATTTGATCCCCTGAATAATGAAGGCCAACATACCTAACAGCCTATGAGGGATCTATGTACATAGACCCCTAAGATCCCTCTTTCTTCCACACCACTAAGAATCCTGCCACTAACCATGTATTCTGCCTTCAAATTCAGCTCTGCAAAGCAAATCACTTCACACTTTTTTTTGGGGGTTGAACTCCATCTGCCACTTCTTAGCCCAGATCTGCATCCTATCGATGTCCTTTTGCAATCCTCGACAACCTTCCAGACTATCCACAAGTTCTGTAGGTGAAAAGCCTTGCTAATGGGCGAGGTCGGCGGAGAATGGCCAGACTGGTTCAAACTGACAGGAAGGCGACAGTAACACAAATAACCATAAATTACAACAGTGGTGTGCAGAAGGGCACAACTTATTGAACTTTGAAGTGGATGGGCTACAGCAGCAGAATACCATGAACATACACTCAGTGGCCAGTTCATTATGTACAGAGGTACCTAATAAAGTGACCAGTGAGTGTATGTCCTGATTGATATTTGAAAGATGCAAGTCACTGCTTTGACTTTTCATGATGCCTCTGGGCAACTCCAAATTGTATTGAAATAAGCTTTGTGATTGTAGATACTTGCATGAAATTTTGAGAGGTGTTAATAGAACATGGAACAGTACAGCGTAGTACAGGCGCCTCGGCCCACGATCAATCTAACCTACTCCAAGATCAATCTAACCCTTCCATATAACCATTTAACAATTACAGCATGGAAACAGGCCATCTCGGACCTTCTAGTCCGTGCCGAACTCTTACTCTCACCTAGTACTACCTACTTGCACTCAACCCATAACCCTCCATTCCTTTCCTGTCCATATACCTATCCAATGTTTTTAAAATGACAAAATCCAACCTGCCTCTACCACTTCTACTGGAAGCTCGTTCCTCACAGCTACCACTCTCTGAGTAAAGAAGTTTCCCCTCGTGTTACCCCTAAACTTTTGACCCTTAACTCTCAACTCATGTCCTCTTGTTTGAATCTCCCCTACTCTCAATGGAAAAAGCCTATCCACATCAACTCCATCTATCCCCCTCATAATTTTAAATACCTCTCTCAAGTCCCCCCTCAACTTTCAAAGAATAAAGACCTAACTTCCCTCTTCCCTCCCACAAAGCCCTTCATCTTTCTTTCCTCCATCTGTCTAATGTCCCTAATATATTTACCTCTATCACTACCCCTGGCAGCACATTCCAAGCACCCACCACCCTCCGGAGAAGCAAATATTGTCATCTGCAAGAAATAAGTGTGTAACTCTGAGTGACATGGAATCTTTTCAAGTTCAAATTTATTGTCATTCAACCTTATACCGCCAAAACTAAACAACGTTCCTCGGGACCAAGGTGCATAACACAGTACAATGTAATTCACACATAACACATAAATATTACCACAAATAAACTAGTAAATAAATAATAAAATATATTCCAGAACACCGATATATATATATATAAAATGTCTTCTTTATATAGCAAACAGGTTCGACTTAATGTTTCTCCAAAGGATAAAAACTCTGACTTTGTACTCTGAAATATCAAACCGGACTTTCTGCTCAACCGTTGATAGTGAGACTTGCGCAAATCTAATCTCCCTTGCAGTTCAACTCTCTCTCTCGACTTGAGAAGAAACTTAAAAGCAACGTGGAGCTTTACAGTTCAGGGGAAATATATTTTACGATTAAAGATATACCCTGCCAAAAAAAACAAAAAAACAATTGCTATATTTGTAAAGTACTTTTACCTTTGGGTTTGCTTCCTTAGTTGATTTTCTTAATGTTGTCACAACTGTTCCCAAGGGGCTCGTATAGCATTCTGGGAATTGCAGTTTTCTGTTAAAAATAAACCGGGCATTTGACAGAGGAGGTGGGCAATTGAACTACAAGTCCCGGTATGCACGAGGAGAACAGGGCTGCAGGTAACTATTCAACTCTGTACTACAGTTCCCGGCGTGCATGGCAGGTATGGCATGCGCAGTAGGACGGGCTGGAGTTGGCGAGGGAAGAGGAAAAGGATTGTTGATCGGAGGGGTGTCACTTCTGTGCGCCGAAGGAAGGAGCAGGAGCAACAAGCGGCGTTTGAGTCGGAGTCAGCGGCGACTGAACACTCATCAGCCCTCAGGACGGTACGAGGGGCACCATGCACCCGGGCTTCGCCGTTGGCCTGGTGTTTCTGGGGTGCAGTAGCAACGTCGTGTTCCTGGAGCTGTTGGTCAGGTGAGGGTGTAAAGGAATGAATGGTGCCCTTAGATTTGTGGTAGATTAGCTCCGAGCTAATGGAGTGTCTGGCTAAACGCGAATTCAAGGCCAGGTGATCCTGTGTTCAGGCTTGTTTCTTTTGACAGTTGGTTAAGGAGCAAATTTATTATCAAAGTACAATAATGCCACCGTATACAATCCTGTAGGTATTCTCAATAAATCTATAAAATAATAGCCATAACAGAATCAGTGAAAGACCACCCAACTAGGGCACTCAACCAGAGTGCAGAACGAACTGTGCGAATACAAAGAGAAGAAATAATAATAGATAAATAAACAATAACAATCTTGAACGTAAGACGATGAGTCCTTGAAAGTGAGTCTATTGGTATGGAACATTTCAATGATGGGACAACTGGAGTTATCCCCTTTTGGTTCAAGAGCCTGATTATTGAGGGGTAGTAACTGTTCTTGAAACTCATGAGGCTCTTGTACTATACTGTCTTCCTGATGGCATGCCCTGGGTCCTTTGGAGGGGGCAGGGGTGGTGACAGGCGTTCCCTGATGATGGATGCTGCTTTCCTGCAACAGCATTTCATATAGATGTGCTCAACAGTTGGGTGAGCTTTACCCGGAATGGACTGGGCCCTATCCACTAGTAGGATTTTCCATTCAAGGGCATTGGTGCTTCCATATCAGTCAGTAAGCTCTCCACTACACATCAATTGGGGGATGTGGGAGTTTGTGGCGGTCCCAGCATGCTCTGGCGTTCAAAGCGAGCTCAGAAGGCATTGAGTTCATCTGGATGCCTTACTGTTCCTATGTCATGATTTAATTTTATAAGGGATCGTGGTATTCAAGCCCTGCCACAACTGTTGAATATCTTTTGTTGATGCAAGTTTGTTCTGGAATTGCCACTTTGTCCATGAGATAGCTTTCCAGAGATCATACCTGGCCTTCTTGTAACTTTCTTGGTTGTCAAACTTGAATGCCTCTGATCTGGCTCTCAGCAGATTTTAGATCTCATGGTCCATCCAGGGCTTCTGATTCGGGATGACTCTGAATAATTTTGTGGGGGCACGCTCGTCTACAGCTGTTTTAATAAAGTCCATTACAGCTGTGGTTCATCCACAAAAGAATCCTTGGATACGGCCCAGTCCACTGACAAAGCAATCCCATAGCTGTTTCTCTGCCTCCCATGACCTATGTTGTCCTAAATGTTTTAAAAAATAATTAGTGTAAAAAGTGAATAAAATGGTGAGGTAGTATTCATGGACTGTTCAGTAATCTGATGGTGGCGTGGAAGAAGCTGTTCCTAAAACTTAGTGTGTGTCTCTTCAGGCTCTTGTACCTCCTCCCTGATGGTGGTAATGAGAAAGCATGTCCTTGATTGTAAGGGTCCTTAATGATGGTTGCCGCCTATTGGAGGCATCATCTTTCGAAGATATCAGATAGTCCTCAAATTCCTCATGAAGTATAGCCGCTGGTGTGCTTTGTTTGTAATTGCATCAATGCGTTGGGCTCAGGATATACCTTCAGGGATGTTGATACCCAGCAACTTGAGGCTGCTCACCCTTTCCACTTCTGATCCCTCAAGGACTGTGTGCTTTCTCCCAACTTCCCCTTCCTGGATTCCACAGTCAATTCGTTGTACTCAACATCTGTGAGATCAAAGTTGTGACACCCCTCAACCAACCAAATCTATCTCACTCCTGTACGCCTCATCATCACCATTTGAGGTTCCTCCAGTCTCCCAGATGCCCATATCTGGGCCAGGTGCGCTGAGAGACTGTGTTAGGGATCTGGAGCTGCGGCTTGATGACCTACAGCTTATTAGGGAAAGTGAACAGGAGATAGATAACAGCTACAAGGAGTTAGTCACCCCGAGGCTACAGGAGTTAGATAAGTGGGTGACTGTCAGGGAAGGGAAGGGAAGGGAAGAGCTCAGATAGTAGAGTGCACCCCTATGGCCATCCCCCTCAGTAATCATTATCTCTTTGTGGATGCTGTTGCGTGGGGTGACCTGACAGAGGATGACCACGGCGATCGGGTCTCTGGCACTGAGCCTGGTTCCATGGTGCAGAAGGGAGAGAAGAAGATGAGGAATGCAGTAGTCGTAGGGGATTCCATAGTGTAGGGAACAGACAGGAGGTTCTGTCAGCCTGATAGAGATACCCATGTGGTGTGTTGCCTCCCAAGTGCCAGGGCACAGGATGTCTTGGATCGGGTGCTGTGTATTCTGAAGGGAGAGGGTGAACAGCTAGAAGTCTTGGAACACGTTGGTGCCAATGACATAGGTAGAAAAGGGGAGGAGGTCCTGAAGAGAGAATTCAGGGAGTTGGGTAGGAAGCTGAAAAGCAGGACCTCTACGGTAGTGATCTCAGGATTGCTGCCTGTGCCATGTGCTAACAAGTGCAAGAATAGCATGATCAGGCATATTAATACTTGGCTGAGAGACTGGTGTAGGGGGCAGGGCTTCTGGTTCATGGATCATTGGGGCCTCTTCTAGGGGAGGTATAACCTGTACAAAAAGGAAGAATTACACCTGAACCCAAAGGGGTACAATATCCTAGCAGGCAGGTTTAATAGGACAATTAGGGAGGGTTTAAGCTAATTTGGCAGGAGGATGGGAACCAGAGTGATAGGGCTGAGGAAGGGGAAAACAGAAATAAATCAAAGATGATGTGCAACAGAGATGATAGAAAGGACAGGAGATGAGACATCATCACAACCAGCGGGATGAGTTACAGGGCAGCAGAGGCATGGTGCAGTTAAAACAGAAAGTAACAAATACTGGACTGAAAGTGTTATATTTGAATTCAGGCAATGTAAGAAATAAAATGGTTGATCTTGAAATTCAGCTACAGATTGGCAAGTATGATGTTGTGGCCATCTCTGAAACTTGGCTAAAGGATGGCTTCCATTGGGAGCTGAATGTCCAAGGATATATGGTGTATCAGAAAGATAGGTTAGTAGGCAGAGGGGGTGATGTGGCCACGTGTATAAGAAATAAAATTAAATCATTAGAAAGGGATGACATAGGATCGGAAGAAATGGCAAGGGTAAAAGGATCCTAATGGCAGTTGTATACAGGCCTCCAAACAGCAGCCGGGATGTGGATTACAAATTACAGCAGGAAATGGGCAATGTCATTATAATCTTTGGGGATTTTAACATGAAAGTGGATTGGGGAAACCAGACCAGTAGTGGACCTCAAAAGAGAGAATTTGTAGAATGTCTAAGGGATGGCTTTTTAGAACAGCTTGTTGTTGAGCCCACTAGGGGATTGGCTGTGTTGGATTAGGTGTTATGCAATAATCCAGAGGTGATAGAGAGTTTATGGTTAAGGAACCCTTGGGGAACAGTGATCACAATATGGTCGCGTTCACTTTGAAATTTGAGAAGGTTGAAACAAAATTCCAATGTGTCAGTATTTCAGTGGAATAAAGGAAATTACAATGACATGAGAGGGGAACTGGCCAATGTTGACTGGAAAGGGACACTAGCAGGAAGGACAGCAGAGCAGCAATGGCTGGACTCTCTGTGAAAAATGAAGGAAGTGCAAGACAGTTCAGTTCAGTTTCAGTTTATTGTCATTTAAAAACCACGAATGCAATGCAGTTAAAAAATGAGACAACGTTCTCCAGAATGATATCACAAAAGCACACAACAAACCAGACTACACCAGAAAATCCACATAACGTTCAGTAATCCCCAAATCCAGAGTCTGGAGAGGCTGCTGCGTATTAATATCGCGCTACCACCTTAGCGCGTTCCCCGGAAAGGAGCTCCAAATCCACCAGACAAAACAAGACGACCCAGACACACCAAGTCAAGAGACCAACTCTACCACCCAACAAACTAAAAACTAAAGCTACAAGACCTACACAAAACCACATAGTTACATATAGTTATAGTTAACGTATAGTTACAGCAGTGCAAACAATACCATAATTGATAAAAAAAACAGACGATGGGCACAGTAAAAATAGTCCAAAGATGTTAAAAGACTATAAGTTCGAAAGAAACCACCACACAGTTTCCACAAGTCCTCAGGGTCCTGATAGACTCGTCATCCCATGCAGGCGGCAGAAAGGAATACCCCCGCTATGGACTTCCATGGCGCTGGACCCAGCCTCGCAGATGCAGCACACAGTAAAAGCACCCCAACCACAGCAGACTCCGAGTCTGTCAAACCTCCGAGCCTCTGACCATCCCCTCCAACATAGCCACTCCAAGCACCATCCTCTGCCGATCACACTACGAGGCTCCCGCCAACAGTTACTTTCTAAATAATAAGACATTTTCAAAGGGAAGAAGGACACTACCGTAGCTGGCAAGTGATGTCAGAGCCAAGTAAAAGCAAAAAAGAGGGCATACAAGGAAGCCAAAGCTAGTGGGAAGTTAGAGGATTGGGAAGCTTTTAAAAACTTGCAGAAGGAAACAAAGGTGTTCATTAGGAAGGAAAAGATGAATTATGAAAGGAAGCTGGCAACTAATATCAAAGAAGATACTAAAAGCTTTTTTAAGTATAGAAAGGGTAAAGGAGAGTTGAGGGTAGATATTGAACCAATAGAAAATGATGCTGGAGATACTGTAATGAGAGATGCAGAGATGGCAGAGGAACTGAATGTGTATTTTGCATGTCTTCACAGTGGAAGACATCTGCGGTATACTGGACATTCAAGAGTTTTGGGAAGTGAAGTATGTGCAGTGAAAATTATGACTGAGAAGGTGCTCAGGAAGCTTAATGTCCTGAGGGTGGATAAGTCTCCTGGACCTGATTAAATGCACCCTCAGGTTCTGAAGGAAGTAGCTAGAGAGATTGCGGAGGCATTAACAATGATCTTTCAAGAATCGATAGATTCTGGTATTGTACCAGATGACAGGAAAATTGCAAATGTTACTCCACTATTTAAGAAGGGTGTGATACAGCAGAAAGGAAACTACAGACCTGTTAGCCTGACATTTGTGGTTGGAAAGTTGTTGGAATTGATAGTTAGGGATGAGATTATGGAGTTACCTGGAGGCACATGACAAGATAGGCCAAAGTCAGCATGGTTTCCTGGAAGGAAAATCCTTCCTCACTAACCTACTGCTTATTTTTTGAGGAAATTACAAGCAGGGTAGACAAAGGAGATACAGTAGATGTGGTGTACTTGGATATTCAGAAGGCCTTTGACAAGGTGCGGCACATGAAGTTGCTTCGCAAGATAAGATCCTATGGAATTGCAGGGATGTTACTAGCATAGGTGGAACATTGGTTGATCGGCAGAAAGCAGAGAGTGGGAATAAAGGGGTCCTATTCTGGTTGGCTGCCGGTTAACAGTGGAGTTCCACAGGTATTGGTGTTGCGACTGCTGCTTTTTACGATGTATGTCAATGATTTGGACTATGGGATTAATGGATTTGTGGCTAAATTTGCTAATGATACAAAGATAGGTGGAGGAGCGGGTAGTGTTGAGGAAACAGAGCCTGCAGAGAGACTCAGATAGTTTAGGGGAATGAGCAAAGAAGTGGCAAATGAAATACAATGTTGGAAAGGTATGGTCATGCACTTTGGTGGAAGAAATAAATGGGCAGACTATTATTTAGATGAGAAGAGAATTTAAAATGCAGAGATGCAAAGAGACTTGGGAGTCCTCGTGCAAGTCCTCCAGGTTGAGTCGGTGTTGAAGAAGGCGAATGCAATGTTGGCATTCATTTCTAGAGGTATAGAATATAAGAGCAGGGATGTGATGTTGAGGCTCTATAAGGCACTTGTGAGACCACACTAGGAGTATTGTGTGTAGTTTTGGACTCCTTATTTGAGAAAGGATATACTGACATTGGAGAAGGTTCAGAGAAGATTCACAAGAGTGATTCCAGGAATGAAAGGTTTACCATAAGAGGAACATCTGGCAGCTCTTGGGCTGTATTCCCTGGAATTCAGGAGAATGAGGGGTATCTCATAGAAACACTCCGAATGTTAAAAGGCCTGAACAGATTAGATATGGCAAAGTTATTTCCCATGGTAGGGGATTCTCAGGCGTGACCTCAGGATTGAAGGATGTCCATTTAGAACAGAGATGCAGAGAAATTACTTTAGTCAGAGGGTGGTAAATCTGTGGAATTTATTGCCACAAGCGGCTGTAAGTCATTGGGTGTATTTAAGGCAGAGATAGATAGATAGGTTCTTGATTAGCCAGATCATCAAAGGGTATGGGGAGAAGGCAGGGGAGCGAGGATGACTGTAAGAATTGGATCAACCATGATTGAATGACAGAGCAGACTCAATGGGCCGAATGGCCTACTTCTGCTCCAATATCTTATGGTCTTATGCACAACTTTATATCTAAAGTGTGTTGTGAGATCCTGAGGTAATGAAAAACATTTTAATATCTTGATTCCAAAACAAAAATAAATAAATTCTTTTTAGGATTTGAATTTTCTCTTCCAAATTTAAAAACAATGAATTATCTTACATTTCTGCTCTCAAACTCATCACCACCTTTTCAAGGGCAATTAGTGACTGGCAATAAATGCTGGCTTAGCTGGCATTGCCTACATTCCAGAAATGAATACATTTTTTTAAAAACCTAGCAGTTGCATTTTGATATAGGTGGGGTGGCTGAAGAAAACGGAAGAGGATGCCTTGAGTGTTGTACTGCAGGAAGAGAGTTCAGTATATTTAGAGTAGAAAATCTGCAGATGTTGCTTGATGCTGGAGGAACTCAGCAGACCACGCAGGATCTATGGAGAAGAGTAAATGGGCAACGTTATGGGCCGACACCGTTCATCAGGACTGGGAAAAAAAGATGAGAAGTTAGAACAAGAGGATGTGGGGAGGGGAGGAAGAAGTACAAGATGGTGGGTGATAGGTGAAACCGAGATAGGAGCATTTGTAAAGTAAGGAGTTGGGAAGTTGATTGATGAAAGAGATAAAGGGATAGAGAAGGGGGAATAAGACAGGAGGGAGTAGAAGACCATGGAAGAAAGGGAAGGGGTAGGAGCACCAGAGGAAGGTGATAGGCTGGTAAGGACATGAGGTAGGGGAGGGAAATGGGAATGGTTGGGGGGGGGGCAATTACCAGAAGTTCAAAAAATTGATGTTCATGCCATCAGGGTAGAGGTAACCTAGACAGAATATAAGGTGTTGCTTCATCATAGCAGTAGAGAAGGCCATGAACTGACATGTCATAATTGAAGTGTGTAGAGAGGGCCTGGTATGGCACTTGTTCCACTTGCAAGAATAAGTACCAGGAGGAAGATTAGTGGGGAGGGGTGAATGACATGGGAGTCACTTAGGGAGCCCTTAACTGCCCATCACTCCCTCCAGTGCTCCTACCCCTTTGCTTTCTTCTATGGTCTTTGCACTCTCCTATCAGATTTAGCCTTCTCCAGACCTTTATCTCTTTCACCTATCAGCTTCCCAGCTCTTTACTACACCCTTCCCCCCTCTCTCAGTTTCAGCTATCAACCTTGTACTATTTCCTTGCCTCCTCCAACCTTCTTGCTCTGACTTCTCATCTTTTTTTCTAGTCCTGATGAAGGGTGTTGGCCTGAAACGTCAACTGTTTACTCTTTGCCATAGATGCTGCCTGGCCTGCTGAGTTCGTCCAGCAATTTGTGTTGGTTGATATATTCAGACTGTTCCGATAGAAGATAATACCTGTACACGCTTCAGTCAAAATATGAAACAGCATTATTAACATCAAGCGAGATTATCCTTTGCCTTTTGATAGACTTTCATTTAAATTCATAACCTCAGGGTGTCCCAGAAAACTTACAACTTTTTAAAAAAGTGTATACATTTATGATATAAGAAAAATAGGTACAGTATCAAGTTGCACATATCACACTGAATTCAGCTGGGGATATCCATAGGTTCAGAATACCATGCAGTGGGGCTGGGATAACTAACTCTGCTGAAATGTCATGATCAACATTAAATAAGATGGAAAATGGTTTCTTCCTGTGCTGCCATTTCTATGAGCCTAATATCACAGTTCACTTGTTAGAAAATATGAATGATCAGACCTGATGTCTTGAGATGGGAAAAGTTAGGGAGGTGGAATCTCTTTCTTGATACCCTATTAAACTTGAAGCTAATATTTTGAGAATGATTCCTATTTTATTTTCTTATGTTGGATATATATATATATATATATATATATATATATATATATATATATATATATATATAAAAATGAAGAGCAGGAGTAGGTCTCTCAGCCTCCTGAACCCCCTCAGTCATTCTGTGAGATCAGGGCTAATCTGATTGTAACCTCAGTTCCAAATTTCCACCCTTTATTTATCAATAATTTCTTTATCAAAGGGAAACGGAAGGAGTTCTGGATTCACTGGAAATGTTATTGCCTCATGTACCAAGTAACAGTGAAAAGCTTGTCTTGCATTCTGTTCATACAGATCAGATAATTATGCAATGCATTGAGGTAGAGTAGAGCAGGTTGTGCAGATTAAAGTGTAACAGCTACAGAGTGCAGGTAGCCAGTAAGGTGCAAAATTGTAAAGAGGTAGATTGTAGGGTCAATAATCCATCTTATTGTACTAGGGAACCATTTAATAAGTTTGAAATGGCGGGGTGTAAGCTGTCCTCGAGCCTGCTGGTATGTGCTTTTGTATCTTCAGCCTGATAGGAGAGTGGAGAAGAGAGAATATCTGAGGTAGGTGTGGTGTGGTATGTGATTATGCTGGCTGCAGGATGTGTTGACAAAGTCTATAGAGGGTTAGACTGCGATGCGCACAACTCTCTTCAGTTTCTCAGTTGCAAGTTCAGCAGTCGCCATACCTTTATGCATCCGCAGAGATTGGTAAAGTTTGATTGTGACATGCCAAATTTCTTTAGCCTCCTGAGACGTAGAAGTGATGATGAGGTTTCTTGGCCATGTGGTTAGAGTAGGACAGGCTATTGGTGATGTTCCCTCCTTGGATATTGAAGTTCTCCACCTCAACACTGTTGATGTAGTTCACAGAGCATGTGCATCATTTCACCCCCCCCCCCCTTCCTGAAGTGAATAACCAGCTCTTGTGTTTGAGGGAAAGGTTGTTATCTTCATGACATGGTGTCAAGACATCACCTTCCTGTGCTCCGACTCATTGTTATTTGAGATATGGCCTCCTACGATGGTGTCAACTGCAATCTTGTGAACAGAGTTAGATCAGAATCTGGCTACATGGTCATGAGAGTTGGAGACTGAGGATATATCCTTGTGGAGCACCGGTGTTTAGAATAATCATGGTCGAGGTGTTGCCGCCTATGCTTACTAGCCTTCGGAAAAGATAATTGTCTCGTCATGGATAAGGAAACTTTTTTTTGTTTGAAGTGGCAATCTACTAGTTCTAGGTTTATCAGCAAGAAACATCCTCTTTACACCCACCTTGTTGATACCTCTCAGAATCTTGTGTGTTTCAAACCCTCAGACTCTATTGGGATCATCTAGCTTGTCCAACTTTCCTATAAGACAGAAAACACAAGGACGCTGGAATCTGGAGATAGAGACAGTCTGCTGATGGAGATCAGTGGGTTGAGCCGCATCTGTGGTTGAAAAAGAATTGTTCATGTTTTGGCCCAAAACATTGTTATTTTTCCTGTCTTTTTGCTGGACCAGTAATGTAGTGGTTAGTGTAACACTTTACAGCATGAGTGATCACTGATTTGGGTTCAATTCTCACTGCTGTCTGTAAAGAGTTTGTCCATTTTCCCTGTGACTGCGTGGATCTCCCCTGTGCTCCCGTTTCTTCCCATATTCCAAAAATGTACAGTTAGGGTTGGTAAGCCATGTTGGCACCAGAAGCACGTCAACTCTTGCAGCCTGCTGCCCAGAACATCCTCACATGGAGTTGGTCAGTGACACAACCAGCACATTTCACTGTATTTCGATGCACATGTGATAAATAAAGCTGATCTTTATCTTTAATTTCTAAGCTACCATTTTGCCCATCATCCACCAGGCAACTCACCAAGGTATTTCTGCATTCTAGAACTTAGTGTTCCCACATCATTTTGATTTTTTTTAGCTTTCCTGTCAAAAGGGCAGTTTCACATTTTCTCTCATTATATTCCATTTGTCAGGTCTTTGCCCACTCACTAATTTCTCCACACTAATTTGTAGCTGCTTTCTTTTCTTCACAACTTACTTTCCTACTTATTATTATGTCAGCAACAAATGTAGCAGTCACATCTTCCAAGGCATTTGTATTAATGATAAGAGGTTGAGGGTTCCTGTACAGATCCTTGCGGCATATCAATCATTATACTTTGCCAACCAGAGGAAGGTCAATTCTCTTTCCTGTTTGCTGTCAGTCTTATGTCCATATGAATAATTACCTTCCACACCATGAGATTTTCCACAGTTATCTTTGATATAGCATCTAATCAAATTTCTTTTGTATATTTGATTATAGTATATTCACATTTCCTCTTCGTATAGAAATTCAGTGAATTGGTCACATGTGATTTCTCTCTTGTAAAAGTCACATTGATAAGCGGAATGTTTCTGAGTCCTTTTATGGCATCTTCAATGATAACTTGCACTGTTTTCCCTATGATGATTATAAAGCTTACCAATTTGTAACTTCCCATTTTCTGCATCCTACTTTGAATAAAGGAGTGACATTTCCTATTTCCAGTCTCCTGGGTCCTTCCTTGAATCTAGGGCATATATGTCAAACTCAAGGCCCGCGGGCCAAATCCGGCCCGCGGTGGAATTATCTTCGGCCCGCGAGATAATATCTAATTACGATTAAAGCTGGCCCCAGTAATCGAAGCGCCTATGGCGTATGATATGGCTAATGCTGAGTTTATTCAGGTACCAGGTTTTCAGGGTTTTTTAGTGTTTATTCGGCAGTCTTGCTCGGCAGCCTTCTTCATAAGAAACAGAATTTGTAAAGTGAAACACTTTGTAGTTATAGCAGAGACTGAGACACATGAGAGCAGGCTGAAAAAACGGAGGCAATGAAAGCTGCGTTCGCACGCGTCCGACTGATCCGGCCCGCATGAAGCTGCATTTTACTCAATCCGGCCCGTGACCTAAAATGAGTTTGACACCCCTGATCTAGGGAATTCTGTAAAATTAACACCAATGCATTGTCAATCTCACCTACATTTTCTTTAGAGATGTAGAATGAAGTTTTACAGGTCCTGGTGATTTGTCAATCTATAGCTTTACTACACAATTACTCTGATTTAATGCATTCATGTGTCTACTGAGAATTGTTCATTAATTTTTAACACTGATCTATTGATCTGATTGTCTTATTTTTTTCAAAGGAAGAGCAATTTATACAAAGAAAAGTTCAGGTTATTGGAATTTGCTGCTAAACTATCAGTTTTATTACACTTGAGTTTAAAAATGGTGAGGACAATATGAGTGAGGTTGATGTTCTGGAGCATGTCGATATTAAGGGAGAGGAGGTGATGGAGTTGTTAAAGTACATTAGGATGGATAAGTCCCCAGGGCCTAACGGAATATTCCCCAGGCTGCTCCACGAGGCGAGGGAAGAGATTGCTGAGCCTCTGGCTAGGATCTTTATGTCCTCGTTGTCCATGGGAATGGTACCGGAGGATTGGAGGGAGGCAAATGTTGTCCCCTTGTTCAAAAGAGGTAGTAGGGATAATCTGGGTAATTATAGACCAGTGAGCCTTACGTCTGTGGTGGGAAAGCTGTTGGAAAAGATTCTTAGAGATAGGATCTATGGGCATTTAGAGAATCATGGTCTGATCAGGGACAGTCAGCATGGCTTTGTGAAGGGCAGATTGTGTCTGACAAGCCTGATAGTGTTCTTTGAGGAGGTGACCAGGCATATATATGAGGGTAGTGCAGTGGATGTGATCTACATAGAATTTAGTAAGGCATTTGACAAGGTTCCCCATGATAGGCTTATTCAGAAAGTCAGGAGGCATGGGAACCAGGGAAGTTTGGCCAGGTGGATTCAGAATTGGCTTGCCTGCAGAAAGCAGAGGGTCGTGGTGGAGGGAGTACATTTGGATTGGAGGGTTGTGACTAGTGGTGTCCCACAAGGATCTGTTCTGGGACCTCTACTTTTCATGATTTTTATTAACGACCTGGATGTGGGGGTAGAAGGGTGGGTTGGCAAGTTTGCAGACGACACAAAGGTTGGTGGTGTTGTAGATAGTGCAGAGGATTGTCGAAGATTGCAGAGAGGCATTGATAGGATGCAGAAGTGGGCTGAGAAGTGGCAGATGGAGTTCAACCCGGAGAAGTGTGAGGTGGTACACTTTGGAAGGACAAACTCCAAGGCAGAGTACAAAGTAAATGGCAGGATACTCGGTAGTGTGGAGGAGCAGAGGGATCTGGGGGTACATGTCCACAGATCCCTGAAAATTGCCTCACAGGTAGATAGGGTAGTTAAGAAAGCTTATGGGGTGTTAGCTTTCATAAGTCGAGGGATAGAGTTTAAGAGTCGCGATGTAATGATGCAGCTCTATAAAACTCTGGTTAGGCCACATTTGGAGTACCGTGTCCAGTTCTGGTTGTCTCACTATAGGAAGGATGTGGAAGCATTGGAAAGGGTACAGAGGAGATTTACCAGGATGCTGCCTGGTTTAGAGAGTATGGATTATGATCAGAGATTAAGGGAGCTAGGGCTTTACTCTTTGGAGAGAAGGAGGATGAGAGGACACATGATAGAGGTGTACAAGATATTAAGATGAATAGATAGAGTGGATAGCCAGCGCCTCTTCACCAGGGCACTACTGCTCAGTACAAGAGGTCATGGCTTTAAGGTAAGGGGAGGGAAGTTCAAGGGGGATATTAGAGGAAGGTTTTTCACTCAGAGAGTGGTTGGTGCGTGGAATGCACTGCCTGAGTCAGTGGTGCAGGCAGATACACTAGTGAAGTTTAAGAGACTACTAGACAGGTATATGGAGGAACTTAAGGTGGGGAGTTATATGGGATGCAGGGTTTGAGGGTTGGCACAGCATTGTGGGCTGAAGGGCCTGTAATGTGCTGTACTATTCTATGTTCTAAATATTCTTTTTTTCAGGGATTTTCCAGGATGTGGAAACATTGTGACATTTGGACAGTTCCTGTTTATAGCACTGGAAGGCTTAATCTTTCAAGCTCACTTTCTCACAAAGCCCAGAGCAATTCCATTGAGGTACTGGAAAAGTTCTCTTTTTGGAGGGGTTGGATACTAGTTTGTGTAAGATTAACTAGAATTTGCGGTTTGAAATGCTCCTTCCTTGTTTGTGATCTCCTGTAGCCGAAACATCAGAGTAATTTTTATAGCTGTCAGTTCCATGTTCTCTTCCATCTGGTCTCTTACATGGTACCAATTATTAGTCACTGCTCCTTGGGGGAGTAACTTCATCTGCCTAGACTTTAAACTCTTACAATGCCCCCTCAATCTTTTGCTTCAGGGAAGAGAATGGTCTAAAATCCCTCTCATATTTGTGCAGGAAGCTGCCAGATGTCTTGCATTTCTTTTCTCATTCCTGTGAAGTACATTACCTTGTTATTCCACTTAAACATTTGTTGGAGAAATTCCCCTACTGGTGTCAGCTTGTACTCTTTCCCCTCCCTACACCTTCTTACCTTGGCTTCTTTCCCCTTCCTTTCTAGTCCTAATGAAGGGTGTTGACCTGAAATGTCAACTGGTTATTCCTCTGCAAAAGGTGCTACCTGACCGCTGAGTTCTAGCATCTTGCATTTGTTAATCTGGTTGTTTCATGTGAGATGGTAGATGAAGCAATTGCTCTTCAATTTAAATTTTTATCTTTTCTCTGTTTTCTTTCTTTTTCACATAGGAACTACTTCATTATGGTGTCCATGTTTTTCATTGTGAGTGTGGTTAATAATTATGCCCTCAACTTCAATATTCCAATGCCTTTGCACATGATCTTCAGATCAGTAAGTAGTTTCTTACCTATCAATATAAAAACAAATAATGAAACTAGAGACTATGACAGTATGTAAGGCCTGTGTTTGAGTACTGCATATATACTATTTTGTATATACACCTAGTGTCTCCTTTATTAGATACACCTCGTACCTACTAGTATCTAATCAGTCAATCATGTGGCAGCAACTCAATGCACAAAAGCATGCAGTCATGGTCAAGAGGTTCAGTTGTTGTTCAGACCAAACATCAGAATGGAGAAGAAATGCGATCTAAATTACTGTAATCGTGGAATGATTGTTGGTGCCTGGCTTGATTATCTCAAAAACTGTTCATCTCCCGGGACTTTCAGGCACAACAAACTCTATAGAGTTTAAGGAGAATAGTGTGAAAACAAACAAAAAATCTCGTGAGTGGTGGTTCTGTAGATGACAATGCCTTGTTAATGAGAGTTCAGAGGAGAATGGCCAGACTGGTTCAAGCTGACAGGAAGGTGACAATAACTCAGATAACGATGCATTGGAACAGTGGTGTGCAGAAGAGCATCCAAGTAGAACTTTGAAGTGGGTGGGCTATAGCAGCAGACGACCACACTGAGTTCCACTCCTGTACTTAACAAAGTAGCTACCGAGTGTGATACAGATAACAGATGAATAAGGTCACTTCTATTTTCTAATATATTTTGGCTTCAAAATGGATGAATTTAGAGCATGGTTTAGATTGGATAATTGTAAACAGCAGATAACTTTTCCCATGGAAGTTTGTGTGACTTCAGTGTGACGTCCAATTGAACTACAAATCTCGAGTCCGGTCTCTTTTAAGAATATAGTAATATAGTTGTGTAACCCCTGGGTCGCCTCAGGCATCGCTCAAACTCGTTCTAGTCTAGGGGGAGCAGCCTTCGGCCCCGCCAAACTGGGTAATCAGCTGGTGTGGATGCTGTGTGATGTCCCCGCCTCGCCCAACAAATAGACAGTACACCTTATGCGATTAAATGAGTACAATTTATAAAGATTACTATAACTAAGCGATTACTAATGATACAGTATATATGAATAAGAGAAAAAAAAGAAAAGGCGCCAAACTTATCAAAGTCCAAGCCACTTCGTGCACAACCGTTGGAGCTCAATTACTGAAGTCTTCTGGTATTCGATCCCCTCCGAATTCCTCAACCCACCTCCTGGGACCCCCACGGTGGTCGACCAGTCGCTCCACACTCCTCTGTCTCCGTCTCCTCTCATCACCAAAAACCTTGGGCCGGGGACCGTCGCCCAGCTTCCAGCATCCCGTCCTCTCTCTCTCACTCCATCGCCCCGACTCCCCAAAATCCCGCCAAACAATCAGTTTACAGTCCCAAACAAGCTTCCAGCACTTATCATAACAAAGACGCTAGCATTCCTACTATTAACACAGGCGCCAGCATTCCTACTTTTAACAAAACAAAGACGCCATTTTGATTACATACACAGTAACAAAGAAAAAGAAAAAAAACCCCCGTTACAGTTGCAAGAGATCTCTAGCCATCTCATTTCCATTAAGTTACCTCCAAATGCTATCCTTGTATCAGTGATACAATAATTGGCAAAAGAAGCATGAATTACTGCCTTCATCCCAAGGTTTTATTTCAAAATTATTTTGATTGATAAATAGGGAAGGAAATCATTGAATTTTAGAATGAGTATCCCAATAACAGTAAATAATTTCCTCAAGGGCTGATTGCTCGGCAATTAATTCTATAAATTAAATGCATTTTCTCAGAAAAGAGAGAGCAATTGTCTAACTGGAATTTGTGTGACGTTTTTCTGTTATTTTTCAGGGCTCTTTGATTGCCAACATGGTACTGGGAATTGTCATATTAAAGAAAAGGTCAGCTTTTATTATTTTGCCTGTTGTTTCTCCGTGTACTGATCAGGTCAGCACTATGCTGTAGGCAAAACATTTGAGGGAATTTGATAATAAATTAGGAACAAGTGAAATTAATAAATAATTAGGAAATAGAATAAAAAGCCCTCAAAAATACAGTGGTTTTTAATTACGGTATTTTACATCCATTGAAATGCCTTAATGTGTAGTCTTTGAGGTAATGAATGACTGCATGGCAGGTAATTTTCACATGTAAAGTGGTAAACATTGCAGTTCATTTTGATTATGCTGGTTGAAGGATAATATTGGCCAGGATTCCAGTCACGTTTGGGAGAAGTACTGGCCTGCCTGTCTTTTCTCTGTGTAACTGTAGTTTCACACCAATCTAGTCAACTTTTAAATGACGGCTGAAGTGAGCTAGCGGGACACACATTTGTATCCAGTGATTGAAAAGCTGACCAACATCATCAGCTTGAAGCACTCAGTGAATGGATAATAAATGTCTGCTCTGCCTTTAGTTCAAATACCTTGAGAACTAATTATGAATTAATAGGATGGTTTCATTGTTAAGGCAGAACTTTGACTGAAGAGGTGCATCTAATCAGAATCAGGTTTATTATCACCGGCATGTGTCGTGAAATTTGTTAACTTAGCAGCAGCAGCAGTTCAATACAATACATAATACAGAAGAAATGAAATAATAGTTTGAGGCTCCTTGTAATCAGAGTCAGATTTAACATCACTAAGTTAAATTTGTTTTTTGTGGTAGCAGTAGAGTGCAAAGACAAACCTTTATTTTTGTAGTGTATGTTATGATTCAAGAACCATTCAGAAATCTGAAGGCAGAGGAGAAGAACCTGCTTTTGAACCATTAGAGTTAAACTACATTCCACTCTGCACCCATTCTCGACAGAAGCGGTTTTAAACTAATAGATTGTTGTGTCATCAAACAAGATTTTTAGCTTATTTTCTTCTCTTTCACAGATACACATTTGCGAAGTATATTTCAATTGCTTTGGTTTCTCTGGGGATATTTATCTGTACATTAATGTCAGCAAAACAAGTGGTAAGGCATTGAAATTCATGCATAGCATTTTGGAAAATAGTGTAAACTGATTCAATAGTAACTTTCACAATGAAGGTGAAAATACACAATAACATAACTTGCATTTATGTACCAATGTTACAGTAAGAAAATGTTCAAAATGCTTCACAGTATTATCATATCCTTGAAATGAAAATCTTAAGGGTTATGGGCAAAAGGTGGACGAGGATGGTAGACTTTTTCAAATGTGCAGTGAATATTGTCTTCTGCATTTTTATGCATCCCTGCGTATTTGGCACAGAATTGCAAAAATTATGAAAGGTGCTGTTTTGCCTGTTTAATCGAGTGAAATTTTTACACTGTTTCAGCAAGAATTGAAAATAACATGGCAACAAACACAAAATGCTGGAGGAACTCAGCAGGCCAGGCAGCATCCATGGAAATGAATAAACATTTGATGTTTTGGGCCGAGACCCTTCATCAGGACCAGAAACAAAGATGAGATGTTAGAGTAAGAAGGTGGGGAGAGGGGAGGAAGAAGTACAAGGTAGTAGGTGATAGGTGAAACCGGGAGAGAGGGAGGGGTGAAGTAAAGAGCTGGGAAATTGATTGGTGGAAGAGATAAAGGGCTGGAGGAGGGGGAATCTGATAGAAGAGAGTAGAAGACCATAGAAGAAAGGGAGGAGCATCAGAGGGGGGTGCTGAGCAGGAAAGGAAAAATGTGAGAGAGGGAAATGGGAATGGTGAAGGGGGGGGGGGGGGGAGTAACATTTGTTAATAGTAGCTACGAGATAACCAGGTGACCCGTTGGGGCACCCTTTGAGAGGAAGGTAGTGCAGTCTGATGTGATGTGCTTTGGAAATTAAAGAAGTAAAACGGTTTCCATAGAAGGTAGAATCGGCTCTCTGAGCATCGTGAGGCACTGCTGAGGCTGGCTGTGTGCATGCGTCGTGACACGGTTTCCATAGGGGGTGGAATCAGCTCAGTTTGTAGAAAGTGGGGCTTGTTGATTGATGAGTGAGCAATTTTATACGAATATATAATCCTGAACTTTGCATGCATTCTGTTAGTTAGCGCATTTTAAGTTGATTTAGTCAAAAGAAAGTGCCGCTGTAATGCACCGTTTGTGCTAATTGGAGGTCACAAACAGAGCATGAGAATTTTAGTAGTATATAGATGAGGATGGAGGTGTGATGCATCCAAAGATACATAGAAGCAGAAGTAGAGGAGTGATTTTCAGACTTTGGAGCTGTCTGCCAGTCACCATGATGGATGTTGGTCCTGAATCATAATACACCATAATCTTTATTTTTCTGTGTGGTAGCCAGAGAGTGGTAAATCCATAGAATTCATTGCCATGGATTGCTGTGGAGGCCCAGTTACTGGGAATACTTAAAGTGGAGGTTGATAGCTTCTTGATTAGTAAGGGTGTCAAACATTATGTGGAGAAGGCAGGAAAATGGGGTTGAGAGGGGAAACTAAATCGGCCATGACAAAATGATGTAGAACTTGGGCTGAATGGCCTAATTTTATTCCTATGTCTTAATGCATGTTCTTTGATGGTTTTGGTGTTTGGAAATCTATCTTCCAGCTGCTTAAAAAAATACTTGTAATATATTTCAGCTCCACATATTTGCTGTGCTGCACTTTAAAGATTTTGGGTGTTGCCCAGTGTCACACATTCTGAACCTCAGTCCTCTTAACAGAGTCATGCTGTTAATTCTGCAAGTGTGGGGTGTATTTTATTTCACACTTGCAGAGGAAGGTATCAGTCATTTTCATTAACAGTGGGAAATGAGTGTGTGTATGTGCCTGTACCTCAGTGCCTGAGATGTGTGGGCTTGTCTTGCACTAACAGATCTGCCCCAAGGATTGGTATTTAGAGAAGTTATGAGCTGTGAACAATCACCTGACCCATTCGATTGTACCTGGTTTGAAAGTTCTGATATACCCATCAATCGTTTCACTACTGAATGTTAATAAACAGTCTTGTGCCCAGTGACATACTTTGCCTTTTGACAGAGCAATGTAATCTGTTTGCTGTCAACTGCTTCATCAACTTTTTCCCCCATTTCTGATCTTCACCTGTATTCTCTGATCCATTATCAATGTGCACTGTAAGCTCAGTCTAAGACCGTAAGACATAGGGGAAGAATTAGCTCATTCAGGCATGGAGTCTGCTTCATCATTCAATCATGACTGATTTTTTATCCCTCTCAACTTCAATCTCCTGCCTTCTCCTGTGACCTTTGACATCCTTACTAATCAAGAACCTATCATCCTCCTCTGTTTTAAATATACCCAATAATTTGACCTCCACAACCTTCTATGGCAACGAATTCCAAAAATTCACCAGCCTCTGGCTAAAGAAATTCGGTATCCCCTCAGCTCTAAAGGGTGCCTTTCAATTCTGATGCTGTGTCCTCTGGTCCTACTAGACCTTTTAATATTTGCCATGTTTCAATGAGGTTCCCCCTCATGCTTCTAAACTTCAGTGAGTACAGGCCCAGAGCCATCAAACGCTAAGCACACTAATTTTATTCTTCCTACTTTCGCACCTGGGTTGTCTTATTCCCCTATCCAGAATGTGGCTCACCCAGCAGTTATCCACTTGAGGAAAGAAAAATCAGCCAGCCTCCATCAAACTAAAATGATGCTTTGAATACTGCTTGCTGTTGGCCAGGAGAGTGATAATGTATCTGAGCTTATCTGTAGGTGCGAAGGGTTAACGATTGGTGCATGCATGAATGGGTTAAGCAAGTACGGAGTTCAGATTGACTATTTCCTGTCTAATTGATACAGAACTAAAGACACTGCCTATTCATACGCTTGACATTTCTACCGCTATTATTTTTGAGTGATTTCAAGGTTGTAATGTTAGGCAAGGATTCAGATGACAGTTACAATGCATTCAGATTCTGGTCTTCTGCTTTTGAGCCACTCATTCGTGTCTGCAGCAATTTTTTGGTTGCCTTGGTCACATCTCTTGCCTTGTAAGTGTTCTGATAGCACAGGATTCAGCTAGGTTGCAAGCCTTATTTTTTAAAAAAAAAATAAGATAAAAATGTATATATCAATGCATGCAGAAATGCCTCAAACCTAAGTGCTTCACAGCACAAGTTCCCTTTTAAATGGCTCAAAGCAAAAAGAAATACAGATACTGGAAATAAAATTATAAAATGCTAAACGCATTCAGCAGGTCAGAGAGCATCATGTTTCAGACCAGCAGATCGTTTTCCCTAAAGTGACCCCACAAGTAAGGAGGATGACATGTGTGCCTTCATTACTTGGGGCATTGAGTCTAAGAGTAAGGAAGTCACGTTGCATCTATATAAATCCTCGTGTGAGGCTGCACTTGGGGGTTTTGTACAATTCTGGTTGTGCCATTGCAGGGTTTGTGGAGCTTTTGGAAGGATTGTGGCTTCAGGAAGAGGCTTACCAAGATGTTGCTTGAATTAGAGGGTCTGAGCTATAAGGCGAATCAGAGGCTGAGAGGAGACATAAAATTATTTGAAGTTCGGTTAGGATGGATAGTCTGAATCTCTTTCCCAGGTTGATAATGTTAAATAGTAGAGAACCTGCATTTCTAGCAAGAAGGAGATGTGCAGGACAAGTTTTCCGTTTACATGGAGTGTAAGGTGCATGGAATGCCCTGACATCAACAATTATGGAAACAGACGCAATATAGGAAAAGGATCTAGTGTTTGATATTCATATCTAGATTGGTTGCTAGATATGATATTGGTGTTTAGAGGCTTTTTGATGTACAGGAGAATGTGCAGGGGGTGGAGGGATATGGATCACGTGCAGACAGAAGAGAATTGGTTTAACTTGGCATCATGTTTTGCACATACACAGTGGGCCAAAAGACCTTTTTCCTGTGCTGTACTATCTATGCTGTGTGCTTTGTGTTTCTGGTTGTGCAAGGGTACAACTATAGTACTGTGCAAAAGTCTTAGTCATATATGTATAGCTATGGGGCTTATGACTTTTGCACAGTACTGTATGTGTCAACGTGGAGCAAAGAGAGAGTTTGTAAATCTGGCTGGAGGAAAGGAATTGTGAGGATGGAGCACCGCGGGAGGGTTATGGGACAGGGGGCAAAGAAGGGGTAGTGCTGGCGGTTGCATGGGGATGTGGCAGACACACCCAGCTCTGAGGCACCAGGAGGCAAGGTTACTTGATTCTAAATAATTGGTTTATTGATCATTACAGAATGTCTCTCTGAGTGCTTCCTGCTCTCTTCCCCTTTTCCCAACCATGATTCCCCTCTCCCTGTCCCTTTCCTACTCTCAGTACACAACAGAGACCCATGTCAGAATTGGGTTTATCATCAATCACATATGCCATGAAATTTGTGGGTTTTTTTTGCTGCAGCAGCAGTACAATACAATACATAAAATTGCTACAGTACTGTGCAAAAGTCTTGGGCACCCTAGCTCCAATATAAGATTTTTGCACAGTACTGTAGCTTACTGAAAAACTATTGAATTCATAGAATTGTACAGCACAGAAATGGGCACTTATAGCCTTTTGATCCACAGCGTAGTGAATATTCGGGCAGTTATTTTTTTGTGTGAAACTATGGAACTGAAATTATGACTTGTTTTTCCTTATTTCAGTCTTTGCATACAAGTGTGTCTGACGATGGCGGTTTTTATGCGTTAATGCAGTGGTTAATAGGTAAGGAAATAGATTTCTGAGAAATTCATTTGGATTATATATTATTAAGTGAATGCTGTTAAATGATGGCTTCCAAGAGGACCACAACCTTGCATTGGGTTTGGAGGCCTCAATGACCCAGAGAACTATGTTGGCCAGAGTCAGGGCCTTGTGCTTTGACCCTTGGTAGGGTCACCCATGCCAAACAGGTCAAAACTAGAGGCCAGTCTAAGAATGATTCATTAGTCCTCCAGATTCAGGGGTTCATGTCAGGGCTAATAACACTGACTGGTTAAAAAAATTGTTATGAGTAGATCAATGAAGGATCCTTCTATATCTGTGTGCAATAGTATGGGCGGACAGAGATGAAGGACTTCATTGCTGCCTTAAATACCAGAGGTGCAATGGGCAGTAAGTGATGGGGAAAGGAATGTCAGAAAATGCAGTTGAAGGAAAAATGAGAGGAGCTCAAATGCAGTGTAAACATTGGCCAAAACCATTTGGACTAAATGGGCAATTTCTGTGGGATAACTACCTGCAGAAGTCCTGTACTTGTACTTGGGGTTTGGCCTCCCCCAGGATGCTTGAACATTTTGTGACACTATAAGTTGGATTTATTTTCACTTCCATGGATTCCTGGATTCTTTCAGAGATGTTGCACCTGGAACTTTATGATTAGTAAAACATTGAAGTAGGTTAACATTTCAATGTTCTGTCTCTGATCATAGTCAAGATTGTTTACCCCATTCTCCCACATCCACCCCTCCACTGTCACCACAGATTGGAAAGCTCACGTGTGTAGTTGTTGTTAATGATGTTTCCAAGCCAGTGAATTTCTTCTTGTCACCAGCTGACACCAGAAATCCAAATGGTCATTTGCCTGAGATCCAAGAGTACTTTTTCACGCCATTTATTTCTAAAATAATTTGAATTGTTCTTTAACATAAAACATCTTGAAGTATCCTATGAGACAATACCTTGACAATGACCCAATGGGCTGTGGTGCAAAAGCGTGGTCAAGGAGGTAGCTTTAAAGCAGTATCTTAAACACAAAAAGATGGAATGATTTCTAAAGATTGTCTAAGGGCTGGAGCCCAGTCCTTACTGATCAGTCATCACTGATGAGGGTGGAGTCGATGCAATTGAACAGATGGCAAAGCTTGTATTATTTGTTGGTGTCATAGCAAATTGGAAATAGTGAAGAACACCACTACTAGAAGAGTTGGAATAAAAACAGAATATGCAAAAGGGCACTCAAGATCAGGTAACATCTGTGGAGAAAAAAAAATAGAGTTCCAATTTTGGGCTTAGTCAATTTTTAGCTACGGAACTTGAATTTACAAACTTCTGACCCAGGCAAAAAGTGTAAGCGATTGAGTCGCAGGTGGCAATATTCCCAGAAAATACCCTGGGGAAGTAAACAATTGATTTATAGAGGGGTCTTTGGTTCTAGGTCCATAGCTCCTTGAAAGTGGCTGCACTAATTGATAGGGTGGTAATGATGACATATGGTATGCCTTCCTTTATTATTCGAGACACTGAGTTAGACAGTTATGTTGCAGATTTATAGAACTCTGGTTAGGATGTATCTGGAGTATTGAATTCAGTTCTGATTGCCCCATTATATGAAGGAGTGGAGGCTTTGAAGAGAGTGTAGAAGAGGTTTACCAGGAAGCTGCCTGGATTAGAGGGCATGGCCTATAAGGACAGGCTAGACCAAATTGTTCGTTTCCTGTGGAGCAGCTGAGGCCTGATAGAGGTCAGAATCAGGTTTAATATCACTGGCACATGTTGTGAAATTTGTTATGTGGCAGCAGCACATTGCAATACATAATAAAAACTGTAAATTACAGGAAGAAATATGTTTTAAAAAGTTAAATTAAACGTCGTGCAAAAAGAGAATAAAAAATGAGGTCGTGTCCTTGGGTTCAATGTCCATTCAGAAATTGGAAGGCAGAGGGGAAGAAGCTATTCTTGAATCGTTAAGTGTTTGCTTTTAGCCTCCTGTACCTCCTCCTCAATGGTAGCAATGAGAAGAGGGCATGTCCCAGGTGATGGGGTCATTTTTGAGGCATCGCTCCTTGAGGATGACCAAGCTGTTAGGAAGGCTAGTGCCCATGATGGAGCTGATTGAATTTACAATTTTAGTAAGATGTGAGAGAATAGGACCAATCAAGTTTAACAGTGGAAAAGTGTGTATGGAACCGGAGGAGATAGCTGAGGTACTTAATGAGTACTTTGCTTCAGTATGCACTACGGAAAAGGATCTTGGTGATTGTAGTGATAACTTACAGCGGACTGAAAAGCTTGAGCATGTTGATATTAAGAAAGGATGGAGCTTTTGGAAAGCATCAAGTTGGATAAGTCGTTAGGACAGGATGGGATGTATCCCAGGCTACTGTGGGAGGCGAGGAAGGAGATTGCTGAGCCTCTGGCGATGATCTTTGCATCATCAATGGGGACGGGAGAGGTTCCGGAGGATTAGAGGGTTGCGGATGTTGTTCCCTTATTCAAGAAAGGGATTAGAGAAAGCCCAGGAAATTATAGACCAGTGAGTCTTACTTCAGTGGCTGGTAAGTTGTTGGAGAAGATTCCAAGAGACAGGATTTATGAACATTTGGCGAGGCATAATCTGATTAGGAATGGTCAGCATGGCTTTGTTAAAGGCAGGTCATGCCTTACGAGCCTGATTGAATTTTTTGAGGATATGACTAAACACATTGATGAGGGTAGAGCAGTAGATGTAGTGGATATGGATTTCAGCAAAGCATTTGATAAAGTACCCCATGCAAGGCTTATTGAGAAAGCAAGGAGGCATGGGATCCAAGGGGACATTGCTTTGTGGATCCAGAACTGGCTTGCCCACAGAAGGCAAAGAGTGGTTGTAGACGGGTCATATTCTGCATGGAGGTCGGTCACCAGTGGTGTGCCTCAGAGATCTGTTCTGGGACCCCTTCTCTTTGTGATTTTTTTATAAATGACCTGGATGAGGAAGTGGAGAGTTGGGTTAGTAAATTCGCTGATGACACAAAGGTTGGAGGTGTTGTGCATTGTGTAAATGGCTGTCAGAGGTTACCGCAGGACATGGATAGGATGCAAAACTGGACTGAGAAGTGGCAGATGGAATTCAACCCAGGTAAGTGTGAGGTGGTTCATTTTGGTAGGTCAAATATGATGGCAGAATATAGTATTAATGGTAAGACTCTTGGCAGTGTGGAGGATCAGAGGGATCTTGGGGTCCGAGTGCACAGGTTGACTCTGTGGTTAAGAAAGCATATAGTGCATTGGCCTTCATCAATCATGGGATTGAGTTTAGGAGCCAAGAGGTAATGTTGTAGTTATATAAGACCCTGGTCAGACCCCACTTAGAGTACTGTGCTCAGTTCTGGTCACCTCACTTACAGGAAGGATGTGGAACCCATAGAAAAGGTGCAGAGGAGATTTACAGGGATGTTGCCTAGATTGGGGAGCATGCCTTATGAGAATAGGTTGAGTGAACTCGGCCTTTTCTTCTTGGAGCGGCAGAAGATCAGAGGTGACCTGACAGAGGTGTATAAGATGATGAGAGGCATTCATCGTGTGGATAGTCAGAGGCTTTTTCCCAGGGCTGAAATGGCTAGCACGAGAGGGCACAGTTTTAAGGTGCTTGGAAATAGGTACAGAGGAGATGTCAGGAATAAGTTTTACGTGGAGAGTGGTGAGTGCATGGAATGGGCTGCCGGCGACGGTGGTGAAGGCGGATACGATAGGGTCTTTTAAGAGACCCCTGGACAAGTACATGGAGATTAGAAAGATAGAGGGCTATGGGTAACCCTAGGTAATTTCTAAGGTAGGGACATGTTTGGCACAGCTTTGTGGGCCAAAGGGCCTGTATTGTGCTGTAGGTTTTCTATGTTTCTATATTTCTATTTTCTGCAGCTTATTTCGATCCTGTGCAGTGCACCCCCCCCCCCTTACCAGCGATGCAACCACTTAGAATTCTCTCTATATTTGTAGAAATTTGAGAGTGTTTTAGTTGACAAACCAAATCTCCACAAAATCCTAATGAGATATAGTTGCTGTTTTGCTTTCTTTATAGCTGCATCCATATGTTGGGCCCAGGATAGATTCTCAGCGATGTTGACACGTAGAAACTTGAAACTGCTCACTGTTTCCACTTCTGATCCCCCACTGAGGACTGATGTGCTTTCCCTCAGCTTCCCCTTCCTGAAGTCCACAATCGGTGCCTTAGTCTTGCGTTGAGTGCAAGGTTGTCACTGCAAGACAACTCTACCACCTAATCTATATCACTCCTGTATGCTGCCTCGTCACCATCTGAAATTCTGCCAACAATTGTTGTGCCAGCAACAAATTTACAGATGGAGTTTGAGCTGTGCCCAGCCTCAAAATTGGGAGTGTGGAGAGAATAGAGCGGTGGGCTTAGCAGACATCTTTGAGATGCATTGGTATTTATTGTCAGCAAGGAGGAGAGGTCATTTCCTTTTCTTTTCCAATCTTTTTATTATTATTATTGATATCAACATAATAAGATTAATACATAGATAATGGGATTACAAACATACAAATTTAAACTGAACATGAAAGGATACATAAGCAATAGTTACAATATAAATGAGTCTTCCCAAATGATGAACGATACAAGTAACATATAAACAAAGCAAAACTAGGTATATCATAATATATTAAAAAAAACAGAAAAGAGAAAAAGAAAAAAAAATTTATACTAGAAAAACTAATCTAACAACCTAATAACTAATAAAGGGGAAAAAAAGGGCTGTTTATAATATCTAACAAAAATACAAAATCATCAGTGTCGTCAACTCCGATCCTCTCAACATATGTAAAATCAAATCTGGAAAAACAAATAGGCTTGGAACAGGGTCACATTACATAATTTGAAAATATTGAATAAATGGTCTCCATATCTTTTCAAATTTAATAGAAGGCTCAAATACAACACTTATAATTTTCTCTAAATTTAGACATAACATAGTTTGAGAAAACCAATGAAATACGGTAGGAGGATTAATTTCTTTCCAATTCAACAAAATAGATCTTCTAGTCATTAATGTAAGAAATGCAATCATTCGACAAGTAGAAGAAGATAAATGGATTGAGTCCATCATTGGTAAACCAAAAATTGCAGTAATAGGGTGAGGTTGTAAATCAATGTTCAATACCGTAGAAATAATATCAAAAATGTTTTTCCAATATTTTTTCCAAAGTGGACAAGACCAAAACATATGTGTTAAAGACGCTATCTCAGAATGACATCTGTCACAAATAGGATTTATATAGGAATAAAAATGAGCCAATTTATCCTTGGACATATGAGCCCTATGCACAACTTTGAACTGTATTAATGAATGTTTAGCAAATATAGATGATAAATTGACTAATTGAAGAATTTTATCCCAATTCTCAATAGGGATAGTAAGGTTAAGTTCTCTTTCCCAATCATTTTTAATCTTATAGAAGGGCTCTGAACGTATTTTCATAATTATATTGTAGAGTTTTGATATTACCCCTTTCTGAGAAGGATTTAGTTCTAGCAAATTCTCCAAAATACCCGAAGACTCAAGATTTGGAAAGGTAGGAAGTACAGTATTTCAGAAATTCCTAATCTGTAAATATCTAAAAAAAAATGAAATCTAGGCAAATTATATTCATTAGATAATTGTTCAAAAGACATAAAACAATTATCCAAAAATAAATAGGAAAATCGTAGCAATCCTTTAGTCTTCCAAGCTGAATAAGCTTGGTCTATAATAGAAGGATAAAAAAAGAAATTGGATACAATAGGAATATTTAAAACAAACTGATTCAGCCCCAAAAATTTCCGAAATTGAAACCATATACGTAAAGTATGTTTGACTATCGGATTGTCAATTCGTTTCTGCAATTTAGAAAGAGCAAAGGGAAGAGAAGACCCTAAAATAGAACCCAATGAAAATCCTTGTACAGATTTAATTTCCAGTTTCACCCAATGAGGGCTAAAAGATAAATCCCAATCCTTTAACCAACATATCAAATATCGGATATTAACTGCCCAATAATAAAATCTGAAATTAGGCAATGCCAATCCACCTTCCTTCCTTGCCTTCTGTAAATATTTTTTTACCTAATCTAGGATTTTTATTCTGCTATATATATGAGGAAATTTTTGAATCAACATTAGCAAAAAAAGATTTCGGAATAAAAATTGGTACCGCTTGAAATATATATAAAAACTTGGGTAAAATAATCATCTTAATAGCATTAATCTGACCTATCAGGGATAAAGATAATGGTGACCATTTAGTGAAAAAACATTTAATCTGATCAATTAAGGGTAAAAAATTAACCTTAAATAAGTTCTTATAATTTTTTGTGATTTTAATCCCTAAGTATATAAAAGTCATTAACTACCGTAGATTCCGGACTACAGAGCGCACCTGATTTTTAGCCGCTGGCACTAATTTTAGAAATAAAATCATTTTTTTAAATGTAAAGGCCGCACCGGATTTTAGGCCGCACCGGATTTTCGGCCGCAGGTGTCCCACGTTGTAATATGAGATATTTACACAGAAAGATATTACACGTGAGGATTTTTTTAACTTTTAATTAAATCCATATGGTAACAAAAACAAATACATATTGCAAATGCTTTTTTTCGAACCGTGCCCGTACGCGGCTACTTTTAAATATACGTTGCGTATACTTCTTTACTGAACAACATTCCAATATCTCCTAACGACTGGTAAAAAATATATATACTGCAGCCTACCAGGAAAAGTTATTGATACCTTTAACTTAAAAGCAGAGTTCGCTCGGATCCAAAGCCGCTCGCGGAATGCCGCTCCCCCCCTCCTTTCCGTTTCATCGCAAACGGCATTTAAAAGCAGATTTCGCTCAGATCCAAAGCCGCTCCGCCGCTCGACCCCCTCCTTTCCGTTTCATCGCAAACGGCATTTTCCCACAAGACGCCGCGAAACCGGGTGTGTCGTCATAGCATCCCGCGATGTAGTACAGAAAACAAATATAGTTTAAACTAAGTAGGGTAGGTAGCACAATGCTTCGAGTGTTTTCCATGTTGATGAGGGTGAGTACAAATGACTGATTTACAATAATTTAATTGTGAAAGTGCGCTTGATTTATCGTACAATTTCATTGGACCTCTGTGAACTACTCATCAATTTTATTGGTCTACTGTTACGAGGCAAAATGTTTACGAGGCGGCATGAAAAAAACCTTGCATTAGCCGCATCGGATTATTGGCCGCAAAGTTCAAAGCTGTTCAAAATGTGGGAAAAAAGTAGCGGCTTAAAATCCGGAATCTACGGTAATTTAAAAGTTAAATCTCCATAAATTGGAACCTGTCTATTTAAAGGAAACAATTCACTCTTATTAAGATTTAATTTATACCCGGAAAAATTACTAAATTGAGCCAACAATGATATAACTGCAGGAATGGATTTCTCAGGATCAGAAATAAATACCGTAGATTCCGGACTACAGAGCGCACCTGATTTTAAGCCGCTGGCACTAATTTTAGAAATAAAATCATTTTTTTAAATGTAAAGGCCGCACCGGATTTTAGGCCGCACCGGATTTTCGGCCGCAGGTGTCCCACGTTGTAATATGAGATATTTACACAGAAAGATATTACACGTGAGGATTTTTTTAACTTTTAATTAAATCCATATGGTAACAAAAACAAATACATATTGCAAATGCTTTTTTTCGAACCGTGCCCGTACGCGGCTACTTTTAAATATACGTTGCGTATACTTCTTTACTGAACAACATTCCAATATCTCCTAACGACTGGTAAAAAATATATATACTGCAGCCTACCAGGAAAAGTTATTGATACCTTTAACTTAAAAGCAGAGTTCGCTCGGATCCAAAGCCGCTCGCGGAATCCGCTCCCCCCCTCCTTTCCGTTTCATCGCAAACGGCATTTAAAAGCAGATTTCGCTCGGATCCAAAGCCGCTCGCGGAATCCGCTCCCCCCCTCCTTTCCGTTTCATCGCAAACGGCATTTTCCCACAAGACGCCGCGAAACCGGGTGTGACGTCATAGCATCCCGCGATGTAGTACAGAAAACAAATATAGTTTAAACTAAGTAGGGTAGGTAGCACAATGCTTCGAGTGTTTTCCATGTTGATGAGGGTGAGTACAAATGACTGATTTACAATAATTTAATTGTGAAAGTGCGCTTGATTTATCGTACAATTTCATTGGACCTCTGTGAACTACTCATCAATTTTATTGGTCTACTGTTACGAGGCAAAATGTTTACGAGGCGGCATGAAAAAAACCTTGCATTAGCCGCTCCGGATTATTGGCCGCAAAGTTCAAAGCTGTTCAAAATGTGGGAAAAAAGTAGCGGCTTAAAATCCGGAATCTACGGTAGTAATAAATCAAATATAATGATAACTTATGTATATCCATCCCACGAGTAATGCCAAAAATGTTCGGTGACTCTCTAATAGCAATTGCCAAGGGTTCTAAAGCAATATCAAATAATAATGGACTAAGAGGACAGCCTTGTCTAGTACCCCGAAATAAACGAAAAAAGGGAGATCTTTGATTGTTAGTAAAAATATATCAGTTTAATCCAGGAAATGAATGTCGGACTAAAATTAAACTTCTCAAGCACAGTAAATAAGTATGGCCATTCAACTGCTTTCAAACACGCCGTGGTGCATTCGGAGGTGAGATTCTAAGCTTCGCAGGGTATAGGAGCGTAGGTTTTAGATTTTTCTCATAACATTCGGACATCAGAGGTTTAAAAAGAAGCCTTGCTTTCATTACTTCTGGGCTAAAATCCTCCACTAATCGAAAGTCGAATTCTTGAAATTTGACCTTCCCTAAACGCCGAGCCACACGAATAAGTTGCTCTTTGACATGCACATAATGAAATCGGACAATTACAACCAGTGGTTTAGATGAAGAACTTGATGATCGGCGCATAATTCTGTGGGCGCGATCAAGTAACGGAGGACTGTCTGGGAATACAGAAGGGAACGCATCCTTTAAAAGTTGAGCAAAATACTTTGAGGGGTCCCCTTGTTCAGTACCTTCCGGGAGACCAAGTATGCGTAAGTTCTGTCTTCTGGACCGATTTTCAAAGTCGACACTCTTGGCTTTAAGTGTTTCCACCTGTTTAATCATCGAAGATAATTTCTACTCCAGTTTTTCGATTATCAAGTCTCGCTTCCGAGCGTCCTCTTGTAAAGTTGCGATTAGAGCTTGCTGCTGGTTAACTACTGAATCAGTCTTATCCATATAATCCTGAAAAGCCTTTACATCTTGTTTGAAAATTTGTCGTTGTTCTTCAAATTTTTCATTTAAAAGCTCCAATAACATTTCATAAGTCAATTCAGTACGCTTAGGATCTGACTTTTTTTTCTTTCCGTTGCCGTTAGAATCTTTCCCAGGGTCTCGCCCTTTAGATCTCAAAGCCATTTCTGTACTCATTTCTTCAAAATTCACAATAGACTCTTAAAGATAAGTCCAAAAAAGTAGCAAGAATCTTTTGGTGTAGGTAAAAGTAAGTTAAATAAGGGTGATCATAGGTTAAAAAAAGTAAAGGTTATGGAGCGAATCTGAAACAGTACTCACTCCATGAGTGTCTCCTGCTGACCTGAGAGGTAATTTCCAATCCACACAGACTGTGGTCTTCCAGTGAGGAAGTCGAAGATCCAGGCATAGAGTAGACATCCAGCATCTTTTTTATCCTGTTGTGTCGAGATGCATAATACTAGGTATGCATTTAAGGTGGGGGGGTGGGGTTGAGTTCAATGGAGATGTGTGGGGCAAGTTTTTTTTTTGCTGGGTGCCTAGAATGTCCTCCGAGGCATGATAGTGGAGGCAGATGCGATAGAGGTGTCTGAGGCTCTTAGGTAGGTACTTGAATATGCAAAGATTTGGGGAATATGGACCATGTGCTGGAAGAAGGGATTAGTTTTAATTGAATTATTACCTTAATTACTTTGGCACAATATTATGAGCCAAAGGACCTGTCCCTATGATCTGCTTTCCAGTTTTCTAACCCGTACGCAGGAGATCCATTTAAAATAAAATACTATCATAAAAGTTTCAAGAATAGAGATGATTTATATCATTTTTTTGGCCCAGAACATTGAGCAAGAATTGAAAGAAGATCACAAATGCTAAATGGACAGTGTTGAAACTGACTTGCCCCAGAAAGGAATGCTGGGTGACTCAAGTGACCAGGCTAGTTCTGAACCCTCAGCAGTGATATAGATACATACTGCACATTGTCACTGCTCAATCAGCAGATGGAAATTTGCTTGGTAAATACATGAATCAATCACGTTAGGTTATTTATCACTCCAAAAACATCCAGTATTTGGATTCAGTCAGGTTCATCAGAGGATACAATTATGTTCAGATCATAACACAATGTTTTAATATTTTGATATTTTTATATCCAATGTGCTACTAAACAAAATCCTCCCATTACTTCTGTCCAATTTTGCCATTTATTGAAGATTTTCAACATTTTAGTAGATTTTTGTGAATTCCAGAGAATTTTTGCACATTGAGAACAAATTGTGGTTTACATCAGATACAAAATTCCTTCTATGCTATTTTAATAAAGGACTGCAATCTCTACTCTCAGAAAATGTAGCCAGTCACATTTTTCATGCTTTCTTCTATAAAGCATTTTAAAGTGGAGGTTTTCTCTGATTATCTTGTTGCTTGTTGAGCCATATGGCCCAAGGCTATAGCTTCAGACTCTGATTTACATCCTGCTAACTGGTCTTGATTACTAAAAAGGTTGAACGTGTTGGTTGGCAGCCATATCCTACTCCTCTTTAGTTTTTCACTCTGGTTTAGAGAGCTTCAAACACCAATGAATTCACTACCTGGGACATGTAAAGTTTATTGGACATATGTTCTCCAAGCACTTGTGTAACTGTGTGAACAAAAGCAACACACAAAATTATGGAGGAACTCAGCAGGCCAGGCAGCATCAATTTTGGGTACTCCTCTGCATAGCTCCACACTATTACTTGTCCATATGGTGCATAGTTTCAGATTTAAACATTTTTCCAAGTAACTAATTTACCTATTGTGAGTTGCATAGTTCAGTAGTCATTTTTTTCTCTTGTGTAGTGTTGAATATCTTGATCGGTTCTAAAATATTAATGAAACCAATTATTTTCTTTTTTTTCCCCAGGAGTTGCTATGCTGACTTTTGCACTTTTCATGTCAGCTAGAATGGGCATCTTTCAAGAAACGTTATATAAGAAGTATGGGAAGCACTCCAAGGAAGCACTGTTCTATAACGTGAGTGCCATTTCTAAACTCACTAATGGCTTGCTTCTGATTTAGGTGATGAGTAAAGAAGAAGATGTTTTGTGTTCTTAAAAGCCTGTTTCTGTAAGCCTGAAGAACCTCATAAGGTCAAGTTTAGAAAAGATAATCAGAGTAATTTGATTCTTAAATGGGAAAAACAACGACTTTATTTGATATGTTACCACAAATGTGGCCACTAGCAACTACTTTAACCATAAGAAATAGCAAGGTCTGTTTTTAATTAGTATAATTTTGTCAGCAGTAATTATTGTAAGAAATCTGCTGTTGGTTGCTACAGTGATACCTGAAATGAAGGCTGGGAAATTTTCAATATCACTTCACCTTTATTAGTGAATTAAGTTCAATATTAATGCAAGCTATGCGACACATGACCATATATTCATACATAAATGATAGCTACATTGCCCAAGAGACAGCTGTCCTTTTGTGTCATTCAATGTTATGTAAATAATATTGTCAAGTTGTTTGCACCAATAGCTTTTGCATAAGCTCTGTCTCATAATGAAAAGATCGGGCAGGAGATTCTGAACTCCCTGTTCAGAATACAAATCCAGCTGGGGGATGCTGTGGAGAGCTGAGAGAATGCTTTAATCTCAGAATAATCTCTTTTCAGGAGAGCATTAAGTGGATTCCTATCTACAAATACAATACAAATACTTTATTGTCACCAAACAATTGATACGAGAGTGTACAATCATCACAGTGATATTTGTTTCTGCGCTTCGCGCTCCCTGAAGTACAACATCTGCCATGTTGTGTAGATGTAAGATTACCCGATTACCAATTACCCGATTATTAAACGTAGAGTGATTCCCCTCAACTTCTTGACATCAATTAGCTAGTTTAGGTGGTTATTCCTTGTGGTATCTTCATGTGCAAAATTTGTACACTGATTGTCGTACATTACATACAGTGGTGCTAGATTGTTTGTGAACCCTATGGAATTTTCTCTTTGTGCATGAATGTGACCTAAAATGTGATCAGATCTTCACCTAAGTGCTAAAACTAGATAAAGTGAACATAATTAAATAAATAACAGAAAAACATTATACTTGCTCATTTATTTATTAGGAAAATGATCCAACATTACACGTATTTGTTTTAAGAAGTATGTGAACCTTTACTTTCAGTAACTAGTGTAACCCCTTTGTACAGCAATAGCTTCAACCAAATGTTTCCGGTAACTGTTGATCAGACCTCCATATCAGCCTGGAGGAATTTTAGGCCATTCCTCCTTACAAAACTGCTTCAATTCAGGGATGTTGGTGAGTTTCCTTGCATGAACTGCTTGCTTCAGTTCCTTCCACAACATTTCTATAGAATTAAGGTCAGGACTTTGACTAGGCCATTCCAAAACAACATTTTCTTCTTTACTCTTGCCGTTCGGATCATTGGCTTGTTGCATTATCCAACTTCTATTAAGCTTCAGGTGACGGACTGCTCCCCTGACATTCTCCTGTAAAAAGTCGATACAATTTCGAATTCATTGTTCCCTCAACGATTACAAGCTGTCCAAGCCATGAGGCAGTAAAACAGCCCCAAACCATTGATGTTCCATCCACAATGCTTCACAGGTGGGATGAAGTTTTGGTGTTAGTGCGAAGTGCTCTTTTTCCTCCAAACTGTGCAATGTACATTTCTGCCAGAGAAGTTCAACTTTTGTCTCATCTATCCACAGAATATTGTCCCAGAAGAGTTGTAAAACATCCAGGTGGTCTTTTGCAAACTTGAGATGTGCAGCAATTTTTTTTATTTGGGAGAGTAGTGGTCTCCTCCATGATGTCCTTCCATTAATACTATTCTTATTCAGTGTTTTTCTTATAGTGGACACATGAACAGAGACTTTAGCAAGTTCCAGAGATTTCTCCAGGTCCTTTGCTGTTACCCTTGGGTTCTTTTCACCTGCATCAGCACTGCAAGTTGTGCTCTTGGTGTGATCTTTGCAGGATGCCCACTCCTAGGGAGAGTAGCAATAGTACAACAGTACAGACTTTCCTCCATTTGTAGACAATTTCTCTTACTGTGTTCTGATTATCAATCGGGTCTGTAGAAATGCTTTTATAGTCTTTTTCTGCCTTACACATCTCTACAATCCTTCTTCTACAGTCCTCTGAAAATTGTTCTGATCAAGGCATGGTGCATTCTTTCTTAAGAAAGAAATTTAGAAAAGCTAAAAGAAGATATGAGGTTGCTTTGGCAAGTAAGGTGAAAATAAATCCAAAGGGTTTTTACAGTTATATTAATAGCAAAAGGATAGTGAGGGATAAAATTGGTCCCTTAGAGAGTCAGAGTAGACAGCTATGTGTGGAGCCAAAAGAGATGGGGAAGATCTTGAACAATTTCTTTTCTTCAGTATTCACTAAGGAGAAGGATATTGAATTGTGTAAGGTAAGGGAAACAAGTAGGGAAGTTATAGAAACTATAAAGAAGAGGAAGTACTGGCGCTTTTAAAGAATATAAAAGTGGATAAGTCTCTGGATCCTGACAGGATATTCCATAGGACCTTGAGGGAAGTTAGTGTAGAAATAGCAGGGGCTCTGACAGAAATATTTCAAATGCCATTAGAAATGGGGATTGTGCCAGAGGATTGGAGTATGGCTCATGTGGTTCCATTGTTTAAAAAGGGTTCTAAGAGTAAACCTAGCAATTATCAGCCTGTAAGTTTGACGTCAGTGGTGGGTAAATTAATGGAAAGTATTCTTGGAGATGGTATATATAATTATCTGGATAGACGGGGTCTGATTAGGAACTGTCAACATGGATTTGTGCGTGGAAGGTCACGTTTGACAAATCTTATTGAATTTTTTGAAGAGGTTACTAGGAAAGTTGATGAGGGTAAAGCAGTGAATGTTGTCTATATGGACTTCAGTAAGGCCTTTGACAAGGTTCCACATGGAAGGTTAGTAAATTAGGTATTAATATTGAAGTAGTAAAATGGATTCAACAGTGGCTGGATGGGAGATGCCAGAGAGTAGTGGTGGATAACTGTTTGTCAGGTTGGAGGTCGGTGACTAGTGGTGTGCCTCAGGGATCTGTATTGGGTCCAATGTTGTTTGTCATATACAATAATGATCTGGATGATGGGGTGGTAAATTGGATTAGTAAGTATGCAGATGATACTAAGATAGGTGGCATTGCAGATAATGAAGTAGGTTTTCAAAGCTTGCAGAGAGATTTAGGCCAGTTAGAAGAGTGGGCTGAAAGATGGCAGATGGAGTTTAATGCTAATAAGTGTGAGATGCTACATTTTGGTAGGACTAATCAAAATAGGACATACATGGTAAATGGTAGGGCATTGAGGAATGCAGTAGAACAGAGTGATCTAGGAATAATGGTGCATAGTTCCCTGAAGGTGGAATCTCCTGTGGATAGGGTCGTGAAGAAAGGTTTTGGTATGCTGGCCTTTATAAATCAGAGCATTGAGTATAGGAGTTGGGATGTTTTGTTAAAATTGTACAAGGCATTGGTGAGGCCAAATTTGGAGTATTGTGTACAGTTTTGGACGCTGAATTATAGGAAAGATGATCAACAAAATAGAGAGAGCACAGAGGAGATTTACTAGAATGTTACCTGGGTTTCAGCACCCAAGTTACAGAGAAAGGTTGAACAAGTTAGGTCTTTATTCTTTGGAGCGTAGAAGGTTGAGGGGGGACTTGATAGAGGTATTTAAAATTATGAGGGGGATAGATAGAGTTGACGTGGATAGGCTATTTCCATTGAGAGTAGGGGAGATTCAAACTAGAGGACATGAGTTAAGAGTTAAGGGGCAAAAGTTTAGGGGTAACACGAGGGGAAACTTCTTTACTCAGAGAGTGGTAGCTGTGTGGAACAAGCTTCCAGTAGAAGTGGTAGAGGCAGGTTCGGTGTTGTCATTTAAATATATCCTTTAAACACGGAGTGGTCTGCCGCTGATATGGGGGTAGATTTAGTCTCATTTTTTCCTTTTTTTAGCCATATTTTGGCTTTTTTTCTTTTTCATGTGGGGGTGGGGGTTGGTCTGTTTTCCTTTTTTATTTTTCTTTTATCAATTTGTTTTAGTTTTTTCACTCGGGCTGTTCTTGAACTACAAATATGTCTACGATGTCGTCACTTCCGGGTCCGCTCTTTATTTTTGTTCCTCTTCCGGGTGCATGAGTTTATAATATGGTTAACCCTTTCTATACCAAAGGGATGACTTTAGAACCATGGCTCAAACCATTATCTTTGTGTCTTGGAATACTAATGGTTTAAACCATCCGATTAAACGAAAGAAGATTTTCAAAGTATTCCAAAGACTTAATGCTCATATCATTTTTGTACAAGAAACTCATGTGAGGAAGGAGGACAAATATCGCTTTTTTAGGTCTTGGCGGGGTCAACAGTACCATTTGAATTCGAATGCCAAAGTTAAGGGAGTTTCAATTTTTATTGACTCCTCTATTGCATTTGTTCAACATGATATCCTTTCGGATCCGAGTGGTAGATTTTTGTTAATTACGGGTTTACTTTGTAATAAAAAGGTTGCTATGGTTAATGTTTATGCTCCAAATGTGGATTGTCCTGACTTTTTTAAGTCCTTATTTACTTCTTTACCTAATTTAAATGAATATAAGTTAATAATGGGTGGTGACTTTAATTGTTGTCTAAATCCTTTGATGGACAAATCTACATCTATTCAGACTTTACCCAATAAGTCGGCCACTTGTATTAACTCCTTTTTGACTGATAATGGAGTTTTTGATATCTGGAGATTTCGTCATCCTAATGATAAGGAGTTTTCCTTTTTCTCACATGTTTATCACTCCTATTCGAGAATTGATTATTTTTTTATTGACTCTTGTTTTATTCCATCAGTAATTGGTTGTAATTATGATATTATAGCTATTTCTGACCATGCTCCATTAAAACTTTCTATTAATTTTACGGATACAGCTTTAAGTGCTAGACAATGGCGATTTGACTCTACCTTATTGCAAGAGCCGAACTTTATTAAATTTATGAAGGAGCAGATCGATTTCTTCTTTTCAACTAATTCCACGGAAGATATTTCTTGCGGAATACTTTGGGACACCTTTAAAGCGTATATACGTGGACAGATTATCTCTTACTCTGTTGGTCTGAGAAAACGCATTAAGAAGGAAACTCTTTTATTGGTTGATAAAATTAAGGAGATTAACAAGAAATATTCGACTACTCCTAGTAGGGAGCTTTACAAACAGAGGGTTGAACTCCAAATGGAACATAGTTTATTACTTACATCTCCGATTGAAAATCAATTAATGAAAACCAGATCTGATTTTTATATACATAGTGATAAATCGGGAAAACTGTTAGCTAGTCAGCTGAAGAATGTTTGGGTTAAACGTCAAATCACTAAGGTTCGTCAGCAGAATGGGGATTTGACAGTTAACCATGATGAGATAAATAAGTCTTTTCAAGACTTTTATACCTCCCTGTATCAATCTGAATTCCCTCAGGATCATAATACCATGTGTGATTTTCTTGGGAAATTGAATTTTCCAAAATTATCATCCGATGATCTTTCAGTATTAGATACTCCGTTCACGGATGCGGAAATTAAAGGGGTTATTTCCTCAATGAATTCTGGGAAAGCACCAGGTCCAGATGGGTATACAGTAGAATTTTTAAAATGTTTTTCTGCTACTCTCTCTCCTTGGCTATGCAAGGTTTTTGAAGAAGCAATTAGATTGGGGAATTTGCCACAATCTTTTTATAGAGCTTCCATTTCCTTAATACTGAAGAAAGATAAAGACCCTACTGACTGTGCATCTTATAGACCAATATCTTTATTGAATGTGGATTCTAAGATCTTTTCCAAGTTACTGGCTTCCAGGTTGGAGAAGGTATTACCCCAAATTATTTCGGAAGACCAAACCGGTTTTATTAAAAATCGCTATTCTTTTTTCAATGTTAGGAGATTACTGAATATTGTTTATACTCCTTCACATAACACTTCAGAATGTGTTATTTCATTAGATGCGGAGAAAGCATTTGATAGAGTTGAATGGCCTTACTTATTTTATGTGCTGGAGAAGTTTAATTTCAGTCCGACCTTTATTTCTTGGATTAAACTGATTTATCAAACTCCAGTAGCCTCGGTGTTTACTAATAATCAAAGATCTCCCTTCTTTCGTTTATTTCGGGGCACTAGACAAGGTTGTCCTCTTAGTCCATTACTATTTAACATCGCTTTAGAACCTTTGGTAATTGCCATCAGAGAATCACAGGATATTTTGGGTCCTTTTGGCCCTCATTGGGTGAGTTTGGAAACTAAATCGGTATCAGGTTATGCTCTGGGTTTTATTTTAGGGACATCTCTCCCTTTTGCTCTTTCTAAATTGCCGAAACGAATTGACAACCCGATAGTTAAATATACCTTACGTATATGGTTTCAATTTCGGAAATTTTTCGGGTTGACTCAATTCGTTTTAAATAGTCCTATTGTAGCTAATTGTTTTTTCCATCCCTCAATTATAGATCAAGCTTTTTCGGCTTGGAAAACTAAGGGTTTATTAAGATTTTCCGACTTATTTTGGACAATTGTTTTATGTCTTTTGAGCAATTATCTAATAAATATAATTTGCCTAGATTTCATTTTTTTAGATACTTACAGGTTAGGCATTTTTTAAGTACGGTACTTCCTACGTTTCCAAATTTTGTGTCTTCAGATATTTTGGAGAGTTTGTTTGAATTAAACCCTTTTCAAAAAGGGCTTATATCAAAACTTTATAATATAATTATGAAGATACGTTCAGTGCCCTTTGATAAGACCAAAAATGATTGGGAAAGAGAGCTCAATCTTATTATTCCTATTGAGAATTGGGATAAAATTCTTCAATTAGTTAATACATCATCTATATGTGCCAAACATTCATTGTATAGGTTGTACATTGTATAGGTTGTACATAGGGCCCATATGTCCAAGGATAAATTAGCTCATTTTTATTCTTATATAAACCCTATTTGTGACAGATGTCAATTAGAAATCGCGTCTTTAACTCATATGTTTTGGTCATGTCCGCTTTTGAAAAAATATTGGAAAGATATTTTTGATATTATCTCTGCGGTACTGAACATCGATTTACAACCCCATCCTATTACCGCAATTTTTGGTTTACCGATGATGGACTCACTCCATTTATCTCCTTTCGCCTGTCGAATGATTGCTTTTCTCACTTTGATGGCTAGAAGATCTATTTTGTTGAATTGGAAGGAAATTAATCCTCCCACGGTATTTCATTGGCTTTCTCAAACTATGTTATGTCTAAATTTAGAAAAAATTAGAAGTGCTGTATTTGATACTTCTATTAAATTTGAAAAGATATGGAGACCATTTATTCAATATTTTCATATGATGTAATATGGCCCTGTGCCAAGCTTATTGGTTTTTTCAGCTTTAATTGTATGTATGTTGAGAGGATCGGAGTTGACGACATTGATGTTTATGTATTCTTGTGAGATACTATAAACAGCCCTTTTTTTTTCTCTTTTTCTTTAGTTTTTTCTCTTTTTTTTGCTTTCTTTTTTTTCCCCTTAGATATTAGATTAGTAGGTTAGTAACTTTATACTGTATTCATTGCTTATGTATTCCTTCATGTGTAAGTTTAGTAAGGTTAGTAACTTTATACTGTATTCATTGCTTATGTATTCCTTCATGTGTAATGGGAATTTGTATGTTTGTAATCCCTTTATTAATATATTAACTGTATTTTGTTCATAATATTTTTAATACTAATAAAAAGATTGAAAAAGGTGTTGTCATTTAAAAAAAAAATTAGATAGGTATATGGACAGGAAAGGAATGGAGGGTTATGGGCTGAGTGCAGGTAGGTGGGACTAGGTGAGAGTAAGCATTTGGCACGGACTAGAAGGGCCCAGATGGCCTGTTTCTGTGCTGTAATTGTTATATGGTTATATAATCAGATCTTTCTTGAGAAGAGCAAGCTCTGACTTTGTAGGGCAGGGCACCTCTACAACCCACACCTCCAGTCTCATCTCATTGATTGGAACAACTGACTCCAAATAACTTTTGCAGAAGGCGTTACCCCAGAGGTTCACATGCTTTTTCCAACAAATGTGTGTAATATTGGACCTTTTTTCCCCTCAATTAATAAATGAACAAGTATAATGATTTGGTGTTATTTAATTGAGTTCTCTTTATCTCATGAAGATCTGATCACATTTCAGGTCATGTTTATGCAGAAATAGAGAAAATGCTACAGGGTTCACAAACTTTTTAGCAGCACTGTAAGTGATCATAGGTCATAATCACTTTGGGCCACCAAGGAATCCTTGACAATAGTATTGTAATGGAAGATCTTTTTGTACAGCTTCAGACATTTTGTCACCATTCAGTTTTTGTCTTTTATAAACCAATGTTATGTATATTCTCAAAAGGATGTGAAATGTGTTCTCAATTTTCACTCAGGCTACGCCCAACGCTCTGGTACTAATTCAGATTTGAATGCTGAATGTCCTTTAATCAACTGTTGTCTTCTTCTCCACTCAGCATTTCCTGCCATTACCTGCCTTCCTCTTGTTTACCTCAGACATCTACAATCATGGAATCCTCTTCAGCCAGTCCAGTGAGTGCCTTCTAAAAACTTCTATAGCATACTGCACTTCCATTTAGAAAACAAAATAATACTTGCAAAATGAATCAGGATAACTTCATTAAAGGGACAATTTTGAATAGAGCTAATGTTAGAAGTTGAATTGGGCATCTTATTAGCAGGTTTCCTAATCCCAATCTGAAGCGCTGGGAAGACGGTGGAGAGAAATTAGAGCATCAGTGAGAATGAAAATTGAAGAACAAAACCATGCCTGAGTAGACCCAACCAAGATTGGGAATGAGTTACAGGCCGGAGTCAAATCTGAAGTGATTGAATTATTCCCATATCAAATGATACTGGGAGTAACTTGCAAGTTAACAATTTATTATTGGACCCCAGTGATAAATACAAGTATTAATATGGACACTTAAGAATTCAAATTAGATGGTCTTTATATAGTTTAATGGATACCATAATATGGGTAATAATTGGCTGTTTTGTTGATGTTAGATCATGTTTAAATGCCCTGCACCCCTTCATTTTCACCTGAAAATAACATGAGTTCAGAAAGAAGGTTTGTGAAGTTACAAAATGATTTTGTTAGCAGAAGCAGGGTGTGTTTTTCCATATCACTGATGTCCAAAATTGTTCCTAAGTTCCGTTAACGAATTCCAGAGAGTTTTAGCTTTATCCAAAGAATAGTTAGAATCTGCAGCTATATGTAGGTGAAGCAAATTTCAGAAATGCACTTAAGGAGTCACCAAATAACTTAATGAGGGCAAAAGAAATAAAAATGTACTGATGAGTTAAATGATGTGAGGTATGAGGATGCTCATTTGGTGTGTAAACTCTAGCAAAGACTGTTTGCAAAATGCTTGTTTCTGCTGTAAAATTCTGTGTAATCTTACGTGTTTTATGTTTCACTTTGTACATCCACGTACTGCTTGAAACATTGTATGCATTGTCCCGTCTGAAACGTGGTGTATGTATTGTACCGTCCGAAACGTGGTGTATGGATTGTACCGTCCGAAACGTGGTGTATGGATTGTACTGTCTGAAATGTGGTGTATGGATTGTCCCGTCTGAAATGTGGTGTATGGATTGTCCCGTCTGAAACGTGGTGTATGGATCGTCCCGTCCGAAACGTGGTGTATGGATTGTCCCGTCTGAAACGTGGTGTATGTATTGTACCGTCCGAAACGTGGTGTATGCATTGTACTGTCTGAAACGTGGTGTATGGATTGTCCCGTCTGAAATGTGGTGTATGGATTGTCCCGTCTGAAACGTGGTGTATGGATTGTCCCGTCTGAAACGTGGTGTATGGATTGTCCCGTCTGAAACGTGGTGTATGTATTGTACCGTCCGAAACGTGGTGTATGGATTGTACCGTCTGAAACGTGGTGTATGGATTGTCCCGTCTGAAACGTGGTGTATGGATTGTACCGTCTGAAACGTGGTGTATGGATTGTCCCGTCTGAAACGTGGTGTATGGATTGTACCGTCTGAAACGTGGTGTATGGATTGTACCGTCTGAAACGTGGTGTATGGATTGTACCGTCTGAAACGTGGTGTATGGATTGTACCGTCTGAAATGTGGTGTATGGATCGTCCCGTCTGAAACGTGGTGTATGGATTGTACCGTCTGAAATGTGGTGTATGGATTGTCCCGTCTGAAACGTGGTGTATGGATTGTCCCGTCTGAAACGTGTTGTATGGATTGTCCCGTCTGAAACGTGGTGTATGTATTGTACCGTCCGAAACGTGGTGTATGGATTGTCCCGTCTGAAACGTGGTGTATGGATTGTCCCGTCTGAAACGTGGTGTATGGATTGTACCGTCTGAAACGTGGTGTATGGATTGTCCCGTCTGAAACGTGGTGTATGGATTGTACCGTCTGAAACGTGGTGTATGGATTGTACCGTCTGAAATGTGGTGTATGGATTGTCCCGTCTGAAACGTGGTGTATGGATTGTCCCGTCTGAAACGTGGTGTATGGATCGTGCCGTCTGAAACGTGGTGTATGGATTGTCCCGTCTGAAACGTGGTGTATGGATCGTGCCGTCTGAAACGTGGTGTATGGATTGTCCCGTCTGAAACGTGGTGTATGGATTGTCCCGTCTGAAACGTGGTGTATGGATTGTCCCGTCTGAAATGCGGTGTATGGATTGTACTGTCTGAAACGTGGTGTATGGATTGTACCGTCTGAAACGTGGTGTATGGATTGTACCGTCTGAAACGTGGTGTATGGATTGTCCCGTCTGAAACGTGGTGTATGGATTGTCCCGTCTGAAACGTGGTGTATGGATCGTGCCGTCTGAAACGTGGTGTATGGATCGTCCCGTCCGAAACGTGGTGTATGGATTGTACCGTCTGAAACGTGGTGTATGGATTGTCCCGTCTGAAACGTGGTGTATGGATTGTCCCGTCTGAAATGTGGTGTATGGATTGTACCGTCTGAAATGCGGTGTATGGATTGTCCCGTCTGAAACGTGGTGTATGGATTGTCCCGTCTGAAACGTGGTGTATGGATTGTCCCGTCTGAAACGTGGTGTATGGATTGTACCGTCTGAAATGCGGTGTATGGATTGTCCCGTCTGAAACGTGGTGTATGGATTGTCCCGTCTGAAACGTGGTGTATGGATTGTACCGTCTGAAACGTGGTGTATGGATTGTCCCGTCTGAAACGTGGTGTATGGATTGTCCCGTCTGAAACGTGGTGTATGGATTGTCCCGTCTGAAACGTGGTGTATGGATTGTCCCGTCTGAAATGTGGTGTATGGATTGTCCCGTCTGAAATGTGGTGTATGGATTGTCCCGTCTGAAACGTGGTGTATGGATTGTCCCGTCTGAAATGTGGTGTATGGATTGTACCGTCTGAAATGCGGTGTATGGATTGTCCCGTCTGAAACGTGGTGTATGGATCGTGCCGTCTGAAACGTGGTGTATGGATTGTCCCGTCTGAAACGTGGTGTATGGATTGTCCCGTCTGAAACGTGGTGTATGGATTGTCCCGTCTGAAATGCGGTGTATGGATTGTACTGTCTGAAACGTGGTGTATGGATTGTACCGTCTGAAATGCGGTGTATGGATTGTCCCGTCTGAAATGCGGTGTATGGATTGTACTGTCTGAAACGTGGTGTATGGATTGTACCGTCTGAAACGTGGTGTATGGATTGTACCGTCTGAAACGTGGTGTATGGATTGTACCGTCTGAAACGTGGTGTATGGATTGTCCCGTCTGAAACGTGGTGTATGGATTGTCCCGTCTGAAATGTGGTGTATGGATTGTACCGTCTGAAACGTGGTGTATGGATTGTCCCGTCTGAAACGTGGTGTATGGATTGTACTGTCTGAAACGTGGTGTATGGATTGTCCCGTCTGAAACGTGGTGTATGGATTGTCCCGTCTGAAACGTGGTGTATGGATTGTCCCGTCTGAAACGTGGTGTATGGATTGTCCCGTCTGAAACGTGGTGTATGGATTGTCCCGTCTGAAACGTGGTGTATGCATTGTACTGTCTGAAACGTGGTGTATGGATTGTCCCGTCTGAAATGTGGTGTATGGATTGTCCCGTCTGAAACGTGGTGTATGGATTGTCCCGTCTGAAACGTGGTGTATGGATTGTCCCGTCTGAAACGTGGTGTATGCATTGTCCCGTCTGAAACGTGGTGTATGGATTGTCCCGTCTGAAACGTGGTGTATGCATTGTACTGTCTGAAACGTGGTGTATGGATTGTCCCGTCTGAAATGTGGTGTATGGATTGTCCCGTCTGAAACGTGGTGTATGGATTGTCCCGTCTGAAACGTGGTGTATGGATTGTCCCGTCTGAAACGTGGTGTATGGATTGTCCCGTCTGAAACGTGGTGTATGGATTGTACCGTCTGAAACGTGGTGTATGGATTGTCCCGTCTGAAACGTGGTGTATGGATTGTACCGTCTGAAACGTGGTGTATGGATTGTACCGTCTGAAACGTGGTGTATGGATTGTCCCGTCTGAAACGTGGTGTATGGATTGTCCCGTCTGAAACGTGGTGTATGGATTGTCCCGTCCGAAACGTGGTGTATGGATTGTACCGTCTGAAACGTGGTGTATGGATCGTGACACTTGTGTTTTTTTCCCCTCATTTCATAGAATCGTTGGAACTTGTACCCCTGGGACTAACCATACCGGTTATGTGGTTTTACCTCATAATGAATGTTCTAACTCAGTATCCTTTTCAATATTTAATATTCATTGTGATACTCTGGCAACTGCCTTTGGTCAGAGGAGGATATCTCCACTTAGAATGCATTAGGATTTGAATGGTATAGCAAGACGATGGAAATGACAATAAAATGGTAGGTTCTCTCAGTGATTTGCAGTGAAAATGAAATGCCACATCATTTCTCTCCCATCCCTTAAGGTACTTTGGTGATGATGTAAATATGATGAATTGTGTCTTCATAGTCCCCAAACCTCTCAGCATTTTTTAGGTAGAAAGCAAATTTGGCGGCAGGTGCCATATTTCACTTTCCTTTGAACAGTTTCTGTTATGTCCATGATACTTTGTTGCTGATGGTCCCTGCTTCCCATCTCAAGTTCTGACCAGAAACAGAACTTCATTCCATTGTCCCCTCCCCATGTATTGTGGCCATTTAGATTGAACAAAACAAAGCGTATCCTTTCCCTTAATGTCTCTTGGGGGAAAAAAGAATGCTGTTTCATATCTTTAACTTTGTCCTTTCAGATATGTTTGCATTCGTGGTGTGTTTATTTTGACGACAGAGTGCACATCTTTAACAGTTACGCTCGTTGTGACACTTCGCAAGTTTATCAGTCTGATCTTCTCCATAATTTACTTCAAGAACCCCTTCACTTTCTGGCACTGGATTGGAACATCAGTGGTCTTTGTTGGAACACTCACTTATGCTGAAGTTTGGAAGACTTTCAAGCCACTCCTTTATGGAAAGAGGAAGGAGGACTAGTTTATCCCTGGGGAATGAGTTGAGATCCAGAGTGGTTATGTAGGATGCCCACTGATTTAGTGGAGACTGGATGGTCTTCAGGTATTCTTTCAGAAAACTTTCTTTTTTGGAAAGTTGGCATTTATCCTGGAGAATAAATTGTTTCTTTCCTGTGAAACCTTTTTTTGTCTGCTCCCTCCCATTTCTGAACTTTAAACCAGGTAAGTGTGTAAGTGGTGCTTAAAACAGATCTGTTGTCAAAAAGACACAGAACCATATCAATTATAGCTGGAGTTATGCTTTGAAGTTGAAATAATATGTGTATGTATAAAACATTGATCCTTTTATTGCATTTTTAGTAAAAATTAATTGCTTTAACTGTTGATTCTGTGCTGGGTTAAAACTTTGAGGGACCGGACGGCACTGTGAGTTTAATGCACTGGCTCAAGAACTGTGACTTAGATCCATATCTATGTAAGAGCAATTGGGATGTTTATGGCTTTGAAACATATCAAGTTATAAAATGGGAGATTTTATATTTTTTTAAAAATCCTGATCTATTGAGATGTGAAGAGGATCTATTATCGAGAAGAGCAAAAGAAATAGGAGGAGTTGGCCTGTTGGCCTGTCAAGTCAGTACCCCCATATTCCATAATTACTTCAATATTGATTGCTTTAATATGATGAGCTACCTTAAGTGGAGAATTGAATATTGAGATTTTTGGGATGATTTGATTTCTTTCAGGAAATAAATTTCAGTTGATAAAGCCTGTGGGAATATGGGGTCACTGCTTATAACAATAAGAGTTTTACTTGGTAGGATAACTGTTAAAGTGTATGTAAAATATTGACTCTGGTGTTATTACCAGAACAAATATGAAGGACTAAATGGAACTTTTTGGTTTAATATTCCTATAATATATATTTTCTCCAATATATAACAGATTCGGGTGCAAAGAAGTTCTAAACACTTAGAAGGGCATTTTTGATGTTGTGGTCAGTAGTTTTGTACTTTGTGGCATATCGGGTGGCACCCTTACCGTTTCTTTAGCAGTTTGTGTAATTTTTACAAGGCCAACTTGCTAGCTCAATGCTCAACCCAGCATGGATGGAAAGTGTGCAAGGAGGTGGCTGGATTTGAAAACAGGACCACTTGCCTTGCAGTCCAGCTGGTGGCAGTTTGTATTTGTATGCTCGCCGTTAGTGTCTCACAACTCACTAGTGTGTTCACAACAGTGTTTTTAAACAGAAACTTTCACCAGTCCTGAAGAGATACTGGTGGAGGTGACCAAAAGGTTAGCTAAAGTCATCAGATTCATCTTAAGGGATGAAGAGAGTTGGGATATGGGATAGGGTAAAGTGATAGGATCATTGTGAAGGGAGAAGAGAGGTTGAAAGGTGGAAGGAAGGAATTTCAGAGCTTAGTGGCTGCAGTAAGTTACTCATGTAGTGATTAAGTTTGGGAGTGATTACAAGATCAGAATTAGAGAAAAATTACAGGTAGTTGAAGGTCTAGTGGAAATTAAAGAAGGGGCAAAGGTGGCTTGGACAAATTTGAAAGCCAGAATAATTGTTAAATTCACAGTTAACCAGGGAGCAATGGTTCTTATAAAGAAAGGTTAGATAGGCTGTATCTGCTGGAGTTTAAAACATACAAGAAGTTGAGGGGTCTTGACAGGCTGGGTTTAGAGAGAATGTTTCCCTTTTGTAAGAGGATTTAGGACTAGGAGTCACTGTTTAACAACAAAGAGATGCTCATTTAACACAGGATTAGGCAAAATATTTTTTTTGAGGTTTGTGAGTCTTTGGAACTCTTCAAAAGGCAGTACAAGTGGGATCAATGAATATTTTTAAGGCAGATCAACAAGGGTATACGAGGTTACTGTGGACAGACTGGAATGCGAAGTTGAGGTTATGGTCAGATCAGCCACGATGGTGGAGCACCCGTGAGGGGCCAAAGAGCGTACACCTGATTATAATGTTTTACATGTATGCAAGCATGAGGGTGATAGCAGGATATGGGTAGCAGAATTTTGGATGACATTAAATTTAAGATAATAGAAAGAATGTCAGTTTGTAGGATGTTGGAATAATCAGTCCTGGAATTAACAGTGATGTGGATGAAAATTTTTGGAAGCAGCTCAGCTGATTCAGGCATGGAGTTGGGTATGTTACGGAGATGGAAATCAAAAGTCCCTAAGTTCCATACTCCAAAGTTATAGGAAAAGTCTGTTGAAGTTTTGGATTGTTGCCAGGAAGTTGGATTAAGTCAGGATCAGTGTTATTTTTGCTGATTATGTTGTGATGTGTTCTGCAATAGTAGTTCACTGCAATACATTTTTATTCCTATAAATTACAATAACAATATGTTAAAAAGTAAATATAGCAGAGAGCAAAATAGCGAGGCAGTGTTTATGGGTTCATGGACTGTTCAGAACTTTGATGGCGGAGGGGAAGAAGCTGCTCCCAAAGTATGTGTTCCTCCTCCCTGATGGTAGTAATTAGCAGAGGGCATGGCCTGAACGATGAGGATCCCTCACAATAGATGCCGCCGCCTTAAGGTATCACCTTTGTTGATGTTCTCTGGTGGGGAGGCCAGTGCCCTTGGAGCTGATTGAGTTTGCAGCCTTCTGCAGCTTTTTCAGGTTCAATGTATCGGCACCTGCGTACCAGTTTGATAACTGCAGCCAGTCAGTGTGCTCTCCATAATACATCTGTAGAAATTTGGTGGCATACCAAATCTCCACAAACTCCTCATGAAATATTCTGGCATCCCTTCTTCATAATTGCATCAATATGCTGGGCCCAGGATAGATCTTCAGAGATGCTGACACTAATGAACTCGATTGAAGCTGCTCACCTTGCCACTGCTGACCCCCCCCCCCTTGATGAAAACTTGTGTGAAAACCCCATTTCTCCTTCTGGCTGAACAACAGAGTTGTGGCAGGAAATAAACACTGTGGCTTCAGCCTTCCCAGTATTTGGCTGGAGGAAATTTCAGGGCAACCATTCCAGTGGATTAGGCAGTCTGATAAGTTGGAGTAATTGGTGTCCTCCCTAACACATGGAAAAGTTTTTGGGTGAGTGGATAAAAAGTAGAAGGTCACCTAAGAATTGGACAGTTTGGGTGAGGATGTAAGCATCAGGAGATCCAACAAGAGAATCCATTCTGGGTGATTCTCAGATCGATGCATAGAAATAGGTGAACAGAACCCCACCTTGCTGAGTAGTAGTGAAGAGGTAGTTTAGAATGTTAGTATGGCAAGGCACATCAGAACCTGTGGACAGGGCCACAGAAATATGGACTCAGGGTAGCAGACACCTCCTCTTTCCAGTTTCGTATTTTAATTAAAAAGCTGAACACTAATGCAACTCTAATGTTATGAGGACTGAGACGGCTATGGGAAGGTGGGAAGCTGCCTACCTGGCAGCTACTGCACTTCAAAAGTAACTCATTAGGTGAAAAACTTCGAAGTATTTCCCTGGAAATGAACAATATCTGTAAACAGGCTGGTGTCTTCAGAAGTGCTGACACTTGAGATTTTATTAATTATTTATTGATTTCTTTTCTGTTTAATATGAGCAATTTGCTGGAATGGAAAACAATTATACGCTCTATCACTCTCCATCTCCCCGGTGAATCTTGCAAGTAAAATAATATAAAATCAGTAACCGAAGAGTGATGGCACAACTATATTTTCTGGCTCTTTAGTTACTGTGACCGATGTGATTTGAAAGTGCTGTCTGGGAACATTTTTATATATAAAATCACCTGCTGCACCAGTCATTGGAGTAATTGGGGAGGGAGGCCTTATTTATGATATCAAACTAAGGCAACTTTTGCACATCATTGACTGCGCCTAGCAGTAAAAATTTAACATATTACTTTAGAGTAGGCAATAAAAGTTCTTAACATTTACACCTCTGGAACAGTTTAGTGGAACAGTCTTTGCCTTTATAGAGCTATTAAAAGTATTGCATATTGCTTTTAGAGGGTGCCTGATTTAAAGTGTGTGCAGTGATTAGACCTCTGATACAAGATCAGTATCTGAGTATTCTGCTGAAGATTGTGACTTTCATCAATAAAATGCATTCTTTTCCATTTCCTCCTTCTGTTTGTGTCTGTCTAACATGTTGGCATCCTGTCTCATTTGGTCTTGTTTTTCAAGTCCTAAGCCCATGAGATAACACAGCATTATTCTTTTTTCTTTGTAATCTGTGTTCCATCCATGGTCCATCCACTCCCCAAACAATTTTGCTTGTAGTCCACTTATATACAGAAGGGTGGATGGGAGCTTTAGAATATCCAAATTATTATTGTGTGTAGTTTTGGACTCCTTATTTGAGAAAGGATCTACTGACATTGGAGAGGGTTCAGAGAAGATTCATAAGAATGATTCCAGGAACGAAAGGGTTACCATATGAGGAACATCTGGCAGCTCTTGGGCTGTATTCTCTGGAGTTCAGGAGAATGAGGGGGGATCTCATAGAAACATTCCAAATCTTAAAAGGCTTGAACAGATTAGATATGGCAAAGTTTTTCCCATGGTAGGGGATTCGAAGACAAGGGGGCACGTGTTCAGGATTGAAGGATGCCCATTTACAACAGAGATGCGGAAAAATTACTTTAGTCAGAGGGTGGTAAATCTGTGGAATTTGTTGCCACGAGTGGCTGTGGAGACCAAGTCACTGAGTGTATCTAAGGCAGAGATAGATAGGTTCTTGATTAGGCAGGGCATCAAAGGGTATGGGGTGAAAGCAGGGGACTGGGGATGACTGGAAGAATTGAATCAGCCTATGATTGAATAGCAGAGCAGATTTGATGGGCCAAATGTCCTACTTCTGCTCCGATATCTTATGGTCATATATCTGGATCTTTTGCAAGTGTCCCTCAGAGATCTGTTTGGTGGTTTGGATGCAGCTGGTCTTGGCCTCTTCACCTACAAGTAAAAACTAGGTTGGATCAAAATTTACTTTTGAATTGTGAAGTAATTCCACAGAAGACTTTATAATAAGGGTGGTTAAATTACATGTTTATACAACTGATTAATTACAATGACTTTCAAAATTTTTAAAAAGAGGAACTAAAATTGTATTTCACTCAACTTTGGATTCTGCTTTGACTTCATCTTACAGGAATTGACAATGACAAGTATACAGTTGTCTGACAATGTAGACTTGCATTGAGTCTAGATGTAGTTGCTGTACTGGCAGATTTAAGGCCACCTGCATGAGATCGATGACCTTGATAGAAAGGATTATTTTCCCACTTTCTCTTGTTAAATTGGGTGATTTGAACCTCATTTCTTAAGGTCAAATGAGGCTCCACACTGATAGCATGGGACCAAGACTTCTATCACCTCTGACATTTTTCTACACATCTACACATTTTGATTCTTGTAATCTGCCAAGTCTCTTACGTATACCTTTTGTCCAATCCCACTTTTTATTGTAGCACCATTAACTATTCAGTCCTTCTGGGATTCTCTCCCTAACTCTAATGTTCCCTCAAAACACTGAGACTTTGGCTATGTTCAGTGCAAGTTGTTGTTTTCATTAATGTAGATATGACTTAAATAATCAGAAGAATGAAAGTAGAATCTTTAATGTTGGTATTGCAGAAACAGATCTGGACTAGGTAAACTTTCATTTCAAATTACAGAATGTTTCCTTTGAATTAAATGGGATTTCAGCAGTTGTCCGGCCTGATGGAATTTCAGGTAGAACAGGCTTAATGTTGAATCCAAGTCGGTAAGAAGGAGACTCAATGGTTGGGGCTAAATGACTCTTGGACAGGGGTTGTAATTCCATAGTGGGTTCGGGCTTAACAATTTCTTCTTGTTTGTGAACAGTATCTTGAGCACCTGCATAAACATTGAACATAATTTAATAATTGAGCATCTTGTAAGGAAAAAATGTCAAGAAAACATTTTGGTGAACCTGTCCATTCTTCCCTCTACTTCCTCTTCCATTAACTGGACAGGTATAGATTTCTGTTTCTACTCACCATTGAACATGGCCTTGGTACAGTGATGGATGTGACTTCAGAAATTCGGACAGTGGTAATATAGACCATAGTACTGTACAGCAGAGAAATAGGCCATGTTGAGCTGAACCAGCTAGAAAGCAAATAAAAAAACAAATACTGATCCCTCCTACCAACACCATATCCATAACCCTCCATCTACCTCACATCCCTAAATGTCTCTTAAAAGCCTCTAATGTATGTGCTTACCAGGCAGCACATTCCAAGCATCCACCACTCTGAGTAAAAAACTTACCCCTTTGAATCTACCTTCTCTCATCTTCATTGCATGCCCTCTGATATTAGACATTTCAACCCTGGGAAACAGATACTCCCTGTATACTCTATCTATGCCTCTCATAATCTTATAAACCCTTTATCCGTCCTCCCCTCAGCGAAAACAACCCAAGTTTATCCAGCCTCTTGTAATTGCACATGCCCACTAAACCAGGCAGCAACATGGTAAACCTCTTCTGCACCCTCTCCAAAGCCTGAACATCCTTCCTATAGTGGGGCAACCAGAACTATATGCAATACTCCATAGAACCATAGGGCCACGGGGGACAGAGAAATGGGTCACAGTCAGGAGAGGGAAGGGGAAGAGTCAGGTACTAGAGAGTATGTGAGTGCAGGGATTACGGTAGAAGGACAAAGGCATGATGCTAAGAATTCTGAGTTGATGAGGAAGGACAGGCAGGGGACGAAACATAATTGTAGCCAGTTAAAGGGGTTGAAATGTGTCTATTTCAATGCTAGGAGTATTAGGAACAAGGAGGATGAACTTGGAGCATGGATTAGTATGTGGCACTACGATGTTGTGGCCGTTACTGAAACTTGGTTGGAGGAAGGGCAGGATTGGATGATGCAGGTCCCGGGGTTCAGGTGTTTTAAAAGGAATAGGATAGGAGGTAGAAAAGGGAGGAGGGGGAGTGTCATAGCTGTTCAGGGATAGTATCACGGCTATAGAAAGGGAGGACGCTGCAGAGGGAGTGTCCACTGACTTGGTCTGGGTGGAAGTCAGAAATAGGAAGGGATCAATCACTGTGTTGGGAGTAGTCTGTAGGCCCCCAAATAGCCCTCAGGACACCGAGGGGCAGATAAGTAGGCAGATTTTAGAATGGTGCACAAAATACAGGGTAGTAGTTATAGGTGACTTCAACTTCCCTCATATTGACTGGCAGCTCCTGAGTGCAAGGGCGATAGATGGAGCTGAATTTGTCAGGTGTGTTCAAGAAGGATTCCTGACACAGTATGTGGACTGGCCGACGAGAGGAGAGGCTATACTGGATCTAGTTCTGGGTAATGAACCTGGTCAGGTGACAGACCTCTTGGTGGGGGAGCATTTTGGTGAGAGTGACCACAACTCCCTTAGCTTCAGCATAGCTATGGAAAGGGATAAAATCAGACGAAATAGTAAAGTGCTTAACCGGGGAAGGGCTAACTTTGAAGGGATGAGGCAGGAACCAGTGAGGGTAAATTGGAAACAGATGTTCAAAGGGGAAAGCACAGAAGTAATGTGGGAGAAGTTTAGGGACCACTTGAGCTAGGTTCAGGATAGGTTTGTCCCACTGAGGCAAGGAAAAAATGGTATGAAAAGGGAACCGTGGCTGACGAAACACATGAGGCAATTCGTCAAGAGGAAAAAGGAAGACAATAGACAATAGGTGCAGCAGTAGACCATTCAGCCCTTCGAGCCTGCACCGCCATTTTGAGATCATGGCTGATCAATTCCTTATCAATACCCGGTTCCTGCCTTGTCCCCATATTCCTTGATTCCCCTATCCATAAGATACCTATCTAGCTCCTTCTTGAAAGCATCCAGAGAATTGGCCTCCACTACCTTCCGAGGCAGTGCATTCCAGACCCCCACAACTCTCTGGGAGAAGAAGTTTTTCCTTAACTCTGTCCTAAATGACCTACCCCTTATTCTCAAACCATGCCCTCTGGTACTGGACTCTCCCAGCATCTGGAACATATTTCCTGCCTCTATCTTGTCCAATCCCTTAATAATCTTATATGTTTCAATCAGATCCCCTCTCAATCTCCTTAATTCCAGCGTGTACAAGCCCAGTCTCTCTAACCTCTCTGCGTAAGACAGTCCAGACATCCCAGGAATTAACCTCGTGAATCTACGCTGCACTTCCTCTACAGCCAGGATGTCCTTCCTTAACCCTGGAGACCAAAACTGTACACAATACTCCAAGTGTGTTCTCTCCAGGGCTCTGTACAAATGCAAGAGGATTTCCTTGCTCTTGTACTCAATTCCCTTTGTAATAAAGGCCAACATTCCATTAGCCTTCTTCACTTGCTCATTCACCTTCAGTGACTGATGAACAAGGACTCCGAGATCTCTTTGTATTACTCCCTTACCCAACTCTATACCATTCAGATAATAATCTGCCTTCCTGTTCTTACTCCCAAAGTGGATAACCTCACACTTATTCACATTAAATGCCATCTGCTAAGTATCTGCCCACTCACCCAGCCTATCCAAGTCACCCTGAATTCTTCTAACATCCTCATCACATGTCACATATGTTAGATTTAAGAAGCAGGAAGTAGGAGGGGTTCATGAGAAATATAGGGTAGCCAGGAAGGAGCTAAAGAAAGCACTTGGGAGAGCTCGAAGGGGGCATGAGAAGGCCTTGGCATGTAGGATTAAGGAGAACCCCAAGGCATTCTAAGCGTATGTGAAGAACAGGAGGATGATAAGAATGAAGGTGGGACCACTAAAGGATAAAGAGGGCAACACGTGCCTGGAGGCGGAGGAGGTTGGGGAGGTCCTAAATGAATACTTTGCTTCAGTATTCACAAGTGAAAAGGATCTTGATCAGGATGAGGTCTAAGTAAAGCGGGCCTGTGTGCTGGATAATGTGATGATTATGGAAGAAGAAGTGCTGGATCTTCTTAAAAACATAAAGATTGATAACTCTCCAGGGCTGGATATGATACACCCCAGGTTGTTGTGGGAAATGAGAGAAGAGATCGCTGGAGCATTAGCTATAATCTTTGAATCCTCTTTGGCTACAGGGGAGGTGCTGGAGGACTGGAGAATGGCAAATGTAGCTCCCTTGTTTAAAAAAAGTAATAGGGAAAAACCTGGGAACTATAGACAGGTGAGTCTTACTTCAGTGGTCTGCAAACTACTGGAAAGGATTCTTAAGAATAGGATCTACGAGCATTTGGAGAAGCTCAGTCTACTCATGGATAGTCAACATGGCTTTGTGAAGGGAAGATCGTGCTTCACGAGCCTGATTGAGTTTTTTGAAGAGGTAACAAAAGAAATTGATGAGAGTAGGGCAGTGGATGTGGTCTGCATGGACTTTAGCAAAGCATTTAACAAGGTCCCTCACGAGAGACTCATCCAGAAAGTCATGAGGCATGGGATAAATGGAACCTTGGCTGTTTGGATAAAAAAAATTGGCTTAAAGGAAGAAAGCAGAGGGTAGTTGGTGGAAGGAAAGTATTCTGCCTGGAGGTCGGTGACTAGTGGAGTGCCACAGGGATCTGTCCTGGGACCCCTGCTATTTGTGATTTTTATAAATGACCTGGATATAGAGGCGGAAGGATGGGTGAGTAAGTTTGCAGATGACACGAAGATTGGAGGAGTTGTGGATGGAGCTGCAGATTGTCAAAGGTTACAAGAGGTTACAACAGGCTGCAGAGTTGGGCAGAAAAATGGCAGATGGAGTTCAATCCGGATAAGTGTGAGGTGATGCATTTTGGAAGGACAAACCAGAAGGCTGAGTACAGGATTAATGGTCAGTTACTTAAGAGTGTGGATGAACAAAGGGACCTTAGGGTTCAAATCCATACATCCCTCAAGGTCACTGCGCAGGTTGATAGGGTAGTTAAGGCCTATGGGATGCTAGGCTTCATTAACAGGGGGATGGAGCTCAAGAGTAGAGAGGTCATGTTGCAACTCTACAAATCTCTGGTGAGACCGCACTTAAGAGTATTGTGTTCAACTCTGGTCACTTCATTTCAGGAAGGATGTGGAAGCTATGGAGAGGGTGCAGAGGAGATTTACCAGGATGTTGCCTGGTTTGCAGAACAAATCATATAAAGCAAGGTTAGCAGAGCTGGGACTTTTCTCTTTGGAGTGTAGAAGAATGAGAAGGGACTTGATAGAGGTCTACAAGATTATGAGAGGCATAGGTAGGGTGGATAGTCAGTACCTGTTTCCCAGGGCATGAATAGCAAACACCAGAGGGCATATGTACAAAATTAAGGGAGGGAAGTTTAGGGGAGACATCAGGGGTAAGTTTTTTTACACAGAAGGTTGTGAGTGCCTGGAATGACTTGCCAGGGATGGTGGTGGAGGCTAAAACATTAGGGGTATTTAAGAACCTCTTGGACAGGCACATGGATGAAAGAAAAATAGAGGGTTATGGGGTAGTGTGGGTTTAGTACTTTTTTTAAGGATTGTATGGGCTGGCACAACATGGAGGGCTGAAGGGCCTGTACTGTGCTGTAATGTTCTATGGTTCTATGGATGCTGCCTGGACTGCTGAGTTCCTCCAGCATTTTGTGGGTGTTGCTTGGATTTCCAGCATCTGCAGATTTTCTCTTGTTTGTGTTTAGTAGCAAGAGACAGAATTAGGATGTTTGCCCAAAAGAAGGCAGCATGAGATTTCATTTATAATTTACAATTTACGATTTCATATACAAATGCCAATAAATTGGCTTGCATTTTATTTTTGGTGTTTAAAAATGGTTGTGTTTGGTGTTAATATCTAGTCATAAAAGTCGTCAGGATGGTCAAAATCCTGCCTGGAAGTAAATACCAAAATGGGCCTTATATGATTCCAGACAGGATCTCACCCACTTTTGTGCACTGCCTGACTGGCTACACAGCAATCAGAGATTAAAAGCACACTGCTTTTGCCAGCAACACACTCCAGTTGGTATGACAGTGGTGGATGTTGCAAGTGAAAAAGCTAGCTTCCACATTTGCTCCAGGGGATATGCATATTCCAGTCAACAAAGTACATGCTAAGAGAAAGGTTGTACAGTAGTCTCCTGAGAATCTAACCCCCCCCCCCCCACCCGCCCAACTCCCAAATGAACAATGCTGAAATATTTCATGATCTCCTAAGATACTTCAATATGACCTGTACACTAGTGTTAATAATTACTCAGAAAAGGTATTTTATACCAGGGTCTGAAATGGAAGCTCTGTCTGAATGGTGATATTCTGCAAGCTACGCAGGCACTTTAGTTTCTCTAATGTAAAGACCATATTGTTAAAGCTGTTTAGAGTACACAAAATTAGAAGTCCAAGTGCACCTACTATTGCTTTACCTGGATGGATTGTTTGGATGGCTGGATGCTGACAAGATAGAGGGTAAAAGGGAAGATGACAATAAAAAAGAAACTGCAAATGCTAGAAATACTCATCAGGTCAGACTACATCTGTGGGGAGAAAAACTTAGTTAATGTTTCAGGTGAAAGACCCTTTGTCAGAACTGAGAAGACGAGTGGGGGAGGGTTGACCCTCTGATGGGGTAAAACTGGAGTGACGTAATCATGGGACAATTTACAGTGACTAATTAACCTGTCTTTGGACAGTGGGAGGAAATCCATGCATTCCACAGGGAGGACATACAGAGACTCAGAGAGGACACCAGTGTTGATTTCCAAACTCCGATGCCCTGAGCTGTAACAGCATCACATTAACGACTTGCTTTCTCACATTTTCATTTCTGAACTTGGGTCCTTTACATGAAATATTAATTCTATTTCTTTCCCACAGATGCTGCTTTACTTTCTGAATACTTAAGTATTTTCTGATTTACCTCAGATGAGGTACTGTTGTTGTTAATGTCTGGTTTGATTCCATTCCACTAGAACCTTAACTCAGTTTATGTATTCTGAGGCCCACAATCATGAAAATCTTTTAATTTTAGATAGAAAATTTAATTATCTTGTCAAAAAGCAAGCAAGTAACTGTTAAACTTGGAAAGAGCAGATAAGTCTCAAAGATCTATTAGTTACTATACTATTTGATTATAAATCTTCAAGATTTTAGGAAGAAACATGGAAGTAAAGACTACTAATTTGAAGTCAAAGAGAGATAAGAGTAGCAAACTATGTAAGGTCACTTGAATGTAGATACTGCTAAGAACAGCAGATGGTGTATGGTCTTTGTAGGAGAGGAAGTGGAAGAACAAATAGCAAGACATTAGAAAAAGGAATTCCTAACATGGGGTCCGTGGACCCTTGGCTTAATGGTATTAATCCATAGCATAAAAAAGGTTGGGAACCCCTAGTTTAGAAGATCAGCAATTAAAGTACTATCAATAAAGTGGAGTTGTTGCACTTAACCAGAAATAGATACAAGACTTCGGCTGGACAAAAATTGCCTGTTAGACAACAGGTTAATCCACATACTGTTTCTGAAAGTGTCAGAGAAAGTGATATGTTGTGGATTGGGTTTATTGGAGAGAGAGGGCAAGTCATCAGTGACCAATAAAAGTGGGTAACACTTTGAAAAAATCGCACATTATTTCTCTTTGTGCCCTCAACTCCATATTAATCTCACATCACTTTCTTCAGCGATTACTTATGCAAAAGTAATAAACAAACCTTGTAGTGTTTTGTTCAAATCTGTTATAGGCCTGGATTTCATCTTTAGCAGGATCTTGGAAGTATCCCTAATAGAGGAGTCAGTACCCATTACAACAGAGTTGGACCTTTCTGTAAATACTTCATCTGATGAAAGTGTTGACTCCTCTGTGCTGATTTGGGTTGTTTCAGAGCTGCTGAGAGAACAAATAACATGGTTCGTGGCCTGACAATACATGGAGATGGTCAGTCTATTGAACTAAAATATTAATGCGTACCAAACATTAATTTGGCTCACAAACAACGGGAAAGGACTCAGGCAGTCACCAACACAGCAATTGGGAACTGTATTATCTTTCCTTCTCCTGGAAGAAATATAAATTAACATTTTCCAAAAGCCTAACAGGGGGGGGGGGGGGTTATTTTTCCAAGAGACTTGCTTGGAAGTAACAAGTCAGGTCAAATGGGTTATTTGGCATTCCTTTTACATGAACTATACAAAAACATGAAAATCTAATATAAAACATTGGAAATAAACAGTTGTATCATCAGTATCCAAACAGAGAACCAGTGTGGTTTAGTTTTTCTTTCCATTAAATTATTGGAATGATTTACTTACTCAACCAAGAACCTATCCTGAATTCAATACACCATTTTACAAGTGGTGAGGTTGAAAATGACACTGGGCTCTCACATTGAAGCAGTAAAGATGACACCCCTCTACACACCCAACCACCATGACTTTATCATTTCCTGGTGCTTACCTTATGTACAGACACTCCTGTACTTAGTGTCACTTTATGGGCATACAATCAATGTTTCTAGGTTATCTGATGTATTTATATTTATTATGTTTTTTATCATTGTGTTATTTATAGTGCCTGTAAAAACATTCTCCCCCCCCCCCCGTAAGTTTTTATGTTTTATTGTTTTACAACTTTGAATCACAGTAGATTTAATTTGGCTTTTCTTCACTCTGATCAACAAAAAAAGACTCTTGTGTCAAAGTGAAAACAGATCTCTACACAGTGATCTAAATAAATTAGAAAAATAAAACCCAGAATTAAACTGATATCACCCCTGTGCAGTCAAGGTGTTTCAATTGATTGTAGTAAAAGTTCACTTTGTACCGGGAATGTCCAACTGCTGGAGAGTCAGTATCCTGGCAAAAACTACACCATGAAGATCAAATAACACTCCAAGCAACTCTGCAAAAAGGTCATTGAAAAGCACAAATCAGGAGATGGATAAAAGAAAATTTCCAAGTCAATGAATATCGCTTGGTGTACAGGCTGTCCTTAAAATCTGAGTGACTGAACAAGAAGGGGACTAGTGAGGGAGTTCCACCAAGAGACTTACGACAACTTTAGAGGAGTTACAAGCTTCAGTGGCTGAGATGGAGAGACTGTGGATACAACAACTGTTGCCTGGGTGCTTCACCAGTCTCAGCTTTATGGGAGAGTGGCAAAGAGAAAGTTACTGCTGAAAACATCTCACATGAAATCTCTGCTAATGTTTGCCAGAAAGCATGTGGAAAACTGAAGTCAGCTGAAGACTGTGGTCTGGTGAAACTAAAACTGAGCTTTTTGACCATCAGGCTAAACACTACATTTGGCGTAAGTCAAACACTGCACATCATCAAAAACACCATCCCTACTGTGAAGCATCGTGATGGCTGCATCATGCTGTGGGGATGCTTCACTGCATCAGGCCCTGGAAAGCTTGTGAAGGTAAAAAGTAAAATGAATGCAGCAAAATACAGGGAAATCCTGGAGGAAAACCTGATGCAGTCTGCAAGAGAACTGCGATTTGGGAGAAGATTTGTTTACCAACAAGACAATGACAAAAGCATAAAGCCAAAGCTACTCAGGAATGACTTACAAATAACAAAGTTAATGTCCTGGAGTGGCCAAGTCAGAGTCCAGACCTCAATCTAATTGAGAATTTGTGGCTTGTCTTGAAAAGGGCTGTTCACTCACAATCTCTATGCAATCTGACAGAGCTTTGAGTAGTTTTGTAAAGAATGTTGCAAAGCTGATAGACCTATCCACATAGACTCAATGCTGTAATTGTTGCCAAAAGAGCATCTACTAAGTACTAACTTGAAGGAGGTGAGTAGTTATGCAATCAATTACTGTGTTTAAAATTGTATTAAATTTAGACCAATTTGTAGAAATTTGTTTTCACTTTGATACAAAAGTGTCTTTTCTGTTAATCAGTGTCAAAAAAGCCAAATTAAATTCACTGTGATTCAATGTTGTAAGATGGTAAAAGATGAAAACTTCCAAAGGGAGTAAATGTTTTTTTATAGGCGCTGTATTTTACTGTGGTATTTTTTTGTGCTGCATCGGATGCAGGGTAACAAATATTTTGTTGTCTTTGCATTTGCATTTTGGAAATGACTTAAACAATCTTGAATCTTAAATCTTAAGAACATTGACTTTCATGGCCTTAGGGTGTAAATTGAATTTGTTTTAAGGATTATTGTGAACTAAGACTGATTTTTTAAAAACTAATTTTATTAACATTTAAAACAGATTTACACACAGCACCTCAGCCTAGTTGTCATGCTGTAGGGTACATATAGAAAATGCTAAATTGAATCTTCTAGCAGATATAATCTATTTTACATACATTACATTATAAAATAAAGCATTATAACACCAATGACAGCATGCCCAATGAATGAATTGACTGCGTGAATATGGTAAGCAAAACAGAGTCATGATGTCCCTTAAAAAAAGTTAAAAAATTGAGGAATAAACATACCTGGATGAAAAAAACAGATCCAGATCCTGGCTAATGTCACTTGCATTAGGCCTAATGGAGGTGTGGAATGACAGTTTTGATACATCATAACCCTTCAAATCATTGCTTGTTCGAGCCCTGTAGAGAAAGTATTAAGTAAAAACTAAATAAGTTTCTTCCAAGCTAAAAGTGGATCAGAATTTGTGCTCTAATCCATTCCTTTCCCTACTTTTCCATTCACTTAGGTAACTAACTCCATCCTTTCATTCACTTCAAAATTAATATCAGATGGATCATTTTAGCTCCAGAAAGCTGATTTTAGTTTCTATTTGTTTTGTCCTTTATTTGAATGTGTAATATGTAATACAAGGCAGAAGAATACATGATACTCCATCAATCAAGGCACTAATCAAAGAGCAAGTGTCTAGTCTAACCCTTCAAGGACATTGTCAAAAACAGAAGAACAGATTAGCAATGAATTAACAGAGAGAAAGAATGTTGTAGAGTACTGAAAGCTATGTATGGATTGGTTAGGTCTGCACAAAAACAAAAAGTAACAAGGTGAATTCAGTCTTTGAGAAGTATTAGACAATGTATTTGAGAGTAGCAACAAGATAAAGGATGATGAATGGTAAGATGTTAACAGAAGTCCCACTGATCTCTGAAGGTAGCAGGACCAATAGCAGCTTTAAACCTTAGGCAACCAGCCACTTAAATATTGTGGCTACAAGAGCAGGTCAAAAGGTGGGTATTCTGCTGTGATTAACATGCCTCTTAATACCTCAGAAGTTTTCTGCCATCTACAAAGCATTATGAGAGTTATGAGATAGTCTCCATTTATATGGAGAGGTGCATCTGTTATTGTGTTTAAGAAAGCTTGCCATCAACCTGGATAAAGTATCCTGTTTGCCTGGCATCCTTATTAACACCTTAAATGTTCACCTCTCACCCATCATAGCTGCAGTAATACCATGACAAAACTGATTCAATCACCTCGGCTCCTATCATATCATCATAAGATATAGGAGCAGAAGCAGGCCATTCAGCCCATCAAGTCAGCATTTATTCATGAGCTGACCCAATTCTTCCAGTTATCTCCACTCCCCTGCATTCACCCCATACCATTTGATGCCCTGGTTAATCAAGAACCTATCTATTTCTGCCTTAAATACATACAATGACTTGGCCTCCACAGCTGCTTGTGGCAACAAATTCCACAGATCTACCACCCTCTGACTAAAGTAGTTTCTCTGCACCTCAGTTCTAAATGGACGTCCTTCAATCCTGAAGTCATGCCCTCTTGTCCTAGAATCCCCTACCATAGGAAGAAATTTTGCCATATCTAATCTGTTCAGGCCTTTTAACATTCAGAATATTTCTATGAGATCCTCCCTCATTCTCCTGAACTCCAGGGAATACAATCCAAGAGCTGTCAGATGTTCCTCATACAGTAACCCTTTTATTCCTGGAATCATTCTTGTGAATCTTCTCTGAACCCTCTCCAATGTCAGTATATCCTTTCTCAAATAAGGAGCCCAAAACTGCACACAATACTCCAAGTGTGGTCTCACAAGTGCCTTATAGAGCCTCAACATAACATCCTTGCTTTTGTATTCTATACCTCTAGAAATAAATGCCAACATTGCATTCGCCTTCTTCACAACCAACTCAACCTGGAGGTTAACCTTTAGGGTATCTTGCACAAGGACTCCCAAATCCCTTTGCATCTCTGCATTTTGAATCTCTCCTCTTCTAAATATTAGTCTGCCCATTTATTTCTTCCACCAAAGTGCATGACCATACGCTTTCCAACATTATTTCATTTGCCACTTCTTTGCCCATTCCCCTAAACTATCTTAAGTCTCCCCGCAGGCTCTTGTTTCCTCAACACTACACGCTCCTCCATCTATCTTTGTATCATTGGCAAATATAGCCACAAATCCATTAATACCATAGTCCAAATTATTGACATACATCATAAAAAGCAACGGTCCCAACACTGGCACCTGTGGAACTCCACTGGTAATCGGCAGCCAGCCAGAATAGGATCCCTTTATTCCCACTCTCTGCTTTCTGCTGAGCAGCCAATGCTCCACCCATGCTAGTAACTCCCCTTTAATTCCATGGGCTCTTATCTTGCTCAGCAGCCTCATGTGTGACACCTTGTCAAAGGCCTTCTGAAAATCCAAGTACACTACATCTACTACATCTTTGTCTACACTGTTTGTAATTCCCTCAAAGGATTGCAGTAGGCTTGTCTGGCAGGGTTTTCCTTTCAGGAAACCACGCTGCCTTTGGCCTATCTTGTCATGTGCCTCCAGGTACTCTGTAATCTCATCCCTAACAATCAATTCCAACAACTTCCCAACCACTGATGTCAGGTTAACAGGTCTATAGTTTCCTTCCTGCTGCCTCCTACCGTTCTTAAATAGTGGAGTAACATCTGCAATTTTCCAGTCATCCGGTACCATGCCAGAATCTAGTGATTCTTGAAAGATCATCGTTAGTGCCTCCGCAATCTCTCCAGCTACTTCCTTCAGAAACCAAGGGTGCATTCCATCAGGTCCAGGAGATTTATCCACCCTTAGATCATTAAGCTTTCAGAGCACCTTCTCAGTCGTAATTTTCACTGCACCACCTTCACTTCCCTGACACTCTTGAATGTCTGGTATACTGCAGATGTCTTCCACTGTGAAGGCTGATGCATTCAGTTCCTTTGTCATCTCGACTCTCTTTTACCCTTTATATACTTAAAAAAGCTTTCAGTTCCTTCTTTGATATTAGTCACCAGCTACCTCTCATAATTCATCTTTTCCTTTCGAATGATCTACTTAGTTTCCTTCTGCAAGTTTCTGAGAACTCCCCAATCCTTTATCTTCCCACTAGCTCTGGCTTCCTTGTATACCCTCTCTTTTGCTTTTACTTTGGCTCTGACTTGTCAGCCATGGTCGTGTCCTTCTTCCCTTTGAAAATTTCTTCTTATTTGGAATATGTCTTGCACTTCCCTCATTTTTCACAGAAACTCCAGCCATTGCTGCTCTGCTGCCCTTCCTGTAAATGTCCCTTTCCAGTCAACTTCGGCCAATTCACTCCCATGCCATTGTAATTTCCTTTATTCCACTGAAATACTGACACATTGGATTTTATTTTTCCCCTCTCAAATTTCAAAGTGAATTTGATCATATTGTGATCACTGTACCCGAAGGGTTCCTAAACCTTAAGCTCTCTTATCACCTCTGGATCATTGCACAACACCCAATCCAGAACAACCGATCCCCTAGTGGGCTCAACAACAAGCTGTCAAGATCTCTGAGGACCTAATCTGGTCCCAACATATTGATGCAGTTATAAAGAAGGCAAGACAGTGACTATACTTTATTTGGAGTTTGAAGAGATTTGGTATGTCACAAATACACTCAAAAACTTCTATAGATGTACTGTGGAGAGTATTCTGACGGGCTGCATCACTGTCTGGTATGGGGGGGGGGGGTGCTATTGCACAGTACTGAAAGAAGCTGTAGAGGGTTGTAAATTTAGTCAGCTTCATCTTAGTAGCCTACAAAGTACCCAGGACATCTTTAGGGAGCGGTATCTCAGAAAGGCAGTGTCCATTATGAAGGATCTCCATCACCCAGGGCCTGCCCTTTTCTCACTGTTACCATCAGGTAGGAGGTACAGAAGCCTGAAGGCACGCACTCAGCAATTCAGGAACAGCTTCTTCCCCTCTGCCATCCGATTCCTAAATGGTCATTGATCCCTTGAACACTACCCCACTTTTTAAATATACATATTATTTGTATTTTGTACAATTTTTAATCTATTCAATATACATAGAAACATAGAAAATAGGTGCAGGAGTAGGCCCTTCGGCCCTTCGAGCCTGCACCGCCATTCAGTATGATCGTGGCTGATCATCCAACTCAGAACCCTGTACCTGCTTTCTCTCCATACCCCCGATCCCTTTAGCCACAAGGGCCATATCTAACTTCCTCTTAAATATAGCCAATGAACCGGCCTCAACTGTTTCCTGTGGCAGAGAATTCCACAGATTCACCACTCTCTGTGTGAAGAAGTTTTTCCTCATCTCGGTCCTAAAAGGCTTCCCCTTTATCCTTAAACTGTGACCCCTTGTTCTGGACTTCCCCAACATCGGAAACAATCTTCCTGCATCTAGCCTGTCCAATCCCTTTAGAATTTTATACGTTTCAATAAGATCCCCCCTCAATGTTCTAAATTCTAGTGAGTATAAGCCTAGTCGATCCAGTCTTTCTTCATATGAAAGTCCTGCCATCCCAGGAATCAATCTGGTGAACCTTCTTTGTACTCCCTCTATGGCAAGAATGTCTTTCCTCAGATTAGGGGACCAAAGCTGCACACAATACTCTAGGTGCGGTCTCACCAAGGCCTTGTACAATATAGGTATACTGTAATTGATTCACTTATTTATTTACTATTATTATTACTTTTCCTCTATATTATGTATTGCATTGAACTGCTGCTGCTAAGTCAACAATGTTATTTCGTGACACATACCAATGATAATAAACCTGATTTTGATTCCTCCCCTTTTTCCTATGATCCACTCTCCTCTCCTATCAGAATCCTTCCCTCCAGCCCTTTACTTTTCTTACACTCCTGGGTTTAACTATCACCTTATAGCTGTCCTCTTTCCTCTTTTCCACCTTTTTATTCTGGTGCCTTCCCCCTTCTTTCCCAATCCTGAAGAAGGGTCTTGGCCTGAAACATCATCTGTTTGTTCATTTCCATGGATACTGAGTTCCTCCAGCATTTTATGTGTGTTGCTTTGGATTTCCAGAATCTGCAGAATTTCCCATGTTTACAAATTTTGAATACTAGCGAGCATAGCTTCAAGGTGAAAGGGGGAATGCTGAAAGAGAATGTGAGAGGCAAGTTTTTTTAAATATACAGAGTGATAGGTGTCTGGAACATCCTGCCTGAGGTGGTAGGGGAAGCAGATATGATAATGGTATTCAAGAGTCTTTTAGATAGGTACACAGGGAATTTAGGGATATGGGTCATGTGCAGGCAGCGGAATTAGTTTAATTTGCATCATGCTTGGTACAGATATTACAGGTCAAAGGGTTTGTTCCTGGTTTGTACTGTTCTGTGTTCTAGTTTTTGTTTTGGCTGTTGGGAGTTGGGTTACATTAACTTTACAGAGGAGCAGCAGCAGAACTGGAAATGGAAGACCTCCAGAAAATTAACGAGAGTAAGAAAATGGGCTATGATGAATACCAAAATGCACCAAGTACAGCAAGTAGACTGATTGATAGCAAGGATCAAAAAATGCAAGTATAACACTGTAAATATTATAGAAACTCTGAGCTCAGGACTGGAGGTTTGATAGCATTTTTGAGTGGGGCAATGTTAGTTAAGGGAACATGTAACTGTGGAAAGAGATATCTTAAAGGAGTTAACAGAAGAGGCTATATAGGTTGAACCACAGAACTAAACAAAAGGTGTGTTTGCATTGTTACAGATACAGTACTATAGATTTCAAATGAGTCTGAAAGAGACAGAACTCAAGTGGTAACTCGGTTCCACCATGGGTGGAGTCAATTGTACATTACTGAGAAGTAACTTAGCTGAATTTTATTGGCAACAACCATTTGAAGGTAAATCCAACTTGGAGCCAAGGGGCCATTTCAGGAGGAGAATCAAGTAATAGAGACTAAACAAAGAAACCAGGTGAGATTAAACTCTCGAGCTCTTTGGACAAAAGCAATAAAATGGACACTGAGAGCTTAATAGTGAAGAATCCCTGGAAGAATAAAGAGTGTCTAGAGGATGAAATTTAAAAGGAAAATAGAAAAGCAAAGAGAAGATATACTTACCTTTTGTTATACTCAAAGAAATTTAAAGAGTTCTATAAGTACAAAAATGTTAACAATGGAGTTCACAAAACATATGAAATGTGATACAATGCCAAGGTCATAAGTAGGACAATCAAATGTGAAATACTGGATAAGATAAAAAGGGATGTATTGAGAGGTTTATCACATCTTTGAAAGTTCATAAATTGTTTGGCCTGGGTTAAGTATATCACAGGTTGCTGGAATGATGTAGGTGTTGTTTACAGTTTCTAATACGCTCTGACTATAGGAAAGGTACCAAAGCAATGGAAGAAGGTATGAAATAAGTAATTACGGTCCAGTTCATTTATGGCTATTCATATGGAATTCTTTCTTGATGGACATGGATTAATTAGGGACAGTCATGCAAGGTAGATTACAGAGATTTTAGCAAGACTACTGATGAGGTCCGATAAAGCCCATGATAGTACATAAAGTGGAATAATTATTAATGGCTCAAAAGGTATAATCATTAGAGCTCAGTTCTCAGTAATGTTTGTAATACATATAAATGTTAAACCAAATGTGAGAGGGATGGAGTTTAGAAATGAGACAAAAATCAGTTAATGATAAGGGAAACATGGTAGTTGGGGTCTGAGACTCATTCCCTGCATGTGAGTAGTACAGTGACATTTAAAGTTGCAGTTCTGGTCTATACATGGAGCTGAATCCCACATATCAGCAGAAGGGAGAGTTGGTCACCTTTTGAACAGGTAGGTGCCTCTATTTTGAGTTCTTCCCATCACAACCTCCCGTGCCTTTCTTTGGCGTTGCTGAATTGAATTTTGTTCCTAATTAACAAAGAAAAACAATCTTAAGACAACATTAAGAATATTCTTAACTTTAAAAAACTCAAATAATTGCTAAAAGTGAATGTAAACACCCAATATTTGAAACAATTTTACTCCTGCAGATGTCATACCTGACACAAAGAAGGATGGTAATGATGAAGGACAATGACATTTGTCAAAGACATTGCTACAGGAATTCTTTGTCTTAGACATTTAGTTCCACATCATCAGTTCTCTGTAATAATGTCAGATGTGATGATTTCACAGCATTCAATTCTACTTGCAACTACTCAAACAATGAAGTGCTTCTTCCATGCAGCAAGACAAAGGCATTCAGACTTTATTATTTGACATTTATCAGTTAAACAGCCACACAAAATTAATTTCCATACTACAACTGCTTGACATTTATTAATATTACCTTTGTCAAATCCACTAAGATCAACAACTTAGATATCACCACTCTTCATCTATTTCTATCTCAGGTACTTCAGCCTCTGGCTTAATTTACTCCTTATGAATTTGATTTTACTGTCTCTTCAGAAGAGAGAAAGTAAGAAGGATGCAGCATTTCAGCAGATATGGTGAAATGACATTAGAAATCTATTGAGATTTAATTGACCTGATCTGATCTAATTGACCTTCAGAACATGTCCCACAGTTTAGAAATCTACTGATGCTCCTGTATTCCAATGTCACTTGAATCTTTGCTTCAAGACAGCACAACATTTAATTTAAGTGCATATCTGATGCTTATTGTTGCATTACATCATTTTATTTTCTACCATTCACACTGGCATTGACAGTCACAAATAACTGGATCTCATCTTTTGCTCCAAGAATCTAGTCCTTACACTGAAAAAAAAATGCAGAAGCACTTAATGGTTGTAATGATGAGAATCGTGGAAGTGCCCTGGCCATTGACACACTAATTGTATCTCGGTGAATTAAAATTCTTTTTTAGTTCATGAGGTGTGCGGTTTGATTTTGAAAGTTTGTATGGTTACATGAATGAAATCCACATCAGTGGTTCTTTAATGCAGACCCTAAAATCCAGTGACAATAATTGCAATTTTATTTGTTTAGCTTCTTTGTCATAAAGACTTTAATTTCTCAGTGCGACAATAAAGAGCTACCTTGTGTGAGAAAGAGTCTAACCTGGGCGATGTTGCCGATTGACTCAGTGAACAGGAGATTTAAGAATGTTGCTGACTTTCTGATTCACAATAAGAATTATTCTGATTTCTGAGGAAATATGCACATTCTCTTACAGGTTCTTCTTTCAAAGCTAATGGGCAAAACCAGACTCTTTAAGCATAACTCGTGGAATCATTCAATTAAAATGTCCAGATTTGTGTTCCCATCTAGCTAGGTTTCTCCAAAAGATCCTGGGTCACCTGGTGGAGCCTTATAATATGGCCTTTTTTGTAGCAATAATCAAAAGTACCAGGCTGTCCAGAGTCTGACTTAAGTGTATTTTAAACAAATTTGACAAAGAAAGAAAAGCAGTATTAGGGATAACTTCTAAATGAAGTAGTGTCAAAATGAAGATCAAAAATTAACTTGTCAAAAGATCAATCCATAGAAAAATAATGCAAAAATTATTAAACAGGAGCGATCAATGCCTCCCTTCAAGCTGTCTGTTGTTATCATTGCACTATCTTCTGCCATATTTCATTCCAAGGTAATAAATGTTCATTACAAATTATGGACTGCATATCAAAATGTTTTTCAACTCTTATCCTAGTCCAAAAGAGATATAACTTATGAAACTGATGAACAGAAAGCAATAGGGAAATGAGAAAGAGAAGGAGAAATGCATTAAGAGGAAGAGACATTTAGGAGGAATCCAGAGTGAGAGGTAGATCAGACATTAGAGCAATAGAGACACAGAAGAAAACAGAAAAATCAGTTTATAACAAAGTGATTTAGGAGAAGAGTGATTGAAAAGCATAAATAGAGATAGATGACAGATAAAAAAAGGTGATCTGGTTGATAAGAAGTGTAATAGGAAAATTCTGACTCTACCAACTCCTCTAGTAGAGAGTACCAAATATCAATCACTTTCTGTATAAAGGAACTCTGTCCTCAAATACCCTTTAAAACTCCTTCCTATCACCTTAAATCTATGTCTTTTTTGCTTCTGACAACCCTTACCGTAGGAAGAAAGATTATTTACCGTTTAACTTACCAAACTGAATCACCTCATACTTGCCTGGATTTAATTCTGCTTGTCAGTGCTCTGCTCAATTTTCCATCTGATCAATATCGTACTACAGCCTTAAACAACACTTTTCACTATTCACAACACCACCAACTTCTGTGTCATCCATAAACCTATTAATCATATCTAATACATTCTCAGTCAAGTCCTTAATATGTTTTGCAAACAACAAATGTCCCAGCAATAATCCCTGCAGTACAGTATTGGTCACAGGTTTCCAACGAGAAAAACATCATTCCACTATTTCTCCCTTTCCCACCACTCATTCTTATTTGGTCTTTATTTTATTTAGAGATACAGTGTGAAGAAGGCCCTTCTGGCACAATGGGTCACATCACCCAGAAATCCACCTATTTAACCCTAGCCTAATCACAGGACAATTTACACTTAACGTACATCTTTGGACTGTTGTAGAGCACCCGGAGGAAACCCACATGCTCTCGGGAGGAACGTAGAAACTTCTTCAGAATCAAATTTACAATCGCTGACGTATGTCATGAAATTTGTTGTTTTGCAGCAGCAGTACATTACAATAAAAAAGTCTGCTGGAATTGAACTCCAACCCTCCTCACCCCAAGCTGTAATAGTGTTTTGCTAACTGCTAATCTACCACGGCACTCCAAATTTTGGATCCAATTACCTAGTGCCTTGGAATCTCTTGAGCCTCAACCTTCTGGCCCAGCCTACTACGTCGGACATCGTAAAATGTCTTACTAAAATCCACATAGACAGCACTTACCTCCTTGCCTTTATCAATATTCTGAGTTACCTCTTCAAAAATTCAATTCAAAATGCAAAGCAGGATTTCTTTTGTACAGTGAGCATCCCCGGCCTATCCAAATGCACAAAAATCTGATACTTTTGGATTTTCTCCAATGATTTTGTGATTTAATAAGGCTCTTAGACCCAAAGATTTTTGAAAAACGTAGTGGACAGCTTGAAAAAAAGTTAGTTCCTTATGACCTAGGTGACACTCCCAACCATTGAGACCATGCCAACCAGATCTCAGAACAATCATGTCAATTCCATTCCCTCACTTAAATCAGTTCATATTATAACTACTAAATTAAGTTAGCTTGGAAAATGAATAGACAATAATTACTTTAGTGTAAAAAAAACCTTTTTGCTTCTTACCAAAGTTGATCTTTCTACTGAAAGTCTAGCCTGTATTCTGGAAGAATAATTTCTGATGGAAGAGTCCACTGATTCAGTAGGAAATCCAATGGTCCATGAAATTGAACTCCAATTTAGTTTACTTCCATTAGATAGTATGCTGTTTGACAAACCTGCACAACAGCAAATGTATTTTTTTTTTTAGCTCAAATGATACTGCACTAAATCTTGCAACAATAGGAAATAGGGACATAACACTAGCATAATCATGTCATTATAATCTGGAGATGAGTTCAAACTAAATGGACTCATCTGGAACACCTGGAATACATTCAATAAAGGTGACAGTGAAACTAAACCTACTTACAAGTGACATTTTGAGATTGTAGTGTGCAACCTTATTTTATTTTGGGTTATACATGACCACTCACTAGTCCAAAGGCAGTGCAGCTCCTAATAGCCCATGAACATCCCAGGACAGACGGGTTGAAGAGTGTTTACTTTAATGCTAGGAGTATTATGAATGAAGGTGATGAATTTGGAGCACTGATCAGACCTCGATCAGAATTATGATGTTGTAACCATCATAAATACTTGGTTAAGAGTGCAACAGGATCAGATGCTTAATGTTCCAGGTCTTCTTCTTCAGCCCATCATCCCTACTGGTGCATAAGAAGAGTCCTCTGTCCTGGGTCAGTCTTTCAAGCCCAGGTGTAGCCCACCTATACATCTACCAGCCAAAGATCCTTCCTCTTCCAGGGATAAGCTGCTTGTTGCTTCTGTTGGGTGTTCCTGTAGCGCTAGGTTTATATGGGGTGGCAGCTGGGCTTGGGACCATGTAGTGTGGAGTTTCACTATTAAGCATAGACGATGTCATAGTTGCACTCTGCACTGAGAGGGGACTTAATTGAGAGTTCATCTACTGCATTTATGTGAGCAAAACTCAAAAATAAGAAAGGGGCAGTCTTTCTTATGAGATTATAGAACAGTCTGCCCAATAGCCACCTGGACATTGAGGAACAGATATGCGGGGAAAGATGCAGAAACAACAGGGTTACTGTGGGTGACGTCACAGTTTGGATTGGGACCTCTTTAGTGCAAAGAACTTTAGGTAGAGAAGAACTTGTTAGACGTGTCCAAGAGGCTTTCTAAAATAAGTATGGAGGTAGTCCAACTACAGTATGAGGAGTCATAATGGACCTGCTATTGGGAAATGATCCTGGCCAGATAACTGATCTTTCAGTGATAGAACAGTTAAGGTACAGTCCTTAAATTTTAAGACAGCTAAGAATAAGTATGGACCTTGCAAGGCAGTACTGACAGAGCAAATTACAAGTACATTAAGCAGGAACTAGTGAGAATTAATTGGGAACTGTTGTTTTGGTTAAGTCCATACCTATCATGTGGAGGGTGTTTAAAAATCAACTGCACAAAGTTCAAAACAAGTATGTTCCAGTAAGAAGAGAGGGCAAGGATGGGAAGTAAGGAAATCTTGGATGAAGAGAGAGAGGTGATGAATTTAGTCGAGAGTGTAAAAGGAAACGTAAGATTCAAGAAGCTAAAATCAAACAGGCAATTATAAAGAAGCTAGAAAGGAACTTAACGGAATTGGGAAAGCTAGGAGGGACTATGAAAGTAGTATTGGTAAGTAGGATTAATGAGAATCCCAATTCCTGTTTAAGAAAACTATATTGAAGTTGTGCGACAGCTTACTGGTAGTTCAAAAAACAAGAAATACGACTAAAAACATCATTAATAACACTTTTTCTAAAGTAAATTGTGGTAAACTATCACCACAAACAATGAAGAGGCAAGTGGAGGTGAAGCTGACTCGAGGGATGAGCCATGCTGGTGCATTGTAAAGTTGAAGCATAACGTGTTTGAAATGTTTTCAGAGACGGAGATGGTGTCGCTGTTAGATGAAGTTGGATCAAGCAATTTAGGGAGGAGTCGAGGTGGAGGAGTTTCAGTGCCCATCCACAAACTGGGTACAAGGTCAAAACGACTTTGGTCTGGGTGGTGAGGTCTAGGCTCAGAGCATATTGCTGCACCGGAGCCCAGGACCTAGTGTGTAGTACTACCCAGTGTTTGGGTGATTTAAATGTTGGCCCAAGTAGACTAGAAAGGCAGGGTGTTGGGAATGGAGGCGAGGGCTGGACTGATTTTGCTAGCTCTTCCACTATGTTCACTTCACACTTCATGGCGCTAAGGCTGTGAGACTACTCCTGCTGTTACGCACTTCATGTATGCGAGTTTAGCGGCAATTTGCTTACTGTATGATGAGCTGAGACCGAGGCTTTGGGCCTGCTCCAGGGATTCTGGGGTCTCTAGACTCTATTTGATTCAGAATACTGTTGCTTGCTTCCATTATTTGTATGATTTGTGTTTTTTCTCTTTCTCTGGACATTGAGTGTTGGTCTTTCTTTTTTAATTGGGTTCTTCAGGTTTCTTGCTTTGTGGCTGCCTGTAAGCAGGTTGTATAATTTATACATACTTTGATAATAAATGTACTTTGTGTTCTATACATCGATCAAAAGCAAGAGTATAACCAGAGAGACAGTAGGACCACTCGGATAAAGGAGGGAACATGTACCCCAAGGCAGGGAATGTGGGAAGGTCCTAACTGAGTACTGTGTGTTGGAGAAGGATGTGGAGGATAGTGAAATCAGTGTGGAGCATGCTAATATGCTAGGGCACTTTGAGATGAAGAAAGAGATGGTACTGGGTTTCTTCATAAGTATTAGGGTAAATACATCCCCAGGGCCTTATTGGTTTGTATCACATGTTATTGAGGGAGACGAGATTAAATTGATGGGGCTTTGACCAAGACTTTTGGGTCCTCTCTAGCCATAAGTGAAGTCCTAGAGGATGTTGCTGTGAAGGTTGACTTGTGAAAGAAAACTTATTCAGGTTGGTGCTTGTGGAAACACACAACAGAGAAAAAAATAAGCATGATAGTTATTGTTTTGAGGTGTCATTTGCAAGTGATATCCCTCATTCCAGTTAGAGCAAAGTTGCAATCCAACAAAATAACTGTAGCCTGAAAATAAACAACATCAGCAGTTAAAGCTTACGGATCAGAAATAGGACATGTTCTTGACGTTTTACCTAAATCATTCCTCAGCTATTTCTTGAAGAAGTTGGTAACAGCACATAACACTATCAAAAATAAAAGAAAACCTTATATTACATGTGTTTCCATATATTTCCCATTTCTGAGCAAAGACAAGTGCTACGATAGTTCTGCTACAATGGTTATGTGTTTGAACAAAGGCACTGTCATGGGAAGGTTGAAAGGAGGAGGCTAGGAAGGATTGATATTTTAGTTTTATTTAACTACTTTTGATGATTGGGAAAAAATCTACAAAGTGTTCCTTTCCTTGTGGTGATATATTAATCATAGTAGAAAAATGCTAACTCAAGCTTTTTGACAGAAAGTCCTATACAGACCACACAACCATAAAAACTTTGCCTCAAGGATAGCATGCAGCCTAAATTGCCTTACTGAATAACATTCGGTGTTACACAATGACTGATGCCTCACAAGAATAATCTTCAAACCAAACATTACATGACTGGTCAGTACTGCTGGGATTCAAAACTGTTATTGCCGAAGAACAGAGTCATTAATTCATCACTAAAAACTTAGTTATTTATCCACATTCTGAAACCTGACTCAAACTCACCAGACATCTGCTGCTTCTCTACTTCCATGGCTCTGGTACTGTTGACGCATGTTGGATCATTGAGGCTCAAGTACTCCTTTATCAGTTGGCTTAGCTGCGTGTATGTATCTGTAAGTTCATCTATGCATAAAGATAACACAAAATAACGGTAGATAAACATTACTTAAATTCTTTGAGGACTGTGTCATCATCTCCATACCTAAAATTAAATATTTAATAACATTTGCATGTTTCACAAGTCACATTTCTGACAGGTGCCCAGTGGCTTGACATCTATCATCATGAAGTGCTTCAAGAGACTGGTCGAGGCATCCATCAATTCCAGTCTCTCAGGCAATCTCGACCCACCACAACTACTATCTAAACAGATCCACGGCAGACTTCATCTCTTCTTGGCCCTGGACACCATGGTAGCATAGAAGTTAGCACAATGCTATTACGGCATGGGGGTGTCAGAGTTCAAAGTTCAATCCCAGCATCCTCTCTAAGGGTTTCCTCCCTCAGTCTAAAGACGTACCAGTTAGTAAGGTTAATTGGTCATTATAAGTTGTCCTGTGATTAGGCTAGGGTTAAATTGGGGGGTTGGGGGTTGCTGATGTGTGTCTTGAAGGGCTGGAAGGGCCTATTCTGTGCTGTATCTCTAAGTAAATAAATAAATCATACCTCGAGCCTCTAAAGATTGAAGAGACTACATCAGGCTACTGTTTAACTATAGCTCAGTCTTCAATACCATAATTTGAAACAAACTCATCTTCAACTCTTGCACCTCAGATTCAACAACTCCCTTTGCAACTCAATACTTGACCTCATGACCGACCAACCAACCACAATCAAAAAGGAGAGGCAGCAACACATTTATCCTCAACACCAATGTCTCATAAGGTTGCATCCTCAGCCCCCTACTTCCCTCTGAATGCACTCACAACAGCGTTGCCCCTTTCTGCTTTGACTCTATCAACTAGTTTGCAGGTGGCACCACTGTAGTGGGCTGAAACTCAAATAACAAGAAGAGTACAGGAAGGAGAGAGAGTAAAAGTAACATGATATGAAGCAAACTTTCCCTCAATGTCAGAAAAACGAAAGAGCTGTTTACTACCTTCATGCACATACGAGGAAATCTGCAGATGCTGGAAATTCAAGCAACCCACACAAAATGCTGGTGGAACGCAGCAGGCCAGGCAGCATCTATAGGAAGAAGCACTGTTGACGTTTCCGGCCGAGACCCTTCATCAGGACTACTTCTGCACCTATTGTCTATTGTCTATTGTCTAAATATACTTTGAACTTCCTTAGAAGGCTAAATACAAAGTACATTTGGAGTGTCCCTTTTGACCCTCACCAATTTTAATTAGCAATTTAAAAAGCATCAGTATGGATGCATCACAGATTGGTATACCAACTGCTATGCCAGAGACAGCAAGAAACTAGAGTTGTGGACACAGCTCAACAAATCAGAAGAAAAAAAGACAACCTCCCTTCCACTTCTTGCTGCCTTGGTAAAGCAGCCAATGTAAGCAAAGACACCATCCTCACACTTTCTCTCCTCTCCCCTACACACCAATAAGACCATAAGAGATGGGACAAAATTAGCTATTCAGCCCATTGAGTTGTCTCCTCCATTTGATAATGGCTGATTTATTCCATTTCTCAAACCCATTCTCCTGCCTTCTCCCCATAACCATTGACCTGCCCCCAAATGAGGCAGAAGATACAAAAATGTGAAAGCTTGTTCCACTGGGCTCAAGGATAGCTCCTGTTGTTATAAGATTACTGAACAGTCTCCCTTTAGGGTGAGGTGGACTCTTGACCTCATAATCTACTCATTGCGGCCTTGCACTTCATTGTCCGTCTGCACTGTAATTTCTCTGTGACAGTAATTTGTCATTGTGTTCTGTTACTGTTTTTCCCTTGTACTACCTCAGTGTACTGTTGTGATCAAAAGATCAGTATGAATGTCATGCAAGACAAAGTTTTTCACTGATCCTTGAATATGTGACACTAATAAATCAATTTACATACCTCACTTTTTGAAATAGATTTTCTGTCTTATAAGAACAAACATTTACCATGTGACCCTTTTCCTCTAAGAGGACCCCAACCTTGTGGTTTGGAGGCTTGCATGCTTCAATGACCCAGAGAGCTATGTTGGATGGAATCAGGCTTTTGTGCTTTGGCTCTTGGTAGGGTCAGCCATGCCAAACAGATCAAAGGGTAGAGAACAGACTAAGAGTCGTCCACTGGTCCTCCAGGTTCAGAGGTTTAGCTCAGGGCTAACCACCCTGACTGGTCAAAAAAATTGCTATGAAAACAGCAATGAAGAATACTTTTACATTTGTATGCAGCGGTATTCTTGAGTCCCCAAACAGGATTCGCATGACCCACAGCATGAAAACCAAGCTACTGACACGATGAAGGAAGTCCTGAACACCGCCAGAAGTAGAGGACCTTCATTGCTGCCCTAAATGCCAGCAGTGTAATGGGCAATAAGAAAGTATGTGATTCTTTGAGATATTCAGTTTTGATAGTAGTAAGCTGTGAAGAGAGGCGTAAGGCTAAAGGTAGGAACCTGATCCTATTTTACAAAAAATGATGAATTTAGTCATTGTATTGGAGGTGACTAAGTACTTATGCAAGTATAATTTCAAAGAATTAGAGAATGTTATAATTAAGTTATTAAGCAATAAGGCACAGATACAGGCACTTTGGCCCAACCAGTCCACATTGTCGAACCACCTCGTCCCAATTTCCTGCATTGCACCCACACCCCTCAAAACCTCACTCAGCCCTTTTGTTCATTGAGCTGAAACCAATGCAAGAGGTTGTTTGTGACGCAGCACAAGCTTTAAAAAAGCTCAACAGTTTTCAGTTTTCTTTCAGCTGGCTGTAATCAGCATGGGGCCAATAAAAAGAAAGGAGGTGTAAACGACGCAGCCATGTTGGAGTGGGGCAATATAAGAGTGGTCTGACTTTGGCTCAGTGGGGTCAGGTGAGAACAGCCTTGGGCAAGTACAGGCCGAGGTTCTAAGTAAGAAAGTTTCTAGCAATTTTTAAAATCTGGTACTGCATAGCTAGTCTGCTGAGAATGGACCCGGAGGTAGTAGTATGTTCCTTGTGGGAAACTTGGGAGACCTCCAGTCTGCCTGATAACTATATCTGCACAAAGTGCATTGAGCTGCAGCTACTTAGTGACTATGTTAAGGAACTGGAGCTGCATCTTGATGACCTTCAGCTCATATGGGAGAATAAGGAGGTGATATAGAGGATCTACAAGGAGGTAGTCACTCTAACTTGCAAGAGGCAGGAGCCAGGGTGACTGTCAGGAGAGGGAAAGTGAACTTACCAAAATCTAAACTTTGGTGTTGTTGACATTTTCTAGTTTTGTACTTGCATCCCTCTGATACAGTTTTGAGGGAAGGGTAACTATATTTTCTTCCAATGGAAGGTATCGATCATTAATGGAATGGAACGTGTAAAACACTTTATTCTTGCTCTCAGTGGGAAAATACTTTGTTGGAGAAATATAGAAGGAATTAATATTGAGATTTTTTAAAAGTATAAAACCAGTGACATCTTTTTAAAAGAAATTATTAGAGCATTGGTTGAAAAAAAGAAAGGAAAGAAATTAATTTCTATAGCACTGGTTGATAAGTGTTGAAGCAATGGCATTGAGACAAGTCCAACAAATAAAGAGCCAAGCAGAGATAATTTGGGCTTTACTCTTTGGTAATGTCTCTCTCCAATAGTAAGGTAACAAAGATCTATGTCCTTACCAGAGTTAACAACAACATCAAAGTATCCTGGAAATGTTTGGTTCATGTTGATACAATCATCAACTCTGGATAGCACATTATTAATTTGTGATTCTGTGTACGGCCCTTTTATCCGCAGTCTTTTCTCATGGTCTTTCTTATCCTGTGGGATCAGTAGAATGTATCGAGGCTCTAAGTATGTCTTCTTCAAGCTACGCACCCCCTGTTCAGTGATGGAATTAAACATAAGTATTTTTAAATTGTACTTTCTTCCTATTCATAGCAGCATCCAGTTTTCTAGTGGACCAGATCTCTTTCTATTAAATAAGTGAAGAGGCAATCTTTGAAATATAGCACAGCAAAGTATGACAAAACATTAAAATAAGAACAAAGATCGAGTAGAATCTACACACCTGATTCCTAAATGGACATTGAACCCATGAACAATACCACACCTTTATTATTTCTGTATTTGGACTTTTTAACATTTAACTATTTATATATATATATATTGCAATTGATTTACTTATTTATTTTTCAATGTTATCATGTATTGGATTGTACTGCTGCCCTTTAAGTTAACAAATTTCTCAACATATACCAGTGATATTAAACCTAATTCTGATTCTGAATGTTTCACCTCTCTTTAAGAACACAACAAAACAATGAAGTAAAAATAATATAATTGTCACAATGCACAAAAGCCAGGAGAATCTTATAGAGAAACAAGAACTATTATTTCAATGACCCAGTACCACATACTTATAAAATTGTGTCAGAATTTGCAAATTATCAGCTTCAGTTCAGGTCAATTCTTTGTTATGTTGGCAAGGAAACTCTGCAGGATCATGCTGGATTTGTGCTCCTGTCCATATTTAGTTGGTACTTTTTCTTTTTTTTTTGCCACATTGAAGGAGTTTGTCAAGTCTTTACCAGCACTCAAAACATTCCCATCAATTCCACTCCCCCAGCTTATTTTCCTTATAACACATTGGTAAATTATTATTGCGTATATTCTTATTCTGTACTTTGTTATTAGTTAAGTCTGCACACTGGTAAGTGTGTTTTTAAATGTTGCTGTTGTAATGAAAGAATTTCCCACTTGGGATCAATAAAGTTATTATTATTATTCTCTCATAGTTTGTCCTCAACTCGCAGCTTGTTGAAGCATTATCTCTGGATCAACTCTTAAACCCATAAGAATTTTATATGTTACAAATAAATCACACTGATCTCCCCTCAATAATAAAAGCTCAATTGCCTGAATCAATTTAGTAAGCTTACACTGCACACCCCCTTTATTTTACATTTTTACTTCCTTAGGCAGGGATACCAGACATATAGACATCTTCTCACTAGGACACTATATAGGTCCAGTAAGATGTCTCTACTCTTCTACTTCACTCCTATAACAATAAAGTCCTTTAAATCACGTGCCTTCATATTGCTTACTGAACCTACGACTTGTGTACAAGGACAGTCAGCAATGTCTCTCAACACCAATACCTTTCAATCTCTCACCATTTAAAATACTCTGCAAGAAAGTGGATGATCTCAAAATTTTCCCCATATTGCAATGTTAAGTTCTTTCAAATGTTTCTGACTTCAAGGCAGAATATTATTCCTTATACCATCTCTTGTGTGGCACATAATGAAGCCTTCTTAAAATTCAAATACACCACATTAACTGCTTTGCCCATTTCTATTTTGTTACTAATAACTTCCCTAAATTTAATCATTTCTCATAAATATATCCCATCACTGCCCAATCCTATCATTATTTTCAAAGATTTATGTTAACCAACTCTTTGATCATAGATTTAGGCATTTTCTCTGCTATTGATGCCAGGCTAATTTGTTCACAGATCCCCATTTCTCTTACTCTTAAATTTTCTACCTTTCAGTGTGTGGGATCCATTCCAGAACCTGTGGAATTCTGGAAGGAAGCAATCACTGCATCTATTAGCTTCAGATACACCTCCTTCAAACCTGACAATAGTCTGACTATTGGGATATCTCCAATTGTAAGTATTAAAATAATTAGTAACATATGCAGAATATTGGATGAACTCAGCAGGTCAGGCAGCATTTATAGATGGAAAAACAGTTGACATTTTGAGCCGAGACGCTCCATCAAGCCCTGACCTGCTGAGAACCTCCAGCATTTTGGGTGCATTGCTCAAAATTTCAAGTATCTGCATAATCCCTTGTATCTAAATAAATAGGGTTTAAAAAAATATTTTGAAAATATTTAGTTCTTTTGCAATTTTCTGGTATTGCAGTGTGAAAGTTTAGCATCAGACCAGTTCAGGAATCAGGTCTGTCAAGGCACTATTTGGGGAAATTTCTAGTTGTAATAGTTCCTGTACTGTGAATATTATACAGCTATAAAACACTTACCAATATTACATAAATTTATTGGAGGTGCTGCCTAATTTATGAAAGTGTCATTTCTAAAGGTAATTCATATATAATAAATTTCATCAAATCACTGCTGGGGCAAAAGTGGAAATGTCGACTATTTTGTTTCTCATTTGCGAGGATGACACCAAAACTATTTCTAATGATAAAACATTGCACGTAGAACACGTAGTAAAATTATATTCCTGTTGAAATAATTAGTTTATATGATTTCACAAACTATTGCTATTAGAACAATGTGTGTCATTCACAATGCACAATATCTTCAAACCTACTTCTAGTTCCATATGAGTGCAGCAAGCCAGACCCTTACTGGCTACATTTTCTAATGCATCTCTGCTAAGGCCAAAATAACATCCGTCAAACTTCATTGTCTCGATAAATTTCCCCTGTATGAAAACAATCAAAAAGAAAAAGTAGTCAAACACTTCACTGTTAAGATGGCACAAAAATGATAATTAAAAGCAACTTCCATGTTTTTTATTTAAAAGCAAACTTGAGCAAAAGAGCAATGTATTTGTTCATTCATCTATCATATGTTCTTGATTAAAAGATCATGTGAAGGTCTTTTAAAAGAACTTTCTCCTGGCTCTCACCATTTGGGAGTTTAGAATACCTCTGGAAACCTGAGTGAACGCTGGCTTTAAGAGTAGTCAAATCAAGGACTAGATTTGGAATTTGGTAAACTGACACAATAGCACCTCAGATAAAAAATAGAATTTAATTATTAAATCAAAAACAACCCATTAAAAATTGTTGTGATTTTAACTTTGTACAAGGTGGAAGAAATAATCCTTTATAGTTAACATGTTAAATTCAGCTATACAAAAAGATGAATATACAGTATTAGATAGCAACAAATTGTATTTTTTGTAATTGCATCAAGGAACTATATAATAACTCATTTTAACAAAATGGTCCTAGGTGTTTTCAATAGGATACCAGAGAATAAAAGCAATGCAATCATCTAAGCAACATACACGAAATGCTGGAGGAACTCAACAGGCCAGGCAGCATCTAGGGAAACGAGTAGTCATCGTCTAAGGTAACAGATGAATATACATCCTAGGACAGAGCCTAACATAGCACAACATTAAACATTATGTGCCTCAAAATAAGCTTTGCAAGAGTAGATCACTCTGGGTTAGACTGGGCCAGGTGCTTCAGGACAGTTAATGTGCCTGACCTTTCCATGAAATCAGACATGCACCTGATTGTGTTGCTGGTCACACAACACACATTTCTACCCCAACTGGCATAAATTGGAGCTCAAAGCTCCACACGAGAAGTCTCAGTTAAACTAGAAACGTGTGATATTTTCTTGCTTTTTTTCATTAAGGAGATGTTCTGTTGTTTCTGGGACATGACTGGGCAGCCTCATAACTGACTGCAAATTGCTCATGTACCTTCCAAAGTCCACAAAATGTATCGCACATGACATAAATAGCCTTTTACAATGTTTTTCTTCTGGGCTATTCATTCAGTATGTGCCCAACTGGTGAGACTGCTGGAAGTTTTAGGATAGGTATGGCAGGCCACTCAGGAAGAGTAGAGAACCCCCAACCTTTTTATTCAGGCAGCTTACCCCTTCATTCTCAGTCCAAAGAAGGGTCTCAGCTCAAAATGTTGACTGTTTACTCTTCTCCATAGACATTGCCTTACCTGCAGGCTTCCTCCAGCATTTTGTGGGGTGTTGTTTTCTATTTCTACAGAAGCTGCTTGATCTGCTGAGTTTCAAGTGCTTTCCATTGATCACTAAGGAAGCCTAAGAGAATATCCTTGGGCGGGAATGTTTGACCACTGATACCCACAATCATCTTCCTTTATGCAAGGCATGACTCCAAGCACTGACTTCACTTTTACTAGGACACCTAATGCTGCATTTCAGCAAATTCTGCCTTGACATTACATCTCCTCTGAAGTCACTTAAGAGAGTTGTGGAGCAGGTGCACCTACCCTGAATGTTGCCCATCAATGAATGATCCATGATCCAATTACTTTAGATGTTGTGACAAATAATTATGTACTTCCTGAACAGTGGTGCCTTGCTTAAAGTACTATGACTTTAGAGAAGAACTGTCCTCAGAGGAGATCCATTCTGTTGGTACAAACACTGGCCAAAACCTTGAACCTTTTTGAGGATGCTATTATCAAGTCACCTCTGAAGCGAATGCAATTGGAAGTAATGCACTTCACAATTTATTGATCAGATTAACATACATTAATGGATTAACATTTCAATACAATTAAGTACGCACTCATTAAGCAATGAGAAAGCCATCCTAAAACGTAAAGTGAAGTTCATTTCAGGCCAATTCACCAAATGACTATTTCAAGATACTCTAATTAGAAGAACTAATGAAGATTCAGTAGTAGAACCAAATTTTGCTCAACTTGTAACAATTCAAACTGAGTAATGTATTCTCCCCACATTCCCCCTGCCTGTTATCCTGAGAATATTTAGAGGGAAAACAGTGGGCCTCTTTACCATGAAAATGTAAAATTGAAGACAGCTACACTTAAAGGCTGCATTCAAAACTTCTTTGTGGTTATGCACATGTTTTCTGTAATTCAGAAGAGATATAGCAATCACAATGAAACATTGATAATGAAAATACCTGGAAGGTTTTGATTACCTCTGTCTGCAAGGCAGCTCATACCCTTGTGGCCTGTTTGCTTATGAGGAGGAGGATTGTCTCCTCCATGAGGTCACCTTCCATGCAGGTGACCATTCTTTATACTTTACTGTTTCAGCCTAAATAGAGGGAGTGGATATTGAAAAATTTTTCAATACCATACAATATAGATTTAACCTGTGTGGAGGATGAAGGCTGGGGTGAGAAATAGGATGTTGGGATTTGTGTATGAGTGAGTGAGTCACCTCTGTGAGTATTGGTCATGAAATTTTCTATGGGACACCACCTTTATCAATGCATTTCATCCCAGGAGGAAACTGTATGAGCCATCTACTTACAGGACCTGGCAGTTAGAAAATGGATGGCTTGCTTACTTCACCTCCACCTCCACCTCCCCCCCCCCCCCCCCCCCACCCCCACCACTCCAGCAAGACTTTCTTCTTGGCACGTGCTGTTTTTCAGTACTTCATTCTCCCTTTCAGAAAATCTTAGGAGCTCTGTTCTGCTCCCATATACTGGTCTTATCCACATGGCAGCTATAATTTGTATTGTTATGCACATATAATTAACTCTACTCTAGTTGCAATAGAGAGTGGCATTTTAAAGACTATGCCCACCTCTGATTGCTGCCATACTAAATGCCAGCAGCTCTGTTGAATTGAGTACAGTCCCATCAATGATTACTCTAAGTAGAACTTAAAGCTTTTATTTGGGCTTAGAACACAGATCCTGTTTCCAACTTGATTTCGACCAATTTTACAACTTTTTTCAAGGGGGAACTAATTCAGCACACTGCCAGAAATAGATGTAATCTAAACTATAATTGGAATCTTCCACCCCACACAATTGTGGACACTCAACTGAGTAAGTTCAAGATCAAGACTGGTAGATTTTTTGCACACTAATGATACTGAGAGATATGAGGATCAAGTAGGACAGACTTTGGTCTAACTCCATCCACAAGTTTGCAGATGATAGTGGGCCACATAACAAATAACAATGAACCAGATTACAGGAGAGAGATAGAGAGCTTGGTAATGTGGTGTCATGACAACAACTTTTTCTTCAATGTCAGCAAAACATCTGGTCATTGACTTCAGGAAGGGGCAGTGCACATGTTCCAGCTTACATTAACAGTTCTGATGTTGAGAGGGCTGAGAACTTCAAATTCCTATAAATGAACATCATCAATAGCCTGTCCTGGTCCACCCATGTAGGCGCCATAGCCCAGAAAGCTTACTAATGCCTCTAACTTTCTCAGGAAACTGAAGAGATTTAGCATGTCCCCATCAATGCTTACCAATTTTTATCAATATACCATAGAAAGTATCCTATATGGATGCAACATGACTTGGTATGGGAGCTGCTCTGCCTGTGATTGCCAGCACATCACAAAAACCAGCCTCTGCTCCGTGGACTCTTCTTGCTGCCTCAGTAAAGTAGCCAGCATAACCAAAGACCATTCTGGACATTCTCTCTTCCACACCACTGTTATATGACTATTGAATGGTTCCCTGGTATGATAAGATGGACTCTTGTCCTCACAATCTTGTACTCCATTGTGCACTTGCACTGTACTTTCGCTGTAGTTGTTATGCTATATCTTGCATTCTGTTATTGTTTAACCTTGTACTATCTCAATGTGCTGTGTAATGAATTAATCTGAATGAACAATATGCAAAACAAGATTTTCTACTCTACTTTGGTAAATGTGACATTAATAAACCAATTCCAATTGCTGAGAGTGAAACAGCTACTATATCACTGAACACTGGAACAATATAGCCTATATCCATTTCCATTTCATTTATTCTTAAGAGCCTTTGCAATGAAGTCCTAAAAACCTATTCTGTATCATTTAGTAAACTAGCTCATAGAATTTAATCCACATTCAATGGGCTGTTTAATGGCAATAAGGGTGCCAAGTCCACCTTTAACATAGGAAAAAAATCATGTCTTTATTATTGTTCTATGAAACCAAACTCCATACTGTTTTTTGGAAAGCATATGTAGCTAGACACAGTTGGATTAGATTCTACAGCACTCCTTCCCAAGGTCAATAAACTGCTGGCAGTCACTATGTGGAATCAGCAGGAGAGCTGGCCATGCCAATGAACTTCTGGAAGGCTACAAACTCCTGTGTCATCTGCAGTAAACTAATGAGTCATCTTCTTTAGGAGAGGAGAAAATTGGAAAATGCTGGTGATTAAAGTGAACAAGAAGAATAATAAAGAGAACCACACAGCGTGACGGATGGAATGCATTGTATAGAACACTTGGGCCTCATCAGTAACTGTTCCTTCACTGCAGTGAAATAAGTGCTACGTTCCAGTTGTCATAGTGATTTACCCTCTAGTTAACTGGTTTGTCCTTCATCAGATTTAGAAATTAAAATTTTGGATTTGTTTCAGAATTTTTCTCAAAAGTCACTATAATCAAGAAAATAACGGCAGGCAACATACAATTTTCCTATTTCACTATTCTGTAATATCAAGCCTCTTCATACCAGGCAAGTATAAAGGAGATAGCTCTAGGGTGACAAAGAGCAAGTCAACACAGATTCTTCTTCAGTTTAGAGTAGCCCAGATGAAATGCTCACAACAGGCCTCTCAAACATAGTTCAAAATCAGAATCAGCACTAACATATGTCATGAAATTTGATGTTTTGTAGCAACAATACAGTGCAATGCATAAAAGAATTCCTAGAAGTTACAATAAGGTATATTAAAACAATAAGCAAGTAGTACAGAAAGACAGCAAAATACTGAGGTAGTATTCATGGATTGTTTAGAAATCTGATGGTGGAAAGGAAGAAGATGTTCTTAAAACATTGAGTGTTCTCTTCAGGCCCCTGTACCTCCAGGCAATAATGAGAAGAGAGCACATACTGGGTAGTGAGGGTCCTTGATGAAGGATTCTGCCTTTTTGAGGCACTGCCATTTGAAGTGTCCTCAATGAAGAGGAGGCTAGTGCCCACAACGGAGCTGGCTGAGATTATAACCTTCTGCAGCTCCTTTCAATCCTTTGCACACCGACATCTCCATACCGATGGTGATGCAACTGGTCAGACTGCTCTCCATGGTAATCTTTAGAAATTTGTTAGTGTTTGGTGACATTTGAATCTGTGACAAGATGGTGCCAGTAAACTACAGTGATGTTCTGTGAGCTACATACAATACTTCTAAATATATGTACTTTTTTTGAATTACTTTCACTGTATTCTGCAGCATGTAATTTCCCTTTAAGCAATGTACTTTTAAACTGACTGAATGAACTACAGGATTTCATGATTTTCTGAAGGACTTGGCAGACATAGCCCTTAAGCAAGCAGGTACACCATCTTTAAGAAGATGAAGGTTCATCACCATGGACAGAAGATAGGCAGGAGGAGGAGACACCAAGCCAGGCTGATACACAGAGGAATGAGACTTCCTCTACCTAGCATCTTGTTGGCAAATGTCCAGTCGCTGGAAAACAAAACTGAGAACCAGAGAGAAATGAGAGATTATTGTGTTCTATTTTTAACTGAGACATGGCTTACTCCCGGCATGCCAGATACAGTGATCAGACCCAAAGGTTTCTTGATTCACAGGATGAAATGAACTGCTGATTCGGAAAAGGCAAAAAGTGGATGTTTGTGTTTCATGATTAATTCTCAGTGGTGCTCCTATGTGGCAGTTTTGTCAGCTCATGTTCCTCCCAACCTTGAACACCTAACAATCAAATGTTGCCCATTTTATTTACCTAGGGAATTCTCATTCGTGACACCATAAGCAGCTGACTATAATCAAGCGCTTGAGATACTGTATGATGCTCTCAACAAACAAGAAACAGTTCATCCCAACACATTTCAAATCATAGTCAGAGACTTCAACCAGGCTTGTTTGAAGAAAACCCTGCTAATTATCATCAGCATATAACCTGTGGCACCAGAGGTCCCAACACTCTAGAATAAGTACTCTAGTACTAAGATAAAGAATGCCTACCGTTCCATACCCAGACTGCATTTTGGGAAATCTGATCACTTGGTTCTCCTTCTCCTACTCACATACAGACAGAGGCTAAGGAGTAAAGCTCCTGAGATTAGGACAACAAAGAAGTGGTCATGGGAGGCAGAGGAACTGCTATAGGATTGATTCGAGTCAGTGGACTGGGATGTGTTCAAAGACTCATTGATGGATCTGAATGAATACATCACAGTTGTCACAGACTTTATAAAAACAGTTATAGACAAGTGTGTACCCACAAAATCATTCAGAGTCTTCCCCAACCAGAACCTGGATGAACCATGAGATTCACAATCTGCTGAAGGCCAGATCAGAGGCATTCAAGTTTGGTGACCAAGAAAATTACAAGAGGTCCAGGTATGACCTCCCAAAAGCCATCTCCTCAGCAAAGTGGCAATTTCAGACTAAACTCATATCAACGAAGGATGGTCAACAGTTGTGGTAGGGCTTCAATGCTATTATCTCTTATAAAGTAAAATCAAGCAATAGGGCTTTGCTTCCAGGTGAGCTCAATGCCTACTATGCTCACTTTGAGGGTCAAAACTTGGAGGAACCATCGTGAACTCCACAGCCGCTGATGATCTTATGATTTCAGTCTCTGAGGCTGACATGCGAGCAGCCTTCAGGAGGATGAACCCACGAAAAGCATTTGGCCCAGATGGGGTACCTGGCCAAGTATTAAAGGCTGGCTGGAGTGTTCACTGAGATTGTTGACCTCTGGCTTCAGCTGTCTGAGGTACCCACCTGCTTCAAGCAGGCTTCACTTACACCGATGCCTAAGAAGAAAGTGGTAACCTGCCTCAGTGACTAGTGTACAGCAGCACTTGCATCTAAAGTGATGAAATGTTTTGAGAGGTTGGTGATGAAATATTTCAACTCCTGCCTGAGAAGTGACTTCAATCCTCTCCAATGTGGTCAGCGGTGCAACAAGTCCACAGTAGATGCCATCTCATGGGCTCTTCATTCAATCCTGGAACATCTGGACAGCAAAGGTGCTCTTTATCGACTACAGCTCAGCATTCAACAGCATCATCCCCTCAAAATTAATCAACAAGCTTCAAGATCTTGGTCTCAGTGCCTCCTTGTTCAATTGGATCCTTGATTTCCTCACTTGCAGACTCTGGTCACTTTGGGTTGGCAACAGCATCCCCTCCACAATCTCCATCAGCACAGGTGCACCACAAGGATGTGTGCTTAGACCCTTGCTCTTCTCACTTTACACTCAAGCACAGCTCCAATGCCATTTTCATGTTTGCTGATAACACCACTGTCATAGGAGGGAGATTAAAAGTTTGGATGAGTAGTGCCACAACAAAAATCTCTTACTCAGTGTCAGCAAGACCAAGGAGTTGATTATTGATTTCAGGATTTGGAAACCAGAGGTCCATGAGCCAGTCTTCATTGGAGGATCAGACATGGAAAGGATCAGCAACTTTAAATTCCTCGGTGTTAACTTTTCAGAGGACCTCTCCTGGGCTCAGCACAAGAGTGCTTCTACTTCCTTAGGAGTTTGTGAAGATTCTGCATGACATCTAACACTAAGAGATGAGTGATGGAGAGTGCATTGTCTGGCTGCATCATAGCCTGGTATGGAAACACCAATGCCCTTGAACAGAAAATCTTATGCAAAGTAGTGGATATGATCCAGTCCATCATGGATAAAGCACTTCCCACCAACAAACACATCTACATGGAGCGTTGTTGCAGGAAAGCAGCATCCATCATCAGGGGACCTCCACTACCCAGGTCATGTTCTCTTCCTGCTGTTGCCGTCAGAAAGAGGGTACAAGAGCCTCAGGACTCACTCCATCCAGTTCAAGAACAGTTATTACCCCTCAGCTATAAGGCTCTTGAACCAAAGAGGAATACTACACTCAATTTCACTTGACCTGTCATTGAAATGTCCCCATAACCTATGGACTTACTTTCAAGGACTCTTTAATTAATGTTCTCGATACTTATTGATTATTTATTTATTACTATTTCTTTCTTTTTGTTTTTGCACACTGGTTGAAAACACAGTTGATGCGGTTCTTCATTGACTCTCTCGTGGTTATTATTCTACTATGGATTTATTGAGTATGCCCATAAGAAAATTAATCTCAGTGTTGTTTATGATGACATAAATGAACTCTGATAATAAATTTATTTTGAACATACCAAATCTCAAACTCCTAGTTGCTACATAATCAACTAAACCATTCAGGACAGAGAAAATAATCCTGAAAGGGCCACAGATAGAAAGAGACATAAAATAAAAATTCACTTACCCCAGTGAAATATAGGAAAACAGCACAGAGTTATGAAGTGCAGTTTGATGAATGATGTAATATTTACTTCATTTAAATTACAGAATTAAAACATGTATATGGAAATGAGTCATGGTGTAAGTGTCACACTAACATACTGAGTTTTAGGTTGCTGGGATAGGAAATTTAAATGCATGATTCCCAACAAGCTGTGTTCCCTGATTTTGGCTATTTCATGGGAAATTGCAACATAGATGGTAAGAAGGAGGCAAAAACTAAAGGCAGAATCATTTACAGTCAACCTCAGTTTGTTCTTATGTGGCTCAAAATTTTCTGACTAAAAATTGCCACAGAAGTAAAAAATATATGAAATATCTATTAAGAAGATTGGAGAAACTCAGGAAAATAGAGAGAAACAATAAAGAAGTTAAGAAGGCAATTTTCTGACAAAGACTTACAAACTTCCATTGATGGAAGTTTGAGTTTTGAACTCACTGAACTTTGTAAGAGGGTGATTTAAATTATGTATATATAAATACATTAAAGTGCTTAATGACTCTTGTGGGGATTTGTGCATTGACTTGATTATCCCTGCATCATTCTTGCTGCTCTGACATTGAGAATATGAGGCATGTAATATCTGTGAAACATGCCTATGTTTTGTGGAAAATTGTCATTCTTTGCATTACTATGAGCAGCCTCTTCAATGCTGTCCTGTAGTTGCTCTTTGAACAAACAGATTCCTCATCGAGTCCAATACAGTGAGGAATTCAGCTAGGCTTCCTGTGCCAGGTGGAACATAGTGCAGACATGCCTCCCTCATGTTTGTTAGTGAGCTTTGGAAGATTTTCAGTTTTAGGCTTTTTTGTAGGTAAGACTTCCTCTGGTACACCCACAATACTGGTGTCATGGAAGACCCTGTAAATGCATAGGTAAATGCAAGTTCAGTTTGGGTAAATGATGTCAGGTAAGTTCACTTTGTTAAATAGGCAGGGGCAAGTGTGGGCAGTTCTCCACCATCTACAGCTTTTGATCCATTAATATGACAAAGTCTGCAGATGCTGGAAATCCAAAGCACACACACAAAATGTTGAAGGAACTCAGCAGGTCAGGCATCATCCTTGGAAATTAATAGATAGCAATGTTTTGGGCTGCGACCCTTCTTCGGGGTCATTAGTTTTTAAGGTCAATGTGTTTTGAACCTGTAATGCCCTGGTTGCTACTATGCTGTAAGTATTTCATTTTAGCAATTTTCTGCAAAAGCAGTATATTCCACTAATTTAAGAAGTCCTGCTGTTCAACTTAGGAATATTGTGTCAGCCAATTAGGATGGTGGGATCAGGAGAAGGTTCTAGAGAAAGCAGGGCAGAGAGAGATTTGTGAGGGACAGTAGTTTGGTTTAGGGTCTTTTGGCGGGAGATGTGGAGCAGGACAGAAGGGAAGATACCACAGACTGCCATTGGAAAGAGAGTCCCCATTGCAAGAAGTGCTTTGTGCAGATGAATGTCTCCCAGGAGGAAGGGCCAATACTCCTGAGAGTGAGCCAGTTTGTTCGAGATGGACTTCGAAGGAAGTTTGGACTGCGACATGAGCTTTCACTCAGACCGTGGGTTCAGTGCCACGAGTAACAGTTATACCCAGCTTTTGAATGAGATGAGCTTCAAAGGTCATGTGCAGATTTCAACTGGTCTAAGTGTAAAGAGTCCTTTTATTTTTCCCCATTCTTTCTTTTCATTCTTTTAATAACTGCTTGTTAAAGCTAAAATTGGTAAATATATTTTCTTATAATTTTATGCTGTGAACAATCTGTTATTTCTCGCTGACTGATGATTGTGTGTAGGCAATATTTTCACAGCATTTGCTCAAACTGAGGTTTCTTTAATTGGAACATCACAGTGTTCCTCTCTGGTTAAACCCCAGATCATACTGATGCTAAACGTATGTTGTTTATGAAAGGTGGCCTTCTCACCGCTAAGGCATGTGACTATTAGAGTTGGCTTACAAGTCGAGTTTGCATACGAGCCCGGGGAGGTTAAAAACCATTAGCTCATTAACAAAAAGTAGGAGAAGGATTAATGAAGTTGACCAATAAGCATTTTTAAATAAAAAGAGGTGTCAGCATCCTTTTACATGAAGAAACATTGCAAATAAAGAGATTATGAGTGCAAAACTGAAAAGGCTGAAGGCTTTACAAACAAGTTGGAACAAAAAGGGAAGAGTACATGCATAAGCCTCATCCATCAGTTGGGTTAAGTAGATTGGTCTGCATAGTTAAAGGAGAGAATATGAAATAATGATATTAAAGATGAAAATTCTGAAATCCATGTGCTATGGAAAAAGAAACTATGGCAAGGACAAATTTCAATGAGAATCGTGGGATTTGGGGAAGCCAGCAAGGTTTGGGATGGATTGGAGTGTGTTGTATTGCAGAATTTGAAAGCCCATAGAAATCCTTTGAGAACAACAGAACTGTGTGCTGAGGGTTTCAAAGATATAGAGTTGAGGTGGCCATTATGGAGAATATTTAAGGTATGAGTAAAGACTTATTTTTTATTGAACCACATTCAAGCAACAATTGAAGTTGTATGGCAAGTTAGAATCTTAGCTGAAAGTACACAGAATTTTTCAAAAACCAGGCATAAGAGCTGGTGTTTAACTAGAAGAATTCACAGTCATTCACAATGTCAGACAGCACAAAACAAAAAGGTAAAAGTGGATATCGGCAACATTAAATATGTAGTATTGATTGTTGCTTGTCCGATAGTTCTTTCCTACTTTCACCAAGTATGATGACTACTGCCAAGAGACAAATTAATAAGCTTAGGAAGGATGGATCTTTGCAACATACTGAAGGCAACTCTGTTGATGTTGAAAAAGAGTATATTACAGATATATTTGGTAAGTTGAAACACTGAAGGAATAAAATCATGAAGGGTTGTACCACAAGGTGAACAGAGCATTAAGAAGGGAGACTGCAGAAGGATGATCTTTCAGATCAAAGACTGCAGACAGGTTTATAAGGCAGTTGCAGTCACAAAGATAAGATTCGTGATTTTAACCAATAGTTATTGTGTTTCAAGACTGAACTGATATACAGTATACAGTAAGTGATAGGAGAAGGCAATCAGACTCACAGAATGTTTAAACTGAATTAATAGGGGCCTTTTTGGAAAGCATTTAACAGAATCCACATCCTGATAGGAACTTGCAAAGAATTTAAGAGAAAAATATAATATATTCACAATGCCTAGTCATTCTATTTAAGATAATCATTACCATTTGAATCATTTCTTCAAACTCTTCATCAGATACAAAATAATAGTCAAATCCATTCTTTTCATCAAGGAAAGGTCTTCGGCTTGTGTGGCCAATGCTGAAAATATAGTTAAAGTATAAACAAGTGCAAATTATTTTATTGATGTTTCTTTTCAGACAGGCAGTTTTTAAATGCTGGAAACCAATTGGATCTATATAATAGCTGTAACATATAGCTGTAACAAATAGATGACTTAGTACATTAAAGTTTGCTGGAGACATTAGGAAAGCAATATCCAAACTACGGGATGTATAATAAACAAAAGTCAGTCAGTCAGCAACCACAGACCTTGTACAAGTAACACAAGTCCTACTCCCATCAGGGAGGAGGTTATGTAGCATCCACACCAGACCACCAGTTACTTCCCCAAAGCAGTAAGGCTGAACAACACCTCCACCCACTCCATCACTACTTTATTATTTCCTGTCAGTCACCTTATGTACAGCCCAACATCACTTCATGGACACATCAATCTAGGTGGACATAGCAATCTATGTATATAATCTAACCTATATTTATTGTGTTTTTTAAAATCATCATTGTGTTCTTTATCTTTTGATTTTTTTTGTGCTGCATTGGATCCAGAGTGACAATTATTTCATTCTCCTTATGTACTGGAAATAGCATAAGACAATCTTCAATCATGAATCAACACAAACCATCGGATAAATACAAAGTTGCAAGCAAAGCAAATTTGCTTTAATGATCTCCAGCCCTGTGTCAAACACTCAGTTTTCGGAAACCCAAAAAGAGATAGCGAATTGTGATTAGCAATTGGGTTTCAGATTAACACCAATGCAAAATGCTAAAAAGGTATATCACCATTGAATTTTTAATTCCAGATATCCTATAAATCTTAACAAAATAAATGTACTACATTGGCATAATGTTCTACCACAGAACCATCAATTTCTATCTTTATAAATTTCATACACATCAAATTACTTGGTAATGAAAATTTTTGCACCAGTTTGGTCCCAATGTCATATTTTCTCAGGGAGATACAACATAATGCAAGAAAAAATTGGTCTGGTTACAGTGTACAGCCATAAATAGATTCAGAATAAAATTCTTATTATTTTGGTTGTTCAAAGTCTATCAAACAGCAGTAATAATGCTGAAGCATATTGAAAGTTGCTTCAAGTCATAAAGTTTCACTTCCATTCTAATGGGAAAATTGGGGTCCATTAATCATTTAGATTCACAGAGCTATTTATCACAGAAGAGGGCCATTAAATCAATCATGTACATGTTAACCTTTTAGCCCATCTACCATACCTACACCTCTTATCATTTTATGTATATCTGTCAGAGGTGTCAGCTTGTTTTGCTACAGAGAAACAAGCACGCCTATCATAAATTCATTACTGCAGTCCTGAAAAAGATTCTCAGCTTTAAATATTGATTGCTAATTTCCCTCCACTGATGCTGGCTGTCCTGCTAATTTCCTTCAGCATTTTGTATGTCTTATTCAATCTCTTCCCATGACAGAAGTCTGATAAATCCATGCAAAGTCTTGGTGATTCTCCTCTGCACTCTCTCCCAAAATGCACCACCTCACACTTGCTAGGATTAAATTCCATCTGCCAATACTCTGCCACTGCTGCGGCCCCTGATTCTTCGTTAACTGCCCTTGACCTCTAAGCCACATGTAAGTCATTAATATGTATCATGAACAAGGTCTCGACAATTATCCTTGCAGTATTCCACTGATCAAAGACTTCCAATGGGGGGGGGGGGAGAAAGAAATCAGAAAAACATAATTTCACTACTATGCTGTGCTTCTTATCAACAAACCAATTTTGGATTCAATTAACTAGCTCACCTTGGATCCATTTACCTTAACATTCCGGACGAGTCTACTATGTGGGACCTCACCTTACTGAAGTCCATATAGCCAATGCCTATTGTCCTGCCTTCAACAATTTTCTGAATTTCTTCCTGAAAAGATGCAATTAAAATAGTGAAGTAGGACCTCCTCCTTCCAGAACAACAATTCCTGAACAATTCAACGCCTTTCCAAATCCTACCACTTAAGGATTTTTTCCAAAACGTACCATGTCACTGAAGTAAGGCTCACCAGTCTATAGTTCCTCGGCTTGCCCCTGCTGTCTTTCTTGAATAAAAGAAGAACATTAGCTGTCCCTCCAGCTTTCCGAAACTCACCTATGGCCAATAAAGTTGCAAAATGGTCCATTAGGACCAAAGCTATCTCCTCCTTCACTTCCCATAACAACCTGGGACAAATTTCATCCAGTCTGGGGAGTTATCAACCCTCAAGTATTCCATGACATCGCATGGCTCCTCTTCTTCCTTAACCTGTTCCAGTTCATTGACATACATTTTCCTGAACTCACCATCTTCCATATTCTTCTCCTTGCTGAATACAGATGAGTACCTGGTTCATATTGCTTGGTTCAGCACATAAGTTACCCCTTTAGTCCCACAGGTGAACCACCTTTCCCTGGCAGCCCTTTTCTTCTGATATAGAATGTCTTGAGATTCTCCTTAATGTTTCTTGCCAAGCATATTTATTTTTAAAAAACATTTGTGAAGAAGAGTGAACAGCCTTAAGCGAAGGTGCACAATTTTATAATTTGATCATTGTAACATAATGCTCAGTATACTTTTAGTGAACCCAAATTCACTTAGACATTTTCCTTTCCACAAAGAAATACTTGCCAGCCAGAAGTGAACACATAACACATGATAATGAAAGAATACATCCCTCAAAATAATATAATTCAATTTCAGAACAATGGTCTTTCAGCATACCCAGGGTACACAGTGATACTCCCATAATGATGTCAATTAATGATAAATTACAGGACAATTTTGCTGTTTTATTACACTCCGATTTCTCCTGGTTTGAGATGTGACTCAAAATCATTACCAGTGAAAGACGGGGAGGCTTACATTACGCAAGTCTGAGTGAGATTTGAATCTACATGTCAGAGATGAAAGAAGAACGCTCTAACTCATTAAGCCATTTTTCCTCAGTATTTTCTCAGTAGCCGTATTTTAAGAAACTTTACTATTCTGTTAGTCTTTGAAAAGTGCTGAAACTAAAAGGAAACAGATGTTCTCATACAAATTGGTTCTGAAGTTAAACCTACATAAAAAGAACAGAGCTATTTCTTTCAAATATGCACAGCAGTTGTGTCAAAGGTAATGTATAAAAGTAGAACTGCAGGCAAACAACAGTGCTTCAAAAGAGCTGTTCCAAATGTGGAATAATTTATCAACGCAAAGCTCATTTGATACAAATAAAATGTGGATCACTTGGTGCTTGTAAAACATTATTTTCAAAGGCGATTTTTAAAAAGTTATAAATATAGCCAGTGCTTTAAGAATCAGTGTTATCAGCTCTAACTTGTGCCAAGTGAAGAAATTCTTTCAGATGCAAATAGACTTTTTCATCCGTTTAGTTTACAATGTCATCAAGGCAAACTTTGACATTGACAAAACATTCAGTAAATCTTGTATTCTTCAGTAATAACTGTAGCATTCAGTCCCAGATAATCCTTTATTTTACTTTAACTTTAAATTGGGTATATCATAATTTGAGAAGGATAATGAGGGGGTCACTGAATCAGACTGGCTTGTAGAGAGTGGTACCTGTGTGACTCAAAGCTGCTGTTTGCTGTGCTGACAAAATGTGTGTCCATGTCAAAGTGCAGCATAAGTTAAAAAAGGGCAAAGAGGAAAATGAAGAGCCACAGACCCATGTAAGCTAACTGAGGATCACCAATCTAACACACAAAGAAATAAGTTCCTGGTCTAGAATCTTTAGGTAATACATTTAAATACGAGTTCTGCCAGGGTGTGGAAATATTCACTGGAAGAGCGGAATATCTGCTATATAATACTAAAGTTTCTGAGGTTCAATCCTGTTGAATGCACAATTCAAAATGAAAATATTAATATTTAATAAATTTTAAAATGTGTTGTTTAATTGTATTTTACTTTATTAATCTTACCTTGTAGTTTACAGCAGCAGTGAAAGAGAGTGGTAAACAAATAGCTTTTAATCTCTAACTGATTAATTGAGGCAAATAAGCCTGTATGCCCAGCTAAAAGTAAAATCTGTGGAAACCATTTGACATCTAATGACAACCACACTTACAGTTCGAGAAACTTCACCTCAAGAGCTGGATTCTGAGCTTCAAGCAGTGTGATGCATCTGGGTGCAGGAAATTACTTTATTCCAACCAGTAATTACAAACTCTTATTGCTATACTTTAGAGGTGAGGAGAAATTAATCACACTTTACAACTTTACACTTTGATCAAGCGTGGTATAAGAAGACAAAAGAGACCGTAGATACTGGAACCTTCAGCAAAAACTAACTGAAGAAAGAACTCAGTGGGCAAGCAGCATCTGTGAAGGCAAAGGAATGGGTGATGGCTTGTCTTGACATCCTATGTCAAGACTGAAAGTGTAGTGGAAGATAACCAGTACATAGAAGTGAGGGGGAGGGGTGAGACTGAGGCTGGGAGGTGATAGATGAACTGGGGAAATAGGGAACTTTCACTTCACTTCATTCGGGACGGGACTAATGAACTCAGTAGCTAGTGTTGTAAATCAGGTTTTAAACTAAATACCATGTGCATTTCTTGATAACTAGACAATAACCAGAATATGCTAGGAGGGGCAGAACATACAAACAATAAAGTATACCCCAACAGAGTCAGAGAAGCGGAAAATGGTAAAGAAAACTTTGACTGAAGGCTCTTTATTTGAATGCAGAGAGCTTTCATAACAAATCAGGTTAATTAATGACACTAATAGAAGTCTAAACGTTATTACAGAGATATGGTTGTGTTATAACTCTGACTGGGAATAACATTTTTAGAATGCTTAGGCAAAATGGAAAAGAAGACTCCATAGCTCTAACATTGAAGCATGGGATAAAGGCAGAAGAAAGATCAGTGCTCTGAAAATTAAGTGGAATAAGTTTTGCTAGAGCACTGAAACAGAAAAAGGTGAAAACAATATTGAGATACATTTGGAAATCTTGAAACAGTAGTGGTAAAGTAAGATCTTGTATAAATCAGGAAATTAAAGCTAATTAAATAAGCATAATACAATTAGTTAATAAAGACTTGAATCTACATTTGACTGAATATGACATCAAAGAGTCTTGTTAAAACCAATATCAAATGAAAGTGAGATTTATCACTGGCAGGAGTTATACATAACACAAAAATTATCACTTATTACACAATTGCTAATTAACAGTGTCTCACTGCTCAAGAGAAGGCATCCTGTTTTGTTATCTGATAACCCCAGTAAAAGCACACATATGTACAATAAAAATAAAATTTAGCGCTGCTCTGTTGATTACTGTGCTCAACAATACTGACCATCTAACTAAAGTAATGAGTGGATCACAACTGATGACCATGAAAATGTGACTAAGCAAAAATGCAGGAGAAAAGTCATTTACTGAGGGAATCTGGGGGTGCAGGGTAAATTGTCAAGAAAATGAATAGCAGGAAGAATTTTCAGAAGCAGTGCACATCCTACTCCTTTTAATAGTTTGAACATTATAGGCATATTTAATCCAATCAAACTGCAGGATGAAACACTTTAACAATTGCTTCGATAGGAAAATATGAAAAGGTGTAGTGCCCTTTCACCTCTGCAACCTGGCTGAAAACGAGACTAGACTGATGGAATGCATGTGCTTTCTCTCTGACAGCTACAAGAAGTGAAGTAAGTAAGTATGGACAATCTCAATTCATTTCCTAGTGTCTGCATGTCAAGAGCTAGAAGCAGGCCATATTTCAGAACTAATTGGATGTCACACACTTATACAGGGTGGCTTTGACTTGTATTTGTAATGCTTACATAAATCAAGCTCCTAAATAGTGTAAATTGCAGAACTAGAAACAATCCCAAGGTAATAAGTGGGCCATCATGGTGGGCAGTTATTGTGATCCTATTGCAGCTCAGGGCATCGGAGTCGGGAGTTTAATTTTGGCATCCTCCGGAAGAAAGTTTGTACTTTCTTCCCATGTGCACGTGGATTTCCTCCGGATGCTCCAGTTTCCTCCCACAGTCCAACAAGGTACTGGTTAGTAGGTTAATCGGTCATTGTAAACTGTCCTGTGATATGCTCAGGTCAAATACAGTACATAGGTTACTGGGTGGTCCAGCTCAAAGGACTGGGTGAGCCTGTGCTGTGCTCTATCTTTAAAAAAATATACCACATTCACTAGCGAATCAAAGAAGTTGATTAAAGCTCGGCAACTAGTTGTTGCAGAACTACTTGGAATCAATGGCTAATAATGCAATTTTATTCTGTTGTAATTATTAAGGAACATCAACTTATCCGCTGAAGTTCTGAATAAGCAGGAAATTACTCCATCCAAATAAAGGGAAATTAAGCCCATTTTGATTGATTACACCACAAATTTAATCATATGGCCAATAATTCTATTCCACTTGAGGTGAAAGAAGACATTTTTCTTTTTTTGTTCATAATTGACAGCTAAAACAACAACCAGTGACATAAGCCATCACCAGGTTTGTTGTTTCCTTCATATTGCAAGGCTCCTTAGTGAAATATTCACTGCTTATAATACATACAAAAAGCTGAAGGAACTCAACAAATCAAGCAGCATCGATAGATAGGAATAAAGAGTTGATATTTTGGGCCAAGGCACTTCATCAGGACTGGAAAGAAGGGGGGAAGAGGTCAGAATAAGGAGGGGGGAAGCTAGAAGATGATAGGCAAAGCCTGTGGGGGTGGGAAAGATAGATGGATGGGGAGGGGGATGAATTGAGGACCTGGAAGATGATCCCCCCCTTTTGTCATCTTCAATTCCCCACTCATCTCTTCTCCTCTCCTTCCCTGTCTATCACCTCTCTCTGATGCCCTTCTTCCCTTTCTCCCATGGTCCACTCTCACCCTCCAGCTTCTCACTTCATCCCGCTCTTCCCCTCCCACCTACCTTATTCTTCACCAGGCTGCAAGTCACCTTCTGGCTTATACTCCTTCCTCTCCCCCAATCTCCTTATTCTGTCTTCTTCCCCCTTTCATTCCAATCCTGATGTAGTGTCGCAACACAAACTGTTGACTCTTTACTCATTTCCACAGATACTGCCTGACCTGCTGAGTTCCTGCAGCATCTTGTGTGTATTGCTTTGGAGAATTGCTTGTGTTTAATCATACACTAGACCTGTACTCTTTACTGTCTTCCTGCCTTCCAGCCACTTTAACTTCACAGCACACTATCTACACTTCAGCAATCAATTAAACAATTAGCAGACTGAAACAAATGACCAAACTATCACATTTCAAGTGGTGTTGTAAGTGGTAAAGTGTGATTTGCAGCTCTTGTGGGATCTACAGCAATGTCTTAATTATTCCCTGTTTTTGCTAATCACTATGAGAATAGTTCAGAAAGCTGCATGTTCATTCTGAGGTGAACTTATAGGGTATTTGATAGACCATGGCAAGATGCTGCAGAGTAGATGGAAGGAAGATAATTCTGCTGTTAGGAAAGTTGGCAAAAATCAGCGATAAAATTTTGAATTTCTCTTCTGAAAATTACATTTGGTTATTTGCCAGTTGCCAATTCAAAATCTGTGATCACTGGTGGTGGCATCGTTAGTCTCGTAAGACCATGGATCTGCGCCTGGAATGGTTTCCAGGGCACAGGTTTGGGCAAGGTTGTATGGAAGACCGGCAGTTGCCCAAGCAGCAAGTCTCCCCTCTCCATGACATCGATGTTGTCCAAGGGAAGGGCAAGGGCTGATACAGCTTGGCACCAGTGTCGTGGCAGGAGTTGCCAAAATGAGGTTGAAGGCAACGTCGGACTGCCTTAGGGACTCCAGCTCCGGATTTGTCCTCAGGGTTTACTCCCGAAGCCTTTCCCATGAGTGGGTATGGCTACAAGGCAGCGGAAGTTTGAAATCAGAGTTTTCCCTCTCTTAGATGGAATGCCTTCCCAGGCTGATGAGTTCCATCTACCCGAAGCACTGGTTTTAAAGTGCCAGGACCCACCTTCGTCCCTTCTCCTGTCAGTAAAAACAGTTCCGCCAAGCTTGGTGGCTAAGCCATACAAGAAGGCCAGGAGTTGGACTTGGTTGTCAGAGGCTATTTATGATCACTGGATATTTGTTAATTAAACCACCAAGGGATAGGTGCAAAGGAGAGAGTATGAGTTAGTTATGTAGCAAGTCTGTGCAAGAGTAATTTAGCTGGTGCTCGTTCCATGTCCCTTTCTCCATAGATCCAGAAATTGTTTTCATTCAGCTACTATAATTAAATCCATCTTCACTAGTATGCCAGCAGTGCATTTTATACCAAAAAGACCTCTGTATTTAAAATAAAAATGCCTCGTGTAACTTTTAGTTCTTTTATTAATCACTATGACCTCCAGATTTTGACCTGCCCACCAAAAGAACATTGATTTCTCTTCACCTATTTTGTTGGCACCCTTCACAATTTCAATACCTCCATCAGATCTCCCGGTGAACTCCTCTGTTCTAAGAACAACATTTGCTTCTTTTGTTGCAATACTTAGCTAAAGTCTGAATCCTTAGAATTATTTTGATAAATCTCTCCTGCACTCTCTCCAAAGTTTTCACATCTTAGAGCCCAGGACTGAACAAGGTGCTCCACTTGTGGCTAAAACAACACATTGTCAATGTTTATCATGCTGGCCTTGATCCACCCTGTTTTCTGGATCTTCCATGACATTTGGAATAATGCAGTGCAATCTACACCCCTCTGAAGCCAAAGTTAGTGAAAGGATGATGGTTAAGAAAATGTTGTACCCCTTAGGCTCCACAGTGGAGATGGGAAATTTTATTTGACAGTAGTATTAGCAAGCTGATTTCTAATTAAAATTGTCACTAATTTTATGTATAACTAATTTTAAAATCTGCATAGACCTCAAATCTAATAGTTCCAACTTTCTTTTAAACACAGCAGTCAGCCATTCAAATAATGAAAGATAGAAGTAGATTGCCTCAGACTATGTTGTTTACGCCTGAGGCAATAGCCAGAAAACACACTAATTCCTTCCTTGTTCTAATAAAGATCTATTCAAATTTTAAAATTGGAGGCAATTTATTGGGAAAAGAAAGACACTATTTCATGTGTAGAGGTTAACATAATTTTACAAGCAACATAAAATCAGACCACAATAGTAACATTTAGAATGGATGGTTAATCTATTCTATATCTTTGAAAAATAGCAACAAGATTGTTCTTGCCACCGACATACTAAATAATGTATGTCAGAACATTTCCCTCTGGGCTTCATTTTTTGTTATTTTACATCTGTCACGTGGTCATGTTAAATAAACAACAAAAATTATTTATTACCAAACGGCTGGCACTGATAGCCTATATAAAATTTAAGCCTTGTGATTTTTATACAAAGCAAACTCTTTCAGAGTTCAGCTCTCTAAAATGTGCTGGCTAAGGCCATCTGTAAATGTCAATATGTCCGCAATTTATCTTACATTGGTTTGTCAATCTAAACACTACTGCTGGCCAAATTAATTACATGCTTCAAATTTTTCTATGAGATTATTGTCCAATTTTAACTCAAGACAATCCTTTAAGATGATTTTTTAAAACTTGTTTATTTGAAACAAACTAGTAAAACATGTTAAAAGACTATAACAAGACAGAAAAGTTCAAGTTAAACTCAATATAATTTTGTAAAAGGGAAGTCACTTTCAATCAATTTATTGACTTTTTTGAAAAAGTAACAAGTGCTGCAGATATAGGGGAAATAGCAGAGGTGCTGAAGTTAGATTTCTGAAAGACATTTGATAAAGTGCTGCAAAGACTGTTGTGGAAAATAACAACTCATGGTACAGGTATAAATATTTTGGTTTATGTTCTGTGTGTGATATGTTTTGTGGGTGCACCATAGTCTGGAGGAATACATTTTGTTATACTGTATATATGTACAGTCAGATGACAATGAACTTGAACTTGAAGTACAAAATAAATGTATTATCAAAATGCATATATGTCATCATATAAACCCCTGAGATTCATTTTTTGTGTGCAAACACAGTAAATACAAGAAACACAATAGAGTCAATGAAAGACCACACCCAACAGAACGGACAACAAGAAATGTGCAAAAAACAACAAATTGTGCAAATGCAAAAATAAAGAGGATAAAAGAAATAATAAATAAATAAATAAATAAGCAAGCAAGAAGCAAGCAAGCAAGCAATAAATATTGAGAACATGAGATGAAGAGTCCTTGAATGTGAGTCCAGTTCAGTGATGGATGAGTGAAGTTGAATGAAATTATCTCCTAAGGTTCAAGAACCTGATGGTTGAGGGGCAAGAACCTGAACCTGTTGGTCCAGGTCCTGAGGCTCCTGTACCTTTTTCCCAATGGCAGCAGCAAGAAGAGAACATGGCCTGGATGGTGGGGGTCCTCGATGATGGATGCTGCTTTCCTGTGACAGCACTATGTGTAAGTATGCTCTGTGATGGAGAGGGCTTTATCCATGATAGACTACGCATTCTGTACAAGGGTACTGGTGTTTCTATACCAGGCCATGATGCAACCAGCCAATATACTCTACGATACATTTATGGAAGTTTGTCAAAGTTTTAGATGAGATGCCAAATCTTTGCAAACTTCTAAGAAAGTAGAGGTGCTGCCACGTTTTCTTCAAGTGCTGGACCCAGGGCAGACCTTCTAAAATCTTAGGCACCGATATGAAGTCTGTTTGAAGCAGGTGTGTACCTCAGACTGCCGAAGCGAGAGGTCAATGATATCGGTGAACACTCCAGCCAGCTGATCAACACAGGTCTTTAGTACTCAGCAGGGTACTCCACTGGGCTGGATACTTTCCATGGGTTGACCCTCCTGAAGGATACTCTCATTCCAGCCTCCAAGACTGAAGTTTTATAGTGTGGCAGAGGGATTGATGCTGGAGCTTCAAGCTTATATAGTTTTGTAGATAAATTAGGAGGCATCACCAAAGGTCTGACAACTAAACCTGCTGATAACACAAAGAAAAGTGTTTTATGTGAGCTAAGAAGGTTAGTTGTATTGAGCTTGCAATAAATATAGATAGGTTAAGTAACTGGGCAAAGATATGGCAAAGGTAGCTTAATGTGGGAACATATGTAATTGCTTTGGCAAGAAAAATAAATAAAAAAGGATCTTACTTAAAGTTTGAGTAATTGCAATTTCCAAGATGCCAATGGGTACGGGTATCCCAGTACGTGTTTTGCAAAATGATAGCAATTTTGTAACTCTCTTCGTCAAGAGACTTTAAATATTTTTGAGGCAGTGGCAGGTACATTCTTGATTATCAGGGAGATGGAAGGTTACTGGGAGAGGCAGGAATAGAGATGAAGTTACAATTAAATGAGGCACAATATCGTTGAACAATGGTACAGACGTGAGGAGCAGAATGGCTATTCCTGTCCCAAATGTATATGTGTGTTCATGCGTTTGTCACTAATAGTAATTTCCATGGGTAGCTGGAAAATTAAGACAAACTAGACCTACTGGATTTGAAGTTGCAAAGTTTTAACAGAGGTTGAATTATCAGGAAGATATTCATTACTGCATACCATTTCAAAATTCTGTAAGGAAATGGAGTGGAAAGGATTGGTCCATAACTGATACTGGTGGCAATTTATTTTTCTTAAAGGCCTAAATGGCATTAACATACATCAGCAGGCTCCAGGAAGGAACATAACAACCTGGAGATGGCTGTACAAAGCACTGCTGACAAGTGGAGATGAAGTCAACTTCTTGCATGGAGCTTATTCGACCCAAATGCAATGATATGGAAGACTCTGCTGCAACTTGAATGATTTGGAAGTTATGGATACAGAACTGAATTTCATCCTTGGGGTTCTATCCATAGTTAAAGCATTTTAACAAATGTTGAAGGAGGACCCATTTTTTTGCTTATCAGATCCATAGAATTTTGCTCACCAGAAGCCTTAAATTATGTAATACCCATTATTACTCAATATTTACAATGCTGCAGATATTTGCTGATTGTAGTTCTATAACTTAAAATGGGTGTAATGGCACCTGGCTGGTTTACTTTATTTGACATCTACATTGATCAAGTTGGCAGAATTTTCAGATAGAGCAGACACAGGGTACTTTGCAAATATTCTATGATTATTGGGCTAGGGAAATACAGTGAAGTTCCTTTAATGTCTATCAGGAATAAAAAGGGCTCATCAAATGAAAAATCCCATATAGAGCATTGAGCAGCGACCAATCCAGACATCGGAAGAGTGAGAGGATGAGATTTAATTCTGTCTGAATAGAAAAAGGCAGCAGCAAGCAGGTTGTGGCAGTGCCCAATCTGCTGTCGTGATTAAATTGAAAGAAGGCAGGGTCAAGCACAGTGGCCATTGTCTGAGTGGACAGAGTCAGAGTGGCTATCTTGAGGTTTAGCTCTTCGAGGACTTCAGAAAAGCTCCAATTTCGGTTAAGTTTCTTCCATCCCTTCTTTATATCTGCTCAGCTAGGATAGTAGAGATACCAGGCAGGATACTAAATGCTGCTCTTACGAGATGTGGGAAGGTGGGAAGGCAGGGAGATCTCCGGTGTCTCTGATAATTACAAATGTGAAAGTGCATCCAGCTGGAGCTTCTAACAAGCTACATTAAGAATTTGGAACTGAAACTGGATGAACTCTCAATCATTCAGGAGGCTGAAGGGGTGATAGACAGATCATATAGAGAGTTAGTTACACCCAAGGTGCAGGACACAGAAACTGGGTGACAGCCAGGAAGTGGAAATGGATTAGGCAGCCAGTGCAGAGTTATCCTGTGGCTGTCCCCTCAACAACAGCTTTATCACTTCGGATACTGTTGGGGGCGGGGAGGGTGTGATTGACCTAACAGAGGAAAGTTACAATGGTTGGGTCTCTGGCACCGAGTCCGGCTCTGTGACTTAGAAGGGAAGGGGGTAAAAAGGCACGTTATGGTGATAGGTGATTCGTTAGTTAGAGGAATGGACAGGAGGCTTTGTATGTGAGAATGAAATTCCTGAATGGTGTTGCCTCCCTGGTGCCAGGGTTCAGGATATCTCGGATCAAGTCCTCAGCATTTTTGTGGGAGGGTAAACAGGGCAGGGCCTCCAGGGTTGTAATCTTAGGATTGTTACCTGTGGCATGTGCTAGGTAGGCCAGAACTAGGAAGATTATACAGTTTAATGCTTGGCAAAGGTGTTGGTGTAGGAGGGAGGGCATAAGAACTTTGGATCATTGGGCTTTCTTCCAGGGAAGCCGGGACCTGTACAGAAGGGACAGTTTGCACCTGAACTGGAAAGGGACTAATATCATAGCGGGAAGTTTGTAAATGCTGCATGGTGAGTTGCAGGGGGGTTTGGAAGAGTGCCAGAACAGTTAGTGGAGAGTTTGGGGAGTCAGATGTTGGTAAGACCCCAAAGTTAGGAATCAAAAGGTTGAGCATGGTGTGACAAATGTCCTGAGCTGCATATATTTCAATGCAAGAAGTATCATTGGAAAGGTGGATGATAGTGCTGAAGATGAGGTAGCTGGTTTATAAACAGAGGCTGTAGTGAGGACAGGCTGTTGATAGGGTAAAATTGCAAACAACAGAATGACTTGCAAAATAAAAGTAGACAAAATCAAAAATATGAATACAGGACTGAAGGTGTTATCTTTGAATGCACACAGTATACAGAGTAAGGTAGATGAACTTAAAGTACATTTAGAGATTGGCATGTATGATGTTGTAGGCATTACTGAATCATAGCTGAAAGAAGATGATAGCTGGAGCTTAATGCCCAAGAAAGAACTGACAGGAAGCCAGAGGGGGCAGCGTTGCTCTGCTGGTAAAAAATGAAATCAACTCCTTAGAAAGAAGTGACATAGGGTCGGAAGGTGTTGAATCATTGTCAATAGAGCTAAGGAACTGCAAGGGTAAAAAGACCCTGATGGGAGTTATATACAGATCCCCCCCCCCCAAAAAATAGTAAGGATGTGGTCTACATATTGCAACAGGAGATAGAAAATGCATGCCTAAAGGGCAATGTTGCAATTGTCATGGGGGATTTCAATTTGGAGGCAGATTGGGAAAATCAGGATAGTGCTGGATTCCAAGAGAGAAAATTTGTAGAATGCCTACTAAATGGCTTTTTAGAGCAGCTCAAGGTTGAACCCACTGGGGTGGGGGGGGGGGGGGGCGAGAATCAGCTAATATAGATTGGATGTTGTGAAATAAACCAGAATTGATTGGAGAGCTTGAGATAACAGAACCCCGACAAGAAAATGATCATACAATGAACAAATTCACTCTGAAATTTGAGAAGGAGAAGCTAAGGTCAGATGTATCAGTATTAAAGGGAATATATTAGTGGAGTAAAGGGAATTACAGAAGCATGAAAGAAGAGTTGGTCAGAATAGATTGGAAAAGGACACTGGTAGGGATGGCGGCAGAGCAGCAAGGCTGGAATTTCTGGAAGCAATTTGGAAGACACAGGATATACACATCCCAAAGAGAAAAATTATTCTAAAGGCAAGATGACACCACCATAGCTAACAACAGAAGTCAAAGTCAACATAAAAGCCAAAGAGAGGGCACAGAATAAAGGAAAAATTAGTGGGAAGTAAGAGGATTGGGAAGCTTTTAAAAACCAAAAGGCAACTAAAAAACCCATTAAGGTAAAGATGGAATATGAAAGTAAAAGAGCCAATAGTATTAAAGAAGATAGCAAAAGCTTCTTAAAATACATAAAGTACGAAAGAGATGTGAGAATGGATATCGGACTGCTGGAAAACTTTGCTGGAGAGGTAGTAACAGGGAACAAGGAAATGGTGGATGAACTAAATAAGTGCTTTGCATCAGTCTTCACTGTGGAAGACACTAGCAGTATAGTGGAAGCTCCAGGTGTCAGTGGTCATGAAGCGTATGAAGTTACCATTTCTAGAGAGAAGGCTCTTGGGAAACTGAAAGATCTGAAGGTAGATAAGGCACCTGGGCAAGATGGTGTACACCCCATGGTACTGAAAGAGGTGGCTGAAGAGATTGTGAAGGCATTAGTAAAGATCTTTCAAGAAGCACTGGATTCTGAAATGGTTCCAGAAGAATGAAAATTTGCAAATGTCACTTCACTCTTCAAGAAAGGAGAGAGGCAGAAGAAAGGAAACTATATGCCAATTAGTTTGACCTCAGTGGTTGGGAAGATGTTGGAGTCAATTATTAAGGATAAGGTTTCAGGGTACTTGGAGGCACATGATAAAATAGGCCTTTGTCAACATAGGTTCCTTAAGTTAAAATCTTGCCTAACAAATCTGTTGGAATCCTTTGAAGAAATAACAAGCAGGATAGACAAAGGAGAATGGTGTGTACTTGGATTTTCAGAAGGCCTTTGATAAGGTGCCACACACGAGGCTGCTTAGCAAGCTATGAGGCCATAGTATTACAGGAAAGATTCTAGCATGGATAAATCATTGGATGATTGCCAGGCAGGAAAGAGTGGGAATAAAGGGGGCCTTTTCTGATTGGATGTAGTGTTCCACAGGGGTCTGTGTTGGTACCAATTCTTTTTACATTATACAGTATGTTAATGATTGGGTTGATGGCTTTGTTGCAAAGTTTGCAGACAATATGAAGATAGCTGGACGAGCAGGTAGTTTTGAGGAAGTAAAGAGGCTACAGAAGGACTTAGACAGATTAGAAGAATGGGGAAAGAAGTGGCAGATAGAATATAGTGTCAGGAAGTGTATGGCCATGCACCTTGGTAGAAGAAAGGTCAGATTATTTTCTAAATAGAGAGAAAATACAAAATAAAAACTGAGTCACAAAGGGACTTGGAATCTTTGTGCAGGATTCCATAAAGGTTAATTTGCAGGTTGGTTCTTTGGTGAGGAAGGCAAATTTAATGTTAGCATTTCTTTCAAGAGGGCTAGAATATAAAAGCAAGGATGTAATGTGGAGACTTTATAAAGCACTGGTGAGGCCTCACTTCAAGAGCAGTTTTGGGCCACTTATTTAGAAAGGACATGCTGAAACTGGAGATGGTTTAAAGGAAATTCATGAAAATGATTCCAGGATTGAATAGCTTGTCATATGAAGAGCATTTGATGGCTCTGGGTCTGTATTCACTAGAATTCGGAAGAATGAGGGGTGACCTCATTGAAACCTACCGAATGGCAAAAGGTCTTGGTACAGTGGATATGGAAAGGATGTTTCCTATGGTGGGAGAGTCTAAAACCAGAGTACACAGCCTCAGAATAGAGGGATATCCTTTTAGAATGGAGATGATGAGGAATTTCTTTAGAAACATAGAAAACCTACAGCACAATACAGGTCCTTCGGCCCACAAAGCTGTGCCAAATATGCCCTTGCCTTAGAAATTACTGAGGGTTACCCATAACACTCTATTTTACTGAGCTCCCTGTACCTGTCCAGGAGTCTCTTAAAAGACCCTATCATATCTGCCTCTACCACCGTTGCCAGCAGCCCATTCCACACACTCACTGCTCTCTGCGTAAAAAACTTACTCCTGACATCTCCTCTGTACCTACTTCCAAGCACCTTAAAACTGTGCCCTCTCATGCTAGCCATTCCAGCCCTGAGAAAAAGCCTTGACTGTCCACATGATCAATACCTCTCATCATCTTTAGACTGAGATTGGTGAATCTAATTATATTAAATAAATTGGATGAGCTAGCCTCACTAGTAAGGAATGTTAAAGCATACAAGGAATGCAGTTTAATGTGCTTTTCCGAAACATGGCTGACGGCTAACATCCCGGATGTAAATGTAGAATTACCTGGTTTTACTACGGTAAGATTTGACAGAGATGCCAAAAAGTGTGGGAAGAAGAAAGGAGGGGGACTCGCTGTCTACATTAACGTAAGATGGTGTAACCCCGGGCATGTGAGTACAAAGATCTCCGTTTGTGAAAGAGATATTGAGCTGATCGCCGTGAGTATGAGGCCATATTATCTGCCGCGAGAATTCGCAAACGTCATTGTGGTGAATGTGTATGTCCCGCCGCGTGCCGACGCAACGGTAGCGTGTGACGTCATCAACTCCGCTGTTGCTAGGCTTCAGACACAGCACCCTGAGACACTGGTGTTAATTACAGGGGATTTCAACCATGTGACTTTGGACACGACACTACCTGCTTTCTCCCAGTATGTGGATTGTTACACCAGGGGTAATAGGATTATTGACCTACTGTATGCAAACGTAGAGGATGCATACAGTGCATCCCCGCTGCCTACACTGGGGAAAGCTGATCACAACCTGGTTTTGTTACAGCCCAGATATAAATCAATTGTGATGAAGCATCCCACTACTACACGCTCTTTTAGAAAGTGGACTCCTGAAGCTGAACAGGCCCTGAGAGACTGCTTCGATACTACTAACTGGGATGAACTGCAAGGGGGGCTTTGTAGGGGCGTTGGGGAGGTCACTGAATGCACAACGGACTATATTAACTTTTGTGTGGATGTCGTTGTTCCTGTTAGAACTGTTCGCTGCTATCCCAATAATAAGCCCTGGATCACTAGTCACATCAAAGGCCACCTAAATCAGAAGAAGAGGGCCTTTAAAGATGGTGATCGGTTGGAGCTTAAAAGAGTTCAGAAGGAACTCAGAGTACAGATAAGGGGGGCAAAGGAGAAGTATAGGAGGAAGCTAGAACAAAAGCTGCAGAAAAAAAGCATGAAGGAGGTGTGGGATGGGATGAAGATCATCACCGGATGTGGTGCAAAGCGGGGGGCAAACATAAGTGGAGATGTGGAGAAAGCGAACCAGCTGAACAACTTCTTCAATAGGTTCGACAGCGCCACCTCATTCTCACCGCAGAACTCCACACCAGGCTTGTCTTTCTACTCGTCCTCCCTCTTACTTCCCTCACAGGAAAATAGCCACTCACAGGAGACCTTGCCCACGCCCAGGATTACAGCTGCACAGGTGGAAGGTCAACTGAGGAAGATCTGTACCAGCAAGGCGGCTGGACCGGATGGAGTTTCCCCACGATTACTGAGGGCCTGTGCGACTGAGCTGGGAGAACCACTACAGCGCATCTTCAACATGAGCCTGGAGCACAGAAGAGTACCCAGACAGTGGAAAACATCCTGTATTGTCCCGGTACCGAAGAAACCACAACCAAAGGAGTTGAATGACTTCAGACTTGTTGCCTTGACGTTGCACGTGATGAAGACCATGGAGCGGCTGATAATACAGAATCTGAGGCCACAAACCAGGCACGCCCGGGATCCTCTTCAGTTTGCGTATAAGGAGAAGGTGGGAGTGGAGGATGCTATCACGTATTTGCTGCACAAATCCCTCTCTCACCTGGATGGAGTCAGTGGTGCTGTGAGGATTACATTCCTGGACTTCTCTAGTGCCTTTAACACCATCCAGCCCAAGATCTTAAGGCACAAACTAACGGAGATGGGAGTAGACTCTCACATGGTGGATTGGATAGTGGACTACTTGACAGATAGACCTCAGTATGTGCGGTTGGGAGACTGTAGGTCTGACACGGTGGTCAGCAGCACAGGAGCGCCGCAGGGGACCGTGCTCTCTCCGGTCCTGTTCACCCTGTACACATCAGACTTCCAATATAACTCAGAGTCCTGCCATGTGCAGAAGTTCGCTGATGACACGGCCATAGTGGGGTGTGTCAGGAATGGACAGGAGGAAGAGTATAGGAAACTGATACAGGACTTTGTGATATGGTGCAACTCAAACTACCTGCGTCTCAATATCACCAAGACCAAGGAGATGGTGGTGGACTTTAGGAGATCTAGGCCTCATATGGAGCCAGTGATCATTAATGGAGAATGTGTGGAGCAGGTTAAGACCTACAAGTATCTGGGAGTACAGTTAGACGAGAAGCTAGACTGGACTGCCAACACAGATGCCTTGTGCAGGAAGGCACAGAGTCGACTGTACTTCCTTAGAAGGTTGGCGTCATTCAATGTTTGTAGTGAGATGCTGAAGATGTTCTATAGGTCAGTTGTGGAGAGCGCCCTCTTCTTTGTGGTGGCGTGTTAGGGAGGCAGCATTAAGAAGAGGGATGCCTCACGTCTTAATAAGCTGGTAAGGAAGGCGGGCTCTGTCGTGGGCAAAGTACTGGAGAGTATAACATCGGTAGCAGAGCGAAGGGCGCTGAGTAGGCTATGGTCAATTATGGAAAACCCTGAACATCCTCTACATAGCACCATCCAGAGACAGAGAAGCAGTTTCAGCGACAGGTTGCTATCGATGCAATGCTCCTCAGACAGGATGAAGAGATCAATACTCCCCAATGCCATTCGGCTTTACAATTCAACCGCCAGGAGTAAGATATGTTAAAGTGCCGGGGTTAGGACTCAATGTATTTAAGTAAACTACTTAAGAACTTTTTTAAAAGCTATTATTAATGCTTTTTGAGAGGGTGATTTTAGATGCATATCATATTTTTACTGAGTTAAGTATTGTATGTAAATAGTTTTGCTACAATAAGTGTATGGGACATTGGAAAAAATGTTGAATTTCCCCATGGGGATGAATAAAGTATCTATCTATCTATCTATCTATCTTTGCCTCAGGCAGCTCTGGAGGTCAAGTCTTTATGTGTATTTAAGGCAGAAGTTGATAGATTTTTGATTAGTGAGGATATGAATGGAAAAGGGGAAAGGCAGGAGATGGGGCTGAGAGGAACACTGGATCAGCCATGATGAAATGGCAGATCAGACTCGATGGGCCAAATGGCCTAATTCTGCTCCTATATCTTATGGTCTTACATAGTTTCTTAAATGGACCATTTCCCCATCAGATCTCGATAACAAATTATGTTAATTAGTATGGGTGCTGGGGTGGGGGGGCAGAACTAAGTGCAGTTCTATTTCAGATTTGAAAACGTGCAAAAAAAGTCACAAGGACAGTGGTGACATCTAAATCAGAATAATCACAAAACATTTGTGTTTGTGATCCATACATGCAGAAATTTTTAGCTAAAGGAAATTGCTTGGGAATATCAGAATAAAATGCTAACTTACTTTCCTATAAACTAAGTTCCTTGTTTACTGTAAAAAGAAGAATGGCGCCCAGTACTAGATGAAGACTTTAGGCAGAATGGAATTTGAAGAAAATAATTAGTTTTTTTTAAGAAACACAATATATTGCTGATGTTGCAGTATTTCTTTCAAACTCATGATGCAAGAATAGCTGATTTACTTTCAAGGCACACCTGGCATTTATATCAAAGATAAATAAATCACATTGAGAACATTCATGTTTCAGCAATATGCTCAAGACTTGGTCACTACATGTGCTTTGAGTTAACTAAATGCAAGAAATATTTTGTCTAAATTAACAGCATTCCCCATGTTGTGTTCATATGTTGTTCACCTGACAGGCATAGCAAGTATGGCATTTGAAAATTGTAAATTATGACACACAGTTTTAATATATCAACTTTTAAGTTGAGGGTCACAGGTGGCTTTCCACAATACACCAATGTAATCATTGTCACTTTGATGTTTAGATTATTACCTTGACTTTTAATATTTTTTTTCTTTCTTATAAGTTGGGTTACTCCATGTTCACTTGAGCTGTATTAAATTCAGCAACCATCTAGCTCTAGCCTGAGCACAATCTAAAATAAAATGGACTTGATGAAGACAAGCCGCTTCATGTCAAAGTCTAATCACAAATATTTATAAGTCAAGCTATTTAGTTTCTTCCTGAAATACTGTGATTGCTGCATGCCAAGAGAGGCACTGGATTTCAAAAGGTGAAGAAAAATCGGGGTGGTGGAGGCCAAAGAAGAACATAAACAATAACATGAGCTACCTTATTCAATACCCATTTTTGTTCCAGGCAATTCTATGGTCCACTTAAACAATTAATCTATTTACCACTTACTTTAAAAGTAGAGAGTGGGCAATTCTTTGTTTAAAATAATTGATGGGGAATTCAAAACACTGTCATTTCCAGAACATTTTTTGTTCTGTCTAAAACAAGAGAAAGAAAAATTTCCCAAAATCAAGCGGCTCTCAATGGGCCACTAAACTGTTCTAAATGGATCACTCTGCAATTAGTGAACACTTTCAATTACAGATGATTTTCTTTTGCCTCAACTGAATAAATTGTAACATATTAATTATCTTGAAGAATTACTTTGAACTGTTAATAGTTCCTACTTGCCTTTGCATGTGACAGTTTCATTGCAAGAATGAACTATCTTCTATTTTAATCATGAAGTTTAACCTCCAGGTTAATTATTTGTTTAAATGGACAATAGATCGCACCACACAGAATCAGGCCATTCAGTCCAACTAATCAATACTAGTACTAATTGACAACATAAGGTTACATTCACTCCTCAGCACCCAACCCTGCTATCCAAATCTATTTTCTCATATTTACAGACACTACTTGTATCTAAATGATCTAAAAATATAGACCAAAGGAACAGATAAATTAGATTATACAGAAGCTCCAAGAACAAAAGGAATATATTCTGACTTTGTACTTAAGGTAGAGGATTATGCATTAGAAATTCAGGAGTGCATGCCAGTAGTTTGACAATCATTTAAAAATGACTGGAAGGTTACTTTCAGTAAACAGGAGTTTTAGTTTTAATACTTCAATCTAAATATTAAAGATGAAAGTTGAAAGATTTGCTTTATTTGTCACATATACATCAAAATATATAGTAAAATGTTTCATTTGCGTCAATGATCAATATAGTCTAAAGATTCCGTTGTGGGCAGCCCACAAGTATCGCCACACTACCAGTGCCAACATAGCATGGCCATAACTTACAAACATTAACCCATATATCTTTGGAATGTGGGAGAAAACCCGAACATGCGGAGGAAGCTCATGTGGTCACGGAGAGGACGTACAAATTCCTTACAGACTGCAGCCGAAATTGAACCACAATTGTAATTGCTGGCTCTATAAAGCATTACGCTAACTGTTACACTACCATGTCATGTCTGGAAAGTACCCTATTAGATCTTAGAAAAGTATTCTTTTCAAGTAAAGATAAAATTATTGAAAGAAAGACTGTTTAGAATTCAAAGACTACTCGAGCCAATGCAGTAGATTGGTCTAATGGAAATGACACAGGAGTTTATTTCCACCATTAACATGATAATGCAAATCAAGCATCTTCTGAATGGAGATAGTGGAGTTACACAGACCTACTGAATGAAATTGCTGCTAGCTTATTTAACTATTAAATTTATTGCTAATGATAATATGATGCAATGGATGCACTGCATGTTGACTAATCATGGGACAATTTACAATGACCAATTAGCCAACTAACCAGTACGTCTTTGGACTGTAGGAGGAAACCCACGTATTCCACAGATAGGACATACAAACTCCTTACAGAGGACGCCAGGGCAGAAACCTAAACTCCGTTGCCCAAAGCTGTAATAGCATCACATTAACTACTATGCTACGTGGTGCCGATATTGGGGAAGTAGTGTCAGGATTTAGAGTTAATAACAACAAAGAAATGGCAATGTATTTCTAGGCCATGATATTATGTAACATGTAGGGGTACATCTAGGTAGTGACAAGAGCTGTAGCTTTGCTTATTATCCTTAATGTAATACCCAGACTGCAGCAAAGAGAGAGAGAAGAATAATTGCAGAATCTAAAAAAAATTCCAGATGCCAGGAATCTGAAATAATATTAGAAAACGCATTTAAAGACAGCATCTATGGAAAACGAAATAGAATTAACATATTAGGTTTGAATGTTAAATCTGCTTTTCTTTCCATAGATAATAGACAATAGACAATAGGTGCAGAAGTAGACCATTCGGCCCTTCGAGCCTGCACCACCATTCTGAGATCATGGCTGATCATCTACTATCAATACCCGGTTCCTGCCTAGTCCCCATATCCCTTGATTCCCCTATCCACAAGATACCTATCTAGCTCCTTCTTGAAAGCATCCAAAGAATTGGCCTCCATTGCCTTCTGAGGCAGTGCATTCCACACCACCACAACTCTCTGGAAGAAGAAGTTTTTCCTTAACTCTGTCCTAAATGACCTACCCCTTATTCTTAAACCATGCCCTCTGGTACTGGACTCTCCCAGCATCTGGGACATATTTCCTGCCTCTATCTTGTCCAATCCCTTAATAATCTTATATGTTGCAATCAGATCCCCTCTCAATCTCCTTAATTCCAGCATGTACAAGCCCAGTCTCTCTAACCTCTCTGCGTAAGACAGTCCGGACATCCCAGGAATTAACCTCGTGAATCTACGCTGCACTTCCTCTACAGCCAGGATGTCCTTCCTTAACCCTGGAGACCAAAACTGTACACAATACTCCAGGTGTGGTCTCACCAGGGCCCTGTACAAATGCAAAAGGATTTCCTTGCTCTTGTACTCAATTCCCTTTGTAATAAAGGCCAACATTCCATTAGCCTTCTTCACTGCCTGCTGCACTTGCTCATTCACCTTCAGTGACTGATGAACAAGGACTCCTAGATCTCTTTGTATTTCTCCCTTACCTAACTTTACACCGTTCAGATAATAATCTGCCTTCCTGTTCTTACTCCCAAAGTGGATAACCTCACACTTATTCACATTAAACCTCATCTGCCAAGTATTTGCCCACTCACCCAGCCTATCCAAGTCACCCTGAATTCTCCTAACATCCTCATCACATGTCACACTGCCACCCAGCCTAGTATCATCAGCAAACTTGCTGATGTTATTCTCAATGCCTTCATCTAAATCGTTGATGTAAATCGTAAACAGCTGTGGTCTCAATACCGAGCCCTGTGGCACCCCACTAGTCACCACCTGCCATTCCAAGAAACACCCATTCACCACTACCCTTTGCTTTCTATCTGCCAACCAGTTTTCTATCCATGTCAATATCTTCCCCCCCAATGCCATGAGCTCTGATTTTACCCACCAATCTCCTATGTGGGACCTTATCAAATGCCTTCTGAAAATCGAGGTACACTACATCCACTGGATCTCCCCCATCTAACTTCCTGGTTACATCCTCGAAAAACTCCAACAGATTAGTCAAGCATGATTTGCCCTTGGTAAATCCATGCTGGATCGGCCCAATCCTATAACTGCTGTCTAGATATGCCACTATTTCATCTTTAATAATGGACTCTAGCATCTTCCCCACTACTGATGTTAGGCTGACAGGACGATAGTTCTCTGTTTTCTCCCTCCCTCCTTTCTTAAAAAGTGGGATAACATTAGCCATTCTCCAATCCTCAGGAACTGATCCTGAATCTAAGGAACATTGGAAAATGATTACCAATGCATCTGCAATTTCCAGAGCCACCTCCTTTAGTACCCTAAGATGCAGACCATCTGGACCTGGGGATTTATTAGCCTTCAGTCCCATCAGTCTGCTCATCACCGTTTCCTTCCTAATGTCAATCTGTTTCATTTCATCTGTTACCCTATGTCCTTGGCCCATCCACACATCTGGGAGATTGCTTGTGTCTTCCCTAGTGAAGACAGATCTAAAGTACTTATTAAATTCTTCTGCCATTTCTCTGTTTCCCATAACAATTTCACCCAATTCATTCTTCAAGGGCTCAACATTGTTCTTAACTATCTTCTTTCTCTTCACATACCTAAAAAAGCTTTTGCTATCCTCCTTTATATTCCTGGCTAGCTTGCGTTTGTACCTCATTTTTTCTCCCTGTATTGCCTTTTTAGTTAAGTTCTGTTGTTCCTTAAAAATTTGCCAACCATCTGTCTTCCCACTCACCTTAGCTCTGTCATACTTTTTTTTAATGCTATGCAATCTCTGACTTCCTTTGTCAACCACTGTGGCCCCTTTCCCCCCTTTGAATCCTTCCTTCTCCGGGGAATGAACTGATTTTGCACCTTGTGCATTATTCCCAAGAATACCTGCCATCGCTGTTCCACTGTCTTTTCTGCTAGGATATCCGTCCAGTTAACTTTGGCCAGCTCCTCCCTCATGGCTCCATAGTTTCCCCTGTTCAACTGCAACACTGACACCTCCGACCTGCCCTTATCCTTCTCAAATTGCAGATAAAAGCTTATCATATTATGGTCACTACCTCCTAATGGTTCCTTTACTTCAAGATCGCTTATCAAATCCTGTTCATTACACAAGACTAAATCCAGAATAGCCTTGTCCCTGGTCAGCTCTCGTACAAGCTGTTCCAAGAATGCATCCCGTAGGCACTCTACAAACTCCCTATCCTGGGGTCCAGCACCAACCTGATTCTCCCAGTTCACCTGCATGTTGAAATCCCCCATAACTACTGCGACATTACCTTTGCCACATGCCAATGTTAACTCCCTATTCAACTTGCACCCAATATCCATGCTACTGTTTGGTGGCCTGTAGGCAACACCCATTAGGGTCTTTTTGCCCTTACTGTTCCTCAGTTCTATCCACACAGACTCTACTTCTCCTGATCCTATGTCCCCCCTTGCAAAGGACTGAATCTGAGTCCTCACCAACAGGGCCACCCCACCCCCTCTGCCCACATTTCTGTCCCTACGATAGCACGTATTCCCTTGTACATTCATTTCCCAGGTCTGATCTCCCTGCAGCCATGACTCCATTATCCCAACAACATCATAGTTACCCATTCGCACCTGAGCTTTAAGCTCATCCGCCTTATTTCTGACACTTCGTGCATTCAGATACAGAATTTTTAGCCATTTCTCCTCTCTCTGTTTAAATCGCTGCCTATTGTGCTTAACCCAGCTCCCCGAACTCCCATCGGGCTATAACCCCCTTGAATTTTGTTGTCCTTCCTAAATCTACTTATTCTTTCTGCACATTTAACTCCATGTTCTGTCAGACCATCCCTCTGTACATGTGTCCTCCTTATCACTTGTTCTGCCTCACCTTTCTCTACTACACACTTAATATTCCAGAACCGTGTAGTCCCCACCTGTCCTTTATTCTTCATCTCGCTATCCTCTCTCACATTCTAGATCCCTGCCCCCTGCAAATTTAGTTTAAACCCCCCCGAGCAGCACTGGCAAACTTTCCTGCAAGAAAGTTAGTACCGCTCCAGTTCAGGTGTAAACCGTCCCGTCGGAACAGATCCCACCTTCCCTGGAACAAAGCCCAATTATCTAAAAACCTGAAGCCCTCCCTCCTGCACCATCCTCTCAGCCACGTATTAATCTGTATAATCCTTCTGTTCCTTGCCTCACTCGCACGTGGCACAGGTAGCAATCCTGAGATTGTTACCCTGGAGGTCCTGCCCTTCAGCTTCGCACCTAACTCCCTGAACTCACTACGCAGGACCCCCTCACTCATCCTACCCACGTCGATGCTGCCTGACCTCCATTTCCAGCAATTTTATTTTGTTTAAGAATAATCTGGATCATCTTAATGGCCTTGCTTAGACAGTTTCATGGTAGTAGAGAAGTGGTACTGATGCTCTGAAACTATAAACAGACAGTGAAGCGGAGAACGTAGACTTTGCCTCTAATTATTTCCTTTATAGGAACCACTGTTTAGTTGTCACAAACAAGAGAATATCTGCAGATAATGGAAATCAAAGCAATACACACAAAACGCTGAGGTAACTCAGCAGGCCAGGCAGCATCTATGAGAAAATAGTAAACAGTCAACATTTCAGGCCTGGAAAGAAAAGATGAGAAGCTAGACCTGATGAAGTTTCTCGGCCTGAAATGTCGTTGACTGTTTACCTTGAAAGAAATCATGCTGACTTTGACTTATTTTGTTATTAATCTCCAAGTACCCTGAAACCTCATCCTTAATAATAGACTCCAATACTTTCCCAACTACAAGGTTCAGCTAACTAGCCTGTAATTTCTTATCTCTTGCCTTCCTCCCTTCCTAAAGAGTGAGGTGACATTTGCAAACTTCCAGTTTTCCGTGACCATGCAGAATCAAGTGATTCTTGAAAGATCATGACTAATGCATCTGTTATCTCTTCAGCAACCTCTCTCAGGACTCTGGGATGTAGTCCATCTGGTCCAGGTGACTTATCCACCTTAAGACCTTTCAGCTTGCCTAGCGCTTTTTCCTTTGTAAATGCAATGACACTCACTCCTGTTCCCTGACACACAAGGACCTCTGGCACACTGTAGTATCTCCCACAGTGAAGACAGATGCAAAGTACTCATTAAGTTCATCTGCCGTCATCCCTGCCAGTATCCTCCTCCAATCTATTTGACCAAGCTCCTCTCTCGTGCCTCTGTAATTCTCTTTCTTCCACTGCAATATTGATACATGTGACTTATGCTTCTCTCTCTCAAATTGTTGTATGAATTCGATCTTATTATGATCACTATGATCACTGTCTCCTATGGGTTCCTTTACATTGAGGTCCCTAATAAGATCTGGGTTATGACACAACACCCAATCTAAGACAGCCTTTCCCCGAGTAGACTCAAGTACAAGTTGCTCTAAAAAGCCATCTCATAGGCATTCAACAAATTCTCTCTCTTGCAAACTGACATCAACCTGTTTTTCCCAATCCCCTTACATATTGAAGTCCCCCATTACAATTGTGTCATTACCCTTATTACATGCCTTTTCTAGCTCCCTTTGCAAACTCAGCCCCACATCTTGGCTACTATTTGGAGCCTATATACGATTCCCATAATGTTTTTGTTACCTTTTCAGTTTCTTAACTCCACACACAAAGACTCAACATTCTCTGACCCTATGTCACGGCTTTCTAAAAATGTAATTCTATCTCTTACCAACAGAGCCACACCACCACCTATGCCTTCCTGCCTGTCCTTTCAATACAAAGTATATCCTTTGATGTTAATCTCACGTCTATGACCTACTTTCATTCACGACTCAGTAATACCCACAATGTCAAACCGACCAAGCTCTAATTGCACCATGAGTTTGTTCACCTTATTCTGAATGCTACGTGCATTTAAATACAGAACTTACAGTCCTGTACTCTTTGCCCTTTTGCATTTTGCATTGTGGTACAATTTTGCTCTTTGCTCTGTTCTGTCTGCATTTGTCCTTCCTTACATTCATGTTACATCCACCATCTACTTGTAAACCTGCTGGCTCATCCTCAGCTCCATCATACAGGTTCCCATCTCCCTACCATACAAGTTTAAATCACCCCCAACAGCTCTAGTAAACCTGCCCACATGAATATTGGTCCCCCTCAGATTCAAGTGCAAAAGCACAGTGAAATATCTTTCAAGTGATATCAAATAATAATTACTGTGGGTTACAAACAGAATAATTAATTATAGATACTCAATGAACCCGAAACTGGGATTTAATCCAATTGAAACTGTCACAAGTTAAATCATTATAAGTTAGAACTAATAGGAAAGGAACTGCATAAAAAAAGTTCCCTTGTCAACTGGTGTATCATTCAAACCACTGCACCCTGCTGACCAATTAATTAATTTCAGAGCTTTCATTTACTGTTGGCTCTATATTTCACTTCAACCAGACAAAATATGTTGTGCATCATCTATGTTCTTGCACAACCATCTGTTCATCATCATAACCAATGGTTCACTTTCTTAATTCAAATATCTATATGATTTCCTGGACTTTATTTTCCCCAGGGCTATACTCTGTATGACAACAGAAGATCTTTCAGTCTGAACTAGTTAAAAAGTAAAAGACATTTTAAATGAAGTTTGTTTTACTTTCTTCTTAGAACTTTTCAGTTTCATCTTTCTTTATTGCACAAATGTGTCAGCAACATGTTTTAAGGTAAATAATTTAAAGTACATCGGCAATGTTTGCAAGATGATATTATTACCCTTGTGGCAACCTTATTTGGCATGTTAATAAATGTAATAAGGTGAAAAATAATATATAATGATCATGAACTTTATCAGTTTATTTGACTATTTAGTTCTTCATAACACTTGCCTTTAACCACTACTGATAATTTGTTGCAGGGAGATGAAAGTCACTTCATTAACAACACCATCCTTTATACAATGCCTAGAGACACAAGAGACTGCATATGATAACATCTGGAACAACAAACAAACTGCTGGAGGAACTCAGTGTTTTTAGCCATATCTGTGGGCAGAAAGAACTGTTGCTATTTTGGGTTGAAACTCATAATCAGGACCACCCATTATAAAATGCCTGACTGAAATGATGCCGATCTAACAGGTAACGCTATAGTTCTTACCTATCATCACTGATTAAGACATCATAATTTCTAACAAAATGGATGCTCATGAGATGACCAACTGAGCTGTTACTTGCACATTTTACACTGTATTTCTAATAGATTACACAGAAATGAACAGTACAAAGCATATTTTTGGTCTATGCTGATGTTTATGCTCCACAATAAAGCAGGCTACATTATTTCAACTGCAAAATCTCCATACCTTTCTCTCTCATATATTTCCCACACTTTTCTTTTAGAGCATAAAATAAAATATTCCTCTAACCAAATCAACAAGAAATTAGCACAAATAAATCACGTGAATCTCTATTTTTGGATCAGGTCATTAGCATGTTAAGTTGTTTGGAAAACGTGATAAATGTAAGTTATTTTGCTTTCTGAGATCAATTCCATTAATCAGTACAAAACATAAATTATCAAAAATATTGATTCTGAATTTACTCATTTATTTTAATTAACAAATAAAGTACTTTAATTATATTTTGAGAATGTATTATAATTTCCTGAAAACTTATGGTTGCCTTACCACATTAAAAGTGCTATAATAGCATATCATTGTTCTGCTATACTTTTACATGATGCTGTTTCATATGAACCCTCATATATATAACACCCAAATTGCTAATGACTTTTCTTTTTAAAGAAAGAAAAAATATTCTACTTACTAACTACAATTAAGTTTTTTTTCCTGCTTGTCTTATTCAAGGTCTTATAATTACTATTGTGATAACTTGATTGTTCTATAAAGTCATCCCTTTAGCTTTATAATAATTTCTGTCTCTGCAGTGGCCAATGCTTACATCATTTAAAGCCCCTTCCATATGCGCTCTCGGAATGCCAAATCACTAGAGTTCATATTCACACTAGCAATATTAATGCTAGACAGTGCTCTAGAAAGGCTGCAACTTGAAAGGTACTGTGGCAACCTGAAAAGTATACTGTGCAATTGAAGAAGTAAAAGACAATAATAAGATTAATCCTACTGGTAGTGATGAGTTACATTAGAATTTGATCTATTTGGACAATGCCTTGACTCACATGTCCAAAACAGACAATTCAGAAGAGACCTTGTAAAAGTTTTTGATGCACTCTCAAAACACTTCATGTGTTTTGAGAGACAAAACACAAAATCAAAACCATATGTTGGTCTATGGGAAGAGATGATTTAGATTCAGGGTTCTGAAAAGCAGTAAGAATGTTTCCCAGAAGGTGATCAAAAACTGGAATAGTTTATCAGGCAAGCTATAAGTCAGAGTTCAGTGATAGAGTATTTATCTCAGATCTAAATACAGAGCTTTGGGCACTTAATCTAGCTTGATAATTCAGAGCAATAATGAAGGACTGTTGAACTGTAAGAGGTAATAATTTTGGGAAGATGTTAAACCAAAGGCTTAAATGGTCCCCAAGAAGGCCATAAAAAAAATCCTATAGCCTTATTGCACAAATGGAACAGATAATTCTCCTAATGTCATGGTCAAAAATAGTCAATGAAGTAAAAGAGCAGCGATAATCTTATGGAATGGCAAAGCAGGCACCAGCAACCAGAGGCCTACTCCTGCAAATAAATTATGTTTTTATATTATACACTTCTCTATTTTCTTGCTCTTCTGTCAATGCAGCCAAACTGAACTGCATTAGTGGTCCAATGGATTGTCAACAACTGTGAAAGTAATGGTGTATCCCTTTAAGTGTTGTACAAACAAGTCTGCTTGGACCCAATTTATTGTGTGTGAACCTTGCTTATGCTGAAGTTTGTGGCCTGAACAGGCAGGAGCGGCATTAACTTGTACAACAATTAATTCTGCAGCAGCATTCTCAGCATGTTTCAAGCACAAGTCGTAAAGCAGTTGAAGCCACACGATTGAGAACTCATTCTGTTTTTTTTTTGTTCATGTTGGAAAGAACTAACAACAATATTCAGAAATCAATTTTATGCAGTAATTCAATCTAAGGACATTGATGTGCACAATCTGATTGAATTTTATGCCAAAGTCATTCTAGACTTATTTAAGGAAAAAGTTGGTTGTGAATGGGAAGGTGGCAGCAGTCAAGAAAGGTCACATCATTTGCCTATTTTATAATCATATGATCAGGACTTGCTTCTTGTGAAGAGATGAGATTAACAAAACTAAGGGGATAAGAGAATAAGCATGAACATCCCCATTTCAGAATGTCACTTACTTTCTAAAAATAAAATTTTGTAGCCTTTCACCTTTTATTCTCCTCCATGAACAGATTTTGTTTGAATCAGAAATGGAAAGTTGTGGATCCCACAGATTCTTTAAAAAGAAATAACACCACACTATTTGCTGGTACTTACCAATATCCAAAATACTCACTAAATTCTTGACAGATCATGTGACAAAGTTCTCGTTTTCCAGAGGCCTGGACCCCAACCAGAACCAACATTGGATATGGAATATCAAAGGTAGGCAAAGTGCTGCAGAGGAAAATGAGAAACAGGTTATTAAAAGGTTAATGTCCTAAACCTGGAACGAATGAAAGACCATCAGGACATGTACTTTTCACAAGGGGCGAGAGATCCAAATACTTAGGAATGTTTCACTATACATCATGTTTTAGTGATATGACATTAAACATAAAATGTGCCTGTCGTTTGAAGAGTAAAAATGAAGAGAAGAACTCCCATGGCACTGTTTCATGGTAAAGCAAACTTCTATTCAGGTAACAGTCATCCCTCAAATCACAAGTGATGATTTTATTTTGTGGTGAGTGAATCAGATGCAAAGTTTCCACACTGCATTTTAAAAACACTCAAAAGGCTTGGAGGTGCTATTGGATATATCAAAGCTACAAAATGTGCTAAATTAATGCAACTTCTTTATTTATGAAGCAACATTCATATGATTTGTAAAGGAGCTAGTTTCAACCAAATTAGAGTAGAAGGTGCAGGCCAAGTATCAGAAAACTGTCATTGCATTAACAATTATTAATTCTGTGTTGCTTTATTTTTGCCCCCTTTACCTTTAGCTCTGATATCACTAAATAACTGAATGTTTAATCCTGTTCTTTCACCCTGAATTCTGAATTTTGACTTTTATGTGCACTAAATAACCTAATTTTAATCAGGATGTTTTAAAAACAGAAAAAAGTATGCAACATCTGTTCCTTGAATCTTGCAGTGGGCTGCTCATGGACGAAAAGCTTGTTGCTGACCTTCTTCAATGTCAATCTAGCTCACAGTATGGGTGCACTTGGACTTATAGGCCTTTTTATCATCTGGTATATAGTTACTAGCTCGGATATCTCTAAGCATCCTGTATGGTCTCTGAAACCAAGGAAACATGTCAAAAATTTATTTTAAAACCATTATGCTGACCAAGTTCCTCAATTTCAGCACCAATTTACAATCCATATCAAAGTTATGTATTTTATAGTCTGCTTGAAAAACTAAAGAGGTGCAGCCATTTGAAAGATTTGTATCTTTCAATATGAGCTCTGAAAACAGCATTGTTATACTGGGTATTTTTCTGAAATTGTAAACTGAAGTAAAGCTAATAGGCTAACATCTCTCATACACTTACATGTAAGAATGCAGTTACTATGCTTAGCAGGTGAGTCACTAAGTATAGCAAGGAAGAGCAGGAACTTTCTGGCTGCCATTGAGAGCCTTCAATACATAAGCAAATGGGGCATATGTTGATATTAGGGAACTGTGCCACATTCTTGAGGTAAACTCAACTAGTGATATGACAGTCAATCACGACTAGTAATAATGACCAATGCATTATCCAGTTGTTTTGTATATCTATGAACAGTATGTCAAAAGGGATAGAAATATGTGGCTCATTTAGTTTATGACAAACTGTTAATCTTGTGATGCAGTTCAATGACAGGTGTCTTGGAGCAGTTGACAACAGCTCAACAAAAAGCTATATACTGACTCTTATCACAATCAAGTGAAAACCTGCAGATGCTAGATATCCGAACAACACACACACACAAAATGCTGGAGGAACTCAGCAGTTCAGGCAGCATCTATGGAAAAGAGCACAGTCGATGTTTCAGGCCGAAACCCTTCAGCAGGACTGGAGAAAAAACAGCTGAGGAGTAGATTTAAAGGGTGGGGGGGGGGAGGGGAAAGAGAACCACCAGGTGTTAGGTGAAACCTGGAGGAGGAGGGATGAAGTTAAGAGCTGAGAAGTTGATTGGTGAAAGAGACAGAAGACCATGGAAGGAAGAAAAATGGGGAGGAGCACCAGAGGGAGGTGATGGGTGGGCAAGGAAATAAGGTGAGAGAGGGAAAGGGAGATGGGAAACGGTGAAGAAGAGGGGGTGGGGGGGCATTACTGGAAGTTTGAGAAATTGATGTTCATACCATCAGGTTGGAGGCTACCCAAACAAAATATAAGGTGTTGTTCCTCCAACCTAAGTGTGGCCTCATCACAACAGTGGAAGAGGCCATCACACAGTGGTATGGGAATGGAAAGTGGAATTAAAATGGGTGGTCACTGGGAGATCCTGCATTTTCTGGCAAATGGAGCATAAGTGCTTTGCAAAGTGATCTCCCAATCTATGTCAGGTCTCACCAATTTATAGGCCACACCGAGAGCACCGAAAACAGTATAAGACCCCAACAGACTCACAGATGAAGTGTCGCCTCACCTGGAAGGACTGTTTAAGGCCCTGAATGGGAGTGAGGGAGGAGGTGTAGGGGCAGGTGTAGCACTTGTTCTGCTTGCACGGATAAGTGCCAGGAGAGAGATCAGTGCGAACGGACGAATGGAGGGAAAGATGTGTTTGGTGGTAAGATCCCGATGGAGGTGACAAAAGTTTTGGAGGATTACGTGCTGAATACGGAGGCTGGTGGGGTGTTAGGTGAGGACCTAACATCCTGACTCTAATGCTGTTCAGTCAGTTTCACAATGAGATTTACTAGGGTCTAGTGAAATCACTGTTGGCTTCATAGTATTTACAGCCAATCTCAGCGAGCAGAGCCACTAGCCATCCAGTAAGGTTGAATGGTTAGTGGGTTCTGCTTACTAGAATCCATCAGGTAAAACAATAATTTATCAAGTACCACCAGCTGATACCTGAATCAACCCTAACCAGTACAATATTCTGTTAAAGACATATCAACACTTCCACTGTTGCAATGAGCTATTAGAGTCAGCCTGTTGGAAAAGCATGGCAAATAACAAGGAAGAAACAATCACTGCTATTTAACTTTCCATGGGAAATGAGGGGGAAAGCATACTGACGAAGGGGCTCAGCCTGAAACGTTGACTGTTTATCATTTCCATACATGCTTCCTGTCTGCTGAGTTCCTCCAGCATTTTGTGTGTGTTGTGTGGGTAAAAAACATAGCCTATATTCAGACACAAAATGCTGGTGGACCGCAGCAGGCCAGGCAGCATCTATAGGAAGAAGCACTGTCTACGTTTTGGGCCGAGACCCTTTGTCAGGACTAACAGAAAGGAAAGATAGCAAGAGATTTGAAAGTAGGAGGGGGAGGGTGAAATGCGAAATGATTGGAGAAGAACAGAGGGGGAGGGGTGAAGCTGAGAGCTGGAAAGGTGATTGGCAAAAGGGATACAGAGCTGGCGAAGGGAAAGGATCATTGGACGGGAGGCCTAGGGAGAAAGAAAGGGGGAGGGGAGCACCAGAGGGAGATGGAGAACAGGCAAAGTGATGGGCAGAGAGAGAGAAAAAAAGAGGAAGGGGGAAAAAAACTAAATATATCAGGGATGGGGTAAGAAGGGGAGGAGGGGCATTAACGGAAGTTGGAGAACTCAATGTGCAGAAGTTCGCTGATGACACGGCCATAGTGGGGTGTGTCAGGAATGGACAGGAGGAGGAGTATAGGAAACTGATACAGGACTTTGTGATATGGTGCAACTCAAACTACCTGCGTCTCAATATCACCAAGACCAAGGAGATGGTGGTGGACTTTAGGAGATCTAGGCCTCATATGGAGCCAGTGATCATTAATGGAGAATGTGTGGAGCAGGTTAAGACCTACAAGTATCTGGGAGTACAGTTAGACGAGAAGCTAGACTGGACTGCCAACACAGATGCCTTGTGCAGGAAGGCACAGAGTCGACTGTACTTCCTTAGAAGGTTGGCGTCATTCAATGTCTGTAGTGAGATGCTGAAGATGTTCTATAGGTTAGTTGTGGAGAGCGCCCTCTTCTTTGTGGTGGCGTTTTGGGGAGGAAGCATTAAGAAGAGGGACACCTCACGTCTTAATAAGCTGGTAAGGAAGGCGGGCTCTGTCGTGGGCAAAGTACTGGAGAGTTTAACATCGGTAGCTGAGCGAAGGGCGCTGAGTAGGCTACGGTCAATTATGGAAAACTCTGAACATCCTCTACATAGCACCATCCAGAGACACAGAAGCAGTTTCAGCGACAGGTTACTATCGATGCAATGCTCCTCAGACAGGATGAAGAGGTCAATACTCCCCAATGCCATTAGGCTTTACAATTCAACCGCCAGGACTTAAGAACTTTTTAAAAGCTATTATTAATGCTTTTTGAGATAGTGATTTAGATGCATATCATATTTTTTACTGAGTTAAGTATTGTATGTAATTAGTTTTGCTACAACAAGTGTATGGGACATTGGAAAAAAAGTTGAATTTCCCCATGGGGATGAATAAAGTATCTATCTATCTATCAATGTTCATGCCATCAGGTTGGAGGCTACCCAGCCTGTATATAAGGTGGTGTTCCTCCAACCTGAGTGTGGCTTCATCTTGACAGTAGAGGAGGCCATGGATAGACATATCAGAATGGGAATGAGACGTAGAATTAAAATGTGTGGCCACTGGGAGATCCTGCTTTCTCTGGCGGACAGAGCGTAGGTGTTCTGCAAAATGGTCTCCCAGTCTGCGTCGGGTCTCACCAACATATAAAAGGCCACACCAGGAGCACAGGACGCAGTATACCAAACCAGCCGACTCACAGGTGAAGTGTCGCCTCACCTGGAAGGACTGTCTGGAGCCTTGAATGGTGGTGAGGGAGGAACTGTAAGGGCAGGTGTAGCACTTGTTCCACTTACAAGGATAAGTGCCAAGAAGGAGATCTGTGGGAAGGGATGGGGGGGGGGGGGAATGGACAAATGGACAAGGGAGTTGTGTAGGGAGCGATCCCTGCGGAAAGCAGGAAGAAGGGGGGAGGGAAAGACGTGCTTGGTAGTGGGATCCCGTTGGAGGTGGCAGAAGTTACGGAGAATTATACGTTGGACCCGCAGGGTGGTAGGTGAGAACGAGGGGAACCCTATCCCTAGTGGGGTGGCGGGTGGAAGGGGTGAGGGCAGATGTGCAGGAAATGGGAAAGATGCGTTTGAGAGCAGAGTAGATGGTGGAAGAAGGGAAGCCCCTTTGTTTAAAAAAGGAAGACATCTCCTTCATCCTGGAATGAAAAGCCTCATCCTGAGAGCAGATGCGGCGGAGACGGAGGAATTGTGAGAAGGGGATAGCATTTTTGCAAGAGACAGGGTGGGAAGAGGAATAGTCCAGGTAGCTGTGAGAGTCCGTAGGCTTATAGTAGATATCAGTAGATAAGCCATCTCCAGAGATGGAGACAGAAAGATCAAGAAAGGGGAGGGAGGTGTCGGAAATGGACCAGGTAAATTTGAGGGCAGGGTGAAAGTTGGAGGCAAAATGCTATCCCCTTCTCGCAATTCCTCCGTCTCCACACATCTGCTCTCAGGATGAGGCTTTTCATTCCAGGATGAAGGAGATGTCTTCCTTTTTTAAACAAAGGGGCTTCCCTTCTTCCACCATCAACTCTGCTCTCAAACTCAAGTCTCCCATTTCCCGCACATCTGCCTTCACCGCATCTACCCGCCACCCCACTAGGGATAGGGTTCCCCTTGTCCTCACCTACCACCCCACCAGCCTCCGGGTCCAATGTATAATTCTCCGTAACTTCTGCCACCTCCAACGGGATCCCACTACCAAGCACATCTTTCCCTCCCCCCTTCTTTCTGCTTTCAGCCGGGGGGGGGGGGGGGGGGATATAAATAAATAAATAAATAAATAAGGGATGGGGTAAGAAGAGGGGGTGCATTAACAGAAGTTAGAAAAATCAATGTTCATGCCATCAGGTTGGAGGCTACTCAGACAGTATATAAGCTGTTGTTCCTCCAACCTGAGTGTGGTTTCATCTTGACAGTAGAGGAGGCCATGGATAGACATATCAGAATGGGAATTGGACGTGGAATTAAAATGTGTGGCCACTGGGAGATCCTGCTATCCTGCTTTCTCTGGCAGACAGAGCGTAGGTGTTCAGCGAAACTGTCTCCTGCTCTGCGTCAGGTCTCACCAATATATAAAAGGCCACACCGGGAGCACCGGATGCAGTATACCACACCAGCCGACTCACAGGTGAAGTGTCGCCTCACCTGGAAGGACTGTCTGGGGCCCTGAATGGTGGTGAGGGAGGAAGTGTACGGGCAGGTGTAGCACTTGTTCCGCTTACAAGGATAAGTGCCAGGAGGGAGATCGGTGGGAAGGGATGGGGGTGGGGGACGAGTGGACAAGGGAGTCACTTTGAGAGCGATCGCTGTGGAAAGCAGAAAATTGGGGGGGGGGGGGAGGGAAAGATGTGCTTGGTAGTGGGATCTACTGATATCTACTATAAGTCTATGGAATCTCACAGCTACCTGGATTATTCCTCTTCCCACCCTGTCTCTTGCAAAAAATGCCAACCCCTTCTCGCAATTCCTCTGTCTCCACCACATCTGCTCTCAGGATGAGGCTTTTCATTCCAGGATGAAGGAGATGTCTTCTGTTTTTAAGCAAAGGGCTTCCCTTCCTCCACCATCAACTCTGCTTTCAAACGCATCTCTCCCATTTCACGCACATCTGCTCTCACCCCTTCCGCCCGCCACCCCACTCGGGATAGGGTTCCCCTTGTCCTCACCTACCACCCCACCAACCTCCGGGTCCAATGTATAATTCTCCGTAACTTCCGCCACCTCCAACGGGATCCCACTACCAAGCACATCTTTCCCTCCCCCACCTTTCTGCTTTCTGCAGGGATTGCTCCCTACGCGACTCCCTTGTCCGTTTATCCCCCCCCCCCCCCCCATCCCTTCCCACCGATCTCCCTCCTGGCACTTATTCTTGTAAGCAGAACTAGTGCTACACCTGCCCTTACACTTCCTCCCTCACCACCATTCAGGGCCCCAGACAGTCCTTCCAGGTGAGGTGACACTTCACCTGTGAGTCACCTGGTGTGGTATACTGCATCCGGTGCTCCCGGTGTGGCCTTTTATATATTGGTGAGACCCAACGCAGACTGGGAGATTGTTTTGCTGAACACCTATGCTTGGTCCGCCAGAGAAAGCAGGATCTCCCAGTGGCCACACATTTTAATTCCAAGTCCCATTCCCATTCTGATATGTCTATCCATGGCCTCCTCTACTGTCAAGATGAAGCCACACTCAGGTTGGAGGAACAACACCTTATATTCCGTCTGGGTAGCCTCCAACCTGATGGCGTGAACATTGATTTCTCTAACTTCCGTTAATGCCCCTGCCCTCCCTTCTTACCCCATCCCTTATTTATTTATTTATTTCCCCCTCCTTTTTTTCTCTCTCTGTCTCTCCCACAATCACTCTTTGCCTGCTCTCCATCTCCCTCTGGTGCTCCCCTCCTCCTTTCTTTCTCCCTAGGCCTCCTGTCCCATGATCCTTTCCCTTCTCCAGCTCTGTATCCCTTTTGCCAATCATCTTTCCAGCTCTCAGCTTCACCCCACCCCTTCTGGTCTTCTCCAATCATTTCGCATTTTCCCCTCCCCCTCCTACTTTCAAATCTTACTATCTTTTCTTTCAGTTAGCCCTGATGAAGGGTCTTGGCCCGAAACATCGACTGTGCTTTTTCCTATAGATGCTGCCCGGCCTGCTGCGTTCCACCAGCATTTTGTGTGTGTTGTCAGTATATTAGTAGTTGGAACAGATATGTACCTAAAAATAATCACTGACAACATTTCTTTACAAAGTTAAGACTATGGAGGGAAACAAGTAATGGAAGTGAAACACATATGCAATCATAAAATATTAAGAAGTGTACCAATTCATTAATAGTATAATTTTTACCTGCTTTAAATCATTGTGCTCACTTAGTAGTTACATTTAAATGTGAAATAATTTTTTAAAAATTCAACTAACATCATTGGTATGCTCCAGTGTAAAAAGGTCGTCTATTGGTCAGATTCTAATAAACATATTTTCTTCAATTTTTGTGCATGAGGTGAAATTAACATTTATCAGAGTTCATCCAAAAAAAATTAAGACCTGCCAAGGTGGAGCTTCAGGAATCAAATATGCAAGGTATGTTACCATTTTCAAAACTTAAATTGATAGGGTGTTCTTAGGTGGAATAAATTATGCAGGATCTAGTCACAAAAAGAAACTATTTCAAAGGGGATGAATATATATTTCTGTTCCTATGAATATTGCCCTTCAGCAATTAATTTCCCAACCAGTGTGCGAACATGCAAATTGACCACAAGCATTGAAGGACAGTCAAGATTACATTTACAATAAAACAAAATCTGACTTCTGCTTGAAGAGTTCACATAACAGAGAGAATTTTTTTTATCATTATTAGTATAATTTAGAATTTACACATGTTCAGCTACATCCCAGGAAGTGGCTAGGTCAGGGAAGAATGGAATGAAGATTGGCTAATATCCTAATACGGCCCTTGGCTTCATCAAATACTTCTTTAACAGGGTGCAGTAAAATACAAGATCTCTTTTTGGGGCTTCTACTTGCAACTGAAAATAACAGAAATGCACCCTTCGGTGGCCTTTTGCATCTTTTCGGCTGGTGTTCTAGCTGTCACTTCCCCTCCAGGGTAGGTTGGAGTAAGCATCGGCTCTGATAGTGTCCCTTCTGTATCCAAACCCCTGGTCTGGTAGTATTCCTTCCCTGTAATGCTTTTGATCTGGCAGTGAATCTTCCCTTTCTACAGATATGCTTCTGATGCTGTTGACTTTCCTCAGGTATGATCGTAAATGGTTTAGTTTCCAAATGAGACTCCGATAGTCACATGTTCAGACTTGAAGCACTTGGGAACAGGATCCTGTGCAAACATTGATCTGTAAGTCTAATCCAACAACTTGAAGCACAAATTATAGATTCAGGGTAATAATATTTATAAACCAACCAGTTTCATTAAAATAAAAATAATTTCTCAACACTATTTGTGGAAGTTAGCTAAATGGAACTTGCCTGCTGCTTCCCCCCCATATTTGAATAGTGAAGGTATATTTTTTGGGACTGCCCTGTTATCAAAAACTATTGGGGGGGGGGTACACAATGCCCTACAAGACATCTTTAAATGTGAAATATCCTTGGAGAGTGAGACCATATATTTTGGATACATACCTCAAGAATGGTTGAAAAGAGATAAATATTTAATGAATATACTGTTGGTGGCTGGTAAAAAGACTCTTACTAGGAAATGGTTATCATCGGAGAGCCCAACTTTAAATACATGGATGGAAATTACAATGGACATTTACAAAATGGAGAAGATAACAGCATCTGTTAATCATAAGCTGGAACAATTTGATTCATACTGGGAAAAATGGTTTAACTACATAATGCCTCATAGGTCTGATTTTATTCTCACAAATCAATGAATCTGTTGTAAAAAAAAATCACTCCCTACTTGTACATAGTTCTTTCCTTTTGCTTGTTTTTTCTTTCCACTCTTTTCTATAAGTGTATACCTCAGATAAATACTTTTTGGAGATTTGTGATATATATGATTATATGATATATATGTACAATGTCTGAAATACATCTTATGGAAATGTTTGTTTGATGATGAACTTCAATAAAAAAATAAATTACAAAAAAAAAAATGAATAGTGAAGGTATTTCTTTTTATTTGCTGGAAGAGCCAGAAAGATTTTTGATACCAGTAATTGTTTCAATGTATTTTAATAATATGCAAATCAGAAAATGGAGGAGAGCCCTTGCTTCATTTAAATTAGTCAATGTAGAAAGAATTTGGGGTTACCCACTATGCTATGATTTTCTCCAACAATCAAAAATGCCAATGCCAATCATAGCTTAAAAGGAATGTGACATAGTAGAAATTTTGTGATAAAACCCTCAAAGAATCCAATGACAATGTTACAGTGAACATTCAATGTCATTAATAACATTCAACGTGCTGCCCAAGGCTAAGCAGAGTAGGAATAACCTGCCTTTTTTTCTCCAAAAATAATAACTTCTCATCAGTAAAACTGGCATAGATAAATTGAAAGCAAGTTCGTAATGAGCAAATGGATTAAAAAGGTTGAATCTGACTACTTTAAACTCCAGTCTATAGGTGCCGCAATCTTCAAGCGCCCTCTAGGGGCTCAGAACATATCTTGAATCAATGACTTTTGTAAATTATGACTTACCTGTCATAAATCCTCTGGGGCTGTAGAAAACTATACATAATATTGGTCATATGATCGTTGGCAGCTACCACTTCAGGAGGAGGGTTGTATTTATTGATGGCCAGAACCTGGGGAGAAGTAGCTAATGTAAGTATGTTTTTCCTTTACTTCTGTCAGGGTCAGCATTATTATGCTTAGTTCATGGATAAGCAATTAGGAAATCTGAACCCAGTACTACAGAGCTTTACAACATTGGTGTGAACACAAATATCACTATGAGATCTTGGGCTTATGCACTGCAGCTTTCCCTCAAAAGTATCTATATTATTTTGCTTTAAACCACACCATGTGATAGTGTGAGCCACTTCCTTCTTCGTCTCTCAATAAAAGAATTATATTTCCTTTTGATTTATTTGTCTCTACCTTACTTCTGTGGCCTGCATTCCTGGAATAATCTTCATGTTTATCAAACTAACTCATCAAACTTAGAAACATAGAAAACCTACAGCACAATACAGGCCCTTTGGCCCACAATGCTGTGCCTAACATGTACTTACTTTAGAAATTGCCTAAGGTTACCCATAGCCCTTTTTTTTTCTAAGCGCCATGTACCTATCCAGGAGTCTTTTAAAAGACCCTATTGTATTCGCCTCCACCACCGTCGCTGGCAGCCTATTCTACACACTCACCACTCTCTGCGTAAAAAACTTACCCCCGGCATCTCCTCTGTACCTACTTCCTAGCACCTTAAAACTGTGCCCTCTCATGTTAACCATTTCAGCCCTGGGAAAAAGCCTCTGACTATCCACACGATCAATGCCTCTCATCATCTTATACACCTCTATCAGGTCACCTCTCATCCTCCGCCACTCCAAGGAGAAAAGGCCGAGTTCACTCAACCTATTCTGATAAGGCATTCTCCCCAATCCAGGCAATATTCTTGTAAATCTCCTCTGCACCCGTTCTATGGCTTCCACATCCTTCCTATAGTGAGGCGACCAGAACTGTGCACAGTACTCCAACTTAAATATATTATTATGAAAAATACCGTCAGACATTTTTCACTTCACTAACTCTGGATGTTTCCAAAACACTTCATAGCCTTTGAAATGTAGTCACAGCCGTAATATTGGAAACCTCTCAATCCACTTTCACAAAGTGTGATAAATATCAATACGATAACAGTTGGATAATTTTAATTATGTTGATTAAAGGATAAATATTGGGCAGACTATTAGAGATCACTCCCTTGCTCTTGTTAAAAATGTTGCCATATCATTCTTTGTGCCGACTAATGAGAGCAGACGAGACAGTTCTAAAGTTATTTGAAGGACCACACCTCTGACATAATAGCGCTCTCTTGCTCCTCAGAATCAGAATCAGGTTTAATATCACTGACATATGTCATGTAATTTGTTGTTTTGCGGCAGCAGTATATTGCAATACATGAAAATTTAAAAAAACTATAAATTACAAAAGAAATACATATAATTCAACAAATAAACTTTTCCAACCAGGTACAGGTGTTGATTATAATTGATGTTTCAATGACAAACTATGCCATGAAGATATAATCGATACCGGTACCCAGCTGGAGCCTGAGAGGAGTTTATTCATCATTTATGCCAGGAAAGCACTAGATCCTTTTTCATATGTTATTCAATTCAAGTTGAATTGTCAATCAACCATAAGTGACAACATTACTCTGGGACCAAGGTGAGAAACACAGTAACAATAGTCACACACAGCACATTCAAGATAGCAAGTACAAGTAAGATACAGCCATGCAAAAAAAAAGTTCAGACTGAGTCTATGAATGCCATAGAGATCTGCAGCTGAGCACAACAGAGCTTGTCTTCTACCGAGTGAACACCAACTCCAGCCTGGGTGCTGTGCCACCCTATCCCCCGTGGAGCACACCGGATCTGACTCCTCTCTCCCAGTGGCTGTAAACAGGCGACACCGCAGCTTGAGGCCTAGTCTTGTTACGACTGACGCCACGCAGCTCCCCTGCCTGCCAATAAATCAGTGAATTGGATAGCAACGTGCCACTTTTAACAATGTCCAAAAGGGTTTTGCAATCACAAGAAAAGTGACTCGCTGTTAGACTACATGCCTCCTTCATTCACCAAGTCCTATGCAGGCGGCAGCACGATCGGCACCAAATCCAGCTCCTTCAGTTTCTCTGCCAATGAGCAACTCGGTAAGGCAGTACTGCAGTACCTTAGGTTATTAATGTCGGGTGGGGGGGGACCTTGCAATCAGATGTTTAAAAAGGACAGAAACACCCTTTGTTGACCACACAAAAGCCACTGTGATCGAATGCACCGCCATCTTACTGGAAGATTAAATTAGGCAAGTAGTGCAAAGAGAACAAAAACAGAATAGTGTCATAGTGTTCACAGGTTCATTGTCAAATCAGAAATCCGATGGCAGACGGGAAGATGCTGTTCCCTAAACATTGAGTATGTGTCATCAGGCTCCTGCCCCAGAATAAAACTAATTCTTGCACTAGAATACGATCTGAACCTACAGCCTTATATTCAGAGATGATAGTGCTGCCAACTAAGTAATAACTATTCATAAGACCATAAGACATAGGAGCAGAATTAGCCCATTTGGCCTATCAAGTCTGTTCTGCTATTCAATCTTGGCTGATCCTTTTTTCCCCTCCTCAGCCCCACTCCCCGGCCTTCACCCCATAACCTTTGATGCCACATCCAATCAAGGACCTATCAATCTCTGCACTAAAATCACCCAACAACCTGGCCTCCACAGCTGCCTGCGGTTAACAAATTCCACAAATTCACCACCCTCTGGCCAAATAAATTTCTCTCCATCTCTGTTTTAAATGGACACCCCTCTATCCTGAGGCTATGCCCTCTTGTCCTAGACTCCCCCACCATGGGAAACATCCTTTCCACATCTACTCTGAATAGGCCTTTCAACATTCAAAAAGCTTCAGTGAGGTCCCCCCTCAACCTTCTAAATTCCAGCAAGTACAGACACAGAGCCATCAAATGTTCTTCATATGATAACCTTTTAATTCTCAGAATCATCTTTGTGAACCTCCTCTGAACCCTCCTTAATGCCAGCACATCTTTTCTTAGATGAGGAACCCAAAACTGTTCATAATGCTCAAGGTGAGGCCTACCAGTGCCTTATAACGCCTCAGCATCACATCTCTGCTCTTGTATTCTAGACCTCTTGAAATGAATGCTAACACTGCATTTGCCTTCCTCACCATCAGCTCTACCCGCAAGTTAACCTTTAAGGACTCCCAAGTCCCTTTGCATCTCAGACTTTTGTATTTTCTCCCCATTTGGAAAATAATCTGCACATTTATTTATGCCACCAAAGTGCATGGACCATGCATTTTTCCAACAGTGTATTTCACTTGCCACTTTCTTGCCCATTCTCCTAACCTGTCTAAGTCCTTCTGTGGCCTGCCTATTTCCTCAACACTACCTAACCTTCCACCAGTCTTAGTATAATCTGCAAACTTGGCAACAAAGCCAATCTATTCCAGCATCTAAATTATTGATATACAGCAGTAAAAAGTGGTCCCAAAACCAACCCCTGCGAAACACCACTGGTCAAAGAAGCCTAGTCTGTTCAGTTGTAACCCTACAGTTCTGAACAGTAATTATCCACTGTTTATTTGTATATAAAACCTGACTCAATTCTATATTCATTGTTGCCAGACTCGTGGCATAACACTGGATAAATGGGACATTTAGCAGAGTGTCCAGAGCCTTGTACAATACAAACTATCTATCTTGGAGGCAAGGACAATCTGGAAAAAAAAGTTTTAATTTAAAATATTTAATGCACTTTCTTATTTAGATTCCAGCATTGATACACATCCTTAAATCATGTCCACACCAACGTCAATTTGAAAAAACACTATCATCTGGGAATCCTACGTTAATAGCTTGAGTTTAAGTGTGAAGTAGCACATTGATTTCAATCTGATTCTACCAATAACCAATTTTTCTTCCATTGTGTCTATAGGATAGGCAAAAAATAAATTTAATCTAATGTGCCTGAAGTTACAAGTGATTAATCCAAATTATAAATTAAATAATGTAAGGATGTCATTTATAAACACTCAAACTTAATTTCTACAAAAAAATATGATTAAAGTTCTCTCTTCCAATCAAAATTAATAATAGAACATGGAAATACAGTGGATTCCAGTTAACTGGGACACATTGGGATCAATACATTTTGGCCCAATTAAGCGGCTGTCCCAATTAGCCAAAAGTTTCATGGAAATACTTAAAAAGGTACAAAAAAGAAAAATTACTATTTAATTGAGTAGCGAACTATGTATTTAAATGAAATATAGAACAAATTAGAACACTAGCAATACTACTACAGCACTATAAAACTGTGTATTAGTTCCTAATATTTATTGGTGGAGGAATTTATCTGCTGCGTTCTTTTGATTGACTGTAAATGAATCAATCAAATCAGCGCAGGTCACGAGTGTAAATTTCCCTCGGGATCAATAAAGTATGTCTGTCTGTCAAATAATGGATTGCCTTCATACAATGCTATCAACAATTGCAAACTTTAAGCCTCCATTTTCTCTGTAACATTCAGGATGATTGTTGATATCCTCAATTTTTTTGTAGTTCCTATCTTTTGTAGTTGTTTAATTTTTACCCTCGGTCATTTCTGACACTTCACAAGTCTGAATGCTTGAAATCGCATTGAGCAAAACATTATTTTTGCTGACTTGCAGTGACAAAAACACATCTTTTTGAACACAAACACATGCAACTGACACTATTTAAAAACTGCTTGCTCTGAACACAGTATAGTGTCTAAACGGCTACACAAATTAGTACAGCTGACACTAGTTAGGAACTGTCAGCAACAGACTCCTGCCACAATTAAGTGGCACAGTGTCCCAAATAAACAAAGGGAATCACGACTATTTTCTTAATTAGTTTTTTTTCCCCTCAAGAAGTGGCTGCCCTGATTAATCAATGGCTCAATTAACTGGCATCCACTGTAATTACATTCTGTGATTTTTTCAATAGTAATTACGGATGTATTATAAGACATAGCGTCACAGAGTCATAGAAAAGTTTAACATAGAAGCAGACCCTTCAGTCCATGCTGAACCACTTAAACTGCCTACTCCCATCAACCTACATCTGGACCATAGCTCTCCATACCCCTACTATCCATGTACCTATCCAAACTTCTCTTGAACATTGAAATCTAGCTTGTATGCACCGCTTGCGCTGGGAGCTCATTCCACACTCTCACCCCCCCTCTGAGTGGAGAAGTTTCCCTCACGTTCCCCTTAAACATTTCACCTTTCGCCCTTAACCCATGACCTCAAGTTGCAGTCCCACCTAACCTCAGTGGAAAAGGCATGCTTACATTTACCCTATCTATACCCCTCATAATTTTGTATGCCTCTGTTAAATCTCCTCTCAATCTACTATGTTCCAAGGAATAAAGTCCTAACCTATTCAATATTTCCTTATAACTCAGGTCCTCCAGTCCCAGCAACATCCTTGTAAATTTTCTGTTTACTCTTGCAACCTGATTTACATTTCTCCTATAGGTAGGTAACCAAAACTGTAAACAATACTTCTGATTAGGCCTCACCGACATCTTGTACAACTTCAACCTAACATCCTATCTCCAATACTCAATACTTTGATTTATATAGGCCAAAGTGCCAAAAGCTTTCTTTATGACCCTATCCACCTGTGATGCCACTTTCAGTGAATTATGGACCTGTATTCCTATATCCCTTTGTTCTATCAGACTCCTCAGTGCCCTGCTGCTCATATGTAACACCTACCCTGGGTGGTCCTAAGCAAGTGTAACACCTCACACTTGTTGGCATTAAATTCTATCTGCCATTTTCAGCTGCTTTTTTCAATTGGTCCAGATGCTGTTGCAGTTCTGGCTGTCTTCCTCGCTGTCCACTACACCCCCAGTCTTGGTGTCATTCGCAAATTAGCTGATCCAGTTAACCACATTATCATCCAAAGCATTGATATAGATGACAAACAACAATGGTGCCAAAAGCGATCCCTGTGGCATTTCACTAGTTGCAGCCTCCAGTCAGAGAGGCAACCATCTAATACCACTCTCTAGCTTCTCCCACAAAGCCAATGTCTAATCCAATTTATTACTTCATGTTGAATGCCAAGCGACTGAACCTTCTTAACCAACCTCCCATGCGGGACCTTGTCAAATGCCTTACTAATGCCACCCAGGCAACATCCACTGCCTTGCTTTTATCAACTTTCTTGGTAATTTCCTCGAAAAACTTATTAAGTTTGGTTAGACACCATCTACCATGCACAAAGCCATGCAGACTATCCCTAATCAGCCCAAGATCTTAAGGCACAAACTAACGGAGATGGGAGTAGACTCTCACATGGTGGATTGGATAGTGGACTACTTGACAGATAGACCTCAGTATGTGCGGTTGGGAGACTGTAGGTCTGACACGGTGGTCAGCAGCACAGGAGCGCCGCAGGGAACCGTACTCTCTCCGGTCCTGTTCACCCTGTACACATCAGACTTCCAATATAACTCGGAGTCCTGCCATGTGCAGAAGTTCGCTGATGACATGGCCATAGTGGGGTGTGTCAGGAATGGACAGGAGGAGGAGTATAGGAAACTGATACAGGACTTTGTGATATGGTGCAACTCAAACTACCTGCGTCTCAATATCACCAAGACCAAGGAGATGGTGGTGGACTTTAGGAGATCTAGGCCTCATATGGAGCCAGTGATCATTAATGGAGAATGTGTGGAGCAGGTTAAGACCTACAAGTATCTGGGAGTACAGTTAGACGAGAAGCTAGACTGGACTGCCAACACAGATGCCTTGTGCAGGAAGGCACAGAGTCGACTGTACTTCCTTAGAAGGTTGGCATCATTCAATGTCTGTAGTGAGATGCTGAAGATGTTCTATAGGTCAGTTGTGGAGAGCGCCCTCTTCTTTGTGGTGGCGTGTTGGGGAGGAAGCATTAAGAAGAGGGACGCCTCACGTCTTAATAAGCTGGTAAGGAAGGCGGGCTCTGTCGTGGGCAAAGTACTGGAGAGTTTAACATCGGCAGCTGAGCGAAGGGCGCTGAGTAGGCTACGGTCAATTATGGAAAACTCTGAACATCCTCTACATAGCACCATCCAGAGACAGAGAAGCAGTTTCAGCGACAGGTTACTATCGATGCAATGCTCCTCAGACAGGATGAAGAGGTCAATACTCCCCAATGCCATTAGGCTTTACAATTCAACCGCCAGGACTTAAGAACTTTTTAAAAGCTATTATTAATGCTTTTTGAGATAGTGATTTAGATGCATATCATATTTTTTACTGAGTTAAGTATTGTATGTAATTAGTTTTGATGCAACAAGTGTATGGGACATTGGAAAAAAAAGTTGAATTTCCCCATGGGGATGAATAAAGTATCTATCTATCTATCTATCTATCTATCTATCTATGTCTATCCAAATACTCAAAATTTTTGGCACCACACACGGATTACCATTCTGATCTTTCAGAGGATCAGCTTTGTCCCTTGCAATCCTTTTGTTCTTCACATATCTGTAGAATCCCTTAGGTTTCTCCTTTACCCTGTCTGCTAAAGCAACCTCATGCCTTTTTTTTTTAAACTCTCCTGATTTCTTTCTTAAGTGTTCTCTTGCATTTCTTCTATGACCATAACACCTTAAGATAAGGAGCAGAATTAAGCCATTTGGCCTATTGAGTCTGCTCTGCCATTTCATCATGGCAGATCCAATTTTCCTCTCAACCTCAATCTCCTGCCTTCTCCCCATATCCCTTCATATTTCATAAGTACCTCAATTGCTTCTACCTGCTAATACCTGCTATGAACTAACACGAGGAAATCTGCAGACGCTGGAAATTCAAACAACACACACAAAATGCTGGTGGAACGCAGCAGGCCAGGCAGCACCCATAGGAGAAGTACTGTCGACGTTTTGGGCTGAGACCCTTCGTCAGGACTAGTCTCAGCAGTACTTCTCCTATGGATGCTGCCTGGCCTGCTGTGTCACCAGCATTTTGTGTGTGTTACCTGCTATGAACTTCCTTTTTTTCTTAACCAGGGTCTCAATATCTCTTGAAACCCAAGGTTCCCTAAACCTGTTATCTTTACCTTTTATTTTGACAGGCATATACAAGCTTTGTACTCGAAATTTCACTTTTAAAGGCCTCCCACCCACACCTTTGCTGGAAAACAGCCTGTCCCAATCCACACATGCCAGATCCTCTCTGATACTATCAATGTTAAGAATCTCAACCTGTGGACCAGTCCTATTTTTTCCCATATTTACTTTGAAATTTATGACATTATGATCAACAGATGCAAGGTGTTCCCCTTCACAAACTTCTGTCACCTGCCCTGTCTTATTCCCAAACAGCAGATCAAGTATTGAACAGCCTCTTGTTGGGACTTCTTAAGATTAAGAAAACATTTTGAAATACATTTGACAAACACTATCCCAATTAGCCTTTTTACAGTATGGGAGTCCTTGTCAATATGTATAAAGTTAAAATTACCTACTAAAACAACCTTATGTTTCTTGCAGCATTCTACAATCTCTCTTCATGTGGAATCTCAGTCTTCAACAATACACAAAATTTTTCCCTGAACATTTTGAGACATTTCAGCTGCTGACTTCTCAGTTTCAATAAAGCTGTCTAACTCCACACCCATTTGAATTGGTTAGTTTTATGTAAGAAGTGAAACCGCAAGTCAAAATGCCTCAGAAAATAGTTGTTAAGACAGGAATAAATCACAAACCTAATTAAATATGTGCAAATTTTTGTGCACTCAATTTATCATCAAGGTACATATACATCATTCTTTTTACAGTACTGCAGTCTTCAAGCTCTGTTATAATTCTTGCAAAATGCTTTAATTCTTAGCCTCGGGTCATTCTAATATAATAGCTAACATAGTCACTACTGAATTATACAGCTTTATAGAAACAGTTTCAGAAGAGTTCCAGACACACTGAATCAAAGCACCTTGAAAGAATTTGGACATTATACAATAAAACCTAAATTAAATTAAGCAAAGTACTTAGTTGCTAAACTTCACTAAATTAATTAAGGACCAGTCATATCGACAATAAACATACTTAATTGACAATAGCCTAACAAGCTTCTTAAAAAACATAAGGTGTTCAATCAGGTCCATTAATATGCCAATAATTATTTGTACTATTTGACCAGAAGTATTTTTTTAAATACAAAACATAAGAACAGCTTAAAAACATAAGGCAGCTCTAACAACAGCGAGGGCCAAACTGTCCCGAGCCATCAGAGGGGCAAAGTGTGCACATGCCCAGCTAATCCACAGTCACTTCCAGGACAGCGGCGTCACGCGGCGCATGTGGAAGGGCATCCAGGACATCACCAATTACAAGACATCACCTGATTGTGCAGGTGATGCCTCCCTCCCAAATGTGCTGAATAACTTCTACGCCCGGTTTGAGGCGGAAAATGACTTGGCGGCGAGGAAGTCCACCCCTCCTACAAATGACCAGGTGCTGTATCTCTCCGTGGCTGACGTGAGAAGAACCCTGTGCAGGGTCAACCCATGGAAGGCTGCTGGACCAGACAACATCCCTGGTAGAGTGCTCAGAGGATGTGCGGACCAGCTAGCAGATATTCTCATTGACATCTTCAACATCTCCCTGAGCAGCGCCACCATTCCAACATGCTTCAAGGCGGCCACCATCGTCCCCGTGCCAAAGAAGTTTTCAGTGTCCTGCCTAAATGACTACCGTCCCGTTGCACTTACATCCATCATCATGAAGTGTTTCGAGAGGCTCGTCATGAGGCATATCAAGACCCTGCTGCCCCCCTCACTGGACCCCCTGCAGTTTGCGTACCGTCCCAACCGCTCAACAGATGACACCATTGCCACCACCCTCCACCTGGCTCTAACCCACCTGGACAAAAAAGACACATACGCTCGGATGCTGTTCATAGACTTCAGTTCAGCATTCAACACAATCATCCCTCAGAAACTGATTGGAAACCTGAGCCTACTGGGCCTGAACACCTCCCTCTGCAACTGGATCCTGGACTTCCTGACTGGGAGACCGCAGTCAGTCCAGATCGGGAGCAGCATCTCTAACACCATCACACTGAGCACGGGGGCCCCCCAGGGCTGTGTGCTCAGTCCACTGCTGTTCACTCTGCTGACCCACGACTGTGCTGCAAAACACAGCTCGAACCATATCATCAAGTTCGCCGATGACACGACCGTGGTGGGTCTCATCAGCAAGAATGACGAGTCAGCTTACAGAGAGGAGGTGCAGCGGCTAACAGACTGGTGCAGAGCCAACAACCTGTCTCTCAATGTGAACAAAACAAAAGAGATGGTTGTTGACTTCAGAAGGGCACAGAGCGACCACTCTCTGCTGAACATCGATGGCTCCTTGGTAGAGATCATTAAGAGCAGCAAATTTCTTGGTGTTCACCTGACAGAGAATCTCACCTGGTCCCTCAACACCAGCTTCATAGCAAAGAAAGCCCAGCAGCATCTCTACTTTCTGCGAAGCTGAGGAAAGTCCATCTCCTGCCACCCCCCATCCTCATCACATTCTACAGGGGTTGTATTGAGAGCATCCTGAGCAACTGCATCACTGCCTGGTTCGGAAATTGCACCATCTCGGATCACAAGACTCTGCAGCGGATAGTAAGGTCAGCTGAGATCATTGGGGTCTCTCTTCCCACCATCACGGACATTTACACTACACGCTGCATCTGCAAAGGAAACAGCATTATGAAGGTCCCCATGCACCCCTCATACAATCTCTTCTCCCTCCTGCCGTCTGGGAAAAGGCTCCGAAGTATTTGGGCTCTCACGACCAGACTATGTAACAGTTTCTTCCCCCAAGCTATCAGACTCCTCAATACCCGAAGCCTGGACTGACACCTTGCCCTACTGTCCTGTTTATTATTTATTGTAATGCCTGCACTGTTTTTGTGCACTTTATGCAGTCCAGTGTAGGTCTGTGGTCTAGTGTAGCTTTCTTTGTGTTGTTTTTTTTACATAGTTCAGTCTAGTTTTTGTACCGTGTCATGTAACACCATGGTCCTGAAAAACGTTGTCTCATTTTTACTAAGCACTGTACCAGCAGTTATGGTCGAAATGACAATAAAAGTTGACTTGATTTGAAGAAGAAAATGAAGATTCTGACAATAATCATAAGGATTCAGACACTGATCTTCTGTGTTTTTGGAGAAATCTGGTCATGTATTGATAGTTAATGTCCATGTTTTAACTTCAACAAAAAGCTTGAATGGAGGACGGGTTATCAGTAATTGCAGCCTAATTTTGCTGGCAAGATGTTTTAAAAAGCGGTCATTTCCTACAATATTCTGAGTTAACTGTGCTATACGGTTAACCTTCAAAACTTAACATTAAATCAGGACATCCCCAGGAAAAGCAAGCTGAAAGCAAAGGGAAAAAAATGAGAACTATTAAAAACTACAACATATTTGAATATATACAAGATGTAGAGCTGATGGCTAGAATTTTTCAAAGAAGCATTTTTATTACAGATGGTTATGCTGCATTCCAGAATATTGATGAACAGATTTCCAATTCACTTGGCTTTTTTAATATTTTCCAAAGAATTCTCAATTTACCTTATCAGATGTTTTCACTTGTTTATTATCCAGTTCAGTCAGTTTCTGTATGATGAAAAGAACCCATAACAAATAATCTGGGTTTCCCTAGTGGTATGAAACAATAAAAAAAGAACTGGCTTAACACAAATACTGAAAATTAAAATACTATATTAAAATCAATCTATTCATGATATCTTTCCATTTCCTAAAGCGACCTTTTTGTTGTTCAGTTTTGTCTCTACTTTTGAAATACAAATTGGAAATTAGACGTTAATGTCTAAGAAACTAATGCAATGCATCAAAGGACTTAAAAATAGCTGAGATGCAAGATAGTACAGAGAGCCACCATGACTGAAAATAAATATGACAAGAGCAATCAAGAGGAAACAGCAAGATTGGCTTGAAATTCTGCAGAAAGTAGGGGTAAAGGCAAATTAAGGAATCCTTCAGTTTTATAATTTTTTTTAAAAAAGGTAGGATTGTTTAGTAAATCTCAAATTCAATATGACGAGGATGCATTGCAACTAATAACCAGTAAGTCTTTTGGAATGAAATAGATTTACTCTGAAAAATGAGAATACCATGAAGGCTCTTGTTATTTACTAAATCCAATATGGATCTTGGACAAAATAGCATTAGGAATACAATTGGTTTCAGCATCATTTATTCATGGATTCATTAATTCATTCTTCCATTCTGTGCCATGTTATATGACGTGGGTGATCATGGTCTTAACCATGATTGTTCTTGGGAAGTTTTTCTGAGAAGTGGCTTGCCATTGCCTTCTTCTGGCCAGTGTCTTTATAAGATGGGTGACGCCAGCCATTATCAATACTCTTCAGAGATTTCTGTCTGGCATTAATGGTCACATAATCAGGACATCATATGCACCAGCTGCTCATACAACCACCCACCACCTGCTACCATGGCTTCACATAACCCTGATTGGGGGGCTACGCAGCTGCCACACCTTGCCCAATGGTGATCTGCAGACAAATGGAGGAAAGGAGCGCTTTACACCTCCTGTGGTAGAGACATATCTCCACCCCACCACCCAGTTCATGAATTGCACGTCAAAATAACAACCAAAGTCCCAAATCCTGACCAGTGTTCTATATTCAAAACAAATTTATGGACCAAAAACTTATCTAGTTGTGATGCATTTAGGCTAAGGAGCCTGCTGAAACTCATACTTGATGATTAATCATTTGATACCAGCATGGACAGAAGACTGGAAGACTGGCTTTTTGTCATTGTTTGCCAGTGACTAGTGGTGTTCTGCAGGGGTTGGTGTTGGGTTCACTACCTTTCACGTTATATACTAATGATCTGGAAGATGGAATTGATCGCTTTGTGGCCAAATTTGATAAAAGGAAAGGTGAAGCGTAAAGCACTGTTGAGGAAGCATAGAGTCTGCAGTAGGACTTAGATTAAGAAAGTAGTCAGTGGCAGATAGAATATAGTGTCGGGAAACATATGGCCATGCACTTTGTTATAAAGTATAAAGATGTAGGCTATTTTCTAAATGGGGAGTGAATTCAAAAACCAGAGGTGCAAAGGGACTTTGGAGTCCTAGTGCAGAATTCCATAAAGGTTAACTTGCAGGTTGAGTCAGTGGTAAGGACAGAAAATGCAATGTTAGCTTTCATTTCAAGAGGATTAGAATATAAAAACAAGGATGTAATGCTGAAGCTTTGTTAGACATTGGTCAGACTGCAAATAGCACAGTTTGGGGCCTCATATCTAAGAAAGTATTTGCTGGTATTAGACAGGGTCCAGAGGAGGTTCATGAGAATGATCCCAGGAATAAAAGAGTTAACACCACTAGATATGGGCCTCCAGTCAGTGATGTAACCCTTTACTACCATTCTCTGACTTCTCATACAAAGCCAATGTTGAATCTAATTTACTACCTCATCCTGGGAAATAGTGGGAGAGTCTAAGACCAGAGGGCACAGCTTCAGAATAGAAGGACATCCCTTTCAAACAGAGGTAAGGAGGAAATTTTTTTAGCCAGAGGGTGGTGAATCTGTGGAATTTAATGCCACAGATGGCTGTGGAGACCAAGTCTTTGGGTATATTTAAACTTGAGACTGATAGGTCAGAGTATCAAAAGTTGTGGACTCGAGTGGAAAAATAAATCAGCCATCATTGAAATGCTGAGCAAATATGATGGGACAAGTGGCCTAATTCAGCTCGATGTTTTATGGTAGCCTTATATGTTTGGCCTCAAGAGTTAAAAGATGAGTCACTTTGGACATGCAGTAGTTAATGTTAATACGTCACAACTATGAATTAAACAAAACATACATCATTGATAATTTAAAATTCACAGTAAATCTTTAACACAGATGAGCATTTAAAAACTGTTGAACATATGCCATACACAGACAAAACGATTAAATATGCATCTTAATTCTGTAACACACCATTTCAAATGAGTGAATGTGTTCATGTGATATGAGAATATTTCTTATTAATTAAAATATGAACAAACCTAAATTATGCAAAAAATTTAAATAACATTGTTGAATTGAAGAAGGTATTTGTTATCCAATGGAAGCTGTCATCCTCTCTGGCAGTAGGTTAGATGGAGTACTGTCTATTAACAAGCATGCCTCAAGCAAAAGACTTGCTTCAGTGTTTCACTGACCTCAATGGCCAGCAAACTTCCATGCAAATAACATCAGATAAGGTCCTGAATGCATTTGATGCTACTGCACATGTCCAGTACATAAGAACATTTAAGACAATAAGAAATAAGATCAGGAGTTTGCCATCTGGCTTGTCGAGCCTGCTCCACCATTCAATAAGATCGTGGCTGATCTGACCATGGACTCATCTCCATCCTCCTGCCTTTTCTGTTTAACCCTTAATTCCCCTACTACATACACAGAAGTAATAAACAATAATTTCTGTCCACAAAGCTTTATCAAACTGACAGAGCCCTCTTAATCCAAAATATTTAACACCTTTATTCAATATTTTTAAAAAGTAAAATGATGCAATTAATGACAAAATTTGTCTCCAATATACAAGTATAAATGAAATTCATTTTACTAAATTCTCGCTTCCATCATCCCTCTTCACCTTTCTCTAATACCTGTATTGGGTTCTTGAGTAGATTCAGTTCTCTCAAAAGCTGAAGGTTTCTCAGGTGCATTATTTCATCCAGATCACTGATCTAATAAGAAGAAAATTCAATATCATGAAAAAGTCAACTTCCCAACTATTGATTTTAACTTGGACAGCAAACATCTTAACACATCATCAATACAACACTGCTAAAGAACAACATTCAATAACATTTTTAAACAACACAATTTTATATTAATTGCATTGCTTGCAATTTGTCAAAAATATTGTCCCACCTGTTAAGCTTCCAAAAGCCTTAAAGATGACCATGAGGTGAATTGGATAGTATTCCTAAATACCACAGCTAACTCTGACTAAATATTGGATGTGAATTAGAAAAAAAGTATTTACTTTGTTAGGGGATTCAATAGTTGGGCAACAGACAAGAGATTCTGTGAATGTGAAAGAGACTTCCAGATGGTATGTTGTTTCCCAGGTGCCAGAGTCAGGGATGTTTCAGATCAGGTAAGGGGGAGGAAGAGCAACTAAAATTTGTAGTACAAATTGGCACCAATGACACTGCTAGGAAAAAGGATGAGGTCCTGAAAAGCAAATATAGGGAGCGAGGAAGGAAGCTGAAAAGCAGGACCTCAAGGGTAATAATCTCCAGATTACTGTCTATGTTAGGTGCCAGTGAGGATTAGAATAAGATTAAATAGGTGAATGTGTGGCTGAAGAATTGGTGAAGGGAGAAGGGTTTCCAATTTGTGGATCATTGGGATCTCTTCTAGTTGTGACCTATACAAAAGGGATAGATTTGAGGGAGACCAATGTCCTAGCAGGCAGGTTTGCTATGGCTGTTGTTGAAGGTTTAAACTAGTTTGGCATGGGGATGGGAACCAAAGACATTGGATTTTTGAGGTAGTGACTAAAGAAATTGATGAAGGTAGAGCAGTGGATGTGGTTATATATAGATTTTCATAAGACCCCTAGCTGTATGGATTCAGAGTTAGCTTGTCCACAGAAGTAGGTGAAATGTTTTCTGCCTGGAGGTTGGTGATTAGTGGTGTTCCGCAGGAATCTGTTCTGGGATCAATGTTCCCTCTAAGGTGTGCATGCACACAAAGGAATTTAAAATGCACCACAAAAAGCTGTCACCCTCTACTTTGTTGCTCTGTTAAGTATATTTCACAATCATACACAATCACATTTCCTTTTCCAGTTTCTGATGCGAACTGTGCTGACAGTGTGGAGCTTATGATGATTTGTCTGCAGATTTTAGAACTGGCTTATTTATACTGTTTTTATTGAAGAAATTATTCAGTGTACATGTGTTGTCACTGGGCAAAAAATTGCACACCACAAGATTTTTGTACACACTAGTCATTACAAATTAGAGGGAACATTGTCTGATTTTTATAAATGATTTGGATGAGGAAGTGGAAGGGTGGGACATGAAGGTTGGTGGTAGACAATTGTCATAGGTTACAATTGGACATTGATTGAATGCAAAGCTGGGCTGAGAAGGTCGAACTTGAAGATAAGAGTTCAAGGTTAATGGCAAGATTCTTAGCAGTGTGGAGGAACAGTGGATTCTTGGATTTCTGTCCATAGATCCTTCAAAAGGTTGTGGCACAGGTTGATAGGGTGTTAAGGTGTGTAATCTTCATTAGTTGGGATTGAGTTCAAGAGCTGTGAGGTAATGTTACAGCTCTATAAAACTGTAGTTAAACCACAGAGTATTGTAGTCAGTTCTGGTTGCCTCATTATAGGAAGGATGGGGAAGTTTTAAAAAGGGTGTAGAGGAAATTTACCAGGCTGCTGCATGGATTAGAGAGCATGTCTTGTGAGGAAAGGGTGAGTGAGTTGGGGCTTTCCTCTTTGGAGCAAAGGAGAATGAGAAGTGATTTGATGGAGGTGTATATGATGATAAGAGGCATAGATAGAGTAGATAGCCAGCACCTTTTACCCAGGGAGGAAATGATTCATCTGAGAGGACATTATAAGGTGTTTGGAGGAAAGTATAAGGTGTGAGACATAGTTTCCCCCTTCCCCTACATAAAGAGTGGTGGGTGTATGGAGCATGCTGCCAGGGCTGGTGGTAAAGACAGATACGGTAGGGACATTTAAGAGATTTTTCGATAGACACTCCGATGAAAGAAAAATTGAGGGCTATGTGGGAGTGTTAAATTGATCTTGGAGTATATTAAAAGTTTGGCACAACACCGCGGTTCGAAGGCCTGTACTGTGCTCTACTGTTCTATGTCTAAGACCATGGCCTAAAAATTCAACCTTGGATGAAAATAAGAACTAAAGTGCTGCCAATTTGTTCCAGTGGCACATATTTAAAATTTTTGTATGCTCAAAAGAGTTGAACTGTTAATTCCTGCTCCTATTATTGTATGCCTTTTAAGAGAAAAACTGGCATAATCTACCAATCACAATTTGCAATCAATTTTACCCAGAGTCCAGGTTTTAAGTGCTTCAAAGTAAGCATCCTGATTGAATTTATAAACGAAAACATAATATAGTTTTTATATAACTTGTATGGATTAGATCCAACCCAGATGGAAACAATGAAAGGTACTCCTCTCTCTGTTATGTGAACCCGCATGAAATCTGTTTGTATGAAACTAGTTTTAATTGATAACAAGCATGGAATATGAACATAAAATAACTCATCATCTGACAATCACATTCATAGGAAAGCAGCAATGGTTATTATAGGAAATAGAAATAACACATAGGAGAAGTGTGCTCTTTCAGAATTGGAATTATTGATGTTGCAGGACATGAGGTTACTGTATCAAGACGGCATTATGAGAACACTTTGTTCTGCATCTGACATATTCAGTAGCAGACTTGGAGTTGTTTGAAGGTAATATTAAGTGACAATGAAAGAAAATATTCCAGCTTAAGAAAATCCTTCCACAGAACCTCACTACCTACACCTTAATTACAATAAACCCATTTTTTAAGCATGCATTCATTCCATAGGCACCAACACAAATGTTTGAACAGGAACCTGCAGGCTGAAAATGTACAAGAACGTATGAATAAAACCTAGGTTGAAGAGTGAATGGGTAAATCTTACACTCTCACTCTTGAGAGATTGTTACCTGATTGTTCTCTAGATTGATTGTTTCCAGCAGATCATGGTCCTCCAATCCAATCAGAGTTTCTATTTTATTGTTCGACAAATCAAGCTTATGTAGGCGTTTCATATTTGCCAGTCCTTTCACATTAATGAATTGATTACCTTGCTGTAAATAAATTTACAGTTCAGGGAAAAAGAAAATATTTACCTTTCAGAGATGAGATGCTTTCAATTTTCGATATTCTCTGAATATACATGTAGTAAACATTTTTGAGGGGTTTAAGTTGCCAAGACTAATTCATCATTTAAATTCTTACAGAACAAAACCAAATATGAGGAACTAGTAAGTCAATCATTACTTGAATCATTTAGATAGTTAAGATTTTAAATTGAAAGACTTGGGACAATGGATACTACATTACTTGAGGCAGTATAAGGCAAACATAATCCTTAGAAAGACAGACATAACCTTTAATTTGGTGTCGAAAACAGTAATTCAAAAGACAAGGTGGTAATATTGAATGTCTAAATAGTTGGATTATTCTGTAAAGATTTGAGGCATACACTGTGGGAAAGAACTAACAGCATTGAGAAGCAGCACAATTTACTGGGTCAGTACCCAGAAATAAGGGTTAATAGTTATCAATAGAAACCCCGTAAGTTATTTGACTGAAGGAAATTTAGGGATAATCTGGGAGACTTCAATATTATAACAGAGTAAACAGTCACAAACTGTTCAGTTAGAGACTGGCATTGTAAAGAGAAAGCTCAAATTTAAAATATGCACAATAAGAATTAGGAGTGCTTTAAAAACATGATATACAACTGGAAATATGAAAATCTATAGAGATGCTAACTTCATAAAAACTATGTAAGTGCTTCAGAGAGAGAAATATTGATAAGGAGTGGAAGCAAAAATGTAAGATTAGACTCTGAGTTATAAAAATCCATATTCTTACAAACATCAAAAAAGTTACAATCTGCAAACAAAACAATCAACATAGTACGGCCAAAATGAAACATGCAAGAAGATTCTCTCCTCCCTCACAGTCAAACTTCTAGAGATTCATTGCAAAAGAAATTAATTATAATATCTTCTAAACCCAAATTGTTTAAGAGGAATGAAAACTTGGCATATATTCAAGGCAAGGAATTGTCTGTCACAATTTCAGCCCCAAAATAGCCAGACTCCTTTGAGTACTCCTTATTTAAAGAGCATTTACACTTCCCTTCACTGCAGAGAACATATGGTGTTATATGCCAGCATTCTGGAGGCTGTTAGTAGTTGGCATGTTGTAAATTCCAATTAAAAGATTAATAAAGACTTGAATATAAAGAAGGTTTAATGACATAACTGAAATTTGCCAAGGAATTCTGTGGGCCTAGATAATTTTTAATTGGCATCTGAACTCTCTTTGAAATTATTAATCAGTGAATCTGATATTTATTCCAAAATATTTTATTTAACAAATCTGTATTCACCAAGGAATTAAAACTTTTTGGTAATTTATCACTGTTTCAGTTGTGTTTGCTACAGCACATAATATTTCTATGCATTTTCACATATGCATTTAATCAGGAAACAGAGGCAGGACACAGTAATCTGATTCTAAACTGCTCTAAATGATATTTCAAATAAAGGGTGCAGAAACCACTTATTCTCCAATTCTCCCCTTACTCTGTTTATTTTTGTCTAAGCTAATAACTTAGTTGCAAACTTAACTAGATCAAGGAATAGAAAATTAATTTTAATATTCATTTAGGGATACAGCTATTACTTGCAAGGCCACCATATGTTGTCCATTTCTAATTGCCCTCGAGAAAATGAACCACTATGTTTGCTAGTCTTGCTCTTCTTGATAATGTGGTCATCAGTTTGATGTAATTTTGGTAATAGTACAGATTGCATGAAGTTTGGAAAAGATTATGCTTAACACTATGGATAGGCTGTTCAGAGTGCTGCTTTGTTCAGTATGATTTTTAAGCTTCTTGAGAGTTGTTCACGTTGCACTCCTCCAAGCAAATGCAGATTGCTCCATCATATTCTAGACATACAAGGTGTTTGATGGACAGGCTATGATTTCTGATCTACTTTTGCAGCCTTACTACTTTTGTGACTGGCCTGGTTAAGTTTCAGTCAATGGAAACTCTCAGAATTTTGCTGGTGGGAGACGTGAAAAAGCTTCGTCAATCTCAATAGGTGGAAGACACCACTCTTCAACCATGTTTTTAAGTAGACTACAGAGAACATATCTCCTGAAACAAAAGAGAAGGTATTTTCTGTTTGTGTTTTTAACCTCTTTTCTATCTGCTACAGTATATACTATTTCGTCATGGTGGGTGGTGCCTAGTTGCCTGAAGAAACAGATAGTTAAAAATATGTGGGATGCACCTAGATTCTGAACACCGCAACCTGATGCTGCCTAAACTGAAAATGCAACCAATTTATATTACAGAAAGGAGAGGAACTATTGGTAATATTTAAAGTCTGTCTCCCCCAACTCTTAACAAAATGTATTTTTGTCCTTGATGGGGGAAAAAAATGGATAACTAATTATGATCACTATAAATGGAAAAAAAACATTTATAATAACATATAGAGCATTTTTCACACAAACAATGTAGTTCAAAGTGCTTCCAATGGGAGAAACTGCAAAAATAAAAAGCTAAAGGACAATATTAAGAGATAGGTTTTGAAAAGGTAAATGATTTGGACAAATGGTGAAGATAGTGTCCAATCAAACCCCAGAGGTTTGGCAAGGGAGTTTTATTCAGTAATTATGCTTATAGGCTACAGGATCTAGCCTGTGGTTCCTGCCAGGCAATCTCTTCACCATCAGAAATTTCAGGAACAATTGGCAACTCTCACTTCGACTCCTCATTCTTTTAAAGAAGACAGAGTGAAAGAAAGAGGAAACAAGTCTATATTAAGACAAGACTTACAAGAAAAAGAAATTTAATTGGCAAGTAGTCCAGGCCACTGATTTCCAAAAGTCTATTTTCTGCCATGTTGAGATAGGTGAGACTTTTACAGTTCTGCAAGCCTTCAATTGCCTGTATTTTATTGTCTGTGCATTAAACATGAGGAAGAATACACCAGAAATATTAAATAATTTATTTACCAAGTAAAATATGCTGTCCAAGTAAATTCTGCCCATTCAGTTTTTTTTTCTTCCTAAATTACCCTTGAGGAATGCACAAGGTGGAGTAAGTGGACTAAAGGAGAATTTATCACATGTAGTTATGGATGTGAGCCCACACGTTTGGCCCTTACTCTAATGGAACTGCATGCATGCCACCCCAAAATTTCTTTGCAAGAACCAGCTTACACACCAGACAAAAAGAAATGGTAGTCTTCCATAAATATGACTGGAGGTTCTTTACTTGAGCAAAGGGAGATTTTCCCTTCCAATAACTAACTTCACTTTTGAAACTTCTGGTAAAATACGATGGCCTGCCCAAGAGCCTCTGATTTATCAGAAAAGTCAAAAACAACTGGCAATGGTAAATCTTACTTCATATCTTCGGATCTTCTGCTTTCAAGTGATAGAGCAGGATTTTGCAACACATTGAAAGAAACATGTCATTTCTGCAAAGCTGTTGAATAATCTGCTGTGTGTTCTAATATTCTAAGATTTAATTTGCTTTTGTAGTAACACTGGTTAGTTTCCTTTATCATCTGATATTTTATCATTCAGGTCCACATCTCCCTGTATGCCTCTTCAAAACCCTCATTTTCCAATATGCCTTTAAGCCTTTGTGCCTCAACTTTCTTTTTAATATTAGTACCAGCTCTTCATTGAAAATATTTCTAACCCCATTTCTCCCCATTTCCATTGCCTCCTATAGTCACTCAACCACATCAATGAAGTCGTCCATTCGTTAAGGTTGACCATGGATATTGTGCCCTAGCTGTCTACATAATATGCAAGCTTGTACACAAGCCAGGGCAGTATGATATGGAGAGTAAGCTGTTGCCCATGCAGCAGGCCCGCCCCCCCCCCCCCCCCCCCCCACCACACGCAACTGATGAATACAAAGAAGTAGCAGAGACTGATACAGTTGGCACCAGCAGCTTCACAGGAGTTGCCAGTCACTATTGAACTCAATGTTGGACTGCCTTAGGAACTCTAGTTCCAGATTTTTCCCTCAGGGTTTACTCCTGAAGCCTTCTCTATGAGTGGCTATAGCCAGCTTAAGATCAGAGTTTTCCTTCTCCTGGATGAGCTGCCAACTGCAGCTGATGAGCCCCATCTGCCCAAAGTGAATGGTTTTAAGGCACCAGTAACCCATCATTGCCCCTTCTCCTGTCAGTAGAAACTGTTCCGTTGGACTTAGTAGCTAAGCCACATGTTCAGGCCAACTGCTTTATTTGGTTGTCAGAGGCTATTTGAGACTTACACCATTGGGAGCATTAAGTAGGTAGTGGGAGCTTATCCTCACTACTTCCTCTGGTTATGACAACCTTAAGGAACCACATATATAAATTCACATATCACAGCCTGGTATAGAGGCTTCAATACACAGAATTGCAAGAGACTGCAGAGGGTTATAAACAAGGGCAGCTCCATCATGAGTACAATCCTCCCCACTATAAGGCACATCTTCAGGAGGTAGTACTCCAAAAAGGTGGCATTCATCACTAACAATCCCACTATGTGGGCCTTGCCCTCTTGTTACTATTGGTGAGGAGCTACATGAGCCTGTAGACCTTTAGTCATTGAATTACAAACAACAGCTTCCCATCCACCATCAGATTACTGGACAATCCATGAACACACAAACACTACCTCTTTATTCTTTTCTTTGCACTATTTACTTATTTTTGTAATTTATAACAATATTATGTTTTTGCTTTGTACTTCTGCCACAAAGCAACAAATTCTACAGTGGTGCTAGAAAGTTTGTGAATCCTGTAGCATATTCTCTATTTCTGCATAAATAAGACCCAAAATGTGACCAGTTCTTCACGAAAGTCCACAAACTAGAAAAAGAGAACCCAATTAAATAAATAACACCAAAAAATTATACTTGTTCATGTATTTATTGAGAAAAATAATCCAATTATTACATGTATTTGTTGGAAAAAGTATGTGAACCTTTGCCTTCAGCCAAATATTTCTGGTAACTGTTGATCAGTTTTGCACATTGGCTTGAAGGAATTTTAGGCCATTCCTCTTTACAAAACCGCTTCAACTCTGGGACATTGGTGGGGTTCCTTGCAGGAACTGCTTGCTTCATTCAGGTCGTTTGACAACATTTCTACAGGATTAAGGTCAGGACTTTGACTCAGCCATTCCAAAACAAGAATTTTCTTCTTCTTAAACCATTCTGTTGTTGATTTACTCTTGTCTTTCAGATCATTGTCTTGTTGCATTATCCAACTTGGATTAAACTTCAGGTGATTGATTGCTACCCTGACATTCTCCTGTAAAAAGTCTTGATATAATTTTGAATTCATTGCTCCCTCAACGATTGCAAGCTGCCTAGGGCCCTGAGGCAGCATAGCAGCCCCCAACCATGATGTTCCTTCCACCATGCTTCACAGATGGGATGAAGTTTAGGTGTTGGTGTGCAGTGCCTATTTTCCTCCAAACATAGCAATATTAATTTCTGCCAAAAAGTTCAACTTATGTCTCATCTGTCCACAGAACATTGTCCCAGAAGCATTGTAGAACATCCAAGTGGTCTTTTGCAAACTTGAGACATGCAGCAATGTCTTTTTTTTTTGGAGAGCAGTTGTTTCCTATGAGGTGTCATTCCATGAACAGCATTCTTGTTCAAGTGTTTTTCTTATAGTGGACAGATGAACAGAGACTTTAGCAAGTTTTAACAATTTCTACAGACTTCTACTGTTACCCTTGGGTTCTTTTTCACCCCCTTCAGCATTGTACATTGTGCTCTTGATGTGATCTTTGCAGGATGCCAATTCCTAGGGAGAGTTCAACTGTACTGAATTTACTCCATTTGTAGACAATTTTTTTTACAGTTGACTGCAGAACACCCAGGTCTTCAGAAATGATTCTGTAGCCTTTTCCAGCTCCGTGTATCTAAAAAAATTGTTTTTCTGAAAATTGATTTGATTGAGGCATGGTACACATAAACAGATCTTTCTTGAGAAGGAGCAGGCTCTGTCAGTAACCTGACTGTGTGCCTTTTTTATATATTTTATATATATATAGATAGATAGAGCTGGGCACCTCTGCAAACCACACATCCAATCTCATCTCACTGATTGGAACACCTGACTCCAAATTGCTTTTGTAGAAGACATTACCCTAGAGGTTCCTATGCTTTTTCCAACAAATATATGTAATATTGAATCATTTTCTCAAATACATAAATGAACAAGGTTTTGGTGTTATTTATTAGGTAAAGATCTAATCACATTTTAGGTCATATATATGCAGAAATAGAGAAAGTTCTACAGGGTTCATTAACTTTCTAGCACCACTGTACATCATATGAGTCAGTGATAATAAATATGATTCTGATACATCAATTCCTCACTTACAACTTGATATTACCAGTAAATTCCATGATTAACATCACAATTAAACAGTAGTTAAAGAAATAATGAATGACTTAAAAATGATTATCCCTAGTATATCCACCTAGTGTATTAAATATGTAAAGGATACTGCTCAAATTCAGTTTAGAAAGAAATGGATAGTCTGATAGCTCCTTCACGTCAGAGATCTGGTTATATGAGAAGTCCACTTCCTGCAACAGAGGATAAATGAAGATCATATCTTGAATACAACTGAAGAGTGTTCTGACAATCTTCTGTCTCAGCATTACTTGAAATTATTTCAACTACATTCAAGACACCACTAATTGGCTTGTTAATGTTATAATATTATAAATGGGCATGGTGTACTGTATATAGCAGTAACAAATTACAATGACTATCCCTGAGAAGCTGTGAATGGACAATTTTCATTCGGAACATTCCAAAGATGAATAGGATAATAGGACCATGGGCTCGTGGTGCAGAAGGTAAAGAGGGAGAAGAGAGGAGAGGTAGTGATAGGGGATGCAATAGTCAGAGGAACAAGCAGCAGATTCTTTGGACATGAATGGGACACTCAGCTGGTATGTTGCCTCCCAGTGCCAGGGTCAGGGATGTCTCGGATCACATCCACAACATTTTGGAGAGCGAGGGAGAGCAGCCAGATGTCTTGGTACATATTGGTACCAATGACATAGGAAGAAAAGCAAAGAGGTCCTGAAAAGAGATTTTAGAGAGCTAGGCAGAAAGCTGAGAAGCAGGACCTGCAGGGCAGTAATTTATGCCTCACACCAGTAAAGGTAGAAACAGGATGATTTGGCATATAAATGCATGGCTGACAAGTAGGTGCAGGGGGCAGGGCTTCAGGTTCTTAGGTCATTGGGATCTCATTTGGGGGAATTATGACCTGGACAAAAGGGATGGGTTGCATCTGAAACCAAGGGCGACCAATATTCTCGCAGGCAGGTTTGATAGAGCTGTAGGGCAGGGTTTAAACTAATTTAATAGGGGAATGGCAACCGGAGTGAAGGGACTCAGGATTGGATGGGTGGTAAAAAAAAACAAAGATACTGTGCAGTTAGACTGTCAGAAAGGGCAGATAGTTGATAGGACAAAATTGCAGCCAGCAGGGAGAGTATCAGTTCATTAGGGATGCAGAATCAAAAAGGGTAGCAAATAGAATCAAAGTGTTATATCTCAATGCACAGAGTACAAGAAATAAAGGTAGATGATCTTGTTGCACTGTTACAGACATTGATTATGATGTTGTGGCCATCACTGAATCATGGCTGAAGGATGGTTGTAGCTGGGAGTTAAATGTCCAAGGTACACACTCTGTTGGAGGGATAGGAGGGTAGGCAGAGTGCGTGGCATGGCTCTGCTGGTAAAGAATAGCATCAAATCATCAGGAAGATGTGACATGGGATCAGAAGATATTGAATCCTGTGGGTTGAGTTAAGAAACTGCAAGGGTAAAAGGACCTTGATGGCAATTACATACAGTCCTCCCAAGAGTAGCTGGGATGTGGACTACAGATTATAACAGGAAAAAGACATGTCAAATGGGCAATGTTATGATAGTCATGGGAGATTTTAACACACAGGTTGATCAGGAAAATCAGGATGGTAATGAATCTCAAGAGAGTGAGTTTGATGAATGCCCTCAAAATGGCTTTTTAGAGTGGTTTGTCATTAAGCCTGCTAGGGAATCAGCTACACTGGGTTGGGTGTTAGGTAATGAACCGGAAGCAATTAGGGAGCTTAAGGTAAAGGAACCCTTAAGAGGCAGTGATCACAATATGATTTGAGTTCACAAGTAAGGGCTGACGTAGCAGCATTTCAGTGGAGTAAAGGAAATTACAATGGTATGAAAGTGGTGTTGTCCAAAGTAAACTGGAAGGAGCTGCTGGCAGGGATGTCAGCAGAGCAGCAATGGCGCGCGTTTCTGGGGAAAATGAGGAAGGTGCAGGATAGATGTATTCCAAAAACAAAGAAATACTCAAATAGCAAAATAGTACAACCATGGCTGACAAAGGAGGTCAAAGCTAATGTAAAGCAAAAGAAAGGGCATACAACAAAGCAAAACTTAGCAGGAAGAAAGAGAATTAGAAAGCTTTTAAAAACCGGCAGAAAGTGACTAAAAGAATCATTAGGAAGGAAAAGATGAAATATGAAAACAAGCAAGCAAACAATATCAAAGTAGATAGAACTTTTCAGGTATATAAAAAATGAAAGAGAAATGCGAGTGGATATGGGACCACTAGAAAATGAGGCCAGAAAAATAATAATGAGGGGCAAAGAGACAGTAGATGAACTAAGTGAGTATCTTGCATCAGTCTTCACTAACAGTGTGCCAGATGTTGAAGGGTGTGAGGGAAGAAAAGTGAGTACAGTTCCTAATACAAGGGAGAATGTGCTCAAAGAGCTGAAAGACTGAAGAGTACATAAGTCACCTGGACCAGATGAACTACACCCTAGGGTTATGAAAGAGGTAGTGGTAGACATAGTGGATGCATTAGTAAAAATCTTTCAAGGATCATTGGACTCTGGCATTGTTCCATTGGACTGGAAAATTGCAAATGTCACTCTACCCTTTAGGAAAGGAGGGAGGCAGCAGTAAGGAAATTATAGACCAGTTAGCCTGGCCTCAGTGGTTAGGAAGATGTTGGAGTCAATTGTTAAGGATAAGGTTATGGAGTACTTGGTATCACAGGACAAGAAAGGACAAAGTCAGCATGGTTTCCTTCAGGGAAAATCTTGTTTGATGAACCTGTGAGAATTCTTTGAGGAAATTACAAGTAGGATAGATAAAGGGGATGCAGTGTATGTTATATATTTGGATTTTCAGAAGGCCTTTGACAAGGTCCCACACGAGGCTGCTTACCAAGGTAAGAGATCATAATATTACAGGAAAGTTACTGGCATGATTAGAGCATTGGCTGATTGGTTGGAGGTAGCGAGTGGGAATAAAAGGATCCTTTTCTGGTTGGTTGCTAGTAACTAGTGGTGTTCTTGCAGGGGTCACTGTAGGGACCTTTTCTTTTTATCCTGTATATCAATGATTTAGATGATGAAATAGATGGCTTTGTTGCCAGGTTTGCAGATGATACAAAGATTGGAGGGGCAAGTAGTGTTGAGGAAACAGGAAGGCTGCAGAAGGATTTAGATAGATTAGAAGAATGGGCAAGAAAGTGGCAAATTAAATACTCTGCTGGAAAATGCATGGTCATGCACTTTGGCAGAAGAAATAAATGTGCAGACTATTTTCCAAATGGGGAGAATCTGAGATGCAAAGAGACTTGGGAGTCCTTATGCAGAACATGCAAGGTTAGCTTGCAGGCTGAGTCGGTGGTCAGGAAGGTAAATGCAATGTTAGTAATCATTTCAAGAGGTCTAGAATATAATAGCAAGAATGTGATGCTGAAGCTTTATAAGACACTGGTGAGGCATCACCTTGAGTATTGTGAACAGTTTTGGGCTCTTCATCTAAGAAAAGATGTGCTGCATTGGATAGAGTTCAGAGGAGGCTCACAAGGATGATTCTGAGAATGAAAGATTATCATATGAGTAACGTTTGATAGCTCTGAGCCTGTACTCACTAGAATTTAGAAGGATGAGGAGGAGATCTCACTGAAACCTTTCAAGTGTTGAAAGGCATAGATGGAGTAGATGTGGAAGGGATGTTTCCCATGGTGGAGGCGTCTAGGACTAGAGGACACAACTTTAGGATAGAGGGGCAAATATTTAAAACAGAAATGTGGAGAAATTTCTTTAGCCAGAAGATGGTGAATTTGTGGAACTTGTTACCACAAGCAGCTGTGGAGGCCAGGTCAGTGGGTGTATTTAAGGCAGAGATTGATGGCTCTTGTTTGGCTACTGCATCAAAGGTTACGGGGAGAAGGCCAGACGGCTGAAGAGGGGGAAAATGGATCAGGTATGATTAAATGGTGGAAAAGATTTGATTAGCCAATTCTGCTCCTATGTATTATGATCTTATAATCTAAATCCCAACAGGGAAGGTGATAACAGCCTTCTAAAATGGCAACATAAATATATAGCACTGCAGATTTCTATTTGATTAAACCACACATGACCTTGTAGTCTTGTCCACTGAAATTGTTAGTTGCCATTTCTGTACTTTTTGAGAAGTTACTAAATTTAAACCCAAAATAATCTAATTCAGATGCTCCTTTACACTTAGTTTGTGACATGATTACTGTAGATTACAAGATGGGAATTAGATCAAAGCTTCACCCCTTCAAAGTATTTTGTACCACTACAGGCCTACAAAACCAGTTTTCTGAGCCAGTTTCAAAAAGTGACTGCTCCTGTTAATCCTGCAGTTATATGAGCTTGTTCTGCAAGCATTAAATAGTCAAAGATAAGGCAATATGCATTAAAAAAGAGAATAGAGGTGAAATGATTCAATGAGCTGGCTTTCAAATGTTGATTTTAACATGATTTTTTCTGATAATAAAAGATTTAATTAAAACATATGACAGTTGCAGCACTCTTCTGTAAATCTCATAATATATTGTTACCTAAACCTTCAGGTTCATCTAAGTTCACAGTAAAGCTATAGGCAAATGCTTACACTTATTAATTCAGATTATTTATTTATTTATTACATACTTTATCAAACATTCATATCTTTTTCTTCTTGGCAATCAAGAATGGCTTGCTTTCAACTCAGGTTTTGGGGTGACTGGTGAGGCAAGAACTGACTGATGAGCAGGCGGGTGAATGGTTTATTAATTTATGCCTACTGTAATTTGTGTGCTCCTAGCACATGGACTGAGGAACTCAACACCATCCTGAATGCTCCTTCATTTTCCAGGAGTTTTTTGTCATGTTGCATTTCTTTGAGGAGACTTTTAGTACACATCTTGAAATCTTTTCCTCCTGCTAGTAATCTCCTCCTATGGCAGAATGTAGAAGAGGGTGTCCATCTCAAAAGTCAGGTGTCAGGCATGTCCAATGAGGCCAGTGGTGTGTACTTAGTTTTATGGATGGCGATACTGGATATAGAAGATTTTGTGGAGACATGACTGAGAAAGTGATCCTTTTCCCTTATCACCTTCTTGGAACCAAAATAGTCTTTCCAGGTGAAACTGTGATTACCTGCACTTCTTCCAATTTAGTGTGCTGCATTCAGTGTTCACAATGTGGCCTTGTTTATTTTGGAGAAACCAAATGTAGGTAGAGTGATCATGTTTGTGGAGCACCTGGATTCAAGCTTCAGGGACAACTCAAAGCTTCCTGTTGCCTGGCATTTTAATTTTCTATCTTACTTCTACTCTTACCTTGTACAAAGAAAATCAATGCAAGTTTGAGGAACAACAGCATATCTACGGTTTGGGAAAGCCGTACCCTTCTGGATTTCATTTTGATTTCTACAACTTCAGGTAACTAGATTTCTCTGCTTCAGTTGTTCATTTGTGATGTTTTTTACCCTCGTATTTCCTCCCTTTCCCAAGCGTGACCTACTAGACTAGTCTTCCTGCTCTACAGTTCAAGGCATTCAAGGATTAGACTATTTTCTAAACGGGGAGCAATAGCCTTTGAAGTGGTCCTGCTGGCAGACATTGACAGCCTCACTACCCTTCATTACTTCAACTATGTTGTTGTCTCTCAATATTGCTTGGAGCCAAGCATACGAGAGGCAGATTGCCAACATACTCTATATACATCAGCAGTATATCAATTTATTAAGTAAACTGGACAGATTAGGGCTGTTTTGGAGTCTACACTCAAGAACTGCCAGGCAATTTTGATTATTGACAGTGCACAGGAGGAGGTCAAACATTCTTCCCACAATTTCCAAATATGTATTGTAAGTATGTAAGCCTCCTCTTTGGCAGGATCAACATAGTAAAACGGCATAAAAATAAACTCAGTGAAACAAATGTTTAAAAGCTAATTTAAACATACTTCAACATAAATATTACACTTTAGTAAAGATAATACATAATCAAACAACACCTTACATTACCCAATCATTCCTCCTTTCCTTTCCATTTACCTAATCATAGTCTTTGTGCAGCTTCCCAGCTAGACAACATACACTTTGATTCAGATATTTATTGACTTACCTTAATATGTTTAGGCAGTTTTAGGCCAGCGATCGAGGTCAGACTATTATGGGAGGCATCCAGCTGTACTAGGTAGGGCATATAACTTACACAACGCAGATCTAGGAAGCATAAAGAATATGCCAAGCAACAGTTCAAAATGCAAGCTAGATTGTCACTCATTTTAAATTGTGTCAATCACCTAACAGTTTAACTGTTTCTTTCCCTGAGACCCTAACTGCTCTGCTGAGTATTTTAAGTTGTATGTTTTACTTCAGATTTCATGCATCCATGGTTATTTGCTTTTCACTCACAATTATCTGCAATGAAAAGCTCTTAATTAGTATTTTTTCATCATAGTGTTGCTGGCTTACTTCAATCAGTCTTTGAAACAAAGGCAGGCCATATTGAGTCACAAACAACAGAAAATCTGCAGATGCTGGAAATCCAAGCAACACACAATAAATGCTGGAGGAACTCAGCAGGCCAGGCAGCATCTATGGAGAAGAGTACAATCGATGTTTCGGGCTGATTCCCTTTAGCAGGACTGGAGAAAAACGATGAGGAGTAGATTTAAAAGTGGGGAAGGGGAGAGAGAAGCACAAGGTAATAGGTAAAAACTGGGGGTGGGGATGAAGTAAAGAGCTGGGAAGTTGATTGGCTAGAAAAAAAGATACAGGGGAATCTAATACGAGAAGTTAGAAGGCCACGGAAGAAAGGGGGGGGGGGGGGGGAGAGCACTAGAAGGAGGCAGATGTTGAAAGGACTGGATAGGGTGAATGTGGAGAGGATGCTTCCAATGGTGGATGTATCCAGAACTAGAGGGCACAGCCGCAAAATTGAGAGTCGACCTTTAGAGCAGAAGTAAGGAGGAATTTTTTTTTAACCAGAGCATAGTAAATCTGTGAAATATTTCCAGCGGAAATTGATCATTTCCTAATTGGTCAGGGCATCAAAGGATATTGGGAGAAGGCAGGTGTATGTGATTGAGTGGGATCAGGGATCAGCCATGATGAGATGGCCTAATTCTGCTCCTATGTCTTACGATGGGCAAGCAAGGAGATAAGGTAAGAGGGGGAAAAGAGGATGGGAATGGTGAAAGGGAGGGGGGGCATTAGCTGAAGTTCAAGAAATTAATGTTCATGCCATCAGGTTGGAGGCTACCCAGACAGAATATAAAGTGTTCCTCCAACCTGAATGGATCCTCATCGTGACAGTAGAGGAGGCCATGAATGGACATATCAGAACGGGAATGGGAAGTAGAATTAAAATGGGTGGCCACTGGGAGATCCTGCTTCTTCTGGCGGACGGAGCGCAAGAGCTCGGTGAAGCGGTCTCCCAATCTTCGTCAAGTCCCACCGTTATACAGGAGGCCACACCTGGAGCATCAAACACAGTATATGACCCTAACAGACTCTCAGGTGAAGTGTTGCCTCACCTAGAAGGACTGTTTAGGCCCTGAATGGTAGTGAGGGATGAGGTGTAGAGACAGGTGTAACACTTGTTCCACTTGCAAGGCTAAGTGCCAGGAGGGAGATCTGTAGGGAGGGAGGAATGAACAAGGAAGTCATGTAGGGAGCAATCTCTGCAGAAAGCAGAAAGTTGGGGAGAGGGAAAGATGTGCTTGTTGGTGGGATCCCATTGGAGATTGAGAAGTTCCAGAGGATTATGTGCTGGACACAGAGGCTGGTGAGGGTGGTAGGTGAAGACAAGAGGAACCCTATCCCTGGTAGGGTGGTGGAAGGACGGGGTAAGAGCATATTGAGTGCTAGTTTTATTGTAGAACTGACAGTTCAAAGTATGTTAATCATTTCAGAAGGCACAGTAACATCAAAAGTAACTTGCTCTCATGTCAAAGAGTAGACAAGCTTTGGAAAGTACTTTATCAAATTCTACTTATCTATCAATTTATCAATTGTTACTCCTTAGACAAAGTAAAACTAGAAGTGATTAATAAAGAAATTAAACAATAAATATTCCTGTTGCAATTTTTTCATGGATGACCAATTGTTGATTACTTCAGGTGGAAATTGACTTAACATTCCCTGTCAAACACATGGAAACCTAAATATAGAAATTACTTTAATACATTCAGTCGCAATGCTTCCATTTGGTATTTCCTGAATTTAATCATTCTCATCAATGTAGTCTACAATATTAAATTTCAAACAAATTCATATTTAATCATCATGCATGTTCAATTAATTGTTTACCAGTCCTTGGAGAAAATGCTCTCTTTTCTCCCAGTGAGTAGGCAGTTTAATGCTTATGTTATTAAGAAAATCACAAGTATTAGGGACAATTCATTGAAGAAATAGGTAAATATATGAAATAAAATACAATGCACTAATTACAACATAAAAAGTTACTGAAAGGAGACAGACAGTCACCCCAAATACAATACATACTCAAAAAACACATCAAGGCTGCATCAAATTGAGTAGAATTTTCTGTTTCCATTGCAGGGTTCCTTTTGTGCCAAGATGTTTAATATAGTTCCTTCGAGTAGCTTATGGCAAGCTTTTGGTTCCTTTGCTTAAAATTTCAGTGTAAATCTCCCTCTTTGAATACATAAATAGCTCTTTAATAGGCTCGAGGGTTCAGAAACCCCATTTGCCAGTGTTTCATTAATTTCATCAAGTTGCATTATTATCTAAGGGGATAACTTCCTCTCTGCATCAAATTTAACAAAATACAAAGCTTTCATCTTTGCTACCCATATCTCTTTTGACATCAACAGGTCTATGAAGACTAAGTTCCAGTGACAGATATAAAAGGTGGTGGAGGTGAGTAGATAAGTGGGTGGTCAAAAAGAGAAAATGAAATATAGTAAAAGCAATTTTGAATATCCCACAAACAATAATCACTTAGAAGAACTTCAAAATATGGCAAAATACTGCATCAGAGACAATTTTCTTCATCAAATCAATGATCAATGCAGGCAGAAAGGATTGCACTATAAAGGTAATCTAATGATAATACCAGTAACATATGGCATTCTCTGAGTATCAGATTGGAATCCTTGGTCCAAAACATAACTCTCAATATTCTCATCCTAAAGAAAAAGGCAAATTTAATTCAGATTAGCTTGCTCCCATGTCCACTTCTATTTTCTCTGCCTTGCAGGGTCCCAGCAGAGATATTTAAAATATCCTTGGGTACGGGGCGGGTAGGGTTAGTACCAGAGAACTGGAGGATAGCTAATGTTGTTCCATTGTTAAGAAGAACTCTATGAATAAGCCAGTATAGACCAGTGACATTGATATCAACCATGAGTAAGTTATTGGAATGTATTTGGATAGACAGAACCTGATTAAGGATAGTCAACATAGCTTTTAGTGTGGTAGATCAATTCTGGCCTAGCTTACAGAATTTCTTTCAAATTACCAAAAAGGTTTAAGGAAAGGCAGTGAACATTAACTACAAAGGTTTGTGAAAGGCCTTTGACAAAGTCCTGCACTGGAGGCTGATCCAGAAGGTTAAGTCATTAGACATTCAGGATGAAGTAGTCAATTGGATCCAATATTGGCTTACCAGAAGCCAAAATGTCATAATAGATGGTTGACTCTCTGACTGAAAACCCGCAACTACTGATGTGACATAGGGCCACTGCTGGGTTCATTGTTGTTTATCTTCTATATTAATGATTTTGATGATAATATGGTAAAATGGATCAGCAGATTGTAGATGACATCAAGATTAGGTGCATAATGGACAGAGAAGAAAACTATCAAAGCATGCAGAGTGATCTTGACCACCTGGGAAGATGGGTTGAAAAAAGTCAGATAGAATTTCATGCAGACAAGTTTGAGGTGTTGCACTTTGGGAGGACAAGGTAGAATGGTAGGGCTCTGAGGTATGCTGTAGAACAAAGCCTGTGAACACATATCCATAATTCCTTGAAAGTGGCACAAAAGTATATTAGGTAATAAAGATAACTTTGGCACATTGGTCTTCATTAATCAGAGCATTGAGTACAGGAATTGGGATTTTATGATGAAGTTGTACAAGACGTTGCTGAGGTGACTTTAGAGTGTTATTTGCAGTTCTTTTCACCTGCCTACAAGAAAGATATCAATAAGTTTCAAAGTGTATTGAGAAAATTTACAAGGATGTTGCTGAGACTTGAGTACCTTAATTATAAGGAAAGGTTGAATAGGTTAGAACCTTATTCCCCAGAGCACAGGAGAGTAAGGTGAGATTTGATAAAGGTATACAAATATATGAGGGGTAGAGATAGGGTGAATGCATGCAGGCTTATTCGCGTTAGTTTGGCTGAGACTAAAACTAGGGGTCATAAGTTTAAGATGAAAGGAGAAATATTTAAGGAGAATCTGAGGGGAAATAAGTTCACTCAGAAGGCAGTGCAAGTGTAGAACAAACTGCCATCAGAAGTGGTGTATGTGGGTTCAATTGCAATATTTAAGAAATGTTTTGATAGGTACATGAATAGCAAGGCTTTGGATGGATATGGTCTGGGTGCAGGCAGATGGGAGTTGAGAAGATCAAGAGAGCATAGACCAGATGAGCTGAAGGGCTTGCTTCTCTGCTATGGTACTCAGTGTGAGAGAATGGAAGCATCACTGCTGGTGTACTAGGGAATTATAACTGCTTAGACTGGGGGAATACAAGTATTGATAATCAAAGATGCAACAACAGAACACTTAGAGAAGAGTGGGCAGAATCAGGCAAAATGTACATCAATCTGTGGAAGAAAAATCATGTTTGACGAATCTGCATTAAAATTTTAGATGTAACTAGAAGAATAGATGAAACATTGAGAGCAGATGTGATGCATTTGAATTCCAAAAGATCTTCCAATAGGTATATTGGAGGACCTATATGAATGGGATTCTCAGGGTCAGAGAATTGGTTAGCCAACAGGAAATGAGTAGTACGAATAAACTAGTCTTTTTCCAAGTGGCAGGTAATAGGAGTGGGGTCGGTACCACAATCAGTGGTGCTGGGAGCTATGCGGAGAAGTTCCACTGGATAAATGGACAATTATGAAAAAGCAGGTTATATGAACTGTGATACAATATGAATGGGAGAGGATGCAAAATTCAAGGAATAACCTTTGTAATTTCAAATGACAAATACGAAGAGGAAAATGGGTGTTGTCTTCCCTCTCCTTTTCCCACTACTTACATTACTAAAATCCAAATTTCTGATCATTAAGGCACTGCTGTTTGTGGAACTTGCCATGTGCAAATTGAATCCCATGTTTCATACTTGGTAATGTTCAGAATCAGTTTTAATAACACTGGCATATGTTATGAAATTTGTTGCTTTGCTGTAGCAGTACATTGCAATATTGTACATAATAATAACTATAAATTACAATAAGTATATATAATGATAGAAAATTAAATAAGTAGTGCAAAAAGGAAAAATATAATGAGGTAATGTTCATTGATTCATTGTCCATTCAGAAATCTGATGGTGGAGGGCAAGGAGTTGTTCCTAAACCATTGATTGTGTGTCTTCAGGCTTCTGTAGCTCCTCCTTGTTAGTAGTAGTAAGAAGAGGCCATGACCTGGGTGATTGGGGTCCTTAATGATGGATGGCACCTTTATGAGGCACCACTGTTTGAAGATATCCTGGATGCTAGGGAGGCTAGCACCCATGACATAGCTGGCAGAGTTTACAACTTTCTGCAACGTTTTCCGATCCTGTGGAGTGGCCCCTCCATACCAGATGGTGACACAACCAGTTAGAATACTCTCTATGGTACATCCATAGAAATTTGAGAGTGTCCTTGGTGACATACCAATTCTCTCAAACTCCTAATAAAATATAGCCATTGGTTTGCATTTTTTGTAATTGCATCAATATATTGAGCCCAGGAGAGATCCTCAGAGATGTTGACACCCAGGAAATTGAAGCTGCTCACCCTTAACATGTCTGATCCTTTGATGAGGACTGGTGTGTGTTCCCTTGATTTCCCCTTCCTGAAGTTCACAATCAATTCCTTGGTCATACTGGTGTTGAGTGCAAGGTTGTTGCTGCAAAACCACACAAACCAGCTGATATATCTTGCTCCTGTACTCCTCCTCATCACCATCTGAAATTCTGACAACAATAATTGTGTTGTTGGCAAATTTACATATGGAGTTTGAGCTATGCCAAGTCACACAATCATGGGTGTAGAGAGGAGGGTAGTGGAATTAGCATGCATCCTTGAGGCATGCCAGTGTTAATTGGCAGTGAGGAGCTGATGTTATTTTCGATCCACTGAGGAATATAGGATCCAGATGCAGATTAAAACACAGAGACCCAGGTTCTGGAGCTTGTTGATTAGAACTGAGGGTAAGATTGTGTTGAACACTGAGCTGTAATCAATAAACAGCAGCCTGCCATAGGTATTGCTATTGTCTGGGTGATCCAAGGCTGAGTGGAGAGCCATTGAAACTGCAGCTGCTGTAGATCTATTGTGGCAATGAGCAAATTCAGTGGGTCACGGTCTTCGCTTAGGCAGGGTTGATTCTAGCCATCATGCAAGTGCTACTGGACAAAGGTAATTGAGGCAGCTCACCCTGCTCTTCTTGGGCACTGGTATGATTGTTGCCCTTTTGAAGCATGTAGAAAACTCTGACAGCAGCAGTCATTTGAAACTATTAGGAAGCTATGTTTTCTCTATTGGAATGGGTAGTTCATACAACACTCTTACCATGGTACCATTCTCAATCAGTCATGGACAACTTGCAAACTATATATTGTGCCATTCAATTATCTGAATGAAGCGACTCTACAACAATCAATGCTGGAAAAACACTGGGTGAAGTAGCATCTGAGGATTCAAAAGGTGCAAGTCAAACTTTTGTGTAGGGACCCTGTGTGAGGAACAAGACGGAAGAGCTGAGATTACCAGAACATAATAGTATAATAGAGGGGTGGGACAGAGTCTGGTGCATTATAGGTAGAACTAGGTTGAGGAAGAGGGAAGAGGCAGGGTGTGTGAAATGTGAATAAAGGAAGAAAACTACGTGTGCAAACAAGTAAGAACCAAATACAATACTCACAATATGTCCTCCTCTACTCTGGGGAAAACAAGCATGCACTGGGCACCATTTGGCAGAGCACCTGTGCTCTGTCCACAACAGTTACCGTAGCTTCCAGTTGCATGTCACTTTAGCTCTCCATCCCACTATTATACTGATATGCCTACCTATTGCTACAGCCAAAAGCAAATTTGGAATACCAACATCTTATGTTCTGGTTCAGTAGCTAACAACTCAATGGTATGAACACTGAATTTTCTGTTTTCAAATAACCCACACCTAGATTTCATCCACCCTTTTTCTGAAAAACTTTCCCATCCCATCTCCTCCCCTCCCTATCAGGTTCTACCTTTCCGTCATCTCCTCCCCATCTGGTTCCGCCCATCATATACCCCAGATCTCTGTCTTCCCCCTTGGCCCCCACCCACACCTGGCTTCATCTGCGAATTATCTCCTCCCTCATCTATCAGCTGGTGTCTCACCCCTCCCTCATACTGCCATGTACTGGCAATCTTCACTCTTTCTTCTCTGGGTTGATGCAGGTTTCGACCCGAAATGTTGACATACATTTTGCCTCCATAGATACTGTTTGACCCACTAAGTTTTTCTCATGTTCTCGTGTCTTGTTCCAGATTCCAGCATTGCAGAATCTCGATCTTTAACATTATAATATCTTGTCCAGCCAGCTTCCTTTTACTCAAATGCATAGGACATCCAATATCAATTAATGTTGTATTATAATTTTAGAGTGTCACTGTAAAAAAAGTCCTCTCAAGTGCACCATTTTAAAAAAAACTGTACCTGTTATTTTATTGTAAGGAAGTTCCAGCTTTTGTAGGTGAATGTAATCACAAAGAATGGAAATATCACTTAATTCGTAATTCTGTAAAATGAAAAGTGGTATTATTTACAGAGAAATTCTGGATTGGGTAAAGTACAAATTTGACAGTCATCCTTCACCTTTTCTCAGTCTACCTATCATCTATCCACCCATTTCACTCCCCCCACTCTCTGTTTTGTACTGGCTATCCACCCTCTCTACTCTCAATCCTGATGCATGGTCTTGACCTGAAACATTGACAATTCCTCTTCTCCCACAGATGATACTCAATCTGCTATGTTCCTTCTGTAGTTTGCTATTAGTACAAAATCGTATTACTTACTGGCACGGAGAGATGGAGGTAGGCCTGTTCCATTCCAGTTGCTGAGCGCCTCAGATTTGACAAGCCTTCCACTATTATGTCTTCTGTCAATAAACCATCAAATTCTTCCTACAGAACACATATTCCTTTGAAAGTTTCATGCACCTTCTCGGAATGTACCAAATAAAGAGCTTTTAAGAGGTTACAGACTCTCATAAAAGAGTTATCATTGGGCTCCTTTACTATCACAACCTCCACATTGGAAGAGGCATTGAAACCAGCCACCCTGACAAGAATGTCAAAGTTTCTGTGAAATTTACACAAGATTTCACTCACTTGGACAAGAGGTCATATTTTCTCTTGAAAAGGATATTGGCATTTACCTAGGTCAAGGTAAACTTACTGTGACCTGGCAAAACTCCAGACTCCCAGATAATCATTGTAGATTAAATAGCTTATCAACAATGAATGGACAAGGTTTTTTCTATAAGTTGGTTTGCAATCATTCTCATTTCAATTTTTTTAAAATCACTCTCATATATTTGCCTTCTGACGAAAGAGCAGCTGATGCCGAATAGCAAATTGGGTATGTTATTTCTGATTCAAGTTTCTAGCAGCACTTCACCACATCTCACCTCATCGTCCAGGTTCTCGCCCTCGTCTGAGCTGGTAGTGTCAGTGCTGCTGACAGCATCGTCCAACAGCTCCTGGTGAAACTCGTCCACCAGCTCCCTGCTGCAGCCGTCCAGCAGTTCGAGGAGCATCGCCTGGACTACCTCCTCCAGTGCCTCCTCCAGGACGCGCTGGGCACACTCCCATATCATCTCCTCCAATAGTTCACACACTACCTCCACGCCTTCCACCGCCTCTCCTTCCGGCAGCGCGCTCTCACTGACTGTCGGAGCTTCCATTATCCTCGCCGGAGTGTCTAGGAAGTACCGAGTGACTTTCTCATGCGACCGCCGCCATAATGTTGTCTAGTGGTTGCTAGGAGACGGGCCAGCCTTGTCCCTGTGCCCTCTGGGAGTTGCATGGAAAAACGGACGCGGTAGGAGCCCTCGAAGCAAGGCTTCTGCGCATGCGCGGCTGCTCACCATCTGCAACAGTGCAGGATCCTGCAGACTGCAAATTTAGTGGTTTTATGTTTAAAGAGTGAGTTCAGGATAAACAGAAAAGTTAAAATATATTCAAAGGTGACTACTATTGGAAGATGAGACTCGCGATGGAGACGACAATTGACCGCAATCTCACTGAACAATTTAAGAGCCAGGATCTTGTTCCAGAAAGTTATCTAGGAACTTTAGAGCAGGGGTTCTTAACCTTCTTTATGCCATGGAGCCCTTTTGCAGTCCAGTGAAACCTATGGACTCCTTCTCAGAATAATGTATTTAAATATATAAAATAAAATGCATAAAATTAAAAATAAATTATATTGAAATACAGTTATCAAAATATTAAAAAACAAATTTGTGATGTAGTATATGGAATTCTTTATTAACACATAAAATAACAGGACTATGCATTTAAAATATAGACAAGTTAAAGTTCATTTTTTGAAGACCTATCAGTGTCTAAGCTGTTGGTGCTTAACTTGAATAAGAACATTAAATTGTGGGGTGGTCTTTGACAAAGCAACATGCATGAAATGTTGGACATCCAGTCGATTTTTAATCTTTGTTTAATGGTTGCAAGTGTTGAAGCTCTTGATTTGCAAAGAATTAAAGTTTCCACAGCACACTGTACAAGGTGAATAGAGACTTCTCTCAAGGAACACCAAGGCTTTTTGAGTTAAACTCCAATTGTAGTAAGCTCTTTGTCCTAAGATCAATGAGTTCATCTTTGCCTAGATTAACATCTTTGATATGGTTTATAATCAGAAAAAAAGCATGATTCAACTTTAATGCCATCAAGATGGAAATAACTTTTGAAAGAGTTTTGAGGTTTTTCAAGGTGTCCACAGAAATTGACGGAGAGTTTTGTGTCTCAACTTCATCCTGGTAAAGTAATTCCTCCAGCATTTGAAATTTTGCAAAGATTCACCTCTACTCTCTTCCATATCAGCAGCCTGGCAAAGAAAGCTGGTAATTTTTCAAAAACGTCTATAATAGTGACTTAGAGACATTGAATTGAAAGATTTATTTCATTCATATGGTTAAAAACATTTGCCAGGTAGGCCAACCCATGGATAACAATCCTTTTTTTTAAACTGTTCCAAGAGTGGGTTTTCCTTTTCTTTCAGAAGAAGTGAAACTTCTGTCCTTAGTTTGAACAAGTGCTTCAAGACTTGTCCTCTCGAAAGCCAGTGGACTAACGTGTGGTAGAGAAGCACTTCATATTCTGCAGCCATTTCTTGACAAATTCTTTTAAAAACATGATTATTCAGAGACAGTTGATGATCTTTGTGGCTGCTGAGAAAACTTCTTTCGGGGTTGTTGGAAGAGTCATTGTTGCCAGTGCATGTCCGTGTAAAAAACACTAAGTGACGATGACGTGCGGAGCTTCCTTTTCCACTGAAGTAGCAAAACCAGAATCAGAATCATGTTTGTTGTCACAGGCATGTGACATGAAATTTGTTAACCTAGCAGCAGCAGTTCAATGCAATACATAATATAGCAGAGAGAGAGAAAAAATTATAATAATAAAATAAAGCATAAAATAAACAAATAAATCAATTAGGTATATTGAATAGATCTTTTTAAATGTGCAAAAACAGAAATACTGTATATCAAAAAAAGTGAGGTAGTGTCCAAAGCTTCAATGTCTATTTAGGAATCGAATGGCAGAGGGGAAAAATCTGTGCCAGGTTGTTGCTGCAGCACCACTCCACTAGTTGGCATATCTCACTCCTGTACGACCTCTCGTCACCACCTGAGATTCTACCAACAATGGTTGTGTCATCAGCAGATTTGTAGGATGGTATTTGAGCTATGCCTTGCCACACAGTCATGTGTATACAGAGAGTAGCTTAGTGGGCTACGCATACACCCCTGAGGTGTGCCAGTGTTGATCGTCAGCGAAGAGGATATGTTATCACCAATCTGCACAGACTGTGGTCTTCCAGTTAGGAAGTCAAGGATCCAATTACAGAGGACCAGGTTCTGCACCTTCTCAGTCGGGATTGTGGGAATGATGGTATTAAATGCTGAGCTATAGTCGATGAACAGCATCCTCACGTAGGTGAATTAAACGTCACAGGAGCTCCATCTGTGCAGAGTATAAAGTTTTTCTTTCCAGACAAAGTTTTGTTTGGCAAAAAAAAACATTTTACCATTTCTAAAACGTAGACGGCCTTTGTAGTTTCCGAAGAGGACTTGCAAAATAAGAATTCATCTTTGGTGGCATCAGTATGCGCATAACAAACAAAAACAAGTAGCTGACTACACTGAGAGATGTCTGTAGTTTAATCCTGTTACATACTGAATTGGAATTGTGAGGCCGCCAATTCCTTAATGACCTGCTTCAAAATGTTAAAAGAAATATCAGCTACCCTAGAACATATCACACCATGTGGTAAAGGAACCACTTCCAGTTTTTTTCCTCTGTTCCTAGCCACAAAGCAGCTCAACCATTTCCAGTGCACTTGGCTTTACTAAGTCTCTCCAACAGCGTGGGGCTTCTTTTGTTTGGCAATCTGGTAAGCAACTTTATAGGATTCTTCAAGAAAAGGTTTTTGTGAAATGGCAAATCCAAGTTTTGGAAGTGTCCCAACTTCGCTAAATTAAAAGACAAAACACATCTTTAGATGCATTTTCAGGATGCACAGATGTGGGGTGCTCTTTCAATTTTGCTGGCTTCATACTTCCAGTCGCAAGAATTTTTCCACAAAAGAATATACTGCGTCATTTGTGTCATGTCACGTCCATCACTATCCCTTACTTAAACATTTCAACTTAAATTGGGCCTGCAGACAAATATAGCTAAAATAAAATATTTGATTCAACTGACATTGTTTGAAACTCAGTATCTTTGTATGGTTTTTAAGTAATTTGTTTGATAAATCTGCAAAGAAATAAGTAATCTGAATGTTAATTAAGTGTAAAATAATCAAGAAATTTGTATGCCAAGTAAGTAAAATAAAGTTTTATAATTTATCGAAAGTTTTAACACTTTTAATGTCTTTAGATATTCAGATAGGCACAAGGATTACAGCAATAGCTCAGACGTTGTGTCCTTCCTGGAATACCGCTGCTGTTGCACATGGAGTCACGTGGTATTTCTAAAGCATTCTCATTTGATCTCTCCAGTTATGCAAAACTTTAACAAACAACAAAAACAACTCACCTCCTTCTACACATTGATCAACAAGCAATTGTAGATAGGGAGTAAGGGAGTGCGACACAGATGTTTGAGTCACAAATGTAACTGTGATGTGATGTGAAAATATATCTGTGATTTCTATTGGTGACAAAGTCACCTGTGATTGTTGCCTGCATCCATAATCGAAGGAAGTGCTAAATTTCAGTTCGAGGTTAGTGAAAATAAAGATATAAATTTTTCCACCCAATTTTCCACCCCCTGGAATCTATCCATGGACCCCCAGGGGGTTCGTGGAGCCCAGGATAAGAGCCCCTGCTTTAGTGAATATTAAAGCCTTGTTTTGTTGGGATGGTACCAAGGATGTGGGTGTTGATTTACATGAAGGTTCTAAAGAACTCAGTATTGTTCTGCTAACCACAAAGAAAGAATTTCCATGAAGGAGAAGTTCAGAAATACCTTAAAATAAATCAACAACATTGTACCTTTTCCAAGTGGTATAGAATCAGTGAGCAAAGAATAAAGAAATAAGGTAATTAGCAAATGAGTCAGAAGTGAGATGAGATACTTTTTATGATGCATATTATTTGCAATATGCAATGAAAGAGGTGGGAAAAGATCAAATTAAAATTTTCAACAAGGAATTAGATATATATATATCTAAAACGAACAAATTCAGATCTGTGAGGTATAGCTGGCACAGGCTTGAGGCCCTTAACGGCTTGCTTCTGTCTTTTCCTCTCTCATTATTGTCTTGTATAGTTTATGTGTGATTTCTATTGTGTGTGTGTGTGTGTGTGTGTGTGTGTTGTCACTGAAAACAGGATTTTCATTGTACCTGAACCTCACTGTGCTTGTGCACATGACAGTGGACTCGATTTGACTAGGTGAAGATCTGGATTAAGGATAAACTCAAGTTTAGAAGTAATTATCTTTGGTAAGAACATCATTGTATTTAAATAATTCCAGGTAAAAAGCAACTGCAATTCTGAAATAAAAATTTTAAAAAAGTTGAAAATGGCATTCCAGGCTCTGTCAGTGGAGAGAGGAACAGTTAACATGCTCTCTTCTGCCATCAGGAAGAAGATTCAAAGCCTCAGGACTCACACCACCATGGTCAGGAACAGTTACTACTCCTCAACCATCAGGGTCCTGAACAAGTGGGAATACTTCACTCACCCCATTACTGAACTGTTCCCAGAACCTATGGACTCACTTTCAAGGACTCTTCATGTTCTCTTAGTTATTGCTTGTTTATTTATTATTATTTTTCTCTCTTTTTGTACTCACACAGTTCATTGTATCTTGCACGCTGGTGCTGTCTTCCTCTGATTCTATTGTGTTTCCCACAAGAAAATTGATTTCAGGGTTGTATATGGTGACATAACGCATATGTACTTTGATAATAAATTGACATTGAATGGTGAACTTTAAAGAAAGAAGATGAGCCTATCACATTAATTGAGATCTCTCCTTCCCTGCCCCACTCTAACTTAAAACACATTTTTTCTTTACTTCTCCAGTTGGTGACCTTTAGCTGTTTTTCTCCTTACTGATGCTGTCTAATCTACCGAGTACTATCAACGTTTAATGCTCAATATGGTTGCTGAGTTCCTCCAGCACTTTGTGTGTGTTGTTCAAAGTTTCCAGCATCCTTTGAATTTCTTGTGTTAATGGAAGGTGCAGAGAGGGTTCGAGGAACTAGGGTGAGTGGGAGTTTTATAAGAATCATCAAAGTCAGCACTGACTAGTTAGTTTGAATGACCTGTTCCTTTGCTGGCAATTTTATGTCATTTTATATCAGAGTGAACAAACATGATACAGAACAGTACAGTAACCCACTTGCTCTGTCCAGAGCTCGATGGCATTTTTCTGCTATAACTTTACATGTTTCCACAGCACTGCTCTGCTGAAGAGCTAATAAACCCACTTGTATGGCTATAATTAACAACCCAGACCTTCTCATCAGTTCTGTTGTAATTCTATGTCAATATTAATTAAAAGCAATTAAGGTTTAACAAGATGAGTATCTCCTCCAGTCGCCCAAAATAATTTTATCACTGTTCACAATTCTTTAATTAACTTTTAGATGTTGGATGAAGTTAACTTAGCACTCTTCTCTTCCGGTGATAACTGACTGAAACGTTGACACTGAACTATAACTGTTAATATTCATTTACCATGAAGGGTGGAACAGTCACGTAGGGGTTAGTGTAATGATTTACAGTGTCAGCTGAAAGATCAGGGTTCAATTCCTGCCACTGTTTGTAAAAAGTTTGTGTGTTCTCTCCGTGACCGTGTGGGTCTCCTCCAGGTGCTCCAGTTTCCTCCCAGGTTTCAAAGATGTACAAGCCTTTGCTAAAAAATTTCACGCCACATGCCGGTGATAAGAAACCTGATTCTGATTCTGAAATGATGGTTAGTATGTTGTGGGTATGCTATGTGGCACTGGAAGCATGGCGGCAATCGCGAACTGCTCCCAACACATCTCAGGCTGTTGGTCACTGACGCAAACAATGCATTTCACCGTATGTTTCAGTTTGCATGTGACAAACAAGGCTAATCTTGGAAAAAGAAACGCATGATCTCAGAATGCCCAAAGTACTTTAAATCAAACAAGATGCGTTTTAAAAATGTAGACACTGCTGCAACCTTATAGCATCCTACTTCCAACCCATTAGTCACTAAAAATATAGTGTTCCTTGTCCTTCCAACTTCCATTTCATTGACTAAACCAGACAAGTTTCTCGTCTGTTATTCCAAAACACCAGACTCCTCATGTACAGTTCCAGTCTTCTCATACATTACACCGTCTGTGAATCACAGAACACCTTCTGTGAACTTACACTTTAAACTCCAAATCTGGAAACATCTCATTACAATGTAGTGATGTAACTTTGGGTAACATGAGTCAGGAATCAACAAATAAGTGACAGCACATGCTTGGAGTTTAAATAATTCACTTCAGCACCTCTCTCTGATCTATTCTGCCTTGAAGTGAAGGAAAGAGAGGACTGCAGTAATGAAACCTCAGCACAGCTTGGAGATCTTAGAAAAGAACTGCAGATACCTTGATGTGGGTTGGAGCAGACTGACAAGCAGCAGCCTGGGACAAACAACTTTAAAAAATATCAGAACCACCTTACCCCATACCAACATTCAGGGCCCCAAACCGTTTGTGCAGGCGAGGCAACACTTCATCTGCAAGTCTGTCAGTTTTTTATCTTTGCTTTATTTCCCCATGTTGGCTCCTCTCTTACTCCTGTTCTTCTCCTCACCTGCCCATCATCTCCCTCTGGTGCCCCTCCTCCTTGCTGTTTGCCTGTGGTCCACTCTTGTCTCCTATCACATTCCATATTCTTCAGCCCTTTACCTTTTTCCCTAATGCCCTTCCCTTGGACAACATCGGTGGCATGGGGAGGGGAGACTTGCAGCTTGGGCAACTGCCGGTCTTCCATAAAAAAACATTTGCCCAGGCTTGCGCCCTGGAAACTTTCCAAGGTCTATCGAGATTAACGGAGGCCTACACCTTTTTCCACCTATCTCCTCCCTGCTTCTCACTTCATTTCCCCCTCCTCCACCCACCTTCCCCTTCACCTGTCACCTTCCAGCTTGTACTCCTTCCCCTTCCCCTACCTTTTCATTCAGGCTCCTTCCCCCTTCCTTTCTGGTCCTGACAAAGATTCTCAGCTTGAGCCAGCCATTTATTTCCCACACCGCCCCCCCCCCCCACCACCACTGATGCTGCCTGACCTGCTGAGTTCCTTCAGCATTTTGTCTGTGTTATTTTAAATAGTTAAGAAAAGATAACTGGTGATGATGAAAAACCAGTTGTGTCCAAGAGGGGAGAGAACAGTCAGTGATTAAAAAGCATCCAGAAAGTATCTCAAATAGATTATACCTATTAACAGTAGGTGGTATTGGACAGACAGATACTTTATTGATCCCAAAGGAAATTACAGTGTCACAGTAGCATTGCAAGTGCACAGATATAAATATTAGAAGAGAAGTAGAAAGAATAAAAAAAAAGTTACCTCTAACAGGAGGGAGGGTCATCAATTCCCCGGCTATGGGTTGACTCATTATAGAGCCTAATGGCTGAGGGCAAGAATGACCTCATATGGTGCCCTTTGGAGCAGCTCAGTTGGCACAGTCTATTACTAAAACTGCTCCTCTGTTCAGCCTAGGTGGCATGCAGAGCTTGAGAAACATTGTTCAGAATTGCCGGGATTTTCCGTAGGGCCCTTTGCTCCACCACAGCCTCCGTTGTGTCCAGTTTGACCCCTATAACAGAGCCAGACATTCTCATTAGTTATTGAGCCTGTTGGCATCACCCGTGTTGATGCCATTGTCCCCAGCACACCACCACATAGAAGATTGTACTGGCAACAACAGACTGGTAGAACATGTGAAGGAGAGGCCTGCGTACTCCAAAGGACCTCAGTCTCCTCTGGAAGTAGGGGCGTCTCTGGCCCTTCTTGTACACAGCCTCTGTGTTGGTGTCAGAATTACCCAAGCTATTTATTGTATTCACTCAAATAGCAACCTCAGCTTGTCTATCAAGGTGCTTTTAACTATCTCATTCCACTGAACAGTATCAATGTTTGACATCATGCTACAGAAGAAGATTACTAATCAAAAGCTTATGTAATAAGGATTTCATATTTTCTTTTTCTTTCAGGAACCCCTTACACTGTTACCCAATATATATCGATGCATCTGCAAAGAAGGCATGACAATGGTTATATTTCAGTAGGAGATGGTCTCCAAAATGTCTGCAGATGTACTGTGGAGAGCATTCTAACTGGCTGCATCACTGTCTGGTATGGCGGGGTTTCTGGACAGAATCGAAGTGAGCTGCAGAGAGTTGTAAACTTAATTCACTCCATCATGGGCACTAGCCTCCCTAGTATCCAAGACATCTTCAAGGAGTGATGCCTCAGAAAGGTGGCATCCATCATTAAGGACGCCATCACTCAGGTCACGAATTGTTCTCATTGCTACCATCTGGGAGGAGGTACAGCAGCCTGAAGGCACACGCTCAACAATTCAGGATCAGCTTTTTCCCCTCTGCCATCCGATTTCTGAATGAACACTGAACCCTTGAACACTACCTCACTACTTTTTATTTCTATTTTTCTGCACTACTGAATTTTAATATATATGTATGTATGTAGGTACTTACTGTGATTCAGTTTTTTTTGTCCTTTGTACCGATGCCGCAAAGTCAAACAATTTCATGACCTATGCCGGTGATAGTAAACCTGATTCTGAATCTGATTGTATATTACATAAATTAAAATATTTTACCGCTGTGAATATTGGCTCAAGTCTCTGAAATGAGAATTTAACTCACAATCTTCCGACTCAATGTGTAGGTGTTACCAGAAGAGCTACGAATGACTTCTTCGCCATTGAGGGAGCCAACCATAGTTACTCAATTATTTTAATTTATTAATGTTTTAAATTCTGGGATATAGCGTGGTAAAAGGCCATTGTAGACAAACCAAATCGACTCTGCCCAATTACACCCGCGTGACCGATTGACCTACCGACCAGTAAGTCTTTGGAATGTGGGAGGAAACCGGAGCACCCAGAGGAAACCCACACAGTCACAGGGAGAACGTACAAAGCCCTTACAGACAGAGGCAGAATCAAACTGGGGGTCGCTGGTGCTGCAATAGTGTTACACTAACCGCTACATGACCAGGCCACCCCAAATCTCTAAAATAAGGAGTCTTTTAGAAATATTGTACAGTTTGAACTTTAACGTCATCGAGTTGCACAGCAAGGAAAAGTGTTCTTCAGCTGATGTGTGTCCGTGCTGATTAGGATGTACAGTCGGCCCGCCTTATCCGTGAGGCGGATAGGCTCCGGGACCTCCTGCAGATACCAAAAAACGCAGATGCTCAAGTCCCTTATATAAAATGGCATAGTATTTGTATATAACCTACGCACATCCTCCTGTATATTTTAAATCATCTCTAGATTACTTATAATACCTAATACAGTGTAAATGCTATGTAAATAGTTGTTATACTGTAATGTTTAGTGAATATTGACAAGAAAAAGAACTGTACATGTTCCTCTTGCTCACAACACAAGCAGCGAACGATTGAGACATGAGGTGAACAATGATTAAACAACGAGTAAAACTTGTAATACCTGTACAGTAGTTGTTACATTATCTTGTTTAGGGAATAAGGACACTTTGGAGGAGGCTCAATAATACTAAAGTCAGGAACTGTGGAGGTTGAGGGCTGAGGATCTTCAAGCATTGAATGTCGAGACTTCAGAATTGCAGATGCTTTAGTTAGAAACATTGTTATAGGAAGCTGACACATGTGATCTTTACGTTCTTAAGGCTATAGCACTTTACACAACCAGCCATCCCTTACAAGCCTTAAACTCTTTTCTCTCGCTCTCATCAACTCCGTCACAGTACTGCTTATGGAGAATAAGAGCTTTTTCACATATAGTTTGGCCATCAACAGGGATATGCTTTTGTGACATGTTCTACTTTCTTGGCGAGAGATAGTACTTTACCTTTGATAGTACTTAGCCTTTGAGGAATTGCTTTGACCGCCTAATTGCTTTTTAGGATCCATTTTTTCACAGGAATAAAGTAGTGAACGAATGAGACGCGAGGCAAACAATGCTCAAACAACAAGTGCTGGAAGAGCACTTCCAGGTTTTCTTGATTCACAGTCGGTTGAATTCGCGGATAAGGAGGGCCGACTGTATATTCAGGCTAATCCCATTTCCCAGCATTTGGCTCATGTCCTTCCAACTCTTGTCATTCATTTAATCTGTTCATGTATTTAATGTATCTGACTTAATCACTTCCTCTGGCAGCTGGTTTCATTTACCTACAAACTGCTGTGAAAAAACAGGTGACCCTCAGGTTTTATTACATCTTTCAACTCTAACCTTCCAACTGTGTCCTCTAGTTTTCGAATCCCCAGCCCTGAAGGAAAGGCCATTCACTCTGTCTGTGCTCCTCATAAGCTTACATACCTCTATGAGACCACCTGGCTGGTGGGGTGGAGATCTGTCTCTACCAAAGGCTATTACAGAAAGGGTGCAGAGGAGATTTACAAGCATGTTGCCTGGATTGGGAAGCATGCCTTATGAGAATAGGTTGAGTGAACTCGTCCTTTTCTCCCTGGAGCGACGGAGGATGAGAGGTGACCTGATAGAGGTGTATAAGATGATGAGAGGCATTGATCGTGTGGATAATCAAATGGCTAACACGAGAGGGCACAGTTTTAAAGTGCTTGGAAATAGGTATGGGGGGATGTCAGGGGTAAGTTTTTTTTGCAGAGAGCAGTGAGTGCGTGGAATGGGCTGTTGGTGACTGTGCTGGAGGCAGATACGATAGGTTCTTTTTAGTGTCTCCTGGATAGGAACATGGAGCTTAGAAAAATAGAGGGTCATAGGTCTGTATTGGTACCAGATCCAATGCAGACGTTGGTGACCGTGGTTTTCCATACAGATCTATCCCTTGTTCTTTGGAAGACTTCCATTTCCTCGAAGTGTAGCCACCTGGCTGGGCTTTTGATGTACATAAGCCGAGGTCTTCCTCTAGGTTTGCTCCCCTCGATCTTTCCAGAGCGTATGAGTTTTTCTAGTTCATCTTTCCGCATGATGAGTCCTAAGAATCTGAATTGTCTTTCTCTTATGAGTGATCTAACTGCTGGGACTCTTCTGAGAACTTCTTCATTTGAAGAAAGGGCCATGAGTAACCCTAGGCGATTTTTAACATAAGTACATGTCCGGCACAGCATTGTGGGCGAAGGGCCTGTGTTGTGCTGTAGGTTTTCTATGTTTCTAAGGCGCTCCTTCCCTCAGCTAGCCTGCAGGTCACCCTCAGGCAAGGTGTAGCACCTGCTTAACCCCCGATATGGGTCACATGAAACCATGGTGGTGGATGATCGGGTGGGCAGCTGGTGCATATCACACGTCCTGGTTATGCGACCACTGACGCCAGGCAGACAACCTCTGAAGAGTATTGATAATGGCTGGAATCACCCATCTTGTAAAGATACTGCCCAGAAGAAGGCAATGGCAAAACATTTCTGCAGAAAAATTTGCCAAGAACAACCATGGTCAAAGACCACAGCCATCCACGTCATATGACACCTTACACAGTGGTGATGAGATCTTATGCTGCAAGGAGTAGAGGCCCAGCCTGTCTGACCTCTGTCAGAACTCAGCCCCGTGAGTCCTGGCAACGTCGTTGTAAACCTTTTTCACACTCTTTCCGGTCTAATACAATTCTTCCTTTGACAGGGTGACCAATATTTCAAGTGTGTCCTGTAAAATCTCACCATCACAACTCCGGCTTTTAGATTCAGTGCCCGAACTGATGAAGGCCAGCATGCCAAAAGCCTTCTTTACTGCCCTGTCCACCTGTGACTCCAGGGAACAACGCATTTGTGCTCCAAGGGCTGTCTGTTTTACACCAGTACCCAGGCCGTTCCAGTCAATGTAAAGTCCCATCTTGAATTTTCCCTACAAAATGAAACACTTTGCACATACTTACCTGAATTAAATCACATTTTACCATTCCACATCTGAATTATCATTCACTGTAACCCAGCTGATCAAAATCCCAAAGCAATTCATGATATTCCTCTTCAGCATGACACAACTTATTTCAGTATCATCCGAAATCTCACTAACTATTCCTCACATATTGGCTACAATAGGGTCTTTTAAGAGCCTCTTAGATAGGTACATGGAGTTTAGAAAAATAGAGGGCTATGCGCTAAGGAAATTCTAGGCAGTCTCTAGAGTAGGTTACACAGTCGGCACAACATTGTGGGCCGAAGGGCCTGTAATGTGCTGTAGATTTCTGTGTTCTGTGTTTATATTCTCATCCAAATCATTAATATAGATGATAACTAACAATGGACCCAGCTCCAATCCCTGAGGCACACCAGTAGTCAGAGACCTCTAGTTTGAAAATCTCCTTCTACCATCACGTTCTGTTTCCTACCATCCAGACGATTTTGTATAAGATGTTGTGCGATATAACCTTCCAAAGCTACCTATCATACGGAACCTTATCAAAGCCATAGTGTAATTGATATATACTTTTACTACACTCAGCTTCCTCATCGCTTCATCAACAAACTCAATTAAAGTCATAAGTCAAAATTGTGCGCTTAGTAGCCAATTCACTAGCTACGTACCTCCTATACCTAATAAAGCAACCTCTGTGTGTATGCTTGTAGTCTTCTGCTGCTCTAGTCATCTACTTTGATCGACGTATTGTGCGTTCAGAGATGCTCTTCTGCACACCACTGTTGTCATTTGAGTTACTATCACCGTCCTGTCAGCCTCAACCACTCTGACTATTGTCCTTTGACTTCTCTCATTAACAAGGTATTTTTGCTCACAAAACTGCCGCTCACTGAATTTTATTTCCACCATTCTCTGTAAACTCTAGAGACTGTTGTGCATGAAAAAAATTCCAGGAGATTACAAGTTTCCAAGATACTTACACCACTCTGTCTGGCACCAACAATTATGCCATGTTCAAAGTCACTTAGATCACATCTCTTCCCCCATTCTGATGTTTGGTCTGAACAACAACTGAATCCCTTGACCATGTCTGCATGCTTTTATGCATTAAGTTGCTGCCACATGATTGGCTGATTAGATATCTGCACTAATGAGCAGGTGTACAGGTGTACCTGGTAAAGTGACCACTGAGAGTATAAAGTTAATTATTTCTCTAATTTTGTTTTTTGCCACACCCTTTGCTCCACACAAGCTCTCTATTAATCTCAGTATTCTCAGTTTCTCTTTCCGTCTCCTTATTTTTATTACATTTCTTTGAATGTGCAATTGTGTTAAATTGGCAATGTTAGTTCCAGTTTTTATTTTTTTCATTTCTGGAGATAGAGCCCGGAATAGGCCCTTCTGACCCTTTGAGATGCACCACCCAGCAATCCTTGATATAGCCCTGGACTGATCGCAGGACAATTTACAATGACCAATTAGCCAACCAACTAGTACGCCTTTGAACCGTGGGAGGAAACCCACGTGGTCATGGGATGAATGTACAAACTCCTCACAGGCAGCAGCAGGAATTGAACTAGTGGCGGGTTGCTGCTACCGTAATGTGTTGTGCTAACTACTATGTTACCATATCACCCTCAGTTTGTTTTACACCTCTCCGATTGCTACAAAGTCAAATCATTAGGTGTTTTTAAAGCACAGCACATGATCAGTAACCATGAACTACCTAGATTCAGGTCAACTCACTTCTTGTTTAAAGACCAGTTAGTGGATGATTTTCTTCTTATCCAGAACTCTTTGTTGGCTTGGTGTAAATGCTAAACTGTCTGTAATTTTGTGTAGCCATTTCCCACAGGGGCTGGGGACAATATTCTTGCTGTCAGTTTTCAGGAAAGGAGCTACTCATTCAGCCAGTAATGGAAGCAAATTCCGCACTTTGGGGTGTTGCGATGCTGCTGAGCACCTGACGATCAACCAGAAAGCTGTGAATTGGAGTCAAGGGACTGTCTGTCATTTTAAGTTGCCTTGCCACAGTTGGGTGAGCTTTCTCAGATCTCAACTGGTTGCTTGATGAAATGCCACATGAAAGAAGAGTGGGACTCAAGCTTCTGTCTAATCTTAACACACTTGAATTGTCCCAGCTGCCGCCGAAGATGGAAATAATTCATTGTGGCCGTTGAGGAAACTGTGACCCAAAACTGCCACTCTACGTCCGCTAAAAAACTTGGAGGCTGTCAACACTTCACTAATAACATGTACTGTCCATCTTGTATCCCATGATTCCCAGTTCTGCAAAGCCTCAAATTACTGCATGACCACACACATCCCCTCTGCTGCAGCTTCCTTCAGAATTTCTGCCTCTTCTGAATCTGACATCTTCTGCAGCTCTTCAATTTAAACTTTTCATTCTTGGTGGCATTGACTTCAGCAGCTGAGCCTCAAAAATCTGGAATTCCCTATCCAAGCCTCTCTGGCTCCTTAGGATGCCTGTAATAGTCAGTTTTGCTTTAGTCAGCTTTCAAGTCTTTTGTTTGATAACTCTGCTGCAAAAGAGGGTGGCATGGTTTACTACCTTAAGAGCACAGTTATTTTTCATTTTTGTGTTAACTGAGATGTCTGGAGATTAAATAGACTGCAGGTAAAATAAATGAAAGATTTGTATCTATATGGTGCCTTTCACACTTCCAGAACATCTCAAAGTGTTTCACAGTCAATAAACTACCTTTGAAATGTAGTCAATGTAAGAATGTAGAATAGCAACTGAGGAATCATGTACAGTGTGCACATTTCATTTAAATTCATAAAACCATAAGACCATAAGACATAGGAGCCTAATTAGGCCATTCAGCCCATTGATAACCCCCCACATTAGGAAACATTCCCACCACATCCACCCTATCTGGTCCTTTCAACATTTGGTAGGTTTCAGTGAGGTCCCCCACATACTTCTAAATTCCAGTGAGCACAGGCCCAAAGTTGCCAAACGCTCCTCATATGTTAACCCCTTCATTCCCAGAATCATCCTCGTGAACATCTTCTGGACTCTCTCCAATGGCAACACATCCTTTCTGAAATATGGGGGGCCCAAAATTGTTGACAATACTCTAAGTGTGGCCTGACTAGTGTCTTACAAAGTCTCAGCATTATCTCCTTGCTTTTATATTCTATTCCCTTTGAAATAAATGCCAACATTGCATTTGCCTTCTTTACCATATATTCAAGCTGTAAATTAACCTTCTGGGAGTCTTGCACAAGGACTCCTAAGTCCCTCTGCACCTCTGATGTTTGAACCTTCTCCCCATTTAGATAATAGTCTGCACTATTGTTTCTTTTACCAAAATGTATTATCATACATTTCCCAACACTGTATTCCACTTGCCACTTTTTTGCCCATTCTTTCAATTTGTCTAAGTCTGGCTGCAATTGCATTGCTTCCTCAGCACTACCCACCCTCCACCTATCTTCGTATCATCCTCAAACTTTGCTTCAAACCCATCAATTCCATTATCCAAATCACTGACAAACAATGTAAAAAGTATCGGTCCCAATACTGACCCCTGAGGAACACCACTAATCACAGGCAGCCGATCAGAAAAGGCCCCTTTTATTCCCACTTGCTGCCTCCTGCTTCTCAGCCGTTCCTTCATCAATGCCAGTAACTTTCCTGTAACACCATGGGATCTTATCTTGTTAAGCAGCCTCATGAGTGGCTTATCAAATGCCTTCTGAAAATCCAAGTAAATGACATCTGCTGCCTCTCCTTCATCCGCCTTGCTTGTTATTTGCTCGAAGAACTCTAACAGATTTGTCAGACAAGATTTCTCTCTACAGAAAACATGCTGACTTTGACTTAATTTATCATTAGTCTCCAAATATCCGGAAACCTCATCCTTACTAAGAGACTCCGACACTTTCCCAACCACTGAGTTTAGGCTAACTGGCCTATAATTTACTTTTTTTTTGCCTTCCTTCCTTCTTATAGAGTGGAATCATATTTGCAATCTCTCACTCCTCTGGGACCATGCCAGAATCAAGTGATTCTTGAAAGATTATGACCAATGCATCCATTATCTCCACAGAAACCTCTCTCAGGACTCTGGGATGTAGTCCTTCTGGTCCAGGTGACTTATCCACCTTAAGACCTTTGAGCTTGCCTAGCACTTTTTCCTTTGTAATAGCAATGGAACTCACTCCATATCTGTACATATCTGTACATTGCGGCAGAGTTACAACGCATAGGTATTTACTCCCTTACGTTGTGGGATGGTAATAAGATTTAAATAAATTCTAAATTAGTATTGCTGTGTCCTTCTTCACATTTCCTCCAGCTAGGCCTCCAGTGTCCTGCAAAGTTCAAAGTAAATTTATTATCAAAGCACACATGCTTTGATATACTACCCTGAGATTTATTTTCCAGCAGGCGTTTACAGGAAAAAAGAAATGCAACATAATTTTGTGAAGAAATGAACAAAGACTTTCAATAACCAATATGCAAAAGAGGACAAACTGTGCAAATCAAAATATGACTGAGAACATGAGTTGCCTTTTGCTCTGAGAATCAGTTCAAAGCAGTGCTAAATGAAGTTATCCGTGTACTTGCTTCCTCGGCCTCTTGTTGTTTGTCAAACAAATTTATAATCCGGATAAAGAAGTGGGTTTGGGGGGGGGGGGGGGGAACACAATTAGTGAATTTGCATTTGACGCCAATGCTGTGGGCATAAAGTTAGAACAGGGTCTAGCTTGACCTAGAAAAAGGACAAAGGAATGTCAGATGGAATTTAACTCAGACTGGCAAGTTTACTCAGGGTAGGACATACCTAGTAAATGATAGGGAATATTGCAGAACAGAGAGATCCAAGGGTACAGTTGCATATTGTAGTAGTTCTCTCAAATTGGCCACACAGATGGTGAAAAATGACATATTTGCCTACAGAGAGGGCTCTGAGTACCAGAGTGGGGATATCATTGCTAAAGTTGTATGAGTTATTGATGATACCACACCTGAAATATTGTGTGCAGTTCTGATCATCAGAGTATAGGAAGTATATGATTAAGTTAGAGCAGGTGCAAAAAAGATTTGCACGGATGTTGTCAGGGTTTGAGTTATAAAGAGAGTCGAGATAGGCTTGGACTTTTTCTGCTGGAATGGAGGAGGCTAAAGGGTGATCTTGTAGATGTTTATAAAATTATGACCGGCATAGATAAGCTGGGTAGTTACAGTCTAGAGGGCATAGATTTAAGGTGAGAAGGGAAAGATTTCAAGTGAGTCTGAGAAGCAAAGCTTTCACACTGAGTAGAATGGTGTATGGAGCCAGCTGCCAGAGGAAGAGACAGCAGTAGATGCAATTACAAAGTTTAATAGGCATTTTGACAGGTTCACAGGTAGGAAAGGTTTAGGTGATATGAGCCAAATGCAGGAAAATGTGACTAGCTCGGGAAAGTACATTGGCTGGCATGGATAGGTTGGGTTGAATGGCCTGTTTCCATGCTGTATAACTATGACCTCCACAAAGCAAGGGAAGAAACTGATGAGACTTGGACCATCACTTTTCAATTATCTCTACCTACAAGAGTGGTTCCACAGAATCTGAAGACTGAATATGTTGTACTATTATTTAAAAAGAGATGAAAGATTACTGGTCAATTGATTTCACTTCACTGGTAGTGTAATTTGAGAAGATGCCGTAAAACTGACACAGATTAACCAGCATCAGTTTCTAAGGAGAAAGCCACATCTGACCAACTTAAGAGTGTATTTTTGAGAGGGTCACAAGGGGGGACAATGTCTATGACATTGTCGACGTGTGGTGTTGCAAGCCTCTTGACAAGGTTGAATGGAGCAGGTTGGTCAAAAGTGTAAACATGCCTGGGATCTAAGGGAGAGTGACAGATCAGAAGACATTGGTTCAGTGGTAGAATGCAAAGGCTACTGGTTGACAGGTGTTTATTGTGACAGGAAGGCTATTACTAGTTAGCATTCACAAAACATAGCTAGATCCCTTGTTTTTGTGTTAGTTAATGATTTGAACTGGAATGTAGGGGAAATGATAAAGATGTTTGAAAACTTTGGCTGTGTGTTTGACAGAGACAAGGAAAGCTTTAGACTTGCAACACACAAAATGCTGGTGGAACGCAGCAGGCCAGGAAGCATCTATAGGGGGAAGCAATGTTGACGTTTCAGGCCAAGACCCTTCGTCAGTTAGTCCTGACGAAGGGTCTCGGCCAGAAACGTCGAAATTGCTTCTTCCTATAGATGCTGCCTGGCCTGCTGCGTTCCACCAGCATTTTGTGTGTGTCGCTTGAATTTCCAGCACCTGCAGATTTCCTCGTGTAAGCTTTAGACTTGAGAAGGATTCATATAATCTGGGTATTTGGGGAGGAATGTGGCAAGTGAAACAATCCAGACAGGTGTAGGAGGTGTGCACCAAAACAATAAGATAAATTCTACATCAAAGGAATGTGGGGCTGATTAATACAGAGTCCATAGATTCGTAAAGTAGCAGATAAGAGGCATATAGGGTGCTTTTCATTGTAAATCAAGCCTTAGAATGGTTCATTAAAGTAAAAACTTCAAAGTTCAAAGTAAAATGTATTATCAAAGTATGTACTCTACATAAAACTTTGAGATTCGTCTCCTTACAGTCAGCCACAAAACAAACAAACCCAATAGAACCCATTTTTAAAAAAGACCATTAAACACCCAATGTGAGGAAAAAACAGATCGTGCAAACAATAAAAGTAAGCAAGTAACATTCAGAACAGAAGTTCACGAAAGTGAGTCCACAGCTAAGAAGCATGTTCATCACTGCAGCCAGACAGGAGCCAACCTCTTGGAGCAGCGAGCTGAGCACTGACACCCTGACTTTTTCCATCTGGCTAAAGTTAGGGTCATTCCTCACTCCACCTCATCAAATTGCCTCCAAGTCTGATCCAGCAATCGCTAAACATTGGGTCATTCCCCGCTCTTGTGCCTGGGCCAAGCCACCTCAATTCAGTCTGTACATGCAATGCCATAACCATAGAAACATAGAAAGCCTGCAGCACAATACAGGCCCTTCGGCCCACAAAGTTGTGCCGAACATGTCCCTACCTCAGAAATGACTAGGCTTACCTATAACCCTTTATTTTACTAAGCTCCATGTACCTATCTAAAAACCTCTTAAAAGACCCCATCGTATCCGCCTCCACCACCGTTGCTGGCAGCCCATTCCACGCACTCACCACTCTCTGTGTAAAAAACACATCCTGCACCTTTGAGTTTCATTGATTTACTGTGAATGCCCACTAGCAAATTATCTCAGCTAGTAGGTCACATATATATACAGAGATAATAAATTTATTTTGAACTTTGAACTTTTAATTCTGAGGAGAATACATAGGTAGGGCGGAGTCACTCTTCCTACCTGAGTGGTCAAAAACAAGAATAAAAGGATGTGAAGAAAACTTTTTTCATCCTGGGGTGGCTGGGATCCAGAACTCATGCCTGAAAACGTCATGCAGAATTCTCTTCATATTTAAAAAGTGCCTGAAGGTGCGCTGGAAGAAAATGATGTGTGAGGCTGCAAATCAAATGGCAGAAGGCAGGAACTTGATTGAGAATTCTGATGAAAGGTATTTGAATTAAAGTGAAAATTTTGTTCCTCCTCCACAGATTCTAGCCAATCTGCAGAAGGTTTTCAATATTTCCTGTTTGTATAACAGGCTCTTTTTCGACCTGCATAGAATTCAATTAGCTGAATCCTGGTGAAGCGTCTTGGCCGGAAATGTTGACTCTTCACTCCTTTCCGTAAATGCTGTCTGAACTGCTGGGTGGTGGTGGTGGTGGTGGTGGTGGTGGTGGTGGTGGTGGTGGTGGTGGTGGTGTGTGTGTGTGTGTGTGTGTGTGTGTGTGTGTGTGTGTGTGTGTGTGTGTGTGTGTGTGTGTGTGTGTGTGTGTGTGTGTGTGTGTGTGTGTGTGTGTGTGTGTGTGTGTGTGTGTGTGTGTGTGTGTGTGTGTGTGTTTCTATGAGCTGAGTGGCCTTTTTTTTGCCATGAATTTTATATGATGTTAATGTTGACTTTATAATCACCTCACAAGCACCATTGCTACATTGAAAGAAGAACAATTAAAGAACTACTTTACCTGCAAAGAGCTGGATAATTCATTGAAAAATAAAAGTTGCATTTGATGGAAAACACTCAGCAGGTTAGGTAGCATGCTACCTAACTTCAAGTTCAAGATTAAGGATCATTCAACCATACAGATGAACACAGCCAGACAAAACAGTGTTCCTCTGGGCCAAGATGCAAAACACAGAACCAACAGTCACACACAGCACATATAATTATGACAGGTAAAAAGCATAGATAGGCGAAAATCTCATATAGTTTATGTAGTTAGGAGCAGACGTACAGGGAAGTCATAATCACAAATCATAACCTAGCCCAAGTCTCTGAGTGTCACAGCCTGTAGATTGATGGTGCATGGATGTAGTCTTGGAGCCACGTTTCTGCAAGAGCAAGCCTGCAGCAGTTCCTCATCTCACGTAAGTGCAGCTGCAGATGAATGCAATCCAGCTTGTCTTCCACCGAGCAAACCCTGGAGGGCAGCACCAACGGCTGGGGCCAGCCCCCAATCCAGTGACACACCGCCAGCTCTGGCGTTTCCTTCCTTGGTGGCTGCAACAGGTGACTCTGAGGCACAAGGGTCTGGTCCGTGCCACAACCAAGGCCACGCAGCTCCCCTGCCATCAGCCTCACCAATGAACTAGCAAATCAGACTTGGTGTGTTATACATTACCAATGCCCAGCAGGGTCTTATCACAACAAAAATGTCCAAGACAGTCACTCAGACTGTCCTTTGGACTACGTCCCACCTCTGATGCCTTCTTCCCGGGGTGGCTGAAGCAGGCTATAATACTGAGTGTTTCCAGTATTTCCTGTTAGATAAGTTATTGGCTGGGATCCCATCGGAATACAGATAACTTTGGTATTCAGACAATTGATCTGCAAGCAGAAGCTCTGTTGATTCAAGTTATATATGAGCGATCAAATAAGGAGGTGTGCTAGAACTACTTCAAGTGTTTAACATTATTAATGGAATGAATGAGGCAGAACCTGACAAGTTGTTCATTGTTGCAAAAAGGTCAGTAATCACATTATAAGTTTAAGTAAACATAAACAAGATACGGAAATATTTTAATTCTCTTTATTGAAGAGCTGCATAGTAATAAAATATATTTCTGTCATTCCTCTTCCAAGAAATTGAGATGAAATCCTAACAGAAATAAATGAATTTTGGGGTGGAAGGTTGTAAGGGGAATTCCTGTAGAAAACAGAACTTGAAAAGTCAATGGGCACTAGAATACTTCAATGAAGAAGTAAATAACCTTTAATTTATTCCTACATTATTTTTACTAATTTTTCAGGGTCTTACATTTTCTTTTTAAACCCATATCTTTTCTGTGCCTTTTTTCCCCACCAGGCTCTTGACAGCTGTGGTGTGAAAGTGGGTACTTAGTAAGAGTGATCTCAACTCTGGCCATGAGAAGCTAATTTATTGCAGCCCCACGGAGGTACCAGATATGAATGGAATTTTCCAGGGACAACCTAGTGGTGGTTTTTCTGGGCCTGTGATGTTATCGCTACTAGAGGGAACCTGCACTTTAAGCACAGAACTTCAATTTAAAGGGCTTTCCCCTCTGGGGATAGAAAAAAGGCAAGCAGGAGAATTCTGACAAATTGCTTTTTTTCCAGTTTTATTGTAGAATACTTTGTACACACAATAAAGAACAGAATAGTCATTGGGTCATGCAGTGCACCATAAAATCTCATATAGTCTATGCAGTTAGGAACCGACGTACAGTGAAGTCATAATCACAAATCATCCATTTCCTCAACCTAAATAATATTGCAATACGTACTAATTCTGTGCAGGTACTGTTTTTGCATTTGACTAACCCTAGTTTGGAGAGAGTCCTGCTTGCGTGATCTATTCTATGCTGCTTCTGTTGATAAAACCAGTAACAGTCTGGACTGTATCAGATATTTGTGTCTCTCTTGCACACAGCCGAAGTTTGGCCACATAGGAATTACAAAGGGGGACAACCTCTTTTGGGGAAGGGCACATATCTTTTAATGCACAATACTTTAAAGAAAAAAAAATTCAGGAGTTCTTAGAACATATGTTACTCTTTTATAAATTCTATGTGTTATGCTTGACTCAAAGGCCTTCTATTGCAGACCTTAGAACTCTAGATTTTGAAGACATCGAAAACCCTTCCAAATTTGCATCTACATATTTTCCCATCATTATACGTGTGGCAACCTCAGGCCATTGACCGAATGAACAAGAAAGTGAGCTTAAGTCAGAGGTACTGAAAAAAATGGCATCTCCATTGTCATTGGAAAACTTAGGTTAATTTACTTACCCTGACAATAGACTATGTTCTTACTTTCAGAATATAAGAAGATGTAATATTCTGTCATTACACAAGCCTAAGATATTTAGTGATTATTTCTTAAGTATATATGAACCATTCATCTGCATTATTTCTTGTATAAAACTCTTTGCTGGCTAGAGTCAGTCTTTTGAATAAAAAGTGTGCTTTTCTTCTGTTCATTTTAGCATAAATCCATCTCATTTTGAAACCATCACCAATCAATTTTCCAGATGACAATGTGATTAAACCAATCAGATGAGAAATATATTTGAAATAATTTAAAAAACGAGCTTTGCATAAAAGTTCATTATTAATTGGGGCTGACACAGTTAATCTAATCTTAGTATAGCTGCGCTGATAAATTAACCTTATTTTCAGCCATTCGTTTCAGTGAAATTTGCTTAATTGTGTAACCCTGTCACTGATGTGAAATCTCACGTTTTTACATCAGTTCTGTGGACACCCTCTGCTTGATTCAGTCACATAAAATGTCTTTTGTGAATCAGAGATCATCTAAGATCTAAATATTCAAGGCAAACTTATTCAGTTATTTCCCCCAAAAGCTTCCCGTTGCATTCTGTATCTCTATATAAACCTGAATTAATTGTTCCACAAAACAGCTGTTGCCCAATGAGACCTTTTGGTAATGAATCTTATTTATGAAGCTCAGCTCTGGTTCATTAGCTGTCCAACTAGAATTAGCACAAGTCTGAGCCTAACTCTGACCTGATGCAAATGTCCACATGCTTGAATATCTTGAACAAGCAATAAGAAAGAACAGGGTAGCCTTCCTCTTAAGTTTTCTTTCCTAACCAGAAGCTAGTTTTAATATCCCAAATGCTGTTTTGAGCAGAATGAGAAATTGCACGTATGCTACGCCATGAACTAGACATGTTCTACCAAGAAAGCTTTTACCCATTGGACTGTCAGTGAAGGACTTTTTACCCAGCTCAGTTTTCAGTTAGTGCAAAGTGGATGTGTGAGTCTCAAACGAAGGAATTAACGATTATTATTTGGAAGTTCCTTAAGACCCTTTATGTCTAAGTAGTCACATTTTATGAAAAATGAAGGCCTTTAAAACAGGTACAAGTGTGTATTTTTGGTCCAGTTTTAAATCCAGCAAGGAACAGTAGATAGTATTCCTGACACCGCACTAAAGTAATTTGTTTGATCAACAAGATTGTTATCTTTGAAATTGTCACTTGCTTATGTTTTATAATTGTCTTGTATGTTAGGTAAGGTTAGGTGAAGTGGAAGATCTCTCCTGTAATCACATATAAATTTGTCTTTGGTTGGGCACATAAAGAATGTTGTGAGACTGCGTGATGGAGAAAAGCATCAGAGAATGATACATTTCCCACTTATGGACCCAGACATGTTCCTTCCCATGCCTTGTTTGGTGCATTGGGCAGCAACCCCACCATTTCTTTAGTGTTTGTCTGTTTTATGTGGTTGGGTTGCTTGCTCGATGCCCAACCCAGCACAGATGGAAAGCGTGCAAGTAGCTGATCAGATTTGAACCTGGGTGCAGATACCACCACAAGACTGCACAGACACCCAGATACAAAGATACCCAGATACCCTGAAACAACTTCAATTACAACCAGGAGACAACTTGCGCAATAATGCTTTAGCTACATTGTGCATTAATAAAGCTTAGCTTTAGTCTTAGTTGTGTCCTCTAGTCACATACCATCTTTAAACTCCAGGTGAAATTAAATTCAGTTTAACCTATCCAAACATCAGTTATTGAGTATTAAATTCAAATATTAGGACTTTTATAGCATTGACATTTTGGGTGTCAACTCGAGATATTTAATGGTATATATACAGCATAAACCATGTTAATGGCAATAGTATCAGGTGATCATTCTATGGTGTATAGTCAGTTGCTCATTAGTAGCTGACCCTAAATACAATCCCCACCAATAGTGTCAACTGGACACACTTGTCAATGTTGGTAGCAAGAGAACAGACTGGGAGGGGGAAGCATGTCAGATAGTTTGAGTACCCACCCTTACGCAGGAAGGTTGTTAGAAGTATTGCTCGGCACCAACATGGAAAGTGGATGTCGCCTGAAACTGATGGCACTGCTAGATGTCAGATGGTCATTGGGTAGCGCTGACGGTAATCCAACCCTCCGATTACACAGATGTGGCATGAGGCAACTCTGTGATACTCCAAAGGACGAAAAAGTGGAAAGAGTGTGTTTTTGGAGCAGAGCTGTGTTTTTCATTAATGCTAAGCTTCTATTATAGTTGGCTAGTGAATTGTAAAGCAGATAAAACTCTTCCGAAGAGAACATCCCTCACTACTTCTCTGGAGGCAACAAAGTACAGTAGTGCCAAATTACCTTTTATAACATATTTCTTCCCTAATTGGTATGAACAACTAAACAAATGCCAAACATACTGGCAGCTTGCTTTAGAACCTAGCAACAATTTTAAGATTAAATTTCCATTTCCTCTTTTATGTCAGCTTCCTAGACTGTCGTGATCTTCTTGTCTTTACTGGCTTGTTTGATGGCAGCCTGTTCACAGATAATTTCTTTCAGCCGCTGCACACGCATGTTTTGTGTGGTCTGGTCTCCAACTCCAGTCTGGCTGCGGTGGAGGAGACTTAGGGCATTAATGTACTCCAGTTCAGTGTACTTCACCCCTTGGTCCACCACCAAATTGAGCAGCTCGTCAGGATTGTTGTATAACATCTCGTAGTACTGCCTGTGAACAAAAAAAATGGCAAACCAGAATTAAAACATCAAGTGAACTGCCAATTCCTTCTGCTAATAGTTTCACTTCACATGATGAAATATGCTTAGGATTAAGGTTATGAGCTCCAATGCCAGCTTTTTTATTTAAAAAATTTTGATATTCAGAGCATTTAACATTCTTAATCAGGTCAAAATTAGTACAATTTTAAATGATAAAGTGCAATCATTCTAAAACCTTAATTCATCATACTTTTTTTAACATGCAGAATTTTCATTCAAGTTAGCAGGGTTGAGGATCCTTTGCTAACTCTAAGCTGACACAAAATCTATCAGCAGAGTCACCAACATAATTGCTGGTAAACACCAGGAAGTTTGTTGTAGTGAAGCATACTAACAATTTGCCTACAAGTATCTGGGACCAAGTTAAAAACTTCTCAGTTTAAATGTGTTATATATACCAAACATGGGTGCACTGATAATGGGAAATCCTGACAGTTTGTACGAAAATACATCATTTACCAGTTAGATTCAGCTCCAGTTGTAGATCAGGGCAGACACAGCATCAAACAGAATGCAAACAAATTTATAAATTATATTTGATCCATGCAATTTGCATTTTCTGAAGTAGATGGAGGGAAGAGAATTTACCCTTTTCATTGTGGGGTTCTCTCTTGCAATTTCTGGAAGATTCTATTCTGGCAAAAGAAAACATTATAATTCTCTGGTCTTGATGCTCAGGTTATCCTGACCAAGTGTGGGACAGGCCTAACAAATCAGTGACTTTTTTGCCCACTTGTTATTTTCATATTTCTTGTGTCAAAACAGGCTTCTGAAAGATGTGATAAAACACTTCATAAATTAAAATCATATTTTTATGGAAGAGGTGAGATAAAATACCAAATGACTTATTACAGCTGATTTGCAAATTCTTTTGCGATACCAGGGAAAGGCTGGTTTACTTAGTGATAAAAGGGATTGTCTACAAATAAAACCCTTTATAATTTGGAACTGTGATTACCTAAAGCATGGACAGTATCTGATTGAAAATAAGGCTGTCCAGATGATTGCAATAATGCACAAAGTCGAAACAGGAAATCTTAAGGATATAAAAGGCCAATTATATTCACTTTTTATATTTCATGAGATATGATCACTGAAATCATCCATCAAATTTTGAAGTTTTGTACAAGTTAGGTATGCCATAAATATTTATGAATTACCTTAAAGAAAAGAATGAAAAATTATTTGAAATTAGTGTTGAGTTGAAACTCATTTACGCAAAGTGTTCATGACCAAAGGCAATACAGATTTCAGAGTTAATTACAACCTTCCAGTAATAAATTTGGCCCTGATCTTCCAGCGGAAACAAGTATGGAATTAACAGAAATTAACCATTTCATATGTGACATTTTGTTCATGAACTGAATATTACTAATCTATCATGCCTGAATCCCCTTGTCATTCAAGGCCTTGTTCCCATTTACAAATAATTTCTTGGTCTTGGAACAGCTCACACTCTTCACAACTCAAATGAGCACCTCTGCAATGCCCAGGGCTCTCAGCATTATTACTATTTCTTTTCAAAACCTTGTGAATCTATTTCCCATCTTTCATTAGACTTCCTCTATCCTTTATTCTAATAGGTAACAGGATGAGAAACAGTAATGTTAATGTCGATAGTTGGCAGGAATGATATGAAATGGAGATGTACGTGACCATGCTGGACTAGATGGTTCTGTACAGAAATAATGATAAAGACTTCATGACCTCACAGTCTCTGTAAATGATTTACAGCTATGAAGCACACATGAAGGGAGCTGAAGGGAAAAATTACAGCCACTAAATGTACAGTAACTTTAAACAAGCATCGGTAAAATAAATTATCAGACTATTTGTCCGAGGTGTCATATAAAATTAGTATTAATCAGGAAACTGGGAGAACTGCTTAGTTACTCTTGTACACCAAGAGAGCAGTTGTCTTAGTCTGTTACTAAAAGTGCTCCTCTGTACAGCCAAGGTGAGAAACACAGTCTAGAATTGCCAGGATTTTCTGTATAGTCCTTTGTTCTATCACAGCCTCCAGTGTGTCCAGTTTGATTCTTATAGCAGAGCCAGCCTTTCTAAGCAGTTTATTGAGCTTGTTGGCATCACCCGTGTTGACGTCAATGCCCCAGCACACCACCGCGTAAAAGATTGAGTGGTCGAACATGTGAAGGAGAAGCCTGTATATTCCAGAGGACCTCAGTCTCCTCAGGAAGTTGAGACGACTCTGGCCCTTCTTGTACGTAGCCTCTGTGGTGGTGCTCCACTCAACTCTGTCATCCAGGTGCACCCCCAGGTACTTGTAGGTCCTCACCACATCCACGTCCTCACCGTCAATAGTAACAGGAAGCAGTGGAGGCTTAGTCTTTCTAAAGCTCATCACCATTTCCTTTGTCTTATTGATGTGAGGGAAGGGTCTTAGTCCAAAACATTGACTCTTCTTTCATTTCCATAGATGCCGCCTGACCTGCAGAATCCCTCCGGCATTTTGCGTGTTTTAGTCTGGATTTCTAGCATCTACAGAATCTGTTGGTCTCCTTAACAGGAGGCCATTTCACACCAGTTTAAACATGCATCAATGTCACTTATGTCTGCAATGTGTCATGAAGTCAACTCTTAAAAAAAATATCTCACTAACTTTTTTGGGAACTTTTAAAACTATACAGCATTGTTTTAACTTGAGATGTCAGACATTCTCTTCTATTATTACAAACCAGCAGGCTGGATATTCATGGAAGCAGGAATGCGTAGAGTTCTTTTGTCACTTGTTCTCTTACATTCAGTGACATATCAGATCCATAAACACTGTGCCTAATATTAGTCTCAGTTCAATGATCCACCATCTTAATAATGTTTTGCTACAGCATGATCTGCATAAATAACTGTTAAAAAGGCATTGGAGATTAAAAAAAAGGCTTTGATTTAAATATATCCAAAAACTGCTATACAATTAATAATTTGACTGTGACTGTGTTACATGGGCAGATAAAGCAACAGACAGTCCATATTGGCAGCGATAACTCTGGTCCCATCACACTGTGTGCTCAGTCCGCTCCTTTTAGTCTCTTTTCGTCATTTATTGCTGCTGATCCACATATTTATACAACTGCTTGTTTTATAATAGTGCCAGTGACATCATACTCTCGTACAGACATGCACCTCACACTTTATGTCAACCTGTCAATCTTCAGGCCATGTCACTCAGTAATAGCTAATATTACTTTTTATCTGAATGAGCTGAATCATAACAATACGTGCTGTGTGCGATTATGTGTACTGTGTTTCACAACTTGACCCCAGAGGAATGATGTTTCGATTAGCTCTAAACATGCGAAGCTGAATGACAAACTAGCCTATGCCAATGATAGATTGATCTGTTGACTTTGACTCTTCTTTCTGAAGTGATACTGGATTTATATAACTTACTAGCACCTGGACAGACCCCAACTTAACATTTAAGCTGCAATACTTCCTCATTATTGCAATGAAAAAGTATTCATTTGTGAGGTACAATTGAACTCAGTCTTCTTACTTGTGGACCAGTTTATTAGTTGAGTCAAGTTGGTCATCCGTGGGAAAAGGTATGTGAGGCAAGATCCACACTACCACATTCCAAAGGCATGTGATTAAGTTGTGGGGATGCCTGTGAGCTCCCCCCAGCACAATCCTTGCTGATTTAATTTGATTTGATGCAAACAACCTATTCACTGTATGTTTCAATGTACATGTGTCAAGTGAAGCTAATCTCTCTCTCTCTTTAATGAGATGAGCTATCTGTTTCTTCTTAATAGCTGTCAATTGTTCTGAAAATGCATGCAGTTTTGTTTTTTAATTTTGCTGTTTTGATTTCTGACTGACATTTACCAGGAGTACAGCAGACAAAGGGCCTGAAGCATTGTTGAGAATCCCTACCACCCTTCCCACAGTCTCTGACCCACTACCCTCAGGAAGGAGGCACAGAAGCATCCGGACTAGGACTGCAAGACTGAGTAACAGCTTCTGCCCTCATGCTGTGAGACTAATGAATACCTTGCCACCACTGAGGGCTCATCACCTGGACAGCGAGCTGTTTACTCTTTACCTGGGTCGCACACTACATGCATTTTACTTACTTATTTATAGTAATATTTTGTATAGTTTGGTATATGGGTTATGTGTTATCTATATTTTGTGTTTGCACCATGGTCTGGAGGAATGTTGTTTCATTTGCTTGTATATATGTACAGGCAGATGACAATAAACTTGACTTTCACATTGAAATCCAGCTTTCAGTATTTCCACAGAAAGTGAACAACAAGGCTGACTTGAAAACCTGAAAATTATGTTCAATTATCATCAACCTATCACCTGCAGCACTAGGAGTCCCAACACACTCTAACACGGCTCTACTAAGATTAGGAATGCCAAGACTACATTTTGGGAAATCTGATCTGTCTTTCTCCTAGCTGTATTCAGACAAAGACAAAAGAACAAGGCTCAAGGATAAGGACAACAAAAAGGTGGTTGTGGGAGGCAGAGGAGCAGCCGAGGGATTGCTTCGAGTTGGTGGACTGGGCTGTGTTCAAGGACTCATCAGAGGATCTGAATGAATACAAACTTTGTCACAAACTTTGTATAACCAGTCATAGACGAGTGTGTCCCCACAAAATCCTTTCGAGTCTTCCTCAACCAGAAGCCCTGGATAAACCATGAAATCCAGATTCCGATGAGGGCCAAATCAATGGTGACCAAATAAGATACAAGAGGTCCAGCTGCGATCTCCAGAAAGCTATCTTACATATGAAGTGGCAATTCCAGACCAAACATGAATCACTGAAGGATGTTCTACAGCTTAGGCAATGCTTGAATGCAATTAACTCTAACAAAGTAAAGCTAAGCAACTTTGGTGACAACAGGGCTTTGCTATCAGATAAGCTCAATTCCTTCTAAGCTCACTTTGACTGTCAAAACATGGAAGAACCTTCATAAACTCCCACAGTCCCTGGTGACCCTGTGATTTCAGTGTCAAAGGCCAATTTGGGAGTATCCTTTAGAAGGGTGAATGGGTCCAGATGGACTACTGTCTGAATACTAAGGACCTGTGCTGATCAAATGGCAGGTGTGTTCATTCAGATCTTTAACCTCTGCCTTTGGCAGTCTGAGGTATCCACCTGCTTCAAGCAGGTTTCAATTATTCCCTAAACAGGTTCAGGGAGCAATTATTCCCTAAACAGTTTTAGGGAACCTTGGTCTTGAAGAGATATTGAGGACCTAGTTAAGAAAAAGAAGATGGTGCGTAGAAGGGTTAGGCAGGTAGGAACAAATGTGGTACTTGAGGAGTATAAGAAATGTAAGAGAACATTTAAGAAGGAAATAAGAGGGCTAAAAGAAGGCATGAGGGTACTCTAGCAGACAAGGTGAAGGAGAATCTTAAAGAGCTTCACAAGATATGTATATTAAGAGCAAAAGGATAGACAAAATTGAAACTCTGGATGATCGATGCTTGGAGTTAAAAGAGACAGGGGAGATCTTAAATTAATTTTTTGCATCTGTATTTACTTGGGAGACAAACAGAATCTATAGATACGAAGCAATGTAGCAGCAAGGTCATGGGCCCTGAACAGAAGTGTTGCATTTTGGGAGGACCAGCCAGGGTAGATCTTACGTGATGAGCAGTAGGGCAGTGAGGAGTGCAGTAGAACAGAGTGATCTAGGAATACAGATCCAAAATTCCTTGTAAGTCACATCACACATAGATAGGGTTATAAAGAAAGCTTTTGGCACATTGACCTTCATAAATCAAATATTGAGTAAAGGAGATAGAATATTATGTTGAAGTTGTATAAAACTTTGATAGGGCCTAATTTGGAATATTGTGTGCAATTTTGGTCACCTACCTACCCGAAAGATGTAAATAAGATTGAAAGAGCGCAGAGAAAATTTACAAGGATGTTGCTGGGACTTGAGGACCTGAAATATAGGGAAAGATTGAATAGATTAGGAATTTATTTCCTAGAATGTAATAGATTCAAGGAAGATTTGATAGAGGTATACAAAATTATGAGGGATATAGACAGGGTAAATGCAAGCATGCTTTTTCGATTGAGCTTGGGTGAGACTGCAACTAGGGTCATGGATTACGGGTGAATGGTGAAGTATTTAAGGGGAACACGAGAGGGAACTTCTTCACTTAGGGAGTAGTGAGAGTGTGGAAACAAACTGCCAGTGTAAATGGTGGATGTGGGGTCTATTTCAATGTCTAAGAGAAATTCGGATATGTAAATAGATTGTTGGGGTATAGAGGGCTATGGCCAGGTGCAGATCGATCGGACTAGGCAGATTAATAGTTCAGCAGGCCTCGATGGGGCGAATGTGGTAACATGCCTCAATGACTATTGTCTTGCAGTAGATATGGGATGAAGTGCTTTGAAAGGTTGGTGATGAAACGTATTAACTTCTGCCTGAGATGCGACTTACTTCTAGGCAAATTTGCCTACTAGAGCAACAGGTCCGCAGTAGATGCCATTTCATTGACTCAACCCTGGAACATCTGGACAGAAAAACTGCATACATCAGGATGCTCTTTATCACTACAGCTCAGCATTCAATACTATCTTAGTACTTCCTGTGCAATCAGATCTTCAATTTCCTCACTTGCAGACTCCAGTCAGTTTGGATTGGCAACGACGTTGCCTCCATGATCTCCTTCAGCACAGGTGCACTGTAAGACTCTGTGCTTACTCTCCTGCTCCACTCGCTTTATAATTATGATTGTGAGGCTCCAACACCATACTCAAGTTTGCTGACGACACTGTTGTTGTTGGCCAAATCAAAGTAGATGATGAATCAGCAGATAGCAGGGAGATTGAAAATTTGGCTGGGTAGTGGAATAACAACAATCTTTCACTCAATGCCAGCAAGACCAAGGAGCTGGTTACTGACTTCAGGAGAGGAAAGCGGAGGTCGATGAGCCATCCTCATGGGGGGATCAGAGGTAGAGGTCAGGAACTTTACATTTCTTGGTGTAATTATTTCAGAGGATCTGCCCTATGCCAAACACGTAAGTGCAATTATGAAGAAAACACAGCAGCATCTCTACTTACTTTGAAGTTTGAGAAGTTTCTGCATGACATAAAAAACATTGACATACTTCAATCGATGTGTGGTGGAGAGTATCTTGACTGGTTGCATTACAACTTGTTATGGAAACACAAATGCCCCTGAACAGAAAATCCTACAAAACATAGTGGATACAGTCCAATCCATCATGGGTAAAGCCCTCCCCACTACTGAGCACACCTACATGGAGCACTGTCACAGGAAAGCAGTATCCATCATCAAGGACCCCTACCACCCAGGCCATGCTCTCTTCTCGCTGCTGCTATCAGGAGCGAGATGCAGTAGCCTCGGGACCTACACCACTAGGTTCAGGAACAGTTATTACCCCTCAACCATCAGGCTCTGCACCCAGAGGGTAAAACGTCACTTGCCGCATTACAAAACTGCTCCCATAACCTATGGAGTCATTTAAAAGTACTCTTCATCTCATGTTCTAAATATTTATTGCCAATTTATTTATTATTTTTATATTTTTTCTTTGTCTTTTGCACATTGTTTGTTTGACCGTCCAGTTAGGTGCAGTCTTTCATTGATTCTATTGCGTCTCTTGGATTTACTGTGAATGCCCACAAGAACACAAATCTCAGGGTTGTATATGGTGACATAGATGTACTTTGAACTTTGAGAGTGAAAATACTGTACTGCTGTGGTGTAAGTGCACAAAGGTGGATCTTATTGGATTTCAAGGCACTAGCTCTGAGGCTGGAGTCTGAAAGGCCCTTTTTATACAAGATGGTACGTTCTCAGCACTGACTAGAAATCCCAGCTTCATAAAGCCTGCTGTAAATTTATTAGTAAGTTCATGAATGGATTAATACTTAATATAATACTGCTGTTACCTTTCCCTGTATCATTAAGGGAAGAGCTATTGTTATCACTGCAAGGCATGGTTTGATTTTCCTTAAACTGGAAAATAGATAAACCTTAAGGATTGCATAAAATATTCCAGTGTATTAAATACCAAAACATATGAGAATATTGACTGATGATAATTTACAATATAAAACATTTAAAATCCAGCTTATTCACATTTGGAGACAGAAGTAGTGATATATGTTTATAATTCTGGTCACAGCACTCAGTAGAATATTTCAGTATTGTAAATAAATTAGATAGATTTACTGGGTTGTTTTGCAAATAATTTTCTTTGGATGAATAACGTTTCACGGTCTGGTTTGAAACATTACACTAAATGTAAATTTCATTTTTATATATCAGCATAATTCATATAAGGCAGGGACAGTACACCCTATTCAACATAACCTACAATGAGGAATAATTAAAATTGCCATTTTGCCTGTCTTAATGTCTGTGTTTTGGAAAATGCACCCTCCGGTTTAATGTTTTCTTTTGCAGTTGATACATCTGACTGGCTATTTATGAGAAATGAATGAATATGCCAATTAAATCAGTACGGAACTGTTACTCATCATTCAGAATCCCATCATTAGAATATACCAGCAGCAGGGTAAATTATTTCCATTTTTCGTATTATCACAGCAATCATGAAAACACTATACAGGGAGAGATGTGCTGGGACAGGAATTATTATGAAAGAAGCAATGGGGCTAACAATGTTCACAATTTCAAGGAAGTACTGAGCATCTTTGTCCAACAACCAGGAGTATTTGTGATTGAAATGCTTGAGTTCTTCATTGGGAACACATGGAGTTACCATGTATTCGGTAGAAAATGTTGATTATAAACTACTTGTTGCATAGGCCATGCACCAGTACTAGAGGGAGCCACCAGTACAGTTTACACTTGATGTTAACCTGTCAGTCTTCATCAGGCCATACCACTCAGGGACTTGAGTTAATATTATTTTGTGACTGTATGTGCTGTGTGTTTTACACTTTGGCCTCAGAGGAACAATGTTCCATTTAGCTGTATACATGTGTATGGTTGAATGACAATAAACTTAAACCTGAATTTCAGAATCAGAATCAAGTTTATTATCACCAGCATATGATGTGAAATTTGTTAACTTAGCAGCAGCAGTTCAATGCAATACATAACATTGAAGAGAGAAAAATAAATAAATAAACAAACAACAATAATAATAAATAATTAAGTAAATCAATTGCGGTATTCATACATTGATTAGATTAAAAAATGTGCAAGAATCAGAAATACTGTATATAAAAAATAAGTGAGATAGTGTCCAAGGGTTCAATGTCCATTTAGGAATCGGATAGCAGAGGGGAAGAAGCCGTTCGTGAATCGCTCAGTGTTTGCCTTCAAACTTCTGTACCTCCTACCTGATGGTAACAGTGAGAAAAGGGCATGCCCTGGGTGCTGGAGGTCCTTAATAATGGACACTGCCTTCTTGAGACACCGCTCCCTGAAGATGTCCTGGGTGCTTTGTAGGCTAGTACCCAAGATGGAGCTGACTAGATGTACAACCTTCAGCAGCTTCTTTCAGTCCTGTGCAGAAGCACCTCCATACCAGACAGTGAAGCAACCTGTCAGAATGCTCTCCATGGTACATCTATAGAAGTTTTTGAGTGTGTTTATTGACATGCCAAATCTTTTCAAACTCTTTATAACTACATCTATATGTTGGGACCAGGTTAGATCCTCAGAGATCTTGACATCCAGGAACTTGAAACTGTTCACTCTCTCCACTTCTGATTCCTCTATGAGGATTGGTATGTGTTCCTTTGTCTTACCCTTCCTGAAGTCCACAATCAGTTTTTTCATCTTACTGATGCTGAGTGCTAGGTTGTTGCTGCGACACTACTCCACTAGTTGGCATATCTCACTTCTGTAAACCCTCTTGTCACCACCTGAGATTCTACCAACAATGGTTGTATCATTAGCAAATTTATAGATGGTATCTGAGCTATGCCTAGCCACACAGTCATGTGTATATAGAGAGTAGAGCAGTGGGCTAAGTACACACCCCTGAGGTGCACCAGTGTCGATCGTCAGCGAGGAGGATATGTTATCACCAATCTGCACAGATTGTGGTCTTCCGGTTCGGAATTTGAAGATCCAGTTGCAGAGGGAGGTACAGAGGCCCAAGTTCTGCAACTCCTCAATCAGGATTGTGGGAATGATGGTACTGAACTGCCCCATCTGCTGAAGAATCCGTGGTTCCTTTTATTAGCTCATTAGCAAACACAGAACCCGTAAAACTGAGTGTTAGTAAACTATCCTTAATCCTGAGGTACTACCTAAGATCTGACAAGTGTAATGCTATGAACAGAAGCCAAAAGTTTAATCCAGAGAAATTTTTTAGGAAGTTAAAAGCAACTCTCTCATCAACAAGGCATTTTCGCCCACAGAACTGCCGCTCACGACTTTTTTTTGTTATTTCACACCATTCCCTGTGAACTCCTGAGACAATTTGCATGAAAATCCCAGGAAATCAACAGTTGCAGAGATACTCAAACCACCCCGTCTGGCACCAACAATCATTTCAAGGTCAAAGTCACTTAGATCCCATTTCTTCTGCATTCTGATGTTTGGTTTGAACAATGACTGAACCTCTTAACCATGTCTGCACACTTCTATGGACTGAGTTGCTGTCACATGATTGGCTGATGAGATATTTTGAATTAACAAGAAGGAGTAAAGTGGCCACTAAGTGTAGAACTCATAAAACTGAGGTGGAAATAGGTTATGCTTGATCCTGATGTTCTGTCTAAGATTTGACGAGGGTAATGCTGTGAACAGAAAGCAGCAGTGCAATCCAGAGAAATAATAAAAGAATTAAAAGCAAATCAATTACAACTTGATAGAAATCCATCGGATGCTGACTTTCCTGCCACCCTTTCCACTCACTGGCTTATTGAGAGAGCCACCAGTATAGTTTATAAATTTCTCACAAGTGTGAAATTTGGGCACATAATATGACATAGGTACTGACTGATCACATGCAAATGTATCAATTTTGGTATAATCCAGGGATTCATAGAGTCATAGAGAAGTACAGCAGAGAAACAGACCCATCGGCCCATCTAGTCCGTGCTGAAACCATTTAAAGAGCCTACTCCCATCAACCTGCACCGAGACCTGCACCTCCATATCCCTACTATCCATGTACCTATCCAAACTTTGCTTAAATGTTGAAATCGAGCTTGCATGGACCACTTGTGCTGGCAGCTCATTACACACTCTGAGCAAAGAAGTTTCCCCTCATGTTCCCCTTAATCTTTGCATGTTTCACCCTTAAAAAAAGTTCCCAACCTTTTTTATGCCATTGACCAATACCATTAAGCAAGGGGTCCATGGACCCCAGATTAGGAAACCCTGATGTAATAAGAGACAATTCAGCACCTGATACAAACCCCAACCTGGAGATCCCATAGTTGCTTGGAATGTTGTTTGTCCACAGGTTGCATGGATATGACATAAATGAATTAAACTCTGGAGTAATTCATTGCAGAAATGATGACAAGGTTAATGGCCTTACATTTTGTATGGCAGAGAATAGTGAACAGGAAATTTAACACAGCCAGTAAGAGAGACACATAGTTAGCACTGATGTTCATTGTGAGTTTTAAAGGTACAAGGCTGAAAGCTTTAATTAATACTTTTAAAGAATAATAATATTTGGATATTACTGCAATAAAATGCAAATCAGATGAATCTATTTAAAAGTCTAAGGGAGGAAACTAAGCTTCAATTGTTTCACATGGTACTGCGAGTGTAAACCAGCTGTTCAGAACACAAGCTGGACATGTTCAAAGGCAATTATTAAGAACTGATAGAGTCAAATGCTTTTGCGAGGTCAAAAAAATGCTTTGACTCTGTAAATGGGAGGAGCTGTGAGATATGCTTCATAAATTTGTCTCCCCACAGAAATTCATTGAGCAAATGCTTCATGATAGTGTGTGAGCTGTATTTTTAATCAACAAGTTTATGACAAACCTGATCTCTGCAAATTGGTGTCAAAGCAAGGTTGCATTATTGCCCCCAGGGTATTCACACTCTTTTGCTTTGCACCGCAGCACCTTAGATCCAACAAGCTTCACACTAGAATGGAGCTATTCCACAAATGGGAAACTGTTCAAGGTGAGAGGGGAATTTAGAAGGTGATGTGAGGGGCAAGCTTTTTTTGCACAGAGAGTGGAATGCACTGCCTGAGGTAGTGGACGAGGTAGGTACATTAGACTCTTTTAAGGCACATGAGTGTGAGGAAAATGGAAGAATGTGGACATTGTGTAGTCAGATAGATTAGTTGGATTATTAATTTAATGGGCTTGGCACAACATTGTGGGCTGAAGGGCCTGTTCCTGTGCTGCATTGTTCTATGTTGAACCTATCAAACTACTTTGAAGCATCTACTCCTCTGGTTCTCTGCCTGCTCTGGATCTTTTCATCTTTAATTACTGACCAGCCATCAACCGGCTCAACGTTAGCACTGCTCTCTCTGCCTCAAACCTTATTCCTTCTGACCACACAGCCTTCTGCTCTCTCTGCCTCAAACCTTATTCCTTCTGACCACACAGCCTTCTGCTCTCTCTGCACCAATTCCAACCTTACCATCAAATCTGCAAAGAGCGTACCACTGTAGTGTGGTGGCAACTCTCAGACACTGCCTCTTACGTCCACCTTGAAAAGGACCCCACTCTGGACCATCAGACCACTGTCTCCTGAACCATCACTAGCTCATCATCTCTGGAGAACTCCCATCCACTGTCACCAAACTCACAGTTCTCTTAATGTGCACTTGCTCATTTCTACTTCTTACCCAAGATCCACAATCCTGACTGTCTGGGTAGCCCATTGTCTCTGCCTGATCCTGCTTCCCTAAACTTGTATTTTCATTCCTCGACTCCATTTGATCCCCCTTCTTTCAGTCCCTTCCCAACTACATCCGAGCAATTCACGTGCTCTCGACCTCCTCAACAACTTTCAATTCCTTGGCCCTAATCACCTCATTTGCACCATAAGACCATAAGACACAGGAGAAGAACTAGACCATTCAGCCTATCAAGTCTGCTCCGCCATTTCATCATGGCTGATCTCGGATCCCACTCTACCTCATACACCTGCCTTCTTGCCATATCCTTTGATGCACTGACCGATCAGAAAACAATCAACATTAAATATACCCTTGTACTTGGCTTCCATCACAGTCTGTGGCAGACCATTCCACAAATTTACTATTCTCTAGCTAAGAAAGTTCCTCCTTCCCTCTGTTCTAAATGGTTGCCCTTCAATTTTGAGGCTGTGCCCTCTAGTTCTGGATACTCTCATCAAAGGAAACATCCTTTCCACATCCACCCTATCTTGTCCTTTCAACATTCAGTAGGTTTCATTGACATCCCCCCTCATTCTTCTAAATTCCAGTGAGTACAGGTCCAAAGCTGCCAAACGCTCCTCATATGTTAACCCCTTCATTCCTGAATCATCCTCGTGAACCTCTTCCGGACTCTCCCCAATGATAAAACATCCTTTTCTGAGATATGAAGCCCGAAACTTTTGACTTGTACCTTATAAAGGCTCCTTGCTTTTATATTCTATTACCCTTGGGAGTGTTGGTGCGTGGCCAAGTGATTAAGGCGTTCGTCTAGTTATCTGAAGGTCGCTAGTTCAAGCCTTGGCTGAGGCTTGCATGTGTGTCCTTGAGCAAGGCACTTGACCACACATTGCTCTGCGACGACACTGGTGCTAAGCTGTATGGGTCCTAATGCCCTTCCCTTGGACAACATTGGTGGCGTGGAGAGGGGAGATTTGCAGCTTGGGCAACTGCCGGTCTTCCATAAAAAAAAACCTTGCCCAGGCTTGCGCCCTGGAAACTTTCCAAGGTGCAAATCCATAGTCTATTGAGACTAACGGAGGCCTACCACCCTCCCTTGAGATAAATGCCAACATTACTTTTGCCTTCTTCACTATGGATGTCCAGTCCCCATACACTTTTAACCCCATCAAGAAGTCGTTAAAGTTCTCCAGATCTTTCTCCACAAAAGATCCAACCAATTTCACTCCATCCTCTTCTGTCTGGAAGAGCTGGGTCCTCACCCTCAACAATTTCTCCTTTGCCTCCTCCCACTTTCTCCAAATTCAAGTGGTAGCCATGGGCATCCACATGGGCCCCAACTATGCCTACCTTTTTGTTGGCTTCGTGGAGCAGTCCATGTTCCAAGCCTTCCCTGGTAATGCTCCCCAAATATTTCTGTGCTACATTGATAACTGCATCTGTGCTGCTTCATGTACCTATGCTGAGCTTGTCAATTTCATCAACTTTGCCTCCATCTTCCACCCTGGCCTTAATTTCTCTTGGTTGATTTCTGACATCTCTCTCCTTTTCCCAGTCTCTCTGTATGCATCTCCGGAGACAAACTCTCTACCTATATCTTTTATAAATCTACCACTCCCCACGACTATCCTGACTTTACCTCTTGCCTCCCTGTCTCCAGGAAAAATGCTATTTCATTTTCTCAGTTCCTCTGTCTCCACTGTTCCCAGGATGAGACTTTCCTTTCCAGGACATCAGAGAATGGGGTTTCCCATTCTCTGCCATTAATGCTGCCCTCACCAGCATCTCTTCTATTTCTCTGACATCTTCGTGCCACCTTAACAGAGATAGAGCTGCTCTTGTCCTCAACTACTACTGCGTGAGCCTCTGCATCCAACACATCATTCTCTACTATTTCCGCCATATTCAATGGGATCCTACCACTCCCAGATGAGCTCAACACCTTTTATGCTCACTTTGAAAGGGAGAATAAAACTACAGCTATAAGGATCCCTGCGTTATCTGGTGGCCCTGAGATCTCTGTCTTGGAGACTGATGTCAGAATGTCTTTCAAGAAGGTGAACCCTCACGAGGTGACTGGTATCTGTGGTGTACCTGGTAGGGGTCTGAAGCTTGTGCCAACCAGCTGAGGGATGTATTCAAAGACATTTTCAATCTCTCACAGCTACAGTCAGAAGTTCCCACCTGCTTCAAATGGGTAACAATCATAATAGTGCCCAAGAAGAGCATGGTGAGCTGTCTTAACGACTATCATCCAGTAGCATTTACATAATTGTTATGGTTAGAATTAATTCCTGCCCAAGCAAGGACCTGGATCAACTGCAATTTGTTTATTGCCACAATAGGTCTACAGTAGATGCATTCTCAATTACTCTTCACGTGGCCTTGGATCATCTGGACAAATTTACTACTTAAGTCAGGCTGCTGTTCATTGACAACAGCATTGCATTTAACACAATTATTTCTACAATTCTATTCAGAAAAACTCCAAAACCTAGGGCTCTGTACCTCCCTCTGCAGCTGGATCCTCAACTTCCTCATCTGTGCGGATCGTAAATAACATCTCCACCTCTCAGATAATCAACACTGGTGCACCTCAAGGATGGTGTCCACTGCTCTACTCTCTCTACACCCATGTATAGAGGCACATGTGTAACCAGGCACAGCTCAAACGCCTTCTATAAATTTGCTGACAACACAGCTATTGTCGGCTGAATTTCAGATGATGACGAGAAGGCGTACAAGATCGATCAGCTAGCTGAGAGGTGTCGCAGTTACAACCTTGCACTCAGCATCAGTAAGACCAAAGAATTGACTGTGGACTTCAGAAAGGGTAAGACAAGGGAGCACGCACCAGTCCTTGTTGAGGGATCAGAAGTGGCAAGGGTGAGGAATTTCAGGTTCCTGGGTGTCAACATCTCTGAGGATCTATCTGGAGCCTAGCATATTGACGAAGTTACAAAGAAAGCACAAAAATGGCTACATTTCATTAGGAGTTTGAGGAGATTTGGTATGTAACCAAAGACACTCGCAAATTTCTACAGATGTACCATGCAGAGCATTTTAACTGGGCGCATCACCATCAGGAATGGGGAAGGAGGGGTAATGCACAGGATCGGAAAAACTGTAGGAAGTTGCGTACTCAAATCAGCTCCATCATGGGCACTAGTCTCCCCAGCATCCAAGATACTTTTAAGAAGTGATGCCTCAAAAAGGCAGCATCCATCATTAAGAACCCCCATCACCCAGGACATGGCCTGTTCTCATTCCTACAGTCAGGGAGGAGGCACAGGAGCCTGAAGGCACACACTCAACGATTCAGGAATAGCTTCTTCTCCTCTGCCATCCGATTTCTAAGTACACATCGAACCCTGAAAAACTGCATTACTACTTTTTTCTCTTTTTGCACTATTTAGTTAATTTAACTTTTATATATATTTACTGTAATTTACAATTTTTATTATGTATTGCGATGTACTGTTGCCACATAATAACTACATTCATGACATATAAAAGTGATATTAACCCTGATTCAGAAACACATCTTTACCTCTCCCACCACCACCCACTGTCTCCCCCACACCCCCACTTTCCATAGGGATCATTCCATCTGTGATTCCCTTGTTCATTCATCCCTCCACACTAATCTTCCCCGGCATGTATCTCTGCAACCAACAGCAATGTTACACCTGCTTAGGTGTACAGGTGAACCTAATGAAATGGCCACTGGGTGTATCTGGAGAACAGTCTAAAATGCATTCCATTAATTAATTTTCCATCCTATGAGTTTTCTCTTAAATGTAAATTCTATTAATGACTAAGTTAAGAACTAAGTGAAGCATAGGTTTCACATATTTACCATTTCCTAATGAAGAGGTGTTTTCCAAACTAATTTTTGGATTTATGGTTTGCTCACTTTCAAGGATTCTTCATCTCATGTTCTTGATATTAATTGCTTGCTTACTTGTCTGTCTGTCTGTCTATTCATCTTTCTGCTTATTTATTTATCTTTTTTTTTTGGTTTCTTTTTGTATTTACCCAATTTGTTGTGTTTTGCACACTGGTCGTTCACCTTTTTGGTGAGGTCTTTCATTGATTCTATTATGGTTATCGGATTTATTGTGTATATAAATAAATCTCAGAAAATGAACCTCAGGGTTGTATCTGGTAACTTTGATAATAAATTTACTTTGAACTTTGATGCTGTGTTTATATCCCTGAAGGTTAGGCTTCCCATATCTGTGATTAAAGGACCAGCATTTCTCTGCTATTTCTGCTGAGACTCAGCCACATTTTTTGTTATGTATTTTGTAGCTCTACCTGGCAACAAAGACAGTTAACAGTTTTTTCTTTATCCAATGGGAGTTTGACAGTGAAAGCGAGAAAATTACATTTTATTCTTGCCTTACATCATTGCTTATAATGAGACAGTTCCCAGCTTCTCCTATACTAACCTTGCAAAGTCGAGATCTGCCTCTCGAGACATGGTGATGTTGGTCAGGTTCTGCTGCAGTACGAATATGTTTCTGCACATTTTCTTGATCCCTGATTCACTGATCCTCTTGAAATACTGTGCACCATTGATCAAAATGCAAGAAATGAGGTGACCCAGGCCTAGGTTTAATGCAGAAAGAAACATTAAATCTTCTCTCAAATTAACAGTGATGCAATCATTCAATTCTCCCGTAGGTAACAAAATAATAAAGGAATACAATTAATGTTCAATAATTCTTCAAATGAGCAGAACATTCTTCATTCTATTAGGGTCAGCAGAGTTTTGCATGACAGTGTAATTGTTATTCCATCTTTTCTTTTAATCATCACCTTGCAGGCTGCGATGCCATCCTACCTCACTATAATTTTTAAATTCCTCCTTTTCTGCAGCGCTCAGTTCAAATAAGGATTTGTTCTTTGTATACAGGTAATCCTTTGATAGCCTGTTCAACTTGTCATTCTTTTCATATGATTGAATTTGTTTAAATATGAGTCAAATGCAAAAATAGTAGTGCGATTACTCAGATCGAGTATGATGTTCCCCTAAGGGGTTTCTGGGATGTTAGGATGGATTTCCTTAATGGAGAATGCCTGTAAATGACATTTGTTTAATGTGGAGAAGCTGTTGCACGGGCAGCCTCTACACGGTCCTTGTCAGCTTGGGGTCAGGGTCCAGTGGCATGGAATACAAGGTGATGGGGTCCCTTCACTGTCATTGTGATGTGTCATCATCTTCTGCCATCTCCACCACTGAGGGCTTCATTGGATTGCTCTTTGGAACCTTACCGCTGCGGGTGACCCTACCAGGAGTTAGGCACCAAAAAGCTGAACTCAGATGGCGTCGCTCCTGGTGTATCAGAAACTCACAAGCCTCTCCACCATGATAAGGTGACGATCCTCAGAGAAGATTGAGGTATCAATATCCTGACTTGGATTTACATCAACCAATACCTAGACTCGAAGAAAGTAACTAAGGGAGTAGAAGTGCTTTTCCTTGGATCCTTGTTAAACCTGCAGCAAAGAACTACCTTCTTCCCTACAGTTAGTGGCCCAAACCCCAAATGCTCCTATAATATCCTGATCATTCTCTCAATACCTCCTCACTTTGATTTTTATTTGCAGAACAATTATAAGAAGGAATTCTTACTTTTTTTTTCTTTTGTAATCCAAAATTACATAGCAAATCAACAAGTTAGAAGCTGGAAATAGAGCTGGGATATTTGGTCGGTGCGGTCAGTCTGAATGGTCATATTCTTTATGAAAAACTTCCCCAAACTTCAAACTTCCCAAATTCCTACAGAAGCACTTTTTCCATTTTCCTTAACTTGGTAATAACGGTGGCTACATTTCATTAGGAGTTTGAGGAGACTTGGTAGGTCACCAAACATTCTCACAAGTTTCTACAGATCACCATGGAGAGCATTCTAATTGGCTGCATTACTGTCTGGCATGGGAGGGCCACTGCACAGGATCAGAAAAGCTGCAGAAAGTTGTGAACTCAGCCTGCGCTATCTTGGGCTCTAGCCTCCTCAGCATCAAGGACATCTTCAAAAGACAATTCCTCAAAAAGGCAGCATGTGGCATTCGTCATTCAGGACCCCCAACACCCAGGACATGCCCTCTTCTCATTGCTACCACCAAGGCAGAGATACAGGAGCCTAAAGACACACACTGAACATTTCAGGGACAGCTTCTTCCCCTCTGCCATCAGATTTCTGAATAGATGATGAATCCATGAACACTATTTTTTGCTCTCTTTTTGCATTACTTAATTTAACGTTTAATATATATTTCATTTTAATTTATAGGTTTAAAATTATTTTGTATTGCAATGTACTGCAGCCCTAACAACATACTTCACAACATATGCCTGTGATGTTAAACCTGATTCCAATTCTGACATGTTCTTCATTCAGCTTGGCAATAATTCCCCCCTGAATTTAAACATGTCACAAACTTCATCCTCCATAAATTCTGTTCTTGCTTTACTAAATATAAGCTCTCAAAACTCAGTCTTGGTACCATTCTAGTATTCACTGAATTCTTCCTGGTGCCCCTAGTGTTTTCCCTAAGGGGTTCTGTCATCTGGTAATGTATCTTTGCAAGATAATCTAGTTGCTTTGTAAATAAATGGATGAGTTTGTAACGATAAAATTGATGACAGGACGAGCTCTGACTCTAGCCCTACATCAATGACAAATCCAAATAAATGAGTGTGACAAATATTAGATAAGACTGATCTGTACAGAAAAACAATGTGAATGCAACTGCAAAATATATAAAAAATAACACAGAAAATTGCATATTTTCCCTAGTTCTCCTCTCCTAAAGGTAGCGGCCAAAAAATTCTGGATACATGCAGTTCTTCTGCACTTGAATCAGTACAGGGCTCCACGTTATCTCTTACTGTGGCACTGATCGAGCAAGAAATTGAGGGATTGATTCACTTGAATAATCTGAGTGGACAAACAGGACTCATCAAGAATTTAATGCCTGAGCTGGACTGAAAAATAGTAAGATAGGAAGGTAGCTTAGTAATCAAGAATGAAAGGAGTGTAAGGGGCAGGGAGTTCCAAAGTAGGGTTCTAATCTCAGGGGAAAAGGCTGAAATAAGCATGAGAATACTGTATTTATTTCACAATGAACATAGCTAAAAATAGATTATCTGTTCTTTAATTGCAAACCAGCTGTCATGCTTGCCTGTCCTCCAACAGTGACTATGTTTCAAAACAGCAGTCATAAAGCATAAAGCACTTTGTGGTGTCGTGAGGATATGAGATGCATTGTGTGCAAGATATATCTATTCACACACGTTCACTGCACAAACTTTACTTCCCACTCTTCACATTGGTATTCTCTCCACAGCACCATTTCAAATTCCAAGTTGACCAATGGTTAATGTACTTGTCTTTAGACAATGTGTTTGCATATAGATTTTGTTTTAAAAATAGAACCGCTCTCAAACTTCCCTTTCAGGGAAATTCATAAATTGTTCGGGAGGTAAAGATAGACAATGCAAATGTGCTATTAGATGGGCAACCAACTGGGAGACACTACATCAATTTAGTTCATAATTATGCTTGTCTGTCAGTGTATCTGTACATGATTGTAATTCAGTAATGGGAGTATAGTTTGTCAGCTGATGTGAATAAATCTTTCCTGAATCCAACAGTGATTTCAACAATTGATTTTTTGTGTATTAATGGCTGAAAATCAATGGTCTGAAAAAACTCCTGGTGCAATTGCATGCAGTTGTATTGATTAAGTTTCAACTAATTTACCTTCAAAAATGTATTGGAATTTGTGTTGCTGTAAGCTGCCACTCATAGCTTCCTCGATGGCACTGATGTCTTTGTTCAGTCGCACCACCAGGGGGTCATAATCCATGCTCTCTGCATTTGCAACAATGGCATAGTTGCCTTGCTTGGCCAGAGGGATTAAATAGTGAAAACAGTGAACTCTGAGGAAACAAAGGAGGACAGTGTAAAATCTTCAAACTACTGAGCTGCAATAGTGAGTCACAATAGTGTAAAATTCTCAAAGATCCTCAGCCTTTATTATCACTCCACAACTCCGATCAAATTAAATAGAGACGCATCGAAGGCTTCCTTAGATCCACTTCATTAACAACAATTGGTAATTACTTTACTGCAGTTGGCTGTTCTTTACCTGCACCATGGTAGTAATTGATTTTTTAACCCTTTCTTTAATAGAATCATTTCCCATAGGATGGGAAATCATTCTATCAAAGAGATCTAAAAATCAATTTTGATTAAATGTGTTGGTTGTCTGATGACAGTGAAACTTGTGCGGGAGAGTTTTGAACCCTCTGGGCCAGTTCCAATGGTACAAGCAGTTGCCACAAACTGGTGTCTTCCTTGGTTTCACATCACTTCTACTGTGTCCTATCATGCCCCTTGCTCTCCACCAGGTGAGGCAGACTGGTGGTTAGATATCACTGTTGACTTTGCATGCTAGGACAGGCATGCCCCTATTTCACTGGGGTATGATTAAACATAATTGTACTATATTTATAACAGAATCCCTCCCACATAGGAATATAGAATATTACTCAGCAACAGTGTTGCTGGTAGCCTCCATACATTATTTTGACCCATTTCCGTTACTGATCCTGGTCTGTTCAGTGCATCAATGCTCAAGGACTGTCTTCCTTGTAAGATCCATGTTCCATGTACCTCTCCTCCACTCCCAGTATGCTGTTTGTCATGAACTCTTAAAGGTTGAACATATCTCCATGGCTGCCTGAGATTGCCATGGAAATCCTTCAGCAGTGCTGATCCAGTTCTCATGAGGCAGCGGTGAAATGAGGTTGCTACTGCCTGTCTAGCAAGCGGCCGACTGTGTGAAATGTGCAGATCGGTTTTTAATGCATGTAAACCATTTGAATCATGTTGGTGCTTTGTTAAAGCAAGAATTTCTCATTTTCATAATTTTATTTTGGCAACTTCTGTTTGGAGTCACTGCTAACCTCTGCAAATATTTTGCAAATCAAAAACAGAGGGAAAGCTTCTTCCCCTCTGCCATCAGTTTCCTGAATGGACAATAAACTAATTATGAACAGTACCTCATTTTTTTCAATTTATATAATATATATCGATATTCCTTATTGTAACTTGAGAGTTTTTTCATGTGTTGCATTATACACCTCCGATAAAGCAACAAACTTCACAACATCTGCCAGTGATATTAAACCTAATTCTGATGGGTACAATCGAAGTTCCAACCATCTCAAATGGTTAAATTAAAATAATGACAATAAATAAAGAGAAAGACCATTCTGCCCCAATGAAGATCATTCCTCGAGTGTCTAAGTCTTCAAGTGAATCATGAATGGTGTGATGCCTGAGAAATGAAGTAAAGAAAAACTTCTTGATCAAAGGATTTTTGGACGTGACATAAAAAATCAGGGAACATCAACTAAAAATGATATTTTCATTGATACTGTGTTTAGCACATTAAATTGTATTCAGATGCTTCAGGGAAAGAATAACCTTTGAAAAGCCATGCCAGTTTAATATAAATAGGGAAAAGGAGCTGTGAAAATGTTTGGTGGGTTTGCTGACAACAATACTGTACCTGACTTCCAAGTGAAGCACGAGTAAACACCGGTCAGCCATTTCTTGAAATGACTTTGCAAGGTCATTGAGAGTCTCCATAATCTGCTCAGACACCGGGGGAATATCCATGTTTATATGGACGTCTTGCCCTGGAGAAAATGCTGTGGAGTAGGAACACAGGACAATTTAAACCACTGTGGTTACGTAAATGGTAGATTATAAAGCTGGAGCTACTGAATTGCATTTGTTATAGTAAGGAACCACCACAGCTTTGCTCTAACTACACAAGGTTCAACATTTTAAATCCCATTGTGAAGCAAAATGTTCCTTTAAAGCTAAGTCCTCTGACAGGCATTAATGTTGCAATTCACAATTTCGCTCAAGCATAAGGTCAAGTAATTCATCCCTTTATCTTCAGAAACTGCTTTTTAATTCATTTTCCCCCTGGTGCTACAGTCTTTTTTTAACCATACGACAAATGACCAGAATTAGGCCATTTGGCCCTGCTCCACCATTCCATCATGGCTGATTGATCAGCCCTCTCAACCCTATTCCCCTGCCTTCTCCCCATTACTTTTCTTGCCCTTGCTAATCAAGAACCTATCAATATCTGCTTTAAATATACCCAATGACTTGGCCTCCAGAACCATCTGTGTCAATGAAATCCCCAGCTTCACAACCCTCTGGCAAAAGAAATTCCTCCTCATCTCTGTTCCAAAGGGATGCCCTTGTATTTTTGAGGGTGTACTCTCTGGTCCTAGACTCTCCCACTATTGGAAACATCCTTTGCATGTCCACTCAATCCAGGCCTTTCAATATTTGGTAGGTTTCAATGATATCCCACCCACCCCCACTGACTCTTCTAAATTCCAGCAAGTGCAGGCCCAGAGCCATGCGTACATTAAACATTTCCTCATACAGTAACCCTTTCATTGCTGGAATCATCCTTGTAAACTTCCTCTGGATCTCCAATGCCAGCACATCCTTTCTTAGATATTGGGCCTAAAACTGCTGACAATACTCCAAATGTGGTCTGACCTCAGCATTACAACTATGCTTTTATATTCTAGTCCTCTTGAAATGAAAGTAATTACACTGAATTAATTTACATTGATATACCAACTCATCCGTGGAAAATCCGAAGAGATGGGTAGAAGTTCAAGGAGGCAAGTGGCAGAACAGGGACAACAGCTTCTGTTTGAAGTGATGGAGGAAATGATAGGAAACCTAAATGGTCAGCAACACACACAAAATGCTGGAGGAACTCAACAGGTCAGGCAGCAGCTCTGGAAAAGAGTAAACAGTCGATGTTTCCGACCGAGACCCTTCTTCAAGACTCAGAGGGAAGGTGGGGGGGAGACGCCTGAATTAAATAGTGGAACGAGGGGAAAAGGGCTGGCTAGAAGGTGATAGGTGAAGCCAGGTGGATGGGAAAGGTCAAGAGCCAGAGAAGCACATGGTCAAAAAGTTGGAGGGCAGCAGAGATCACAGAGGAGGAGCAGAGAGAGAGGGTTTCACTGAACGCCCGTTGAAGGGAAGATTTAAACTTCTTCAGGGGTAGACATCCCTTAAGGAGACTTCACAGTGGAATAGAAAATCACAAACATGAGAAAATCTGCTAGATGTTTTGAGACTTCAACTGAAGGGACAAGATGGAGATAGTGTGGATGGGGAAGGAGATACAGATATAGGCATGGGATCCGATTTTTTATCTTGCTTTGTGTCAAACCTTATTAGCTGGATTCCTTCACCCTTGAAATTCCAAACTACTCACCTGGTTTAGCTTAGTGAATGTGGTATGGTCTAAGCACTAGTTTGTATGGTTCAGTGCCACAGGAAAGAAACCACTACACTTTTCTAAGGATTACCAAAAATTGCTGGAGGGATTCAGCAGGCAAGGCAGCATCTATGGAAAGAGTTCAGTTGATGTTTCGGGTCGAGACCCTTCATCAGGACTGGAGAAAAACGGAGTAGTCAGAGTAAGTTGGTGGGGGGGGAATACGAGGTAGTAGCTGATAGTGAAACTGGGAGAGGGAAAGGGGTGAAGTAAAGAGCTGAGAAGATGGAGGAGCACCAGCGGGGGGTGATGGGCAGGTAAGGAAGTAAGGTGAGAGAGGGAAATGGGAATGGGGAATGGTGAAGGAGATGGGGGGATGGAATGGACAATTACTGGAAGTTTGAGAAATCGATGTTCATGCCATCAGGGTGGAGGCTACCCAGATGGAATATAAGGTGTTGCTCCTCCAACCTGAGTGAGGTCTCATTGTGGCAGTAGCAGAGACCATGAACTGATATGCTGATGGACTAAACTTTTCTAAATACTTGGGTTTCAGATTCAGAAGAAATGCACACTTTTAAAAAAGTATCTGGCTTTCACTGTCTTACCAGAATTTATACAATCTTGGGAAATCTTGTTCTCTACACGTAGACAGAAACGTCCAATCTAGTTAATTTGTTTTACAGACTAGCTCAATTTTGTTGTTTTCCAACAATATGCTGCTGGCAAGATCTAGCTACATTGAACTGATAATACTGTAAAGGGTAACGAACATGACAATAAATATTACAGATGGTGCACAAATAGGAAGCTGTTACAGGACTGATAAATGGCGCAGAAGGGAATATTTATAAGCAACTGCATTATCAAACAGTAAACAACCTCAAACAACACTTTTGTAAGGTTTAACAAAATCTGATTTCATCCATCCTTCAACAAGTACAGGACTAATACTTTGAACGTTTAAAACATGAAAAAAGGCCGTTGCCCTATATCCACCTAGATACTGAAATTAATTCACACAGATTCTATTTTCTTTCTATCTGTATTTTTCAACAGAATTTAAAGCAAATTCAGCATAAATGATCTATGATGTTGCTTTTTATCAGGTTCCAGCTTTATTCCTGGTCTGCTGTAATAGGTCTGTCAGAGAGTTTTCATCTCAAATGTTTTCCATCTTTTTTTTCATTTCTGAACACATGGGTCTACTGCAACTTTCAGATGTCTCTTTTTATTTATCTATTTAATAAGATCGTTAAATATCCAACTAGTGGGTGTGGAAAAGTGGTCAGATTTGTGGTGCACTGACATTTGTCAGGATCTGTTGGACCTTGTGTTCCTGCTCCAGCTTGTAAATATACTGGTCTAGAAATTGAAAAGGGCTTGGAAATATAGGCCAAAGATACTCAGGTGCACAGGGAATGGCTTTCTCTGTGCAGGAACTGTCTCCTTTGTTTGGATCGCTGAAATACCCATCAAAAATGACTTCAAAAACAATTGTCCGTGGGTGAGATGTGGGTGGGAAGGGGTTTAATGGAGGATGGGAAGGGTTGGTTGGGAAGAGAACTATGGACAAGGATAAAGGTACATTCAGAAGAGAAAATCTGAGCGGACTGATAGCACCAGTAGTATTTATTTTGGGGGGGGGGGGAAGGCAGTTTGCAGGGGCAATAATCATTATTGAGAAAACTTAAAGGTACCACCCATCTGGAAGTGGGCCAACAGTGGCATAGCAGTCAGCATAATGCTTTACAGCACAAGCAACTGGAAAATTGAGGTTCAATTCCTGCCGCTGCCTCTAGGGAGTTGGTATGTTCTCCCCATAACCAAGTGGGTTTCTTCCGGGTGCTCTGGTCTTCTCTTACATTCCAAAAAAGACCCATGGGTTAGAGTTATTATGTTGTGGGCATGCTATGTTGGCACATAGTAACACTTGTGGGCCGCTCCAGAACACATTCAGTACTGTGCTGGTCATTGACGCAAATGATGCATTTCACTGCACGTAAGTTTTGCAACACATGCGACAAAGACAGCTAATCTAATCAAAACTATCTATCTTGGATTTCCGAGCAGCATCCCAGGTATGGTCAGCCCTTTAAATAACACGAGGCTAATCTCAGTCGCCTCAGTAAAACCTGCTTTTGTATACAAGACCCAAGCCATCTGCTCAACACCATTTCATGTGATGCCAAAGCAATTGTTGAATGCCATTTGTGACCAGCTGCAGAGTCAGAGGCCTCTGCCTATGCAAACTCAAAAATCTGGAAACTTGCTGCTGATGGGCCAGGTTTTGATTTGTTATTTGTAAAAATTGCATTGGGCAGTGCACAAAAATTGTTCAAGGTCACTACAACCTTGAACAGAGAAGTATGTTGGAAACTGTTTGTTTAATTGTTTCAGAAAACCTCAACATATAATTAGACAATAATATGGAAGCTCCTTCAAGCTGAGGAAAAGAATAGCTGACTTCATAATGGCTACAAAATTATCCTTAGTGGGGAAGTAGAGTAGGTTTAGCTTAGGTGAAGTAAACTGGTATAAGATGCACCAATAGAGACTATTAGTCCTATCATTTTATAAAGTACTCAATCCCATTTTTCCACAAGTTTTGCACCTCATGCAAGTACTGGTCAATGGCTCCCACTCAGTGGTATGTGACGAGCTTGGAAGTGGCATCAAAGTTTACAGGGTCCATGAGGCTTTAATTAAAAAGGTAATTAACATTTTTTTCTAAACAGTACAGTATTGGACAGGCCATCTACCTACTCAGTTGTGCTGATCTTGATGCCAATTTATACTAAATGTCTTCCTCTTGTTTATCATCCATATCTCTCCTTATTCATGTGTCTATCTAAAAACATCTCTATCTCCACCAAACTGCCCGATTCCAGTACAATCCATGGTAATCCATTCCAGGCATCTATTATTCTGCATAAGACTCGCCCCTCATGTCACCTTTGAATTTCTCAGCCCTAATCTTAAAAGCATGTTCTGTTTCCACTCTAGGATGCAGATTCTGACTGTCTAACAACGCTCTGAGGAGGGAGTTTTCTTAAGTCCTGAAGTTTTCCTCACCATTCAGTTAGAAAGTTCACAAGGTAAAAATAATTTGAAAAAAAAGATATATATACACACACACACTCGTGACACTCACTGGCCCAGCCATGGGATTTGCATTCCTGGGAATTTGCAGCTCCTTGAAAGGATTGTGATCCATTTGTTGTGGGGGACGGGGTAGAACAAGTAAGGCTTTCATTTATTAAATTTGTGGATCACTGAGCCAGCTGATCTCATGGCACTGCTCCACAGGTCAGGAATTCTAATGCTGCATGTCATGAGGTCAGATTTTAAGAACTAACATTTCCAAATGCCTTCACCCCTCAGGAGCGCTTGTCAAGGGTGTCAGAAAAAGTTGAATGCACTCTATGCAGTCGGCAATGTGGGTGCCATACAGCCGACCCCTGCTTTGACTCTTCGTGGTTCATTAATATGCATGATATGCTAGCTCACCGCTGACTTACCAAGACTCAGTCATGCACTCCCACCTCTTGTGCCGAACTGGAATGTTTTCAATGGTTCTCAAAGATTTTAAGAAGAAAGTTCTCTTAAGATTTTCTTCCTTATTGCCGACTTATCTCAGTGGTATAAAAACTGTCACTTGTACTCCTCAAGCTCACCACTACTTTGCACAAAAGCTTAATAAATGTGAGCAGTATACAGTGACATTGACAGAAGTGAGCTGGAATTGTGCTTGACCAGAACACTTCAGTGAGCAAGCACACCCACGGTTCCCCCCCCCCCCCCCCACCCCACCTCCTTCTCAGTCATTGCCAGAGGAAGGCAGGCCATTTGACCTTTCAATGTTGTTGATTTGTCATTGGTACAGAGGAGAATCAGTCAGGTTCCATGCATTGATGGGCTTTGAATTCTTTTGTCACTGAGGCTGTTAAAAAAAGAATTGATTTTCTTTGAAATTCTATTAAATCATCCGTGTCGATGTTTAATATGAGTTTTGTGTCGGCAGAACCATTAAGGACACAAGACAAGAGAACTTTTCCATGTGTCATTGCTTAAATGGGCTTCAGGAGAAGGAAAGGTCCTTGTAATTTTTTTTTGTTTCACATCATGCCTTTTAATACATAACTGCATTAATTTACAAGAAACAATCTTCCAGGAGGCGCAGCCATCCTGCCAGAGAGGTCACCTGGGTTGTTGGCTCATGTCTCAGCCGTTTCTTTCTGAGAAACGCAAACAAGAAAGTCCTAAAAGCTGAGACTTAAATGTACAGTGAAAATCAACAAGTTATAATGTTGTACATCTTGAAAACATGAATCACTGCTCTTACTCATCCATGCTGATTGAGCTGCCTACCAACACTGAACCCATTTTCCTGAATTTGGCCCACATCCATCTATCCCTGTACCTACCTCTAGCACCTTCTTTACCAGCTTGTCCCATGAACTTTTATACAATAACCCTGCCTATGAAGGAAAGTATTCTAAACATCTTTTTTACAACCCTATCGATTTGTGTTGCCATTTTCAGGGTGTTATGAACTTGCACCCAAAGGTGCTTCTGCACGTTAACACTACTAAGGTCTCTACAATTTATTGTATATGACTTGTCGGTATGAGATGACCCAAAATGCATTATTTTACACTTGTCTGAATACTATTCCATCTGCTACAGCTCAGTCCAACTTTCCAGCTGATCTATGTGCCTCGATATCACATTCCTGAGACTTGGCGTATAATACAGGCTAAAACTGAGGGAGTTCTTCGCTGTCAGAGGCACCTTTTAGAGGTTAAATCAAATCTCCATCCTGGGGACTAATTGGTCTAATCATAAAACTGTAGATTTGGTCCATTGACTTGGCCAGTATTTGCAGTACTGTGTAAGTCTGAAGCACCCTAGCTATATATAAGTGCCTAAGACATTTGTACAGTACTGTAGTAATTTTACACATTGCATCGCAAAAGAAAAACAAATTTCATGACATACGTGAGTGATGATAAACCTGATTCTGATACGGGTCTCTTTTGTGGACTGAAAGTGAGAAAGGGGCAGGGAAGAGGAATCATGCTTGGGAAAAGAGGAGGGGAGAAGGAGAGAGGAGAGAGCAGCAAGCACCAGTGAGCTATTGTGTAATGATCAATAAATCAATTGTTTGGAATCAAATGACTTTGCCTGGTGTCATGGGGCTGGGCACTCCTTCTTTGTCACCTGAGCCAAACCCCTCCCGCAGTGCTCCACCCTCTCCATTCCCATATCTTTTGCTCCCACCAGGCTTTGTCAGGCTTGCTGTGAACAGTTTTGCCTTTACACTTATTTTTTGAGTCTCTCTTATGAGATGACAATAGATTCAATTTGTTGACCACATCCAGAAGGCAATCGGAAGTCTGCATGTCATAATTCTCACTTTTGATCATTTCTCAGTAACATTAGCTGGAAAGGTGAGAAACCAGACTGAGAATACACAGTCTATAGTCATGTCTTCTGGATAGCTCCCTGTATGTACATGCTGTGGCCTCTGGTTATTTACCTGGATCAAGCACATTGAATGAAATTTTTTTTCTTCAGACCAGCTGAAGCACACTTCAATACATTTATCTCATGAATGAACAAAGGGTTTATTGGAATGGAATATTTTTGACTCAATGCCAAGTGCTGAAGATATCATCACATAGATAACATATTGAGCATGACAACACACAGTAACAGGATGAATTACTGAGTAAGATTAAAGAATAGTGTTCCAGTGATTATACAATTTACCTCTACATACAGAACTTGTTATGTTTGTTTTAGTATTTCCAAAATAATACCAAAATATACAATAATTAATAGAATTACTAGAATACCGGAATACTAGAATTCCTGTTTCCCTCTCACACCTTCTCTTCTCACCTGCCCATCACCTCCCTCTATTACTCCTGCCCCTTCCCTTTCTTCCATGGTCTTCTGTCCTCTCCTATCAGATTTCCCCTTCTTCATCCCTTGATCTCTTTCACCAATCAACTTCCCAGCTTTTTACTTTACTCCTCCGTCTCCTGGTTTCACCTATTACCTACCACCTTGTGCTTTTTTCTCCACTCCGCCCCCAGCTTCTTATTCTGACTTCTCCTCTTCCTTTCCAGTACAGATGAAGATTCTCGGCCCGAAATGTTGACTACTTACTCCAGATGCAGCCTGGCCTTCTGAGTTCCTTCACCATTTTGTGTGTGTTGCCTAGTATATAACAAACTGTTTTCTCCCATTGCCTTACTTGCTGGAGAATCAAAGAAACCTACAGTTTAGAAGCAACTCTTTTGCCCATTGTATCCATGTCAGTTCTTTGTAGATTTTGTTTCTTCAAAAGTGAATGTTGAATCTTGCTTTGTCACCATTTTCAGGCGCTAGAGCTCAATTAGGAGAACAAATATAGTGTCTAGTCTATTCCTGGTTCTTTCACCAATGTTTGTTCTTTACCTGTCCTTTAAAGATTAAACTACCAATAAAAGGAAGTTTTACTTCCTCTATAGAATCTTCTCTCAACCAGGAGGGGCCATTGCACAGGATCGGAAAAAGCTGCAGAGAGTTGTAAACTTAGTCAGCTTCATCATGGGCGCCAGCTACCCTAGCACCTTCGAAAGGTGAATGCCTCAAAAAGATGGCATATATCATTAAGGACTCCTATCACCCAAGACATGCCCTCTTCTCATTGCTACCATCGGGTAGGAGGTACAGGATCCGGAAGGCACACACTCAACTTTTCAGAAACAGTTTTTTTCTCTCTGCCATTAGATTTCTGAATGGACAATTGAACCAATGAACATTACCTCACTATTTTCCCCTCTCTTTTTTGCACTATTTATTTAATTTAATATTTTTATACCGTGCATACTTATTATTGTAATTTATAGTTTTCATTATTATGTATTGCAATGTACTGCTGCTGCAAAACAACATCTCACAGCATACAGTACTGTGCGAAAGTGTGCGAAAATCGAGCACACTCGATTTTTTATATGGTTTCTGACGGTATTGTCTCCACAGAGCCCTGATCTCAACATTATCGGGGCTGTCTGAGATTACCTAGGGAGATAGAAGTAAGTGAGACAGTCAAAGACTGCAGATGAAATGTGGCACGTTCTCCAAGATGCTTGGACCAACCTGCCAGATGATTTCCTTATAAAAGTGCACAATAGTGTATTTCAGATCATTGATGCAGTTTCAAAGGCAAAGAGTGGTCATACCAAGTATTCATTTGATTTAGTTTTTTTATAGCTTACTGCTCTTTGTAGTAATTTTTTTGATATTTAGAAACTTTTCATTTTATTATTTTTGAAAGGATATTTGCTTTACAGCAGGTTTTTTACATGTGCCTAAGACTTTTGCACAGAACTGTATGCCAGTGATATTAAACCTGACTCTGATTGTGGGGCCATTTCCAGTTTCTGTTGACTGCCCCATATTACTGAAGTCCTTCATCCACGTTCTTGCCTTTCCTAAAAGTAATATTTTTCTTCAACTTCTTTTGCTTAAATAGCCGTTTGTCATTCATGGACCTAGACAGAAGGGTTCGGAATATTCAGTAATCAAAGGTCCCAGAATGAAGCCAGGAAAGAAGGTCATGAAAGGTTAACACATGCACTTCATTCTCTGCTGTGCATTCAGCAGGAAAAGGGCAGTGAAAGTTCTGTTCTTTTCTTAAACCTGAGAATATGAGATCAAATCGCCATCAGCACAGCATAGAAATGGCATCTGTACAATTCAACAGATTCACCTTCACTTAGTTAGATCATGAATTTGATGCATTATACTGAAGCAAAGTTATTTAGAAAAAGGATGAAAATGCAGCAAAGTTATTGTCAAACAAACAAATAGTTACCATCAGTGACCACGCACTTTTCACGCTGCTGCCATCTGGTAGAGGGTACAAGTGTCTCAGGATTCACATGACCAGGTTCAAGAAGAGTTACTTCCTCTCAACCATCAGGCTTTTGAACAAAAGAGGATAACTACACTCATTTATCGAGAAGTTCCCACAACAAATGATCTCACTTTAAGGACTCTCTATCTTGTTATTTCATGCTCTCGTTATTTATTGCTATTTATTTATGTTTGCCTTTGCACAGTTTGTTGTCTTCTGTGCTCCATGTGATCCTTCATTGATCCCGTTGACAGTTACTATACTGTAGTTTTGCTGAGTATGTCGACAGGAAAAAGAAGCTCAAGGTTGTATGTGGTGACATGTATGTACTCTGATGATAAAATTTACTTAGAACTTTGATCTATTAGAAGATAGAATATTATAGGCCTTTGGCCCACAATGTTGTGCCAACATTTTAACCTACTCTGACAACAATCTAATGCTTCCCTCCTGCATAGCCCTCCACTCTTCTTTCACCCATGTGCCTATCTTATCGTCTCTTAAATGTCCCTAATATATCTGCCTCTATCACCACCCCTCAGCAGCTCTTCACTGAATGTGAAATGTTCTTCAAAGTGTTGCTTTTGTGAGATTATATAAGGCTTTGATTTCAAAGCAAAAATTGTTCAAAGCCGATTTTGCAGTTATTTTTTACTGTGCAGATACAAGGCTGAATGCTTCTGAACCACAGAGTTCTATTGCTGAGTTCAGCTAGAGGTGGAGAACTCTACCCAAACCAGCCATTCAAATAGGATGGCTTAGACCAGGGGTGTCAAACTCATTTTAGGTCACGGGCCGGATTGAGCAAAATGCAGCTTCATGCGGGCCAGATCAGTCGGACGCGTGCGAACGCAGCTTTCGTTGCCTCCGTTTTTTCAGCCTGCTCTCATGTGTCTCAGTCTCTGCTATAACTACAAAGTGATTCACTTTACAAATTCCGTTTCTTATGAAGAAGACTGCCGAGCAAGACTGCCAAATAAACACTAAAAACCCTGAAAACCTGGTACCTGAATAAACTCAGCATTAGCCATATCATACGCCATAGGCGCTTCGATTACTGGGGCCAGCTTTAATAGTAATTAGATATTATCTCGCGGGCCAAAGATAATTCCACCGCGGGCCGGATTTGGCCCGCGGGCCTTGAGTTTGACATATATGGCTTAGACAGTTCAAATCTGATATAATCTTCTTCCTCATTCATGGTCCATACAAACTAGGTATGGAAGCCTGAGATTTGGTTTGGTTGGATGATGAAAACTGTTTTAGTATCTACAGTTAATAAATGGCAACTTCAAATACATAAACTAACAAGGGGCAGGGAAGAAAATGTGCTTTTGGTTTGAACATTTAATTTTCTAGCTTGTATATGACTATGCTCACAGGTTGGTCAATCTCTGAGTGAGTATATTAGTGCAGTCTGGGTCTTTGATGATGGTTTCAGGCATTTGGTGGGGGTAGTGATGGAAAGCTAGTGAGGGAGGTGCTGACGCTTAACAGGAAAGAAGGGAAATATCTTAGAAAGGGAATGGAGGGAGAGAGAAAGGCAATCCGATGTGGTTGTGGGATAGAACTCAAGAGCCACCAGCTCCATTCATTTTTAGTTCAAAGAGGGGTGAGGAAAATGTTAAATATTGGATTCCTTGTGTTCAGTTTGGGCTGTAAATTGATTGTCTGTCCACACAAAAATCTGTCTGGTTCAAGCTGCAGTGAAATCTGTAGTAGGTTAGTGATGACACAAGCAACTCAATTAAAAAGTTAATTAACTATTTGTTATTTTACTATGATTACAGAGTACTCCGTGGGTAACTTCTTTCTGCAATTTACTTTTGAACACCTATGTAAACTCTGGAGATTTCAATAAAACGAAAAGCAATTTCAAAGGTCTGGAGATAAAATGACAGCCCTGTGCCTTCCATCAGCTCAGTAAACAATCATAATGAACAGCAGAATGACTGTCATCGATGATAGAATGCTAGTTAAACAAAGCTAGTATGTTATTTTCGTGAATTAATGTTACTGGTGGCTTACTTACTATTGCTGTTTAATGAATTGTCACATTAAAACAATGTAAAAGAATGCCATTTGCTGTACCAACAACAATACATAAATTCAACACAATTATCAAGAAACGCCTAATCTCTCAGGCTTTGCCAGGGAGTTTAACTTCTTTATGATCACATCTTTTGATGTACACTTCAGTGTTTAAATCCATTTCGATTTCTTGTCTTAAATGTCAGAGTCTGCATCTGTCTGCAGGTAATGCACTACCAGATATAGTCACAAAAAAAAATCCTCAGGTTAAATCCCAAACACGTAGTAATTTAACTTATCTTAAGTAAGCGAACAGTGCATTCAGCTAGGAGGGAATGAAAATAAGTGAGCCAGACGTTTCTTATCCAATGAAAATCAAAACAATAGACGCTGAGTGTTTCCAGCGTTTTCTGCTTCCATATCCAGCACGTTGCATGAAAGTGCACATTTGTGAGGATAACGGGTGAGAGTACGATAGGCTGATTTGAAGTGTTGCCTGATATCTCCCTTGCTGATAAAACAAAAGACTTCTCCACTTTGTTAAACTGTGATAAGGAGTGAAAAGTCAAGCCAGCCATTTTTTTGTCCTTTAAATCCCAAGGTCACCAAAGAAAATTTTAGAACTACTCCAGTGTGATGGGTAACACAACAAACATACCCCTAGTGACCCAAGTGTACGTGGACCACATGTTACCCACTAAACCAAACTGTATCTATCTCAATTTCCTTTACCCATTTGATCAGAGAGGCAATAATATTCAGATAACTCCTCAATTACCAGGAAGGTCATGCTGTGCACCATGTGAAGCTGCATTTGCCTTGTTACTCGGGAACCACAGCTTAGAGCACGGGACATGCCTTTCCAGCCCAATGAGTCATGCCGCCCAGACACACGAGCCTAATCACAGGACAATCTTACATGATTGTTTAACCTACTAATGGGTAGGTCTTTGGGCTGTGGAAGAAAACTGGTGCATCTGAGGAAACTCCCTAATGTACAAACTCCACACTGACAAAGCTGGAACTGAGCTTTAATCTCCAAAGCTCTAAGCTGTAACAGTGGCACGCTGACCGCTACGCTACCATAAACAAGAGAAAATCTGCAGATGCTGGAAATCCAAGCAACACACACAAAATGGTGGAGGAACTCATCAGGGTAGGCAGCATCTATGGAAAAAAGCACAGTTGACATTTTGAGCCGGAACCCTTCAGTAGGACTGGAGAGAAAAGGGCTGGGGGCTGGGTGGGGAAGGGAGAGAGAATCACCAGGTGATAGGTCAAACCTGGAGGGGGAGGGATGAAGTAAAGAGCTGGCAAGTTGACGGTGAGATGATGTGAGACAGGGATAAGGGGATGGGAAATTGAAAAGGGGGGGGTGGTTGGGGGACATTACCGGAAGTTTGAGAAATTGATGTTCATGCCATCGGGTTGGAGGCTGACGAAATATAAGGTGTTGTTCCTCCAACCTGAGTGTGGCCTCATCACGACAGTGGAGCAGGCCATGGACAGATGTATCGAATGGGAATTAAAATGGATGGCCAAATTCCACTTCCCATTCCCATTCTGATATGTCCATCCATCGTTTTCTCAAACTTCTGGTAATGCCTCCCAACTTCCCCCCCTCCCCCTCACCATTTCCCATTCCCATTTCCCTCTCTCGCCTTATCTCACCAATCAACTTCCCAGCTCTTTACTTCATCCCTCCCCCCTTCAGGTTTCACCTACCACCTGGTGATTCTCTCTCCCCTCCCCCCATCTTTTAAATCTACCCCTCAGCTGTTTTCTCTCCAGTCCTGCTGAAGGGTTTCCGACCGAAGCATCGAGATGTACTTTTTTCCACCGTTGCTGCCTGGCCTGCTGAATTCCTCCAGCATTTTGTGTGTGTTGCTACACTACCTTGGTGCCTTTTACCTGATGATACCAAAATTGTTCATTCCTTTCAGAAAAATTTCAAAAAAACAATGATCAAAAATCTTCTTAGCTTTTTCTGGATTGAAGATAATGTAGGAAAAATGTCTATCATATGTATACTTTGCACATGATCAGGCTCACACTATTCATGGGTGACTATAAAATTCACATTCTCAAAAGAAAGAGATTGTATCAATTGTACATTGATGTCCCGAATGGAATCCCATGCCTTTTGATCAAAAACAGCAAACCCTTGATGTAGATAATTTGATGCTGCATCAAAGTCAGATGTCAAATATACCAAAACAGTTGTCAATTTAATAATTCTGTTTTGGAATTTACAGGCCATATGCGCTTTTATTCTGGTGTTTACCCTGAGTTCTACTGTCTAGTCAGCATCTTGGGCCACTGTTGGATGCATTCACTTGACGTTGAGATAGGCAATACTCACCTGGGTTCAGTGATAGTGAAATCACTCTTGAGAAGTGGACTGGGGGGTTACAGAACTATGATATTTACCAATGAATTTGGGATTGAAAGTGAGGGAAAAGGTCTGAAAAATAAAGGAACAAGAAACAGAAGTGAAAGACTATATTTTTCCTTGTTAGAGTTCTATCAGTTCAATGTCTTGGTGCCAGGTACTCTGGATCTTGGGATCTCGGTGCAGTGGTGGGGGGTGGTTGTCACTGGATGTGGACAGTCATTGCATGCAGGGTGTCCCACAGTAGTGGGTCTCTCTGGGTTTTGTGTCTCTCAGTACAGAATGTTTCTCTGTGCCTGGAAGTCTTATAACTTTAGTCCCCTATTATACCATTCTGGATCCTGACTGTAACATCATGCTTTGTGGAGGGAAGGTAGGATAGTCTTGGTCACAAACTTCAAACTACATTTTGGCATGAAGCACCAGTGAGCTAGAATTATTAAAATGAGCAAATAGTCTTCAGACAAAAATGGACACAAAACCAATGCAACAAGGGTTTGGGAGAGTGATCAACAATCTTGCTGAAGAGATGTATTTTGGAGTTTAAAAAAATAATTCTCAAAAGATTTATTCAAAATTTTAGACAGCTGAAGTCATGAGGAAAAATATATTAAAAAAAACACAAATTGTTTAAATAGTACCCAGAGAGCTATGTTGACTGGAGTCAGGGCTTTGTGCTTTGCTCTTGGTAGGGTCACCCACACCAAACAGGTCAAAGGGTAGAGTCTAGAGTGGTCCATGGGTCCTCCAGGTTCAGGGGTTCAGCTCAGGGCTAACAACCCTGACTGGTAAAACAAAATTGTTACGGAAACAGCAATGAAGAATCCTTCTACATCTGAATGTGATGGTATTCCTGAGTCTCCACCTGGGACTTGTATGACTGATAGTAGTGAAAACCAAGAGGAAGCTACTGACATGATGAAGGAAGCCTTGAACACCACTAGAGATGGAGGATCTTCTTTGCTGCCCTAAACACCAGTGGCTTAATAAGCAGTAAGTATGTAAATAAGTCATATTCAAGCTATTATGGCACTCTGAACAAACTTCATCTTCAGTGCTTGCTCAGCTTAGCAGTCACAAGTAAACTGAAAGAAATTCCAGCACTGCTTACTGCAGGAGAAAAACCCTGAAACTGAACCCTCATGCTGAAGCTCAAAGTTATGCGGAAAGATTGGAGGAACTTGAATAACTAGACCACCTGGACTATTTTTCTTGCCTATCCCTACTTTTGAGTCCAGTAACGTCGTGGTTCACGCAATATTTTGCAGCGTTAGCGATCACCAGTGGAGGATCATTCTTGCCGCTGTCTGTAAGGAGTTTGTACGTTCTCCCTGTGACTGCGTGGGTTTCTTCCCACACCAAAGATGTACAGTTAAGGTTGTAGGCATGCTATGTTGGCATTGGAAACATGGCAACACTTGTGGGCTGCCCCAAGCACAATCATCTGATTGTGTTGGTTGTTGACACAAACAATGTATTTCACTTTGTTTTGATGTACTCGTGACAAATACAGCTAATCTTTATTTGTTTATTTATTTATTTATTGACAACTGGTGGAGAGATAGCTAGATAGGTGCTGGTTAGCTTTCTGGACCTTTCCTAAAGAGATTAATGCAGACACAGGTAGTTCTAGATCATGGACAGCATGGTAGCTTAGTGATTAGCAAAACACTTCACAGTACAGGTGACCTGGGTTCAGTTCCTGTCACTGCCTGTAAGGAGTTTATACATTCTCCCTGTGACCACATGGATTTCCTCTGGGTACTCTGGTTTCCTCTCACACTTCAAAGACCTACCAGTTGGTAGGTTAATTGGTCATTATAAATTATCCTGTGATTAGGCTAGGATTAAAACGGGGGTGGCTGGGAGTTATGGCTCTAAGGGCCGAAAAGGCCTATTCTGCAACGTATCTCAGTAAAGAAATAAATAAACTGACCTTTCTTAACATATAAATATGAACAGAATATTTACCAACTGCTAGGATGCAGAGATTCACAAAGGAACTCAAGGGTACTGATGCTTTCATCTAAACAGCTTCAATGAATAAACACACATTGGGTTGTGATCTCAATGGCTTTTTGTTGTTTTTACAAGAACACAGGCACCAGTTGTAGGACCTCCATTATGCTCTATGGGATCTGCTGGCTAGCAGCCCTCAATATTATGTAGCCAATGAAAAGTGTTACTGTGCCTTCAGAGCCTCTTGTAGAATCTATGTAAACAAAAACCTTTTAGCTGTACTATGGCTTCAGTCTGTCAGCATGCATCATAGAAAAGCAGCAATACTTCTTCATTAGTACTTTACTAATCACAAAAATACAAACATTTAAAAACACTGAACTTCTGCTCTGCCAAGACATAGGAGTAGAATTGGGCCATTTGGCCCATCGTGTCTCCGCCACCATTTCATCATGGCCGAACCAATTTCCCTCTCAGCCCCAATCTCCTGCCTTCTCCTTGTATCCCTTCACGCCCTGACCAATCAAGAATCTATCAACCTCTGCCTTAAATATACATAAAGACTTGGCCTCCACAGCTGCCTGGGGCAAAGAATTCCACAGATTCATCACTCCCTGGCTAAAGAAATTCCTCCTCATCTCCATTCTAAAAGGACACCCCTCTATTCTGAGGCCGTGTCCTTTGGTCCTAGATTCTCTCACCATAGGAAACATCTACTCTATCAAGGCCTTTCACCATTCAATAGGTTTCAAAGAGGTCACCTCTCATTCTTCTGAATTCTAGTGAATACTAGAGCTATCAGACGCTCTTCATGTGACAGGCCATTCAATCTTGGAAGCATTTTCGTGAACCTCCTTTGAACCCTCTCCAGTTTCAGCAGATCCTTTCTAAGATAAGGGGTCCAAACCTGCTCACAATACTCTAAGTGAGGTCTCACCAGTGCTTTATGAAGTCTCAACTTTACATCCTTGCTTTTGTACTCTAGTCCACTGGAAATGAATGCTAACATTGCATCTTCCTTCCTCACCACAGTCTCAACCTGCAAATTAACCTTTAGGGAATCCTGCACAAGGACTCCCAAGACCCTTTGTGTCACAGTTTTTTTGTATTTTCTGTCCATTTAGCAAATAATCAACCCGTTCATTTCTACTACAAAAGTGCATGACCATACACTTCCCAACACTGTGTACCATTTGCCATTTCTTTGTCAATTCTCCTAATCTATCTAGGTCCTTCTGTAGCCTCCGTACTTCCTCAAAACTACCTGCTTCTCCATCTATCTTCATATTGCAGCAAACATTGCAATGAAGCCATTAATTCCATCATCCAAATCATTGACATTTAACGTAAAAATAATCAGTCCCAACATAGAGCCCTGTGGAACAGCATGAGTCACTGGCAGCAAAACAGAGAAGGCTCCCTTTATTCCCACTCTTTGCGTCCTGTCAATCAGCCACAGCTTTATCTACACTAGAATCTTTCCTGTAATACCACGAGCTTTTAGCTTGTTAAGCAGCCTCGTGTGTGGCACCTTGTCAAAGGTCTTCCAAAAATCCAAGTACACAATATCAACCGATTCTCCTTTGTCTAGCTTGCTTTTTATTTCTTCAAAGAATTCCAACAGATTTGTCAGGCAAGATTTTCCCTTGAGGAAACCATGTCCACTACAGCCTATTTTATCCTGTGCCTCTAAGTACCCTGAGACCTCATCCTTAATAATTGACTCCAAACATCTTCACAACCACTGAGGTCAGACTAACTGGTCAATAGTTTCCTTTCTCCTGCCTCTCTCTCTTCTTGATGAGGGATTGGCTCCTAAACCCTGGGCTTTCTAAGTCTAGACTGAGGGACTCTTTAACACTCAGTACTGTGGGAGTACTTTCACCAAATATATTACATTTGATGTCCAGGGTTGGGCAATCAATGCAGACTTTGTTAATGATACCTGGATCCTGAGAATAAATTACTTTCCTGCATTAATAAATTAAAGTGGTTGCCACTCTCACTTAATCCTTAATTTTCCTTATCCCGTGAGACACTGGTAAACCATTGTCAATAAATTCAATATAAAGAAACCTCTGTCTGACAGAGAATATTAAGTAAGGTGGCACTACCCTGGGAAAAAAAATCAACACTCAAAGGGTTACTTTGAGCTTTAATTTATTACATTTCACATTATGTGACAAGGAAAATTATTTGTATTATTAATAAAAAAAAATCATTTTTCCTTCTTGAATAGCCTAATAAAATGAAAACCAATTTCGAATGACTCTAGATAAGACAGCAGCTACACAACTTCCATCAGCTCAGTAAACAGTAATAATGAACAGCGAGATGACTGTCATCTGTGATAAAGCACTCCTATTAGCCATCCCGGTTTTATATTAATGTTAATTATAACACACATACGGTAATGGGTTATTGAGTTTTTATCTGTTTTAAGAACACTAATGGTAAACATGCCAACAAAATGCCATCTTACTTTTTTTAATTAGATGAATTTTTTTTTAAAGTTGGATTAATCACGAGAGATTTCTCTTTCTTTGTCTTTTCTGGGTGCTGTTATACCACAGGATCCCTTCTCAGGTTATTCCTGCTCATGACGGCAGGGTAGCGGTTAGCGCAACGCTATTACAGCTTGGGGCGTTTAGGAATTTGGAGTTCCATTTCGGCGTTATCTGTAAGGAATTTGTATATTCTCTCTGTGACTGCTTGGGTTTCCTCTGGGTGGTCCGATTTCTTTCCACAGGCCAATGACACACTAGTTAGTAGGTTAATTGTCATTGTAAATTGTCCTCTGATTAGGCCTGGGTTAAATAGGTGAGTTGTTGGGCAGTGCGGCTCGTTGGGTTGTGAGGGCCTGCTCCACACTGTATCTCTAAATAAATACGTAAATGATATCATATAAGTAGATGAGGCCACCTTCAGGGTAGATGAGCAACACCTTATATTCCATCAAGGTATCCCCCAACCCGATGGCAAGAATATCCATTTCTCTTTCTGGTGAACAAATCACACCCTTTCCCTTCCTCTACTCAACATCCTGACTTTTACTTCTCACCTGCCTATCACTTCCCCCTGAGTGCCCTTCTCCTATGGCCCACTCTCCTCTCCCATCGGATTCTTTCCTCTCTATCCTTCGACCTTTCCCACCCACCTGACCTCACCTATCACCTTCCATCTAGCCTCTTTCCCCTTCCCTCACCTTTTTATTCAGACATTTCCTCCTTCCTTCTCAGTCCTGAGGAAGGGTCTGAGCCAGAAGCGTTGACTGGTTATTCATTTCCGTAGATGTTGCCTGACCTGCTGAGTTCCTCCAGCACTTTGTGCATGTTGCTTGAATTTACATCATCTGTAGACTTTCTCAAGTTCATAGAAGTTGTACTCCATGGCCACAATGTATATTCTTTGGCAAGAGTAAATGCAGCTTTCATATGTGTTCTTGTTTTAACTATTTTAAAAGTTTAAGGCACTAAAACTAAGCTTAACTCGTCATTGACTGTCACCCTGACAGTTCTGGTGAATACTTGACCTTGTGGTAGAGATAAGTAGGTCACAGATTCAAAAGCTATTCCAAAACAAACAGAACCAGCACTTCAGTGCAATAATGAGGTTGTACTGTGTTATATGGGATGCTGCCTTTTGTAACGGACTTCAAACCATTAACCTTTCAGCTCTTAGGTGATGCAGAAGCTCATGCAGCTGTAGTTGAAGGGCACTAGAGCTGTGTGTTACTATGAACGCCTCCAGAGAAAAAACAATTGTCTTTTTTAGATTGTAGAACATTGCTGCACACAAATTGCTCCCCATTATCATTTATAAAACATTGAGTACAATGAAAAAAAAAGACAAATTATCTGTTGGAAGAACTCAGCAGTTCAGGCAGTCTCTATGGGGGCAGGGGCAGGAACTATCAATATTTCGATTCATACCCTGAGAATAGAGAGGGAGAGGGTGATAGGTGATTGATGGACTGAGGACGGGGTGAAGGATGTGGGACATACGGAGTCAAGTGGGGGTAGATGGAGACAGCAATGATGGTGGGAGAAAACATAATATTGTGAACATTGGATTGGAGGGCTCTGTATTCGGCAAATTTCTCTCTCTCTCTCTCGTAGGTGGGGGAGAGTTGGTTGGCAACTCTCCAGTCCGAGAACTCAGAAAAAACAGTGACGCGGCAGGCTTTAACACCGTAAATCAGCGAGTTCTTTTTGTCTCCCCCCTCACTGTGTGACACCTCTCTGTCCCTACATTAGTGAGAGAGAGAGAGAGCCTGTGGCAGGTCGAATTGTTAGCTGAATTAGTTGTGCTAATGTTGTACTGCAGGTCATGATCTTTCTTGGGGGCTTTGCTTTTGCTTGCTTGGTGGGTGGAAGGTACTGATGCTTTTTTCTGAAGGAAGTGAGGAGGGGGGAAGGGCCAAATTTTGCTGCTGCTTGTACTTGGGAGGGGGGAGTGGGGGGGCTTTGGGGTTCTAATGTTTTTACTGTCATTCATTCTTTGGGGCACTCTTCTGTTTTGTGGATGTCTGCAAAGAATAAGAATTTCAGGATGCATATTGTATACATTTCTCTGATATCAAATGGAACTATTGAACTATTGAAACAAAAAGGCTGGAATCTGATAAGTAGGGAAGGTGATAATGGGAACCATTAGGGAAAGGCAAGTGGAACTATTTGGGGGGAAGGATCTGGTGAGTGAATTGTACAGCTTATGTGAATGAAACCAGGAGGGAGGGGGGAAATGGGGGAGGAGGGGGTTAGAAAGTGGTCTGAGGAGACGGTTGGGATCCGGGGGATGGAGGGCAGTGCAATGGAAAGATTAGCACATTAAATCTGTTTGAGAATGAAAATTGCCCAAGTTTTCACAGAGATTTATGGAACAAACAGGGACTGAGCCAAAGGAATTCACATCAGGTGCAGTGATAGAAAATAATTTTAAATGAAGATTGTAAAAGAGGAAAGAAAGATGAAGAAGTGGGAGGGTCAGTGGGGGAATAGAGGGATGGGACGCTGATTGATTTAGAACGGGGATTCAAGAGCTTAGGGTAGGAACAGATGAATATAAAAACAGTTGTAAAGGTATGTTGTTAGGAGGAGAGGAAAATCAGCGAAAGATAAGTTTAAGAGGTTAAGGCACTGAGGGGGATAATTGAAGACAGAAGGAGGAATGTGTAGTTTAAAATGAAATAATGGAAAATTAGCAGTCGATTGGAGTGGGTGGTATTTAATGAATCACATCAATTAGATGAGAATTTTGAGATATGGACATCCATCAGGAAAGTACATTAAGAGATGACAAGTGTGTGGGGTTTAAATGCAACTGAAGTAAAGTGGGATGCAGACAGATGATGCTACTGAAGTGGAAACAGATGGTTATTACGACAGACAGGCGGTAGGGCTACAAATTCAGCTTAGGGTTGCACATAGAGTTAAAGTTATGATTTGTTTTAGTGGAGGGAATGGGATCAGGGAATTTGTGACAGGGAGTCAAAGACAGTGCTTGTTTTCCTAATATTCAGCTGGGGAAGAAAGGAGATATTTAAAACTGGATGCTGGACAACCACTTCAGACAACATAACAGCAACATCAAAATAAGTAGAGATCTGGTAGATCTGGGAGTCGTCAACATAAACAAAGATACATTTAAAAGTTGAACCACGGACAGGTACTTGAGGGTCACTGATAACAGGTAAACCTAACAAGGGAAGCCAACCAAGTCAAAAACCTCAAGGAAGTATGACAACAATAATGCAACACAGATGCAAGATGTTGTTTTTGGTTTTGATTTCCATAATATGGTAGGTAGTATACAAGAGAATGATGAGGGAGGAAGAAGAGAAGAAAGGGGGGGGGTGAGAGAGGGAGAGAGAGAAAATGAACATTCATCCTATTTTATAACTTTACTAAATCAGATTGATTTGGATGATGCTAAACTCACATTGATTCTCCCACTCAGTAATTATGCTTCAGAATGTTGAGCCAAATCAAAACCAATGTGTGAATAGAACTCAATACTTACACTGAACTGTAGGTAAACTGGAGAAGAAGCCCTTTAACCGTGCAGCTAACCATTCCAGGCTCTCATGCAGGTTTGCCAGAGCCTTTAGGTCACTGACATCTCGTAAGATTTCATTTTGTGGTATCAGCTTGTCTCCTAAGTTGCCAGTCAAGACTTCAGACTCCTTGGCATTGGCAGCTCTGTAATAAAAATATTTTTTAATTAAAGCATTGAAGAGGAAGGATGAATTCATCAATAATGGTCAAACATAAGTTCAGCGTTAAAAATATTAACAGTCTTTGTCTCACACAAAGTGTTTTTCATCTGTGGTCAGCATTATAAACTAATGTGTTTGTCTCCTATAATGATGACCAGGAATGGAGCATGCTTGTGATTGGCTTACAGGATGTTGGTTTGGAATTAAGGAATTCCAGCCCCAAATCTCTGTTCCCATTACTTCTTGAAGGCACTACTTCACTTGGCTCTTTGATCAACTTTCAGGCTTTTCATTGATGGTAAATGCTTTGTGTGCTTTACTATCTTAAGGGCTCAGAGTAAATTCAAGTTGTTGTCTCCAGACACAGTGGTGCATTGTAGTACAGGAGACATTGGTGCTGCTCAAAGTCTTCAATTCTCTGTTTTCTCTCTTCAACCAACTAATGATCGAGATGAAGTGGTGGCTTTGAACCGGTAGGTGGGTTTCACATCTTTCAGCTGACTGTCACAGACACGGTTGGCCACAGGATGAAGGACAATGTGACCATTACTGTTCTTGCACCAGAGCAGTTAGGGGCTAAGCAAGCTCTCTTGAATTCAATGTGGAGCTGGATAAGCCCAACCCACAAAAATGCTGGACTGATGATAGATAAGCCAAGCACTAGTTCAGTCAGCTGTTAAAGTTGTTTTTGACATTAAAACTTACTTTAAATTTCAAAATTAAATAAATATTGCAAAAGACGAGAAATGAGGAAGCGTTCATGGGTTCATGAACCATTCAGATATCTGATGGCGGAGGGTAAGAAACTGTTCTTAAAACATTGGGTGTGACTCTTCAGGCTCCTGTACCTCCTTTCTGATGGCAGCAATGAGAAGAGGGCATGTCCAGAATGGTGAGGGCCCTTAATGATGGATGCCAGGTGCTTGAGGCAACACCTTTTGAAGATGTCCTCAATGGCAGGGAGCCCTGTGCCAGTGATGGATGTAGCTGAGTCCACAGCCCACTGAAACATCTTATGATTCTGTGCCTTGACACCTCCATAGAGGACAGTAATGCAACCAGCTCTCTAATGTTCATCTGTAGACATTTGCTAGCGTCTTTGGTAAAATACCTAATCTCCTCAAATTCCTGATGAAGTACAGTCACTGGCATGCCTTTTTTGCAATTGCAGCAATGTGCTGGACCCAGGATCGATCCTCTAAAATGAAGCCTAGGAAACTGAAGCTGCTCACCCTTTCCACCACTGAGCACTCAACAAGGACTGTCCTACATTCTCTCAACTTCTCTTTCCTGGTCCACAATCAACTCCTTGGTCTCATGAATATTAAGCGTGAGGTTTTTCTTGTGACACCACCTAACCAGCCAATCTATCTCACACCTATACATAATTTAACTTCCTTTCAAAAAATGTTTCTGGCCGCCTTCCCCACCATAAAGAGAAAGAGGTTGCAACAGCCTTGCACTTGTTCAGTGGTGTAGTCTTGAATCAGAACATGGTTAGAGATTCCCTTGTGATTTTGCATCCCTATATATCCCCCACTTGCTGGCACTCATAAGGCAATGCTGGCTGTTACACTGGGAATTCTCAGCAATTATTAGTGAAAACTCATTCATTTTCCAACCTTTGTTGCTGTGCAATATATCTCCACATTATCTACTTAATTCAAACCCAGTTTTAAACTCCGTGCCACTAAATTAGCTATATTATTCTAACTGTTTTGCACATTTATATTTTTCCTTGATAGCACATTGACCTTTCCTGATTTAATTGATTTTATTGTTATTTAGAGATACAGCACAGTAACAGGCCCTTCTGGCCTAACGAGCCCTTGTCTTATGAATCCTGAATTTACCATTTCCTGAATCATTCCTTCATTAGTGTGTGTTGTCCACTGTTCTAGGATGAGTCAAAGGCATCAGTTAGCTGGGGAATGTGAAATAAGTAGAAAATTTAATAACTGCCATAATGTTGCAGCTTTATTCAATGGCTGAGGCATTCTTATTCACAAGTTGCAATCAAAGACTGTATGATTTGTATATCACTAATGAGTAGCCACTGTCACAGGAGTGACAGGTAATAATTTTACCTGTGATCTAGGCCAGGCTCTTTTCTAGATGGTATAAAGGGATAATCTCACATTGCTATATTACTGGATGTTATGTTGAAGTTGTATAAAAGTTAGTGAGCATTTGGGGTATTGTATGCAGCTTTGGTCGCCTAACCATAAGAAAGCTGTCAGATTGAAAAAGTGCACTGAAAATTTACAAGGACCTGAGTTATAAGGAAAGGTTGAATAGGTTAGGACTTTATGCGCTAGAACATAGAAGATTGAGGGGAGATTTGATTGAGGTATACAAAATTCTGAGGGGTATAGATAGGATGAATGCAAGACACTGAGATTGGGTGAGACTATAACTAGAAGTCATGGGTTAAGGGTGAAAGGTGATATTTTTAAGGGGAACATGAGGGGGAATTTCTTCACTCAGAGTGCGGAGAGAGTGTGGAATGAGCTGCAAGTGAGCGGTGGATGCAATTTCCATTCCAACATTTACGGGAAGATTGGATTGGTATGTGGTTGGAAGGGGTATGGAGGGCTATGGTTCGGGTGAGGGTCGATGGGACTAGGCAGATTAATAACTTGGCATGAACTAGATGGGCTGAAGGGCTTTAGTGTTCTGTGCCTCTATATTGTTAAAGTGTGCCATCTACTCTTGCATGCTGCTCACTGAGTAGTTGCAGTGATCATCTTGCCTCCACCATGACAAATACGAAGCCTCTGAAATATCAAACACAGCATCCCAGCTAATATAACAGCCACACAGATCACTCTACAAAGAAAGTCAAAGACTTCAGTGCTGTGCCATTTATCTTCCTTGTTATTTCTCCTGGCACCAATCTGCTTCAGCGACCTGATTTCAAGCCTTAATGAAAGCTCTCACTCAGTTCATTCAGTCACTCTCCATTAATTGCACTCCTCAGATTGATAGGCACAGGGAACAGTAAGACATTATTTAAATCAGTTGCCCTCAGGGTAACTGATGAGACTTACTCTTTGTTAAATAAATATATGTTATACATGTACTGTACCAGTCTAGTTCTGCCAGCGTGTTTTAGGAGAAGACCATTTACTCCAAAATGGGAGTTTTACAGATATGTCTTCTCATCATCTGGATTCATATATCTCATTAGCTAATATCTGTAATGTCTCTGAATGGCAGAAATAGTACTTCATAATCACAGAATAAGCCTATTCCGTTAAACTGCTTTATCAGTGTATGTGTTCAGCATGTCTCCTCCTACCTTAATCTACCAATATATGACAGGCTGGACTCCAATGGCTGTGCACTGCCGATAATCTGTACAAGCAATTTGCTGGACGTGCCGCTCAGGGTCTCGGGCTATATCTATGTGCTTTTTTTTTTGCATGACTTTTTTAGCTCGCTGTTTCAAACGTGCCATGTACATTTTGCACCTTGGCCCCAGAGGAATGCTGTTTTGTTCAGCTGTGTTCATGTATGGTTGAATGATAATATAACCTGAACTTGATCTAACTTGATTTGAATTTGATATCATTCAACTTATTTGCCAACTTAACAGTTTCCCATAAATGCATGAAAGTTATTTAACACAAGCACTTAAGTTCACTTAGACCCATTATCAAAATATGAATGGAACCTGAAATTTGGGTGGGGGCATTGGTTTCAAAATTGGTTGAACTAAGCACTCCCCATGGCTCTCAGTCTGCATTCTTGCTCTTCCCCAGGTAAGAATATGCAGATTAAATACACTGCCCTTTGCACTGTACCCTCATTCCATTCTTCTTTCTAATCTAAGGAACAATAAAACATTAAGCTATAGATGTCTTAGAAACCCATATAATTCACCAAAGTCTTCAGGGAAAGAAGTCTGACATCCTTGCAGTCTGGCCTAATATGATTCTAGATCATCCAATATGGGACCAAAAGACATTGGAACAGAATTAGGCCACTTGGATCATGAAGTCTTCACTGCCATTCCAAAATGGCTAATTTATTATCCCCCCTCAACTTATTCTCTTGCCTTCTCCCCACAATCATTATTGGTTATATACAGTATATGTCTGAATATAGTATACACAACCGCCATTTCAATTCACAGGTTAAAATCGGTAGGCATTGCTAGCTAAATCCACACGCAAAATGAATAAAAGCCTGCACAAGTCTTGCCCAGCATGACTACCTGTCTTAGGTTTTTTGCCAATGAAGTGATTCTCAGGAGTGTAGTATATCCAAAGGCAAGAAGGAAGAATTTAAACAATGGAACTCAAAAGAGATGGGCATGGAGGTGGGAAACAACACATGTGAGGATGTTACAGTGAAAAAGGAATTTAATTATCCAAAAATAAATGACTGGGAGCCTTTGTTTTTCAGAGTAGTATAAAGAAATTGTGCCTGAAAAAAGCAGGTGGTTGTCAATAGTGTCAGCTAATTATGGATTTCAGGAGAGGGAAATCAGAGGTCCATGAGCCAGTCCTCATCGGAGGATCAGAGGTGGAACAGGTCATCAACTTTAAATTCCTGTTGTTAATATTTCAGAGGAACTGACCTGGACCCAGCACTAAGTTCACTTGTGAAGAAAGCATGGCAGTGCCTCTACTTCCTTCGGGGTCTGTGGAGATTCAGCATGACATCTAAAACTTCAACAAACTTCTGTAAATGTGTAGTGGACAGGATATTGACTGGCTGTATCACGGCCTGGTATGGAAACACCAATGTCTTTCAACAGGAAATCCTACCAAAGCTAGTTGATTCGGCATAGCACATCACAGGTAAAGCACTCCCACCATTGAGGACATCCAGATGAAATGGTGTCGTAGGAAAGCAGCATCCATCATCAGGGATCCCCACCACATAGGCCATGCTCTCTTTTTGCTGCTGCCATCAGGTAGAAAGTGCAAGAGCCTCAGGACTTGCAGCACCGGGTTCGAGAACAGTTCATACCCCTTAAGCATCAGGCTCTTGAATAAAAGGGAATAACTACACTCATTGCCCCATCATTGAAATGTTCCTACAACCAATGATCTCACTTTAAGGACTCTTTATTTCATTATCTTACATTCTCATTATTTTTTGTTATTTATATTTGCATTTGCACAGTTTGTTGTCTTCTGCATTCTGTTGATCTTTCAAAAATCTTGTTATAGTTACTATTCTATAGATTTGCTGAGTCTGCCCATAAGAAAATTAATCTCAGAGTTCTATATGGTGACATATATGTACTTTGATAATAAATTTATTTTGAACTTTAATTTAGTGGTGGTTTAGCCATCAAAAACTCGGTGGATACAAGGTTCGTAGGCAGAGATGGCTCTGTTGGAATATAAAAGTTTGGATGGGAAAGAGAGAGCTGAGAACAGAAAATGCAAGGTGATGGTCCAGTCCATATCTGGGACTAAGCTTGAGCAAATTTCCCCATCCAACTTTACATCACATACGAAGAAAGGTTCTGATGAAGGGTCATAAAAATGAAGTGCTCAGTTGCTCCTTTGACAGAACTAAAGTGCATTTTCAGCATCTGCTGTCTTCAAAATTTCCAACAATTATATTTTTATCAGCTGGAAACATTAATTTTGAGAAGCTTTTGGAGTGAGTATTAAGTATTATTAACACCGGTACCCTTTCCCTGCAGCAGTCAGTTGACAATCTCATGGCACAGAATCTCTATTGCACATAACTACTTGAGACCCCTAACCCTCTTTCTCCCCTTACAGAAGAAATGCCTGAAGTAAAAATATAAATTTGCAATTCCAATGAACGGGAGAATGAATTATTGACAACGGCACACCTGAAAAAAAACTAATAGCAAGAAGAAGTCAGAAAATGGTATAAATTCTCTTTTAAAAGGTCAGTGGTTGAAAAATCACCGTCTTTCTCTTGCATATAATGCTGCTTTGAAGATTTGTAGAGACATGTTTACTGGAGCTGCTTTTGAATCTCAGACTAATGAATTGTGTCAGCTGTTGTTCTACTGCAAGATGCTTATTATTATGGAGAGTAACCTTTTTGAAATGGTGTACATATCAGTTGCTTAGAGACCTAAAAGCCAAGAGAATTAACTGGTAAGGACAGAAAACAGAGTGCTGCTCATCAATTAGCATATTACTGGCTACCCTGCAGCTCTCAATCATATTAAGGGAAAATTGCTGACAAATTCATAACAATGGGGAGTTGATGTATTGCAATGCTTGACCAAAGCTACCCTAGGCCATTTAAACATGAGTTGCCCACTTCGTCGCCAAGTGCCCCAGCCCCTTAGTAAAATACTTGTGGTAATGTGTCAGTGAGTACAATTAATCACTCTTACCCTGCTTCTTTCTGGACACTTAAAAGATATTTCTATTTCAGGATTCTGACAGTGTGATAAATGGAAGGATGGGCCAAGCCATGGAAGGAGAAATGGAAGTCACTGGTGCCATTCAAATGTGTGCTATGTGGCTGAAACTCATCCTACCCTTTTAACCTTTAAAGTACAACATAGTTAGAAATCATCTATAATTGTCATTGCTTTCTGAAGGTTTGTAATGAGAAAGTGTGTAGAATGTTAATCCTTCTCATTGACTTTGATGACACAGAGGGATATGGCTTACACCCTTGAAATTGGATGACTGTAAATGTTGTATTAACCCTACTTGGTATTATTAAAGCCAGCTGAACACTGTTACATTAGCTTGAACTTCATTTGTCATATGTACATTGAAGCATCCAGCGAAATGCTTCATTTGCATGATGGTTGTGCTGGGAGCAGCTCTGAAGTGTCGCCATGCTTCCAGTGCCAACATAGCATGCCCAGCACTTACAACCCTAAGCTGTGAGTCTTTAAAATGTGGGAGGAAACTAGACCACCCAGAGGAAACCCACATGGTCACGTGGAGAATGTACAAACTCATTACAGAGACAGTGGAAACTGAATCCTGATCTTGGTGTACTGTAAAGCGTTACACTGACCGCTACACTGGGATTCCTAAAATTAAATATAGATGACAATGGGTGTCCAATGAACTACATATATATATATATTACCTGTGTTGTTTACAATTTGCATATGGCTGTTCACTAGTGAAGCATTTCACTACAAGGAACAGTAAGAGCTTAGCATTAAGGATGACATGAGCATAGCATACAAAGGAAAAGATCTATTCGCATCCTGAAGAGACTTTAATTAATTGGCCATTTCAAGTAAATCTAACATGAAAGGGTGCACAAGGGGCAGCATGGTAGCTTAGTGGTTGGCACAACGCTTTACAGTACCAGGAACCTGGGTTCAATTCCCTCCTCTGCCTGCAAGGAGTTTTCTCGTTCTTCCCATGACTGTATGGGTTTCCTCCAAGTGCTCTGGTTTCCTCCCACAGTCCAGGTTAAATTGGGGGATTGCTAGGCAGCACAGACTGAAGGGTTGATTCCGTGCTGTAGCCCATTAAATAAATAAATACATAAATGTCTCCTGCCCCAGCACTCTTTATGCTAACATTTGGTAAACCATAGGCCTTAATGTTCCAGTAACCAGAGCCATTCTAGAACATAAGCTAAATCTAAAAATGTAATTAAAACCAGCTCATTTCAATGCTTACTTTAGCTAAAGTATACAAACTTCTCGCTGCAATTTTTAAATGGTTATATTCTTGCTTTTTATTGTTTGAAATAAAGTCTTGCAGAGATACTTGCCTTCAGTAACTGACACACTAATCACCATCTCAGATGGCTCTTTATAATCATACAACCATCTCTGCTCCAGCATAATCCATGCTGTAGAGTCGAGAATGATGAAAGACACCCTAATTTAAAAAAAAACTTAAAATAAACTACTCTCAGCCCAATGCTCCTTTTAAAAAAAATTCCATTGGTTATTTCCTTTTTAGCATTATGGAGAACTATCATTTTGTTTTTTTCACATTTACCAGACTATTAATGTTACTGTCAGTTATCAGTGATAATATATACTTTGTAAACTGAGGGTTAAAGTTCATGGCCAAAGGATATCTACTTTTCCTAACTGGAGGATGGCAGTTGCGAACTAACATCTTATCAATGTTTGAACTCCAGTCATGGGACTTTCAAATTTTCAATAAAATGGACAGGCTCTTTATTATCCTTCAGCCACAAAATAATGTGGTTTGTGAAAGGGCAGGGAGTTGTCATGCTTCCACTTGCCAATATTACTCTAAAGTGGTCCACTGGAGAGTGCATGGCATCAGGTTGTGAAGAATCTCCTTCTAGTTTTCTCTTTATGCTTGGGAATTAGATTGAAAACTAATGATGTATTCCGTCATGCATTCAAGTTTCCCTCAATCACCTCAGGCACTGAGGCTACATAATCCTCTATACCATTAAGACGAATTGTTATCTGTACAACTGCTTATTTCTTTGGTTTTCTTTCTCTATTCGCGCAGGCTGCACCATTTTAATAAAACAAAATTATTCCTGTCGCTGTCTGTAAGGAGTTTGTACGTTCTCCTTGTGACCACGTGTGATTCCTCCATTACTCTGGTTTCCTCCCACATCCCAAAGATGTACCAGTTGGCAGATTAATTGGTCATTGCAAATTGGCTAGGGTTAAATCAAGGGATGCTGGGCGACATGGCCGATTCTATGCTGTGACTCAATAAATAAATCAAACTAGCCTGACAATGCAGCAATTAGTGTAACATTTTACAGCGTCTGTGACCAGTGATCAGCAATTCAATTCAATTACCGGAAGTTGGAGAATTCAATGTTCATGCCAAGGGAATTGAACATTGAATTTTCCAACTTCCGGTAATTCCCTCCCTCTCCCTTCCCCCATCCTAGTTTCACTCTGCTCCTACTCCAGCTAGGCTTATCACCTCTCTCATGATTCTGCCTTCTTCTACTACACATAGTGCTTTCCCCTTACATTCCTTCTTCACCTTTCCTGCCTATCCCCTCCCTGCTTCCCCTCCCTCACCCCTTGATCTTTCCTCTTACTGGTTTTTCACCTGGCACCTACCAGCCTTCTCCTTCCCACCCTCCCCCCACCATCTTTATAGGGCCCCTGCCCCCTCCCTCTTCAGTCCTGATGAAGGGTCTCGGCCCGAAACGTTGACTGTTCGTTTCCACGGATGCTGCCCGACCTGCTGAGTTCCTCCAGCTTGTTGTACGTAAAACTAATCTTTATTCTTATCTACTATATTGATAGTCCAAACAAGAATACAGCATCTTCTGAAAAAACATATCCCATACTGCCTCATATTTTTGAATGGTGGCACACAAACATGAATTCTCCCACATGAGGAAACAAACTTCCCATAACCAGCCTGTCAAGACGCATCAGGATCGTATATTCCAAACATATAGCTCCTCACTCTTCTGAACTCCAGCACGTACATGAGCAGTCAGCTCAGTCCTCCCTCATAAACCTTGCTTTGGACTCCTTCTGACACAGCGATAGTCTTTCTTAAATCAGAAGATTGCTGCAATACACAATCTCACCAACGTTTGACATAACTAATGCGTAACCTCCCTACCTTTGTATCCAATTCCCCTAGCAAAGTACAACAGCATTCTATTGATTTCCTAGTTATTGCTGTAACTGCTTGCCAGATTTTGTGAATCCTGCACTAGGATAAGCAGATCCCTCTGCACCTCAAAGGTCTGCAGACTTCCACCATTGTGACAATCTGTCCTTTTACATCTCTCCTGCCAAAATAAACAATTTCCCAGTTTCCTACATTATACTCCAGGCTGTATCTTTATTGACTTGATTAATCTTTCCATTGTAGCGATGTGCTACACACAGCGCTGAAATAACGACACGCAGTCGGTAAGTCGTTTTGAGACTAGTTTATTCAAACTTCGCGGTGCTAGTATTTAAATCCCTAGCGCCCGCCCTCTCCGGGCGGAAATGACATCAGAGGTGCATTACCAAAGTCTCCCCCCGCGCGCTGGCTATTTGTGAGCCGGTTCGCCTGCGCAGAAAGTGGGTCGCCAAATAACCCCCCCCCCCCCCCAGAACTAGCGATACACCCCCCAATGTCCACAGTCTGGATCAGCCTCTGTTTGGGAGGTCTGCCTCTGTGCCGCGGTGCCTGAACCGCGACCGGCTGTGCCAAGTCCACATGGGCTGGTTTGAGTCGGTCCACCGTGAAAACCTCCTCTTTCCCCCCAATGTCCAGAACATACGTGGACCCGTTGTTGTTGATCACCCTGAACGGCCCCTCGTACGGCCGCTGTAGCGGTGCCCCGTGTCCGCCCCTATGTACAAACACAAACTTACAGTTCTGCAGGTCTTTGGGTACATGGGTCGGGGTCCGTCCGTGCTGTGAAGTCGGTACGGGGGCCAGGTTGCCGAGCCTTTCGCGTAGCCTGTCCAGGACTGCTGCGGGTTCTTCCTCTTGCCCCCTTGGGGCTGGTATGAACTCTCCCAGGACAGCCAGAGGTGCGCCGTACACCAACTCGGCCGACGAGGCATGCAGATCCTCTTTGGGCGCTGGGCGAATTCCAAGCAGGACCCAGGGAAGTTCGTCCACCCAGCTAGGTCCTCTCAGGCGGGCCATGAGAGCCGACTTCAAGTGACGGTGGAAGCGTTCCACCAGTCCGTTCGACTGTGGGTGGTAGGCAGTTGTGTGGTGTAGCTGCATTCCCAACAGGCTGGCCACAGCCGACCACAGGCTGGAGGTGAACTGGGTGCCTCTGTTGGAGGTAACGTGGGCCGGTACCCCGAAGTGTGCTACCCAGGTTGCGATCAGTGCTCAGGCGCAAGAATCGGCAGATGTGTCGGTGAGCGGGACCGCCTCTGGCCACCTCGTGAACCGGTCTACCATAGTTAGGAGGTACCGTGCTCCTCGGGACACTGGTAGGGGGCCCACAATATCCACATGAATGTGGTCGAACCTCCGGTGGGTGGGTTCGAACTGCTGTGGCGGGGCTTTAGTGTGCCGCTGCACCTTGGCTGTTTGGCACTGCGCGCACGTTCTGGCCCATTCACTGACCTGCTTGTGAAGTCCGTGCCACGCGAACTTGCTGGAGACCAGCCGGACGGTTGTCCTGATAGATGGGTGCAGCAAACCGTGTATGGAGTCAAAAACTTGCCGTCTCCAGGCTGTCGGGATGATGGGGCGAGGTTGGCCGGTAGCCACGTCGCACAGGAGGGTCCTCTCACCTGGGCCTACGAGAAAGTCCTGCAGCTGCAAACCCGAGACTGCGGTCCTGTAGCTGGGCATCTCGTCGTCTGCCTGCTGTACCTCCGCCAGTGCTGCACAGTCCACCCCTAGGGACAGGGCCTGGATAGCTGGTCTGGAGAGTGCGTCCGCCACGACGTTGTCCTTCCCCAAGACATGCTGGATGTCCGTCGTGTACTCAGAGATGTAGGACAGATGTCGCTGCTGGCGAGCCGACCAGGGATCGGACACCTTCGTGAATGCGAAGGTCAACGGTTTGTGGTCGGTGAACGCGGTGAACGGCCTGCCTTCCAAGAAGTACCTGAAATGCCGGATTGCCAGATACAGTGCCAACAGCTCCCGGTCGAAAGCACTGTACTTGAGTTCGGGTGGTCGTAGGTGCTTGCTGAAGAACGCCAGGGGTTGCCAGCGCCCCTCGATGAGCTGCTCCAGCACCCCACCGACTGCTGTGTCGGATGCGTCCACCGTGAGGGTGGTTGGAACGTCCGTTCTGGGGTTCACCAGCATCACGGCATCTGCCAAGGCTTCCTTGGCTTTAACGAAAGCGGCCGCGGCCTCCTCATCCCAAGTAATGTCCTTGCCTTTACCCGACATCAGGGTGTACAAAGGGCACATGATATGGGCTGCTGAGGGGAGGAAACAGTGGTAGAAGTTCACCATACCAACGAACTCCTGCAGGCCTTTGACCGTGTTGGGCCGGGCGAAGTGGTGGATCGCGTCTACCTTGGCAGGCAGATGTGTTGCCCCGTCTTTGGTAATCCTTTGGCCCAGGAAGTTGATGGTATCGTGACCGAACTGGCATCTGGCCGGGTTGATCGTGAGGCTGAAATCACTCAGGCGGGAGTAGAGCTGGTGGAGGTGGGACAGATGCTCCTGACGACTACTGCTGGCTATAAGGATGTCGTCCAAATAGATGAACGCAAAGTCCAGGTCGCGTCCCACCGCATCCATTAGCTGCTGGAACGTCTGTGCGGCATTCTTCAGGCCTAACGGCATTCGGAGGAACTCCAACAGCCTGAACGGGGTGATGAGTGCTGTTTTGGGGATGTCTTCAGGGTGCACCGGGATTTGATGGTATCTCCGGACAAGGTCTACTTTGGAAAAGATTCTTGCCCCGTGCAGGTTTGCTGCAAAGTCCTGTATGTGCGGCACGGGGTAGCGGTCTGGAGTGGTAGCCTCGTTCAGTCTGTGGTAGTCGCCGCATGGTCTCCAACCCCTGGCTGCTTTGGGCACCATGTGCAGGGGGGAGGCCCATGGGCTGTCAGACCTCTGTACGATCCCCAATTCCTCCATCCTCTTGAACTCCTCCTTCGCCAGGCGGAGCTTTTCCAGAGGGAGCCTTCGTGCGCGGGCGTGGAGGGGTGGTCCGTGGGTCAGAATGTGGTGCTGTACCCCGTGTCTGGGCATGGCTGCCGTGAACTGCGCTGCCAGAATCGATGGGAAGTCCGCCAGGATTCTGGTGAATTCGTTGTCTGACAGAATGATGGAGTCCAGGTGTGGGGCCGGCAACTTGGCTTCACCCAGGGAGAACATCTGGAAAGTCTCGGCATGTACCAGTCTTTTCCCTTGCAAGTCGACCAGCAGGCTGTGAGCTCGCAAGAAGTCCGCCCCCAGGAGTGGTTGGGCCACGGCGGCCAGTGTGAAGACCCACGTGAACTGGCTGGCGCCGAACTGCAGCTGCACTGTGCGGGTGCTGTAGGTCCGTATCGTGCTGCTGTTTGCTGCCCTCAGGGTGGGTCCTGGCTTCCTGTTGCGGGTGTCGTACCCCGTCGGGGCCAAAACACTGATCTCCGCTCTGGTGTCGACCAAGAAGCGGCGTCCTGACTGTTTGTCCCAGACGTACAAGAGGCTGTCCTGGTGGCCAGCTGCCATAGTCATTAGCGGCAGCTGGCCCTGGCCCTTGCTGGGCGGGTGACAACGGCAGGCTTCTGTGCCCCACCACTGGTGGTAGAAACACCACTGTTCACTGTCCTCCTCACTCCTGCCTCTGTGTTGTGTGCGCTCCCCTGCCGGGCCTGGTCTGGTCTGCTGTTGGGCGCGTGGCCTGGTAATCTGACCGACAGACGCCACGCTCTCCCTCTTGGCTTTCCACAGCATGTCTACCAGGGCCGCCACTTTCCGGGGGTCGCTGAAATCTGCGTCGGCCAGCAGCAGATGTATGTCCTTGGGCAGTTGCTCCAGGAATGCTTGCTCGAACATGAGGCAGGGCTTGTGTCCGTCAGCCAGGGACAGCTTCTCGTTCATCAATGCTGACGGCAGTCTGTCTCCCAAACCGTCCAGGTGAAGCAGGCGGGCACCCCGCTCACACCGTGAGAGGCCAAAGGTCCCAATGAGCAGCTCTTTGAATGCTTCATATTTGCCTTCTTCCGGGGGTGACTGTATGAAATCCGCAATCTGGGCGGACGTCTCCTGGTCAAGGGCGCTCACCACATGGTAGTAACGCGTGGAATCAGAGGATATCTGCCAAATCTGGAACTGGGCTTCTGCTTGGCTAAACCACACACGTGGTCGCAACGTCCAGAAAGTCGGCAGTTTGAGCGAAACTGCATGAACAGATGAAAAGTCAGTCATCTTTGGTCCAAATCCCGTTTGGTCCGTCGGGGTCACCAATGTAGCGATGTGCTACACACAGCACTGAAATAATGACACGCAGTCGGTAAGTCGTTTCGAGACTAGTTTATTCAAACTTCGCGGTGCTGGTATTTAAATCCCTAGCGCCCGCCCTCTCCGGGCGGAAATGACGTCGGAGGTGCATTACCAAAGTCTCTCCCCGCGCGCTGGCTATTTGTGAGCCGGTTCGCCTGCGCAGAAAGTGGGTCGCCACACTATATACTTTAGCAGCCTTATTATTGCTTCACAATTTATGTTTCTAACTTTCTTTGTGTCAACAAACTTAGTAAATATATCTTCAGTGCTTTCATTCAAGTCATCTATAAACTCTAATACTGATTTCTGCACCATACAACTAATTTAATCGTGTCAACTATTACAATATCTATTTAAGTCTTTTTTCCTCCCTGTTAATCAGCTAGTCTTCACCTGTTCCGTCTGTCTGCAGAATATGTTGTTTACTTGAAGAATTCCAAGAAACTGGTAAAACACACTCTCTAAAAAACCCATATTGAATTTGCCTGATTAAGTTGAATTTTTCAAGGTGCCCTACTAAAACACCTTTTTTAGTAGCTCTAATGTTTTCCTTGCAATATATATTAAGCTAATTGGCCTGGAGTTTCCTTTGTATTTCACCCTTTTGAACAGAGTTTTATTTAGTATTTTCCATTCTCATGGATCCTATCCCTCAATTTCATTAGTTTTGTAAAATTAAAACCTACACATCAATTATCCCACTACACTACAGTTCATTTATTTTGCTAGATTGGATCATTAGGACCAGTGGCCTTGTCCGCCTGTGTCTCCACCAGTTGGTGATTGAACATAGGCTCCTTCCTTCCCTCCGATTCCCAATTTATGGCTGCTCTGGGACAATACTTGCAATCTCTCTCCAAGAGGACTACAATCTTGTCGTAGGTTTTGGAGGCTTGTGTGCCTCAATGACCTGGAGTGCATGCTGGCTGGAGTCATGGCTTTGTGCTTTGGCTCTTAGTAGGATCACCCATTCCAAACATGTCAAAGGGTAGAGGCAAAGAGTGGTCCACTGCTCCTCCAGGTTCGGCAGTTCAACTCAAGGCTAACAGCACTGACTGGTAAAACAAAATTGTTATGGAAACATCAATGGAGAATCTTTCTACAACTGTGTGTGACGGTATTCCTGAGTCTCCACCTGGAATTTGCATGACTGACAGCAGTGAAAACCAAACTACTAACACGATGAAGGAAGCCCTGAACACTACCAGAGATGGAGGACTTTCATCGCAGCCCTAAACACCAGCAGCGTTACGGACAGTAGAGACACTGGCAATCTCTGTGACAAAGACCAATGCAAACTACCTTTTTAATTCAGCTGTCATCTCTTTTGTTTTCACTCCACAGACTTATCTCTTATGGGACCAGGCTTACCATGAACTCCTTAGATTGTGTCTAAACTTGATGGGCCAAATGGCCTAATTACACTCCCACACAATATTGGAGGAACTCAGCAGGCAGGCAGCAGCTATGGAGAAGAGTGAACAGTTGACTGAGAGCCTTCATCAAGACTGGAGAAAAAAAGATGAGGTGTCAGAGTAAGAAGCTGGTGGGAGGATGGAGAAGGGGGGAATCTAATAGGAGAGGACAGAAGGCCATGGAAGAAAGAAAAGGGGATGTTGCACCAGAGGGAGGTGATGGACAGGGAAGAAAATAAAGCGAGAGAGGGAAAAGGAGTTGGGGAATGGGCCATTACCAGAAGCTTGAGAAATCGATTTTCGTGCCAACAGGTTGTAGGCTACCCAGGCGGACGGAATATAAGGTGCTGCTCCTCTAACCTGAGTGTTGCCTCATCATGACAGTAGAGGAGACCATGGACTGACACGTTGGAATAGGAATGGGAAGCGGAATTAAAATGGGTGGCCACTGGAAGATCCCACAATTTCTTGTTGACGGATGTTAGGTGCTTGGCAAAGTGGTCTCCCAATCTACTTCGGGTCTCTCTGAGATATATAGCAGGCCACACCAGGAGCACCGGATACAGCAGATGACACCAACAGACTCACAGGTGAAGTGTCATCTCACCTGGGAAGATTGTTTGGGGTCCCGAACTGTACCATGGGTGGCTAGTGCTATGCTACTGAAGATCAGAACGATGGAGTTCGGAGTTCAATTCCAACGCTGCCTGTAAGGAGTTTGTATAATTCACATGGGTTTCCTCCGGGCCCTTCCGGTTTCCATCCGTATTCCAAAGGCATACCGTTTAGTAGTTTAATTGGTTATTGTAGATAGTCCTGCTATTAGGCAAGGGTTAAATAGGTAGGCTGCAGTGATTAGGCAAGGGTTAAATAGGTAGGTTGCTGGGAAGTGTGGCATGTTGGAACAGAAGGACCTAATCTACACTGTATCTGTAAATAACTTGTATTTCTAGACAGTGTATGCTCAGTGGATTTAATCTCAACTGGAGTTCTTGATATTAATACAACTTCCTTCAGTTTCAACTTCTTGTTTCACAATATACCTTTATCATATGGTTTGAGACCAAGGTGGGATGATTTCAGCTAAGAATATTAAAAGGCACACAAATTCAAAATATCTTTTCATTCTCTTATCACAGTGGAACATTTCTTATTTAATCTCACTTTTATATTATCAACTTGAATACAGTAGAACTGGAAATATTTTTTAGCTCAGAATGAAGAAATTTGAGATTAAAAGATAAAATGTAAATCTTACCTTGTAAAGTCTTCCTCATCTTCTCGCTTAAGCCTCATCTGTTTAGGTTGAGCCATGTTTGTCCAGCTTGGGAGGGATGTTAGCAACCGACTGATATCCTCATCCTTTACCCATGATGCACTAATAACTAGTTTCTCTTCTGATTGAACAATGCTCCTGTAATGACAACGAGAATCTAGTTTTACAAAGAGCTTATTAAAAAGGACAGCTCAGTGTCAGAATTATCCCAATTCTCATATTATCTTAACACCCTACTGAAAAAAAATATGCTTTTTGTTATTTTACTAGGATTTGGTAAGATAGCAATAATTTTTATTTATGTAACTCCTTTAACGAAGTTAAATGCCTAAAGGAAGATGAAAGACATTTTTAAATAAAAGTTAACAAGAGAGGTACATAAGAACATATTAGTGAATATGACATGAAAGAAAAGGTTGGAATTACAAGAAAAATTGGTTGATGAGACAGGTATAAAGGAGCAAGAAATGTGGAAAAATGCAGATGATTAAATTGGCAACTGAAGGTAAAGATATGTACATTATCACACGTACATTGAAATGAAAGCCATCATTTGTGTCAAAGACCAACACAGTCCGATTACGTGCTGAGGGGTGCCTGCACGTGACATCATGCTTCCAGCACAAACATCGCACACCAACAACTTATAACACCAACCCATATGTCTTTGGACTGTGGGAGGAAACCAGAGCACCCAAGGAAACCAACACGGTCACAGGGAGAATATACAAACTTCTTACATACAGCAGCAGGAATTTAACCCTGAATGCCAATTCTGCACCAGTATTATGTTGACTTCTATGCTACTGTGGCACATTGTATAGTGTGGTTGTCAGTGGTAGGGTGATTTAAATTCAAGGGTGTGCAAGAAGCCAGAATTCTGAGACCAAAGGTAACTTGGGGTTAAAGAACCAAGAAAGCACAAGATGACAGAGGTATTTAGAAACAAGAATGTGACTTTTAAAATCAAGGTCATCTTTAAATAGAAAAAGTATAGGTTAGCAAGATAATGACATAGATGATGGATAAATATGACCTGGCATGAATTAGGACACAATCAACAGAGATTAGGATGACAAGTTTACAGAGCCAGTCAAGAGTGCACTGTAATAGCCATTCAGAGATATCAGAAGCAGGGATCTGGGTTTGAGACACAAATGAGCTGAGACAGTAAATCTGAGGAGGTGGGAAAATGTAGTTTTATTTGTGAAATGGATATTTGGCTCAAGCTTCTGAGTCACTGTAATATCAAGTTTGTTAACAGTCTAGTTAAATTTTAGAAAGCTGCCCAGAGGGAATGGAGTTGTTTGTTCACGAATGAAGCCTGTGACAGAAACCAAAAATAGCTTCTTCTTCCCAATATTTAGTTGGAGGAAATTCTGCTATCCAGTGCTGGAGAAATACAAGTCAGAGAGAGAGGAGGGGTCAAGGGTGGTGGTCACGGTGAAGTCAAAGTGGTTCTATCACGTGTACATACAATAGAACATATCATGGGTGCGTAGCAGTTAGCATGATGCTATCAGCGCTCGGGACGTTCCAGAGTTCAGAGTTAAATTCTGGCACCGTTCTGTAAGAGTCTCTGTGCATCCTCCTCGTGGAAACCATGGGCTTTCCCGGGTGCTCCAGTTCCCTCCCACAGTCCAAAGGTGTAGCGGGTAGGTTAATTGGTCATTGTAAATTGCCCTGTGATTAGGCTGAGTTAGGTTGTGGGACTGCTGGGGTGGCAGAGCTCGAAGGGTTTACTCTGTGCTGCATCGCAAATAAATAAATAACCAGAAGTACTGAAGTATAGCTGAAGAATGGGCTCACCATGTTTGTGCCGACAATAATGCCAATCTCATATACCTGCACACAGACGGTATCTCTCTATGCCTTGCTTGCTGATGTATGGTATCTACCTTTGTCATTGGACCTGCTTCCACCACACTCTGGCAGCACATTCCAAAAACCTACCATACCCTGGGTTAAAGATGCCTTGCAGATTTCCTATGAACTTGCACAACACATATCAGTGATAATAAACCTGATTCTCATTCTCATCTTAAACCCTATGTATACCTCTTAGAAGAACTTTATTTACTTCTTTTAGGTCATCACTTAGCCTCTTACGCTCCAGAGAAAACAACCCAAATTGCCCTACTTATAGCTAATTCAGGGAACAATGGATTTACGTTCCAAGATCTCTCTATTCTTAAATAATTCTAAGGATGAAATGAAAGAGAAAATTGGTAGCTCGGGTTGGCAGCTTGACAGTAGGGTTGTTCCAGGTTCGGCAAACAAACCCAGAAACAATCCTAAGGATGAATAAACTCTTCTTGGGCTTCAAGCCAGGTACAGGTATTGATTTTAACCAACGTTTCGATGACAAATATTAAAGAGGAATTTTGAAGAGAAATTACAGAGAAGTGTAAAACCCAAAAATTAATAATAAGGGATTGGACAGAATTAGCAATAAAATAACTGGCATAGATGAAAGGGGTTCCTGCATTTAGGAGAATATTCTTGATCAGTATATTACTCACCCATTGAGAAGCTTTGCTGACAGAAATGAAAAGATCACAGATATAGAAGGGACAAGACAATGAAAGCACTTGAAAACAAGGAACATCTCAGAAAATGTGATCAGAATAAACTTTAGGAAGAGCTACTGTATGAAAAAGTACTAACGGCACCAAGATAAAATAAAGCAATTGGAGAAGGGCCAACTTTAACAGGATGAGAGAGGTCTGCCCTGAGTTAACTGGAATAAAAGGTTGATATGTAAAACTACAGTTAAACAATGGCACAAGCGATACTGCAGATGCTGGCGATCTAGAGTGATATACACAATGTGCTGGAGGAGCTCAGCATGTCAGGCAGCATCTATGGAGGGGAACAAGCAGTTGATGTTTTGGGCCTAGACCCTTCATCAGATGCCTTTAAACTAAAGGTGCTTAAACTGAGTCACAAAAGCTCGGGGAATTAAAGCCAGAGATGAAGATTCAATAGGCATGGTTCACTTATTACATGGAAAATTATTATTGAAAGGCTATGAACAGCTACAGTCCAAATTGTAAAGCTGAACCACAAAGGTGATAAGATCTGGTTTACTTCTGAACTATGTGCAAATTGGTAAATGAGCACAGGATAGGCCATTCAGCCCACAAAGTTTTGCCAAGTCAGCTGAAATGCAAATTAAAAACACCTAAATATTAATCCCTCCTACCTACACAATGTCCATATCCCTCCATCTTCCTTACATTCATGCGCTTATCCAAATGTCTCTTAAAAAGCCTCTAATATATCTGCCTTACCACCATGCAGGCAGTGCATTCCAGGCACCCACCACTCACATCCCCCCTGAACCTACTCCCCTCACCTTCAATGATGGTTCTCTACATCAGTATATTGAGGAACCAATGAAGAAATGGTGATTTTAGATACAACATTCTTAATTAGTAAGGATTAATTGAATAATTATCATTGAGGGGCGTTTAATCATGACAAGATAATAGAAATTTACACAAATCTTGAAAGCAATCTCGCTCATTCTGAAATTCATGTTCTAAATCTGAATAATGTGACCTACAAAGGTGTGAGACAAGGTTTGTCTATATTATCCCGGAAATCTACATTAAAATGTATGATAGGAAACAAGCAACTGCTCACTGTTAAAGAATAAATACACACTTTACCAGGCAACAAACCTAACAGGAAGAGTGCTCCAGCAGTGGCTATCAAGTTAAACATGGCATTCAGACAAAGGATTGTGCAAATCTCAGTGTTCCGCAAAGAAAAAGCAAGACATTGGTATTACAAACACGAGGAAATCTGCAGATGCTGGAAGCTGAAAGCAACACACACAAAATGCTGGAGGAACTCAGCAGGTTAAGCAGCATCTGTGGAAAAGCATAAACAGCTGACGTTTCGGGCCGAGACCCTTCATCAGGACTGGAATGGAAGGGGTAGGGAGGGTGAGGGGAGGAAGAAGTACAAGGTAGATGTGTCTGTGGTAGTGGGTTTGGGTGAGCACATGGTTGAAGGAGGGCAGCAAAGATCACAGAGCAGCACGCAGTAAGAGAGAGGGTTTCAGAGAACTGAATTGGAATTATATTTTTAATATTAGTGATGATCAAACATATACTAAATCATTGCAATAAACATGCAATAATTGAAGAACAATGTGCTTTATGTAGCACTTTCACAATATCAAGATATGCTTAAGATTGGTCCAGTTCTAACAAGGTTCTTTGAGCTGAAATATGTTCCACTTTCAGCAGTCATGATCTGATTTGCTGAGCATGCGTAAAAAATCCTTTTTTTATTTCAGAAATCCACAATCTGCAAGTTTTTGCTTTCATCTATCACAGCCCACGGTAGCCAATGAAGTAAGAAGAGGTATGCAGAATGGCAGAGCAGACTTGATGGGCTGAATGGCCTAATTCTGTTTCTATACCTCATGGTCTTGTTGACTAAAAGTTCAAGTAAGTTGAACGCAGAGAGTACCCATACAAAATAATGACAACATTGACAACAATGACAACATTGTCCACTGTTAATGATGTTAATTTAGGGATAATTACCAGGAATCCCTGTTTTCTTCAAGATAAGATTAGGATCTTTTATGCCTACCTGAGATTTCAACATTTCATCTAATAGCAAGAGCTCTGACATTATGTTATAATCACATATAAAAACTAGAATTTGACTTGAATGCACAATTTCTGATTTACAACCATGGTGTTAAATATTCTGACCATTGTTTTATTTTCATGAATTTTTAAAATTATTATTATTGAGATACAGCGTGGAATCTGCCTTTCTTGCCTTTCCAACAGCATGGCCCAACAATCCTGATTTAATCCTAGCCTAATCTCGGGACAAGTTACAACGACCAACTAAACTACCAACAGATATATCTTTGGTCTGTAGGAGGAAACTGAAGCACCTGGAGAAAACCCACAGATTCCACCAAGAGGACATACAGATTCCTTACAAATGACATCGGAATTGAACTCTGAACCCTGAAGCCCTAGGCTGTTATAGCATCATGCTATCCGCTATGCTACTGCTATGCATCATACAGCAGAACAGAAGGTTCACCTTGCCTGAGTTGACCAAGTAAAACCAGTTTCTGGCTCTTTGACCACAGCTTCTTCAAGTGTTTTTACAATTCTATGACTCTCCTTTCACCACTTGCCCAAAAAAAGATAATTTCACCTCAGCTTTGGCCAATGAATTCCTCTCAGTATCCAAATAACACATAATGTGAAAGAGGATGTGTGGTAAAACCTCATTGGATTGACTCCTAGAATGGGATTTAGTCCATTGAGGAGAGATAAGCATATTAAGCCTAAGCTAACATATGAGATACTGCAGAGGCTGGAAGTCCAGAGCAACACACACAGATTGCCAGAGCAACTCAGCAGGTCAGGCAGCATCTAAGGAGGGGAATAAATAGTTCACATTTTGGGCTGAGACCCCCTTATCAGGAATGGAAAGTAAGAGTGGAAGATGCCAGAATAAGAAAGTAGGGGGAGGGAAAGGAGTACAAGCTTTCAGGTAATAGGTAAAACCAGGTGAGGGGGAAGGTATGTAGGAGGGTGGTGGGGGGGGGGGTGATGAGAAGCTGAGAGGTGGTTGTGATAAAGGTACAGGGCTGAAGAAGAAGGTATCTGATAGGAAAGGAGAGTAGACCATGAGAGATAAGGAAGGAGGAGGAGCAGCCTAGCAAATGATGCACAGGTGAAGAAAAGGGAAGGTGTAAGTGGGAACCTAGAATGGGGAACTGGAAAAGTGAAAAGGAGGAAGGGGAGAAATTACTGGAAGTTAGAGAAATCAATGTTTATGCCTTAAGGTTGGAGGCTACCCAGATGGACTATGATGATTTGCTCCTCCAACCTGAGTGGCCTCAGCATGGCAGGAGATAAGGCCATGGATGGACACATCAGACTGGTAATGGGAAATAGAGTGAAAATGGGGTGGCCACTGGGAAATCCCACCTTGGTGGCAGACGGAGTGAAGGCGCTTGATAAAGTGGTCCCCCAGTCTATGTTGGGTATCACTGATGTACAGGAAGTTGCACAGAGAGCAGGTGCAGTGGATGACCCCAACAGAGAGATGACTATTACTGAAATGTAGTTATAACAACGAGGCACGATACTCCAGAGGAAGACTAAACAGTCAATGGTAAAAGCTTGATATACCCTCTTTGCTTTGGAATTCTATGCATCTCTTTAATAAAATAAAACCCATACACTTCTTAAACAGATCTTTCAAGTTTTCTGTTTTGGCACTGAAGTGCGTAACAAAATTGTTTGACTCAATGGGCTGAATAGCTCCTGTGTCATGACAATTCTATGATTTTCAGATGGTCATTTAGGATGTTGTGGACTTCTAAGTTAATTAATAAGCAGCCACATTATAATTTCCAGAAATCCTTTAAATGCTAAATTACAGATCTTGGTTGTACTGCTTGACAAAAGCAAAGCAAAAAGTTATGTTAGATAAGTGCGTAGATGCAAGGGTTCAACTCCAATGGGAGATGCAGGGAGAGAGAAAAAACCAAAAATGTTAAGGGCAAAAATGTAGAAGAGAGAAAAGAACCAATTAGAGATAAATAATCTGATAAAGAGGAGCTGTTGGGAATTCAATGAGTGATCAGCTTTACATGATACGCACAACACAACTCTCTTCACACAAAGGTCTATTGTTAAAAAGTAACTTATTTTATGAGTCATTGTGTGAAATGTTATGAGAGAGCTGTTAATAATACTTCAAAATAGAGTTAGGCGCTTAAAAATAAAATATCATGCAAATTAACTCTAATGTGTGTGGGTGTTAATTTAAAAAAAAAATCTGTTTCCAGAAAACAATGCAGCAACATTGACTTGGCAGGGCCTACTCGGGGTCTTCTCATAAGATCAGTGGTTTCTGAGATACTCAAACCACCTTGTCTTGCACCACCAATCATTCCACGGTCAAAGTCACTTAGATCACTTTTCTTCCCCATCCTGATATTTGTTCTGAATAACAACTGAGCCTATTGATCATGTCTGCATACTTTTATGCATTGAGTTGCTGCCACATGATTGGCTGATAGATACTTGCATTAACAAGGTGTACAGATGTATGTAAGAAAGTGACCTTGTGTGTACATAGAACATCAATGTCATTCCTGGCAAGGATGAACTATGTATAGGATTGGGACAGATTCCAAAAATGACTGAAGAATTTTAACTGGTTGACAAGCTACTGAAGATATTTCCAACATCAGTTTACTAGCTTGCCTTGGGCTTTATGGCAAGCTCAAGTTTGTCTCATGAGATGTCTAAAATCACTACTCCCTGCTGCTGGTGTATTGTTGAAATAAAAATTGTACTGCAAAGTATTGGATACAGCTTCTGGCACTAACAGCAATTTGCACCATTTAAGGTTATATAAGTAAAAAATGTAACTGCCTAAATGTGCAGGATATAGGAATACAGATTAGTACTGTCTATTCTAAATCTTTTGCCTCTTTCAACCACAAAAAGAGATCCTTTAGATCAGGAGACAGAGAGGAAATGAAGCATGTGAGAGGGAGCAAAAGGAAAAGATCAAGGTAGCTAAAGTGGAACACAGGATAGAGCTGGAGAACAAGCTTGGGCAGAGTAGCACACGGGAGGTGTGGAGAGGCAGGAAGAACATCACTGGCTTCAATCAGCCTAGCTGGAGAATCTCAGAATGCAGCCGTGAATGGGTGAATGAATTAAACCAATTCATAGAACATAGAAAACCTACAGCACAATACAGGTCCTTTGGCCCACAAAGTTGTGCCGAACATGTCCTTACCTTAGAAATCACTAGGGTTACCCATAGCCCTCTATTTTTCTAAGCTCCATGTACCTATCAGAAAAGTCTCTTAAAAGACCCTATCGTATCAGCCTCCGCCACCGTTGCCAGCAGCCCATTCCATGCACTCACCACTCTCTGAGTAAAAAACTTACCCTGACATCTCCACTGTACCTAATCTCCAGCACCTTAAACCTGTGTCCTCTTGTGGCAACCATTTCAGCCCTGGGAAAAAGCCTCTGACTATCCACACGATCAATGCCTCACATCATCTTATACACCTCTACCAGGTCACCTCTCATCTTCCGTCACTCCAAGGAGAGAAGGCCGAGTTCACTCAACCTATTCTCATAAGGCATGCTCCCCAGTCCAGGCAACATCCTTGTAAATCTCCTCTGCACCCTTTCTATGGCTTCCATATCCTTCCTGTAGTGAGGCGACCAGAACTGAGCACAGTACTCCAAGTGGGGTCTGACCAGGGTCCTATATAGCTGCAACATTACCTCTTGGCTCCTAAATTCAATTCCATGATTGATGAAGGCCAATACACTGTATGCCTTCTTAACCACAGAGTCAACCTGCACAGCTGCTTTGAGGGTCCTATGGACTCGGACCCCAAGATCCCTCTGATCCTCCACACTGCCAAGAGTCTTATCATTAATACTATATTCTGCTATCATATTTGACCTACCAAAATGAACCACCTCACACTTATCTGGGTTGAACTTCATCTGCCACTTCTCAGACCAGTTTTGCATCCTATCAATGTCCCGCTGTAACCTCTGACAGCCCTCCACACTATCCACAACACCTCCAACCTTTGTGGCATCAGCAAACTTACTAACCCATCCCTCCACTTCCTCATCCGGATCATTTATAAAAATCACGTGAAGAGTAAGGGTCCCAGAACAGATCCCTGAGGCACTCCACTGGTGACTGACCTCCATGCAGAATATGACCAGTCTACAACCACTCTTTGCCTTCTGTGGGCAAGCCAGTTCTGGATCCACAAAGCAATGTCCCCTTGGATCCCATGCCTCTTTACTTTCTCAATAAGCCTTGCATGGGGTACCTTATCAAATGCCTTGCTGAAATCCATATACACTACATCTACTGTTCCTCCTTCATGAATGTGTTTAGTCACATCCTCAAAAAATTCAATCAGACTCCTAAGGCATGACCTGTCCTTCACAAAGCCATGCTGACTATTCCTAATTATATTATACACCTCCAAATGTTCATAAATCCTGCCTGTCAGGATCTTCTCCATCAACTTACCAACCACTGAGGTAAGACTCACTGGTCTATAATTTCCTGGGCTATCTCTACTCCCTTTCTTGAATAAAGGAACAACATTAACAACCCTCCAATCCTCTGGAACCTCTCCAGTCCCCATTGATGACACAAAGATCATCACCAGATCATCAGCAATCTCCTCCCTCGCCTCCCACAGTAGCCTGGGGTATATCTCATTCTGTCCTGGTGACTTATCTAACTTGATGCCTTCCAAAAGCTCCAGCAGATCCTCTTTCTTAATATCTACATACTCAAGCTTTTCAGTCTGCTGAAAGTCATCACTACAATCACCAAGATCCTTTTCCATAGTGAATACTGAAGTAAAGTATTCATTAAGTGTCTCTGCTATTTCCCCCGGTTCCATACACACTTTCCCACTGTCACATTTGATAGGTCCTATTCTTTCATGTCTTATCCTCTTGCTCTTCACATACTTGTAGAATGCCTTGGGGTTTTCCTTAATCCTGATCACCAAGGCCTTCTCATGGCCCCTTCTGGCTCTCCTAATTTCCTTCTTAAGCTCCTTCCTATTAGCCTTATAATCTTCTAGGTCTCTAACATCACCTAGCTCTCTGAACCTTTTGTAAGCTTTTCTTCTTGACTAGATTTATTACAGCCTTTGTACACCATGGTTCCTGTACCCTACCATAACTTTCCTGTCTCATTGGAACGTACCTATACAGAACTCCACACAAATATCCCCTGAATATTTGCCACATTTCATTGGTACTTTTCCCTGAGAACATCTGTTTCCAATTTAAGCCTCCAATATCCTGCCTGATAGCCTCATAATTCCCCTTACTCCAATTAAACGCTTTTCTAACTCGTCTGTTCCTTCCTCTCTCCAACGCTATTGTAAAGGAAACAGAATTATGATTACTATCTCCAAAATGCTCTCCCACTGAGAGATCTGACACCTGACCAGGTTAATTTCCCAATACCAATTCAAGTACAGCCTCTCCTCTTGTAGGCTTATCTACATATTGTGTCAAGAAACCTTCCTGAATTCTTCAATAGGTTTGACAATTGCCCTCCTGTTCACACCCCCCTCAGCACGCCAGGCCAGGTGCCGAGGCACCTAATGCTCCCTCAGCAGAAATGTCTTCCCTCCTCTTTCCTCTAGTTCCACACGTGGATGAACACAGACTATCACTGTCGACATCCCCTCTTTGCCCTGCACCTTCCATTCACACCTCCACACATCAACCGCTATCGTCCCGATCTTCCCCTCCCTCAGCCCCCACCTTCCACCAACTCCCCAGTCAACATGGACTCACCTTCACTACTGAGCAGGTGAGAAGGGTCTGAGGAAACTCAGACACGGCAAAGCATTGGGGCTGGATGGTGTGATCCCCAAGATCATGAAGGAGTGTGCTGAGTAGCTGTGTGAAGTTCTCCAGCACATCTTCACTCTGAGTCTCAGCCTGGAAAGGGTCCCAATTGTGTGGAAAACATCTTGGGTAGTCCCAGTACCCAAGAAGGGGCAACCAAAAGTCTTCAATGTCTTCTGACCTCAGACGTCATGAAAACCCTAGAGAGGCTGGTCCTGACTCACCTCCAACCCCTGGTCAGTTCAGCCCTTGATTCCCTGCAGTTTGCCTACCAGGAGTACATCTACCAGCTGAACAGAGCCTAGTCCCATTGGATAAGCAGGGAGGCACTGCGAGGATCATGTTTTTTAGTTGGGTGTATTAAGGGAGGATAGGAGGATGAATACAGGGCCCTAGTGGAGGACTTTGTCAGTTGGTGCAAGCTGAACCTTCTGGAGCTCAACATCAGTAAGACAAAGGAGATGGTGATGGATTTAGAAAAACTAAGCCTGCATTGCTCCCAGTTATTATTGATGGTGAGGACCTATAAGTACCTGGCGGTGCACCTGGATGACAGACTTGAGTGGAGCACCAACACAGAGGCTGTGTACAAGAAGGGCCAGAGTCGTCTCTACTTCCTGAAGAGACCAGAGGTCCTTTGGAATATGCAGGCTTCTCCTTCACATGTTCGACCAGTCTATTGTCGCCAGTACCATCTTCTATGCAGTGGTGTGCTGGGGCAATGACATCAACACGGGTGATGCCAACAGGCTCAATAAACTGCTTAGAAAGGCTGGCTCTATTATAGGAGTCAAACTGGGCACACTGGAGGCTGTGGTAGAACAAAGGACCCTACAGAAAATCCTGGCAATTCTGAATAATGTTTCTCACCCTCTGCATGCCACCTTGGCTGAACCAAGGAGCACTTTTAATAATAGACTAAGACAACTGCGCTGCTCCAAAGAGCACTACATGAGGTCATTCTTACCCTCAGCCAGTAGGCTCAATAATAATGATTCAACCTATAGCCAGAGAAGTGATGAACTCCTCCTGTTAGACTGTTTGAGGTAACTTATTTTTCATTCTTTCTTACTTCTCTTCTAATATTTGAATATTTGTATATCTGTGTACTTGTAATGCTACTGTGACACTGTAATTTCCTTTGGGATCAATAAAGTATCTGTCTATCCATCTAACATCTTTGTCACGAAGCTCACATAGCAGACAACCTCCTGAGTCCTCCCTCTACCACTGGGTCCCACATGCAGTGCCTGATCTGCATTTCCTTTCTGTGGTAATCCTCTGTCCAGGTTCAACATTTCCCCCAAGCCACACAATTCTCCCTTCCCGCTTCTTGATCTCAAGCCTGCGTCAAAGCCTGAAAACTCCCTCAAAAACTTTATCCCCATGAATCTCTTGTACATTATTCAAAGTTTTCATTTCGTATGTTCACTGAACTTGCTCCCTAATCTCACAGCTCCATGCTCAATAGCATTGATTGTGTGTTTTATGTTCTAATTCAGTATACTCACAGTAGCTCTCCTCTCCTATTTCACTTCCAATGTTATGTTTACTTATTCAATTTTAAGAATAAATTATATGAATTATTAAATGAAAATCTAGACTGTTTTTTCACTTTCCTACTACCCCTTGCTCAGTGCTTGAAACTCATGGAGGGAACCATCTGCTCAGCTTTTTACCCTGGTCTCTGAGGTACAGAACTAATGACAGCACCTGATTAGGTGGCACAACATCAGTGGGAAAGAACCCCGGACTGAAACAGTTCAGTGCTTTTTATTCAAGGAACACCTGCCACTATCAGAGCATGATTTCATATGATTTCCTCATTTATTCAGTCAGTTGGAAGATCTGCTGACAGTCCTGGGACACAGGTCCTGGCATGTACATAGTTTGGCAGCCATGGTGAGAACGAAGGGAACTCAGATGTCTACACTGAGCCTTGCTGACAGCTACATACAGAAGAACACACAGTGATGAAAAGAGAATAGAAATCAAATCTCTTTCACTCAACACTGCCAGTTCAGAGGTTTCGAAAATAGTAAAATGCCTTGGGCTTTGCATTTAAGATATTTAGGAACAAAATGCCAGTTTAGCTCTTTAATTATTGACATTCTATTTTTCTTGGTTCTTTGTCAGCATCTGCATAAATAAAATATAAGATTATTATAAAAATTCACAGAGGACTGGTACTGCGTAGTACAATATAAATGAAGGGACTTCTCCATATGATAAAACATCAGAGGTCTTTTATCTGAAAATGTTTTATTGTGAATTCTCCTCCCCTCCTCTCCTGAGAATGGTGACTAATGATGGGGCTTTCAGCAATGTGTGATGGCAGGCCTCATCACTTCACCCCCAGGAGCATTCTAATCATGCACATGCAAAGACAGGAATGCCGCTGGGCTATTTGATTTTAGGGGCATCCCATACCTCCCTGAACATTTATCACCTGTCTTAGAGCAAGACAACTGCTACTTTGTTCATTGTCTTGCTCTAATCAGGTGATAAATGTCTCTCTACCAGACCATTTTGGAGGACATAAAGATACATTAACGACTGCTTTACCAGGACATTAAGTGTAGCTTTGGTCTTCAATACTAAATAGATGTTAAGCTCCTGTCCTAACATTTGGTTCAATTACAAAAAAAATCTGAATATTAAAACAGGCGGGACTTCACTCAACAATTCAGAATCAGAATCAGGTTTATTTATTTATTTCTCTTTTCTTTTTGAGAGACAACGTGGAATAGGCCCTTCGTGCTACATTGCCCAGCAACCCCCTTACTTAACCCTAGCTTAATCCTGTGACAATTTACAATGACCAATTCACCTACCAACCGGTAGGTCTTTGGACTGTGGGAGGAAACCGGAGCACCTGGAGGAAACCCATGGGGTCATGGGGAGAACGTATGGGCAGTAGCAGGAATTGAACCCGGGTCACCTGTACTGTAAAGCTAACCACTATGCTGACCACTGTGCTAACCACTATGCTACCATGCCGCCCCAAAAAAATCACTTGCATATGTTGTGAAATTTGTTAACTTGGCAGAAGCAGTACAATGCAATACATAATAACAGAAAAAACTGTGAATTACGGTAAGTAATAATGAGAAGAGGACGTAAGACCATAAGACATAGGAACAGAATAGGCCACTCAGCCCATTGAGTCTGCTCTGCCTTTTCATCATGGCTGATCCCAGATTCCACTCAACCTGTGTGGAGCAGGTTAAGACCTACAAGTATCTGAGAGTACAGTTAGACGAGAAGCTAGACTGGACTGCCAACACAGATGTCTTGTGCAGGAAGGCACAGAGTCGACTGTACTTCCTTAGAAGGTTGGCGTCATTCAATGTCTGTAGTGAGATGCTGAAGATGTTCTATAGGTCAGTTGTGGAGAGCGCCCTCTTCTTTGTGGTGGCGTGTTGGGCAGGAAGCATTAAGAAGAGGGACGCCTCACGTCTTAATAAGCTGGTAAGGAAGGCGGGCTCTGTCGTGGGCAAAGTACTGGAGAGTTTAACATCGGTAGCTGAGCGAAGGGCGCTGAGTAGGCTACGGTCAATTATGGATAACTCTGAACATCCTCTACATAGCACCATCCAGAGACAGAGAAGCAGTTTCAGTGACAGGTTACTATCGATGCAATGCTCCTCAGACAGGATGAAGAGGTCAATACTCCCCAATGCCATTAGGCTTTACAATTCTACCGCCAGGACTTAAGAACTTTTTAAAAGCTATTATTAATGCTTTTTGAGATAGTGATTTAGATGCATATCATATTTTTTTACTGAGTTAAGTATTGTATGTAATTAGTTTTGCTACAACAAGTGTATGGGACATTGGAAAAAAAGTTGAATTTCCCCATGGGGATGAATAAAGTATCTATCTATCTATCTATCTATACACCTGACTTCTCACCATATCATTTGATGTCCTGACTGATCAGAAACAATCAACTCTGCCTTAAGTATACCAATGATCTAGGCCTCCACCAAAGTCTGTGGCAGAGCATTCCACAGATTCACTATTTTCTGGCTAAAAAAATTCCTCTTCACCTCCATTCTGTAGGGTCGACCCTCAATTCCGTTCTGAAGGGCCTCTATCAATTTTAAGGATGTGCCCTCTAGTTCTGGATACTCCCATCATATAGGAAACATCCTCTCCACATCCACCCCATCTAGTCCTTTCGACATTTGGTAGGTTTCAATGAGATACCTCCAGCATTCTTCTAAATTCCAGTGAGTACGGGCCCAAAGCTGCCAAATACTCCTCATACGTTAACCCTTTCATTCCCGGAATCATCCTCATGAACCTCCTCTGGACTCTCTCTGAGATATGGGGCCCAAAACTATTGTCAATCCTCTAGGTGATAGGGGTACAATGATGGACGCCACCTTTCTGAGGCACCACTCCTTGAAGATGTCCTGGATGCTACGGAGGCTAGTGCTAATTTTACAACTCTCTATAGCTTAATTCGATCCTGTGCAGTAGGCCCCCCTCCCCCATAAAAGACCATGATGCAGCCAGTTAGAATGCTCTCCATGTATATCTGTAGAAATTTGCAAGTGTTTTTGGTGACATACCAAATCTCCTCAAACTCCTAATAAAATATAGCTGCTATCATGCCCTCTTTAAAGCTGCATCGATATGTTGGGTCCAGGTTAGGTCCTCAGAGATACTAACCCTCAGGAACTGAAATTGCTCAGTTTTGTTCCCTCTAGGGCAGGGCTTCTTGAGTGGCATTCCACGGAACCCTAGCGTTCCGCAAGAGGTCACTATGGGTTCTGAAAGGGATTGTGATTTAAAAAAAGTAAACATTGTTTTTTGAACTTTGCGCAATGCACAACGTTCACACTTGCAGTGGTGGGCAGTGGCTGAGCAGACCCCTAAGTAAAAGAAAATTCTGATGTCGTCACAGAGAGGTGCTGATATCAATAATTTTTTGGAAATGCAATGAAAAAACTTCTGGATGATGCTACAAAGATGGTTATTAAACAAAGATCAGTTCACTCAAAAATATTTATAAAACCTGTGTGATAACCTGGACAAAGAGCACACCAATCTGCTCCTGCATACAGAAATCAGTGGCTTAGCAGAGCACGAGTTCTCATCAGCGTGTTTGAGCTGAAAGGTGAATTGCAGGAGTATTTTCAAGAAAATAGTAGACCAGATTTTGCTGAGTGCTTTGAAGATGAAGAATAGCTGCAGAAACTAGCCTACTTGGCAGATATTTTTCATCATATGAACCAGTTGAACAAGTTTCTGCAAGGCACTGGAGAAAATGTTATGACTTCAAGTGACAAGATTCTTGGATTTAAAAGGAATCTGAATCTTTAGAAAAATCATGTTGCAAAAGAAGATCTTGAAATGTTTCCACTGCTGCTTGGGCTTGAAATTGAGGAAGGCTATCAGAATGTCTCAAGTATTATTGAAAATCACTTTGAACGAAAGTGGACACTATTCTTCCTTCCCTTCAATACTAGTGTATGACTGGGTGAGGGACCCTTTCTCTGAACCTTCTGCTCAGCCTGAGAACTTGACTTTGAGAGAAGAGGAAAAACTTTGTGAGCTGCATCCTGATCATGCACTTAAGATGAGATTTATTGACCTGCCCCTGGACAAGTTCTGGATCTCAGTGAAAGAAGAGTATCCTGTCATTCATAGGAAAGCAATGACCTTTTTGCTACAGTTTTCAAATTCTTACATGTGTGAGTAAGTTTTTTTCTTGTTTAACAAGCATCAAGAGCAAGGGTAGAAATTGTCCCATTTCTTTGAAGGTGAAATCTGTGTGTACTGTACTTATCATAAGTTCGACCCAGAATTGAGTATTTGTGCAGCAAAACACAAGCACAGGTTTCACATGCTAGGCCTATATTTGAGCCTGATCATGTCACTTAATAAGATTTTTTTTCAAAGTTTTGTATAAAATTGTGTCTTAGGCTATATTTTTATTCATATTGGTTTGGCATATGGTTTTTAGTAACTTTACTAGAGTCCAGGAGGACTGGTGTGTATTCCCTTATCTTACCCTTTCTGAAGTCAACATTTGATCTTACTGATGTTGAATGTAAGGTCGTTGCTGTAACACCACTCAACTAGTAGGTATATCTCACTCCTGTACACCCTCTCATCACCATCTGAGATTCTGCCAACAATGGTTGTATCGTCAGTAAATTTATGGGTGGAATTTGAGCTATGCCTAACCACACAGTCATCGATGTAGAGAGAGTAGAGCTGTGGGCTAAGCATACATCCCTGAGGTACACCAGTGCAGATTATCAGAGAGGTGGAGATATTATTTCCAAACTGCACAGATATTTAAAAAAGTGCTTAAATGCTAAGTTAACAAATTAATCATTTGTAGTTTTAACAAGTTAGTTGTTAACAATAAGGGTAACAACTGAAATTGTGCTTGTTGCTTACGAATTGAATTCCTTTGCAACTCTCACTTCAAACTCCTATCATGGAGTTCATTCAATCATCCAATGTCCACGATGGTAGCAAAGGCACAGCCTTAGTTAAAAATTATTTCCCCACGTTCTTAGATTTGATTCAAATAACTCATCAGAATCAGAATCAGGTTTAATAGCACTGGCATATGTTGTGAAATTTGTTGTTTTGCAACAGCAGTACATTGCAATACATAATATATACAAACGTTGGTACAAATAAACTAAATTAAATAATTAGTGCAAAAAGAGAGGGAAAAATAATCAATGGAAGCTCACTTTAATCAAAGGTATCTTGTGTTGCCTGTATCCACTACAGTTAATTTTTTTCCTAAAACCTGGGGGTGCAAACAAATCTCTCTTTTTAGTCATGATGGATTCTGTTTCTTCAATTACTCTCCAAGCTTTTATAGACAACAGTGATGTATGTAAATGACTACCACAGCATGAGCTGAGTGAAGATCAGTTGATTGAAGGGAAGGCTGGTGTTGACCTTCACTCAGTTAAGTCTGCCTCTGCTGTAATCCATTCACAAATGCACCTAGTGGCCATTTTATTAAGTATCTTCTGTACCTAATAAAGTGGCCACTGAGTATAAATTTGTGGCCGATTACTGATTGCCAGAGGACCAGACTTTATTGTGCTCGTCTGTGTAGCCCTGGCTGGCAGTGTGCCTTCCTGTAATTTACACTCAGTGGCCACTTTATTAGGTTATTAGGTACCATCTGTACCTAATAAACTGGCCACTGAGTGCGTGCCAATGGCCGCCTGCTGCTGAGGCCCATCCACTTCAAGGTTTGATACTCTTCTGCACACCACTGTTGTAACACATGGTTACTTGAATTACTGTTGCCTTCCCGTCAACTTGAACCAGTCTGGCCATTCTCTTCTGACCTCTCTCATTAAAAAGGTGCTTCTACCCACGACATTGCTGCACAGTGGATGTTTATGGTTCTCACACTATTCTCTGCAAAAACTCTAGAGCAGGGATTCCCAACCTGGGGTTTGTGGACTCCTTGCTTAATTGTAGAGATCCATAGCATAAAGAAGGTTGGAAACCTCTACTCTCCAGGGTGTTGTGTGTGAAAATTCCAGGAGATCAGCTGTTTCTGAGATACTCAAACCACCTTGCCTTGCACCAACAATCATTCCCCGGTCAAAGTCACTTAGTGCACATTTCTTCCCCCATTCTGATATTTGGTCTGATCAACAACTGAACCTCTTGACCATGTCTGTATGCTTTTATGCATTAAATTTGCTGCCACAGGATTGGCTGATTAGACATTTGCATTAATGAGCAGGTGTACAGGTGTACCTAATAAAATGACCACTGAGTGTTTTCTGCCCAGGCTGGGGATTGGAGAATCATATTACTAGCTCCAAAAGGAATAAAATAAAGTACATAAAATAATTACTTTTCTACTATTGTCAGTCTCCTTTGAAATATTTCTTGCCTCTCTTCTTGATCTTAGACTGTTCAACAAGACTTGCCATGGATTCACAGTGCAGGAGAGACAGAAGGAGATAGCAAATTAGAGCAATGGCAAGTTATTATTACAGTTTGTCACATATTTTTCAATACATATCAAGTTATTGTGGGCATAGAGCAGCTAGTAGATAAAAGGTTTACCATTTGCAAAAGGGAAAATGACATTTAACTCCAAGCTTTTGGAAGAAGGCTGAAAGATAGAACGGTTACAACTAATGTGGCCAAATTATTTTGAGATGCTGTTCAATGAAGTGCAGCACAGATTGTGGTGTAGGTGGGAGACGTCCGCAATGACTTCCGTCACTGTTTTCTCAGCTTTCAAATGCAGTCCAGGCAGATGGGGCACAAAAATAAATATAGAGTACATTTCTTTTTCATCATTACTGGAGCAGCCACAGTCTTGTACATGCTCTATTCTATAATGGAGGCAGATGTGACCTCTTTGTTGATGAGATTTGGATTAAAATGTAGAAATGTGACAGGAATCAGACTTGTTTTTCTTCTGATTAATATTAATGTAATAATTGCATTTACTTTAGTGTTAAATTTTCTGACTAAAAGAGGACCCTAGCTGGTATATTGCACAGATGGCAGGACTTTCTGAAGCTGCAAAGCCAATGGCTCAAAAAGGCAGCATCCATCATTAAGGACCATCAACATACCTTCTTCTCATTACAACTGTCAGGAAGGAGGTTAAGGAGCCTGAAGACACACACTCAATGTTTTTGGAACAGCTTCTTCCCCTTTGCTATCAGATTACTGAATGAACAATGATTCCGTGAAAATTACCTCACTATTTTTGCTCCTTTTTGCACTATGTAGTTAGTTTATTTTATATATGCATTTCTAATAGTAATTGTTAGTATTTTTTATGTACTGCACTATACTGCTCCTGCAAAACAACAAATTTCATGACTTATAGTATGTCAATGATAATAAGCCTAATTCTGATTCCAAAGGACTTCTGATGTCAACCTGAATCTTTTTTTCATACATATTCATTCAAGGGATCTGGAGTTCATAGGATGAGCCAGCATTTAATTGCCCATCTCCAGCTGCCCTTCAGAAAGTGGTAGTGAGTTGCCTCCTTGAACTGCTGCAGTCCTTGAGGCGTTGATATACCTACAATACCGTAAAAGACAGAGTTCCAGTATTTTAACCCAGAAACAGTGAAGGGACAGCGAAGTACTAATTCCATTCCTACCTGTTGCTTCTTGGTCTCCCCTACTGCCATGATGAAGCAACACCTCATATTCCAGACTGGGAACCCCCACACACCCAGGTACAAAAGAGATGACAAACTAGGGAAGTTATGTCTTTTTTGAACTCACATACAGTCCCATACATCCCCATTTCAAACTTCATATACTGTTTGGGTAGCCTCCAATCTGAGGGCATGAACATCAATTTCTCATACTTCCAGTATTTTCCCCCCTCCTCCTTCCCTCTTCTTCCATTCCTTGTTCTGGCTCCCTTCTTACCTCTCCTCTTCTCCCCACCTCCCCCCCGGTGCCCCTCCCACTTCCCTTTCTCCCATGGTCCAATCTCCTCTCCTATCAGATACCTTCTCTTGCCGTTTGCATTTTCTACCTATTATCTCCCAGATTCTCAATTCATTCCCCCTTCTTCTCCCCCAGCCACCTGGCTTCTCTCACTTTCCACCTTGTACTACATCCCCTCCACCCACCTTCTTACTCTGGCTTCTTTCCATTTTCTTTCCATTCTCATGAAGGTTCTCCGCCATAATGTCGACTGTTTATTCACTTCCATAGATGCTGCCTGACCTACTGAGTTCTTCCAGCATTTTGTGTAGGTTGCTCTGGATTTCCAGCATCTGCAGAGTCTTGAGTGTTATGATATATTTCCAAGTCAGGATGCCTTGAAGCTTGGAGGGGGACTTCTAGGTGGTGGTGTTCATGTGCTTTTGCTGCTCTTGTCCTCCTAGCTGGTACAGCTGGTCTAGCAAACCAGCCAAACAGATTAAGCAAAAGAAGGGAACAGTCAAAAACTGTGAAGTCTGACCTAATATTCATGCTGTCCTTTTTTGCCTCTGTGGGCTGGATAGCGTATTAATGAGCTATCGGTGGGCCAGATAAATACCTTAAAAAACTTGAAATATGGGAATTATCCATTTAAATACATCTAGTTATGTTTTGCCTCAAATTAATGAATAACACATGCTAGGAAACCCCGCAGGCCATAGGTTGCCTACCCATGCTGTAGCATTTCGATTGGTTTCAGATGGCATCATCAGGAACAATTTTAACTAGACTGACTTGTCAAATGTGTTTTCTTGGTTCACCTCCTTGGTCTTTGTTTCCTTTCATTTCCTAATACTAATGTCCATACCAAGAATTGGCAGATTGTGAAAGTGGAAGCTGGAGACAACTGAAGCCAATTAATACAATCCAACAGGAGGAGACTGCATATAACGTCAAGAAAAGACATATGTGAGACACAGAGCAAAAAAAAACTGCAGACTTCTGCACATAAACTCAGCATGAAGCAACAAAACTGACAATCATTAGAAACAAATAAGGCCTGCATATTGGAAATGAAGCCACTGGGCCTCAATTAGATTTGAGAGTATATCTATATTTTGTAATGTAATTGTGTTTCCATCAACCTCTCCACCAGCTTTCAGGCTGAATGGACTAAATCCACAGAATATCTGCTTAAAACCAAAGTCACTTAAGCTAAACTCAATCTGAATGAAAAATAGTCTCTACAGAGGAGGAAGGAGAAAAGGACAATGATATTGGCCAAGTGATCGACTTCTGGTGACACTGGTTTCCTCCCACACTCCACAAACGCATGGTTTAACAGATTACAAACATGAAAAAATCTGCAGATGCTGGAAATCGAAAGCAACCCACACAAAATTCTGGAGGAACTCAGCAGGCCAGGCAGCATCCATGGAAAAGAGTAAACAGTCAATCCTTCAGGCTGAGATCCTTCTTCAGGACTGGTGAGGAAGGGGGAAGAAGTCAAAGTAAGAAGGTGAGGGGAGGGGAGGAAGAAGTACAAGGTGGCCAGTGAAAGGTGAACCCGGGAGAGGGGGAGGGGTGAAGTAAAGAGCTGGGAAGTTGATTGGTGGAAAAGATAAAGGGCTGGAGAAGGGTGAATCAGATAGGAGAGGGTAGAAGACCATAGAAAAAAGGGAAGAGAAAGGAGCACGAAAGGGAGGTGATGGGCAGGTCAGAAGAGAAGATGTGAGAGGAAAACTGGAATGAGGAATAGTGAAAATGTGGGGGGGGGGGGTGGACAACTACTGGAAGGGCAAGTTGCAGAGGGTAATGATGAAGGATAAACGTATTGTAAAAAAGCAAAGGTGATACAAGAAACAGGTGTGACAGTGCAAAGAGAATGTTAACATCTGGCATTTTGATGCCTGTGAGACCTAGGAGAAAAGGGTCGGTGGACAGGTCCAGTGAAATACGAAAGCAATGTAACAGCTCTCAATACTTCAAAAAGTTACCAGTAGAAAGACATACCCATAGAGAAGCTTATAATGAAGTCCTATTTTAGGGATAGTGCATAAAGATTAGATCCCAAGATAAACCAAGCAGTCACAGTCCAGTCAGTTTAACCCTGGTGATGGGGAAACTTTTAGAAATCATGATGACGGACAGAATTAGTAGTTATTTGAACAAGTATATATTGATTAAAGAAAAGCAAATCAAGGTAAAATAGTTCTAATAACAGCATAATACCAGCGGTTCTTTAGGAAGCAGAAAGTGTGTGCTATTAAAATTAGTATCTAGTCTGTCAAATATGATCCACCTTGAATAAGCTGTATAGGACTTAGAGTACATGGTACTGAGATGTGGTCTCCACTGAGATTATAGCTCAGACCTAGTTGCTTTTTTTTATGTTGGTAGGGATGGCTTTGGGGACAGAGTGGGGAGTGTAGGGTCAGGTTAGAGTTTAGGGATAGGGATGTGTGGAGTTAGAGGTCAGGATGGAGTTTAGGCCTCTGCTCTGTATTTGAAGGGCAAGGATGATATGGACAAAGGACATTCATGAATGGATGTTGGGTCAGTAAGCACTACGGAGAATGAGAGTGAGAATGAGAGCTGGTGCCCCACACCCTCCCCTACCACTCCAGTAAGCAAGTTCCCAGTGGGATCAATGGGATCAGAGACACAAGAGGCACCCTAGGTGTGTGAATTGATGAGCTTTGAGCCTGAGGCTTGGAGTTTGGAGTTTGAAGCCTGGAGTTCAGAATCCCATCATTGGTAAGTACAGAGTTTGAGGCCTAGTGTTTGAGGTCCTATCATCAGCAAGTCCTGGCCTATACCAAAGATCGAACTCAGAAAGCTGATTGGAAGTCCAGAAGTCAAGCACTGATGGTCAAAGCCCTGCGCCTGCGAGTCCAATGGAGGTTAGAGGACCAGAGGTGGCCAGTATTAGGACTCGAGTGAGTGTGTGGATGAGAGAGTAGCAAGAGGGTTGTTTTGCTTTTGTTGTTTTTGTGCAATTGAACATTGTGGGCATATTATATTGGCTCTGGAATATGTGGCGACACTTGTGGGCTGCAGCCAACCCATTCTTGTTAACACATTTCACTATACGTTTCAATGTGCATGTGGTGGATAAAATAATCTGAATCAGTTGCTGATTAAAAATTCTAGCCATGCAGCAGGCTATCAAGAAAGCAAATGGAAGGCTGGCCTTCATTGCTAGAGGGATTAAATTTAAGAGCAGGGAGGTTATGCTGCAACTGTATAAACTTCTGGTTAGGCTGCACTTGGGAGTACTGTGTGCAGTTCTGGTCTCCTTACTTGAGGAAGGATACACTGCTTTGGAGGTGGTGCAGAGGAGGTTCACCAGGTTGATTCCAGAGATGAGGGGGTTAGACTATGAGGAGAGATTGAGTCACTAGGATGGTATTCACTGGAATTCAAAAGGATGAGAGGACATCTCATTGAAACATATAAAATTATGAAAAGGATAGATAAGATAGAGGCAGGAAAGTTGTTTCCATTAGTTGGTGAGATTAGAACTAGGGGACATAGCCTCAAAATTGGGGGGAGGGGAGTAGATTTAGGACAGAGATGAGGAGGAACTGCTTTTCCCAGAGAATGGTGAATCTGTGCATTCGCTGCCCAATGAAGCAGTGGAAGCTAGCTCAGTAAATATATTTAAGGGAATTAAGGGTTATGGGGAAAAGGCAGGTAGGTGGAGATGAGTCCATGGCCAGATTGGCCATGATCTTATTGAATGGCGGAGTAGGCTTGATGGGCCAGATGGCCTACTCCTGCTCAATTTTCTTATGTTCTTATGTAAATCCAAAAGTAAAATTGTAAACACTTACATTAGTTTTCTTTAGAAAATATTTGAGATTCAAGATAGTTTATTGTCATACTTCAGTGCTCGAGTGTAAAGGAGAATGAATGTTACTTGAGATCTAATGCAGCATAAAAAACACAATAAAATATAAATCATATAAAACCCAATGTTCAAGTAGCTGTCGTATGCATAAACACAAGAGAATCTGCAGGTGCTGGAAATACCATGCAACACACACAAAATGCTGGAGGAACTCAGCAGGTCAGGCAGCACCGATGGAAAAAAGTAAACAGTGAATGCTTCATGCCGAGACCCTTCATCAGGACTGGCGGGGGGAAGGAAGAAGCTAGAATAAGTTGAGGGGAGGGTAAGAAGGACAAGCTTGGCGGTGATAGGTGAAGCCACGTGGGTTGGAAAGGTAAAGGGCTAGAGGAGAAGGAATCTGGTAGGAGAGGAGAGTGGTCCATGGGAGAAAGGGAAGAAAGAGGAGCCCCAGGGAGAGGTGATAGGCAGGTGAGGAGAAGAGGTAAGAGGCCAGAGTGGGAATAGAAGAAGAGGGAAGGGGAGGAGATACATACATAGACTGATTGGATTTACATGAAGTGACATTTGGTGATGTGGATGTAGTGGTGGTGGGGTGGGTTAAGGGGTGAAGGTGTTGATCAGCCTGACTGCTTGGGGTACATAACTCACAAGTTCATATTGCATTACATGGATGTACAAAGGGATGTCATACAGTATAGTGCAAAAGTCTTAGGCACATATACAGTTTACAGTATATAGCCAGGGTGCTTAAGACTTTTGCACAGTACTGTAGTAATTTTATGTATTGCACTGTACTGTTGCCACAAAAAATTAATGACATAAGTGAGTGATAGAAACATAGAAAACCTACAGCACAATACAGGCCCTTTGGCCCACAAGCTGTGCTGAGCATGTCCCTATACTATAGAACTACCTAGGCTTTACCCATTGCCCTCTGTTTTTCTAAGCTTCATGTACCTATCCAGGAGTCTCTTAAAAGACCCTATTATTTCCGTCTCCACCACCGTCACTGGCAGCCCATTCCACGCACTCACCACTCTCTGCATAAAAAACTTACCTCTGACATCTCCTCTGTACCTACTTCCAAGCACCTTAAAAATGTATGCCCTCCCATGCTAGCCATTTCAGCCCTGGGGAAAAGCCTCTGACTATCCACACATTCAATGCCTCTCATTATCTTATATACCTCTATCAGGTCACCTCTCATCTTCCGTAGCTCCGAGGAGAAAAGACTGAGTTCACTCAACCTATTCTCATAAGGCATGCTCCCCTATCCAGGCAACGTCCTTGTAAATCTCCTCTGCACTCTTTCTATGGTTTCCACATCCTTCTTATAGTGAGGCAACCAGAATTGAGCACAGTACTGTACTCCAGCTGGGGTCTGACCAGGATCCTATATAGTTGCAACATTATCTCTCGGCTCTTAATCTCAACCCCACAATTGATGAAGGCCAACACACCGTACGCCTTCTTAACTACAGAGTCAACCTGCGTAGCAGCTTTGAGTGTCCTATGGACTTGGACCCCAAGATCCCCTGATGCTCCACACTGTCAAGAGTCTCACCATTAATACTATATATGATGATAAACCTGATTCTGATATGGGTCTCTATTGTAGACTGAGAGTGGGAAGAGGCAGGGAGAGGGGAATCATGGTTGGAAAAGGGGAAGGGAGAGAGGAGGGAGCAGGAAGCACCAGAGAGAGATTCTGTAATGATCAATAAACCTATTGTTTGGAATCAAATGACTGCCTGATGTCTCAAGGCTGGGTGTGTTTGCACCTGCACCTCCACCGCCCCAGCACTCTTTCTCTGATACCCATCCCACATCCCTCCCACTGCGCTCTACCCTCACCATTCCCAACTTTCTTTGCTCCCACCAGATTTACAAACTCACTCTCCGCTCCACATTGACAAATATAGTACTGTGCAATAGTCTTCGGCACCCTAGCTTTATACATGTGCCTAAGACTTTGTATGTTACTGTATGTGAAGAAGATTGAGCATCAGAGCTTAGTGAGATCTTTGCAATACTATTATATTTGTTCAATAAGGTAATAGCACAGCTGTGCTGGGAATAACTGGGTAATTATGAAGATTCACTATTCTCGTGGAGGACTGCAATAATCAGGAAGCTTCAGTCTGGGTTACTGTGTTCCATCATTAATTGTATTGTAATGATGTTCTGGATGGATGTCAATGCATTTCCTGCTGCCATCTGTAAGGAGTTTGTCCAGTTTCCTTTTGACCACATGGGTTTCCCATGAGTGCTCCAGTTTCCTCCCACAGTTCAAAGATGTACAGGTTGGTAAGTTAATTGGTCATTGTAAGTTGTCCCGGAATTAGGCTAGGATTAAAATTGGAGGGCTGCTGGGCAGCGTGGCCTTATTCTGTACTGTATCTTAATAAATAAATAAACAAACATAATAAACATTATCTTTTAGATATAATGGAAATTTTGGGGCCTATGTATTCAGAAGTAATGACATTTTTAATAGAACTATCTTTTTGTAATTGCAATACACTTTGGCATCCAGATTTATTTTATACACACAAGGTCTCATTCCTTTTTGGTGGTGGTTGCATTTTTTTTGCAACACGCCCAAACTGCTGGGGGAGCCCAGCAGGCCTGGCACATCGACTGCACTTTTTTCCATAGATGCTGCCTGGCCTGTTGAGTTCCTCCAGCATTTTGTGTGTGTGTTGCTTTGGATTTCCAGCATCTACAGATTTTCTCTAGTTTGTGATTGAATTTTTTGGGTTTTTTTTCTCTTTCTGTCCTTTTGGCTGTCTAAACTCAATCAGTGTTTTGCTTTCCATACATGACTGTCTAACAATTTAAACTGAACATTAAGTCTAACCCAGCCTCAGTGTGGATTTTCTCAGTTTGATTGTTTGAAGAGTTATATCACTGGCTGTCCTGCTCTCAAAAACATCCCCTGTGCCAAGCTGAAAATAATCAGCAGGTACTGGAGGATGCCCTGAAATAAGCAGCACAGGTCTGTGGGCACATGTCAACATGATGAACGGTGATTACCAGTCCTTGGAGTTCCTTAAATAATCTGGGTCACCAGAAGAGAAATCCTTTCATGCAGATCCCAGTACTAATATCAGCATAACTACAGGTTCTTCAGGAAGTTGAATGCATGTGCTTTTGAACATTCCGCAAAGATAGACCAAGGGCCCCTGAAGAGTTCCAGGGCCTGTATTGTTTTATATATTCATTTATGTACTCTAAACATAATGACACTCTCTCAACTTGTTCTAAATCTGTGATTCCCAATGGGGGCAGTTACATGTCCTAAGGGGGAGTTAGAAGAAATAGATGTCGCCGGGGGTGTACCAGATTCTTGGGGTGGTGGGGGGGGGTAAGCGGCACCCTATCTTGAGGCATGAGACCTGACCGACTGTTAATAGAGTAGGCACTTCCAAAAAAAAGGATTAGGCACTGGAACAAACACAGGAAGAACCATAACTCTGGAGACGGTGAGCACGTCATCACAACAGGTCTGAAACTCGACAATCTTATCTGACCTTACTAACCAAACAGACATTATTGTAGATGCATAAATTAGAAAATAGGTTGCCCAACAATTCCCCTTGACTCACAGCATGGAACGAGTTCTTGCAATTTAACAGTTGGTAAGTCAAGTATACCCTCTCAACTTTCTCTACAGAGCTTCAGAAAACAGGTTGCGCAATGATACAGCGCTGGCCGGACCCAAATGGTAAAATAGAACCTGCTGGCCCTAAAGATTCCTCTTGAGGTGTTCAAAGCAACCTCAGCTTCATATGTGCTTTCAAGAACCATCTTTAGGGATTAGGAGACCTTAAGTGATTAGTCAATTGTGATAACTGAAATAGTATAAAGATAGCTTGCTGAACACCAGCTCTATTCTGACTAATATTAAGATTTCAATCAGAATCCTTGCCTTTTTCAAAACTTTTGCTACTGTGATTGTCTTCATTTTTGCCTCACTGTTCCTGTCCCACTACCATCATTCTATCTGTGTCAACAACATTAAATAGGCATTCCCAGTTTGTGTAATTTTTTTTTAGCTTAGCCTTGTTAATGATGGATAAATGTATGGCGCGAACTCTATGGGTCAGAGGGCAGTGAAGCCTTGAATTCTAATCCTGCTAAGAAACAGAAACTACAGAAAGTATGTCAATACAATGTTACACAGCTGGAGTATGGTTTCATTATGTTCCCGTCAGATCAGCGACACCCCATGTGTCTTATTTGCAGTACTGTACTGTCTAATGAAACCATCAAGATTGCAGGAACATTTCTGTAAAAGACATGCTAAAAAGACTACTTATGGTATTACTGAATTCCAAAAGATGGAAGAAGCATTTGAAAAGCAATGCACACTTGAGTTATTTGTCAAGAAAACTAAAAATGACCTTGATAGTGGTCTCATTGATCTTTATAACATTTCCAAAATGATAGAAAGTGTGGAAAATCTCATACAATTGGTGAAAGACTAATAACACCTGCTGATTCAGAAATGCTCATCACTGTTCTCAAAATGGTTCCCAGTATTTTAAAATCAATTCCTCTGAGTAATAACTCTGTAGTTTGTCGTATTGACAAAATGAGTGAAGACATTGAGTGTCAACTATGCACAGAGCTACAAGAACAGAATTTGGGATTCAACTGGATGAGTCAACTGTGCGAGACAATGAGGAATTGCTAATGGGATATGTACGGTATATCAAAAATGAAAAAGTTTATGAAGAGATCCTCTTCCGTAAAAAGTTTAAAACAAATATCAATGAAGAATCAATCTACAACAAGCTCAAAATGCATAATGAGGACAAAAGTATTCTGATTAGGAAAAATTTCTTGTGTAGTAGATGGAGAACCATATAAGACAGGTCACCATGCTGGTTTAGTGGCATTTTTGAAAAAAGAAATTCTAAGTCCACTTGCAATCCATTGTGTAATTTATTGTCAGCATCTTACAGCCAAAAACCTCAGCCAGGGACTTTTTTCAAGCATGATGCTTGTGATATCTGCTATCAAGAAAATTAAAGCTCATTCATTAAATAGGATATTTTGCCAGGTATGCCAAGATGAAGAATTTGAATGCCTGCATCTTCACAGTGAAGTGCATTGGCTGTCAAAAGGCTTCTGATTAAAACATTTCTTTGATCTTATTTTACACCGCGGTTGAATTTTTGCTCAAAAGCTTGGGAAACAAGATTGAACTTCCACATGGAAATGTGGCATACCCGTATGACAAAATGAACATTCTAAATATGAAACTGCAGGGCGAGTGAGAATCTCAACTTAATCCAGGCAAAAAGTGCAGTTTCCATTTTTATCAGAAAATTGGAAATACATATGCAAAACGTTGGGAGAAGAATGTTCTTACAGTTCCCCTACACGGAAAGTATGCCACGATCTTTCTTAGATGGCGATTAACAAGAGTAATGCTCACACCTGCAGTCACTGAAGAAGGATTTTCAGAATCGATTCAAGGATTTGAATGACCTGGAATTTCTGGATTGGGTAAATAACCCATTTCTTTGCAAGGTGGAAGAATAGGAAGAGAACTTGCAAGAAGAAATGATCAAAATTCAGAATGATAAAGAAGCAAACATGCAAATTCAAAAATGTTGGCTTTTGTGGTATGTAGCTACTTTGTTATACAAAGTTTCCTGGTCTTTGCAGAAGAGCCAAAATGCTCTTCATTGCATTTCCATCCTCCTACCTTGTTGAAAGAGGCCTCAGTACAGTGAACCACATACAGTACTCACAAAAACCAGAAACTGCTTGGGCATTGTTATTCGTGGGGACTCAGGCTTTTGCTGTCACAACTTGAACCAGATATTTCAGCTTTTGCTAAAACTATCAAGCTCATGGAGCACATTGATATCGAAGCTGCTAGACAGCACACAGGTACTGTGTAAACTAGGTTTAAAGACAAAAACTTAAAGCAGAATAATTTTTCCCATGTTAGTATATGGTAAACAGGTTTTTACACCGGGAGGGTGCTGGAAAGTATATTGTGCCTAAGAGGGGTGTTGGCAAGTATGAAAGTGCTTTAGTGGGGTGTTAGGCTAAAAAAGGTTGGGAAACACAATGATGAAGGAAGAGCATTAGATGAAGTGTATATGGATTTCAGCAAGGCATTTGATAAGGTACCCCATGCAAGGCTTATTGCGAAAGTAAGGAGGTATGGGATCCAAGGGGACATTGCTTTGCGGATCCAGAACTGGCTTGCCCACAGAAGGCAAAGAGTGGTTGTAGACAGGTCATATTCTGTATGGAGGTCAGTGAACACTGGTGTGCCTCAGGGATCTGTTCTGGGACCCTTACACTTCGCGTGATTTTTATAAATGATCTGGATGAGGAAGTGGAGGGATGGGTTAGTAAGTTTGCTGATGCCACAAAGGTTTGAAGTGTTGTGGATAGTGTAGAGGGCTGTCAGAGCTTACAGCGGGACATTGATAGGATGCAAAACTGGGCTGAGATGTGGCAGATGGAGTTCAACCCAGTTAAGTGTGAAGTGGTTCATTTTGGTAGGTCAAATATGATGGCAGAATATAGTATTAATGGTAAGACTCTTGGCAGTGTGGAGGATCAGAGGGATCTTGGGATCCGAGTCCATAGGATGCTCAAAGCAGCTGCACAAGTTGACTCTGTGGTTAAGAAGGCATATGGTGTATTGGCCTTCATCAATCATGGAAATTAATTTAGGAACTGAGAGGTAATGTTGCAGCTATATAGGACCCTGGTCAGTTGGAGTACTGTGCTCAGTTTTGGTTGCCTCACTACAGGAAGGATGTGGAAACCATAGAAAGGGTGCAGAGGAGATTTACAAGGATGTTGCCTGGATTGGGGAGCATGCCTTATGAAAACAGATTGAGTGAACTCGGCCTTTTCTCCTTGGAGCGACGAAGGATGAGCGGTGACCTGATAGAGGTGTATAAGATGATGAGAGGCATTGACCGAGTGGATAGTCAGAGGATTTTTCCCAGGGCTGAAATGGCTGCCACAGAGGACACAGGTTTAAGACGCTTGGGAGTAGGTACAGAGGAGATGTCAGGGGTAAGCTTTTTACGCAAAGAGTGGCGAGTGTCTGGAATGGGCTGCCGGCAACGGTGGTGGAGGCAGATACGATAGGGTCTTTTAAGAGACTTTTGGATAGATACATGGAGCTTAGAAAAATAGAGGGCAATGGGTAACCCTAGTCATTTCTAAGGTAGGGACATGTTGGGCACAACTGTACTGTGCTGTAGGTTTTCTATGTTTCTATGTAAACACTGTTCTAAATAAATATGGTCAATCTCTTTTCCACAAAACTCTTCATTCATTAATGAGAAAGCACATTTTACAGTTATGGCTTTCTGTTTATCTCCTACCACAGTGATCATAACACATTACCTTGGTACAATTAATTTTCTCAAAGCCATTATGTTCTTTATCCTTTCAATCCTTTAAAACAGAGAATATACTTCAAAAGTATCATATTTTTCAAAATACTCTGGGACATCCTAAGATTGTATCAGTACATTATAAATGTTTGTCTTTCATTTTTACTGCCTCAAATCAAGCCTTGTATACCCACTACATAATAACTCACAACATTAACAGTACTGTGTAAAAGTCTTAAGCACCCTTGATTTTTTATCTGGTATTGTCTCCACAGAGGCCTGATCTCAACATCATCGAGGCTGTCTGGGATTACCTGGAGTGAAAGAAGCAAGCAAGACAGCCAAATTCTGCAGAAGAACTGTGGGAAGTTCTCCAAGGAATAACCTACCAACTGATTTTCTTATAAAACTGCATGACAGTGTACCTAAGAGAATTGATGCAGTTTTAAAGGCCAGGGTGATTTGATTTAGTTTTTTACTATATCCTGGATTGGATTTCCTCACTTGTAGACCCCAGTCAGTCTGGATTTGTAAAAACATCTCCTCCATAATTTCCATCAGGGATCCATCCAGCACTACAGGGATGTGTACTGAACCCCCTGTTCTATTCACTTTACACCTTCAATTGTGTGGCTAAGTACAGCTCCAACACCATATAAAAGCTTGCTGATGACACCACTGTTGTGGACTGTATCAAAGGTGGTGATGAATCAGCATACAGGAGGGAGATTGAAAACCTGGCTGAGTGGTGAAATAACAACAATCTCTCACTCAATGTCAATACAACCAAGGAACTGATTGCAGATTTCAGGAGAGGAAAATCAGAGGTCCATGAGCCAGTAGTCATCTGAGGATCAGTAATTTTCAATTCCTGGTTGTCACTATCTCAGAGGACCTGTCCTGGACCCATTATATAAATACAATTGCAAAGGAAGCACAACAGTGCCTCTACTTCCTCAGAAGTCTGCAGAAATTCCGCATGTCATCAAAAACCTTGGCACCTTCTTTTGATGTATTGTAGAAAGTGTGCTGACTAGCTGCATTACAGCTTGATATGGGAATCCCAAGCCTTTAATAGTACAAAAGGTAGTGGACGCGGCCCAGTACATCACAAGTAAAGCCCTCCCAACCATTGGACACATCTACATGAACCATTGCTGCAGGAAAGAAGCATCCGTTATCAAAGATCCTCACCACCCAGGTCAGGCTCTTTTCTTGCTGCTGCCATCAGGTAGAAGCAACAAATGTCTTGCACAACCAAGTTCAAGAACAGTTACTATCCTTTAACCATCAGGCTCTTGAACAAAAAGGGATAAGTTTACTCATTTAAGGACTCTTTTATCTTGTTATTTCATGATCATTATTTATTTCTCTTTATTTATATTTGCATTTGCACAGTTTGAAGTCCATTGATCCTACTTACAGTTACTGTTCTCTAGATTTGCTAAGTATGCCCACAGAAAAAGAATCTCAGGTATGTGGTGACATGTATGTATTCTGATAATAAATTTTACTTTGATATTGAATTTGACTTTATAGTAATTTTTCTGATATTTAGAAACTTTTCATTATTCTTGAAAGCATCTTCACTTTACATAATTTTTGACATGTGCAAAAGACTTCTGTACAGTACTGTGTTAACAAAAGCAAAATACTTCAGAGACTGAAAACCTGAAATAAAAATAGAAAACAGTAGAATCAGGCAACATCTGGGGAGAGACAAGTAAGAATAATGTTTCAGGTCAATGGCCTTTCAATTGAATCTCTTTCATCTGATGCATGAATAAGCCTTTCAGAGAAGCAGATATGATATCTAAACTCCAGGCGTGCATGTGCCTCAATCATTCAAACTGATGTTTCACTCACCGTAAAATCACTCAAAGTGCCATTTGAAAGCACTTTAAACAAGACAGACGAGATGGCAAACTGTGGTAAAACTGCAAAGTGTGTAGTAAATATCCATTGACAAGTGCAGTGGAACTTGCAAACCAATTTCTCTGCAGACAGTGAACAAAGTAGCTTCCCCGAGTTAATCTTGGTGAGAGAAAGTCAACACAGCAATTTACTTGTCAAATCAGTTTTCACTTTCAGAGTTTTCCCACTACACATTATTAAAATAGTCAAAAATCATGTCTAACCTACCATCCAGAGTTTTGAATAATCACATTTCAAATTACCTTAAGAGTACATTATATCTTTCTTTGACTTAATTCATCATGGCACAGTAGCATCACTGTTCACACAATAGCTTTATTTTATCAATTTATTTATTTATTTGGAGGTACAGCAGGGAACGGGCCCTTCCAGTCCAACAGGCTGTGCTGCCCAGCAGCCCACTAATTTAACCCTCAATTAATCACGGGACAAGTTACAATGACCAATTAACCAACTAACCAGTATGTCTTTGGATTGTGGGAGGAAACCGGAGCATATGGAGGATGTACAAACCTTCTTATAGACAATGCCGCAATTGAACTCTGAACTCCGTGGCCCTGGGCTGTAATAGCGTCGCGCTAACCACTACGCTACCATGTTGCTGGTGCTTTGTAGTTCCAGCAACCACTGTTCAGGGTTGAATTCCTGCCACTGTCTGTATCTTCTCCCAGTGTGGGTTTCCTCTGGATGGTCCAGTTCCCTCCCACATTCCAAAGATGTACAGGTTACAGCGAGCAAGTTTCGGGCATACTCTGTTAGTGTCGGAAGCGTTGTGATGCTTGTGGGCTGACTCAGCACAATGTTCATACTGTGATGGTTCTTTAAGAAAAACGAGGCATTTCATTGTATGTTTTGATGTTTCAATGTACATGTGACAAATAAAGCTCTTCTCTCAAGATCTCAAATTTCACAACTCTCAAGGTTGTGGAATAAATCAAAGCTTCACTGCCAGCTCTAAAGGGAATGATGTTCTAGAGATTCGGCAGTAACAAAACCAAAATGCTGCAATCTTTCTTATTAACACACACAAAATGCTGGAGGAACTCAGCAGGACAGGCAGTATCTATAGAAAAAAGTAAAGTCTTTCTTATTAATGTGATCTCTATTTCTCTTGTTTGGGTTTTAGTTGACCTGAAATATGACCCAAACAGACAATTTTCATGCCATACTCACATCATTTGATGAATGTATGGGCAGGTGATTTGCTTTCAACCACCAAAAGTTGTTCTTCAAACTGACAGTGCAGGCAGGAAAAGTAGCCTTCTAAGAGATTTTTCTAAATTTCACCACCCAATTGCCATTGTTAGAGATGTTATTTCTGTTTGATATTGCCTCACAGAGGCTTGTGAACAAAATGAAAACCATCCCAACCATTCTGTACCTCTGCAGAGCTTTGCCACTCTACCTCTTGTATGTAATAAAGTGGCCATTGTGTGCACGTTCTTGGTCTTCTGCTGCTACAGCCTGTCCACTTCAAGGTTAGAAGTGTTGTGTGGTCAGAGATGCTCTTCTGTACACAACTGTTGAAATGTGGTTGCCCTCACCCTCCTGTCAGCTTGAAGCAGTTCGGCCACTCTCCTCTGTGGCCTTTCTTCCACAGAGCCGCTGCTCACTGAATGCTTTTAATTTTTTACACCATTCTCTGTGAAATCTAAAGACTGTTGTGTGTAATAATTCTGGGGGATCAGCAATTTCGGAGATACTCAACCCACCCTGACTGGCACCAACAACTATTCCACTGTCAAAGTCACTTAGATCACATCTCTTCCCCATTCTGATGTTTGGTCTGAACAACAACTGAACCTCTTGACCATGTCTGCATGCTTTTATGCATTGAGTTGCTGCCACATGCTCGGCTGATTAGATACTTGCATGAACAAGTAGGTGTACAGGTGTACCTAATAAAGTGGCCACTGAGCATGTGTTTTATGTGGCACTTCAAAGTCCTCACAGTCCAACTCAGATTCTGATTAATTTTTATTAAATGACGATTTCAATACACTTTACATTTGGTGCCAATTTGATTGATGATTCACAAAACGGAACTAGCTTTTATAAAGAGTAACGTAGACAAAATGCTGGGGAAATTCAGCAGGTCAGGTAGCAACTATGGAGAGGAACAGACAGTTGACATTTCGGGCCAAGACACTTCACTAGGATCCTTCACCCTTTTGACCTGATAAAGAGTCTTGGTCTTAAATGTCTACTGTCTATTCCTCTCCACAGATACTGCCTGACCAGCTGGGTTCCTCCAGAATTTTGTGTGTGTTACTCTGGATTTCCAGCATCTGCAGAAACTCTTGTGTTTACAGTTTTTTTATTAAGTTGAATAAAACTCAACAATGCAAATCATTAAGATTATTTAAGAAGTGGGCATATGGATAAAATAAACATGAGGAAATCTGCAGATGCTGGAAATTCAAGCAACACACACAAAATGCTGGTGGAACGCAGCAGGCCAGACAGCATCTATAGGAAGAAGTACAGTCCACGTTTCGGGCCGAGACCCTTCGTCAGGACTAACTGAAAGGAAAGATAGTAAGAGATTTGAAAGTAGGAGGGGGAGGGGGAATTGCGAAATGATAGGAGAAGAACGGAGGGGGTGGGGTGAAGTTGAGAGCTGGAAAGGTGATTGGCAAAAGGGACACAGAGCTGGAGAAGGGAAAGGATCATGGGACGGGAGGCCTAGGGAGAAAGAAAGGGGGAGGGGAGCACCAGAGGGAGATGGAGAACAGGCAGAGTGATGGGCAGAGAGAGAGAAAAAAAAGGGGAGGGGGAAAAAACTAAATATATCAGGGATGGGGTAACAAAGGGGAGGAAGGGCATTAACAGAAGTTAGAGAAGTCAATGTTCATGCCATCAGGTTGGAGGCTACCCAGTCGGTATATAAGGTGTTGTTCCTCCAACCTGAGTGTGGATTCATTTTGACAGTCGAGGAGGCCATGGATAGACATATCAGAATGGGAATAGGACATGGAATTAAAATGTGTGGCCACTGGGAGATCCTGCTTTCTCTGGCGGACAGAGCGTAGGTGTTCAGCGAAACGGTCTCCCAGTCTGCATTGGGTCTCACCAATATATAGAAGGCCACACCGGGAGCACCGTACGCAATATATCACACCAGCCGACTCACAGGTGAAATGTCGCCTCACCTGGAAGGACTGTCTGGGGCCCTGAATGGTGGTGAGGGAGGAAGTGTAAGGGCAGGTGTAGCACTTGTTCCGCTTACAAAGATAAGTGCCAGGAGGGAGATTGGTGGGAAGGGATGCGGGGGACGAGTGGACAAGGGAGTCGTGTAGGGACCGATCCCTGCGGAAAGCAGAAAGGGGGGGAGGGAAAGATGTGCTTGGTAGTGGGATCCCGTTGGAGGTGGCGGAAGTTACGGAGAATTATACGTTGGACCCGGAGGCTGGTGGGGTGGTAGGTGAGGACAAGGGGAACCCTATCCCGAGTGGGGCGGCGGGCGGATGGGGTGAGGGCAGATGTGAGGGAAATGGGAGAGATGCGTTTGAGAGCAGAGTTGATGGTGGAAGAAGGGAAGCCCCTTTGTTTAAAAAAGGAAGACATCTCCTTTGTCCTGGAATGAAAAGCCTCATCCTGAGAGCAGATGTGGCGGAGACGGAGGAATTGTGAGAAGGGGATAGCATTTTTGCAAGAGACAGGGTGGGAAGAGGAATAGTCCAGGTAGCTGTGAGAGTCTGTAGGCTTATAGTAGATATCAGTAGATAAGCTGTCTCCAGAGATGGAGACAGAAAGATCAAGAAAGGAGAGGGAGGTGTCGGAAATGGACCAGGTAAATTTGAGGGCAGGGTGAAAGTTGGAGGCAAAGTTAATGAAGTCAATGAGCTCAGCATGTGTGCAGGAGGCAGCGCCAATGCAGTCATCAATGTAGTGAAGGAAAAGAGGGGGACGGATTCCTTTATAGGCTTGGAACATGGACTGCACCACAAAGCCAACAAAAAGGCAGGCACAGTTGGGACCCAGGCGGGTGCCCATGGCTACACCTTTGGTTTGGAGGAAGTGGGAGGAGCCAAAGGAGAAATTATTGAGAGTAAGAACTAATTCCACTAGACAGAGGAGAGTGGTGGTAGAGGGGAATTGGTTAGGTCTGGAATCCAAAAAGAAGCAAAGAGCTTTGAGACCTTCCTGGTGGGGGATGGAGGTATATAGGGACTGGACATCCATGGTGAAAATAAGGCGGTGGGGGCCAGGGAACTTAAAATCACTGAAAAAATTCAAAGCATGAGAAGTGTCACAAACATTGGTGGGAAGGAATTGAACAAGGAGGGATAAAACAGTGTCAAGGTATGCAGAAATGAGTTCGATGGTGCAGGAGCCAGCTGAGACAATGGGTCTACCTGGACAGGCAGGTTTGTGGATCTTGGGTAGGAGGTAGAAACAGGAAGTGCGGGGTGTGGGAACTATGAGGTTGGTGGCAGTGGATGGGAGATCCCCAGAGCTGATAAGGCTGTTGATGGTATGGGAGACAGTGACCTGGTGCTACTTAGTGTGGTCATGGTCGAGGGGTAAATAAGAGGACGTATCAGAGAGTTGTCGCTGTGCCTCGGCCAGGTAAATAAAATAATACTTTTTTAAAAAGATAAAATAATTCTTTTTGTGACTAAGATGACCACCTTGACCAAATGATCATGTGGCACACTACCATTTTTAAGCAAACAAGGGAGAAGGGAGTGTCCAAGCCAGGCTTTATTTCTACCTATCCATGTGATAATTTCACAGCGTGGGAAGTCTGGTGACTTTACACTGCCTCAATGTGAGGGATCAAACTCTGGGCCAAAAGCTCCAATTTTAGAACTTGTTATTTTGTGAATATAATGGCTTTATCAAACTCTGCAGTCAACGCTGTGCAAGCGTGAGAGAATGTTGCAAGGTTGGTCTGAGCTAGTACCCGATTCTGCATTGTCAAACATTCCAGGGAAAATCCTTCATGACATTTACTTTAGATACTGTCTTCCTGCCAGCGATTTCCAGCTATAAACAAATTCAGGACAGTAGAATGCTAATGACCTAAAATATTGTATTACTAAAGGTAACAGCACTGGCAGATTTAAAAGAAGATAATGTTTAAATGAAGCCTTATGGAAAGCAAGGATATGAGCAGAGATTGAGAGTAAGTAATCTGATTTAATGGAAGACATGGGAAATACAAACTGAAGCTCACAATGGTTGAATAGTGAAAATGACCTGCACCTGTACCTGTAATTCAGTATGGACTATCTCCGGGTTACAAATATCTAACTTGTGGGCACCCCTACATAAGAGTGAGCTCCCATATTATTAAATTCAGAAGTCTGCCATACAGTGCCTATAGAAAGTATTTACTCCACCTTGAAAATTTTCATGTTTTATTGTTTTACAACATTGCATCACAATGGGTTTAATTTTTCTGATCAACAGAAAAAGACTTTTTCATGTCAAAGTGAAAATAGATCTCTACAAAGTGATCTAGATTAATAACAAATATAAAACACTAAATAAGATTGCATAGCTAGTACCCCCTTTAATATGACACACCAAACCATCACTGGTGCAGCCAACTGGTTTTAGAAATATCATAATTAAATAAAGACCTGTTTTTGGAGACTAGTGTGCACTCAAGGCGTTTCAATTGAGTGTGGTAAAATACACCTGTATCTGGAAGACCCAATTGTTAGTGAGTCAGTATCTTGGCAAAAACTACACCATGAAGACAAAACAACACTCCAAGCAACTCTGCAAAAAGGTCATTAAAGCACAAGTCAGGAGATGCATACAAGAAAATTTTCAAGTCACTGAATTTCCTTTGGAATACAGTTAAGTCAGTCATCAAGAAATGGAAAGAATATGGCACAGCTATAAATCTGCCCAGAGCAAGCCGTCCTCAAAAACTGAGTGACTGTGCAAAAAAGAGACTAGTGAAGGAGGCTAGCAAGAGACCTATGACAACTCTGGAGGAGTTACAAGCTTCAGTGGCTGAGATGGGAGAGACTGTGCAGACAACAACTGTTGCCCGGGTGCTTCACCAGTCACAGCTCTATGGGAGAGTGGCAAAGAGAAAGCCACTGTTGAAAAAAACGCACACAAAGTCTTGGCTAAAGTTTGCCAGAAGGCTTGTGGGATACTCTGAGCTCAACTAGAAGAAGTTTTTCTAGTCTGATGAAACCAAAATTGAGCTTTGTGCCCATCAAACTAAACGCCATATTTGGCGCAAGTCAAACATTGCACGCCATCAAACACACACCATCCATGAAAGATGATGGTGGCTGCATCATACTATGAAGATGCTTAACTCCAGCAGACCCTGGAAGGCCTGTGGGGGTAAATATAGAGAGTAAAATGAATGTAGCAAAATACAGGGAAATCCTGGAGGAAAACTGAAACTTGGAAGATTTGTTTTCTAGCAAGACAAAAAACCCCAAGCACAAAGCCAAAGCTACAGAAGAATGGCTTCCAAACAATAAAGTTAATGTCCTGGAGTGGCCAAGTCAGGGCCCAGACCTCAATCCAATTGCGAATTTGTGGCTGTGTTTTAAAAGGGCTGTTTACACATGATCCTCATGCAATCTGAGAGAGCTTGCGCTGTTTTGTAAAGAAGAATGGGGAAAAATTGTAGTGTCCAGATGTGCAAAGCTGATCGAGACCTATCCACACAGTCAAAAGGCTGTAATTGCTGCCAAAGGTGCATCTAACACATACTGACTTGAAGTGGGAGTAATTATCCAATCAATTGTTTTGTGTATAATATTTGTAATCAATTCAGACAAATTTGTAGAAATTTGTTTTCACTTTGACACGAAAGAGTCTTTTTTGTTGATCAGTGTCAAAAAAAGCCGAATTAAATCCACCATGATTCAATATTGTATAGCAATAAAACATGAAAACTTCCGGGGGGGGGGGGGGGAGTGAATACTTTTTATAGGTTACATGGTCTGTACAACATTGTGGGCCAAAGGGCCTGTAGTGTGCTGTAGATTTCTATGTTCTATATAGGCACTGTATATACATGCATTCATTCCTACGTATGGCAGAATTAGTTTGTTTTCTTTCCGTCTCTTCCTCCCAAGTTCAAAGTAAAATTTATTATAAGTACATACATGTCACCACATACAATCCTGAGATTCTTTTTCTATGGGTCTACTAAGCAAATCTATAGAACAGTAACTGTAAACTGTAAACATCAGGAACTGTTAACTGAAAACAAAAATATAACAGAGTCTTTGAATGAGTGTAGCTATTCCCTTTTGTTCAAGTTTGAGGAGTAGTAACTGTTCTTGAACCTGGTGGTGCAAGTCCTGAGGCTCCTGTACCTTCTACCTGATGGCAGCAGCAAGAAAAGAGCATGGCCTGGGTGGTGAAGATCATTGATGATGGGTGCTGCTTTTCTGCAGCAATGTTTCATGTAGATGTGTTCAATGGTCGGGAGGGCTTTACCCGTGATGCACTGGGCTGAATCCACTACCTATTGTACAATTTTCTGCTGAAAGGCACTGGTGTTTCCATACCAGTCAGCACACTTTCCACCACACATCTATAGAAGTTTGCCAAGGTTTTCGATGACATGCTGAACCTCCGCAGACTCCTGAGGAAGTACAGGCATTGTAGTTTATTTTCTTCACAATAATTTTTATACGATGGGTCCAGGACAGGTCCTCTGAGATAGTGACACCTAGGAATTTAAAGTTACTGACCCTCTCCACCTCTGATCCTCTGATTACTGGATCATGGACTTCTGGTTTCCCTCTCTTAAAGTCTACAATCAGTTCCCTGGTCTTACTGACATTGAGTGAGAGGTTGTTGTTATTACACCACCCAGCCAAGTTTTCAATCTTCCCCCAGGCAATTAATCTGACCAACCATTTGTAGTTACCCCACCTCCGTCTATTACCTCAGTCACTGTAAAAAATTTTAACCACTTTTTATAATGATGTTTACATTTTAAATACATGCTGGTATTTATCTATTTATGCGAATTTTATTCCATATCCATACCTTACCCTCTAACTTTATTTTTAATATAATTCTTTATTCTTTGTAATTGATTAACATTGTCGTTACTAGTTGCATGTTGTGGCAACATAGCACAGGAAATTCCTAAAACATGTAGATGTATATGGCAAATAAAGTTGATCCTTGAATGTAGGAACAAAATGACAGAATGAAGGTCAGCTTCATTTGCACTGTTGGTGGTTACCTGTAGGCAAGGGCACAGGTGTCCTTGTATTCCTGTAGTTTCACGCACACCATGTTCAGGAATTGGTCAGAGTAGGCACTCAGGTCATGCATCAGGTTGACCAGGTCCTGCATCGATTTTTCCACCACCACGGTGCTCTACAGGGACAAAACAGTAACACCTCATTAAACAGCATAGATTTCATGAGGGAAAATGTAATAAATGACATATATTTCACGCTAAAATGTCTCTAAAAATAAATGAATTGTCATCCAAATCCTTGTGCTGAGGTAGTTAGTCATACCATCAGTGTTGGACGTTCAGCAGTCTCACTGTGACAAGCTGAAGGGCCAAGATGGAGTAGGTCAATGCTTTCCCATTATTTTCCACCTCAGCCCAGCCTCAAGTTGTTTAGAACTCACAAGTGCAGAGTCAATGACACAACCCTCTACGTTGTGAATCATTTTATCCAGCAGTCCATGGGAGAGTGAGATTTCCACAGTTTCTTATACCATAGGAAGCTACTCAGCTCATATTTGAATGCTGGCTCTCATGGCAATTGAGAAATCTCATTAACCTTAATTCCCCATTTATTTCTCTTCAATCTATTCACTCACCTTCTCCACCTCCCTTACCACCACCCCTCTCATATTCATTCATCAGTAACCCAACAATCGTAACGTATGCAGGAACCCAGAGCACTTGAGTCAAAGGGAAAACATGCAGACTCCACACAGATAATACCAGAGTTCCGAATGGAACCTGGGCTGCAGTGACTGTGAGATGGCTGTCCTACCATGCAACCAATGAGTCTGATTTCTACACTATTTATGAAGTGCTTATGATGCTACAACTTCCACAAGCTATTTAATAAACACAAAACCAAATAAAATGGATTTGATTTGTTAAGAAAAACATAACATTATTCATGTAATATTGTATATGTAAAATAATTAAATTTGGTTAAGAAAATATTTTGTACCTTACTCCATAACCTAAAAGGCACAGTGGATAGATTTTTTTGCTATTTATGTCAGTTATTAGATAGTTCTGATAAAATTTAAAATAAGAATTTTCCTTCAGTATCATTTTGTGAAGAAAATCTTGTTCAATATGAAGCACAAATTCACACCACTTCTTTACCGCATTCTACAACAAGACAGAAAGATCTCAGTGATACAATACGCTTGCAAAAAGAATGCTGATCAGCCCTTTGAAGTGCATCTGTTTAGAGTTTATAGTTCACGACCTCAGAGCATATATCATCTTAATTATTTCAGTATTCTTGCCTTCAACATCTAGTCTGGAAATCCATCCTTTAGTCATTGTACGTGATAAATCAAACCTTGAGTTGCTTTTTTTTAAAATCAGTTTTAACTGGTGCACTTTTGTTTGACTTCTCTACAGTAGACCATAACGTGCAGCATTACTGAAGCTAAAATTTTTCAGTATCTGTTGGATTAAAGATTAGCATTATTTGCCACATGTACATAGAAACATAAAGTGAAAGGACTCATTTGCATCAAATCAAATCAGTGAAGATTGTGCTGGGGGCAGCCTGTAAGTATTGACACTCTTCCTGTACCTACGTGGTATACCAACCCTAACCATACATCTTTGGAATGTAGGAGGAAACCGGGGCACCCGGAGGAAAGCCGCGATGTCACAGGGAGAATGCAGAATGCCTTATAGACTGATTAGTGATCACTGACATTGTAAAGAAATTGCACAACTACTCCGCTACCATGCCACCCAAGTTATTAGTATATACCCAATAACCTAAGTTATTAGAGCATGAATGTAAAGGATTATGTCATATTTAAATATTCACACAGAAACTAAAAGTTGAAAATCAGCTATTTTCCTTCAAAACATTTTTGTTTTCCCTCCTTCCAGCCAATTTTCTTGGACAACCTTCCTCTACTAGGCTACAAAACCCTGGGATTAATGTTATTCTGCCCCTGAATCCAATTCTGTTATATTTATTCACACACGGCATTCACCAAATATAAAACCCCGGCAAGTGTTCCTTGTGGAAACTGGAAACAGGAGATGCTGGGCAGCAGCAGGAAATTGTCAAAAAACATCTGGTTATCAGACTGGTGTTTGATTGCTGTGCTATTTAGTTACTCATGAGTATGAAACCACTCAACTATGAATGCCTCTCCAGTGAATTTAGTCTGCTTAAATAAAAACTGTGAAAGCTGTGCCAGATAATATTATGATAGGACACCACAAAAGAATGCTGATCACTTAATGAATACTTGGTTTCAAAACGGTCTATCATGGACTGGCCTGAGCTACGACCCACTTCCTCAGAGGAGAGCAGAAAACCAGAAACTACTTTATACTCTAGTGCAAGTATCTCAACTATAAACCTCGGGTAGAAAAGAAAATATAAATGACAGGGCACCATTCCAAAAGAGGCAGAGGAAGACCAGCATCCAAGTTTATATGTACATTGTTGAAAACAAATTGAGAAAATGGTTCAAGTGTATACAGGATTCCAGGCTTCAATAAAACAATACATAAAATACAAGAGCCAGGACAAAGAACATATGGTAAAAAAAATAGGTCTGGTCCGGAGGTTGAGATTCTAAATTGGAGAAAGACCAATTTTGATGGTATCGGAAATTATCTGTCAAGTGTGGATTGGGACGGGCTGTTTTCTGACAAAGGTGTACTTGGTAAGTGGGAGGCTTTCAAAAGTGAAATTTTGAGAATATAAAGCTTGTACGTGCCAGTCAGAATAAAAGGTGCATTGTAGAAGATGGTTTCCTCTCTGGCTGGAGGCCTGCAAGTAGTGGAGTGCCACAGAAATCGGTGCTAGGACCGTTATTGTTTGACATCTTTATCAATGATCTGGATGATAATGTGGTTAACTGGATAAGCAAATTTGAAGATGACATCAAGATTGACAGTGTAGTGGACAGCAAGAAAGACCATCGGAGCTTGCAGTGGGATCTGGACTATTTGGAAAATGGCAGATGGAATTTAATGCAGACAAGTGCAAGGTGTTGCACTTCGGTAAGACCATCCAGGGTAGGCCTTACACAGCCAACGGCAGGGCACTGGGGAGTGAGGAGATCTGAGAATATAGGTCCGTAATTCATTCACAGTGGCGGCATAGGTAGATAGTCATAAAGAAAGCTTTTGGCACATTGGTCTTCATAATTCAAAGTACTGAGTACAGGAGATGGGAAGTTATGTTGAAGTTGTATAAGGTGTTGGTGAGGCCCAATTTAGACTAATATGTGCAGTTTTGTTCAACTACCTACAGGAAAGTTGTAAATAAAGTTGAAAGAAACATAGAAACATAGAAAATCTACAGCACATTACAGGCCCTTCGGCCCACCAAGTTGTACCGACCATGTAACCTACATGAATACATGGAAAAAGTACAAAGAAAATTTACAAGAATGTTGCTGGGACTGGTGGATCTGAGTTAGACGGAAAGGTTAAATAGGTTAGGATTTTATTCCTTGAAATGTAAAAGATTGTGGGGAGATTTGATGAAAGAATACAAAAATTATGAGGGATTTAGATAGCGTAAATGCAAGTAGGCTTTTACCACTGAGGATGGGTGCGACTACAACTAGAGGTCACGGGTTAAGGGGGAAAGGTGAAAAGATTAAGGGGAACATGACGGTAAATTCCTTCACTCAGAGGGTTGTGAGAGGGTGGAACGAGCTGCCAGGGTCCATGCAAGCTTGATTTCAATGTTTAAGCGAAGTTTGGGTAGGTACATGGATGGTAGAGGTATGGAAGGTTATGGCAGTTTAAATGGTTTGGCTCTGACTAAATGGGCTGAAGGGTTTGTTTCTCTACCATACTTTTCTATGATTCCATGACATCACTGATTGAAGATATGAGCATCACAATTTAGAAAAGATACAAAGGGTTTAGAATGGAGCTGGAGATCCAAGAAGGCGGCGCGACGCAGCTTGCAGTGGCCACTCCGGAACTGATTATCTGTTATTTGTGAAGTGTGGTGCCGTGCGCAATCATAATCGATTGAAAACAGACGTGGAAGCACAGAGAAACATCGGGAAATTCCAGGAAGACCTTCTTTGTTGCTGCTGCAGCTTTGAGGTCCGGGGCTCTGCTGGGAAGAACAGGCCCCCAGTCCTCGGGGTCGCGTTGCCGATGGCCGTTGGCGGGGACGTCTTAATATGCTCAGCAGAGGATGGTGCTTGGAGAAGCTGTGCTGGAGGGGATGGTCGTCGGCTCGGAGGTTCGATGGACTCGGAGTCCTTTCGACGGACTCAGGTCGCTTTCGGTGTGTGCTGCGTCTGCGAGGCTGGTTTCGACGGAGCTTTCACTGTGTGCTGCCTCTGCGAGGCTGAGTCGGGCGGCGCCTTGGAAGTCCATAGCGAGGGAACTCACTTCTGCCGCCGGTGTGGGATGGTGAGTCTGTCGGGACCCTGGGGACTTGTGGAAACTGTGGTGATTTCTTTTGAACTTACAGTCCTTTAACATCTTGGACTATTTTTACTGTGCCCATAGTCTGTTTTTTTTAATCAATTATGCTATTGTTTGCACTGTTGTAACTATGTGGTTTTGTGCAGGTCTTGTAGCTTTAGTTTCTGGTCTTGTTTTTGTCTGGTGGATTTGGAGCTCCTTTCCGGGGAACGCGCTAGACGGTAACGTGATATTAATACGCAGCAGCCTCTCTGGACTCTGGATTGGGGATTGCCAAACGTTGCGTGGATTTCCTGGTGTAGTCTGTTTTGTCATATGCTTTTGTGATATCATTCTGGGGGAACGCTGTCTCATTTTTTAACTGCATTGCATTTGTGGTTTCTAAATGGCAATAAACTGAATCTGAATCTGAATATCAGATTTATAATTTTTTTTATTTAGAAATACAGTGCAAAATCATCCCTTTAAGCCACAGTACCCAGCAAACCCCAACAATCCTGATTTAACCCTAACATAATCAAGGGACATGAGATTTTACAATGACCAATTAACCTACTCGTTACATCTTTGGACTGTGGGAGGAAACTGGAGCACCTGGTGAAAACCACACAATCCATGGTAAGGACGTACAGAGACTCCTTACAAAGGACGCTGGGATTGAACTCCAAACTCTGAGGCTTCGAGCTATAATAGTGTTGCACTAACTGCTACACTGCGTGTTTAATAAAATGATTCCAGGGATAAGGGAATTTAGTTACGTGAATATGTGAAATACTTTCTTGGAATAGAGGAGATTGTGAAGGATATTGAAGAAGTAGAGAGGAAATGTTCCCATTGACAAAGGATCAAGACCTGAGGTACATTATGAAGGTGAGTGGCAAAAGAATCAAAAGCTGAATATCAAATTTTGTTAATGCAGTCTGAATTAGTCATGGAAGGGATCCAACTGTAGCATTCAGAAAGGAATTAGTCCTTAAAAGAAAAGCACTTACAGTTCTGTGGGATAGGGTGTAAAATGGGATGAGTACACATACTCTTACACTGAGCTGTTAAGGGCTTGGTGTGCCAAATGTCTTCTTTCTGTACCGTAACTACTCTGTACCGAATCTCACTGGTCCTCCTTGGAGAGGGATGAGTATTAGACCAGAAACAAAAATAATAATTGATACAATGTCTCTCAAAACCTCAAGGCACTTTGCAGTCAATGATTCACAACTGAAATATCGTCACAGTTGTAAGAAGTAATGTAATAAACTTGCACACAGTAAACCTCCACAAAATAAAAACAGTTGATTGTTGCCAGCCAATTTGTTTTCGCGCTGGTGGTGAATGAATACAAGGAAAAAGGTAAATTTGATTTCTTCTTGGTAAAATGCTGCACCAATGGTGTTAGTCTGGAATATGAGAAGGCTTTGAGAAAGAATAAGTGAACCAGCCACAGCAAAGTTATGAGAACTTAGTGTGAAATAAGAGTAGATAATGGTGAAAATGTATTTTCCTGGGGTAAGTGCAAATACCTACTGTCCTATTAAGTGGATAATGTATTATTTTGTTTTCTTCTCTACTTCATAACGTATTCTTCCTTATTTTTTTTGTATTTTATTCATGATATAATTCCAATAAAGTATTTTTTATAACTTTAATACATGTACAGTGCCTCATTTGTTTTCTGATATCTCCCACTGCTGAATCAGGAAAGAACAAATAACACATTTTAAAATATTTTTATTACAGTAAAAGAAAAAGAGACTTAAATATTGTCTACGATGAAAAAAGATCTGGTGCTTTACTGGTGTATATGGAAATAAACTCTTCTTGGGCTTCCAGCAGTTACAGATATTGATTATAACCAGCGTTTCGATGACAAACTCTGCCATCTTCATCAGGGATAATGCCTGGGCACGTGTAGCCTGGTGGTATTTATACCACATCGGCCATCCCTCCTGAATGGTTAGTACTCATCTCATCAGGTTTCTGCTCTCCCACCTTGCTTACCATTGAATTCCAGTTCTTACTTAGCGTGAGACCTTCATTTTTGTTAAAATTCTTTTCCACTAGTTTTACTTTTACTTTACCAGGTGGTCCCAAAAGTCACTGGCATGGCACAGTAGTTTTGTGATTTGAGCTTCCTTACAGGTTTGTGAATGATATGAATCCGGTATTTCTTCAGTACCCTGGCGATCCTTCCAGAAACCATGGAAATATAGGGAAGACAGTTTATGCGGGTCAAAGATCACCTGCGACCCAGGACAGCTGGCATTTAGAGAATTCCCTGTGAATGTGGAGCAGCAGATATTGGCCAGAAGGGATGCACAGTGGAAACCTGCATCATGGAGCACAGGAGGTGTATCCATTTGGGTTACCCAGAGAAATCAGCAGTAGCAGAACATTGCATTTGCAATGGTCATAGGACTGACTTCAACAGACTAGGAGTCATCCCTGATGAAGACGGCAGAGTTTGCCATCGTAACGACAGTTAAAATCAATATTGTACCTGGTTGGAAGCTCAAGAAGAGTTTATTGTCTGGGATATTTTGGATAACTTCCTTGCTTTTCTTTTATCTTTATACCAGAGAAAAAAGGTAAACACCTCATTTCAAGTTTGTTATCATTCAACCATAATCATGTATATGGCCAAATGAACACAAAAGGGTCTTTTAAGAGGGTCTTTTAAGAGGCTCTTGGATAGATACATGGAGCTTAGAAAAATAGAGGGCTATAGGTAACCCTAGGTAATTTCTAAAGTAACCACATGTTTGGCACAGCATTGTGGGCCGAAGGGTCTGTATTGTGTACAGGTTTTCTATGTTCCTCTGGACAAAGGTGCACAAGACGGTACATTTAAGTCACACACAACACAGAGAGAGAACTGCACTCGACTGGTACTTCAGTGAGGTTTCACTTAAAAGTTTTGAGCTTAAGTGTCTTAAGTGGAACATGAATGGTCTGAAATAATGAGAATAATTCCAACTGGCCCACAGGGAGAGGGAAGAAGCAAAACATTTACAAGTACCATAGGAAGTTGAAATTATGAAACTGTTGTATTTTTGGACATAGTTTATTTTAACTTGTAAATCTAAGCATCAGACATCCTGCACAGGTGAAATCTGCTGTTAGATGTTGCTACATGAATAGTTGATGAAAATATATCTACATGAGGAAGGTAGATATTTCCATGAGGAAGAAAGGATTAGAAAGTAGTGCTGATAATAGGAGGATGTGTGTGTGATGATAAACCACCACAGACTATAATTTTTGTTTCAATATAACCATTACATACAGCCTACTGCAACTTGCTTGTAAAGATAGAAAGTAGTTTTGCTATTGTCCCAGGAAGTTGTGGATTCAAGTGAACTGTCCAACAAAAATGTACACAGTAATTCAATTGAGTTGCTTTTGAGAGAGTTATGTTATTGAAAAAGTAACCAGTTCCTTTGCTTTTCATGTAGATTTGTGTAATGAAGCCTGCAGCAATTGCGCACCCAGTCTAGGAATGCCAGTATAAACAATGGTGGATTCTGCAGAGATCTGGAGCAGACTATAAGTAAAATCCCAATGTATTGCCACATCCCTCAGGCACCACTGGATAAAAGCTGTAAGTTTTTTTAATCAAATGTACCATAATTTGCAATGCAACCTCATCAACCTTTACTGAGGCGGGAGGAAAACCTCCATAATCCCAAATCTCCTCAAAATATAATTTTCTTATAAGTTTGAGGAGATTTGGCATGTCACCAAAAACTTTAGCAAATTTCTGCAGATGTACTGTGGAAAGCATTCTAACCAGTTGTATCCCCTCTGGTATGGTGGGACCACTGCACTGGATCAGATAAAAAATGCAGAGTGTTGTAAACTCAGCCAGCTCCAACATGGGCACTAGCACTCCCCAGCTGAAGATGTGTCGGTTGGTAGGTTAATTGGTCACTGTGAATTGTCCTATGATCAGGCTAGGGTTAAATTGGGGGTTGCTGGGCGGCGTGGCTCAAAGGTCAGAAGGTCCTAGTCCACGCTGTATCTCAATAAATAAATAAATAATCGAACAGATTCCAAGACATATGTCAGTGATAATAAACTTGATTCGAACTCTGATAATGTTTTAGACACACAGCACATGGAGATACTTCCATGTAGAATTTATATTCTTGCTGGCTATTCAGTTTACCTGTTGACAGATGGAAAAGATTAAGCGTTTGCTTGGTCTTAATTACAGTGGAGGTAACTGACCTTGCTCTCTTTGGCCATCTGCATTCTCCTAAATCTACAGTGATAGGTTTTGAAAACATTATTCATTTTCCTCCCACTCTGACAGGGCTTATTCAGCAGTGGCTAGCACTGACCCATGTTGGGCACTGTTCATTAAGGACTGGCCACAAATATATCAATCAATCTGTCAGCACAGAAAGCCGACATCCAAGTCAGTGTCTCAGAGGGGAGCGGCAATCGGTACCGATTTGTTCCACTTCAGCAGGTTTCACCTGTCTGCAGTACTGTACACAGTGTAATAATCCATTACTATGACAGGACCCCAACTGGTCCCAGGGCTTGATGTAATACACTTTTGTTGCTATCTCCAGCTACCATAAACTACAAAGAAATAAATATTGATTGTAGATCAACTGTAAACAGCAGGGGGCAGAAACCATTGATAAAATAAAAACGGCTGCAACAGCACAGAAATTAAACACAATAGATTTAACCTGAAGAGCACAGATGAGCAGATGACTCAATTAGATGAACAGAACTTGAACCACTTCCTAGTTATCCTCCACATATTCATCCTGGTCAAGGATGCATCAGAAAGGTTAAGGGAGAAGGCTGCAATTTTCATAAAAATTCCAAAGTGGGATTTATTTTAGGGATGTCAAAAAAACAATAAGTGAAATTACTACTTCATAAAGCTGCTTCATATTAGAGATCTGCTGAAGTGTAAAAGTAATACCTGACCCAAATCTAATTCAAGCACAGGCAACTGAAACCCTGACAAGACGAAGGACTTGTAATGTTTCTGATACCTGATCCATATTGAACCAACATGTACTCAGTATCACTAAGACCAAAGAACTGATTGTGGACTTCAGAAAGGGGAAGTCAAGGGAACACACGTTAATCCTTGTCACGGGATCGCAATGGAAAGGGTGTGCAGTTTCAAGTTCCTGGATGTCAACATCTCTGAAGATCTATCCTGGGCCTAACATATTAATGTAATTACAAAGACGATATTTCAGTAGGAGTTTGAGAAAATTTAGTATGTCACCAAAAACTCTCACAAATTTCTACAGATTATCCGGGACAGCATTCTAACTGATTGCATCACTGTCTGGTATGGAGGGTCCACTGCACCGGATCGGAAAGCTGCAAACTCAATCCGCTCCATTATGGGCACCAGCCTCCCCCCAGCATCAAGGACACCTTTAAAAGGAAATACCTCAAAAAGACAGCATCCATTTTAAGGATCTCTATCATCAGGTCATGACCTCTTCTCATTGTGACCACCAAAGAGATAGTTTAGGAGCCTGAAGACACACACTCAATGTTTCAGGAACAGGTTCTTTTGCTCCACTATCAGATATCTGAATGGACAATGAACCTATGAACACTACCTCACTATTTTTTTGTTCTCTTTTGCATGACTTATTTAATTATATATATTATTGTAATTTATAGTTTTAAATCAATATTATGTACTGCACTGTACTGTTGCTACAAAGCAATGAATTTCATGACATATGCCAGTGATATATTCAGGCCCTGTTAGGCTCAAGTGAAGGAGCCAGGTTTTATTTAAGTTATTAAATTACCTGGTCTAAACTTGTTGGAGTAGACACACAGAAATTGAACCTTTGGGTTGGGACTGATTAGCCAGTTCTGACACAATCAGGAAAGTGTGTTTTTTTTTAAGCTGTTGCATGCAATATTGAGTCCAACATTTGTGATTAGTATCCTTGCTAAGTGGAAGAAATTAGTACCATTTCCACTCCTTGCAGAGATACTCGATTGGGATTCTTCCGTCAATGCTTTTCACAAATTGGTGGAGAATGAAATGCGCAGTGGGTAATTACATTACAGAATTGGGGGACCCTGAGCTTCCACCTACCTCTGAATTTAATTCTCCATCCCACATCCACTGTGTCTTTGGCCTCTGACATTGCTCCAATGACTGCTCAATTTAAGCTGGAGATTGTTTGCTGAAATTTCACATTCAATAATTTCAGATATTCAGCTATTTGTTAGAAATAGCCAACTCTCATGTAACCTGAAGTAATTTCTTCTCTCTTTACATATGTTATTTGATGGTTTGGTTTCTCTGCTCTGTCCTCACCTATCTTCCTCTACTGGATATACCACTTCCACAGAGTTCTTCTGTTCTGATGAAAGGTTACAAATCTGAAACATTTCAAGGACTCTTCATCTCATGTTCTTAATATTGATTGATTATTTATTTATTGACTGATTGATCGATTACCTGATGGACCTCTAGTCCATCAAATAAAATGTACTTAATTATTTACCGTATTTATTATATTATATTTTTTCTCTTTCTGTATTTGCAGTTTGATGTCTTTTGTACACAGGTGTTTGTCCATCTTGTTGGGTGCAGGTGTTCATTACTTCTATTGTGTTTCCTTGTATTTACTGTGAAAACCCACAAGAAGATGAATCTTGGGGTTGTATATAGTGACATATATGCACTTTGATAACAAATTTACTTTGAACTTTAACTGTGTTTCTGATGTTCCCTGACAGGCATCTTCTGTTTATACTTCTACGTCACATCTTTGTCTTAGCCTTTAATGAGGTAATCTGTTATTGTGTTTCCAAAAGAAGCAGACCACAGCTTAAAGCAGTCAGGTCTGCTCCCACTCTGGCACTTATCCGCAGGACCTTCTGGGTGGGTCAGGTTCTAGCATGGTTGCCATTGGCTGGCAGTGATCTTCATGATGGACAAACATTGGCTAAGTCTCTGAAGCTGAACAACCAGACCCTGTGAAACTTTGACAGATGGTTAATACACATGTCCAGGAAAAAAATCAGTTGTTAGAACTCTTCAAATGTTTGCAAATACTACTGACAAATGCAAACACAGATAATGTAAAAATTAAAAATTAACATGTAAAAATAAATACAATTCTCAGAACATTTAAAGACAACTTTAAATTTTCTTTAAAATAGTTCAGCTATTTTAAAAAGTGTAAATATCTTGAAACTTGCTGACAGCCCTGGGTCAAATACTATCGTAAGAAATGAAGTTAGTGACCATGCTACAAATTCAATCTGGCACACATTCTGCCTACAAACTCCCCTTTATAATTGTGGGAAATTTTATGAAATTGGTGATATGCCACCAGATTCCATGAGCAATATGATGTCTGAGCACATCTGAAATGACAGCATATAGGATCTCTTGAGGATTTCAAGACTTCCCTGCTTATGTGACCGGGTCTCAAAAGTGTTTCTGATTGTCAACCTGGCTCTATCTTCAAAATAACTGTATTCCGTTGTATTGATAGCTAGTAAGTAGCTCCCCTCAAAACTAATCAACAAACTCCAAGACCTTGGCCTCAATACCACCTCATGCAATTGGATCCTGGACTTCCTCACTTGAAGACCCTGTTCAGTTTGGATTGGCAACAACATCACCTCCACGCTCTCCATCTGCACAGGTACACTACAAGGCTACGTGCTTAATCCCTTGCCTCTATTCGCTTTACACTTATGACTGTGTGGCTAAGCACAGCTCCAATGCTATATTCAAGTCTGCTGATGACACCACTGTCATAGGCCGAATCAAAGATGGTGATGAATTAGCATATAGGAGGAAGACTGGAAATCTGGCTGAGTAGTACCACAACAGCAACCTCTTACTCAATGTCAGCAAGACCAAGAAGCTGATTATAGACTTCAGGGGAAGGAAACCGTAAGTCCATGAGTCAGTCCTCATTGGAGGAACAGAGATGAAGAGGGTTAGCAACTTTAAATTCTTAAGTGTTATTATTTCAGAGGACCTGTCCTGGGCCCTGAAATTAGAAAGAAAGCAGGGCAGCACCTACTGCTTTAGCAGTTTGCGGAGATTAGGTCTGACATCTAAAACTCCGACAAACGTATAAAGATGTGCAGTGGAGAGTATATAGAAAGGCTGTGTCACAGCCTGGTATGGAAAATCCTTCAAAGAAGTAGTGGATACGGTCCAGTCCATCATGACTGACATCATCCCAACTATTGAGCACATCCACAGGAACAGCTGTTGCAGGAAAGCAGCATCCATCATCAGGGACCCCACCACCCATGACCAGCTCTTTTTCACTGCCGCCATCAGGATGAAGATACAAGAGCTTCATGGCTCACACCAATAGATTCAGGAACAGTTCAACTACCCTTCAATGATCAGGCTCTTGAACCAAGTGGAATAAATTCATTCAATTTCACTTGCCTATCTCATCATTGAAATGTCCCTACAACCACTTTCAAGGACTCTTCATCTCATGCTCTCAATATTTATGGACTATTTATAATAATAATAATAATAATAATAATTATTATTATTATTATTATTTCTTCTTTTTGTATTTGCACAGTTTGTTGCCTTTTGCACTCTGGTTGATCACCTTAGTTAGGCAGTATTTCATTGATTCTGTACAGTTATTCTTCTATAGATTTATTCAGTATGCCCACAAGAAAATGAACCTCAGGGTTGTATAAGGTGATATATATATAAAATAAAGTTTACTTTGAACTGTAGAGGCATGATGGGCTGAATATCCTCATTCTCTGTTGTGTGATTCTAATCTGGGAACACAAGCAAGGTTACTACTGCAATGGTGAAGCAAAAGTCACCCAGGAATAGGCAGAGGTTCCTCTTATTTCATTTCAGCACAAGGAGCTCATTTTACACTCATCTTTTAGTGGGTTTAGCAGCTGCATAATTTATTAAAGAAAAAACAGACTGGATGATGTCATGGTACAATCTGGAAGCAGCAGTGTGTGGCCTTAACAAATCAACTACTTTGTGCTTTATGCAAAAGAGAATTAGCTCCCTGGCCTTGAGCTGTTTACCTTCTCAGACAGATACTTAGAAGAGAGTAAAGATGCTGATCTTCTTGTTAATTTCACACTGTATCTTTGATCTCTCACACATTCAATTTCACGTTCAAGTTGACTGTATATATGTATACCATCAAACGAGACAACATTCCTCCTGGACCAAGGTGCAAAACACAGCACATATAACATATGCAACACAAAAAGTAATATTACTACAAATAAATTAACAAATAATAAGGTGCACTTACAAAACAATTTAAAAAGTAAACACCGTAATGTTATTGGCACTTCATATGGGATGAGACCTGAGTGGTGGCAGGGAATTGAGTAGTTTTAAGGCCTGGGGGAAGAAGCTGTTTCCCATCCTAACAGCCCTTGTCCGAATGTTCTGGTCGGGGGTCAAAGCGATTGTTGGATGAATGGGAGGAATCACTGACAATGTTAAGCGCCCTGTATATGTAGCACTCCTGATAAATATAAATTTCATCCGTAAAGATAAATCAAATATAAATTTAATCTACTCAGGAAACAGCAGATTCAAAACAAGGCTCGGGGCCTTCAAAGAATCATGGATATATGAAGAGCTAAAGTGTGGTTTCAGGCCCTTCAGCCTACTGAGTCCACACTGACCATCGAATGTCTCTTTACACTAATCCCGATATTTTCACAAATTCCTTCCATATTCATCAATCCACGGTGAAATTTACAGTTACCAATTAACCTCTGACCTGCATGTCCTTGGGAAGTGGGAGCAGGCCAGAGCACCGAGGGGAAAAAGTAGGCAGTCACAGGAGAATGTGCAAGTTGGATTCCACCCGGGTCTCTGGCACTGTCAGGCCACGGCTCTACTGGCTGGGCCTACTGTGCCTTCCTGCCTTCCAGCAGATATCGTTCCATTTCAATTTGATGGGCAATGCTATTCAACTGCCTACCACTAGGTATTTGGTTTCCTTATGCTTAGCACAACTGTTATACGGTGCCAGCGGTCACTGCTCAGAGTTCGATTCCCGCCACTGTTTGTAAGGAATTTGTACATTCTCAAAGTGACTATGTGGGCCCTGGTTTCCTCCTACATTCCAAAGATGTACAATTAGTGTTAGGCCTAGTAAATTGTAGGCACGCTATGTTGGTGAAGTAAGCACAGCAACGCTTGCAGGCTGCCCCCAGCACTTCACAAATGATGATGCAAATGATGCATTTTCGCTATACCTCTTGATGTACATGTGGCCCATAAAGATAATCTTTAATTTCAAAGCATTTTATTGCTTCACCTCACACTACCATTGTTGAACTCCTAACTGACAGCACACTGATGATGCATCCTCTTATGGTGATGATATGCTTGCAAGTAAACTGCCAAGATCGGAAAACAATTCAACCCCACAATCGACCACCCGAGCCACAGATTGTCCAAATAACTTCCAAAGCATTGTATTGCTTCACCACCCATTACCATTGCTGAACTCCCAATGGAAAATGTCATATTATCTGTAGAATCCTGCACATACAGACGTCATTAGCAATTGCCACAGACCATAGGATTGTTCTTTCTGTGTGGTTCTCATACAGTTCTTGGTGGTTAATTACATACCGGAACCTGGGAGAACAATGAGGTTTGGGACAAGTTTTAAAAAACTTTTAGTTTTCAGTAATGTGGGCATTCTTTTTAAAAAAGCTAGTTGACCTTTTTGATTTTAAAAACAAATTTGCAGGGTCAAGTGAGATAGGTGAGCAAAGCTGTCTAAATCAGCCAGAAACACAGGCATCAGGTATAACCTCTACAGCAGGTGATTGCTGAGATGACAGAAGCTAACATAAGGAAAGAGCATCACTGTCTGCACCACTGAATGTGTGAAGTGAATTTAATATGGACCAGGACAAAAATAAAAGATCACCCAGTCCACAGCTGAGATAGTCAGTCCTTGTGGGGAAAGTGCTAGGTTGATGCAGAGGGTTTGGCATCTGATGATGTTCTTGCATCTGGCGATGTCAGAAGGTCAGTGCTTCAGCAATTGGCAGACTACTTTCAGCCAACTGACCAGAAACATAGTTAAGTTCCAACTGTTGTTGTAAATGTCACTGGTGGGTCTAATTGTTCAGCCCAAGCTTTAAAAAATAATTCTGCACTAAAATCTGTGCAAGCCAATGCTGCGGGATTCTACTGGGAGGCAGACTAAATCAAGGTTGGATAAACATTATTCAATAAACATGGGAGATTATGCTCCGCCATGAGCCATATCAACCACCTTAAAGAGAAGGGATGTCCAGTAATACTCCACCTTCCTCTCATTGATGTAGTGCCTGAATTGGTTTCTTGTCATCATGTACTATGTTACATTCTAAGTAAATATTTTATCAAAGTATGTATATGTCACCAAATACTGCCCTGAGATTCATTTTCTTGCAGACATTCAGTGTAGAAATTTGAGAGTGTCAAGTGAGCAGAGTTGCTATTACTAAGAACAAGTTGCTTGGGAAACTGAAAGGTCTGAAGGTAGATAAATCACCTAGACTAGATGGACCACACCCCAGGGTTCTGAAGGAGGTGGCTGAAGAGATTATGGAGGCATTGAATCACTAGATCCTAGAATGGTTCCGGAGGAATGGAAAATTTAAAATGTCACTCCACTCTTCAAGAAGAAAATAAATGATAGGCCAGTTAGCCTAACATCATTGGTGGGAAGATGATGCAGTCCATTATTAAAAATGTGGTTTTGGAGTATGTGGAGGCACATGATACAATGGGCCAAGTTCAGAATGGTTTCCTTCAGGGAGAATCTAGCCTGACAAATCTGTTGGGCTTCTTTGAGGAAGTAACAGGAAAATAGTCAAACGAGAGTTGGTGGATGTGGTTCATTTGCATTTTCAGAAGGTCTTTGACAAGCTGCAGCACATGAGCCTGCTTAAAAAGGAATGAGCCCATGGTATTACAGTAAAGATACTAGCATAGACAGTCAGGAGGCAAAGATTGGGAATAAAGGGGGACTTACTTGGTTGGCTGCTGTTGATCAGTGGTGTTCTGCAGGGATTGGTATTGGGACCACTTCTTTTCATGTTATATATCAATGATTTGGATGAAGGAACTGATGGCTTTGTGACCAAGTTTGCAGACAATACGAAGACAGGTGGAAGGGCAAGTAGCATTGTGGAAGTAGCGAGTCTGCAGAAGGACTTAGACAGATTGAGAGAATGGGCAAAGTGACAGATGGAATATAGTGCAGGGAAGTGCAAAGTCATGCACATTGGTAGAAGGAATAAAGGTGTAGACTACTTTCTAAATGGGGAGAAAAATTCAAAAATCCAAGGTGTAAAGGGCTTGGGAGTCCTTAAAGGGAAACTTGCAGGTTGAATCGGTGGTAAGGAAGACAAATGCCATGTTAGCATTTATTTTGAGAGGACTAGAGTATAAAAATAAGGATGTAATGCTGAGGCTTTATAAGGCATTAGTTAGACTGCACTTAAAATGTTGTGAGCAGTTTTGGACCCCTTATTCTAAGAAAAGATGTGCTGGGATAGGAGAGGGTCCACAGGGGGTTCACCAGAATGATCCCAAGAATGAAAGGGTTAATATTTGAGGAGCATTTGATGGCTCTGGGTTTGTACTTACTGGAGTTTAGAAGGATGAGGGGGGCACCTCACTGAAACCTATCGAATATTGAAAGGCCTAGAGTGGATGTGGAGAGGATGCTTCCTATAATGGGTGAATCTAGGACCATGGCCTCAGAATAGAGGGATATCCATTTAGAAGAGAGATGAGGGGCAATTCCTTCAACCAGAGGGTGGTGAATTTGTGGAACTCATTGCCACGGATGGCCATGGAGGCCAAGTCATTCGATATATTTAAAGTGGAGGTTTATATGTTTTTGATTAGTCAGGGCATTATGGGGAGAAGCCAGGAGAACAGGGTTGAGAGGGATAATAAATCAGCCATGATGGAATGATGGAGCAGACTCGATGGGCTGAATGGACTCATTTTGTTCCTATGTCTTATGGTTGTGTTCAATGATCAGCACAGTATTGTGGTGAGTGAAGATGTCCATGCTGGTTCAGGAGCCTGGTGCTTGAAGGGTAATGACTGTTCCTGAACCTAGTGGGGCAGGAACTAAGGCTCCTGTACCTTCTTCCTGATGGTATTAGCGAGAAGACAGCATGGCCTGAATGGCGGGATTCCTTGATGAAATGATGGATGCTGCTTTCTTGTGGCAGAGCTCTTGAGCACATCTACATTTATACTGTGGAATGCCATGTACGCATAAAGCCACAAATTATCACAGAAAATATAATGAAAGAGGTCACTCGGTCCAACCAATCCATATGGTACTCAAGCTCCACATAAGCACCTAAAGAAAAGCTTGTTCCTACCAAGGCACCTTGCACCTCTTTGGGAACAGTAACACTAAAGTTAAAGATGGGATATTAGAATCAGAATGAGAATCAGAATCAAGTTTATTATCACCACTATATGACATGAAAGTTGTTAACTTAGCAGTTCAGTGCAATACATAAAATAGAAGAGCTATTGTGATATGTAATATTTAAAACAGCTGTTGGACAAATATCAGGCATTCAAACCTGTATATAAAATATGGGCTGAGTGCGGGCCAGTGGGACTAGGTGAGAGTATGCGTTCGGCACGGACTAGAAGGGCCAAGATGGCCTGTTTCCGTGCTGTAATTGTTATATGGTTATAAGAAAAAAACAAAATAAAATGATAATAATAATTATAAATAAATAAATCAATTATAGTATACGTATATTGAATAGGTTAAAAATCGTGCAAAAACCAGAAATAATATATATTTAAAAAGTGAGGTAGTGTCCAAGGGTTCAATGTCCATTTAGGAACTTAATGGCAGCGGGGCAGAATCTGTTCCTGAATTGCTGAGTGTGTGTCTTCAGGCCCAAACTAATGCTGCTCTAATTAGTAAATTAAGTGAACACTAAAAAATATTGTAAGCTATCTTGGATGTTTAAATATTTCAAAGACATTACATAAATGCATAATATTGGTGTAAACAAGTATTTTTCAAACATGAACTTATTTTCATTAAACCAGGTATACACTCATTGGTCACTTTATTAGGTATTGGAATGGAACCCAGTGTGATCTTCTGCTGCTGAAGTCTGTTCACTTCAAGGTGTGACATGTACAGAGTTGCTCTTCTACACACCACTGTTGTAACATTAGACTATTTGAATTAGTGTCACATTTCTGTCAACTTGAACCAATCTGGCCATTTTCCTCTGACCTCTCTCATTAATAAGGCATTTTCACCCACAGAAATAGCGCTCACTGGATTGTCGTGTGTGAAATTCCCAGGAGATTGGCAGTTTCTGAGATACTCAAACAACCCCAGCTGGCATCAATAATCATTCCATGACCAAAGTCATTTAGATCCCATTTCTACCCTATTCTTATGTCTGGTCTGAACAATAACTGAACATGCATGGTTTTATATATTGAATTGCTGCTATATGATTGGCTGATTAGATGTTTGCATTAATGAGCAGGTGTACAGGTGCACCTAATAAAAGTTGCCTCTGAGTATATATAATAACACAGTCAAAAAGAGAGCTAGAACATCAGTTTCCAAGCTTCAGTCAAATCCACGACTGAGCTGGGATATCAGTTTTTACTTCTTCCTTCCCAAGACATGGCCTTTTTCACCACAGAATATAGTAATTCACACTGCCGGCTCCCACCTTAAAGCATCCTGGTTTATACTACTATGTCCTACTTTGGAGAAATTTAGCAACTCTTTACTTGGGGAACAGAGCATAATATCAGCATTTCCTACATTGGAGTACTTTACAAGTCTTTCCCACTGGAATGCCTTGTTTTGCACTTGTTATTTTCCACTTCAAAGTATTTTATTTCTCGGCCATCTCCAGCTTTAGAGCAATGTGCAAAGTACTGTACTGCCGTCACTCACCATGAAGTACCTTGTTTCAAAAAAACAGGTCTCCTCTATCTGGAACATCTGCTTCCTACCTCTCACCATGGTATGCTTTGAAAGCATGATGACTAGATAACTTACTTGAATCATATATCCAGCTCGGTGCACAACAAAGGGTTTGTTTGCAAGGCTGTTTCATGTCATTAAAGTGATAATTAATTGGCATATACTTAAAAGGATTGTTCTTTATTAACCTCCCTTCCCAAATAAAAAGTAGGTCCTTTGTAATGTTTAGATTGCACAGGTTTGAATGTCTGATATTTGTCCAACAGCTGTTTTAGAACATTACATATCACAAACATTGCAGCGGCTGCCGTAAGCTTTCAGCAGTGTGGCTGAGATGAATGCTGCAATGCTGAAGCAGGTAGTAAAAACAGCCATTAAATATAAATGGCTGTCCACAGCTCCTTAATCGTAAGTCACAGTAGTTTTAAAACATATTTTAAAGATGTTGTAAACTTTTAATCTACAGCTCCAGACATTCTCTGTTCACCACATAAGCTGATGAAAGGAAATGAATTCGGACTTGCACCCAATTGAAACACAACAGTACAGCAAGATGTTGCTCTTGAAGAAACAATTCTATTTTGATTGTATAGAAGGCTGAATTCCAGGAACAGCTGGTTCTAGAAAGATTGAGAGCAAATTGTTTGGGCTGTGAAGGGTGGGTGGGGGCTAGGGTCTACGGGGAACCATGAATGAAGAGTGAAACCCACCACGGTTTCGAATGCCACTGAGGATTCATGTTTACATAAACTCCTTTAAAACGCTGCAGACCATTTAATAGGTAGGTAATACATTCAGGAGCTATTATTTTGCTGGATCTGATTTGAACCCAGAAGAGTCCTACTTACAACCAGAGAAATTATAACAATTAAGGAAAGAAATAATTGTCAAGATGCTGGAAGAGGTGCATTTCCACAGAAGGCAGTGCATCACCATTCACCCATACTGTAGGGTTTTATTTTAATATATCAGAAGTTTATATATTTATATTGTACTCAAAAAATTAATGAAGCAGAGAAGCAAATTGCTTAAAATGTCCTTCAAATTAAAAGGGGTCATCAATAGGACAGGCATCAACACTTGCACTACATACACATCACCTAGTGTCACTTTATGTAGCGTATACACAACCAGTCTATGTACTATATATGAATTACTTGTACATTGTGTTTTGTATGATTGCTTTAATATTTATATTTATTGTGCTTTTTTTGTTTTTATTGCATTCTTTATGCTATTGTGTTTTTTAACTTGCATCAGATCTGGAGTAACAGTAATCTTGTTCTCCTTTACACTCATGCACTGAAGAGTGACAATAAACTATTTTGACCTTGATCTTGATCTTGAATTTTCAGTGTTTGCATTTAACTTCACACTGTGAGAGCTAATGTGAATGCCTTGTATTCACCTGGGCAGTGGGAGAATTGTACAGAATGGGCTAGAAATAAATCCACAAATTAAAAGTAAATCTAAGTATTTCCCCCAGATTACAAATGATAACTATTCAGTGCAGTAAAGAGCAGAAGTTTGCCGATTTGCAACTGCCGCATTCAACCCAACACCAATGTTGTAGTCTCCTAAGTGGCAGTGATTCTCCTGTGTGGTTTGGAGACGTAGATAATTTACAGCAGGCATCTCGAAGTAACAGAGAAGTACTGACAATATTGTCTCTGATTATTTTCCAAACTTGCTAGAAAGACATGAGGATCAATGTTAATGTCTCTCTCAGGCTGACATTCTCAAATCAAAACATGGACAAAACTCTACCATATCTACACAGTGGACCACATTGTGATATGTTTGACACCAAATTGCCAAAACATGTTCTCAATTTTAAACACTAACGGGGGGGGGGGGGGGGGGGGGAGCAGAAAATAGCTTCAAGGTCGTATTCAAAGGTACCTTAAAAAAGTGCTTTGGCACTAACTTATGGCAGACTCTATCCTAAGACATTGAAATTAGAAGCATTTTGAAAAACACTGGGTATATTGGTATCTAGAGGAAGCTGGGGGAACACATGCAAATAGTCCGAGCAGAGAAAAGAGCATTCATCAGCTAACGCAAGTTCAGTCCTGCCGAAGGGTTTCAGCCCAAAACGTCAAGTGCACTTTTTTCCATAGATGCTGCCTGGCCTGCTGAGTTCCTCCAGCATTTTGTGTGTGTTGCTCAGATGTCCAGCATCTGCAGATTTTCTCTTGGTTGTGATTCAACAGCTGAGATCACCAATCTATCTTTCCATACATCACCTGCCCCAAATACACTAGGCACTACAGCTCTCACAAGGGGTTCAACTGCTGGCTTAAGACCACAGAATTTAAGTGGCTGAAGATTATCCTTTCCTTGAAAAATCACTGAAGAAGTGTGGCAGAATCAATTGCTACATCCTTAGGCTTTGGAACCGGGGGAAATAATTACAACAAAATTTTTTACTTCTGCTTGCCATCAATAAACTGTTATTGAAAATTCATCTACTGTGAGTAAATGCAGGTGGTTTATTTTAACTAAATTTTAATATATTAAATATCCTTAATCTCTTGTCCTTGGAGGAACTGCAGAGAACTGCAAGTTCCTATGGTATGGTTTTCTAGAAAATAACAGTCAAGAGTGGAGTGGAGAAAATCAGAGGGCCAGCAAATACCTTGGGATTGGACTACATGGAGAGCCGTATGAGAGACAGCCCTTCGTTTAGACATGGGCATATTTTTAATGAACTGTTGGATGCTTCATGAGTAATAAAGGTCTCCACGCCGTGCCAAAAAAGTGCAAGAAAGAAACTGAAGATTGATGTTGTGTTGTAAAAACTGCAGGGATAGCCTGGATAGGATGAGATTTCAGGTTCACAGGAGTTAATGAAATGGGTCAAATGCTTTTCCATTAATTCTCATTGACTGGGATTTTAGCTGAGAGGAGCAGGTGAAAATGCTTAACCTTTTGCAGTCTGTGGAACCTAGTATTTGTACAGATTTATTTTTAAATACAACAGCCAGTGCTGCAATCATGCCAGTGCACCCCTCTCCATCTCTATATACTGTGAAAGGGAGCAATCTTTCTTTGTTACTTGATTACACATGCAATAATTGGATACTGGTGACTGAAGATTGCACAGCTTTACAAATTAAGGGTGTTGTAAAGAAACTGCAGACTACAACATGGGCCTCACATGTTCACCAGAATCCTAAGATCAGATCATGGCCCATAAATCACTGGGAGCATCCAGTATAGTTGATCCAGGCCATGCGTATTCCTCTTTGGGCTGTTGCTGTCTCTGGTAGAGAGCAATGAAATATTGCCTACAATGGCTATTACAAAATTGCGAGGTAGAACCTTCAATTAATTTCAGGTTGTAAAGGACAGAAGGGCAGAGAAAGAAGGAGGTGCTCACTAACAATTCTGGACCATATTTTGCAATTACTGCACCAGGAAATATGCAACTGACAATAAAGGCAATGAAATTATTGTGTTGGTTGAGGGGGGAACACTAGTTGATTCCTTCAATAGCACTTAGGGAATTCTAATGTTGAAACATGTTTTATGTTGCACCATAAGGATTGGGTGAAGCATGTTTAGATGTTTAATTAATTTTGTGGAAACTGTAAATTGTGTAAATTTTGATAACTGTAAACCATTACCTAATGTAGTTGCCTATGAATAGGATCCTGTAGAGTAGTTTATTTATTTATTTCTTATTTATTTAGAGATAGAGAGCTGAACAAACCCTTCTGGACCAACAAGTTTTTTTTCATTAAACAAAATATACTTTATTCAAAAATAAATTATATACAATAAATTCAATGACTTTCAATCCTTTACAACTGTTTCATTGCTGTCTTTACATTTTCACATTTTTCGCCACCCATGTTGCACTCTGTTATTCCATATTTACATATACTTGTTTAGGGGTATACACCCCGCCCCCCCCACCCCTCAACTCCCGCGGGAGAAGAACCCTAGACTGTGGTCCTTCCCCACCGGGCCCTTGTGGTGGCTGCACCAAGTTTGAGTGCATCCCTCAGCACATACTCCTGCAGCCGAGAATGTGCCAGTCGGCAGCATTCCCCCACGGACATCTCCATGTGCTGGCAGACCATCAAGTTTCGGGCCGACCAAAGAGCGTCTTTCACCGAGTTGATGATCTGCCAGCCACACCGGATGTTGGTCTCGGTGTGCGTCCCCGGGAACAGCCCGTAGATCAGAGAGTCCTCTGTTGCGCAGCTGCTGGGGATGAACCTCGACACTGTCCCTTCCATCCTCCTCCACACCTTCTCCGCGAACCCACAGTGTGCAAAGAGGTGGGTCACTGACTCCTCCTCACTGCAGTCCTCCCGTGGGCAGAGGGGTGTGGAGACGATGTTCCGGGCGTACAGGAGGGATCGGACTGGGAGGGCCCCTCTCACCGCCAGCCAGGCGAGGTCCACACTTGCACTGCCCAGCAACCCACCTTCTTAACTCTAGCCTAATCACAGGAAAATTTACCAATTAACTTACAAACTGGTACACCTTTGGACTGTGGGAGGAAATGGAGCATCTGGAGAAAACACACGCATTCCATAGGGAGAACGTACAAACTCCTTACAGGGAACGCTGGAATTGACCTCCAAACTCCAAATCAGCTGTACCAGCCTTGCTCTAACCACTACACTGCATGTTACATATTGTGTGAAATGCAATTAAGGATTATTAATGACAAGCTCCTTTTTACTCTCCTTCCCTCCTTCACTACATGAAAATACCTCCAAGGTCCAAAGGATGGATTCTCTGCACTGAAGTGCAATGAAGTATTTTGGAAATTCATGATCTGCCACGCCACCATATATATTTAAATTAATTTCAATAACACTTCTTCTCTTTGCAGACTTCTAGCTATTCATCTTGAACTGGGAGATCAGTTATATGTCATAGCTATCATTACAGTTTGCATTATTTTAAGTCAATCAGCCACAGTGAGGTCAGTTAACAGTATAACCCGCAGTAGGACTCCTGCTAATTTTCCCATTCTCTTGGCTAGATGTTAAATACTCAGCATTCAAGGAGAGATGAGAATAAAGTTATTCTGAGCCACGTTTCCACCAGGTGGCACTATACACTATTTGATAGTTTGAGATAGCTTATTTTTAATTAACCACAGTTTTATTCTACAAAGGAATTTGGTGGTGTGGTGGAAAAATGACTTAAGGGATAAGGAATGGAATACTCTTACAGTTTTGGCATCATACTCTGCCACACTAGGCAGATACAATAAAGTCCTTTCAACAAAACTCCAACCCCGGATGAACGAGAATCAGGGGAAGAACTGTCCTCTGCTTCCAGTAATCACAAATGAAAATGCCTGTAATTGTTGGAGGGGACTCTTCAAAACTGCAGTAGATGATAACCTGTTTCTGGGGAATGTCGCTTAGGACTGAACATCTCCAGCTACTTCATCAATGACCTTCTCCTCATTATAGTGATCATTAATGGAGAGTGTGTGGAGCAGGTTAAGACCTACAAGTATCTGGGAGTACAGTTGGACGAGAAGCTGGACTGGACTGCCAACACAGATGCCTTGTGCAGGAAGGCACAGAGTCGACTGTACTTCCTTAGAAGGTTGGCGTCATTCAATGTCTGCAGTGAGATGCTGAAGATGTTCTATAGGTCAGTTGTTGAGAGCGCCCTCTTCTTTGTGGTGGCGTGTTGGGGAGGAAGCATTAAGAAGAAGGACGCCTCACGTCTTAATAAGCTGATAAGGAAGGCGGGCTCTGTCGTGGGCAAAGTATTGGAGAGTTTAACATCGGTAGCTGAGCGAAGGGCGCTGAGTAGGCTACGGTCAATTATGGAAAACCCTGAACATCCTCTACATAGCACCATCCAGAGACAGAGAAGCAGTTTCAGCGACAGGTTACTGTCGATGCAATGCTCCTCAGACAGGATGAAGAGGTCAATACTCCCCAATGCCATTAGGCTTTACAATTCAACTGCCAGGACTTAAGAACTTTTTAAAGCTATTATTAATGCTTTTTGAGCTAGTGATTTAGATGCATATCATATTATTACTGAGTTAAGTATTGTATTGTATGTAATGAGTTTTTGCTACAACAAGTGTACGGGACATTGGAAAAAATGCTGAATTTCCCCATGGGGATGAATAAAGTATCTATCTATCTAATGGAAACATTTTCACTTGATTGAACAATTCTATGAGCAACCTTCATCAAAGTGAAGCAGTCTCCCCCCAAATGCAGTGAGTTCTGCACATCAGCTCTGCTTCGACTAACGAGAAGGAAGCAGCTTTTGCATTTGACTGCCTCCAATAAGAAATTGAAAAGCTGCATCCCTTTGAAATTCAAAGCACAGACATCGCCGGACCTTCACAATCAACATTCTAATCAGAAACATGATTGGATCAGTCAAATAAATGCTGTAGCTGGAACAGCAAATTCAAGATAATGTTTCTGCCGTGCGTGACTTGCTTCTTTACTTTCCAATGTTTTCACAACAACCATGAGGCACAACAGTAATCCGATTGAATACAGTCCCTGTGCCTAAAAGAGTGCAACTCCAACAGAATTTAATAAGATTAACACTCCTTGAACAGCATATATTCTCCATCTTCAACCACCAGAAATATTTACTTTGTCTTTTAGCAACACAGCAAGGACTCTTTGACTGCATCTCATGAATCTCTCATTTCTATCACCTAGGATAAGACTAGCAGCTATGTTGGAATACTGGCACCTCCAGGTTACACATCATGGTAACTTGGGAGTGTATTGCCAATCATTCATAACGCTGGATGAGGGGGGGGCGGGGGGGAATCTCATTGAAACCTTTCAAATGCTGAAAGGCCTAGACAGAGTAGATGTGGAAAGGATGTTTCCCATGGTGGGAGAGTCTAGGACAAGATGGCACAGCCTCAGGATTGGGCGGCCTTTCAAATCAGAGATGCGGAGAAATTTCTTTAGCCAAAGGGTGGTGAATTTGTGGAATTTGTTGCCACATGCAGCTGTGGAGGCAAGCTGGGTGTATTTAAGGCAGCAATTGATAGGTTCTTGATTGGGCAGGGCAACAAAGGTAACGGGGAGAAGGCCGGGAACTGGGGTTGAGGAGGAGATCGAAAAAAAGGATCAGCCATAATTAAGTGGCAGAGCAGACTCAATGGACCAGATGGCCTAATTCTGCTACTATGTCTTATGGTCTAAGTAGAAGGGTAGGTAGTTTTGAGGAAGAACAGAGGCTATAGAAGGACTTAAGACAGATTAAGTGAATGAACAAAGTAATGGCAGATAGAACACAAGTGTCGTGAAGTGTATGGTCCTTCACTTAGGTAGAAGAAATAAAAGGATTGACTATTTTCTAAATACAGAAAAAAATACAAAAACCTGAGATGCAAAAGGACTTGGGTGTCCTTGTGCGGGGTTCTATAAAGGATAATTTGCAGGTTGAGTGTGTGGTGAGGAAGGCAAGTGCAATATTAGCATTTATTTCGAGAGGACTAGAATATAAAAATAAGGATGTAATGTTCAAACTTTCTAAAGCACTGGTGAGGCCTCACTTGATATTGTAAGCAGGTTTGGGCCCTTTATCTGAGAAAGGATCTGCTGAAACTGATTGAAATTTCAAAGGAGGTTCATCAAAATGATTCCAGGATTGAATGGCTTGTCATATGAAGAGTGCCTGATAGCTCTGGGCCTGTTTTCACTGGAATTTAGAAGAATGAGGGGTGACCTCATTGATATCTATTGAATGATGAAAGGCCTTGATAGAGCGGATGTGGATAGAATGTTTCCTATGGTGGGAGAATCTAAGATCAGAGGACATAGCCTCAGAATAGAGGGGCATCCTTTTAGAATGGAGATGAGGAGGTATTTCTATAGCCTGAGGGTGGTGAACCTGTGGACTTTTTGCCACAGGCAGTTGTGGAGGCCAAGTCTCTATGTACATTTAAGGCAAAGATTGATAGATTCTTGATTGGTTAGGCCATGAAGGAATATGGGGAGAAGGCAGGAGATTGGGACCAAGAGGAAAATTGGATCAGTCATGGTCGAATGGTGGAGCATATTTAATGGGCCAAATGGCCTAATTCTGCTCCTATATCTTATGGTGTTATAATAGGAATGAGCGTAGGTCTCTCAGATCCTTGAGCTATCTTGTCAATCAACCTGAACTCTAATTTCCATGTGTCAGCTCCTCAGAGCTCTGTTTCCTGATCTTTCAAAAAATTATGGTTTTCCTCTTTCGATACACTGAATTATGCGAATCCACACACTCTAGGGTAGAGTCATCATCCTCTGTGTCAAATCACTGCACGCCTCAGTTTTAAATTACTACTATTCTTGTAACTAGATCCACTCATTATTGAGTCTCCCACAGAGGGAGGCATCTCAGAATCTATCATAAGAGCACAATTAGGCCATCCAGCCCATTAAGTCTGCTCTGCCATTCCATCATGGCTGATTTTACTTTCTATCCTGCCATGACCCCTTGAGATATGATACATTTCAATATGATCACTCGGTATTCAGGTTAATAAAGTGGATATAGATGTAATTTATAATTTATTTGTCTGGTATAGATACACCAATGTCCTTATATGGAAAAGCCACAAAAATTTTGGATATGGCACAGTCTTTCACGGGTAAAGCCCTTTCCACCATTGAACACATCTATACAGAGTGCTGTCACAGGAAAGCACTATCCACCACTGAGGACCCACACCATCTAGGCCATGCTCCCATTTTGCTGCTGCTATCAGGAAGAAGGTACAGGAGCCTCAAGATGTAGACCACCTGGTCAGGAACAGTTATTACCACTCAACCATCAGGCTCTTGAATTAGAGGGTATAACTTCATTCAATTTCAATTGCCCCATCAATGAACTATTCCCACAACCAATGGACTCACTTTCAAGGACTTTTTATTTCATGTTCTCAATATTTATTGCTTGTTTGTTTGTTTCTTTGTTTGTTTACTTTTTTCTATTTCCTTTTGTATTTGCATACATTGTTGTTTTTTGTTTTGCAAATTGGTTGTCCATCCTGTTGCATCTTTCACTGTGTGTGGTCTTTCATTGATTCTATTGTGTTTCTTGTAATACTGTGATTGCCCACAAGAAAATGAATCTCAGGGCTGTACATGGTGATATATTTGTACTTTGTTCATAAATTTACTTTGGACTTTGAACTTCCTTTGCTGCCCATGGCATCAGTGGTGATCATCTGCTCATCTATTTCTCTGTTACAAACTCCAATGATTGACATTGCAAACTTTGACTCATTATAATAGCTATAGGAGTAGAATTAGGCCATTTGGCCCATTGAGTTTACTCAGCCATTCCATCATGGTTAATTTATTAGCCCTCTCAACTCCATTCTCCTGCCTTTTGCCACCCTTCCTAATCAAGAACCCATCAACCTCTACTTTAAACATATTACCAATGACTTAGCTGTCAGGGCAATGAATTCCAGAAATTCACCACCCTCTGGATAAAGAAATTTCTCCTCATCTCTGTTCTAAAGGGATGCCCTTCTATTCTGAGGCTATGCCCTCTGGTCCTAGACCCACCCACTATAGGAAACATCCTCTCCACATCCATTCTATCTGAGCCTCCATCAAATGATCATCCAAAGTCATGGAATTTGTAAGCTGTATTTGACAGTTATTATTTGCAGTATTGTGCAATACCTGGAGAACATCCAAGGGAGAGTCAGCAGTGGGGGGAGATCTTGTAGAAAGCTCTCCATTCAGAAAGGACCACAGAGTACATATAGCATCATGGTAAAATCTAATAGACATTTGTAAATTAGATTCTTCAGTTTGTAAAAGGAAAGAACTCAGGTAAATTTGCTCCTAGCCAGACATTAACAGACAGCAGATTGTCTAATAATATCCTCTTCCACATGGATGGAAATCTGCCACAGTTTGCTTTTACTTTTGGGACATGTAGTTGAGGTCTGTTGGCACCTCTGGCAATATGATCTCATCTCAGTGACTGAGTTCCTTGTTTCATAATTATAAATTGAATTGATGAAGCACCTTGCCCAGTGACACCATTTGCAAAGTAGTCACGGGAAGGAAATCTGAAAGTCAATCATAAAAGATTAAAGGATATACCTGCAGTGTTGATATGTGAAACTAGATCCCGAAGAATTGCATGGCAGAGATGTCAAAATGGTTACCACAACCAGCTCAAATACCAACATCGTCACTGAAATTTTCTCAATATTCTATGCTCTGTTTGACCAAAGTTCCACGTGGTAGGTTGGTTCAGAAGGTTAGATCACATGAGGTCCAGGGTGTGCTGGCCAACTGTATACAAAAATTGGCTTGGTGGAAGGAGGCACCAGGTAGTAGTGGAGAGTTGTTTCTCAAAGGCCTTTGACCAATGGTATGCTGCAGGGATTGGTGCTCAGTCCACTGTTGTTTGTCAGATATATTCATGATTTGGATAATATGTGTTATGGTGGACAGTGAAGAAAATTGTCTAAGGTTGCAATGGGAGCTAGATCAACTTGGAAGGTGGGCTAAAGAATGGCAGATGGAAATTAACTCGTGGAAAGTGATGCATTTTGGGGAGATAAACCAGGACAGTACATACACAGAGAATAACAGGGCCCAGGGGAATGTTAAAGACCTCGGGGTACAAGAACAGTTCCCTGAAAGTGGCAACGCTAGTAGACAAGGTGGTGAAGAAGGCATATGGCACGTTTGCCTTCATCAGACAGCACACTGAGTATAAGAGTTGGGGTGTCATGTTACAGCTGTACAAGCGGCTTTATAAGGCATTGGTGAGGTCTCACCTTGAATATTGTGAACAGTTTTGGACCCCTCATCTTAGTAAAGATATGCTGGCATTGGAGAAGGTTCAAAGGAGGTTCACGAGGACGACTCCAGAAATAAAGGGTTATCATACATTTGATGGCTCTGGGTCTGTACTTGCTGGAATTCAGAAGGATGGGGGGGGGGGTGCAGATGGCCTAATTCTGCTCCTATGTCTTATGGTCTTATAGTTTTATGTTGCTGAGATGCATCTGAAAAATTGCATCCAGTGCTAGACTCCATTTAGGAAGGAGAGGGTGCAGAAAAGGTTCACGTGGATGTTGCTAAGACTGGAGGACTGTTTTCTCCGGAGTGAAGGAGACTGAAGTGTGACCTCTAAGAGTTTTATAAAATCTTGAGGGGCTCAGATAAGATAGATTGTTACAATCTGTGCACGTCCCTGCGGGAAACATTCCTTCTTGAGTAGTCTATTGTCATATTCTAGAACTGCTCCATTAGCCAAGGGTTATGATTGTGTATTGGTGAGACATCCTTGTTGAGACTCAATGGCCCTCAGACTAGATAAGTAAATACAGTTCACACATGACTGTTGTGGAAATATGGAAATCTCTCCCCTAAACTGAGAGGCATGAAGGGCTAAGGTCTGGGTGCAGGTAGATGGGATGAGGCAGAAAACCCAGCCAGCATGGACTAGATGGACGAAAGGGCCTGTTTTCTGTGTTGCAGAGTTCTATGACTCTAAAATTGCTGTTGATGCTAGAGATTGTGAAAATTTCAAAGAAAGGTCTGACAGAATTTTGCTAGGCAAGGACATGAAGGGCTATGCAACAGATGAACTTGAAAAAGATAAAATGTCACCTGTTCTTGGGATCTCCAAGCAGTATAGTGACACGGTGTAAAAACTGGAACAGACTGTGCCACAGCATGGCAGAATGCTAATTCAGTTCACAGTGTGCAGGCTGATATCAGACTTGTCATTGTGCAGAGTCGCTGAGCAGTCACAAGCCACTTCCTTACAGGATACAGAGGGAATTTTAAATCAAGAGATGTCCTTCTTTGATAAGAGGTCTCCTCCCAGAACATTTAATCCACTTTTCCTCTTTTCATATACCAGTTGTGCATATTCTGCTGTGCATTTTCATTTTCGAGAATGTAATGGTCTTGTGGTTACAGAGCAGCATACAAAGATGTCTAGGAATTTGTTGCCAGCATGCTATGTTCAATTGACAATAACATGTGGCATAGAAAGGCTAGACGCAGTATCACAAGGTTGTCAGCAGCAGTAAATAAACAGCTTACAGGAAATCCATGTTGTTGTTCACTATTCAGGACTTAGCTGGGCGCAGAACTAGATTAAGTTTTGAACATATTGTATTGCACAACTTTATAGCCTCTTTTATTTCCACTTTAACCTCAACTTATTGAATTACTTTCTCCTGTACACGCATGAACAAATATATTGATCCCTGTGATATACTGGTAATATCATTGATAGCTTTAAGGCCTAACTCTCATAAATGTAACGGATTTGAGATGGAACTGAAAATGCTAATCATGAAAAGCAGAAGAAATGCTTGAATTCTAAAACATCCTCCTGCTGTCATTATATTGGAAATTTGTCTATTAGTATTCCTGCATTAAATTTCTCAGTGTTACTTCCAGCATTTTTTGTTTGGACTAATACCCAGGCAAATAATTTAATCCTATGAGATGTGATTTTCTTCCAACCATTTAGTCACAGAATTATAGAATTATTACAATACAGCAGTCATTCAGTTTATTAACTGTATGCTGCTTTGTACTCTTGCAATCTGATTAGTGCCACTCACGTGCTTTTTCTCAGTAGTCCTGTAAGTTATTCTTTGTGAAGTGCCTATCCAATTCTTTTTTGAAAACGCTGATCGATTCCATTCAATGAAAGTGTTCATTTCTCACAACAAACTACTTGCCTTAGAGACGGTCAATGATATCTTGTGTGAAATATGAAAAGCATTACCAACAGAATGCTCAAACCCTTACATGCATTTGAAAACACATGTACAACCATAACCATAAAACACAGGAGCAGAATTAGGCCACTTGGCCCATCAAGTCTGCTTTGCCATTCCATCATGGCTGATTTATGATCCCTCTCAACCCCATTCTCCTTCCTTCTCCCTGTAACCTTTGACACCCTGACTAATCAAGAACCTGCTTTAAATATACTAAATGACTTGGTCTGTGGCAATGAATTCCACAGATTTACCTCAGCTCCGTTCTAAAGAGAAGTCCTTCTATTCAACAATTTGTGCACAAATATCTCCAGTAGAGTATCTTTCTTCTTGCACCCCCTTATACAGACAAAAAAATCTTTCGACCCGCCATCCTCACCAGAAATGAAGCTATTTCAGGCAGATATTGAAAGAAGAATTTAAGTTTTCAATGGAAGGTTCAGTTCTGAAATCTGGATTGTGGATTCAGTGCATTTGTAGCCATATGTTCAATCTATTGCACAGAGGAAGAAGGTCTCAGTAGTTAAACAAAATGGCTTAAAAATAAATTTAATGAGCCGGTTTTGAAATACTTTGGTTCTGCAGGTACTCATTTGTTGTAACATCTCACTGAAAGTATTTTACTGCAGAACTTTTCAATAGAAATCATTTGCTCCAAGGTTTAACAAGACAAAAATGTTCCTATGTGGAAAAACATCAGAAGTTCTAAGCACATAAGTATTTTTTGAATTATTTATGGAGTAGTCTCAAATTGTGTCTATCCATTTAGACTATTCAAACTGAATTTCACATCGGAAAGTCACTCTTGTGGAAATGAATATTTCTCTCTCTTCTCAATAGTTTCTCAATGCCAAAGAAACAAGTAATCATAGATTTTCAAATAAAATGATTTTTAAATGTAATCCTTGAGGTGCAGTTTTAAGTTGATGACCTCAACTAAAAAGAATAAATTTACTGACATCATCAGAGGTGACATGCATTAAATGGAATGCTGTTTTAAAATCTTCTGATTTCCACCTAGAAACTAGTCCAGGTTGTATGTTTTCCACTTTATGAAGCATCTCATAGTGCTCCAAAGCACATGAGGAAATTCTGGAATGCCATCATTGGTGTACTTCAGTCACAAAGCTAGCAATGCAACAATAACCCGATTAAGGTCTAAACAATGTCTAACACAATGAGTGAATTGGGAAGCCTTGTTAGCGTAGCATTTAAGGCAAGACTTTTACAGCTCAGAGCGCCGAAGTTCGGAGTTCAATTCCGACACTGTGGCTTGGTGGGCCACAACGGCCTGCCTCTGCTGTATCTCTAAATACAGCAAATAAGTAAATGAAATTTGCATGCTCTTCTTTTAATAACACCTATAGATCTTGTAGATTGGTTTTAAATGATGGAAAAAGCTTCAAAGAGTCTGGGAACAAGAAGAAGGCAGAGCAGAGTAATGATGGTGCTAAATGGTGACTCCTTTGCTTGCATCTTCAGAAACAGCTCTATTTCCACATTTAATATCTTTATTTTTCCCTTTCAGAGTTCTTTGGAAGACCCTGACCTGGAATTACCCGCTGACTATGGTTCTTTGCGGAAATGGGACTTGCTCTTGGGGTTTCATAACCGGCCGTTGTTGTTCGGCATGCCAAGGGCTCGGCCTAAGCACTTGGCTTGGCTTTGGAAGCCTAGGATCTCGGGGGTTCTGGAGAGGGGCGGATCGAGGGTCGGTGTCACGGCAGGAGACCCATGTGTCATCGGGGGATTCGGAATATCTGCGGCTGTGTGCTCAGAGACTTGTGATCGTGATCTTTGGGCACAGAGCTCAAAAAACAGCGATGTGGCGGACTTTTAACATCGCAAACCAGCAAGTTGTTTGTTATGTCTCCTCGCCTGCTGTGAAAACGGAGACACCTCTTTCTCCCTCATTAGGGAGAGAGAGAACCTGTGGTATGTCGAATGTCGGATAAACAATGAAGTCTTTGGGGAAACTGCGAGTCTGTGTCGCTGTTGCTTTGCTCACGCTTGAGTGCTCGGTGGTGGGTGCCGATGCTTTTGTTTGCTGGTGGGGGGGGGGGGGCGACTGTTCCTTGCTGCGGCTTAAGTGCGGGAGGGGGACTTTAGGGTTCCAACATTTGACTGTTGTTCATTTTTTGGGGCACTCCTCTGTTTTTGTGGATGGTTGTAAAGAAAAAGCATTTCAGGACGTATATTGTATACACTCCTCTGGCATTAAATTGAACCTTTGAACAGAAGTTTCTGTCCACTCAATTCAAACTGACCACCAACTGGTGCTTTCACTCATCCTAATTTAATTCTTCCAACTTCCCCATGCTGCTACACCCCTCACCACCTCAGATTTAATTGTTCATCTACACACTTGGGACAATTTACCTATAAAACCAGATGAGGGAGGAGACTACAGCAACTGGAGGAAACCCACTTGGTCAGAGGCACAATATGTAAACTGCATACAGAAAGCACTAGAAGCTGAGATTGAACCGGGATCTCTGGTACTGCAAGATCCAGGTTCTACTTGCTATACCACTGCACATCATTAAATTTGCAACACTCAACACCCAATTATCAATTGAATTGTGAAATGGTTTACTGGTATTCATTGGTTGTGAATACCTCAAGTTCTTCTCCAGTCAATGCTGTTAAACAAATCTGTAACTTCAGCCTCATCTCAAATATACAGCATCTCATTATTTTTTGTTGTTGTTCCTTTCCATACCTTGTGCCACATCAGGTGGCAACATTGCTGTTTCTTTAGTATTTGTCTTGATGAGGCTGAGTTGCTAGCATGACACCCAAGCCAGCACGGAGCATGCAAGGAGCTGGCCAGATTTGAACCTGGGACCACTCAGCTGAAAGTCTGGTATTGATGCCACTATATCATCGGTCAGCTAATTATTTCCCAAAATGAAAATTAATTCAAATTTAAACAATTTCCAATTTTCATCCTAAATTGATGTGAAAATTAGAAGAAATATCAATTGACAACTGCGTTTCATTACTACTTTGACTTCATTTTCACTATGTTCAAATACATTCAATGCATGAAGATGATTCCTCTTTGCTTAGTGCTTTTCTTCTCGAGCATTTTGCCCAATTTATCTTTCCTTAGTCCCTGACTCATGATTTTCAGATCAACATGACTAAAACCTGATCTATTAGTTCCATTATTGCACTTCAGCATTTCCAATATCAAAATATAATGATGCTGCTGTGATTGGTATTATTCTGTGCTCAAGCATTCTGATTATTTATCAGCCTAGGCTCATGACTAAGTCAAGCTTGGCCTCAAGCACAACTGACAGAGCCTTGTGCTATGACAAGAAATGGCCTTCATTAAATCTGTGAAGTTACTATTCCCCTCTTACACACCTTAATTCAGGATAAACACATTGATTGGCATTCATTTCTTCTTGGAACCATTCTATATTATGTTGGAGTAATTTTACATCAGTTTTGCCATTGTGTCCTGGTTTCATTAGTTGCCAATGTGAATCTTCCTTTGGTTCTGCAGATTCTTATACAAAAGCAGCATACATCATCAAAAATCCCCACTATCCAGGCCTTCCCCTCTTCTTGCTACAGATGGCAGGAGGTCTAGAAGCCTCAGGTCCCACACATCCAGGTTCAGCAACAAACCGTTAGGCTCCTGAACCAGTGTAGATAACTTCAATCACTACAACTCTGAATTGATTCTACAACCAAGAGACTCACTTTCAAAGGCTGATCACGACTCTTTTTCTCAGTATCTTTTATATTTGCAGTTTGTCTTCTTTTGCACATTTGATATTTGTCAGTACTTGTTTATGTATAGTTTTTTGTGAAATCCTATTGTATTTCTTTTTTCCTGTCAAAGCCTAAAAATGAATCTCATTGTTTCATATGATGATATATATGTACTTTGATAATAGATTTATTTTGAACTTTGAATGAAAAGTAAAATCTGTTCAATAGTCATCATATCCTGTTATGTTACTGGATTTTCTTCTTTCAATTGCTCCCTACAGAATAATAATTGCACTCCCTATTTAGCTCACATGTGAAATAAGACCATAAGACATAGTCACATTAGGCCATTCAGCCCATTGAGTCTGCTCTACGATTTCATCATGCCTGATCCATTTCCCCCTCAGTCCTATTCTCCTGCCTTTTCCTCATAAGTTTTCACACCTTACTAATCAAGAACATATCAACTTTTGCTTTAAGCACACACAGTGATCTGGCCTTCACAGTCACCTGTGGCAATGAATTCCACAGGTTCACCACCCTCTGGCAAAATGAATTCCTCCTCACTTCTGTTTTAAATGGATGTCCTTCTACAGGCTGTGCATTCTGGTCCTAGATGCCACTCTAAGAAACATCTGCTCCACTCATCCAAGCCTTTCAACATTCAATAAATTTCACAGATATCCCCCTCCTTCATTATTCTTCTAAATTCCAGCGAGCATTGGTGCAGTCTTTCATTGATTATGGTTGTTATTCTATTATGGATCTAATAAGTATGCCCATAAGGAAATGATTCTCAAGGTTGTATAAATATATGTACTTTGATAATAAATTTATTTTGAACTTCTGAACTTCAAAGACTCAGAGCTGTCAGTTGCTCCTCACATGATAAGCCTTTCACTTCTGGAATCATCCTTGTGAACCTCCTCTGATATTTGAGAAGCATTTTCATTCATTCACAGGATGTGGATGTTGCTGCACATACAATCATTAATTGCTACTGAACTGGAGAAGCAGTTAAGTGTTAATCAGATTGGTGAGCCTACAGTGACACACAGGCTAAACCAAATTTGATGACAGTTTTCCCTTTTTGAAGAACATTAGTCAATTAGATTTGTTTTTACAGAAACATTATTTCAGTGCTATTGCTTCAGGGACTAACTTCAATTCCAGATTTATTAATCAGCTCCATTGTGGGTACTATCCTCCGTAGTATCTAAGACATCTTCAAGGAGCGGTGCCTGAGTAAGGCAGTGTCCCTTAAGGACCCCCAGCACCCAGGGCGTGCCCTCTTCTCATTGTTACCATCAGGAAGGAGGTACAGAAGCCTGAAGGCACACACTCAGTGATTCAATAACAGCTTCTTGCTCTTTGCCATCCAATTTCTGAATAGACATTGAACTCATGAACACTACCTCTCTTTTTAAAATTATTATTTCTGTTTTTGCACTATTTTTAATTTTACTATTTGATATACATATATATGTACTTACTATAATGATTTATTTATTTTTCCTATATTTATTATGTATTGCATTGTGCTGCTGCCGCTACATTAACAGGTTTCATGACATATGCTGGAGATATTAAACCTGAATTCTGATTATTTAATTTACTTAGTTTGCACTTCCCCAATTGCCATGGTGGGATCTGAACTTGTGTCTCAAGATTGGTGGTTTAGTAATGAAATTCACAAAAAAAACACAGATGCTGGAAATCCAAAATAAAGAGAAAGAAAATGAGAATTTGTGAAAAGAGAAACAGAGTCCGCATTTCAGGATGAAGACCCTTCAGCATATGTTAACTGTGTCTGTTTCCACAGAGACCTGCTGAGTGCTTACAAATTTTTCAACTTAAATAGTTTAGGAATCTGGATACTCTTCCTGTAATTTAAAAGTTATGCCACAGTTCTTTATCACCTTAAAGAAACTTTCTTTTTTTTACAGTGACTTTAGGCCAGAGCAAAGAAAATCATAGGCAATGGAATGATTTTTATTTTTATTTGGAGATGCAGCATGGTAACAGGTCCTTCCGGCCCAATGAACCTGAGCTGTCCAATAACACCATGTAACCAATTAATGTACTAACTTGTACATCTTTGGAAAATGGAAGGAAGCCCGAGCACCCAGAGCAAACCCACATGGTTATAGGGAGAATTTACAAACTCCTTACAGACAGTGGCAGAACTGAACCTGGACACTGGCAGCGTAATCACATTATGCTAACCCACTATGCTACTGTGCTGCCCCATAAATATGCTGCCTTGTTGCGTCATCCTCCCTTTAGATTGCTTCTTCCTCTTTCGGATGAACCGGTCCTGCGCATTCTGAATTACACTGAGGAAATCCAGCCATTGCTGCTGTACTGTCATCCCTGCTACTGTCCCCCTCCTACCAACTTTGGCAGGCTCCTTTCTCATGCCTGTGTAGTCACTTTTACTCAGCTGTAATTCCAATATATCCAGTTTTAGCTTCCTCCCTCTCAAACTGCAGGGTGAATTCTATCATATTATGATCACTGCTTCCTAAGAGTTCCTTTACTTTAAGATCCCTAACAGAGAAAACAGATAATCTACTTGTTTACTATCCCAGTTGTATGAAATGTTGGCAGCTAATTTGTAAATATCAATGTCCATATTGTGACAACAACCAGATTATCTGCTTTCTTTGATAGCTCAGGGATAAATATTTAAGTAAGGCACCAGAATTTCCCTGATTTCCTTTGAAATCATGCTATTGAGTTTCTAAATCCACCTGAGAGGGAAAACATACTTGATTATGGTGCTGTAGCTCCTTATAGTAACAATGAATGAAACAAATCTGGTCTTTATTTCAAAAACAGAAGAAGCATCACAACATCAGCACTATTAGTAAAATAATAGATTATTAATATTAAAAATGAGAAATAATATATTTTGCTCTGCTTGTTGCTCAGCATAATTCCTCAAAGCAGAGTTAAAGGTGAATACAAAACTGTTCTATTGAGCGAACAAGTAAACAATACAACTAAATTGACTGGATTAATGAAATATATAAAAGTTATGTGTAACGTTCAAAAAATGCAATGCAGATTATTTTATTCCTTGTCCATCACCCAGCTTGTACAACCAACATGTTTTGGTTACCTGTGGTATATATTTAGTGGCCACTTTATTTGGTACCTCCTGTACCTAATAAAGTACCACACAGTGTATACTTGTGGTCTTTTGGTGCTGTAGCCCATCCACTCCAGGTTTCATTACGTTACGCATTCAGAGATGCTCTACCGTACACCCTTTTGCAATGCGTGTTTTTTTGAGTTCCTGTTGCCTTCCTATGAGCTTGAACCAGTTTGGTCATTCTCCTCTGACCTCTCTCATGAACAAGTCATTTTTACCCACAGAACTGCCACCCACTGGATGCTCTTTGTTTTTCACACATTCACTGTAAACTTTAGAGCAAGGGTTCACAACCTGGGGTTCACAGACACTTTGCTTAATGGTATAGGTCCATGGCATAAGAAGGGTTGGGAATCGCTGCTGTGCATTAAAAGCCCAGGAGATCAGCATTTTCTGTGATACTCAAACCACCCCATCTGGCACTAATAATTATTCCATGGTCAAAATCACTTAGATCACATTTCTTCCCCATTCTGATGTTTGGTCTGAACAACAACTGAACTTCTTGACCATGTCTGCGTGCTTTTGTGCATTGAAGGCTACCTCATGATTGGCTGATTAGATACTTGCATTAACAAGCAGGTGTACGGGTGTACCTAATAAAATGGCCATTGAGTTATTATGGTAGTTACGAGCAGTTTCAAGGCCGTTAGTTTATTCCTGTGCTCATATATGAGGTAGTTTACATTATATATTATTATTCCCAAGGTCTAACAGTGCAACGTTTGCAGCTCCTGCTCATGAAGTGATGAAAAACTTTGCTTCAGGTGATCATTTAAATTTGACAGCCATGCTCAATCATAGTAGGCATTCTAGAGATTAAGTCTGTCACTTCAGTGGGATGGCCTGTAACCACCACTCAATTATCAATTGCACAGATGCTCTTAACATTTTTAAGGATGAGAATAGGCCTTAGTACTGGACTGGATTTTGCGAGGTGCTTATCAGACTAAGGAGATGCAATTAGTGGTCATTTTATTGGGTAATAAAGTGGACATTGAGTGTATGTTCATGGTTTTCTGCTGCTGTAGCCCATCCACTTCAAAATTCAACATGTAGTACATTCAAGAGATGCTCTTCTGCACAACACTGTTGTAACATCTGGTTATTTGAGTTACTGTCACCTTCCTGTCAACGTGAACCAGTCTGGCCATTCTCCTCTGCCCTCTCTCATTAACAAGGCATTTTCACCCAGAACTGCCGCTCACTGGATGTTTGTTTTTCACCATTCTCTGTAAACTCTAAAGACTGTTGTGTGTAAAAATCCCAGGAGATCAGCAGTTTGCTAGATACTCAAACCACCCTGTCTGGTACCAACAATTATTCCACGGTCAAAGTTACTTAGATCACACTTCTCCCCCATTATGATGTTTGCTTTGGACAACTGAATCTGTTGGCCAGGTCTGCATGCTCTTATGCATTGATTTGCTGACACATGATTGGTTGATTAGAATTTGGAATTAATGAAGATTAAAGATTAAATTAATAAAGATGTACCTAATAAAGTGGTCACTGAGTGTTTGTGCTTTCAGTTCAGAAGGTTGACAAATTCATATGCACTTTGTACTGGACTACGAGAAGCTCCGTGAAAACACCAATGGAAAATGAATATCACCTTAAAAAAGTAAATAACTGTAAACTATGACAGTATGAACAAAACTTAATCCAAATCACCTGTATTGCACCACAACTGCAACATTTAATAAACAATTTATTTAAATGTAACATTGTAAGATTCTTACATTGGGAGCAGAATTTCCTAACGGTGGACTCACTAGTCACCTATTCAGTATTTCCACATTAACTCTTAACTGCTCTTTCAACAGCAATATCCTCAGTTAGGTTAAGTGAAATCTCTTTAGTTAGAATTTGCAAGGCCTCCTGGCTGTAAATGCTGTCATATGGCCAAGCTGGAACAAGAACCTCTTACAGAAATGATGAGGAATGGCGAATAACTCTGCAACTCTCACAAAATGCTGGTGGAACGCAGCAGGCCAGGCAGCATCTATAGGAAGAAGTACAGTCGACGTTTCGGGCCGAGACGTTGACTGTACTTCTCCCTATAGATGCTGCCTGGCCTGCTGTGTTCCACCAGCATTTTGTGTCTGTTGCTTGATTTTCCAGCCTCTGCAGATTTCCTCGTGAATGACTCTGCAAACTTAGCCAGCTCTTGAACTTGCCAAAAGCATTCAGAACCTAGAAGTTTTAGCAACAAAACCAGTGTTTCAAAAACTGAAAACAAAGAGTACTTAAGTAGAGGCAGGTCATGTAAATATGCAACTGTCTAAAACTTAATTTTCTTTCTTGCTTGTATTATTTTTCATTAACAGAATGGAGCTATCAGTCTTGCACTGGACTTAATCCACCATAGGATGAGTAAGCAAGTTCCCTGGTTTTGGTGCTATGGATTTTAGTGTTTGACTCCATGGTGGAGAGCAGTCAGTGAAGCTCAGTGGAGACCCATCAGGAAGACCAGAGTATGCCAACACTAAATTGGAGGGTGGTTATACATGGAAAAGTTGGCATTTTGTAGAAAATTCAAGTCATTATAACAACTCCCACACTATTGCTTCCTTATGAAACACTACAAATAATGTCAAATTGAATCTATTTTAACAATGTGTCATCAGCAGAAAGCTTCATGATCCCTTAACCTCATAACTTAATTCTTTGAATTTATGTATCATATGCAAAAACTGCTTTATTCTCTCTGTCCAAGACCTTCCAAATTTGTGATGCTCAGGATTGTCTGTATTACTCCAGTGCTGCTATAATTAGATCTCTGTAGCACTGCATGATTTCTAACTCGATATGCCAGGATTACTCTGACCCTTAACATGTAGTCATTTAAATGCATAGGCCCAATTCTCTCTGGACCTTCACTGCTTTTATCTTTTTGCCATTCAGAAAGAACTTTTAGTTCCAAAATGGATAACCTTATATTTGCTGACAGTGAAATCCATTCGCCACGGTTTTACTCATTTACTTAATTTCCTTGCATTTATTTGTAATTTAATGAACATACATATTCTTCTTTCGATGGCATCCGCATACATAAATGCATTAAATGGTTGACATTAAGCAGAACATTTGACATGCTGTCAATTACATTGCCACTCAACCACAGTTCTAATCAATAATTTGCATTTAATTCTATAAGCCTTAAATGTCAAAATCAATTACCTATGAGGGATTTGATCAAATGCATTTGCTGTTATTATAACTGCTAATGCATCTAATATCCCCCCATAAAACTACCCTTCGTTCACTACGTATTTACCAAAGCTTCTCATGTACACAGATAATGTCTTAACAAATACTTTTTACTACACGATTATATTCTTACTTCTCTTAATTTTCCAGTGAAGTTGTAGTTCAAGTTCAATTGTCATTCAACCGTACACATGTATATAGTGAAACGAAGCCGTGCTCTTCCGGGGCCAAATTGCAATACAGTCACACGTAGCACACACAGTTATGATAGTACATACAGTCACAAAAAATAATCAGCCTCTCCACTCATTGAAGTGATTTCATTATTAATCACAATGACTGATCCTTTCCCAAAACCATTTTCCTTTTATTTCCTATAGACCTTCTACCCTGCTAAATTTAGCACTTAGTCTTGACAGTCTTGCAGGTATGCCTCGGAAATGAATACTTTATCATACGTCCCTGGTTGAATCTGTACTTCATTGTATTTATAGAAAGAATGGTGACCACACATGCAAACTGCTTCATCTGCTCTTAATGGATTGCTCTCAGCTTTCTTTTTTCCTTCTTCTGGTTTAATTACTGCACATATTTCGGCTTTCCATTTACCTGCAGTGCCTCAAGCACAATTCTGGATCATTACTCGTTCCTCTTCCATTTTGTTGCTTTAGAATGCTTATTTCTGCAGCTTTTCTCAACTAAACACTTTGCTGCCCATTCCTCCGTCAAACTACGTAGGAGTGGGTTAATGCTTCTGCGAGTTTGAGTTTTCTCTGAGCTCTTGACATTCTCCAAAATCTGAGCTTGCCAGCTCTGATATAATTTGAACCCCAAAGTGGACTAGAATTTCTGGATTCTCTCCCACTCTTACAAGCTGGCACCATACAAATATGGAATTATCAATCTTGTATAATTTCCCTTGTAAATGAATTCAATACAACCATAGTATTGCGCTTTCCTTCTCCTCCCTCCTCCATTACCCTCCACTGCTGAACACCTGAATCTTACCTTCTCTACACCCTAACCCTACAAGGCCCCACAGACAGGTTCTGATCAGGTACATTTTTTGGGGAACTGCACTGGACCAGAACTGCAGTCAGAGATAAGCTGCACTGATCCCGCCAAACATCCAGCACCTAGACCAGTGGATTTACCCACTGAAGCTATGCCACAGTAAACATGGGATAGGAATGTTAACTACATTCATTTCAGTGAAAAACATGTGCAAGGAAGAAAAGTAGCTTTTAGACAGTTTACATTTTCCAATTAATTGTCTTTACTCAAGTACTTTTAATTGCTTTTCATGTTATGGTTGGTCTATTTTGGCACTACACGCAATTCCATTATAATCACTTAATTCTATACAAAATTCCAAAAACGTGCTGTCCAAGCTTCTCTGATCCATAAAAACTGTCACCTTTCCATCAGGCCTTGATTTTGTGTTGTTATAAATTGTTCCAGTTTACTTTCTGTTTATGGTTTAATACAACAGAGACTTGACTTTTAGAATGCTTGTCTGAAAAGCCTGAAAGCCAAACTCCCTTCACTGCACCCTTAAGCTTCTGTTCCTACCCATCCTTTAAATTGCTTCTTAAAACATAGCTAGTTCAATGCTTTAGGTCACTTGTCAGATTTCTGTGGTTTGCTATCAACATTATTTTAGTCATGAGGCAGGACTCGACTCAGTCTGGTTCATTGTCTGTGTTCCCATCCACATCAATGTAATTCCCACAACTGCACAAACTTCTGGAAACCATGGGCCCAATAAATCTTTAGACTTCACTGGCAAGGACTTTGAACTGCATCTCTGTTGATCAGAGGCATTTTAACACCTTGAAAGAATTTAAATAAAATAAAAAAAAGAAAAAAAACTACTTACAATACCTTTGCATGTTGGATATTAATTAAACAGCAAAGATATATCATCTGAACTACTAATCAACACATCTTTTAAATTAAGGTCAATGACTCCTGTTGTGTATTTAATATTTAAGGAGTATTTGAGCAATACTGTAAATATATTGTTTGATTAAGCATTCTTGTTTACATAATTCATTATAGGTTATATGTAAGAAATACGTGAATGGCATACGGCATTATACCACAACGTCACATGTGCGCATATCACTAAAGAAACTAAACATACGCACCCTGGCTCACGTGCTTTTCTTTGGATTAGTTTTTGGAATTAGAAAGCCTAAGTGGCGATGACGGAAATTTTAAAACAACCCCAAGATGACTGACTATAAAGTGCAGCAATATGTTTGAGTTTAAAAAAAACAAGTGCAGCACCTTTTTTTTTCGAAAAGGGAGAGAGACGTTAGAGTTAAAAAAAACACTATGTATCTTTGCAATGGGAGAAGTTTGAGTTAAAAAATGTCAGAAAATGGATGAAATGCAGATGCTCATAAACAATGAGTACTGGGTGATAATAATACTGTAATAATTTTTAAAAAAAGCAAAAATAGCTGGCTGCATCGGAAAGATAGATGCAGTCACTTGCCTGGTAGATAATTGGGTGATGCATACTTAATGAATTGAGCTGTATTTTGAAGCAAATGAAACGGCCAATGAAAAGTGAATGCCAAAGTCATTGAGTGCAATAGGTGGAAGAACATACAGTTTGCTTTGAAGTTTAACTGCTCCAACTTAACCAGCTGAAATGAGTTTTGCTAATATTGTGAATATAATGCAGAAACATTTTGAACCCGAACCATCACTCATTGCAGAATGCTTCAGGATTCATAAGAGGAATTGAACGGATAGGGAATCCATTTTGACTTAGGTGACTGAATCGAAGAAACTCTTCAAGCATTGTCAGTTCAGTAATGGGCTTAATGATGCACTGAGAGATTGTTTTGTTTGTGGAATCTTACAAGAAAGTATAATTACTGAACCTTAATTCACATTTAAAAGAGCAGTTGAAATCAGTGTATTGATGGAAACAGCAGCCAGAGATGTAATTGAGTTGCAGTCAGGAATAAAAGTGAGCATGAAAAAAATTGCAATGCCTAAAAAGAACCTGTTTGGCTAAACAACTTCTGTTATCATTGTGGTAGGGGCTCACATACATCATGTCAATGCAGGATTAAAGGTGAAACCTGCAGAAAATGCAACACAATAGGACACATGTTGGACAGACAAAAATAAATGGACTAGACAGGGAAAAGTTAGGGTTAGGTTCTGCCAGTTGTTCTTTTGTGCAGGTTTAGATCATAAAACCATAAGACATTGGATTATAATTAGGTCACATGGCACATTGAGTCTGCTCCGCCATTCCAACATGGCTGATTTATTTTCCCTCTCAATACCATTCTCCTGCCTTCTTCCTGTAACCTTAGGTGCCCTACCTAACTAACCAAGAACTCATCAATGTCTGCTTAGAATATACTCAATGAGGACCTCCAGTGTCGTCCATGGCAATGGATTCCATAGATTCACCATCTCATCTCTAAATGGATATCTCTCTATTCTCACGCTGTACCCACTGATCCTAGACTCATCCACAATATGAAACATCCACTCCACATCCATTCTGTCTAGGTCTTTTAGTATTCAGTATTTTTGATGAGATTCCCCTCATTCTTCTAAACCCCAGTAAGTACAGCCTCAGAGCCATCAAATGCTCTTCATATGTTAACCGTTTAATTCCTGGAATCAGTCTTGTGAACCTCTTCTGGACACTCACCAATGCCAGCACATCTCTTCTTAGATAGGGGCCCAAAACTGCTAACAATACTCTCTGTGGTCTGAACAATGCCTTATAAAACCGTAGCATCTCATCCTTGCTATTATACTCTAATCCTTTCAAAATGATTGATAACATTGCATTTGCCTTCCTTACAACTGACTTAACCTGCAAGTTAAACTTTGAGGGAATCCTGCACAAGGATTCACAAGTCCTCCGAATTTTGAATTTTCTCTGTGTTTAGGAAATAGTCTTCACCTTTATTCCTCCTACCAAAATGCATGACCATATACTTCCCCACACTATATTCCACCTGCCACCTCTTTGCCCATACTTCCAATCTGCCCAAGTCCATCTACAGACTCCCTGCTTCCTTAATACTCCCTGCCTCTCCATCTGTCTTTGTATTATCTGCAAACTCTGTCACAAAGCCATCAATTTCAACATCCAAATCGTTCATGTATAACTTGAAAAGAAGCAGTCCCAATACTGACCCCTGCAGAACACCACATGCCTCTGGCTGCCAGCCAAAATAGCCCCCCTTTAGTCTGACATTTTGCCTCCTGCCAATCAGCCAATCTTCTATCCACGCTATTTTATAAGTAATACATGCTTATCTTGTTAAGCAGCCTCAAATGCAGCAACTTGTCAAAGGCCTTCTGAAAATCCAAGTAAACCACAACCACTGACACTCCTTTGTGCATCCTGCGTGTTACTTGCTCAAAGAATTCTAACAGACTTGTCAGGCAACATTTCTCCTTAAGGAAGCCATGCTAATTTTGGCATACTTTATTATGTGTCTCCAAGTACCCCAAATCTTCATCCTTAGTAATGCACCAACATCTTCCCAACCACTGAAGTTAGGCTACCTGGCTCATAATTTTCTTTCTTCTGTCTCACTTCCTTCTTAAAGAGTGGAGTGACAATTTTCCCGTTCCTCTGGAATAATTCCAGAATCGACTGATTTTTGAAAGATCAAAACTAATGCCTCAACAATCTCTTAAGCTATCTCTTTCAGAACCCTGGGGTGTAGCCTATACTGTCCAGGTGACTTATGTACTTTCAGAGCCTTTCAGTGTCCCAAGCACCTTCTCCTTAGTATTAGCAACTACACTCAGTTCTGCCTCCTTACAGTCTTGAATTTTTTGCCTTCTGCTTGTGTCTTCCACAGTGAAGACTAATGCAAAGTACTCATTAAGTTTGTCTGCCATATTCCCCCCCCCCCCATTTCCACCTCTCCAGTGTTATTTTCCAGTGGTTCAATATCCACTCTCACCATTCTTTTCCTCTTCATACGTGTATCTGAAAAAACCTTTGGTATCCTCTCTTATATTATTGGGCAGCTTACCCTCATATTTCAATTTTTTTTCTCCTTATTGTTCTTTTTAGTTGCCTTTTGTTGGTTTTTCAAAGCTTCCCAATCCTCTAATTTCTGACTAATTTTTGCTTTGTTATATGCTCTCTCTTTTGCTTTTATGCTGCCTTGTCAGCCATGGTTCCCTCATTCTCCCTTTAGAACACTTCTGAGGCAGAATCCATTATTTAGGGCCCCCATCACCCAGGACAAGCCCTCTTCTCATTGTTACATCAGGAAGGAGGTACAGAAGTCTGAAGGCACACACTCAGTGATTCAGGAACATCTTCCTTCCCTCTGCTATCTAATTCCTAAATGAACATTGAACCCATGAACACTACCTCACTATTTTTTATATTATTTCTGGTTTTGCACTGTGTTTAATTTAACTAACATGCATACACTTACTGTAATTGATTTACTTATTTCCTTCTATATTATCATTGTACTGCTGCCACTAAGTTAATACACATGAAGACATATGCTGGCGTTATTGGCTAGCTTACTTTTGTATTCCATCTTCACCTTCTTAATGACTTTTTTAGTTGCTTTCTTTTGGTTTTAAAGCATCCCAATCCTCTAACTTCCCACTAATCTTTGTTCTATTACATGTCCTCTCTTTGGCTTTTATGTTGGCTTTGACTTCTCTTGTTAGCTGTGGTTGTGACATCTTTTCTTTAGAAAAATTCTTACTCTTTGGGATGTATACATCTTGTGCCTTCCAAATTGCTCCCAGAAATTTCAGGCATTGTTGCTCTGCCATCACCCTTGTCAGTGTTCTTTTCCAATCAATCTTTCATGTCGAAGTGAAAACAGATCTCTAGAAAGTGATCTAAATTAATTACAAGTATAAAACTTAAAATAATGGATTGAACCCCCCCTTAATATGACACGCCAAATCATTATTGGTACAGCCAATTGAGAGAAGTCCCATAATTAGTTAAATGGAGATCTGTTTTTGGAGACCTGTGTGCTGTCAAGGTGTTTCAATTGATTGTAGTAAGAATACACCTGTATCTGGAAGGTCCAACAGCTGGTGAGTCAGTATCCTGGCAAAAACTACACCATGAAGACAAAAGAACACTCCAAGCAACTCTGTGAAAAGGTTATTGAAAAGCACAAGTCAGGAGATAGATACAAGAACATTTCCAAGTCACTGAATATCGCTCGGCATACAGTTAAGTCAATCTTCAAGAAATGGAAAGAATATGGTACAGCTGTAAATCTTCCTACAGCAGGCCAGCCTCAAAAATTCAGTGACCTACTAGAAGGAAACCAATGAAGGAGGCCACCAAGAGAACTATGACAACTCTGGAGGAGTTACAATCTTCAGTAGCTGAGATGGGAGAGACTGTGCAGACAACAACTGTTGCCCGGGTGCTTCACCAGTCACAGCTTTATGGGAGAGTGGCAAAGATAAAGTCACTGTTGAAAAAGCTCACCTGAAATCTCAGCTAGAGTTTGCCAGAAGGCACATGGGAGACTCTGAAGTCAGCTGGAAGAAGGTCTATACTCTGATGAAATCAAAATCTAGCTTTTTGGCCATCACACTAAACTCTATGTTTGATGTAAGCCAAGCACCACACATCATCAAAAACGCATATCCCTACCGTGAAGCACGGTGGTGGCTGCATCAAGCAGTGGAGATGCTTCACTGCAGCAGGCTCTGGAAGGCTTGTGAAGGTGGAGGATAAAATGAATGCAGCGAAGTACAAGGAAATCCTGGAGGAAAGCCTGTTGCAATCCGCAAGAGAACTGTGATATGGGAGAAGGTTTGTTTTCCAGCAAGTCAATGACCCCAAGTATAAAGCCAAAGCTACTCAGGATGGGTTAAAAACAAAGTTAATGTCCTGGAGTGGCCAAGTCAGAGTCCAGACCTCAATTCAATTGAGAATTTGTAGCTGGATTTGAAAAGGGCTGTTCACTCATGATCCCCATGCAATCTGACAGAGCTTGAGTAGTTTTGTAAAAAAGAATGGGGAAAAATTGCAGTGTCCAGATGTGCAAAGCTGATAAGGACCTATCTACACAGACTCTAGGCTGTAATTGCTGCCAAAGGTGCATCTACTCAATACTGATTTGAAGTGGGTGAACACTTATGCTATCAATTATTTTGTGTTTTATATTTGTAATTAATTTAGATAACTGTAGAGATCGTTTTCACTTTGATAAAAAATGTGACTTCTTCTGTTGATCAGTGTCAAAAAACCCCAAATTAAATCCTCTGTGATTCAATGTTGTAAAACAATAAAACATGAAAACTTCCTTGGGGGTAAATACTTTTCATAAGCACTGTAACTTAAGCCTAATTTATTATTATAAAATAGAAAGCTCAAGTAAACCAATGTAGCAAGTCAGGGCTCACGATCCAGTCACCACTGAGTTGTTGCTACTGGAGGAACCTGAGTTCCTGCTCACTCGTAAAACCAATCCATGTGATTTCCAGTCCTCAACTGAAATCCAAAAGGCACATCAATAAATATGAGTTTCACAAGTGCACACCAACCATGAGGCGGACAAATGCTTTGATCTTTTGTCTCAACCCAACTTGTCTTTTTACCAACACATCCTGTGTCCATTAACACAATGTTCAGCATGACCTCATAAATCAGTTAGACACTTTAATGGCCACTCCCCGTTATCTCACAGCACACAACATTCCTTTGGACTAACAAAAGAACATTAACGTCTTCACACATAAACTAAAGCTTGGATGGATGCAGTCACTAAGAAAGAATCCATCAACCCAGCTCTCAAAGTGACCAACAGCCATTTAGTCATTAACAGACATCCGCATGGTAATGGTGCCTGAGACTAATAAAGGATCTAGCTGCGACAGCATTCGACAGACATTTACAGCCCCCACATGCCGAATGTTCAGAAAGAGTTAAAGTGTCTTTTCACCTTCCAGACATTCATCCAATGTTTTACAAAATACAACTCAATTTCATTCCACTGTCTGCAATTTTGCCCAATCACTTGTCCATCCTCACAGTCTTATTATACACTGCATTGACTTTTTTACCAATTGCATCATCTTTATCCCTATCACTGACACCCATCCTCGTGCCAACTATGTCTAAACCCTCCCCAACAGCACTAGTAAACATGCCTGCAAGGATATTGGTTCCCCTTGTATTCAGGTGTAACCCGTTCTTTTTGTACAGGTCATACCTTCCCCGGAACAGATCCAAATGATGCAGAAATATGAAACCCTGCCCCTGAACCAATTCCTCAGCCACTCATTCATCTGTACCATTGTCCTATTCCAGCCCTGACTGGCATGTGGCATTGGGAATAATCCAGCAATTACTGCTTAAGTAAAGAAATTTAAAAAATTATATCGTTGCTGTTTAAAATGATTTACATCTAACCATGACAGATTGAAATAGTTATGGACAAAGCTACATCCTTTTCTGCATCAACATGAAATGGAGACAGGCTTGTTGCTATGCAGACAACACTGAAAAGTAACAAAGTAAAGCACAGCTGTTTCAGAGCCCTGAGACCACGTCGATACATAATTCCTGTGCCCATAACAAAGAGACATCCAGTATCTCTGCAGCTGGGTAATGCTACAATGGACAAGCGATAGCAACATCTGCGAAAATAAATCATAAAGTTCCTTTTGACCATTCAAATTAACATAATAAAACTGATACTTTACAGTGCATGTGCAACAGAATCCAGGGGCCTGGATAAACAATCCAGCAAGCCAGAATTCAATTTACAACACAGCCAATAAAGAACTTTAATTCAATTAAAAACCTGTAATTTGGAAAAGCAACAACAACTAATTTCAATAATGAAGACCACAAAATGCAACTGATTATTTAGTTCATCATGTGTCCTTTGGGAAAGAGATCTGTCTCTTTTACCTATCCTGGGTGAGAATATGTGAGTGATGCTTAAATGTTCTCTGGAGTGCACTGGTGAGACTATGAGATTTTATTCCTGCTCCATTTTAACAAAAAGGTAACTCAGCAGAGTCAAAGTTCAAAGTAAATTCATTATCAAAGTACATATATATCACCATAAACTACCCTGAGATTCATTTTCTTGCAGATATTTCCAGTAAATAATAAGAAACAAAGTAGAATCAACAAAAAACTGTATACAAAGGTGGAGACACAACCAATGTGCAAATTACAACAAACTGTGCAAAATTAAAAAATAAAAAAAAACATAAAGGAGAAATATTTAATGTTCATGAATGAAAAATTCTTCACATGCTGGAAATCCAAAGCAAAACATAGAGACTGCTGGGGGATCTCAGTAGGTCAGGCAGCATCTATAGAAATGAATAAATAGTTGATATTTTGGGCCAAGGCCCTTCTTCAGGAAAGGGGAAGGAGGATAACTAAAAGGTGATAGGTGAAGTCTGCTAGGTAGGAAAGGCAAAGGGCTGGAGAGGAAGGAATCTGCTAGGAGAGGAGAGTGGACCATGGGAAAAAGGGAAGGAGAAAACAAGGAAACTCCAAAACATAAAATTAAATTGAAGAAAAAGATGGGAGCCTAAGAGACGCAAATCTAAACATTGACTTCTCTAACTTCTGTTAATGCCCCTCCTCCCCTTCTTACCCCATCCCTGACATATTTAGTTGTTTGCCTGTTCTCCATCTCCCTCTGGTGCTTCCCCCCCTCCTTTCTTTCTCCTGAGGCCTCCCATCCCATGATCCTTTCCCTTCTCCAGCTCTGTATCACTTTCGCCAATCACGTTTCCAGCTCTTAGCTTCATCCCACCCCCTCCGGTCTACTCCTATCATTTCGCATTTCCCCCTCCCCCCTCTACTTTCAAATCTCTTACTATCTTTCCTTTCAGTTAGTCCTGACGAAGGGTCTCGGCCCGAAACGTCGACATCGCTTCTCCCTATAGATGCTGCCTAGCCTGCTGTGTTCCATCAGCATTTTGTGTGTGTTGTCTGAATTTCCAGCATCTGCAGATTTCCTCGTGTTTGAATCTAAATTCATGCTTACTTTAAGCGAGGGTGAAGTATCACATGGTTACTTTATGATGTATGCAATTCAAATATTTTTACATATTATCATAGTGAATTATACAAGACAATAAATAATGCTCAATCAAACAATATATTTACAAGATTACTCAAATACTGTATTACTAAAATATTAAATACACCTCATGCTTTCTTGCATTGCTATAAAGCTCTACTCAATAGAGAATGCATCTCAACTGCAGGGAGTGGTTCTGACAGCGGTTTCTTCTCCAACACTTGAGTCTGCTCTCCTCAACTGATCGATGTGTTGCTTCCAGATGAATCAGATGCAATCTCCACTGTGTAGGGGAGTGGTCCAGTTCTGTCCTTAATCTTCCCAAGTACCCATTTTTGATCAGCTCTGTAGTCCCTCTCCAGGACTGCTTGTCCAGGAGTGAAACATGGAACCTCCTTGTTGGAGGAGCCCTCAGTTTGTCTCAGCTGTTTATCCTGCATACTCCTGAGACTGGGTTTGAGGAGATCCAAATGTGAATGCAAGGGACGATCCAGGAACATCGTAGCTGGTGAGTCGTTTGTAGAGTGTGCTGCACTGCGATATGCAAGGAGGAAATTAGTGAGCTTCTGATTCAGTGTCAGTGTGCGTGTTCTGCTGACATTGCTCACAGTACGTTCTTAAGACTCTGAACAAACATTCCCACCAGATGGATGATACGGTGCAGAAATAATATGCCTTATTCTATCACAAAATGTGGTCAGTTTTCACTGACTAATTGTTCAAGAACACCAGTCCTCATGGAGAGACTTCTCAACATACCAACAGTGTGCAAAACTGTAGTGGAAGCCACTGGGAACACCTCAGGCCACTTTGTAACTGCATCCACTACTACCAAGAAATTTGTATCCATGACTGATCTGGCAACATCCACATGAATCTTCTGCTATAAGCAATGTAGAGCATTCCCAAAGACGAAGAGGCACTGCTCTTGGCGTCTTCTGGATGTGTTGGCATCCTGCACAGTGCATAGCAAGCTGCTTGATCTGCTGATCGATCCCAGGCCTCCAGACAGAGCTTTGATCCAACACTTTCATTTTAAACAACAGAAAATCTTCAGATGCTGGAAGTCCGAGCAACACACGCAAAATGCTGGAGGAATGCCAGGCCAGGCAACATCTAGGAAAAGGGTACAGTTGACGCTTTGGACTGAAACCCTTTGGCAGGACTGGAGAAAAATGCTAGGGAGTACAATTTAAAAGGAGGGGGGAGGGGAGAGATAAACACAAGGTGATAGGTGAAACCTGGAGGGGGAAGGATGAAGTAATGAGCTGGGAAGTTGATTGGAGAAAGAGACAGAAGGACATGGAAGAAAGAAAAGGAGGGAGAAGTTCCAGAGAGAGGCGATGGGTGGGCAAGGAGATAGGGTGAGAGAGGAAAAGGGGATGGGAAATGGTGGAGAGGGGAGGGGGGCATTACCAGAAGTTTGAGAAATCGATGCTCATGCCATCAGGTTGGAGGTTACCCAAACTGAATATGAGGTGTTGTTCCTCCATACTAAGTGTGGCCTCATTATGACAGTGCAAGAGGCCATGGATAAACATATTTGAATGGGAAATGGAATTGAAATGGGTGGCCACTGGGAGATCCCACTTTTTCTGATAGGCAGAGCATAGGTGCTCGGCGAAGCAATCTCCCAATCTACATCAGGTCTCACCGGTATACAGGAGGCCACACTGGGAGCACCGAACAGAGTATATGACCCCAACAGACTCGCAGGAGAAGTGTCGCTTCACCCAGAAGGACTGATTAGGGCCCTGAATGGTTGTGAGGGTGGAGGTGTAGGAGCAGGTGTAGAAGTTGTTCTGCTTGCAAGGATAAGTGCCAGGAGCGAGATCTGTGGGGAGGGATGAATGGATAAGGAAGTTGCGTAGGGAGCGATCCCTGTGGAAAGCAGAAAGTGGGTGGGAGGGAAAGATGTGTTTGGCAGTGGAATTCTGTTGGAGGTGGCGGAAGTTTCAGAGAATTATGTGCTGGACGCAGAGGTTGGTGGGGAGGTAGGTGAGGACAAGAGGAATACTATCCTCTTGTGGCGGGAGGATAGGGTAAGAGCAGATGTGTGTGAAACAGAAATGATGCGGTTGAGGGCAGCATTGATGGTGGAGGAAGTGAAGCCCCTTTCTTTGAAAAAGGAGGGTATCTCCTTCGTTCTAAAATGAAAAGTAAATGAAGTCAACGAGATCAGCATGGGTACAGGAAGCAGCACCAATGCAGTCATCGATGTAACGTAGGAAAAATGCGGGACAGTCACCAGTGTAGGCTTGGAACATAGAGTGTTCCACGTAGCCAACAAACACGCAGGCATAGCTGGGACCTATGTGAGTGCTCACGGCTACCTACCCCTTTTGTTTGAAGGAAGTGGGAGCAGCATAAGGAGAAAATATTTAGAGGGAGGACAAGTTCCGCTAGGCAGAGGAGAATGTCGGTGGAGGAGAACTGGTTGGGTCTGGTCTCCAGAAAGAAACTGAGAGCTTTGAGGCCTTCCTGGTGGGGGATGGAGGTTTATAGAGACTGGACATCCATAGTAAAAATAAGATGATGGGGACCAGGGAACCTGAAATCATTGAAAAGATCCAGAGCATGTGAAGTGTCACGGATGTAGGTTTTAACTATGACTAGATGATCAGATGCAGCTAGATATAACTAGATGTAGCTCCTCCAACACCTTAGCTCTCATCTTAGATGGTACAACAACTCTCAATCCCCTCATAAGACAACCTTCATCAACAGCAAGATTATCTGGCTGCTGGTAAAAATGGGAAATGTTGAAGGATGTAATGTTGAAACTTTATAAAGCATTGGTGAGGTCTCACTTGGAATAATATTAGCAGTTTTGGGACCCTTATCTTCAAAAGGACGTGCTGAAACTGGACAGGGTTCAAAGGAGGTTCACAAAAATGATTCCAGGATTGAATGGCTTGTCATATGAAGAGCATTTGACGGCTCTGGGCCTGTATTCACTTGATTCAAAAGAATGAAGGGTAACTTATTTAAGAGCAATTGAATGGTGAAAGGCCTTGATAGAGTGGATGTGGAGAAGGTGTTTCCTATGGTGGGAAAATCTAAGACCAGAGGACACAGCTTGAAAATAGAGGGGTGTCCTTTTGGAATGGAGATGAGGAGGAATTTCTTTAGCCAGAGAGTGGTGAATCTGTGGAATTCTTTGCCAAAGGCAGCTGTGGAGGCTAAGTCTTTATGTATAATTAAGGCAGAGATCGAAAGGTTCTTGATTGGTTAGGGCAAGAAGGGGTACGGGGAGAAGGCAGGAGATTGGGGCTGAGGAATATTGGATCAGCCATGATGAAATGGGAGAGCAGACTTGATGGGCCAAAAGGCCTAAATCTGCTCCTATATCTTATGGTCTTAGGGACACATGGTCCATGATTTATCTTGTGCCAGTCCAGTTGATTTGAGAGTAATATATTGGCATGGACCAAAAATTGGTTGATTGGTGTCAGAAAGCATGAATAAATAGTACTTTCTCAAGGTGGCAGAGCAGTTCAGGATCAATGCTGTTGATCAATTCAATAGATCATTCAATTCCCAGTTGTTCACAGAATGCAATGATGTCCTGGATGAGGAAGCTAAATGTAAATTTCTCTGTTTGCTGACAAAGGTGTGAACTGTGAGGATGATATAAATAAGTTTTGAGACAAAGTAACAAGTTGAATGATGAGACAAATCGCAATTTCGTAATAAAGCGACAAAATGTGAAGTTAAGGTAAAGAGAAAGGCAAACTATTATTTAAATAATAAAAGTTAGCAAATGCTGGTATATAAAGTGAGCTAGCTTTCAAAGTTCAAGAGTTCAAAGTAAAATTTATTATCAGAGTATACACACGTCACCACATACAACCTTGAGATTCTTTTTCCAGCAGGCATAATCAGCAAATCTATAGAATAGTAACTGTAAACAGGATCAATGAAAGACCAAGAGTATATTAGACAACAAACTGTTGCAATGTGATTATAAATAAATAGCAATAAATAACAAGAGCGTGAAATAATAAGATAAAGAATCCTTAAAGTGAGATGATTGGTTATGAGAACATCTCAGCAGATGAATGTAATTATTCTCTTTTGTTCAAGAGCTTGATGGTTGAGCAGTAGTAACTGTCTTGAACCTGGTGGTGTGAGTCTGGAGGCACCTATGTCAGGATGTTGTTCATTGACTATAGTTCAGCATCTAATACATCATTCTCACAATCCTGATTGAGAAGTTGCAGAACCTGGACCTCTGTACCTCCCTCTGCAATTGGATCCTCAACTTCCTAACTGAGAGACCACAATCTGTGTGGATTGGTGATAACATATCCTCCTCGCTGACGATCAACACTGGTACACCCCAGGGGTGTGTGCTTAGCCCACTGCTCTACTCTCTATATACACATGACTGTGTGGCTAGGCATAGCGCAAATACCATCAATAAGTTTGCTGATCTCTGAGGATCTAACCTGGTCCCAATATATCAATGTAGTTATAAAGAAGGTAAGACAGGGGCTATACTTTATTAGGAGTCTGAAGAGATTTGGCATGTCAACAAACACACTCAAAAACTTCTATAGTTGTACCATGGAGAGCATTTTGACAGGCTACATCACTGTCTGGTATGGAGGGGTTACTGCACAGGACCGAAAGAAGCTGCAGAAGGTTGTAAATCTAGTTAGCTCCATCTTGGGTATTAGCCTACAAAGTGCCCAGGACATCTTCAGGAAGCGGTGTCTCAGAAAGGCAGCGCTCATTACTAAGCTACCTTGGTGTAAAGGATAATAAATTTCATTGCATCTCTTGAATTCCGAGTTTGGACTAAGGCTGCGAAGAGACCTGGAGATAAGTTGTCCTAGTTAAAATGAAACTGGGAATTGGTTAATTTCTTTAACAAAGTCTGTATTATAAATGAATGGCAAAAGAAGACAAGGAAAGGCTGGCTACTTATTATTCTTGGTGTTACAAGGGTGCTGGTCAGCTGCTGTGTATCAATTAAAACTGAAATAAAAAACACACCTGAACAGGGCCAACAGGAAATCTTAGTCTGCTCCGAGTCTATGGGGATGATGTATTTATCTACTGATCTATGTGTGAAGTGAGCTGAATAAATGTCAGAGTTTGGGTGGTTTTGCTCTGTGGAGCTGCTTGGAAAAACAGGCACTTTTTTTAATGACCAAAATTTCCAGAAAGCACCAACTAAATTAAAACATTAATTCTCCACTAAGTCCAAATGAAATCAATCATTCAATGTCTCAGCAAAAACTGAATAACCGAAAACAGGAAAGTGCTTTTGACACACTTTAATGTGTGTTGCTGAGTCCCAAATTCGTTTACTGAGCAAATGAGCAAAACTAGATGGATTTGTTCATGCTCAAATTAGGACAAGATATCAAGTGCCATTTATCATCATAGATTGAATGTAAAACAGACGAACCAGTGGCTCGTTGTGATGAGACATCTTGTGCATTATGAAAAATGTTTTATCTTTGTATTCAGCCTCAGTATCACCAGGCACATTGCGGAATCAAACTACTATATCTTAATTCAAATTCATAAAGACATTCTCCACTACAATAGCCAATATTTTCGCTTTCCCAGAAAAGCTGTCATAACTTCTCAGTGCAAGTTTTGCATTCAACTAGTAGCACTTTCGAGGAATGGGCTACACCAGCTGAAATTAGATGGAAACCAATCAATTTTACGAGAAAGAATATTCAAGCAGGTGACAGTAATTGTTGTGATTGCACTAAACAGGGTCCAAGAGGAGAACATCATTAAATTACTTACACCTTTGTGAAAAAAACATACTTTTGTCTTTTGCAGTCAACCCACACAAAATGCTGGAGGAACTTAACAGGTCAGGCAGCATCGATGGAAAAGAGTAAATAGTTGACATTTCAGGCCAAGTCCTTTCTTCAGGACTGGAAAAAAAAGATGAGGGTCTCAGCCTGAAAGATCGACTGTTTACTCTTATCCACAGATGCTGCTTGGTCTGTTGAGTTTCTCCAGCATTTTGTGTGTGTTGCTTGGATTACCAGCATCTGCAATTTTTCTAGCGTTTTGTCTCTTACATAGAGTGTATCAGTTCCCAACTAATAAACAAGAAAGGTACAATCCAAAGGACCTAATGAGAACACAGGACTGTGCAAGAGTGGGCTGCTTAGCTCCGTATGTCTGCTATATTAGGCAATGAAATAACTGGCCTCAATTCCCCTTTCTTGCTCAGTCCATATAGTCCAAAAGTCTTTCTTTTCTAGTATTGAATACATTAATTGACTTACTGCATCCAAAGCTCCTCGTGTACAGAATTTCAAAAGTTCACAACCTTCCAAAAGAAGAAATATTATCACCACTTAATTTTAAGTAGCTGACTTCTTCTAAAACAATGCTTCTAAGTTTTAGAATTCTCTAGTATAAATGTTATCCTTGCAACAGTTATTCTTCCAACTACTATCAGAGAAGCTCTGTTGATTGTTTATGGTCTAAAGGTTTCCTTACGAATAACCTATTGGTCTGACAACTTATTGCTAAGTGCTGAAAAAGCTGAGGAGCAGCAGATACAGGCACTGGGATTCTGTTTATAAACTGATAGGAAAAGGAAAAGAATAAAATTTAAAATGGTAATACTGAGTTGATGTGTAGCTACATTCGGATCAAATTATTCTGGAAGAATATTGCAACAATCCAGATTTTATAATGGTTGAGATGGATTTTCAGAAACCTCTTTGTGCTTTGTGGTGTATCTGGTAGGGCACTGAAAACCTGAGCCAACTTACTGGCAGGAGTGTTCAAGGACTTCTTCAATCTCTCACTGCTGCAGTCAAAGGTTCCCACCCACTTCAAAAGAGCAACAATCATACCAGTGCCCAAGAAAAGAAAGGTTTGCTGCCTCAACAACTATTATTCAGTCGCACTCACATCTACTGTGAAGTGCTTTGAGAGATTGGCCATGGCCATAATCAGCTCCTGCCTGAGAAAGGATCTGGACCTGGACCTGGGCAAGCTGCCTATCACTAAAATAAGTCTATAGCAGATGTAATCTCACTGGCTTTCCACTCAGCCCTGGATCACCTGGACAATAGCAACACCTACATCAGGCTATTGTTCATTGATTATAACTCAGCACTGAAGACACTCAAATACTCAGTCTAAGCATGAAGCGCCAAAACCTGGGCCTCTGTACCTCCATCTGCAACTGGATCCTTAACTTCCCCATCAGGAGACCACAGTCTGTGCTGATCTCCTCTCAGTGCAAACAACACAGGCTGCATCTCAAGGTTTCATGCCTAGCCCATTGCTCTACTCTCCTTCCACCCGTGACTGTGTGGCTAGTCACAGCTCAAACACTATCTATAAATTTGCTGGTGACACAATTATTGGCAGAATTTCAGATGGTGATGAGGAGGTCTACAGGAGCGAGATAGATCAGCTGATTGAGTGGTGTTACAGCAACAATCTTGCACTCAGTAGCAGTAAGACAAATGAATTGATTGTGGACTTCAGAAACACACACCTCATCAAGGGATCAGCAGTGGAAAGGGTGAGCAGTTTCAAGTTCCTGGGCGTCAACATCTCTGAGGATCTATCCTGGGCCCAACATATTGATGCAATTACAAAGAAGATACAACATCAGCTGTATTTTATTAGGAGTCTGAGGAGATCTGGTATGTCACCAAACACTCTTGTAAATTTCTACAGATGTTCTATAGAGAGCATTCCAACTAGTTATATTACTGGTATGGAGGGGCCACTGCACAGCTTCTAAAAAGGCGGCAGAAAGTTGTAAACGCAGACAATCCCTTTACTGGCACTAGCCTCCCCAGCATCAAGGCCATCTTCTAAAGGTGATGCCTTAGAAAGGCAGCATCCATCATTAAGGAAGCCCATCACCCTAGATATGCCCTCTTCTCATTGCTATCATCATGAAGGAGGTACAGGAGCCTGAAGACACACAATCAACATTTCAAGAACAGCTACTTCCCCTCTGCAGTCAGATTTCTGAATAGACAGTAAACCCATGTATATTACTTCACTAATTTTTTAATATCTCTTTGCACTACTTATTTAATTTAAATTTTATACAGTATATTCTTATTGTAATTCATAGATTTTTATTATGCATTGCAATGTACTGCTGCCGCAAAACCCAAAATTCACAATATATGCCAGTGATATTAAATCTGATTCTGATTAATCATAGAGTGTCACTAGTTGTGATGTGGTGTTGGCAATATTACCTATGTAATAATATTAGGATGGGAACAATTTGCACTGTTCAGTCCTTTCTGCTATGCAAACAATAGTTGATTTTAGAAAGCTCCTCACAGAATTTTAATTATTTTTATCACTTTCCCTTGTTCTCTTATATTTCCATCTTTATTCTCTCTGTTTCTGACTTTCATGACTATTTTTGACAACTTTTGTTATCAGTCCTCAGTTTCTTTCTCAATCCTTAAATCTCCTTCTACTGCAGGAGATACATCGCTGATCCTTTGTTGATCCCACCCTGTGCGCCTTTGCTCTCTTCTTTATTGACCTCTGGCAAATTGTGTGAAATATTTCTGAGCTGAAGAATGCAGATGCCATGAGATGCATCTAAAGTACTCTGGCGCCAGCATAATCAGGGATGCTGTGTCTATCACTCATTTGCCGATATGCCAGAAAGATGTTCTTTTGTGGTGTTATTTCTTTGTTTATTTGATGATACAGCGCAGAGTAGACTCTTCAAGTCACACCGCCCCAGCAACCCTACAATCCTAATTAATCCTAACCGAATTACTGGACAATTTACAATGTCTATTTAACTTATCAGGTACATCTTTGGACTGTGGGAGGAAACCGGAAGGCCTGGAGAAAACCCACCCATCCCAAGAGGAGGACGTAAAGAGATTCCATACCAGAACTGAAATCTGAACTCCGGAATGCCCCGTGCTAACTGCTCTGCTACCGTGGTACCACTGTGTTGTTATATCACGTCATTGTGTATACAGTGCACTCATGTAAATTTTGTCTTTAGCACAGAGACATCAGGAAACGTAATGGTTAGACTCATTATTCTACATTTATTCATCAGAACATAATTTTCTTTAGACTGGTATAATCAAGATTAATATTTCCACAATCAGAATATTACGGAAATACCTTTTCTCACAGTAGGGATGATGTGTGCTAAGCCTCTGAGATTCACTTATTGATTTCCAGTGAAATCAAGGTGCTAGTTTGTATATTACAAATAGAATATTTCAAAGAACAGGCAGGTAGAATAGTGGATTTGTGGCAACCCACTTTCTACGCAGGCGAACCAGCTCACAAAATGGTGCGCGTCGGCAGAGTGGCCAGCCCCAAAATGGCGCTGGGCCTTCTTCTTCACCAGCAAGGGGAGAAACTTTTGTAATGAACCTCTGATGTCATTTCCGCCTGGAGAGGGCGGGAACGGAACTGTGTAAAAGCCAGTGCTGCGAAGTTTGAATAAACTAGTCTGGAGTGCAACTTACAGACCGCATGTCGTTATTTCTAGCTCTGTGTGTAGCACATCGCTACAGATTAATTTTTGGTGAAGAGCCAGGTGGACTTATGTTTAGTGAGCAACTTGTTAAAGTCTGTACTTTATGTCTATCAGTTTCCAACCTATGTGAACCTTGGGGGTAAAAGTGAGGAACATCTTCAAGTAAATATAGAACAGTGCTAAAATTTACAGTATATGTGAACAGATGAGAGATTTTTTTTAAATCTTTTCAATTTAAGAGAATTTCCTTTCCACAATTTGAGGCATATAATCACATTTATACAAGTTACAATGGAGTTTCTTTTGAAAGTATAAAAGACATTTATAAACTTGAGCTGAGCGAAAACTCCAGCCCATGCTGGAGATAGTATATGCTGGACACAGTAAATTGGAGGGGGTGGGGGATGTGGGGATGATTGTGGGGCAGTCAAGTACAGTTGAGAGGGTATTTCTTTGCAGTTAGCTTATATTTTAGCTTTCAGCTAAGATTGTTCATCTTTCTTCCCAAAGGATGTTTGAGCATGTGTCTCCCTGAAGGTAAATGTTGCCAGCTCAATATGCAGACTGGGATGCAAGACTAGGTCTCAAGACACTTCTGACACTTACTTTAAATCCTCGACTCAGTTTTATCCCCCCTGGTTCAGTCAATTCTGACCTACATCTGTGACACTTCACATGTTCTCGATCTTTTTAATGATTTCAAGTCCCCAGACGCTAACACCTCCATCCCCAGCAGGAAGTCTTCAAAGCTCGCTGTTTCTTTCTGGACACTAGACCCAACCCGTTCCCCTGCACCACCACTTTCCTCCATGTAGTGGAACTTGACCTTAATCTCAATAATTTGGTCTTTGGCTTGTCCCACTTCCTTCAAACAAAAGGTGTAGCCATAGGAATTCACATGGGTCCCAGCTATGCCTACCTTTTTGTCGGCTATATGGAACAGTCTATGCTCCAAGCCTACACTGGTGTCACACCCCCACTTCTCCTACGTTACATTGACGACTGCATTGGTGCTGCTTCCTGCCCCTGTGCTGAGCTTGTCGACTTCATCAACTTTGTTTCCAACTTCCACCCTACCATCAAATTTACCTGATCCATCTCTGACACCGCTCTCCCCTTTCTTGATCTCTCTGTCTCTATCTCTGGAGACAGCTTATCTACTGATGTCTATTATAAACCCACTGACTCTCTCAGCTACCTGAACTATAAGTCTTACCACCCTGTTACTAGTAAAAATGCCATGCACTTCTCTCAATTTCTCAGTCTCCACTGCATCTGCTCCCAGGATGAGGCTTTTCATTCTAGAATGAAGGAGATGTCCTCCTCTTTCAAAGAAAGGGGCTTCGCTTCCTCCACCATCAACGCTGCCCTGAACCACATCTCCTCCATTTCACACAAGTCTGCCCTCACCCCATCCTCCCGTCACCTTACCAGGGATAGGGTTCCTCTTGTCGTCACCTACCACCCTACTAGCATCCGCGTCCAGCACATGATTGTCAATAACTTCCGCCACCTCCAATGGGATCCCACCACCAAGCACATCTTTCCCTCTCTCTCACTTTCTGTAGGGATCGATCCCTACGCGACTCCCTTGCCCATTCATCCCTCCCCACTGATCTTCCTCCTGGCACTTATCCTTGCAAGTGGAACAAGCCCCTACAACTCCTTGCTTACTATCATTCAGGGCCCCAAACAGTCCTTCCAGGTGAGACAACACTTCACCTGTGACTCTGCTGGGGTCATATACTGTGTTTGGTTTTCCTGGTGTGGCTTCCTGTATATCGGTGAGACCCAACATAGATTGGGAGACTGCTTCGCCAAGCACCTATGCTCTGTTTGCCAGGAAAAGCAGGATCTCCCAGTGGCCACCATTTTAATTCCCATTCTGACATGTCAATCAATGGCCTCCTCTGCTGTCGCTATGAGGCCTCACTCAGGTTGGAGAAGCAATGCCTTATATCTCATCTGGGTAGCCTCCAACCTGATGGTATGTACATTGATTTCTCGATCTTCCTGTAATGCCCCCCTCACCACCATTCCCCATCCTCTTTTCCTTCTCTGACCTTAACTCCCTGCCTGTGCATCACCTCCCTTTGGTACTTCTCCCCCCTCTTCTTTCTTCCATGGCCTTCTGTCCTCTCCTATTAGATTTCCTCCTCTCCAGCCCTGTAACTCTTTCACCAATCAACTTCTCAACTCTTTACTTCATGCCATCTCCCTCTTCCCCCCCCCCCCACCATCGTTTCACCTATCACCTTGTGTTTCTCCTTCCCTTACCCCACTCTTTTCTCCAGTCCTGCTGAAGTCCTTGGCTGTACTCTTTTTCCATAGATGCTGCCTGTCCTGCTAAGTTCCTCCAGCATTTTGTGTGTGTTGCTTGGATTTCCAGCATCTGACAATTCTCTCTTGTTTTAAATTTATGAGCTCACTTTATCAGTGTCATTTGAGGGATCTACAGATATACACACATTCATCCATTCTTAGTCACTGTGGGAAAGATATTGCCTCGCTCTGTGATACCAAGAGGAAATCATCTATCCACTAGGAACATGGAAACTGTGGCCAACTTTCCACATGTTGAGGTCACCTCAGTTGTGGGGAGTCACTGATGATGAATAATGTGTAAACAATTAAAGAAGTGTGTCACATCATGAGCTAACCAACCTCAGTCACCTCCTGTCTCATTTGTGAAAGAGTCTACAGGGCTCCTCTTTGCCTCATTAGTCAGCTCAGAATTTATAAAATACGAGCGCAAGTACGTCATAAACATACGTCTGGGAAAGCCAATAGCAGAGAAATTATTACACTTGCAATCATAGGGAATGAGAGCTCACAAATATAAGATCCAAATCAGACACATTTGTGTGCTAATATGAGTGAAGTTTAGGTCACAATATGTGTTGCTTTCTTCTCAAGGTGGCTGGGGTGACAGCACCCCAGCCACCTTGAGAAGAAAGCAACACATATTGTGACCTAAACTTCAGAGTCTGTGATCTACAGCTCCAGCTCAAACAACGGCTCTTCACGAGCCGTGAGTTTTTGGACTGGCCATGTTATGTCATCTCCAGAAGGGGCCTGGAAGATGTGCACCTTCAGGAAGTAGCCCCATAGATGACCCAGTTTTTCACTGATTTCACAGACTGAAACGTCGTGGGTGACTGAAACATCGGGACAGCGGGCAGTGTGCACTGCTGTCAGAAAGCCCCTATACGAGTGATCCCCTCTCTCTCTCTCTCTTCTGCTGGTGAGTCAGAGCCTGTTGATCATTGAGCTGAGTTGCTTGGATGCATGACATGGAAGATCGTTAACATCAGAACAGTGAACTGCTGGTCTCTCGCTCTCATTGTTGCAGGTGCGATCTCCCACCTCCTGCTGGTGAGTGGGAGCTCATCTGAGATACTGAAATGCTGGATTATGGACTGCAGATCAAGGTCTTTTTGGGGGTTTGCATGGTGGAGGGGTGGGGAATTAGATGTTTCTGCTGCTGCTTTTGTGTGTGGGGGCTTTGGGGTTCTGATATTACTATCATTCATTGTTTAGGTTTTGTGTTTCACAGATGTCTCTGTGAAGAGTAAGAATTTCAGTTGTATATTGTAGACATTCTCTGATATTAAATTGAAGCATTGAACCATTACTTAATTATCATGCGTAAATGCAAATTGATAGGAGCCTATTGCAGATCAATTCCAATTCCCTCAATAGATGTGCATGCAGTGCAGTAGACAGTTGGCACTAGGGGTGGAAGCAAGTGCTTTGTGCAAAATACAAAGGCAAAAGTATCCCTGGGATGGTATAGGTCATGTATCGTCATAGAAATACAGCTTGTATCATAGAGCCACTTCTTCATTCCTGTTTTGTCATTGTTGGCCACAATTCAAATCTGATTTGTTTTAACATATATAGATAGATTCAAATGTCAAAAACAAATGTGAATTAAACTCAACCATGGTTCCTGTGGCATTTAAAAAATACTAAACATTTGCTCTCAATTTATGGCACGCCTGTCGCTAATTGTTTTTACCAGGGCCTTACAACTGCAAGAAAGATTGGCTTCCATTAGGTGCATTTCAGTTGCACTGCAATCAGAGGAATTCCCAAGGTCCTTTCACAGTTTAAAGAGAAGAAATATGACCTCGACGCCTCATATTTCCAGGGGTACTGTAGAATTATTGTTTACCTTAACATCTGCTGCAGAATTTGCTGTTTTTGCCCAATGCTCCATGTCCAAAGGCAAATGCAAGAAGCAAAGACAAGAGGAAGATGTCAGAAAGTTGCAGCTTTGTCCTTTAAAACAAGTGTTGCTTTGGAAAAGCATTTTTAATATTTTTACCTCCATCCTCAATTTTTAGGCTTATAATTTGTGCACTTGATCACCTTGGTCATTTACAGCTTAATAGTGTTCTGTATTATATCCTTTAGCATTTCCAGTGAGAAGAACCACACAGCAACTAAATGACTAATAAATCAACACATGTGGCGAACAAAGGTCCTCAGAAGACTTTATTCCAACCTGGATCTGTTAAGATTCAGTACATTTACTGGCTGGCTGCTCAAAAACTTAATGATAAATTAAATTTGGGGTTTATATTTTGCAATGACAATGATTAACGTACAATGCAAAGGTTTATTGCTTCAACGTGCTTGAAATGCACTTCTGTTCCAGCTTGCAATTTATCTCCGCATTTGATAATAATTATTTATTGTGCATAATCAAACTGAGACCTAACACAGAGGTACTTAAAGCATATATTAATCATATAAGAAAATCTTACAAAACAAAGTAAGATATAATGCACGAGTAATTCAACATTCCTTTTCTAAAAAGTTATTGAGTTGGTTCGGTGATGAAATGGGCAATACATATTGCAATACTGCAGATGAAGGGAATCACAATTCACCTCAATGGGTCAAACTCTTCTCAATTAGCAGTTATCTAGATTTGCCCACACAACTCTCTGCATAACCTAACTAACTTGGTAAGGACGGGAGGGTCCATCACACTGGCCTCCTGATCCTGGAGTCTGGCATGATGTACAGCAAAGCCTCAGCAGTTAGAGAGCATCAAGCAGTAAACTGCTGAGGCACCTTCCTCCAAGAAGCCATTATTTGGACGGGAGATGATTTTGGGAGCAGAATTTCACCTCCTACCAAATTGTGTGATAAGATACTGCTTCTCAAGTTTGCATTGGGTCTTTTGGTAACACTGCAGGAGGGTACTGCAGGAAGTATCATTTCCTATTCCTCACCTTTGTCACTAGTTAAAATCTATTAGTTTGAGATTATAAGACATAGGGGCAGAATTAGGCCATTCAGCCCATCAAGCCAGCTCTGTCATTTCATCATGACTGATCCATTTCTTACCCAACCCATCCTCCTGCCTTTTCCCTGTAACCTTTCACGTTCCAACTAATCAAAAACCTTTCAATCTCTGCCTTAAATATACTCAATAACTTGGCCCCCACAGCTGATTGTGGCAATAAATTTCACAGATTCACCACTCTCTGGCTAAATAAATTCCTCCTCATCTCATAAATTCATGTCCCTCTATTCTGAGGCTGTGTCCTCTGGTTCTAGAGTCTCCCACCATAGGAAACACCCTCTCTACATCCACTCTATCTAGATCTTTCAACATTTGATAGGTTTCAATGAGATTCCCCATTCATTCTTCTAAATTTCAGCGAGTAAAGGCCCAGAGTCATCAATTGCCCCTCAAACGATAAGCCTTTTATTCCCAGAATCATTTTTCTGAAAATCCTTTGAACCCTCTCCAACGTCAGCACATCCTTTTTATAATAAGGGAGCCAAAACTGCCCACAATACTCCAACTGAGACCTCACTAGTGCCTTATAAAGCCTCAGCATTACATCCTTGTTTTTATACTGTAGTCCTCATGAAATGAATGCCTACATTCCATTTGCCTTACTCACCACTCACTCAACCTACAAATTAACATGTAGGGAATTCTGCATGAGGACGTCCAAGATCCTTTGCACTTTGGATTTTTGAATTTTCTCTGTTTATTAAATAGCCTATGCTTTTTACTTCTTCTACCAAAGTGCATGACCATTAACTCCCTGGCACTGTATTCCATTCACCACTTCTTTACCCATTCTCCTAATCTGTCTAGTCCTTCTGCAGCCTCCCTGCTTCCTCGAGATCACTCCTTCACCCATCTTTGTATCATCTGCAAACTAGGCCACAAACCCATCAATTCAGCCATCCAAATCACTGACATTCAACGTAAAAAGCAGTCCCAATACGGACTACTGTGGAACACCACTATTCATTGGCAGCCAAACTGAAAAGACCCTTTATTCCCACTCTTTGCTCTTGCCAATCAGCCATTGCTTTATCTGTGCTAGTATCTTTCTTGAAATACCACCTGCTCTTATCTTGTTTAGCAGCCTCATGTGTGGCACCTTGTCAAAGGCCTTCTGAAAATCCAAGTACACAACATCAACCGATTCTCCTTTGTCTAGCCTGCTTGTTATCCTCAAAGAATTCCAACAAATTTGTCTCTCTCCCAGTCTGGAAAAGTCTTGTCTCTGAAATGTTAACTCGAGTTCTCTTTCTGCAGATGCTGCCTGATCTGCTGAATAATTCCACATTTTTCTGTTTAAAACTCCAACTCCAAAGACTATCAATGACACAGACAGACAGATTTTTAGTCCTGTTCCCTGCAGTAAAGTGCTGATATGTGACTATCAGCTGAGGACAAATTTGCCTGAATGCCACATGTAGCTAACACCCACTTGCCTCCAAATCAGAAGACTGAGGCTTGATGACGTATTCCAGGGACATGATTGCCTTTTTTTTAGGCTAACTGGTCAGTGTAACAATGAGTTCACTTCAAATGCAAATGCCAATGCCCTCTTGGATAGACATACAGTATCTTGTGGCACTATAATGAATAAAGGCACACGACTTTAACATCATTGCCTTGGACGTGTTTATTGCTCAATCAACATCGCTAAATGAATAGACTGCTCAGTCCTTACCCTTGTGTAGTGGTTAGTGTAATGCTGTAAAGCTCCAACGTTCAGGGTTCAACTCTGCCACTGTCTGTAAGGAGTTTGCATGTTCTCACCGTGACTACGTGGGTTTCTTCTGGGTGCTCCGGTTTCCTCCCACGTTCCAAAAACGCAAGGTCAGTAAGTTGTGGGCATGCTATGCTGGAGCTGGAAACGTGGCAAAACTTGCGGTCTGCACCCAGAATAGTCTTGGACTGTGCTGGTCATTGATGCAAGTGATGCATTTTGCTGTGTTTCATCATACATGGGACAAATAAATCTAATCTTTAAGCTCAACTATAATCTTTACTCCTATTCAAGAGAGCATGCTTATTGCCAGGCTTATTGCTCCACCACAACTGTGAATACACTTCAAAATTTACTTCAATGGCTGTAATGTGCTGTGGATATCTTCAAGTCCTGGATGACACTATATCAATGCTGAACTACAGGTTTAATGTCATGATATGTAAAAAGTCTGTTTACAACAAGAATATCATAATACAGCTTTAATACAGTCAGGCCTCCCAAAGTACTCACTGTAGTGTTGACAGAAAAGATTCGACACTGAGACATGACAAGATATGAAATACCAAATGTTTGAAGGGGGAGAAGTTATGGAATGTTTTTAAGAGAGGTGTTACCACTGAGGTTTAAAATTTGATATCAGAGATTAGACTGAGGCAGCAGAATGGACAGCTTTCAATATGTTGCGAAAAGAATAAGTCTCAATTATACAGCCCAGAAACATTACTGACCACAAGTCATTGCATTTAGGAGGCAACATATGCTAGCTGTTTTAGAGTTAATTAAAGATAAAAATAAATTAGACATATTTCACCTCAATTGAAGCTTTCTCAGATGGAATTCTGCCTAATAATAACATAGATTCATTGTGCTATGAATCTCTGTAATTATTTGTGAATAACAAGCTACTTACATATTTCCCCTGAACCTCCAACCCCTAATTAATCCAATGCTGTGAATGTATTCACTTGAATAATGACAAATGAACAGCCCTGGAACTAAAATACATACACTTTTTAAAGTTGAAGTTAGAAATCAGTTGTGTGTCTTCATTCATATTACAAAACAGCATACAGCACAGTGGTCATTTTATTAGGTACACCTGCTCATTAATGCAAATATCTAATCAGCTAATCACGTGGCAGCAACTCAATACGTAAAAGCATGCTAACATGGTCAAGAGGTTCAGAAATTGTTCACATCAAACATCAGAAGGGGGAAGAAAATCTGACCTGTGACTTTCACCATGACATGATTGCTGGTGCCAGATGGAGTGGTTTGAGTATCTCAGAAATGCAATTATTTATGTATTTACTGATACAGTGTGGAGTTGACCCTTCTGACCTTTGAGCCACACAACACAGAAACCCTCACCAAACCCAATTAATCCCAATCTAATCACGAAACAATTTACAAAGAACAATTAACCTATTCGGTATGTTTCCAGACTGTGGGAGGAAACTGGAGCACCTGAGGAGAACCCATGCAGTCTACAGTGAGGACCTACAACCTCCTTACAGATGGCGCTGGAATTAAACTCCTTAGTCTGGAATGCATCGAGTTGTAATAATGTCGTGCTAACCTCTATGCTACAACGGATCGCATGATCCCCTGGCATTTTGATGCACAACAGTCTTTAGAGTTTGCAGACAATGGTGTGAAAAACAAAAACATCCAACGAGCGGCAGTTAACAAAAACACGCTGCTAATGAGAGAATCAGAGGAGAATGGTCAGACTTGTTCAAGCTGACAGGAAGGTGACAGTAACTGAAATAACCACATGTGTGCTTAAGAGCATCTCTGAATGCACAGCACATCGAACCTCAAAGTGGATGGGTTACAGCAACAAAAAAACAGGCTCCACTTCTGTGGTCACTTTATAGCGTACATTTCTGTACCTAATAAAGTGGCCGCTGTGTGTAATTTTACTTTGCTGTTCGGTAAAGCAAGATAACATTGGTTATCCTGGAACTGTACACCAGAAAACATTTATAATCACTGTGTACTTACAAATAAAATTCCTTTTCCTCAAAACCAACATTGAATATGACTTGTCAACCTATGACAAAGTGCAGACTGCTCTACCCCTTGGACAAAAGCCCAATTCAATCTCATTTGAGAGGTGCCAGACCCATTTTTACTCACCATCTACTTGGCTAGCCCTGACAAAGAGATTTCCATGCAAGCCACCCTGACTGCATCTACAGCTGGTTCTCTGAGAAGTAAAAAGATGGTGAGTATCTCATTATGAAAGGATGAAGCTTACCGAAATGATTAAAATAAAGCAGTGATGGGGTTAACATTTTAAATATCTCCCCTAAAATCAGTGACTGTGGAATCCTTATGTAATTCTAATGAAATTACAAAATGTTTTTGCTTCGGGCTATAAGTTAGTCCCAAATGACAATTACTTTCTCAGGCAATTGGGAGCCAGTAATAATTTGACTGACTGGTTAATGTTTGAAATGCTGTTGCCTCTGGCTAATTTTTGTTTGTTTCTGGCCCCATATTCACAGTATGCTGCTAGCAGAAATATTTTCATAGGCTGCCAGCTTTGAAATAGACGGTAAATCAGCCGTCATTCAAAACTCGCCACTAAAGCAAGGACATGTCATTAGAAAGCAGGACGGAAAAAGCCTCGCTGATTGAGATCCTGCTACTGTCCAGGTGCCTTATGCTAATGATACCTGGATATCATTTTGTCTCCACTATTATCCTTTTTGACGAGTATAGATTTTGTTTAGAGTGTAGCGGTATTACGATAACTTGAGTTGAGTATGATGTTCTCCTAAGGGTTTGTCTATTGGTGGGTCCTCAGAGTGCACAGAAATGGAAACTCAGGGAGGGAGATAAGACAATGGTCCAAATGATATCAAGTATATTGCTACGTCCCTGTACCAGGTTCAATCATCATCTTTATTTTATTTCATTTTGATCTATAGTGCGGAACAGGCCCTTCCAGCCCAAGGAGCCACACCGCTCAGCAACCCATCTATTTAATTCTAGCCTAATCATAATACAATGACCAATTAACCGACTAACCAGTATATCTTTAGACTGTGGGAGGAAACCAGAGCATCTGGAGAAAACCCACATGCACACCAGAACTATATACAAACTTCATAGCCATGTTTACATTACAAAAGAGTTGGTACGAATAATTATATTTGAACAGTGACATACAGGAGGAAAAGAGCTCATCTCTCCAACACCCAACCCAGGACGTACCTCCAGAATTTAATAAAGTGGCCACTGAGTATTCATAGTCATCTGTTGCTGTAGCCCATCCATTTTAAGGTTCAACATCTTGTGTTTTCAGAGATGTTTCTTTTGTTATAATGCGTGGTTATTTGAGTTACTGTCTTCTTCCTGGCAGTTTGAACCAGTCTGGCCATTCTCTTTTGACCTTTCACATTAACAAGGCATTTTTGTTGATAGAATTGCCACTCACTGGATGCTTTTTCGTTTGTCACACCCATCTTTGTAACTAGGAGACCACAGTAACATGAAAATCCCAGGAGATCAACAACTTCTGTGATAGTCAAACTACCCCAATTAATGGCAACAATCATTCCATGGTCAAAATTACTTAGATCAGATTCCTTTCTCATTCTGATGTTTTGGTCTGAAGAAAAACAGAACCTCTTGACCACCTCTGCATGCTTTTATGCAGAGTTCCTGCGACATGATTGACTGATTAGATATATGCTTTAATGTACAGGTGTACTGAATAAAGTGACCATTGAGTGGGTCCAATCCTCGCTCCATATGCTAAAGTTGAATGAACTCCTATAAGATATGAGACCCGAATAAAAACCTAAGCTAATTTTGGGGGAATAACAACCTGTTAACTACAACGTGAACTATATTGAGGTGATCAAAACTAATCCATGACATCAGGCTAGCCCTGACCTCCCAGAAATGAGACCTCTCATTTCTTACCTTTTGTTAGAAACGATCTTTGCTCCAGCCACAAATCTGAAAAATGATAAGCTGCCCAAGGTCCCACTTCCTCCACTGGTTACACGACAGAGCAGATTCAGAAACCGTCCGGAATATAGGAGCAATCACACCTGCTGATTCCTTGGAGGCTCATACCTAATATCATGTTGCCAGCTGCATGTGTCATCTGATTTGCAGGTTGGTATACACCAGAATGAAATTCATACTTTACTGGAGATGAGGTGTGAGAGCTTAGAGAGACAGTGGAGACAGAAGTATTTCACAATGTGATGCTCTGTGGTGCCTATGAATGGGGAAGTGTTTATACTGAAGCATTAACAAGGATATAGTGAACAGTAGTTTGTAGCCATATGCTGCATAACCTGTAACATAGTTGTCTGCTGCTGAGAAGGATTCCATTACTGAGGAGACAGTAATTTGATGCCAGATACCAATGCAACATCTATAGTACCATTTTGCAAGGACGATTCTGGGAATGAAAGGGTTATCATATGAGGGACACTTGATGGCTCGGGGTCTGTACTCGCTGAAATTTAGAAGGATGTGGCGGGGGGATCTCATTGAAACCCTTAGAATTTTGAAAGGCCTAGACAGAGTAGATGTGGAAAGGATGTTGCCCATGGTTGGGAAGTTTAGGACAAGAGGGCACAGCTTCAGGATAGGGCAGCGTCTGTTTAAAACAGAGATGCAGAGAAATTTATTCAGCAAGAGGGTAGTGAATTTGTGGAATTTCTTACCACAGGCAACTGCAGAGGCCAGGTCATAGGATGTATTTAAGGCAGAGCTTGATGGGTTCTTGATTGGACTCAGCATCAAAGGTTATGGGGAGAAGGCTAGGAGTGGGGCTGAGGAGGGAAAAAAGGGATCAGCCATGACTGAATGGCAGAGCAGACTCGATGGGCCAAATGGTCTAAGTCTGCTCCGATGTCTTATGGTCTAATTTGTCCCACTGACCCATGTGCATCCTTTAAGCAATTACAACAACACTTAAAATTAATAAAGGAGAGAAAATCCAGAACCTAATGAATAGTAAAACGCTTTACTTCAAGCGATGTCTTTAAGCTAACGTTGATGAAATTTCTAAAAAACACAAAATGCTGGCAGAACTCAGCAGGCCAGACAGCATCTATGGGAGGTTGATGAAATTTCATTTTGAAATCCCATCTGGTGTTTCTTCTGCCATGGCTTGCCACATCTAGCCAACACCCCTACCTATTCCATAACTGACTATACCGTACTATCCTCATCCCCAAATACCCATCTTTCTCAGAATAAGAAAGCGCTTGAAGGGAAGCTATAAGAAAAGCATGAATATCAATGTCCTGAAAATCTGTGGGAAGTCTTAACAGTTTGGCAATGTTACTAAGGCTTGAACTTGAGTAATCTCAATGCAGCGGTTGATGCAGAAGTATTATTAGAAGGTTTTACAAAAGGAAGAGAAAGAGAGATGGAAGTTTTTCCCTTTTAGATGAATTGTAGCATTTTATATGTAAGAGTAAGGCTGTTTTTGGAAAGAATGCCGGTAACAACCGAGTTGATGACTCTCTCACCCGAGTCAGTAGATGACAAATTCTAGTATCAGAATGTACTATTATTCTTGGTTGATATTCAAGTACAATACTGAGGGAGTGCAACACCTTTTAGAAATTTTTTTTTAACCAAAGCTGCTTCCGCTCTCTAAGATGGACATAGAAAACTCAGTGACACTATTTTAAAGAAGAACAGGAGAGTTATCACTTGTGTTCTAAATAGTATTTTCCTTGAAGACATTTGTCTTCATGTTGCTGTTTGTTGGAGTTTGGATTATGCTGAACTTTCTACATGTTAAAGAGAATATATTTCTAAAAAAAAAACTTTTGGAAGCCTTTGGACATCAGAAAAAATGGTGCATAATGCTGTCTCTCTTTTCCTTTCCTATTCTTTCATTTGGAAGAACAGAAGAAATGAGATTCCTTTCTTAAGAAAGGAGGGCTTGAAGCTGGCATACTTATTACCAAGAAGTTGTTGTTAGGAGCTCAGGGGTTATGTGCTTTGAGAAGACAGATGGTGGGTATATTATTGAACAAAGCACAATAAAGATCAGAAAGGAGGAAACATTCGGGCTCTCACGACCAGCCTGTTTAACAGTTTCTTCCCCCAAGCCATTAGACTCCTCAATTCCCTAGAGTCTATACACACACACACACACACACACACACACACACACACACACACACACACACACACACACACACACACACACACACACACACACACACACACACACACACACACACACACACACACACACACACACACACACACACACCCCGCCCCCCACCAACACCACTCCACTCCCTTTGCAATTTTTGCTCATTTCTTTCTTAATTCCTGCTAAAACATTGTTTACATTTACATCATTTATTATTGTAATTTGCCCTTTACTGTGCCTATTGTCTTGTTTATTAATTATTATACTGTCTTGAACTGTTTTGTGCACTTTATGTAGTCCCATGTAGGTTTGAAATCTCAAGTAGTTTTGTGTTGTTTCATGTACCATCATGGTCCTGGAGGAACGTTGTTTTGTTTTTACTATGTACTGTACCAGCAGTTATGGTTGAAATGACAATAAAAGTGACTTGACTTGACTTGACATGTAGAAATTAGAATAGACAAGGATATAATTTTTGACATCAGAAAACCTACAACGTTCTCATGTGGAAAAGCAGAATACTTTGAGTGCTGAAAATCTAATGCCCTGTGCCCCTCCTCAGAGACACTGCTCGATTTGCTAATTATTTCCATCGTCCCTTATTTTTACGTTGAAGTTGCTCATTGATTGTGTGGGAGGTGAGGTTTAAGGGAGGGGATTTATTGTGAAGTTGAGATACTTAGAAGTGTTTTCATTTCCCAATATGTTCTTCATATAAATAGGTGATTGGCAGTGTTGCCTTTTGATTCTCAGCTACTTGGCAAGAAAGTTTAATGAAAGTAATTAAATCTGCTAAGTGTTGGCTTTGCCTTTGGAACGTGGAAGGCAATAAAGCTCATTAGTAGCATGAAGCAGAGTGTCTCAAATTCATTTCTCATGAACGAAAGCAAAATTTGATTAAGTTACCTGAAGTGTATAAAGAAGCAAGCTCTTTTATGGGTAAGGATGGACACAGGCAGGTTAAAGGAAGCTCTGAAATGCAGAACCTGTACTGTGTCAAACTATAATAACAATAACTTAGGAAGAAAATAAAACAATATTAACTTGTGACCAACACTTAGGATTCCTATCTATCAGTACTCAATGCCCATGTCATAGCATTGACTCAAGATAACAGATTGTAATTGCAGAGCAGACAAGACAGCAAGTACACCATACTACATTCTAGTAGAGTTTTCACATGTTTGCACCTTCCCATATCATTTGCCTACCAAAGATATAGAAATAGCCTTAGTAGTCTTCCACCTTAACAAACAATCCATTTGATAAACTGAGTGTTGAAAACGAAAACACAATTTCCAGTTCTCCAGATGTGCTGACTTGCATTATATTTGAACACTTTACTGCATTAAATGCCCTGTTCCTCTTTATTGTTTCTTCTGAAGGCTTTATTCCATTAAGCATGTGACAATAAAAAAAATTAAATTCCAGTTTCTTCACACATTTGCACAAAAATTAATAACCACCTTTGTAACTGTTAATCTGTTCAATGCTTATCTAAAAAGGCCAGTTAAACACTTGATTTATCAAGAGGGTGACCAGCTTGAAGTTGCTCGGTATACACATTACCAAGGACCTCACTTGGTCTGTAAATACTGGCTGTGTGGTGAAAAAAGCACAACTGCATCTCTTTCACCTCAGATGGTTGAACAAGTTCCCCATAAGTTCCCAAATCCTAAGAACTTTCAACTGGGGCACAATTGAGAGCATTCTGACCGACTGTATCACTGCCTGGTATGGGAACTGTACTTCCCTCAATGGCAGGACTCTGCAGAGAGTGGTGCAGACAGCCCAGCACATCTATGGATGTGAACTTCCCACTATTCAGGACATTTACAGTGACAGGTGTGTATAAAGGACCCAAAGGATCATTGGGAACCTGAGTCACCCCAACCACAAACTGTTCTAGTTGCTACCATCCGGGAAACGGTTCTGCAGCATTAAAGCCAGGACCAAAAGGGTCCAGGACAGCTTCTTCCACCAGGCCATCAGACTGATTAATTCACACTGACACAATTGTATTTCTAAGCTATATTGACTGTTCTGTTGTATCTTACTGCAGATACTATGTATTACAAATTACTATAATTTGCACATTGCACATTCAGACGGAGACGTAATGTAAAGATTTGTATGTGAAGGACTTAAGAAATAAAGTCAATGCAATTCAGAATTCAAAGTAAAACAATAAACTGAGGAGAAACTATGTTTCTTGCATCTAATTTCAGAACACCTCCCCAGTTTGAAGAGTTTCTGGATAATCCTTTGGTACCATTTCATATCTTAAAGTGTGGAAGAGCAGAGTACCAGCAGTTTTTCTTTGAAATATCATGTATATCCCATTCACAGAAGGCGAATCAAATCTAATCCTGCTCATAATTGATCAATCTTCTCACAATCTTCAAAGTTCAAATCACCCAAACTTCGGGACGTTCTTTGCACTAGGCACCTAGAGACGACTGTATCAATACGCTCTGGGCCTGGACCCCATTGCCACGCTTCAGCCCGTACCTGACCTTTCGAAATTGGCCTGGCACTTAGATTGATCAAGTCTCACTCTCAGTTTAGGTGGACGAGCTTTGAATTTGCCTTTCTTCCGCTTCAACTTTGTTCCGCATAGCTCGCCCAAACTTTGCCTTGAATATGCCTTGATCGCGCCTCCACTTTGCCTTGAATATGCCCTGACCTCGCCTCGACTGTGCCTTGAATATGCCTTGACCTCATCTCAACTGTGATTTGAATATGCCATGACCTCATCTCGACTGTGCCTTGAATATGCCTTGATCTTGTCTTGACTTTGTCTTACACCTGCACACTTCAACCCTCAACTCAGCCTCGCTTTCACTTGCCTCTCCATTGTTTGCAGTGATTGTTTACCATAAATACAAGTAAAAGTGTTATTATTAAATTAGTTAGTTGTGCTTTTTGTTTTATTTGCTGACAGTAAGGAGTTGTTGGGCTTCGCTGGTGATATATTAAACCGGAAGTGATGGGAGACTTTGCTCTGGTGCTATGAAGTAACATTAGTCTTCAAAGAACAGATCTGCAAAACTGCAGAATTCCAGAGACAACTTCAAGACATCCTTTGGCCTAATGTGACATTAAAGAACTTAGATAAAACTTAATTTAACTGACATTGAGGGGAAAACATCCTCATAATTGAAAGTCATACCTTGGACAAAGGAAGATGGTTACTATCATCAGAAATTATTCAACTACTTCCATCATTGGAAATTCTTCAACCCAACCCCAAGATCACTGCAACAATTCTTCAGGGTAATGAACTTTGCCAAACCATCTTCAGTTGTTTCAACAAAAACTTTCAAAAGGTCAGAAGTAGGAATGTTTGCTAGTGATTGCACTCTTCAATTCCATTTGCAACATGAGCAAACACACAAGCCTAGCCCTGAATGCAGAAAGACCAAGACAATTGTCAGGTATGGGCTGATGAGAGGCAAATAATACTTGCAGCAAGCGATCTTCTCCAAACCATATCCTTGACATTAAAGGGAATTGTCATTGCCAAGTCTCCAACCATCCACATTCTGGGCTTTACTGCTGACCAGGATTAGTGGTGTGGCACAGCATCCAGGCTGGACTCGGCGCTACAATCGCCAGAGTTCACTTGGCAGAAGGCAAGCTCTGTTGCAGTCATCTGCAGATTTCTGCAGCGTTGGATGGGTTGAGTTTGGACTCTTTTATTGAGTGGAAAGATGACTCTTTATTGACCCTTTTATTTCCTTCTATCTTATACATGCTATGTGTGATTGTTGGTACTGTGTTTTGCACCTTGGCCCCACAGCAATGCTGTCTCGTTTGGCTGTATTCATGTATGGTTGAATGACAAACTTGAATTGAATTGAAATACAGAACTAGAAGAGCAGGTGAGATTCTGGATATCAGGTAGCAAGCGACTCATCTCATGACTCCCCAAATCCTTTTCACAGCCTCCTGGACACAAATAAGAACCACTATGTACGACTCTCTAGTTTCATGGATGAGTGCAATTCCAGCCACACTCGGTAAGCATCACAAAGAAGCCTGCTTCCTTGATAGCCCAATCACTATCAAAAACAATAATCACTGCACCACCGGTGCACAATGGTTGTCATGATTACTGTCTAGAAAATGCATTGCAAATATTTGCCTGACCATTTCAGCAGCACCTTCTGTACCAACCTTTCTTATCTCATGGAACCTTAAAATTAACCAAAGGGTCCTTGGGCCCCAGGTTGGGAACCCCTGTTCTATACAATTGACTTCTCCCACCAAGAGCATGGGCAGCAAACACCTAGGACTACTACCACATACAGGTTTCTTTTTCCTTGTGGGGAGAAGACAGGACTATGAGGATGAGAGGGAAAATAAATCTGCCATGATTGAAATGCAGAGGAGGCTTGATAGCTCAAATCACTTAATTTTGCTTCTATGGTCTTGGGGTCTTGTCAAATAAGAACCTCATTTGGAAAAGCCAGTGTTTAAAAATTTTACAAATTTGATTAATTATAACTAATTTTTAAAATGTTTATTTTATATAATTTTGATCTTAATGAGAAAGGATCCAATATGAATGCAAGATTATTCTTTCATTGGGAAAACCTTCAGAAGATTTTGTATTTTCTCCAGATCTTGTTCAGTTCCCTGGCATTTACTAACTAGACATTGGATGAACCATTTGTTCAAAACAACAAGAATGCAATGGAATACTTTTTTTTTAAATAGCCTTGTTGAAAGTAAAGATGGAGAGAAACCAGCTTATGAGGAAAGGCATTTGCAGGAAGGATAAAGAGAACACATGGACAATAAACATGTGTACTGGAAGTGGATTGCAATAGAACTAAAACTGTCAATTGCTTCATCTTCAAAGAGGGTGTTAACCATTATATTAAAATTAGACAAGGAATTCAAAGGAATTGCTTTCTACTTTAAGGCAGTAAAATCTGCATTTATTGGGTTTAAATGCTCAATCTATAATTATGCATTCTTTGTAAAGGATTGCTGTACCAGTTTTATGTTTTAATTCTTAAATTACAATACTTAATGAACGAGCCTAATTATACTTCAGAGAGAGAAATGACATATTCCCACATCTCAGAAACCCTAAATGCACTGTGACAGAGCTAATTTGTCTAAAATTAACTCTACAAACAACTGAATTTCATTTTTCTGGAAAACAGGGTCGCTCTTGATCAGCAGACTTCATCCTTCTCATTCTTTCATGACACAAACTAACTGTGGCTTCTGTGCAGAGTTGAAGTGGCCACGGAGTAGACAAGGTCAACAGAGGCTGTGACACTTGATTCTCTGTTGGAATGATTTTTTTCATTATTGATGTCATGAAGATTTTGATTTTGAAACTGCTTTAAACATGGTCTCAGCTAAAAGGATAAGAGAACAAACTTTTTGCAGGAAGGAAGGGGAATCCGTAGGGTGTTGAATTTATTTGCCAAGACAAATGTTTAATTATAGCCAGTTTTAAACTAGGACGAAAAATGTTTCGGGCTCAATCATTAGTCACTGCTTCATGAACTGATCATTATTACAGATTCTGCAATTTGCTATATTGGATCTGGAGAAGACAATAATATCAACCAAGATCGTCCGACGCAGACTGGGAGACCATTTCGCTGAACACCTACGCTCTGTCCGCCAGAGAAAGCAGGATCTCCCAGTGGCCACACATTTTAATTCCACGTCCCATTCCCATTCTGATATGTCTATCCATGGCCTCCTCTAATGTCAAGATGAAGCCACACTCAGGTTGGAGGAACAACACCTTATATTCCGTCTGGGTGGCCTCCAACCTGATGGCGTGAACATTGACTTCTTTAACTTCTGTTAATGCCCCTCCTCCCGTTCTTTCCCCATCCATTATTTATTTAGCTCCCCCCCCTTTTTTTCTCTCTTTGCCCATCACACTGCCTGTTCTCCATCTCCTTCTGGTGCTCCCCTCCCCCTTTCTTTCTCCCTAGGCCTCCCGTCCCATGATCCTTTCCCTTCTCTAGCTCTGTATCCCTTTTGCCAATCACCTTTCCAGCTCTTAGCTTCACCCCACCCCCTCCGGTCTTCTCCTATCATTTCGGATTTCCCCCCCCCACCCACTTTCAAATCTCTTACTATCTTTCCTTTCAGTTAGTCCTGACGAAGGGTCTCGGCCCGAAACGCTGACAGTGCTCCTTCCTATAGATGCTACCTGGCCTGCTGCGTTACACTAGCATTTTGTGTGTGTTGCCAAGATTTCTGCTCTGTGTTGTATTGCAGCTCTGGACAGTCATGCTTGAGCTAACCAGTTCCCGTGACCAATAACCTGCCTTTTCAGCTGATGCATTAAGAAAGGGTGCTGCTGCCAGAAATGAATGTTCAAACAGATAAGTCTATAAGACATAAGAGCAGAATTAGACCATTCAGCCCATCACATCTGTTCTGTATTGACTGATATATTATCCCTCTCAACCCCATTCTCCTGCCTTCTCTCTGTAACCATTGAAGCCCTGACTAATCAAGAACCTATCGCTCTCTGCTTAATACACCAAAAAAAGAGCTTTGACCAGCGGCCAATCCAGACATCAGAAGTTTGGAGAGGAGGAGTCTTCAATCAGGTCCACTGCCCAAGGATAAAAACACAGCAGCAGATCGCAGCAGTGTTATGTGCTTGGAATGCAGGGCTGATGGTGTAGGCAGATATGATAGAAGACTTTAAGAGACTCTTAGCGATATGAAAGTACAGAGAATGGATGGATATGGACTACATGCAGCCAGAAGAGATTAGTTTAATTAGACATAATTCCTTGATCTGTTTGGCACAACAGGCTAAAGGGCCAGTTCCTGAGCTGCATTGTTCCTTGTTCCATTAACAAGTCATGTCTATCTCAGAGTAACTTTTCTATTGATTTAAGATGCTGGAATAACGGAGGAAAACGTTTGACAGCTATGTGCCAAGTTGACCATTCTGCAGCTTCTGCTAGAGGCTTTGTGTTGCTGAGATACAGATGAAGCAGCCAGACATGAACACTTGGTCGCAGTTTAGAAATATTCCAACATGTTTCAAAACCAAAGGAAAATTTGTAATTAAGTCACATTTATTTTTAAATGGAAAAGGAAAAGAACCTTACCTGATAAGCTGCACATTTGGAATCAAAACATTTTGCAGTAAAACAAATAAAACAGAACTGTTTACTCTGACAAAATTCTAAGTATGGACACAACAAAAATAATAGCAGCACTGTTACGTATTCAGGCAACAATAACTATAGATGAGTTAGACGAAGGGTTTTTATAACAAATAACACGTTTATTAAACACTGATAACAAACCCCCTTCAAATGTAAACAAACCCAAACAATGGTCCGAGCTCAGCTGCTGGCAGCTGCTCAAACAGTCCTTAATAGCGTTGCAGTCCCAAACAGTCTTTAAAGCGGTATTGAAAAAAACTCAGTTCTTTAAAGCGATATGCCGACAGTTCAAAAGCTCACGGTACTTTTAAGAGGAGAGACTTTTTAAAGCGATGTAAATTCTCTTCCACGTCGATGTCCTTCGATTCCCAGCGTCGAACTCCCACGTCGAATCTTATTAAATATAACGGCTTAAAGTGACTGACCTTCCTTCCACAATATTCTCAATCTCCCGCTTTTCCAGCGGAGACTATCATGAGAATAGTAAACGAAATCCTTCCGAATGAGGATCACACAAGGTCGAAGTCAATCCGTCGTCGAAAATCGATTCTTCTCGATTTGTCTTCCAAACTTCACTCTCCATTAGCAAAGAAACCGTTGGCTCTGACCTTTTAAACTTTAGGCATTATATAAAACTTCATTTTTAACTAAACTGCGTCATCACATTAAATCACACAGTAACATGAAGTCATCTTGGCAAATCCAGCCACGAACTGCCCCACCTGACAGGGTGGGTCTCCCTTTTATACCCTGTAGAAAAAACCTGTCACATGACCTCTACTGGCGGGAAAATGACATCACTCCACCATTACCTCATGTCCAGTATAACTTCAACCCCAGTCACGTGACAAGGGTACCACCGTCACGTGTCACGGGTACGTAACAGCACATATTCAATAACTACTAATATTATTACATATCTCAAGGCCCTTAAACAGATGGTTGTTAATCATAATTTGACATTGAGCTCTGTATGACTGGAACAATTGACAAAACCTTGCTTAAAGTGCTAAGTTTTCAGAATGGGAGGAAGTGGAGCACTATACCTTTTGAACCTCTTCTCTCCAATCAATACAATTATGACTGATATTTGACTTCAACACTATTTTCCCTCCCCCATTTTCTTAAGTGTGGAGTTTTAAGAGGAAATAAGGATGAAGTATTAGAGATTTATTGTAAAAGAAAATTGTGGGTGAGTTTCAAAGGCAGAACAAAAAAGGACTGAATATAGATAAGAAAGTTCAAAGTTCAAAAATTATTTATGATCAAAATACTTATATGTCACCATACACCACCCTGAGATTAATCTTCAGAATTAGAATCAAAACGACTTTACTGCCAGTATGCGAAACATACCAGCACTGATTGTGGGTCAGATGCCAAGCTTAAAACACAGGAGAATACCATAACAGACAACACAATAGCAACCAACAATTTACAAGACAATACTGCAAACAGCCATGAGCAACCAACAATTAGCAGAACAGCAATAATCAAACTTAAATAAATGTGAACATATGAACGGACTAAATAATTATCAACAGAACAAAGAGAGCAGGAAAGACCATTTAACAAATGTTACGCAGGGACAGCTAGGGTATTACACTTGAGTGAGTTCTGTTGAGAAGCTGGATAGCTGCAGGAAAGAAGCTTTGGAGATGACATGTAGACCTGGTGGTGATGGACTTGTAGCATCTCCCTGATGGTAATTTGATGAATAAATAGGTGATGCAAGGGTGTAATTTTTAACAGTAATTTTTCCATCTCTTTTCTTTGCTCTGGCGATGAACAAGTTTTTAATGTCAGCAGTTGACAGCCAATGATCTTCTCCGCTGAATGGAGCACTTGCTGCAACTTGGACTTGGAGAGGGAAGAGGCGGCAGGAAACTGCGTGATAGAAGTGATCACAACACTCTCAATGATGGCTTAATATAAATTCAACAGCATACGCCCTGAGCTGACACGTTTCCTAGGCTGACACAGGAAGAACAATTCTTGCAGGAATTTACAGTAGAACAAAGGAATAAAATACTATAGAATCAATGAAAAACTACACACAAAGACTGACAATCAACTAATGTGCAAAAGATGAATTATTCAAATACAAGACTAATAATAATAAATAAATAAGCAAGAGACTCACAATGTTTAATGGGATATGTTTAAAGGTTAAGCTATTTAATCAGGGTGACTCAGGTGAAGAAGGCCACCGCTACCATGGAAGTCAAGTTGCCGTTTCAGAAGAAACTTGCATTTGTGCACATTTATAGAGTTATAGAGAAATAGAAAAGTACAGCATAAAAACAGACCCATCTAGTTTGTGCACAATCCTCCAAAATTACTGGTCTTCTCCCAGGGTTGAGATCCCAGGTCAACATTCCCAGCGCTGAGATCCTAATTACATAGGGATCCATTGCTGAGGCCATGATGCTAACATGGACAACTCCAGGCTCCTGAAAAATATGTTCTGTTCCTAGCTTGTTTACACTGACAAAAATCAGTAGTTTGACAGAGGAAAAGATTCAAAGATTTTCTTAAAGACTCCTTGAAAAGAAATTACCATCCTCACTGACTCCAGGGTATCCCTGGCTCATTCTGCTCTCAGTGGAAGAGGAGAAGAGGAATATTCAGGAATGATCCTGAGAACCCAGCATTTATGCAATCAGGAGCATTATGAAAGGTGGGCATTAGCTCTGAAACTATCCACCTACCTACACTGTCAAACATCACCTGTTCCATTTCTAGAAGAGAATGTGGTTACCTCTCCTTCCATAAGCAGAGTAGAGATCCATATGAAATTTATGTGAAACTGAGTAAATAAATAAAACACAGTTTATCTTCTTTCTTTAATCAGGCAGTCGTCTCCTGTGAATCCACAAAACCTGCATGGAAGCAAGTTATTTTTAATCCTGAGGCCATGCCAAAGAATAACTTTAAACTTTGGTGAATGCTTCGTTATTAACAGCATTTAAAAGTTGTCCAGACAACCAGTTGATTCACCAGGCGTAGAAGGCTATGGATCAGGTATTGGAAGTTGGAATTTATACAGATGGATGTTTATTGGTCAGCAATGATGTGATGGATCAACTGACTTATTTCTGTGCTCTATAACTTTATAAACAAAGTTATTGTAGGATTGAGATACCAAGAATTTATGTACCTGTATTTAAGAAAGTTGTTAAAGATGTTAAACAAGATGTTAAAATTATCGGAAGGAAGATCAGGATTTCTTTGCTTTAAAACTTGAAATTCAGAGTACATGGGGAAATACAAATGGGAGACATGGTAGTGTAACGCTGTCTGGAAGGAGTTTATATGTGGTCTCTCTGGGTGTTCCATTTTCCTCCCACATTCCAAAGGCACACTGCTCAGTAAGTTGTGAGTATGCTATGTCTATGCCGGAAGCATCAGACGCTTGCGGGCTGACCCCAGCATGTCTTCCAACTGTGCTGGGCATTGAGAGCAAAATGACACATTTCTCTGTACATATAACGAATAAAGATAATCTTTATTATCTTGCTAAACCTTCAAATGTCCAGCACAGTTTTCAGCTAGAGTACTCTGTCCAAACCTCATGCAACCTTGCAAGAAAATGTCAAGACCTTAAAGAGAGTGTACATCATATTCACTGGAACAATGATGAGCATCTCCAATATTTTGCCAAGACTAGAAAAGTTAGATTTACGAGGACTTCAAAATACATCCTCCAACGTTACATTTTCTCGCAGATGGCTGGCTGGAAACAAGCCGGCGTGAAATGTTTCCTGTGAAAACATCTCACTTCTCTTGGGTTGTAAAAAAATAATTCACTGCTTCATGTGGCTGTAAAGATAATCATTGTGTATCCTTTTATTCTGGGTGGGCTTTAAAGAATAGAGAGGTGGCACAGCTTCGTCACCACTGGTATAATATAAGCTGGCAAGCAGTCAGAATAAAAGGTATGGAACACAAGACTGGGCTGGAGGGCAATACTGCATTAACATTTATTGAATGAACCTGTACAGAATGAAAGAGTATCAATAGGAAAGTAATTTTTGGTTAGATTTAGCAAAATTATGGAAAAGCACAAAGATAAATACCAAAATTGGAGACAGGCCAATTTTATTAACATAAGAGATTCTACAGATGCTTGAAAGCCAGAGAACCACACACAAAATGCTGGAGGAACTCAACAGGTTAGGAGCATCAATGAAAACGAATAGAGTTGACTTTTTGGCCCAAGACCCTTCATTAGGTGCAGCTGAAGGGCCTTGGCCTGAAACATTGACTTTTTATACCCTTCCATCGATGCTGACCTGTTGGGTTCCTCCAACAAGGTGATTTAGTTGAAGTAGGATGAAAAGTGGCGACTTGAAAGTAATGGGAAGCATTCAGGGAGTTCAGTGTAAACACACTTCTTCAAAGAGTGAACCCATTACCAGGAGCCCCTTGTGCATTGGACAAAAATGGAAGCTCAACTCAAATACTGAGCTTAACATTACAGAAAGCCTGGAAAGCATCAAGATGAAATTAGCTTGTTAAGTCAAAGAGAAACCATGAAAAAATATTGACAAGTACAAACCAAAGACATGTTATAAAGACAGAAGGAGCAACATAAACAGGTGGAGCCTTCTGGGGATCAGTTACCTACCTGTACAAACAGGAGATGTGAGTGAGGTCTGAAGTCAATACATTGCAAATGAGCCAGAATAGGTGGTGTTAAGTGCTATAACTTAAAAGGAACAAATCGCCAGGTCCCAATGAAATACATACAAGGCAGTCAGAAGCAAAGGAGGCTCACCATCATTTTTCAATTCAGCCTGGCCACAGGAGGGTGCCAGAGGACTGGAGCACTGGGAATGTACAGCTCTTTGAAATAGGAGGAAGGAATAAACCAAGTAATTAATTGTATTGCAGTTCGTGGGCAAATTATATAAATTAATTCTGAGGGCGCATATAAACTCTTATTTAGGGAGACACCAATTAATCACAAAATAAGAACAACAATTGTACCAAATGCAGTCAAAGTGCAAGGCTATATGTAAATTTATTATCAAAATATGTAAATGTCCCCACATGCTATCCTGAGATTTGTTTCCTTTCAGGCATTCACAGTAGAACAGAGAAATACAATAGAATCAATGAAAAACTACACACAAAGACTGACAAACAACCAATGTGCAGAAGACGACAAACTTCGCAAATACAAAAAAAATGCTCTGCAGGTCAGGTCAGGCAGCTGAGAGGAGAAACAAATGTTATTTCTGACTGATAAACATTATCAAGCTCAGGCCCAAGACCAGCACCAGTGCTGTAGCTGTTTTTGATCCTATGTTAATGAAGTAAAAGGTTTGAGCTGCGCTTGTTTGTTAGTTTTTCCAGTCACTCAAGCTTCCTGCTATTACAGTGTGTAGCTTAGAGTTTAACTGGAAGATTAGAGGTGCTACTGTAGCGTGGCAGTTAGTGCAATGCTACTACAGCTCGGGGCATTCTGGAGACCAGATTCAATTCCCTCGCCATTCTGTAATGAGTTTCTCTATGTGCATGACTTTTCCATGGTGCTCTGATTTCCTCTCACAGTCCAAAAGTGTACTAGGAAGATTAATTGGTCTTTGTAAATTGTCCCATGATTAGGCTGGGTTAATCAGGACTGTGGGGTTGCTGGGCTGGCATGGCTCAAAGGGCTGGAAGGGACGGCTGTGTGCTGTATTGGTAAATATTAAATAAAAATTAAACACTACTTGCTTGCATTTACACATTGCAGGGCACAGAAGAGCCCCAGTAACTTAGAAATATTCATTTCTTTCTGTATTTGCAGTTTGACTTCTTTTGTACATCAGTGTTTTTGTCAGTCATTGTGTGTAGTTACCTACTGTATTCTATCATATTCCTTTGTTCTACTGTGAAAACCTGAAGAAAATGAACCTCAAGATAGTACATGATGATGTATACTGTAGGTATTTTGATAATACATTTACTTTGAACTTGTTGAACTTAAAGAGCAATCAAAATATATGTGTTTTGCTCAATTTTTCAGAATACAAAACGTATTAACGTTGTAAAATAATAAACACTGAACAGGGTGAAAATAGTTAAATGCCATTAAGCTATTACAATGCTGTGTAAGATCTGCACTGTGAAGGCCCTTTGCTAAAAGGTTAAAAATCAGCTTTAACTAAGCTAAGTACTGCAAATTAAACAGCAGAATTTATGATGTTAATCTAAATTTTCCTTTTGTCTCTGATTATCTGTTTACCCTTCAAGTCCTTATCATTCATCTTCCTTATAGCCAAGGACCAGAAATTTTTCCTGACTTCTCTCAAAACTGAGCTATAAATTAATAATTCTGGGTACAAGCATCTCCTTGCATATCTGAATGCTGCTTTTCCATCCGGGTACCCCAGAGTGGTAGTCAGAATCTTCTCATGATTAGCAGAAAGTATTCTACCTTAAAAGAAAATCAACAAAAAATAATGAAAAGACTCATAATTAAGATTGTTATTAGTTGGAAGCTTCAAGTCATTGAACTAAGGCATAATGATCACACTTAAGGCATTGGACAGCTGTTTCCAATTTTACTACATAAAATTGTGCAACACAGAAGGAGGTCTCTGAAAGACTAATTAGTTTCGCTCTCCTGGTCTTGTCCCACAGGATAATTTTCTTTTCATTGAAGATTTATTCCAATTTCCATTTAAAAGTTACAATTGAATTTTTTTTATAGGAAAAATATTCCATATTTTTAAATAATTCCCTGGTTCTTTTGTCCTGTTTTCGTTACACCAAATCTGCTAACATGCTGATTGTAAAAGTGTCTCCCTATCTAACAATCAAAGTTCAATCATAATCTTAAAGTTACCATAAAGACTTCCTTTAACCACCACCTCCTCCTCAAGTATAATTCTAACTTTTCTAGTCTTGGCAAAATATTGGAGATGCTCATCATTGTTCCAGTGAATATGATGTTCACCCTCTTTAAGGTCTTGACATTTTCTTGCAAGGTTGCATGAGGTTTGGACAGAGTACTCTAGCTGAAAACTGTGCTGGACATTTGAAGGTTTAGCATGATAATAAAGATTATCTTTATTCGTTATATGTACAGAGAAATGTGTCATTTTGCTCTCAATGCCCAGCACAGTCCGAGGACATGCTGGGGTCAGCCCGCAAGCGTCCGATGCTTCCGGCATAGACATAGCATACTCACAACTTACTGAGCAGTGTGCCTTTGGAATGTGGGAGGGAAATGGAACACCCGGAGAGACCACATATAAACTCCTTACAGATAGCGTTACACTACCATGTCTCCCATTTGTAGTTCCCCATGTACTCTGAATTTCAAGTTTTAAAGCAAAGAAATCCTGATCTTCCTTCCGATAATTTTAACATCTTGTTTAACATCTTTAACAACTTTCTTAAATACAGGTACAAAAATTCTTGGTAACTCAATCCTACAATAACTTTGTTTATAAAGTTATAGAGCACAGAAATAAGTCAGTTGATCCATCACATCATTGCTGACCAATAAACATCTATCTGTATAAATTCCAACTTCCAATACCTGATCCATAGCCTTCTACGCCTGGTGAATCAACTGGTTGTCTGGACAACTTTTAAATGCTGTTAATAACGAAGCATTCACCAAAGTTTAAAGTTCAAAGTAAATACAGTCGGCCCTCCTTATCTGCATGCGCAAATTCAACCAACCGCGAATTGAGAAAACCCGGAAGTACTCTTCCAGCGTTTGCGGCTCGATCCTTCGATGGAACGAAGCCTCCGTGTCACCCGAGGGATAACAACATGCCTACAACCACTGCAAGATTTGTTTGATGATGCAAAGAAAAAGAAGAGATAGCTTCTAACTAAAGCATCTGCAATTCTGAAGTCTCGACATACAACGCTTGTATACAACATACAAAGCTCCAAAGCATTTGGGCTCTCACGACCAGACTATGTAACAGTTTCTTCCCCCAAGTAATCAGACTCCTCAATACCCGAAGCCTGGACTGATACCTTACTGCCCTACTGTCCTGTTTATTATTTATTGTAATGCCTGCACTTTTTTTGTGCACTTAATGCAGACCTGTGTAGGTCTGTAGTCTAGTGTAGCTTTCTCTGTGTTGTGTTTTTTTTATTATGTAGTTTGGTCTAGTTTTTGTACTGTGTCATGTAACACCATGATCCTGAAAAACATTGTCTCATTTTTGCTATGCACTGTACTAGCAGTTATGGTCGAAATGATAATAAAAGCTGACTTGACTTGACTTGAAGATCCTCAGCCCTCAACCTCCACAGTTCCTGACTTTAGTATTATTGAGCCTCCTCTAAACCGTCCTTATTCCCTAAACAAGACAATAACAACTACTGTACAGGTATTACAAGTTTTACTTATTGTTTGATCATCGTTCGATCATTGTTCGCCTTGCGTCTCATTCGTTTGCTGCTTGTGTTATGAGCGAGAGGAACATGTACAGGTCTTTTTCTTGTCAATATTCCCTAAACAAGAGAGTGTAACAACTATTTACATAGCATTCCCATTGTATTAGGTGTTATAAGTTCTGTAATCTACAGATGATTAAAAGTTTTACTCGTTGTTTGATGATTGTTTGCCTCGTGTCTCGTTCATTCGCTGCAAAAGGAACATGTACAGCTTTTTTTTCTTATCAATATTCCCTAAACATTACAGTATAATAACTATTTACGTAGCATTTACATTGTATTAGGTATTATAAGTAATCTAGAGATGATTTAAAATATACGGGAGGATGTGTGTAGGTTACATATAAAATGGCGTAGTATTTGCATAAGGGACTCGAGCATCCGCGTTTTTTGGTATCCCCCACGGATAAGGAGGGCCGACTGTACATGTCACCATGTACAACACTGAGATTCATTCTCTTCTAGGTATACTCAATAAATCCATAATAGAATCAATAAAAGACCACACCAACTTAGGTGTTCAACCAGTGTTATAAAGAGAAAAACTGTGTAAATGCAGAGCCTATCAAAAGTATCCATCCCCCTTGAAAGTTTTCATGTTTCATTGTTTTAAAACATTGAATCACAGTGGATTTGATTAGGCATTTTTTTGAGACTGATCAACAGAAAAAGACTCTTTCATGTCAAAATGAAAACAGATTTCCACAAAAAGTGACCTAATTTAATTACAAATATAAAACACAAAATAACTGATATCATAAGTATTCATCCCCTTCAAGTCAGTATTTAATAGATGCACCATTGGCAGCAATTCTAGCCCTGAGTCTGTGTGGATAGGTCTCGATCAGCTTTGCACATCTGGATACTACAATTTTTCCCCATTCTTCTTTACAAAACTGCTCTAGCTTTATCAGATTGCGTGGGGATCATGAGCGAACAACCCTATTCAAGTCCAGCCACCAGTTCTCAATTGGATTGAGGTCTGCGCTCTGACTTGGCCATTCTAGGAGATTAACTTTGTTTTTAAGCTATTCCTGTGTAGCTTTGTATTTATACTTGGGATCATTCTCTTGCTGGAAGACAAATCTTCTCCCAAGTCACAGTTCTCTTGCAGTCTGTGTCAGGTTTTCCTCCAGGATTTCCCTGTATTTTGCTGCATTCATTTCACCGTGTACCTTCACAAGCTCAAACATAGTGTTTAGTTTAATGGCCAAAAAGCTCAATTTTGACTTCATCAGACCACAGAACCGACTGACTTCAGTCTCATACATGCCTTCCAGCAAACTTTAGCTGAGATTTCATGTGAACTTTTTTTCAATAGTGGCGTTCTCTTTGCCACTCTCCCGTAAATCTGCGACTGGTGAAGCACCTGGGCAACAGTTGTTGTGTGTGCAGTCTCTCCCATCTCAGCCACTGAAGCTTGTAACTCCTCTAGAGTTGTTATAATTCTTTCAGTGGCCTCCCTCACTAGTCCTCTTCTTCCACAGTCACTCAGTTTTTGAGGACAGCCTGCTCCAGGCAGATTTACAGCTGTGCCCATATTCTTTCCATTTTTTGTTGATTGACTTAACTGTGCTCCAAGGGATATTCAGTGATTTGGAAATTTTCTTGTATCCATCTTGTGACTTGTGCTTTTCAATAACCTTTTAGTGGAGTTGCCTGAAGTGTTCTTTTATCTTCATGGTGTAGTTTTTGTCAAGATACTGACTAACCAGCAGTTGGACCTTCCAGATACAGGTGTATTTTTACTAAAATCAATTGAAATACCTTGACTGCACACAGGTGATCTCAATTTAACTAATTATGTGACTTCTAAAACCAATTGGCTGCACCAGGAATGATTGGTGTGTCATATTAAAGGGGATGAATACTTATGCAATTAATTATTTATTGAGAACATGAGATAAAGAGTCTTTGAAAGTGAGTCAATGATGGGGCAAGTGAAGTTGTCCCGTCTGGTTCAAGAGCCTGATGATTGGAGGTAATAACTGTTCCTGATTCTGGTGGTATGAGTCCTGAGGCTCCTGTACCTACTTCCTGATGACAGCAGTGAGAAGAGAACAAGATCTGGGTGGTGGGAATCCTGATGATGGATGCTGCTTTCCTGAGACAATGCTTCATGTAGATGTAGATGTGCAGGAGGGCTTTACACATCATGGATTGGGCCATATCCACAACTTGTTGTAGAATTTTCTGTACAAGGTCAATGGTGTTTCCATACCAGGCTGTGATGCAGCCAGTCAGTACATTCTCCACCGCACATCAGGTTGGGGATGGCATTAAACAGAAAATTAGAAATGCGTGCAATAAAGGAACAGTAGTTATAATGGGTGACTTCAATCTACATATAGATTGGGTGAACCAAATTGGTAAGGGTGCTAAGGAAGAGGATTTCTTGGAATGTATGCGGGATGGTTTTCTGAACCAACATGTCGAGGAACCAACTAGAGAGCAGGCCATTTTAGATTGGGTATTGAGCAATGTGGAAGGGTTAGTTAGCAATCTTGTCGTGCGAGGCCCCTTGGGTAAGAGTGACCATAATATGGTGGAATTCTTCATTAAGATGGAGAGTGACATAGTTAATTCAGAAACAAAGGTTCTGAACTTAAAGAAGGGTAACTTTGAAGGTATGAGACGTGAGTTAGCTAAGATAGACTGGCAAATGATACTTAAAGGGTTGACGGTGGATATGCAATGGCAAGCATTTAAAGATCGCATGGATGAACTACAACAATTGTTCATCCCAGTTTGGCAAAAGAATAAACCAGGGAAGGTAGTGCACCCATGGCTGACAAGGGAAATTAGGGATAGTATCAAGTCCAAAGAAGAAACATATAAATGAGCAAAAACAAGCGGCACACCTGAGGACTGGGAGAAATTCAGAGACCAGCAGAGGAGGACAAAGGGCTTAAGTAGGAAAGGGAAGAAAGATTATGAGAGAAAGCTGGCAGGGAACATAAAAACTGACTGTAAAAGCTTTTACAGATATGTGAAAAGAAAAAGATTGGTCAAGACAAATGTAGGTCCTTTACAGTCAGAAACAGGTGAATTGATCATAGGGAACAAAGACATGGCAGACCAATTGAATAACTACTTTGGTTCTGTCTTCACTGAGGAGGACATAAATAATCTTCCGGAAATAGTAAGGGACTGAGGGTCTAGTGAGATGGAGGAACTGAGGGAAATGCATGTTAGTAGGGAAGTGGTGTTAGGTAAATTGAAGGGATTAAAGGCAGATAAATCCCCAGGGCCAGATGGTCTGCATCCCAGAGTGCTTAAGGAAGTAGCCCAAGAAATAGTGGATGTATTAGTGATAATTTTTCAAAACTCCTTAGATTCTGGATTAGTTCCTGAGGATTGGAGGGTGGCTAATGTAACCCCACTTTTTAAAAAAGGAGGGAGAGAGAAACCGGGGAATTATAGACCGGTTAGTCTGACATCGGTGGTGGGGAAAATGCTAGGGTCGGTTATCAAAGATGCGATAGCACATTTGGAAAGAGGTGAAATCATCGGACAAAGTCAGCATGGATTTGTGAAAGGAAAATCATATCTGACGAATCTTACAGAATTTTTTGAAGATGTAACTAGTAGAGTGGATAGGGGAGAGCCAGTGGATGTGGTATATTTAGATTTTCAAAAGGCTTTTGACAAGGTCCCACACAGGAGATTAGTGTGCAAACTTAAAGCACACGGTATTGGGGGTATGGTATTGATGTGGATAGAGAATTGGTTGGCAGACAGGAAGCAAAGAGTGGGAGTAAACGGGACCTTTTCAGAATGGCAGGCAGTGACTAGTGGGGTACCGCAAGGCTCAGTGCTGGGACCTCAGTTGTTTACAATATATATTAATGATTTAGACGAGGGAATTAAATGCAGCATCTCCAAGTTTGCAGATGACATGAAGCTGGGCGGCGGTGTTAGCTGTGAGGAGGATGCTAAGAGGATGCAGGGTGACTTGGATAGGTTAGGTGAGTGGGCAAATTTATGGCAGATGCAATTTAACGTGGATAAATGTGAGGTTATCCACTTTGGTTGCAAGAACAGGAAAACAGATTATTATCTGAATGGTGGTCGATTAGGAAAAGGGGAGGTGCCACGAGACCTGGGTGTCATTGTTCACCAGTCATTGAAGGTGGGCATGCAGGTACAGCAGGCGGTGAAAAAGGCAAATGGTATGTTGGCATTCATAGCAAAAGGATTTGAGTACAGGAGCAGGGAGGTTCTACTGCAGTTGTACAAGGCCTTGGTGAGACCGCGCCTAGAGTATTGTGTGCAGTTTTGGTCCCCTAATCTGAGGAAAGACATTCTTGCCATAGAGGGAATACAAAGAAGGTTCACCAGGTTGATTCCTGGGATGGCAGGACTTTCATATGAAGAAAGACTGGATCGACTAGGCTTGTACTCACTGGAATTTAAAAGATTGAGGGGGGATCTAAATGAAATGTATAAAATTCTAAAGGGATTGGACAGGCTAGATGCAGGAAGATTGTTTCCGATGTTGGGGAAGTCCAGAATGAGGGGTCACAGTTTAAGGATAAAGGGGAAGCCTTTTAGGACCGAGATGAGGAAAAACTTCTTCACACAGAGAGTGGTAAATCTGTGGAATTCTCTGCCACAGGAAACAGTTGAGGCCGGTTTATTGGCTACATTTAAGAGGAAGTTTGATATGGCCCTTGTGGCTAAAGGGATCGGTGGGTATGGAGAGAAAGCAGTTACAGGGTTCTCAGTTGGATGATCAACCATGATCATATTGAATGGCGGTGCAGGCTCGAAGGGCCGAATGGCCTACTCCTGCACCTATTTTCTATGTTTCTACACAAGTTTGTCAAAGTTTTAGATGTCATGCCAAATGTCTGCAAACTCCTAAGGAAGTAGAGAAATTGCCATGATTTCTTTGTAATTGCACTTGTGTGCTAGGCTCAGGACAGATACTCTAAAATGGTAACAGAGAAATTTAAAGTTGCTGACCCTCTCCACCTCTGATCCTTTGATGAGCACTGGCTCATGGACCTCTGATTTCCTTCTCCTGAAGTCAATAATCAGCTCCTTGGTCTTACTGACATTGAGTAAGAGGTTGTTGTTATGGCACCACAAAGTCAGATTTTCAATCTCCCTCCTACATGCTGATTTGTCACCACCTTTGATTCGACCTACGACAGTGGTGTAGTCAGCAAACTTAAGTATGGCATTGGAGCTTGCTTAGCTACACAGCCATAAGTGTAAAGCGAATAGAGCAGGGGGCTAAACACACAGCCTTGTGGTGCACCTGGGCTGATGGAGATTGCAGAGGAGATGTTATTGCCAATCCAAACTGACTGGGATCTGTAAATGAGGAAATCGGGGATTCAAACGCACAAGGAGGCCAAGGTCTTTAAGCTTATTGATTAGTTTTGGGGGAACGGTAGTTTTGAATGCTGAGGTGTGATCGATAAAACACATCCTGATGTATGCACCCTTGCTGCCCAGATGGTCCAGGGTTGAGTGAAGAGGTAAAGAGATAACATCTGCTGTGGACCTGTTGCGCCAGTAGGCAAATTGAAGTGGATCCAAGTCACCCCTCAGGCAGGATTTGATACATTTCATCACCAATCTCTCAAAACACTTCATCACTGTGGGTGTAAGTGCTACTGGACGATAGTCATTGAGCCTGGTTACCAAATTGTTCTTAGGCACCAGTATAAGTGAAGTTCTGCTTGAAGCAGGTGGGTACTCAGTCTGCTGAAGGGAGAGGTTAAAGATCTCAGTGAACACTCCAGCCAATTGATCAGCACAGGTCTTCGGTGCTTGGCCAAGTATACGTCTGGGCTGGATGCTTTTTGTGGATTCACCCTCCTGAAGACTGCTTGCACATTGGCCTCAGAGACTGAAATCACAGCATCATAGGGGGCTGCAGGAGTTTGTGGTGGTTTCTCTTAAGTTTTGATACTCAAATTGAACATAGAAGGCATTGAACACATCTGGAAGTGAAGCCCTGTTGACACCTACGTCACTGGATTTAACTTTATAAGAGGTGATTCCTGACACAACTATTGAGCATTCTTTGTTGATTCAAGCTTGGTCTGGATTTTCAGTTAGTCCTAACGAAGGGTCTCAGCCCGAAACATCAACAGTGCTTCTCCCTATAGATGCTGCCTGACTTGCTGTGTTCCACCAGCATTTTGTGTGTGTTGCTTGAATTTCCAGCATCTGCAGATTTCCTCGTGTTGGTCTGGATTTACCACTTCGCTGGTGAGATAGCTTTCTGGATATCACATCTAGACCAATTTCTCCAGCAGTGCATTCTAGGTATTCACCATTCTTTGGATGAAATAGATACCCCTCAGATCCTCTCTAAATCCCTGACCCTCACCTTAAATCCATCTGGGTATTTTGCAACCTTTAGGACCCAAAGTTCCAGGTGACTTGCATTTTCTATTTGTAGCAGCTCTGGTCATTTCAGCTGTAAGGTTATTTACCAAGAATATTAACTCAGTCCTTCTCTCCTTGGGTCCTCTCAATGGGAATGTCCATCTGATTTCAAGTTTCATCTGAAGGTCTGACCTGCATTTCACAGCTTTTATATTGTAGGTCTCTGTTTGTTTTCTCTTCATTCATCTGTTAAGATTGGCAACCACATCAGACATTCAGCTTGACTCATTCATCTCTCCCTTACCCCTTCAAACTGAAGTGTAAACTGTGCTTCTTTTTTTGACAGGTCGTTAGTCTAATGAGACTGCACTGATATAAGCTCAATATGAAAGGACTTCAGAAGCAAATGAACAGATTCAGAATTGGTCAACTCAGATGTGATCTACCATCTACCATCCAGAACATGCTCTCTTCTCACTGCTGCCATCGCGAGGGAGGTATGGTACCCTTTCGCCCCACACCACTAGGTTCAAGACAGTTATTACCCTTCAACCATCAGGCTCTTGAACCAGTGTGGATAATTTCACTCACCACAACACAGAACTAATCACTGAACACAACCTATGAACTCACTTTCTCAGTATGAACGAATGACCTATTTATTTACTTTTGTATTTGTACAACTTGTCTTCTTTCCACTGTTGTGTGCAAGTCTTTGTAGATTTTCATTGATTCTATTGTATTTCTTTGTTCTACTGTGAATGCCTGCAAGAAAATGAAACTCTGTGTGGTATATGGTGACATATACGTACTTTGATAATTAATTTACTTTGAACTTTGAACTGTAAAAGAAAACATTAAATTATTCTCATGCTTGAAACATTGAGACATTTTTCTTTGTGACACACTAGGACATGCATCAAATGTAAACAACGTGTCTTTTATAATGGAACTTTTACTAATGACTACATAGAACAATACCTTTCAGGAGTGAGGAGAATTTTTCATAGAGTTCAGGTGGCAAAGGAGCTAAAAGCATCTGATTACATTATCATGTGAAGAGGTCTTTGAATAGTTCCCTTGATAGATTAAATCAGTCCTCTTTGAGGAGCAGTTATTGTAAATGGCCAGGTAGGTATTTTAATTTTGACTCTTTCAGCATGCTTGTCTTTCAGTTGTTATGAATGTACAAAAATAAAATCACACCTCACGATAAATTGTACTTAAGTAGTGATGCCATATTTTAAGCTGTTTTTAGTGTAGTTTGAAACACTCTGGTTCTGTCAGCTGCGTAAGTCTAGGAAGGACGATCTCCAGCTCCACCAAACGTGTGAGATTGAGGTGCAAAACCCCGAAACCCTCGTTTGCACAGATGCTATGTAATTAATTACCCTTCAAAAGGTAATGCCTCAGAAAGGTGGCATCCATCATTAAGGACCCCCATGACATGTCTTCTTCTCATTGTTACCATTAAGGAGGAGGTACAAGAGTGTGAAGACATACACAACATTTTAGGAACAGCTTCTTCCCCTCTGCCATCAGATTTCTGAATAGTCCATGAACAGAAACTCAGTATTTTTTTCTTTGCTCTCTTTTTGCATTACTTATTTAATTTAATTTTGTTTATATATTTCTTACTGCAATTTATAGTGTTTTTATTATGTACTGCACTATACTGCTACCGTAAAACAAATTTCATGGCATATGCCGGTGACATTAAACCTGATTCTGAATACAAGTGACTCCTGTGGCCCTGAGCTAAGAAAGAGATGCTGATGCCTGTCACTCAGTCATTTCCATGAAATATGCCTATTGCATGCTGATTGAGGTTAGAAGCATGTTCCATAGCAATCTGTCTTTTCCTTTCTTGAGCTCCACAGACGTGGGGCAGAAATAGCAAGGGAGTATAACTTGAAGGTGTAGAGAGGAAAGTATAGTGGGGATGTCAGAGGCAGGTCCTTTACACTGAGAGCGGTAGGAGCGTGGATCGTACTGCCAGGGGTGGTGGTAGAGGCAGATACATTAGGGACATTTGAGAGACGACTAGATTGGCATGTGGATGAAAGTAAAAGAGAGACTAATGTGGGAGCTAAGCATTCGATTGATCTTGGAATGGGTTAAAGGGTTGACACAATATCGTGGGCGGAATGGGTGGTATTGTTCTATGTTCTATGCTCTACAACAAGAAAGACAAACTGGGATAAGGTAATGTGTGAATCCAGGAGTTCACGGTACAACATTCCTGCAAAAACCAGAACATTCAGATAAGGGGTGGAAAATGAGCCCGACCCACTTGCAGTTGGTCAATTGAAAACTGAATATAAAAACCATAAACTTCTGATTATTTCTTGGAAATCTGTGCATAGCTTTTCTTTGTAAAGTCATTTAACCTTTTAAGGAAATCGAGTAGGTCAATTGGATAGCAAAGATACAGACAAAAACATGACAGATGCATTCTTCTCTCGACTCCGTTAGCAAGCATGCAGGCTTAGAAAGCGAAAATAAAGATTTATGCTCTCAATCTATGTCTTGCTCGGGCAGTCTGTCAGAACCACACTTATAATTAAAATAATCAGTCAGAAAACTGGAGGAGAGGAACAACTGGATGAAAACCGTCAACAGAAAACATTGGGACAAAGCCAAGCTGGGGACGACTTATGGGCCAGCTTTCCACTTTTACCGGTCTAGTAACTGTTGAATTGATGATTGCTGCACACCTCACTGCTACTGAGAACTCACTGCAGCAAGACATTTACACACGAGGGAGCAACTTTTACAGCAAGTCACCTCAAAGGACTGTTATGAATGTAGATTAGACAAATGAAAAAAGACTCGTGTTTACATAACACCTTCACAACCACTGGGTGGGTCAAATCTCTTTAGGACCACAAGTGTTTATGCAATGATATTCTCTTGGAGCCAATTTACACATAGCAAGCTCTTAGCGGAGCTATAAATTATCGACCAGATAAGTTGCATTTTAGTGACATTGGCAGAGGAATTAATTTTGGCCAGAATGTCAACGAACATGCCATGCTAACCTGTCTGTTCACTGGGGAGAGGAGACAGGATTTCAGATTAACAGTTTACCTGAGAGGTGAATAATTATTTCTGTTTCCTTCTTTAAAATGTATGCTTATGTTAGCGAATTTTGAAAGGATCTGGTTGGTATTCCCCTACCCAACCCTCAACCCCTCTCCTTATCTAGAGCCTCTAAGTGTAGGAGGGCAACTGTAATTGCTGCCCTCACTGTGAAATACCTACTTAGGTGCCCGTGTCAGAACCATTATCCAAGACAGTCATTAGAGATCAAATATGACAACTACTTGCTTGCTTGACTTTGTACTGCACCAGGTGGTAGTTTTACACAGCAGGCCAATAAAGGGATCTAAAGAACAGTGCTTTAAATAAATGATAAATGCTATCTGCGACTTCTCTCTAGCACTTCAACCGCATAAAAATAAATCAGCAACTAAGTGGCATGAATTACACATTAAGTAATATTTCACAGAGAGTTGTATTCAGTACTCTACAAATGAATCTGTCAGAATTAATCCAGAATACAGACTTGAAGAATCGCTTTCCTGTTATCCATGCTTATTATCCCCTGTAAACCAGACCAGGACAAGTTGGATCAGAATGTATTTTAACGGGCAAGTTTCCCCTCCTGTTCTGCTCTTCCATACATGTCCTCATTCTGACTTCAGGCTGCAGTTTTTATTCACAAAGACAGTAACTTCAAATGAAACTAAAAATTAAAATATGGTGCAAAACTATTTGATGGGGAGGTTGAGATTTACAGAACACTTCCAAGGGGCTACTCACGAGAAACATAATCTATTTTAAGGGTGTTTAAAGATTTACTACTATTTTGATCAGTTATAAATCCATGAGTTCCCTAGTTCCTTATCAACTTGTTGCTGCCCTATTCATTGCTTCCTCATTATTACTCTGGTTACACAGGAAAATGGCATGTCAGGTGCTGCCGGAAGAGTAGATCATAGAGTTGTGAAGGAATTGCCCCTTCAGACTGCTGAAAGAGGCTGATGCAACTTCATTGATGGCAACCCTGACCAAAACCAATGAGATATATTCTCCACATCCTTTCCACCTGTCCCCAATCATCTCTGAAACTGAACACTAATTTATTTTCTTACTTTATCAGTTTTGACAAAGAATCTTCATCAACATAAAACATTAACTCCAATTTCTCTTGTTCCTCTGATACAGGCTGGCTTGGTGAGTGTTTCCAACATTTTCTGTTCTTCTTCCAAAAATATTGTGTTATCCCTGAAAACCATGGATGTTTCTTTTCATATATATTTAAGGCATTGACCTTCAGTGTCTACATTTGGCTTTTTCTTTAATTCTCATCCTGTACAACATGTTTAGGGTCAGAGTTCAGAGGCTCACCAATATCCTTTCACATTAAAGTTAGCTTTACCAAAATCTGGAGTCTTTGTGATTATAGCAAATTTACCATATAGAAGAAGGCCATTTAGCTCACTGTGCTTCTGCAAAGTTAATCCTATAGTTGATTGGTGGGTGTGCAGGTTGTAGCTCTTCAAGTAAGCATAAGGACAGTTTTAAATGTGCTGAGGCTTTCTGCTCCAAGCACTATTTCAGGAAGTGGGTTCCTCTTGCCTACAACTCTCTGCCTGAAAAAAATCCTCCCTGTCCCGCTAACATTTCAATCAACTGCTCTAAATGTATGTTCCTGGGATTTTGATTCCATTGTTACAGAGAGTGAATTCTTCCTATTTACCCTATTTAGGTTTAATTATTTTATACAAATCAACTCAGCATCACCTCAGCCTCTTCTGTTTCACAGAGAAAAACACCAGCCAGTTCAGTCTTCCCACCTGAGCGCCCTGGTAGTGTAGCAATTAGCATGACGCCGTTACAGCTTTGGGCATTCGAGAATTCAGAGTTCAATTGTGGCGTCATCTGTAAGGAGTCTCTACATCCTTGCTATGAAAGGTACGGGTTTGGTTTCCTCCCACGGTCCTGGGTAAGTTAATCAGTTATTGTAAATTGTCCCATGGTTAGGTTAGGGTTAATCGGGGTTGTGTGCTTGTTGGGGTGGTGTAACTCAAAGGGCTGGAAGGGCTTACTCCAAAGTGCTAAATAAGAATTCCCAGTCCTGGCAACAACCCTGTAAATCTCATCTGCAGCCTTTCCTGTTCACTCACAGCTTTCCTTTAACATGGTGACCTGAATTCTTGATGCTAGTGTGATAAATACAGCCGACATAGCCTCCCTGTTTAGTGAAAGTACTCCATAAATATTAGTCCTGATGAAAGGTCTCAGCCCAAACATCAACTGTCCACAGATGTTGCCTGACTGCTGAGTTCCTTCGCTATTCTGTGTGTGGTAAAGTACTCAATAAACCTTTTTAACCACCTCATCAACATGTCCTGTGGTCTTTAAGGACCCACGTATGTACCTTTCTCTACACCATTCAATACATCATTGCGTAGAACCTAGAACAGTACAGTGCAAGAACAGGTCCTTTGACCTGTAAAGTATTTCCAGTATTTTCTGCAGATTCTGGAAATCTGGAGCAAAACACACAAAGGAGCTGGAGCAACTCAGGCAGCATCTGTGGAGGGAAAATGACACAACAGCAGATGAAAGTTTGTGGCCTGAAATGTTGACAGTCCATTTTACTCCATAAATGCTCTCTGACCCACTTTGAATTCCTCCAGTACCTTGTGTGTTGTTTCAGCATTTTCTTCTTTATTTTTGGATTTCCAGCACCTGATTTTTCTTAACCAGAAACACATTTCAATTTACTTCACTGAGAACAATTAGAAATAAATGATTGAAAGCAAATTTGTTTGAAAGGGTAACTAAAAAATTAGATAAAGAAGTTTATTCTAATTAGAGGGATATGGAAAAGTAAAGGATGGGATTTTGGAATGTTGAGCCAAAGGAAGAGCAAATGTATAAGGGGCCAGAGTTGGTAAAATGGTGAGTTGCAAAAATGTGGAGGAGCCTTTATAAGTATGTGAACGATTGATGTATGTATAGATTTAACATGAATTGGGAGCAACAGGTCTAATGCAAGCCAACAAGGATGGGAATGGTGAAACAGATTTAGAGATTGTCCGGGATGGCAGCTGATTTTGGCATGGAAGCCTCAAAAGCCGATAATTTCAAAGTTTGAAGTACATTGATTATCAAAGTACATATGTATATATCACCATATACTATTTCGAGATTCATTTACTTGTGGGCATTCACAGTAAATACAAAAAAAAACACAATAGAATCAATGAAAAACCATACACAATACACAACCAATGTGCAAAAGATAACAAAATGCAAATACAAAAAGAGAGAAAAATACAAAATAATCATAAAAATGCAATAAAAACTGAGAACACAAATTTTTGAGTCCTTGAAAATGAGTCCATATGTTTTGGAAACAGTTCATTGTTGGGATGAGTGAAGTTAGCCCCTCTGGTTCAAGATCCTAATGGTTAAAGGGAAATAACTATTCCTGTATCTGGTGGTGTAGGACATAAGGCTCCTGTACCTTCTTCCTGACTGCAGCAGCATGAGAGAAGACAGCATGAAACACAGACTCAAGAAGTAGCAGCCATTGTTTTGAAAGTTGACATGAGTTCACCATGTGAAGTTTTTGTTTGCTCACAAAATAACAGTGATGATATTTTAAATTTAATTGATCCAAGGTAATATTCTTTGGCAAGAAAAATGTTATACCAATGCAAGTAACTCATTTATTTCAGCTGGATTATTTTGTGAGCACTGTAAACAGTGACTTTTTTATTAATACAGTGGATTCTGGTTAATTGGGCCATCGGTTAATCAGGTCAGTGGCTTACTCTTATAGAGTGAAACCTAATCAAGAAAATAGCCAGGATTCCCTTTGTTTATTTAGGAGACAATGTTGTTTACCTGGGGCAGGAGACAGCTGCTGAACAGTTTCTAACTAGTGTTAGATGCGTGCACTTTTGTGGTCATTGGACACTATACTGTGCTTAGAATGAACAGTTTTTAAATAGCATCAGTTACATGTACTTGTGCTTGAAAAACAATGATCTTTGCCACTGATAGTTGGTGATAAATAAGCAGTAGAACAATTCAGAAGTGCTTTTCTCACTAGTTTCAAGCTTTTAGGCTTGGAGATGCCAGATATGGCCAGGGGTTAAAATAAAACAATTTCACTGCTTCAGCAAGTTAGGAACTGTACAGAATTTGACAATCAACTTGAATGTTACGATGTAAGTGAAGAATTGGAGGATGCAATCATCGATAGCTTTGTATAAAGGCAGTCCCTTACCTACAATAAGTGTCAGCGCTGATTTTGTTCATTTACTGCTTCAACAGGCGGGCTAAACCAGGTGAGCATGAGCGGAAACCTTCAATCCTGGTGAGACAGGGATCTGCCCACCCCAGCATGTGAAGCCAGTTACAGTCGACTGGGGGGATGAGATCAACTATAAGATCCAATGGCCAAGGAGGTGGTGCTGCAACGCTTCGTGGAGGGTGAAAGGCAAGGCACAGAAGGTATCATGGCTATCTACTGAAGCTTCAGTTGTGGTGATTTTTCATACTGTTGGACCAAGATTTTTGAGGCTGAGAAAATGGAACTGCCCCAGTGCAATGGCTTTCTCAGTATAAAACTCTTCCTGAACAGGTTTATGGCATTGTTGGAAACGATAGACAATCAACACAGTCAAATGAAAGAACATGGCAGTGTACAGATACACTGGATGAATATCCTCCGTCGGTACAGTTAGAAACTGATACATAGTTTTATCGTACTGTAGTAGTATTGATAGTGTTCTAATTTGTTCTGTATTTCATTTAAATATCAAATTAAACTCCTACAATGAACCTCCACTGACATAGTTCTTAATAGCTACTGTACTTAACAAAAAAAACTTAAGACTTTTTAAAGAGCAAACACGAGGAAATCTGCAGATGCTGGAAATTCAAACAGCAACACACACAAAATGCTGGTGGAACACAGTAGGCCAGGCAGCATCTGATGAAGGGTCTCGGCCCAAAACTTTGACAGCGCTTCTCACTATAGATGCTGCCTGGCCTGCTGAGTTCCACCAGCATTTTGTGTGTGTTGTTGTTAAGAGTGACTTTTTCCTTTAAGGCTTTGCTTAATCTTGGTTTGCATTTTTTACCCTCACCCCCCCCCCCCCCAATACGATTTCAGCTTTGCACCAGGTTTTGACATAATCATAATATTGAGTTAGTGAGATTCCCAATGGGAATCCACAGGAATGTGCGCATATATTTTTTAAGGTGCAATAGTTTCCGTGGAAGGATCAGATTGCACGTGTAGTTGACTGTGTCTAATTCTTAGTACCGCTTCATATTTGCCTGATAATGAAAGGGCAGAAATTGGCTTCAGAGACAGCAGACACTTCAGACGTAGATATGAGCCACCTACTAGAAGTCACCTGAAGTCAGCTTTATATTACGTGCTACCATTTCACTCCGTTATAGCTTTCCAGCAATTGTAGTGTTATAAGGCCACAAAGTCATGGTACACAGAGATATTATCAATACCAATACAGAATATATGAAAATAGTCATTATCCAGTAGTGTAGCTGCAAGGATGAAGCTATTACAGCTCAGAGTGTCCCAGAGTTCTGGGTTCAATTCTGGAACCGTCTGTATGGAGTTTGCATGTTCTCTCTGTGACTGTGTGGGTTTCTTCTGGGTGCTCCGGTTTCCTCCCACAGTCCAAAGGTGTACTGGTTATTAGGTTAATTGGTCATTGTAAATTGTCCTCAATTAGGCTAGGGTTAAATCGGTGGATTGCTGGGCGCTGCAACTTGTTGGGCTGGAAGGTCTTGTTTTGCACTGTATTTCCAAATAATTAATAAATAAATAGATAAATAGATAAAAAAATAACAAACAGCATTTTCTTTATCATCTCCATACTTGACCATTTAGATTCCTGACAGTCTTGATGTCAGGAAGTCTTTAACACAGAGTGATCAACACGTGATTCAGATTTTTGAACTGTGTACTGGTGATAATATTCTGAAATCATTATAGTGTGGGGATGCATTTCTATTTAATTAGCTGGATGGTTTGGCCTGACTTTCTAAGTTTGAAAGCTGGACTACATCATCTCTGAGAAGCAACCTTCCTTGTTAATGGTTTAGCAATGATGAAGTAACCAAAGTATGAGAAACTGAAATAGAATGAACATGTAGTATCCCTTACATAAGGGTCAAGGTCAAAGTCAGTGTAAATTTATTATCAAAGTACCTATTTGTCACCATATACTGCCTTAAGATCCATTTTCTTGCAGGCATTTACAGGAACGAAATACAATAGAGTTTATTAAAACTATGCATCAACAGACTAACAAACAACCATGTGCAATATGAGACAAATCGCACAAAAATAAATAAATACTACTGAAAATATGCGCTGTGGAGTCCTTGAAAGTGACTCTGTAGGTTGTGGAATCAGTTCTGAGTTGAGGTGATTGACATTATCCACGCTATTTTGGAAGCTTGATGGTTGTTCGGGTAGTAACTGTTCCTGAACTAGTGGTGTGGGACCTAAGGGCATCATGCTAAAACTGATACAAACACATAAGATATTAATTATTTTTATCTTTTTCAGAATATGGGAATCTTTACCAAGGGTAGGGTAAACACTTACTTCTAAGGTGACGATGGTGGTAGCCTATTTCTTGGACTGCTGCAATCCTTCTGGTAAATGTTCTTCCAAAATATGGTTGAACACTAAATTCCAAAATTCCCAGGATTACCTGATATCCTAACAATGAAGGAAGGTGCTACATTTCCAAGTCAGGATGGCGAGCAGGTTGGTGGGGTATATTTAAGTGGTGGTGCTCCCATGCACTTGAAGATCTTTTTAGTGATAGAGGTTGCAAATCTGAGAGGTAGATTTAGAATACATTAAGTTTTGAAATGCATCTTGTAGATACTGTTTGAAGATGATGTAAAAAATGAATATCCGGGGTGGCAGATGGAGGACCTAATCAAGTGTACTGGTTTCTCCCAGAAGGTGACAAGCTTCTTCAGTTATCTTCAGGCACATATTTCCTGGTATTACAGGAAAGTTACTAACATGGTTAGAGCATTGGCTGATTGGTAGGAGGCATCTTTTTCTGGTTGGCTGCCAGTGACTAGTGGTGTTCTACAGGGGTTGGTGTTGGGTCCGCTTCTTTATATGCTGTATGTAAATGATTTAGATGATGGAGTAGATGGCTTTGTTGCCAAGTTTGCAGATGATATGAAGATTGGTGAAGGGGTAGGTAGTGTTGAGAAAACAGGTAGGATGCAAGAGGACTTAGGCAGATTAGGAGAAGAGGCAAGAAAGTGGCAAATGAGATACAATGTTGGAAAATGCATGGTCATGCACTTTGGTAGTAGAAATAAATATGCAAACTATTTTCTAAACAGGGAGAACATCCAAAAATCTGAGATGCAAAGGGACTTGAGAGTCCTTGTGAGGAACACCCTAAAAGTTAACTGCTAGGTTGAGTTGGTGGTGAGGACGGCAAATGCCACGTTAGCATTCATTTCAAGAGGTCTAGAATACAAGAGCAAGACCGTGATGCTGAGGCTTTATAAGGCACTGATGAGACCTCACCTTGAGTATGGTGAACAGTTTTGGGCCCCTCATTTTAGAAAAGATGTGCTGGCATTGGAGAGGAACCAGAGGAGGTTCACAAGGTTGATTCCAGGAATGAAAGAATTATCATAGGAGGAATGTTTGATGGCTCTGGATCTGTACTCTCTGGAATTCATAAGGATGAGGGAAGGATCTCATTGAAACCTTTCGAATGTTGAAAGGGCTAGACAGAGTAGATGTGGAAAGGATGTTTCCCATGGTGGGAGAGTCTAAGGCAAGAGGGCACAGCCTCAGGATAGAGGGGCATCCATTCAAAACAGAGATCCAGAGAAAAATCTTTAGCCAAAGGGTGGTGAATTTGCGGAATTTGTTGCCGCTTGTAGCTGTGGAGGCCAGGTCATTGGGTGTATTTACGGCAGAGATTGATATGTTCTTGTTTGGACGTGGCATCAATGGTTGCGGGGAGAAGGCCGGGAACTGGAGTTGAGGAGGAGAGAAAAAAGGATCAGCCAATTTTGAATGGCAGAGCAGACTTGATGTGCCAGATGGCCCAACTCTGCTCCTTTGTCTTATGGTCTTAAATAGAAAGTGTTCACATTTTGTGCCTTAAAGACTGGGGGTGTGAGGACAGAGTGACTTGCTACAAGACATTCGGCATCTGACCTGCACTTAAAGTCACATAACAGATGAGGCAGTTTCATTTGAGTTTCTGCTCAATGGGAAGCAAAGGTGTTGATGGTGGGATCTATTGAATTATCAAGTGTAGGTGGTTGGACTCTCTCTTGCTGAAGATGATTATGACTGGTCAATTTCTGGTGGCAATGTAATATTTCACCAAGCATATGGGAACACCACCACTTACATGTTCCCCTCTTTGTTGCAGAGCATTCTGACTTGACCATTTATCTGGCTAGACTAGGCTGTGCTGCATGCAGGCTTGCATTTCCTAATGAGTTACTGTGCAATTACCAAGGAATATTTCCAACTCAGACATTATGACAGGAAGATAGTCACTTACGAAGCATCTAAAATGGTTAGGCCTAGAACACCATCTAAGTACTTCCTGCAGTGGTGTACTGGAACTGGAATGACTGAAGTGGGAATGAGTTGAACTGGCTACTGAGAAGGAGGGAATCTTAGGAAGAAGCTGAGATGCATCTTACATTTGGCACTCTGGCTCAATGTCACTGAGCATGCTGTTCTCTTGTCTTTGAAAATTTCTGCAGGTTTCTTTCACAAAACCTTTTTTATCATGTGATGTATGATCCTCCCAACCGATGCACAGAGCTGAAGTTACTGCTACATATGTTCAATCTGAGCACGTGTTTCAAAGACTAACAAATCTCTATGGTATGGAGACTCCAATGCAGAGGATTGAAAGAGGCTGCAGAGAACTGTAGGCACAGCCAGCTCCATCATGGGCAGTACACTACCCACCACTGAGGACATCCTCAGAAGGTGACTCCTCAAGAAGGTGGAATTCATCACTGAGGACCCTCATCACCCACAACATTCCCCCTTCTCATTACTACCATCAGGGAGGAGGTACAGGAGACATACACTTAACATTTTGGGAACAGCTGCTTCCCCTCCACCAACAGATTTCTGAATGGTCTATAAACACTATCTCGTTATTCCTCTTTCGCGCTATGTATTATTTACTTTTTATTGTAACAGCAATTTTTTATGTCTTGCACTGTACTACTGCCACAAGACAACAAATTTCATGATATATGCCAGAGATAATAAACTTGATTCTGATTCCGAAACCCCCAGATCACCGAAAAAGCAAGAGCAAACGCTCATGCATGTCTGAAATTCCTTTCCTTCATGTTAGTGCCAGAACTGCAGAGAGGTGTGGAGCAAGGTGTGGAGAGGTGTGGAGTCTGACAGAACTCACTCCAATCACTGACAAACAAGTCAGGTTCCTCTGGTATATTGACAAACAATTTTACTGGTGAAGGCCTAATACTGGTTTGACACTCAGTTGATTTTGGTTGTCTAGGAGCACCTTAATGTGCTCAAAATGCTAAATCTGCTTTCCGTGATTAAAGGTTATGGAATTGTTCATCCAATTTGATTAGATAACTGAGATCAAATTTCTGAGCAGAAATCAGGCACCAAGTTGAGGATGCACATCTTCCAGAATTCCAATAAAACAATCATAATATAATATCGTCTCTAGAAGAGATGACCCAGCAGGTTACATTATTGTAATTTAATGCAATGGATCAATAGGAGTCTGAATCCGACACAGTTCACAAAAAGGGATTTAATGAGCTCTGAAATGGTCTGTATAATCTAATGCAGCTCACTTGTAGCATCAATTGTACCACTTACTTATCCATTGAAATTGATCTATAGACAGTCTAGAAGGTGTTCAGCAGATTTTACAAGCTTCAAAGCAGTCTTTATAATTCATTTTAACTAGCCAATAGCAAATAACTTTGTGTGACTATTTTAGCTCTGATTTTTCCATCGTTCTTGTTTCATTCTGCTTTTGCGAGCTGATATTTGGTGAAAATCGTGCAAATGTGAATTCTGGTTTTCACTGAAGGTTCTCTACATCTGATTTGTTGATTTCTTTGCACCTCCTTTACAGATTCCATGACTTACCATGTGATTGCAATATTTACATGCTTTGGTTCAGATTTCCAGATAGAGAAATATTATGCAAACATGTTACTTTTTGTTCCGATTTCTAGATACAGCAGTAGTTTGCAAGCATGGAGCTCTTTAAGAATCGTGTTGAGCTCTGTTGTGACATGACTAAAATAGATGGGCCCATCAGAAGACAATAACTTATAAGCAGCTGCCAAGCTGACTTTGATATTATTGGCACTTATATGTTAGATACTGGAAGCATCAGCAAAGTGCAAAGACAATACCCAAGCAAGTTAAATGTGAGTCAGTTGTCAGTAGGTGAGAAATGGGATTCTTTCCCTTCTATCTTCCCTTTCTCTTGACCTGTACTAAAGTAGTGTAAAACACCTTTGAAAGCAGCACATCTTTATCACAGAGGATAATTAATAAATTTCACATAACAAATCATGTAAATACAGAACATTATCTCTTCAGAATGGAACCATAAAATTACAACAAACAAAATATCTGATTATCCCAACCAGTCATGATCTCAGATATAAAAAAGAGATTCTGCAGATGCTGGAAATCTTGAGCATACACCGAGCAAGTCAGGCAGCATCTATGGAGGAGGAATAAACAATCCAGTGCTTATTTCCCTCCGGAGATGCTGCCTGACTTGCTGAGTTCCCCCAGCATTTTGAGTGTGTGTACAGGATTTCAATTATCCAATATTGTGTTTAGCAATTAGTACATTTTGGAATAGTCTGTTTCAAATGTTAATTCATGTATTTTATACAATTTCAGAGACATTTAGCACAAAAACAATCTGCTCTTGTTTCTATATTACAAATGCTACTCAATGTTTGCCCCAATGGTGTACCTGGCAGGGTACTGAAAATCTAGGTTGAACAACAAGCTGCAGTGTTTAAGGATATTTTCAAACTCTTGCCACTGCACTCATAGGTTCCTATCTGCTTCAAAAGGGCAGATCATACAAACTACCACGAAGAGCAGAGTGTGCTGCTGTTGTGATTAAGTGCTTTGAGAGGTTGGTCATGACTAGAATTAACTCCTGCCTGAGCAAGGACGTGGACTTGCTACAATTTGCCTATTGCCATAAAGGGTCTCCACCAGACGCAATCTAACTGGCTCCTCACTCAGTTTTGGAGCACCTAGACAATAGGCAAATATAAGTTAGTCAATTCTTCTTCTTTGGTTGTCCATTGGAATCCGATGACGACGTCCACTCCTTTAATGGTGAGATCTTTGATGACTATACAGTCCTATCCTGGACCCACAAGTTCTATTGCAGGCGAGACATGTATATGTGGTAGTGGTGGTAGTGATGGCAACCATGGCTGCATTTCTCCTGGCTCTCTTCTGCTGTCTTCTGGTTGTTCTTTCCATCTCCAGAATATGAACCCCATTCCTACACAGCTGTCGCCAAGTGTTACGGTCAGCAGCAACATCCTCCAGGTCCTCAGGTCTGATCTTGCACTTCCTTAAAGCATTCTTCATCTGATCCTTATAGCGCTTCTTCGGCCCTCCAGCTGAGTGTCGACCATGATGTAGCTGGCCGTATAACACTCTGCGGGGTAGCCGACATGGGGGCACCCTTATCACGTGCCCCAGCCACTGCAGCTGACGCTGGCTGATCATGGCCTCAATACTTATGCAGTTGGTCTTTACAAGTATTTCAGTGTGAGGCACCCGCTCACGCCAAGTAATTCCCAGGATGCGCTGAAGGCAGCTTATGTGGAAGCACTCCAAGGACTTGATGTGACGGCTGTAGCTTACCCAAGCTTCACAGCTATAAAGGAGGGTGGTGACACAGACCACTTGGTATCGGCAACCTTTGTGGAGGGGCAAAGGCTCCTGTTCTGAAAGACTCTACGCCGAAGTCTCCCAAAGGCAGCTGATGCCCGTTTAATGCAGCTCTGGATGTCGTTGTCAATGCCGCTATCCTCAGAGAGAATGCTCCCCAGATATTTGAAAGATGGCACTTTTGACAGCTTTTCATCACCAACAGTGAAGGCAGGTAGGGTGGGTGGGACACTGGTACTCCATTGGCAAACCACTTCTGTCTTGGTGGTATTGACGGTCAGCCCCATCCTGCTGTACGCTCTCACCGCCACAGCAAGGACAGTCTGAAGATCCTCCGGAGTATGGGCCACAAGAGCCCAGTCGTCTGCATACTGCAGCTCCAGGACCCGTTCTCTATGGAGTTTGGTGGTTGTGTGGAGCCTCCTGATGTTAAGGAGGTTGCCATCTAATCTGACATCCACTGCCTACTGTCCGCTGCTATCCTCAATCTCGTTGTGGAGAAAATGGGTAACACACGAAGAAGATGTTAAAGAGCACTGGCGCTAGCACACACCCCTGTGCGTGCAAGGAAGGGCTCGGACACTTGTCCTCCTATGGTCACCCGAGCAGTCATCCCATCATAGAACTGGCGGAGGATGTTAACAAGTTTATTGGGACAGCCAAACCAAAACAAAGTTAGTCAATTTCAGGTCAGCATTCAACATCATCCTCTCAGTATCAATCAACAGGCTTCAATTCCTGGGCCTCAGTACCTCCTGTAACCACCTCACTGGCTTGAATGCAAGCTCAGCCCGTTAGCTAACTCTGCTAATAGCCACATGACTCAGCTGGTGAGAAGGCCGCCTTTCATAAACAATATCGTCTAGGGTCAGTATGATTTGGGGTTCAACCAAACAGGAATGTCATGATGTTCCGATTAAAGAAACCTCAATTTGAGCGAATGCTGTGTAAATACTGCCTGTACACTGGCCGGCAAGAAATAACAGATTGTGCACCAAATAAAATTATAAAGAAAGTATACTTACAGAATTCAGCTTTATCAAAAAGTTAATAGGGAAAAAAATATAAGGGCCCATTACAGTTAAACCAATCCAATGTGCATAAGACAGTTGGAGTTCATACTGGAGTTGTCTTTTACACTCACACGCTGAAGCCACAGTCTGTGTGAAAGTACACACCACATTCTGAATTTCCCTTGAAGTCCAACTTGAACAAACTGGTTCTCTCTTAAGAGTACTGGCCTTTCTCCTTTGGGCCATTCATCTGCAGAAAGCACTTCTTGCAACAGGGACTCTCCAATAGCATTCTGTGGCATCTTCCCTTCTGTCCCGCTCCACAGCTCCCGCCAAGAAGACCCCAAACCAGACTACTGTCCATCACAAATCTTTCTCTGCCCCGCCCTCTCTTGAATTTTCTCCAGATCCCACTATACTGATTGGCTGACACAACATTCCTAAGTTGAACAGCAGGGTTTCTTATTTTTTGCCAAAACCAAAATATTCTACCAGCAGGACACACAGCTTTTGCAGAAAACTGCTAAAATAATGACAACATAGCAATAGAAATCTTAACCAGGGCATTACACTCCCCTTGCAAATGGATCTTCAATTACCTCATGAGGCGAGTAGTCAGTGAAGATCGGTAACAACGTCTCCTCTACACAATACAATGCCTACTACCGAGTGCTTTTATCTCTGTTGATGGCTCCAAATGTGATTCATGAAGACATGACAGTATCAGGAATTTGTACATCCCTTCACAAATAACCATTTGTTATGGGGCCAGGTTAGTTAATTGTGTGAACAGAATAAATACTGAATGTACAACCTAATCCAAAGAATATCCAAGATCTCAGTTTTGTACTTGTAAGCAATGTGTAAAAAACTAAACGTTTATGTGTATCTGTCATGTGTTACCTGAAGGAGGGGCCGTTGCACTCCCAACACTTTCATTGTATCAGCACTGGCCAGCACTTTCAAAGGATCTGCTACTTTGGTTGCAGCCTCAATCTCTTTGTTAACATCCAGGTGAACCTGATTTAGGAAGAAGTTCTTGATGTACATGGTGAGGAACTCTCGCAGAGGACACTGTTTACCAGAGCCTGACCACATGGCCCCTTCAATCTCCTGAATAAACCTGAAAGAGAGGAAGAGTTGGTTGAGAATTCAGTAAGCATTTTAAACAGACAAATACACCAGAGGAAAGAATATTGAATACTTAGCTAGTTACACTCTGATTTTTCAGGTGCAAAGTGAGTGGCAGACTTTAACAAGTTATGAGAATGATTGCATCTCCTAGAAATCTAGAAGAACTACAGTACTGTGCAAGTCTTAGGCATATGTACTGCTACTTTGCACAGTACTGTATTTGTCAACATGGAGCAGAGAGCAAGTTTGTAAATCTGGCGGGAGCAAAAGCTGTTGGAAATGGCGAGGGTGGAGTGTCGTGTCAGGGATGTTGCACAGGTGACAGAGAAGGAGATCTTGGCGGGGGGGGGTGGGGGAGTGGTGCAGGTCCAGCCACATCCAGCCCTGACATACCAGGAAAGGTAATTCGATTCCAAATAATTGGTTTATTAATCATTACAGAATGACTCTTTGGTGCTTCCCACTTGCTCCTCTCTCCCTTCCTCTTTTCCCAAGCATGTTTCCCCACTCCCTGTCCTCTTCCCATTCTCAGTGCATAATAAAGTCCTATATCAGAATCAGGTTTATTTTCACTCACATATATCATGCAGCAGCAGTACAGTGCAATACATAAAATTACTTGCAGTAGTGTGCAAAAGTCTTCAGCGACCTAGCTATACATATGTGCCTCAGGATTCTGCACAGTACTGTATTTTAAATATTATCCTCTTAAGCAGAGCAATGATCAAACTTCCCACCACTGGAGGTTTGACCTATGTTCTAGAACAAGTAACAAGTAATAATTGATAGCATCACAGTATTTGACTCAGAAGCCAGGTGAAGCCAGGTTGAGCCAAGTGTCTTGACAGATCAATGCCATAGCCTTTTACGTGAATAGATTTTAATTGTAAAATAATCTATCGTTAGATGGATTGAAATTAAATTTAAGATTGCTGTTTTGTTGCAGTTTCAACCCCACAGTTTCCCTGTTCTTTTCTGAACATTTAAAATTTTTCTACTGGAACATACTTCTTCCATAAGTACTCATTTTTATGTGCGTGGTCCAGATGTCAATTCTTGCTTAAATAAGGCAATAAATGCTGGAGGTGATTTCAAACACAACAACCGTGCATACTTCCAGTGAAGAAATCCTGTACTGTACCTGGAAGCAGAAATATTGCCCAAATTTCCATTCACCAAATCCGGCAACTGTCCCCCAATTAATTCTGCTTGGATTAGAAAATCAAAGGTAAGCAATCATCTTGGACTCAAGGTGTGGAGGTGAAGTCTGTGTTTAATCACTGGTAATTTAAGAAATACAATATTGCAGCATTGGTTCCTAAAGAACTCAGGCACACATTTGATTTGCACCTTCTCTTAAGCTCCTAGTACAGGAGGGGCACTAAAATGATCCAAACATCAAAAGATGGAAAAAGTGTGGAGCTGGAGGATGGGGCAGATATGAACATCAAGTTTTTAATTTTTCTGATCAGCCACAGGTTTCTGAAGCTGGCTTATGATTTATTTATTTCTTTATTGAGCTACAATGCGGAATAGGGCCTTCCAGCCTTTCAAGCCATGCGCCCAGCAATCTCCCAATTCAATCCTAGTCTAATCACACAATGATTTACAATGACCAATGAACCTACCAACTGATACGTCTTTGCGCTGTAGGAGGAAACCGGAGCACCTGGAGGAAACCCACACAGTCACAGGGAGAACATACAAACTCCTTACAGGCGGTGGCAGGAACTGTAAAGTGTTGTGCTAACGACTAAGCTACCATGCTTAGTCTACAATTGATAAGCTCCATTAAGCAAAAACAAAAAGAAATCCATAAAATGAGAGGGCAATGAAAAGAAGCAGCAGAGAATAATACTTACCTTCCTCTAACATTTGAAATGAAAAGAAAAATTTTAAACCATAAGACATAGGAGCAGAATTAGGCCATTCAGCCCATCGAGTCTTCTCACTATTCCATCATGGCTGATCTTGGTTCCCACTCAACCCTATATACCCACCTTCTTGCCATATCCGTTGATGCCCAGATCGATCAGGAAATGATCAACTTCTACTTTAAATAAACCCACTGACTTGGCCTCCACCACAGTCTGTGCAAGAGAATTCCACAGATTCACTACTCTCTGGCTAAAAAAATTCCTCTTTACCACTGTTCTAAAAGGACACCCTTCAATACTGAGTCTGTGCCCTCTAGTTCTGGATACCCTCACCATGGGAAACATCCTCTCCACATCCACCCTATCTAGCCCTTTCGACATTCAGTAGCTTTCAATGAGATCCCTTCACATTCTTCTAAATTCCAGTGAGTACAGGCCCAAAGCTGCTAAATGCTTTTCATATGTTAATTCCTTCATTCCCAGAATCATCATCATGAACCTCCTCTGGACTCTCTCCAAAGATAACACATCCTTTCTGAGATATGGGCCTAAAACTGTTGACAATACTCCAAGTGCAACCTGACTAGTGTCTTATAAAACCTCAGCATTATCTCTTTGCTTTTATATTCTATTCCCCTTGAAATAAATACCAACATTGAATTTGCCTTTTTTACCAGACTCAACCTGTACATTAAACTTGCATGAGGACTCCCAAGTCCCTCTGCACCTCTGACATTTGAACCTTCTCCCCATTGTAGACACTAGTCTGCACTATTGTTCCTTCTATGAAAATGCATTATTGTACATTTCCCAACATTGTATTCCATCTGCCACTTTTTGCCCTTTCTTCCAATCTGAATAAGTCCTGCTGCAATTGCATTGTTTCCTCAGCACTACCCACCCCTTCACCTATCTTCATATCATCCGCAAACTTTGTCACAAAGCCATCAATTCCATTACCTAAATCATTGAAAAACAATGTGAAAAGCAGAGGTCCCAATACTGACCCCTGAGGAACACCAGTAGTCACTGGCAGCCAACCAGAAAAGATCCCTTTTATTCCACTCGCTACCTCCTGCTTGTCAGCCATTCCTCTATCTTTGCCAGTATCTTTCCTCTAATGCCATAGGATTTTATCTTGTTAAGCAGCCTCATGTGTGACACCTTATCAAATGTCTTCTGAAAATCTATGTAAATGACACCTACTGCCTCTCTCTGCTTGTTACTCTAACAGATTTGTCAGGCAAGATTTCCCTTGATAGGCACCACATGCTGACTTTGACTTATTTTATCATTAGTCTCCAAGTACCTTGAAACCTCATTCTTAATAATAGACTCCAACACTTTCCCAACCACTGAGGTTAGGCTAACTGGCCTATAATTTCCTTTCTTTGGCCTTCCTCCCTTCTTAAAGAGTGGAGTGACATTTGCAATCTTCCAGTCCTCTGGGACCATGTCAGAATCAAAAATAAAGATCATGATCAATGCATCTATTATCTCTTCAGCAACCCCTCTCATCAGATGGAATAGAAAGATGCAATAGAAAGGAAGGACATTAGCCTGGAGGATGTGGAATCAGTATGGGTAGAACTGCATAACACTAAGGGGAAGAAAACGCTGGTGGGAGTTGTGTACAGGCCACCTAACAGTAGTAGTGAGGTTGGGGATGGCATTAAACAGGAAATTAGAAATGCATGCAATAAAGGAACAGTAGTTATAATAAGTGACTTCAATCTACATATAGATTGGGTGAACCAAATTGGTAAAGGTGCTGAGGAAGAGGATTTCTTGGAATGTATGTGGGATGGTTTTCTGAACCAACATGTCGAGGAACCAACTAGAGAGCAGGCCATTCTAGATTGGGTATTGAGCAATGAGGAAGGGTTAGTTAGCAATCTTGTCATGCGAGGCCCCTTGGGTAAGAGTGACCATAATATGGTGGAATTCTTCATTAAGATGGAGAGTAACATAGTTAATTCAGAAACAAAGGTTCTGAACTTAAAGAAGGGTAACTTTGAAGGTATGAGATGTGAATTAGCTAAGATAGACTGGCAAATGATAGTTAAAGGGTTGATGGTGGATATGCAATGGCAAGTATTTAAAGATCGCATGGATGAACTACAACAATTGTTCATCCCAGTTTGGCAAAAGAACAAACCAGGGAAGGTAGTGCACCCATGGCTGACAAGGGAAATTAGGGATAGTATCAAGTTCAAAGAAGAAACATATAAATTAGCAAAAAAAAGCGGCACACCTGAGGACTGGGAGAAATTTAGAGACCAGCAGAGGAGGACAAAGGGCTTAATTAGGAAAGGGAAGAAAGATTATGAGAGAAAGCTGGCAGGGAACATAAAAACTGACTGTAAAAGCTTTTATAGATATGTGAAAAGAAAAAGATTGGTCAAGACAAATGTAGGTCCCTTACAGTCAGAAACAGGTGAATTGATCATAGGGAACAAAGACATGTCAGACCAATTGAATAACTGCTTTGGTTCTGTCTTCACTAAGGAGGACATAAATAATCTTCCATAAATAGTAGGGGACTGAGGGTCTAGTGAGATGGAGGAACTGAGGGAAATGCATGTTAGTAGGGAAGTGGTGTTAGGTAAATTGAAGGGATTAAAGGCAGATAAATCCCCAGGGCCAGATGGTCTGATTCCCAGAGTGCTGAAGGAAGTAGCCCAAGAAATAGTGGATGCATTAGTGATAATTTTTCAAAACTCCTTAGATTCTGGATTAGTTCCTGAGGATTGGAGGGTGGCTAATGTAACACCACTTTTTAAAAAAGGAGGGAGAGAAAAACCGGGAAATTATAGACCGGTTAGTCTGACATCGGTGGTGGGGAAAATGCTAGAGTCGGTTATCAAAGATGTCGAAGTTATCAAAGGGCCAAATGGCCTACTCCTGCACCTATTTTCTATGTTTCTATGAGGACTCTGGGATGTAGTCCATCTGGTCCAGGTAACTTATCCACCTTCAGACCTTTGAGCTTGCCTCACACTTTTTCCTTTGTAATAGCAATGGCACTCACTCCTGCACCCTGACACTCATGGACCTCTGGCACACTGGTAATGTCTTCCACAATGAAGACTGAAGCAAAGTATCCATTAAATTGATCTGCCATTTCTTTGTCCCCCATTACTATCTTACCAGCTTCATTTTCCAGTGGTCCAGTATCAACTCTTACTTCCCTTTTACTCTTTATAAAACTGAAAAATCTTGTAGCATCCTGCCCTCATATTTCATCTTTTCCCTTCTTATAGCTTTTTTAGTTGCCTTTTGTTGGATTTTTAAAACTTCTCGATCATCCAACATCCCACTCACTTTTTCTACATTATATGCCTTCTCCTTGGCTTTCGTACCGTCCTTAACTTTTCTTGTCAGCCATGATTGCCTACCCCTGCCACTTGAGAACTACGACTTCTGTAGGACATATCTATCCTGTGCCTTGAGAACTATTCCTGAAAACTTCAGCTACTTCTGCTGTCATCTGTGCCAGTGTCCTCCTCCAATCCACCTGGGCAAGCTCCTCTCTCACGCCTCTGTAATTCCCATTATTCCATTGCGATACTGATAGATGTGAGTTGCAAATTGCTGTATGAATTCAATCACATGATGATCACTGCCTCGTCAGGATTCCTTTACCTTAAGCTCCCTGATAAAATCTGAATTATTACACAATACCCAGTCGAAGACAGCCTTTCCCGAGTAGGCTCAAGCACAAGCTGCTCTAAAAACCCATCTTGTAGGCATTCAACAAATTCTCTCTGTGATCTGACACCAACCTGATTTTCCCAATCCCCTTGCATATTGAAGTCCCCCATTACAATTGTGGCATTACCCTTATTACCCTTATTGTCCAGCTCCCTTTGCAATCTGAACTCCACTAGTTGGAGTAACTCAACTAGTTACTAGTTGGAGGCCTATATATGATTCCCATAATGTTATTTTTACCCTTGCAGTTCTTAACACCACTCACAAAGATTCAACATTCTCTACCCTATGTCACCTCTTTCTAAAGATGTAATTCCATCTTTTATTTTATTTAGTATCTTCCATTTAATGATACTAAAAGGTCCAATTAATGTAAGGAACTAGAAATTACGGTAGTTTGCTCAATTTAAATGATTTTAACCATAAAATGGAGGGGAAAAATCTCTCCTCTGCTTTCCCCCTGGAGTAGTTATAGTCACATTTTATTTGGAGCCCCAATATATAAAATGAACTTGGTATCTTTTGAACAGATACTACAGGTTAGTGTGTAGCCCTCTTCCAATGAGTCTCCAATAAATGTTCTTAATGTAATATATAAAAAAATCACATTTTTTAAATCTAACTTATTTACTAAAATAGATCTCAAAACAAACAAGCCCCTTCTCCTCAAACTTAACAATACTACATCAGTATCACACCCAGGAAAACAGTCTCAACACGAATATGATATTGATGACAATATTAATGAAGAAAGTTTTTACAGAAAGTAATTCAGAATTAGAATCAAGTTTAATATCACTGACATGTTGTGAAATTTGTTGTTTTCAGTGTGTTACGAAACCGGCCCCCTCCTTCCTGAGAATCGCAAGATCACTATTAATTCGGGTCTTGGACCCAGGAAATGAGAGACAATGCAACGGATTTGACCATTGTTCTTAGAGACACCTGTGTGAATTGCAACTCTATACTACGTGCCAGCTATCAGGGACATGGACGCCCTCGGGCAATGTGGGGTGGGGATTGTATCACCCTACCTTGATTGACATCTACAACTCTGCAAGTCATGATAAAAAGGGGACTGCAGGAGGCAGTACCCCAGCGACGCACCAGAAGGAGACACCATCGCTCATCGCTCCCGTGATGACGGGAAGCTGTTCAGGAGCCACGTGTGATTCGGTTCCGCTAGCTTGGGGAACGAGTGGCTGATAACCCCGAAAAGGACTTCGAACTGACAACGGGGAACCCACGTTCCCGATTCAACGAGTCGAGTCCAAAAGGCTGGCAAGTTTATTTTCTCACCAAAATTCTTTCTCTCTCCAACCAGTGAAAACCCAGCGGTCCCCAAACGGCTAAAAGCCTTCATGAACTGGCGAGACTTTTATATTGACATTGGACACTATTTTTACCCCTAGACAAAATGATAGAGCCACTTCTTATTGTTGATTATTACTATACCCACGCTTTAGATTGAGTATTGACAACGTATATTATCTGAATGTTTGTATTAACCTTACTTTTGTGCCCCTTTATAAATAAAAACGTTTAAAAATAGTACCATCAGACTTCAACGGACCTCTCTATCTTTGCTGGTAAGTGACCCAGTTACGGGGTTCGTAACAAGTGCAATACATAATAAAAAAACTAATTAATTAATCACGTCATAAAGTACTACGGGTAAATAAAGTAAGACTTGATAGCAGAGGACCAGGACAGGGTTTAAATCCCATCATGAAACATTTTAAAACTACACAAAATAAATCTGCTCATTTATGGTCTAATATCAAGGACAATAGAATCTGATGCATAATCTAAGCTGAGGTGTAGTAGCCGCTATTTCCCTTCTGTTATTTATGCATAATCACTCACTGGAAATAATCCTTTTAGATTGGAAAACAAAAAGGTTTTCCTTCTCTTCCCTCCCCATTGCACATTATCAATTCAATCATATCTACTGAGGCATTTGTGCACAAACCAATTCAAACAACAGAAAAACTGTTTAAGACCACTGCAGCAAATAATTCTTTCCCTGAAATAAGTCTGCCTACAAAATTACAATTATAACTGTGACAAATAAGCTTATTTTAGCTTTGTTGTAAAGAATGAGTAACAACATTTTTGAATGTTGTATGAAAGTGTACATGCCAAAACTGCTCTTCAGAAAAGATTACATAAACCAATTACTGAAAGTTCCTTTTGTTTATTGTTTAATAATATGGCAATTGCATTGACTTTAATAACTGCAAGGTTGAACTTCTCAGTGAGACTGAGTTCTTGACCCAGCTTCATGACACAACAGGTAAAGTTTCTCAATAGGAATTGAATGCACCAATGAATTGTAACAATAAACAAACTTAATTCCTTGATCTATGCAGAATTAACACCAGTCTCTTGAACAGTGGCTTAAAGACAGTGAATTGAGGAGCCAAGAATATCAGCCAGAACTTGCCAAACTGAGAGAAACAGAAAAGCAAATTATTGTTGGAAAGGAAAGATTCCATTGAATGTTGTCTGTTGCTGTACATAAAGCACAGAAAGTTAGCATGTAGAAACATCAATTAATTGGGAAGACAAATGAAATATTTCTGCTTTTCTTACACTAATCCTATTTTGTCTTTATCGAATTTTTACTAACTTCTCAAAGATTTTACCGTTCACGTAAGGTGGGAGGGAAGTTGAGCTGCAATTTTGGTAAATGTCATGTCTCAGCTAACTTGGTCTCCTGTACACATTCTTGCCATTGTTGCTTAAGTGGAAAATAAGTTTGAAAACCCAAAAAAAAAGTCCCACTCCTTACCTAAAGCTCTCTCTTCTTTCCATTTGGCAGTTTGTGTGAAATGGAGGAACTCTAGAATTTGGTTGAAAAAAGTAACACATACCTTTTATCATATTTGGCTCACAAACAAGAGAAAATCTGCAGATTCTGGAAATCCAAGCAACACACACAAAATGTTGGAGGAATTCAGCAGGCCAGGCAACATCTATGGAAAAGAGTAGGTATAGTTGGTGTTTCAGGCTGAGACCCTTCATCAAGACTGAAGGGTGGAGCTTAGGAGGACAATGGTGCCTAACGGTGACTCCTTTGCTTGCATCTTCAGAAACAGCTCTATTTCTATCTTTGATATCCCTATTTTCCTTTTCAAGATTCTTTTGAAGACCTGGAGTTACACGCTGACTTCGGTTCCTTGCGAAAATGGAACCCGCTCTTGGGGCCTCAGCACTGGCCAAATGAGGGTGCCGGATTTCCGTGGATCTGGAAGCAGGCGGACTCAAGGCCAGTGCTGCCGCCTGATGCGTCATGGAGGACAGAAGATTGTAAGCAGCAAGCTGGCTGCCTTCTGCATGCCCAGAGACCCAAGTTCTTTGGGTATAGATCTTGGAAAAACCGACGTAACAGACTTTTAACACCATAAATCAGCAAGTTGTTTTGTTATGTCTCCCCTCTCGCTGTGAAATGGGAGCATCTCTTTTTCCCTTATTAGGGAGAGAGAGAGAGAGCCTTTGGTATGGCAAATACTGGGTGAATGAGTCGTCTTTGGGGCACTGCAAGTCTGTGTCTTTATTGATGCTTTGCTGCACGCTTGAGTGCTCGGTGGGGGCTGCCAATGCTTTTTCACTGGTGGAGAAGGGGCCATTACTTTGCTGTTGCTTATGCCTGGGTGGGCGGAGCTTTGGGGTTCTAACATTTAACTGTCATTCATTCTTTGGGGCACTCCTCTGCTTTTGTGGATGTTTCCGAGGAAATAGAATTTCAGGATATATATTGTATACATTTCTCTGACATTAAATGTACCTGTTGAACCTATTGAAGACTAGAGAAAAACTGACTCATCTTTTTACTCCAGTCCTGATGAAGAATGTCAGCCCAAAATGCTGACTGTTTACTCTTTTCCATTGGTGCTGCCTGGCCTGCTGAGTTCCTCCAGCATCTTGTGTTTGTTGATCATATTTGGCTCATGTCCTTTCATTAAGAAATGCAAAGTAATAGTCAATGAAACTACTGAATTTATTTTAAAACTGCCTAACTACGTGTCAGAAGTTTTACATTTGTTTCAGGACATTTTCAAATTTAAATAATAAATTTAGTCAATCTTTCAATCTTTAGTCAATGGAGATAGTGAAATGCTTAAGTTTGGTCATTTTCAACCTAGTAGTCCCAAAATTATGCAAAACAAAAGATTCAAAAAAACGTCATGTACAGTATGCATCACAGATGACTATTACTTTTAGTTTGAAAAATAATCAGCTTTCAAACCCTCTTCCAGAGGTCTGAGAGTCTTTGGAATTTTCTTGAAGGATGGTGGAAACTGAGGCTCTGAATATACACATGAGAGGCAAGGTGGTGAAAGGTTATCACAAGGAGATGAACAGCAGGCTTTAGAGGCCGGGTGACCGACTCCTGCTCCAGATTTATACGACAAGGAATTGTTCACAAAACATCCAATGTCATTTCAAAAATGAATATACTCCATCTATAAAGAGGAGCGACATCACCAATGTTTTAATTAATGGAGGAATCACTATTAGGAGGCTCCAAGGGTAGTCACAGCCGAAGGGTGGTTGTAGGGACAAGCTCCCACTGCTAAACAAATGCTCTTCATGGCGTCCGTCTCAAACAGCCTCTGACAACCAAGTGCAACTCCTGGCCTTCATGTGTGGCATAGTTCTTATGCCTGGCGGAGATGTTCTCACCGACAGGAGAAGGGGCAAAGGCGGACCACTGTCGCCTTAAAACCAGTTCCTCTGGGCAGATTGGGCTCGTTAACCATGGATGGTAGCTCATCTAGGAGAGGGAAAACTCAGATTTCAAACCTCTGCTGCCTTGCGGCTATACCTGCTCACAGGGAAGGCTTTGGGAGTAAACCCCAAGGAAAAATCCGGAGTTGGAGTCCCGAAGGCGGCTGACTGCTGTACCCAGCACCAGCACGGCAACTCCTGCGATGCTGCTGGCACCAAACTGTATCGACTTTCATCATTCATTTGGACCGGTCATCAGCTTGGAGGGGGGGGAGGGACTGCATGGGCAACAGACAGATCTCCATATCAACTCTGCCCTGGCTTGCACCCTGGACAGACCACTCCAGCTTTGCTTCAGTGACTACCAGAGGCGCAGTACCCATGGTCAACCACGACCCACAGAGGCCATGCACACACACAATTAGGAGGAACCTCTTTATTTAGCAAATTATATTATCATGACTCCTTTCAAGGGAATGTGATGATGAGGCACTCTTCATAAAAATACTAAAACATCAATAGCCTCCTGCAATAAGAAAACATATTTAGTCACATTTATGGTAACTTCCAGATGTTCTTATACTCATAGGAATTCGTTCACGCTGATGACATCAATGTCTTTGACACTTGAAATGCGATTACTAGTACGACATGAAAAGAAAGTAAGACTTGAATGAGACCATGAGACAATGAACACATTAAAGTATGGTACAAACACTAGGCATTGAAGACATTAAAACCCGACAAAATATTGCGATATCACTGATACATCATAATGAGAGTTACAATGCGGTACAGATCTTTTGGATGTACAGCTGATGTATTAACTGAACACAATGTTATGGGAACATAATTGTGTATTCAATTTAGTATGGAAGGCTATAAGAAACTAAGAAATAGACTCCCAAATATGCTGGATACTGCAGTTTCACTGTACCCTGATCCACCTCTCTGTACAAGGTACAAAATAATTAAATAGAAGCTTGCATGCTAAAAGCAGAGATAAAAAGATTAGATGTTGGTGGTGCCCGTCGGTCAATAAGCACCTGCCACAGATTGGGCTAACTTGCATGTGGACTACATTTCTGATGGTTGGTTAAACCCAAGATAACAATGCTTGGAGATAAAATGCTTTATTTAAATCACAGTAGTGGAAACAACAAGTTGGATCAGTAGGCCAGTCTCATACCCATAAATCCAAAGACCATGAAAAATAATTCCTAAACTCCACGTTTCTCTTTCTGTTTTGATTTTGAAAAGGGAATCTCAACCTTGTAAACTTAGTTATTTTAAAATTCAATGACTTTCAGGTACTTTTTTTTTACATCAAAATCCACCAATTTTTATATAAAAAGCAATGGTGAGTGTTCAATAGAACTGATACGTATAATTTCTCAACCATGATGAGAGTAGAAAAGGATTACTGATTCACTGACTCCATAAGCAACTCTCTTTAATCTCATGTGGCATTCTACAATATGCAGCTAATGCCTTCATCTATTCATTATATATTAATAAAATAAAATGCATTGCTAGGGAAAATCAAGATACCACAATTGGCCTGCAGGAATTTCCTTTTGAAACTTAACATTTAACATGTGATATTATCGAAGGTTATGGAGAGAAGGCAGGAGAATGGAGTTGAGAGGGATAATAAGTGCGCCCTCATGAATGGCCTAATTTTGCTCTTGTATCTTATGGATACTTGAACTGAAGGGAAACTAAGGTGAACCAGTTATCAGCCAATGCTAGTGTTTTCTAGATTCATAGATTACCAAATGAGCTCCAAACTCGTCAATGACATAATTTTCTTAAATTTTATGTTAAAATCATCAAACAACGTTGAATGCAAACATTGTTACCAGTGGATACTAAATGCATATAAGTACGATTTTGGAATTTATTTAAAAAAATCAACGTTCTTCTCTCTCAATTACAAACATCGTTATCAACCTACGAAACATCTGACATAAAGCTCAGTAAGTTTATCCTAGCCACCTCAAATCTTGGACTAGATTACCTATTGAGATAAACTACAGCATTTCAGTATTGCTGTGTGTCACTACAGTAGCAATACATGAACTTTGCTAAAGTTAAATCTTGATACAATAGGAGCTGCAGTAGTAATATTCACGGATTCTTAGAACAGTCCAATAGCATGATCACGTTTTTCTTATAGAAAAGAAGACCAACACACACACACACACACTCTCTCTCTCTCTCTCTCTCTCTCTCTCTCTCCAGCATGTACAAAAATACATGTTGCATAAACTGAAATTCAGTAGCTGGCATCCAGTATTTTGTGATCCTGGGTCTCATCTAATGTAATTTTAGAATGCATTAGTGCTGATGGGGCCCTGCCAGTGTTTGTTTTCCACCCTTAGAACTTTACCCCTAGCCATCGGCTTGTTGCCAATGTGGAAGGCTCTGATTAGACTGAGGATAAAAATGAACTGGCACATTACTCCGAAGTTCCTCAGCACTTGGTAACTTACCAAGAAAATGATAGATGAGGTTAATGCAATTTGCATACATTGGCCAGAAAGTAAAAAAAAATCTGATAAATAAATATGCAACAATCCCCTGGGCAATTCTGGATAATGAGCTCCTGCAGCAATGAGCAAACACGATTTCTCAATTATTGGAAAGTGGAGTGTGTAGGAAGAATGTTCCTAACGGTGCAACAAATTGCCAGTTGCAGCAAGGTATCTTAATTGGGCCTTTCTCCCCCTTCCTTCTTATTGCCACAGTGTTTGTATACCCGGCCGCACAATATGAGAAAATCAGCAGTAGCAGGTCTTCAACAAAACACGTTTCTGCCCGAGTTTTGCTTAGTTGTAATTTTTTTAATTATTGAAAAATATAACAAAATATAATAACATACTTTTAAACTAGAAGCTTATTTTTTTTATTTCCTTTGCTTCATCTTCAAAAGTCAATGAACAATAAACTCTGTTTGCTTAGAGTATATTCCTTGTGTACAAACCTTTAGTCTCACCAAGAAGCACTTGATAATCTTTGAGAGTGGTTTGTGGTGAAGTGCACTTGTACATGTACAGAACTCAATACTTTGCTGCAAGTATTAAATGTAACCTGCAGGTAAATCACCGAGAGTCTGTGACACTATTTCCAAATCCTGAGATAATACAAAACGTGGAACTCCATTCCCTCAAGACAAGTAAGAAGGACAAATAAAGTCATTGCATACTACTCCACTACATTTCATAACATAGCAACACTAAATTAAGCAAAATTCAGGGCAAGTGGTCTCAGCAGGTATTTATGCCTCACACAAAGCTCCTCTCACCTATTCTTCTTGCTCTATCGAGAACTCCTTTTTGCCTCCTTACCCCCACCTAGGTTCTTGTGAAGTTCATCTACAATTAGAAAACTCTTGAAATGAGCTCATGCAGCTACTTTTCCAACCAAGATGCAGAATTTTACGAAGTCAAGTCACAAATGCCCATGACTGCAAGAAACTGCAAAGAGTTGTCGACACAGCTCAGCACATCATGGCAATCAGTATCTATACTTCTCATTGCCTCAGTAAAGCAACCAACACCATAGACCTCATCCACCATAGACACAGTCTCTTGTCTCCCTTTGGGCAAAAGATACAAAAGTCTGAAATCCCATACCCCCCAGCTCTGGGACAGCTTCTATCTCACTGTTATAAGACTACTGAATGGTAAGATGGATTCTTGACCCACAACCTACCTTGTTATGATCTTGTATCTTATTATTTACCTGCACTGCACTTTCTTTGTAGCTGTTACACCTTATTCTGCATTCTGTTATTATTTCACCTTGTATTACTTCTATCCACCGTGTAATGATTTGATCGGTAGGAACAGTATACAAGACAAGTTTTTCACTGTACCTTGGTACATGTGACAGTAATAAACCAATTCCAGTTCCACAGAGTTGAGTAACAATTAACTACATTCAAATTGCTTCAAATCAATGGAATGAAATCAAGGTAAATAAAGGTTCCAGGTACACAGATCTCACATATTCTATACTTCAAGACAAAGTATACACTATTCCTTCACAACAGAAAAAATTCTAAATCGAATGTGTCACAGTAAATCTATTTTACAGTTAAAATTATCTCTAAATTTGATTATATCAGAATACTATACATATCTATCACATCTACTATTCATGGTGCTTTAGAAATTCCTGCCATTTACATAAAATTTCTTTGAAATATTGTTATGATGTCTTTTCCATCCCTCTTCTCATTGCTACCATCAGGGAGGAAGCACAGGAGCCTGAAGCAACACCTTCAATGTTTTAGGAACAGCTCCTTTCCCTCTGCTATCAGATTTCCGAATGAACAATGAACTAACCCATAAACACCGTCTTACTATTTTTGCCATCTTTTGCACTACTTACTTAAGCTAGTTTTTTTAAATATATTTAATTCTTATTGTAATTTACAGTATTTTTTAATATATTGTACTGTACTGCTGCCACAAAATAACAAATTTCCTGACATATGTCAGTGATATTAAACTCGGTTCCCATTCTGATTGTTACCATCATTACCATACATCACTGATAATGAACATTAGTTCAGTGAGAACAAACAGTCAGTGAGCTATGAAGGCTGTGAGGAAATAAATGAAATAATTATGAATAATTTCATTGTCCTAGCAATACAATAGATAAATGAGGGGCTGATGAAAGCAAACAAGCATCTTCTAGTATTTTAAGGTATACAGATTTTGCTATTAATGTGCTTGAAGCACCGCAGATGGTCAGATGCCACATCAGAATTATCAATCCACCACAAGTATTTGCAGCTTGAGGTGAATGAACATTTGGTTTCAATGGGCTTCCAGCCAAAGCAGTTAATAGGTAATCATAGAAAGAGACTAGAAAAAAAATTAAAGTAAAACTGCATAAGTGTAGAAAAGCTAATTTCACTAACTTAAGATGGAACCTAGTAAAGGTTTGATTTGGAAAGCCATTGTGGAATAGTTTAAGACAAATTGTGTCTGTTTTTTTTATGATGCTATATACATACATATTTCATCCTACAAGCTTGTAAAAATGATCGAAGCCCACAAGTGTGGTATGGATATGGCAGTCACAGCAAATAAAGAGGGGTGAGAGATGTTTTCAGACCAGCTGAGCAGTGAACAGTCATTTTCCCAAAAAAACATTTGAAATCCTTAACTCGTTTCATTTTAAGGTTTGGAATCAAGGTTTGCAAGCATTACTATAGTGTTCAAAAAGGTAGAATATTATAATAACAGTTCAAAACTTTGGCTGACATAAACAGAACAGTAAGATTATCAAAAGCATTGAAGCTTGAGTTTGATTGTGGACAAGTGTGAAATGATGCATTTTGTGTTAATGATGTCAAGTCTAACCACATTTAGGAAATTTTCGATCTCAGAGATGATTAATTAACCTGATCCTTGATAAAGTATGTGTTAGAAAAAAGTCAGTGCCAAATTACACTTTGCCCTTTTTCTTCTCCCAATCTTAGTGAACTAGTTCTTTGTCTTTTTGTTTTTGTTTTTTAAGAATGGCCACATCAGTGACTTCTATATTAGAATCAGAATCAGGATCAGGGTTAACACCACCGGCATATGTCATGAAATTTGTTGTCTTTGTGGCAGCAGTACAATGTAATGCATGATAAAATAGCAAAAAATGTGAATTACAGTAGTATATATATTATATATATAAAATAGTTAAATTAAATAAGTAGTGCAAAAACAGAAATAAAAAAGTAGTGTAGTTCATGGGTTCAATGTGGATTCAGAAATCAGATGGCAGAGGGAAGAAGCTGTTCCTGAATCACTGGGTGTGTGCCTTCAGGCTTTATACCTAGTTCGTGATGGTAACAATGAGAAGAGGGCATGTTCTGGGTGTTGGGGTCTTTAATGATGGACACCGCCTTTTTGAAGGACCACTCTTTGAAGATGTCTTGGATACTACAGAGGCCAGTAACTTGACCTATAAGGGAACACTTGCTATGAATTTTCAGCATCACATGTTCTGTTTCACTCTTATTGAAAAATCAGCGTTTATTTTTATCAAATAATATCACAAGGCAAAAAGCTTCACAAACCAGATACTGACTTATGTGCTAGGGTGGGAAGGGCAGCCATTGATCATTAAACATCATGTTTACTTTGTTATACTAACAACATTTAAAAGTATTGTAAATACATACTTAATTGGTTTAATATTATAAGGTGCAGTAATTAGAAGAAACATTTTATGGATAATCAGTAAACCAAATATTAACATAACTTTTCTTCAATTATACCCAGATTTAATGAATAAACAAGGGAATTGTTTGAACACTCACACTCAGAGTAGAGCTCCTTATCCTGTTTGTTTCAAATAATAATTAGGTCACCCAGTGATTACCCAGCTGTGCATTGTGTACTTGATTAGATACAAAGGGATATTCCAATGCATTTTTGATAACTAATAACAAAGGCCAAGCATAGCTCAAGAGATCACAAGTCCCATTAAGAAAAGAATTAAATTTTAAAAGTTCAGGCATTTTGTGTGGTCACAAAGTCATTCAGGGATGTAATAATTTAAAAGAAAATTAGTACCATTCCATTGGACTGAAGATGCTTGTGTCACTGGTTTTTCACTTACTGTCTCTGCTCCGAGTGTTTTCCAGGGGCAGTTCTTTTCAACTGGAACTTCAACTGCAGTTATACAATATTTTCCATATTACGTTCAGTCACAGACGCACCAGCTTCACCTGATTCAGCTTTGTTTGTATGACACCAAAAATTTCAGCAGTGGTAACTACTGCTAGTACAGAGTTAACCATATTATAAACTATAAATTAGACTGACGAATTTAGGATAACGATGGGTAAGAGTACATTATTCTTAAGTGAATTTTAAAAAATTGAAAATTAGTAGACAAGTAAAGCAGACTACAGAATGTAGGATTGAAGAATCCACTCGCCTCCAATTTTTGATTATGAACCAACCAGCTTTATATAAGGTTGGGAAGTAAAGAAGAATTCAAGATCTAAGGATAACATGGTCAATAACTGGAAACTTGAAGTAAAATTGGCAACAAAAATGAAGATTTTGTAGTTTTTAATTTGAGTAATGCAATACTCAATTTAACAGATTATAGACTTCAGAAGAGGTCGATGAGCCAGTCCTTATCAGAGGATCAGAGGTGGAGAGGGTTAGCAACTTTAAATTCCTGGGTGTTAATGTTTTAGGGACCAGTCCTGGACCCAGCACAAAAGTGCAATTGCAAAGAAAGCACAGCAGCGTCTCTACTTCCTTAGTAGTCTCCAGAAATTCGGCATGACATCTAAAACTTTGACAAGCCTCTATAGATGTGTAGTGTTCACTATATTGACTGACTGCATCACAACCTGGTATGGAAACACCAATGCCTTTGAATGAAAAATGCTACAAAAGTTAGTGGATTCGGCCCAGTACATCACAGGTGAAGCCCTCCCAACTACTGAGCACATCTACATGAAATGCTGCCATAGAAAAGGAACATCCATCATCAGAGATCCTCACCACCCAACTCACACTCTCTTCTTGCTGCTGCCGTCAGGTAGAAGGTACAAGAGCCTCAGAACTTGTATCACTAGGTTCAAGAACAGCTACTAACCCTCAGCCATTAGGCTTTTGAATAAAAGGGGGATAACCACACTCACTTGCCCCATCAATGTTCCTTCAACCTATGACAAACAAGAGAAAATTTAAGCAACACACACAAAATGCTGGAGAAACCCAGCAGGCTAGGTAGCAGCTATGGAAAAGAGTACAGTCAACATTTTGGGCCGTACTCTTTTCCATAGGTACTGCCTGCCCTGCTGGGTTCCTCCAGCATTTTGTGTGTGTGTGTTCCTTCAACCAATGATCTCACTTTTAAGGACTCTTTACCTCATTATCTCATGTTCTCTTTATTTATTGCTATTTATTTATGTTTGCATTTGCAACATTTGTTGTCTTTCCCACTCTGGTTCATCTTTCATTGATCCTGTTATTGTTACTATGCTACAGATTTGCTGAGTATGCCCACAGGAAAATTAATCTCAGGGTTGTATATGGTGACATATATGTACATTGATAATAAAAATTATTTTGAACTTTGAATTTTAAATACTAGGATCAACAGGTTATAGATAATGAGCCATTCTGAAGCTAGAAAGTTTTTGTTTTACAGGCTCAGGTACAACTTCTATTTAGATGAACCTGTGCCAGCTTGAATAAGTAACAAGAAAATAAAATATTAAAGAAAAATTCTAGGTTTCTGTCTTAGTTTTCAAGGCAACTGAGTACAAATTCCACAGCTTTAAGTATTATGTTCCACGTGCTTCAATCCAAACGAATGACATACTACAGTTTTTCTTGATCTGAGAGAAAATGATGGATGCAGGTTATCAATCAACCACACAAAAATTTAGAAATTATCATAGGAAAAGGTCAGTTGGGAAAGTAAATTAAATAATAAAATCATCCACACATTTTGAAAATGCCTGACAGCTTAATCAGCTCTTTACTTCAAATTTGACCTATCTCCAGGTGCCAAGGAATTACAAATAGGTTTGACAACAGTAATGTAATGGAAGTTTCAGACTTTTTAAAGAAACCTCAAATTCCCTTCCTAATGAAAGGACACTTAACAGAGAATACTGTTACAATGAAGGTAATTCTAAAAGCAAGCTGACAGGTGTTATGTGGCATGCAAACTTCTTTAGCTTATTTCTAAGGCATTCCTGATCACTTGAATATCTTTTATTTAGAATAGGATACTCTTAACATACACACTCAGTTGTAATTTACAGCATCTGTTAAGTAACTAGGCACAGACATTATTTAATTATATCATTTGGGCATTTGGAAGAACACTGTAATTTTAAGTAATAACCTTAGAGATGCTAATAATTGCCATTTTTCTCACATGGAGCCAATGTGTCCTGATAATTAAAGGACCTCTACCAAGGAAATCAACTTATCATCAAAACATTTGGAAAACATTCATTATCAGATGTACTCAGTGACCTTGATACTACAGAGTTCTAAATACAGTATTTAATACATGAAGTGTGCAATAGTTATGTAATAACTGAGACAACGTAAACTTGACTCAGGATGGAAACAGTTTCTGCCCTCAGACTTCTGAACTCCCTGTTGCATCACATGCAAAGTCTCACCGGTTAATCTGTTATGTACCTGATAGTACTTCATTTATGCTCTTTACTTTATTTATTTATGTGTAATTCATCTGTAGATTTTATCCTTAATTTCCTAAGTTATTGTGTGTCATATGTGTGTTATGTGAAATACTGTAGTTTATACCTTGATTCAGAGAAATGTCTCGTTTGACGGTATACATGTATGTAGTTAAGTGACAATAACTTGACAGCCCCCTGACCTGTATTGAATTGTCTTTATTTCCTCCAGCCTTCACATACATGAGGAGTAAAAATCTTTACATTACGTCTCCATCTAAACGTACAATGTGCAATCATAGTAATTTATAATAATTTATAATAAATAGAACAGTCAATGTAATATAGAGTACACTTAAGTCAGCGTGAGTTCATCAGTCTGATGTCCTGGTGGAAGAAGCTGTCCCCGGAGCCTGTTGGTTCTGGCTTTTATGCTGCGGTACCGTTTCCTGGATGGTAGCAGCTGAAACAGATTGTGGTTGGGATGACTTGGGTCACCAATAATCCTACTGGCCCTTTTTACACACCTGTCTTTGTAAATGTCCTGAATCATAGGAAATTCACAATTACAGATGCGCTGGGCCGTCTGCACCACTCTCTGCAGAGTCCTGCGATTAAGGGATGTACAGTTCCCATATCAGGCAGTGATGCAGCCAGTCAGGATGCTCTCAATTGTACCCCTGTGGAAAGTTCTTAGGATTTGGGGGCCCATACCAAACTTCCTCAACTGTCTGAGGTGAAAGAGTCGCTGTTGTGCCTTTTTCACCACACAGCTGGTGTGTACAGACTACGTGAGGTGATGCGGATGTGGATGCTGAGGAACTTGAAGCTGTTTACCCTCTCAATCCCAGATCCACTGATGTCAATAGGGGTTAGCCCATCTCCATTCCTCCTGTAATCCACAACCAGCTCCTTTGTTTTAGCGACATTGAGAAAGAGGTTGTTTTCTTGACACCACTGAGTCAGAGAGATGACTTCTTCCCTGTAGGCCACCTCGTTATTGTTGGTGATAAATCTCATGCTGACTTCAGTGTACTCTATATTACATTGACTGTTCTATTTATTATAAGTTATTATAGATTACTATGATCGCACATTGCACATTTAGATGGAGATGTAACGTAAAGATTTTTACTCCTCATGTATGTGAAGGATGCATGATATTGTATGTTATTCTGTAATCTCCAGTATCTCACATTCAGCATGGTTTATATCATGCTGCCATCCTCAGAGACACTGCTGCATTACTAACACGAAGAGCTTCATTATGCAGAGACAGGAGATTAAATCACATTTGGAAGTGGCAGTGAGCAGCTCAGCATGGGGCATAGAGGTTAGCGTGGCTCGGGGTGTTGGAGATTGGAGTTCAATTCTGGTGTCCTCTGTAAGAGAGTTCGTGTTCGTCTTGTGTGCATGTGGGTTTCCTTCAGGTACTCCGTTTTCCTCCCACTGTCCAAAGATGTACGGGTTAGGTAATGGGTTAATTAGACATTGCAAATTGTCCTGTGATCATGCTAGGGTTAAATAGATGGGCTGCTGGGCAGTGTGGCTCATTCTGCCAGAAGAGCCTGTTCTGTGTTGTATCCCTAAATAAAATAAAAATAAAACAACTCTGCTGATTTGATTTGAATCAAATAATGTATTTCACTGTATGTTTTGATGTATATGTGATAAATAAAGTCAATCTTTCTTCCTTCCTTCTTTTTTCTTTAATTTTTTTGTATGAATTCACCTAATTCATACTGTACTAAGTACTTTAACTATGGTGAAATCCAGCTGAAAATGGCAAAATTGTGAGGCCCCTGATTATGGGGCACGATGTGTGCTTTGTATTCAAGTTGAGATCATAGCAGCTTGTGTAACACAAAGAAATGTGATTGCATAAAGCAGGTGGATAGTTCTCCCACAACATAATGGAAATCTGTACTGTAAGAGTACTGCACGCTGACAGTCAACAACATTTATCAAACATTAAACAGCAGAGATTACTTTTACTGTTATTTCTTTACATGTCTGGAGGAAGCAAATAAATCTAGTGAGATGACACACTGCCCATTTCCCAGTGCCCTGGGGTGGGGGTGTTGAATGTCCATCATAGTACAGGGTACTACTTGTGTTAACCAACAAACTTGGCTAAATTACTTCAGAGAGCATCAAGAGTCATTCACTGAAGCTGAAATTATGTGTAGACAGTGTGGCAGACTTCCTTTCATAAATAACATCAGTCCACTAATTAGCTTTTGACACAAAGCTTGGAAATTTCATATTGATTTTTCTAATGGAGTTTGCAAGTCACCAGATTTGGAAAATTCAATTTCTTAACTTGCTATGGGGAATTCAGGCTGCATGATACTGCTGTGCCCACACTAAGCCCAAATTAACAGAAGAAATCTTCCTTCATTCCTAGTGAGGTAAATTAAGAAAAAGTGATTTATAAATGAAGGGAAATAGAGACAAATAGATTCAGCTTTGTTCTTTCTGCATTCACACAACAAATTCCTTAGACAAAATAATTCAAAATCCAATTAAGTTCTGTCAGTCTGAGAGTAAATGTTGTTTATGCCTCTTGTCCATCTTTGCTCCCTCTTGAGCAAATTGTGCATTGGTCCATTTCAGAACAAATGCCTCTGAAAAATAGAACACAAGCAAATTCTGTAAACTGAGCTAACTATTGATCCACAAGCAATGTTTTGTTTACTACAGGACAAAAAAATATATAAGTTTGGTTCATTACTCTCACTTCTCTACATCATGCCCTAAAATATCTGAGTTATAGAAACTGTCTGGATATAAATAATACAAACTAATTTCCTAGGGCTTTGTTCAATTCTTCATCTAACTTTAATCCAGTCTCTTTACCCACTACACCACTTAATTTTACACATAAGACCACAGTAAATAATGAAAAATCCATAAGTTCTGCCTCCAATCCAACTCTACTTTACTTGCATAACTTTATTCCATGCATTAACAATAAATGCACATCCATCAGGTAAGAAATCTGAGGTTCAGGTAATTTGGTAACTGGTCTGTATTATAGGGTAGCTAAGGAACAAATGGGCTTACCAAACACATTTGCACTTATTCTATGTGTCCTTCCGAATGATAATGAACACCAAACATGGTATAATGTATAATACATGGCAGTGTAGTTTGAAAAAGGAAGCAAAGGAACAGCAATCAACTGGTCAGACACACAAACTGTCCTGCAGTGTTGAAGATAATGGCTGATTGGTATCACAACTCTATCTGTAAGCCATGGTTCCATAAGCCTTAATAGAATTATCTATCAAATCCTCACAAGGACACCCGAGGATATCTGAATTCACAAGAGTCAAATTTAAGTTTATTATATGAACTGCAAATGTTCTGCCTCAATTGTTTTTAAAGTAATTTTTTCCACTTTGTTTTCTCTTATCTTTTTCACTATAGCTTGAATACTCAGGTGCACAAATTTCAAAGTACTCCAGTTACACTCACAGGTAAGTAAAATGGCTGTAAAATACTTTCAGAACCTACTTGCTATGGTTTGCAGTTGCCCATTTCCCAATTTCTCCCCTCAATCATCTGAAGGAGTTGCCAGATTGAATCTTGAAAGATCCTGACCAAGCATTGCCCATCATTAAACCATTCATGAGCTAGGAAAGTGAACTGTGGTGAACTACTGTTTCTTTGTGAACATCTCATCTATACGAAATCCCATATTCATTGCCTGCACATTTTTCTAGTACAGTGAGCAGGCTTGATCAGGAGCTGGAAAGCTGATGTATTATCTTCTTGGCATAATTTTAAAGATCTTTATCACTTGAGCTATGATGGCATGTACAGCAGTAACACCCAAGAACTTAGTGTGACTTTGCACCAGTTAATGTTACAGGCAGAGAGCATTTGTCATTCATTTCCATTGTGAAATAATTCTGTTTCAGTAATTGAAGGTTAAATGATTGCCAAGTTTCACCTACAGCAACATTTCTCTCAAGTTTTGACAGTCCAGGTATCTAAAAAGTTTAGTGCTCTGCATTTGAACAAAATGTTAAGTGAGAAGAAAAAATATAAAAGTATTGGTTCACTCAGAAATGACATGCAAACGTGGGAAAGGAATCGAACTTTCCATTATAGATGACAATTAATATGTCAATTTCTAGCTTGCAATTTAAAATTCTCAAAAACACAATTAGATATCAAATGCTACCAAATCCCTATCTTCAATTGGAAGGTTTTAGAATTTGCCCTTAGTTTCACCAGAGGGCACACACTCAGAATACAAGGACGTCCCTTTAGAATGGAGATAAGGGGGATTTCTTTAGCCAGGGGGGTTGAAAATCTGTGTAATGGCTGTGGAGGTCAAGTTATTGCGTATATTGAAAGCAGAGATTGGTAGATTCTTGGGTAGTAAAACAATCAAAGGTTACGGGGAGAACGGGGTTGAGAGGGTTAATAAATCAGCCATAATGGAAGGGCAGAGCAGACTCAATGGGCTGAATGGTCTAATTTTGCTGCTATGCCTTATCATCTTGTGATCTAGTTTTCCCTTTGTTTCTCCTGAAGGAACCTGATAGGAATAAACTAATTAGTTTCTTAAGCTGCTTAGACATTCAACTACATTTTGGTTGATCTGTACACCAGCTCTATTTACTTGCTCCTATTCCATATTGCTTGACAGAGGAAACAAAAGCTAATAAATTGTGATGGACTGTGTCTTATAGTACAGATTGCATACCAAACATCAGCAAATTACTCGCTACATCAAGGTTCAAATGTGGGCAGAGGTCAGGTTTAGAACGGTACCTTTGACACTATGCGAAGTTAAGTGTGACATTAAAGAACATTTATAAAATTAAAGCAAGATGCAAGAGATTTCACAGATGCTGGAAATCTTGAGCAATAGTTGTGATAGGCAGGAGGAACTCAGCAGGTCAGGCAGAATCTATGGAGAGGAATAAACAGTCAACGATTCAGGCTGAGACTCTTCATCAGGACTGAATAAAAACTGGGGGGTGGGAGAGGAGTACAAGTGATAGGTGAGTGCATGTCAGGGGGAAGGTGGGTGGATGGGAAGTGCTGATGAGAAGAAATGATGTAAAAAGCTGGGAGTGATAAAGGAAGGAGATAAAGGGCTAAAGAAAATGGAATCTGATAGGAGAGGACAGTTGTCCAAGAAAAAAAGGAGGGAGGTGATGGGCAGGTCGTGAGAGTGGGAAAGGGGAAGAGAAGGGTTCAGAGAGCCTCCAGAATTAGGAAAATTGAAAGGGTGGAGAGGGAGTAACAGGGAGGAGTGGTTATATTTGTGCCATCATGTTGGAGACTACCTAGACATAACATGAGATGTAGCTCCTCAAACCCGCATTTGTTTTCACTGTGGCATTAAAGGAGGCAGTAGACAGACATATCTGTGTTGTTATAAAATTAAAGCCAATAGGACTCAACAGGAAAACTCTCCAAAGTTATAACTTCATCTCAATTGCAAGACAGTGATCTGGAAATCCTCAGAGCAGTGAGTCCACAGTCCAAACATCTGCTGCTTCATATTGATGCCTGACAGTTCTACAGAGAAGTGCTGAGCATCTGCAATGTGTATACAGCAGTACAGAGGAGACGGGGTATGGATATCAGGTGTGGCTTCTCTACCCTTAAACACACCACATGGTTCAGAGTATGAGCCAAAGGACGTGATACACTTGACAAATGGCTGCTTAACAATATACCAACCATTGCTGGTGTACATTTACATTTGCTGAATGTATACTGAAAATAAAAAAAAAAAACCCTACTTTTCCAGTGTTTCTAAATGTGTACTGTTGGACATTTAGGTTTAATGATTAACACAAACCATAAGGGTAACTGGTGAATGGAGTTTTGGTTTGAGTCCAATCTACTGCTTGCAGATTGTTCTATCTTATAAAATGTTTTCAGTGGTTAAGTATTAAACCATTGAGCACATCTACAGGAAAACGTTGTTATAGAAAAGCAGCATCCATCATCAAACACCCTCTCCACCCAGGCCATGCTCTGTTCTCACTAGTGCCATCAGGTAGAAAATACAAGAGCCTCAGGACTCGCACTGCCAGGTTCAAGACAGTTACTACCTCTCAACCTCCAGGTTCTTGAACAAAAGAGAATAATTACACTAATAATTACATTCTATTTCTGGTGTTTCCACAATCAACGATCTCACATTAAGGACTCTTCATCTTGTTACTTCATGCTTTCATTACTTATTGCTATTTATTTATATTTGCATTTGCACCGTTTGTTGTCTGTTGATCCTGTTTACAGTTACTGTTCTATAGATTTGCTGAGTATGCCCGTAGGAAAAAGAATCTCAGGGTTGTATGTGGTGACATGTATGTACTGATAATAAATTTTACTTTGAACTTTGATTTAAAACATTGCAAGCCATGAAGCTACAAAAGGAAAGTAATCAGAATCTTAGGAAAGGCAAATACAAAGCCTTTGTCAAGGATCACCTACCTTAGAATGGAGATTTCATCAGAATATTAAACTATGTTTTCTTCTACTTGCAAATTAACATTGTGGTTGGGGATATAGCTGACCAAAAACTGGACTGTGTAGCTTCTGTACACTACAGGTCTGTGGCAGCACTGAAGGTGAGTGACTCTCTAAAGGCCAGGGAACAAATCAGAGGCATGATGGACAACGCTCAGCAGGATAGGCACAACTCCAGTATACTCCAGTAGCAGAGCAGCTCTCCTGAATAGTACACCCTGCACCACCGAATATTATTATTCCCTACACCACGGGTAAAGTGGCTGCAGTACAGATGGGCACAGGTTAACACTTCAAACAATAAAACTATCTGCCTGACTGGTTCTTGACCTTCCACCTAAAATAAACACAGCCCCCATGAATGATACAATATGGTGTAGCGTATACCATCTATGAAAGGGAATGCAGCAACTGGCTAAGATCTTTTTGAAAGCCTCTTTCAAAAACATGAACATTGCCACCTGGAATTTTAGGTCAAAAAGATTATGGGAACACCAAAAGTTCTCTTTCAACTGAACTTCCTATAAAATAAGGGTATGAACAGAGTGCAGCAGTTCAATACAGTTCACCATCAATTTCTTAAAAGCAACTTCAGGGGGATAATACACACAAAATGCTGGAGGAACTCAGCAGGTCAGGAATGAACAGTTGGCATTTCGAGGCAAGACCCTTTATCAGGTCTTCATGAAGGGTCTCGGCTCAGAACATCAACTGTTTACTTTTCTCCCTAATGCTGCCTCACCTGCTGAGTTCCTCCAGTATTTTGTGTGTGTTCAGGCATCGTCAGGGAGCGGTGTCTCAGAAAGGCAGCGTCCATTATTAAGGACCTCTAGCACCCAGGACATGCCCTTTTCTCACTGTTACCATTAAGTAGGAGGTACAGAAGCCTGAAGGCACACACTCAGCGATTCAGGAACAGCTTCTTCCCCTCTGCCATCCGATTCCTAAATGGATATTGAATCTTTGGATGCTACCTCACTTTTTAAAAAATATATTTAACATACGTAATTGATTTACTTGTTTACTTGCTATTATATTTTTTCTCTGCTAGATTATGTATTGCATTGAATTGCTGCTAAGTTAACAAATTTCACGTCACATGCTGGTGATGATAAGCCTGATTCTGATTCTGTGTTGCTCTGGATTTACAGCATCCACAGAATGTTGTGTTCTGAGGAATAAGCAGTAAGTGCCAGCAGCCTTTTGAACACACTTAGAAAATGAATTTAAAGACTGATCAAGGGTTTAGGACCTAAAGTTACAAATCTGAAGTGCATATTTAAGCCTGATATAAGATTTTTTTCGGCATTGACAACGACATTCAGAGCTGCAGTAAACAGGCATCTCCCAGCTGCCTTTGGGAGACTTCGGAGTAGAGTCTTTCAGAACAGGAGCCTTTGCCTCTCCACAAAGGATGCCGTTTACCAATCGCTCTGTGTCACCACCCTCCTTTATGGCTGTGAAGCTTGGGTAACCTACTGCCATCACATCAAGTCCTTAGAGCACTTCCACATAAGCTGCCTTCAGCGCATCCTGGGAATTACCTGGCATGAGCGGGTGCCTCACACTGAAATACTTGTAAAGACCAACTGCAGAAGTATTGAGGCCATGATCACCCAGCGTCAGCTGCAGTGGCTGGAGCACGTGATACGGATGCCCCCATGTCGGCTACCCCGCAGAGTGTTATACAGCCAGCTACATCATGGTCGACGCTCAGCTGGAGGGTTGAAGAGGCGCTATAAGGATCAGATTAAGAATGCTTTAAGGAAGTGCAAAATCAGACCCAAGGACCTGACCGTAACACTTGACGACAGCTGTGTAGGGACTGAGTTCGTATTCTGGAGATGGAAAGAACAACCAGAAGACAGCAGAAATGGAGAAATGCAGCCAGGGTTGCCATCACTACCACCACTACCACATATACCTGTCCCACCTGCAATAGAGCTTGTGGGTCCAGGGTAGGACTGTATAGTCATCAAAGAGCTCACTGTTAAAGGAGTGGACGTCGTCATCTGATTTCGATAGACAACCGAAGAGAGAGAAAGATTTTTTAAAAATACCTGGTGAATGCTTCAGTGGATGCTGTTTTCCCCACAAGAGTCTGATAAGTAGTGAAGATTCTTAATATTAACTGCTTTTAGCTTTTGAAGAGTACTGATATCTAAAAAATTCTTTTTATGTTCCTATGCTGAGATGAATCATGACCAGTGTTAATAAATATGGTCATTACCTCCAAATATAAGTGGCACTTAATAAATTCAGAAATGATTTTTGTTTGGAGAATGAGAGAGAAAAGAGATATTGAACTGGATCATTTTAAATAGTACTTGTCTAGATAAGATAATCAGCAATATACTGAAGTGATTCAGGAGAATAGTTTCATGCGTAATCTATTTTATATATCCCTGCAGCATTGGGTAATGACAAATGCCCAACATTCTTCAAACTGGGTAAAATCCTTTGGACCCAGAGCTAAACTCTTGTTATTTACTGAAACTTCAAAAAACTGCAGTTGAATTGCACTCAACACAAAGTTGCAGAAAAGTAAATAATCTCTCAATAATCCAGTAGTCATAGAACAGAGAACATATTATTAGAACAGAGATGAAGAGAAGATTCTTTAGCCAGAGGATGGTGAATCTGTGGAATTCATTGCCATAGACGGATGTAGAGGCCAAGTCACTGGATATACTTAAAGTGGTTGTTAATGGATTCTTATTTAGTAAGGGCATCAAAGGTTAAAGGGAGAAGGCAGAATGGGGTTGAGAGGAATAATACATCAGCCATGATGGAATGGTGGACTCAATGGGCCAAATGGCCTAATTCTACTCCTATGTTTATGGTCTTCATGCATCCAGAATTCTCATGCAACTGGTAAGAATATTATAAGAATGTTCAGCAACTTTGTAAAATGGCTTAGCAGTGAATTTTATTTCAAATATTATGCAAAATATGTTTTCTGTTTATCTCTGTGCAAGGGCAGTGCAGTTGTAGGCTGATCAGCAGTAACATCCTCTCTGAAGGTTTGGCACTTCCTATGATGGTGAGTACAGTCACTTATTGTGATCTACTTTTGCTGTTTTTCTAAATGTTAATATTGTTCAAACTTAAAACAGAGAAGTGCAGTGTAAAACCTTGTTCTTTCAAACGGCAAGGACATGACATATAGTTTGGCAATTTATTAAAGGGTTTATATATAGAATACTGGCATGTGATGTACAGTAATTATTTTGAGCAATTCTCATGCAATCAGCACCCCACACCCACTGCTCCCTCACTCCCCATGGGTACAGGATAGCTGAGGGCTAACTGTAACAGTTCTATCAACTGCCGTGATGTGTATTTCAGTAGGCCTCTATCTAGTGGACAAAACAATTTAAAATACATATTTTTTTCAGAAACATTTCAATGACTTTATAAAATCATCTATGTGGAGTGCTTTATCCTGGTAACTATTCTGTTTTCTGGGTTTACAACTGGGTCAACTTCCAACTGCTCAAAAACTCTGCAACAGTAACATTGAAAGGAATTACTTTCAGTTAATGTCCAATAACTTTGGCAAATACAATCTACTAAGTCAAAGTGGCACCTCGTTCACTTACCCAACAATCCACCCTCATCCCTATCATGTACCATGGAGGTGAAATGTATAGGATACACTGTAACAAGTTACAACACATATTTGGCAACATCTCCCAACCTTAATCATCTTAAGGAAAAGAGCAGCAAGTTCAAGTAAAGCCATCAGCACCAGCTCCTTTCCATTATAATCATCCTGCTTGGATATTTATAGTTCTCACTACTGAAACAGTTCAATTTAAATTGGACAGTTAGTGAAAACTATTTTCCTTCACTATTACTGCCAATTATCAAGTTGTCATATAATGCATAAAGTATAGCAATGTTTTTGAGCAAATGCAGCTAGTCAGCAAGCAATTTGCATCTTGTTATTTAATCATTTCTAAGCAGTAGGCACTAATATTAAGGAAGTTTGAAGAGATTGTGAACAGTGCTCAATAAATGTGTTAATGGAGACAACTTTCATCTCTCAGGTTTCTTAAATTAGTTGCAAACAGAGGATTTGATTTGTTAAAGCAACATCAGAAACCCATGTTCATTTTTAGTGCTAACCAATTCAACTAATAAGTGCTTATATGTTGACAGCGCTTTGAAATTAAAGCTATATAGTTTCTCTCAAACTGTATAATATCCCTTAGCATAATCACTGGATTGAAATCTTGTGATTCTGACAATATAATATTGTGGGGGCACCTTCAATACCTGGTCTTCAGTGGTTGTAAAACATCCCCCAGCACCTTCTTGAGGCAACAACAATGGGAAATAAATTTTAATTGTAGATTAATATGCCCATTTTTTAAGAATTGTAAGCAATTTTATCATATATATATAGATCTTTCTTCAGATTAGATTATATTGGTGACCAATTTCCAGGTCAATTGGTGCCAATTGGGAAATTGGACTAGATACTTCCATCCAGTGTTTTCCTGTGTCACTTAGACAGCTAATTAAATTAAATTAGTGAATGAAAGACGCAACCTACAACCTTCATTTTTCAAACACAAAGGAAGCAAACTTCACATCAGACTGGCAAAGAGACATTAACTAAAGGGTCCCGAAAAGGACACTGATGCTCTCAGAATCTGCCAGGCTAATTTTTCTTTGCTCGATTTACACAGAAGCATCACTATCTGTTTCCTCAATGATCACATTATGCCATGCAATGTCAGTCAGTTTGAACAGCCAGGATCTCACAATGACACAGGGCCACTGAGAACATGGAATGTGGGGGTAGGGTGTTAGGGCATATTCTGGAGTTAGGGTATGTAGCAAATTTTAAGTTCAACAGCAACCATTCTTCAGATTTGAATGGTGAATGCAGATGGAATTTAAAATGTAGGTCAGAACAATGAACTTCCTAGGGCTGCAGGTTGGGGTCAATTGCAAACCAAGAGACACTCCACTTGAACCTCAGATGCCTGCATATGCATGAATGGGATTAACATTAATTTTATGTGTCTGGAATGTGGGTGTGAAAAAGAAAGGTGTTTGAAAAGTATATGAATTTCAAAGGAAGCATTGTAGGTACACCGTAACTACAGAACCGTCCTGCTGTTACCTTTGATCTTTAGCATATAAAATGTCACGTAATACTGGGTCGAGCAGGCTTCCACTAGTTTCTGTGACTTTGTTCACAGTAACAACAGTGGGGAAGGGGGCTGCTGTTGAGAAGTGGTAAGGGACAATGGCATATGGAAACTGAAAATCTCCCAGCAACCCACCCCAATGGTTTTCCTCATATCTGTAGCAGCCCTCTTTGTAGTTGCTCTGTGGCTATGGTGGGGTAGCCAGGGGCTCTGATGATCTTCCTGGCAGTCAGTGACATAACTGTGAGCTCAGCCTGTGGGAACTACAAAGGTTTTGTTTCAGCCCATGAATCACTGTGAAAAATGATAAACAATGTACTTTTCCCAATTCTGCGATTCTTTCAGAAAAAACTTAGTGGATAACAGTGCTACATAATAAACTCTAATTTCGCATTAGCGGTGTTGCCTATCACGTACATTGTCCATTTGTGATGATGTTAACAGAATAAGATTCTCTTTCTCAAAAGAAAAGGGAAACAGAATCTTTGAATATTTTTAAAGCAGTGTTGGATAGATTTTTATTAAGTAAGGGAATGAAAGATTACACTAAGTAGGTGTGAATGAAAATATCTATCATCAGATTAGATCAGTTATGGTGTTTTTGAAAGGAAGAGCAGGTTTATATGTAAATTAAGGGCTATGTAGGAGGGAAGGGTTAAATTAGAGTAGGTTAAAAGATCAGTACAACATTATTGGCCATGGGGCCTGTTCTGTGTTGAAATGTTCTAAAGGGTTCCCATGTGACATCGGTGCTTAACTCTATGTTCTTATTCTACGTATGTTATTTTGGCAGATTCATTGCAGTTATTTCCTAACAATTGCCATGACATTCCTTAAGAGAAATCTGTGTAATGCCATATGAATAGATGCAAATAGATTAATTGAGTGTTCAGTTAGTTCACAATTATACAGTGATCAAAAACTTGCACTCTTAATCTATTTTGGGCCAAATAACTTTCATATATGCATAATATATCGGAGTTCTGAGAGGCGGGACTGCGCAGGCGCGTGAAGGAGGCCTGGGAAGGAGGGAAGATATAAAAAGGAGAGAAGGAGTGAGGCAGTTCTCTTTTGGAAGAGGACAGCGAGGCTTTGAGAAGAAGTGCGGCGGCGGCCATTTTCAAATTGCTTCTCAGATCGGAGTTCTGAGAGGCGGGACTGCGCAGGCGCGTGAAGGAGGCCTGGGAAGGAGGGAAGATATAAAAAGAACGCAGCCTTAAGCAGCGGGCAGCTTCGTTTGCGGGCAGCGGAGTGAGTCGGGAGCAGAGTGTAGGGCTTGGGCTCAGAGGGCTTAGGTGGAAGAGGGCACAGTAGGCTTATCTTTTAGTTCTTGTTATTTTCAGTTATTCGGGAAGTATGAGTGTGAGGGCAGCTTGTTGTTCTCGGTGTCGGATGTGGGAGATTCTGGAGTCTCCGAGCCTCCCGGACGTCCACATCTGCGCCAGGTGCGCCGAACTGCAGCTCCTGAGGGACCGAATTAGGGAACTGGAGCTGCAGCTCGATGACCTTCGCCTGGTCAGGGAGAGTGAGGAGGTGATAGAGAGGAGTTACAGGCAGGTGGTCACTCCGGGGCCACGGGAGGCAGATAGGTGGGTCACGATCAGGAAGGGGAAGGGGCAGGTACTAGAGAGTACCCCAGTGGCTGTACCCCTTGACAATAAGTACTCATGTTTGAGTACTGTTGGGGGGGGCAGCCTACCTGGAGGAAGTGACAGTGGCCAGGCCTCCGGCACAGAGGACGGCCCTGTAGCTCAGAAGGGTAGGGATAGAAGAAAGAGGACCATAGTAATAGGGGACTCGATAGTCAGGGGTTCAGACAGGCGGTTCTGTGGAGGTGATCGGGAGTCCCGGATGGTAGTTTGCCTCCCTGGTGCCAGGGTCCGGGACGTTTCTGATCGCGTCCAAGATATCCTGAAGTGGGAGGGTGAGGAGCCAGAGGTCGTGGTACATGTAGGTACCAATGACATAGGTAGGAAAGGGGAAGAGGTCCTGAAACGAGAGTATAGGGAGTTAGGAAGGCAGTTAAGAAGAAGGACCGCAAAGGTAGTAATCTCGGGATTACTGCCTGTACCACGCGACAGTGAGAGTAGGAATGGAATTAGGTGGAGGATGAATGCGTGGTTGAGGGACTGGAGCAGGGGGCAGGGATTCAAGTTTCTGGATCATTGGGACCTCTTCTGGGGCAGGCGTGACCTGTTCAAGAAGGACGGGTTACACTTGAATCCTGGGGGGACCAATATCCTAGCGGGGAGGTTTGCTAGGGCTACGGGGCAGACTTTAAACTAGTAAGATGGGGGGGCGGAAATCAATTTGAGGAAACTATGGGAGAGGAGGTTAGTTCACCAGTAGAGCAAGTAAGTAGACCGTGTGTGAGGGAGGACAGGCAGGTGATGGAGGAGGGATGCGCTCAGCCCGAAGTTGTAGGGGAGAAGAAAGAAAAGGATAATAGATTTGAATGCATTGCTAGGGATGAAAAGAGAGGAGGAGGCGGAGAGTATCTTAAATGTATCTATTTTAATGCTAGGAGCATTGTAAGAAAGGTGGATGAGCTTAAAGTGTGGATTGATACCTGGAATTATGATGTTGTAGCTATTAGTGAAACATGGTTGCAGGAAGGGTGTGATTGGCAACTAAATATTCCTGGATTTAGTTGCTTCAGGTGTGATAGAGTAGGAGGGGCCAGAGGAGGAGGTGTTGCATTGCTTGTCCGAGAAAATCTTATGGCGGTGCTTTGGAAGGATAGATTACAGAGCTCCTCTAGGGAGGCTATTTGGGTGGAATTGAGGAATGGGAAAGGTGTAGTAACACTGATAGGAGTGTATTATAGGCCACCTAATGGGGAGCGTGAGTTGGAAGAGCAAATGTGTAAGGAGATAGCAGATATTTGTAGTAAACACAAGGTGGTGATTGTGGGAGATTTTAATTTTCCACACATAGATTGGGAAGCTCATTCTGTAAAAGGGCTGGATGGTTTAGAGTTTGTGAAATGTGTGCAGGATAGCTTTTTGCAACAATACATAGAAGTACCGACTAGAGATGGGGCAGTGTTGGATCTCCTGTTAGGGAATGCGATAGGTCAGCTGACAGATGTATGTGTTGGGGAGCACTTCGGGTCCAGTGATCACAATAGCATTAGCTTCAATATAATTATGGAGAAGGACAGGACTGGACCTAGAGTTGAGATTTTTGATTGGAGAAAGGCTAACTTTGAGGAGATGCGCAGGGATTTAGAGAGAGTGGAATGGGTCAAGTTGTTTTATGGGAAGGATGTAATAGAGAAATGGAGGTCATTTAAGGGTGAAATTATGAGGGTACAGAATCTTTATGTTCCTGTTCGGTTGAAAGGAAAGGTTAAAGGTTTGAAAGCGCCATGGTTTTCAAGGGATATTAGAAACTTGGTTCGAAAAAAGAGGGATGTCTACAATAGATATAGGCAGCATGGAGTAAAGGAATTGCTCGAGGAATATAAAGAATGTAAAAGGAAACTTAAGAAAGAGATTAGAAAAGCTAAAAGAAGTTACGAGTTTGGTTTGGCAAATAAGGTGGAAGTAAATCCGAAAGGCTTCTACAGTTATATTAAAAGCAAGAGGATAGTGAGGGATAAAATTGGTCCCTTAGAGAATCAGGGTGGTCAGCTATGTGTGGAGCCGAGGGAGATGGGAGAGATTTTGAACGATTTCTTCTCTTCGGTATTCACTAAGGAGAAGGATATCGAATGGTGTAAGGTGTGGGAAACAAGTAAGGAAGTTATGGAACCTATGACAATTAAAGAGGTGGAAGTACTGGCGCTTTTAAGAAATTTAAAAGTGGATAAATCTCCGGGTCCTGACCGGATATTCCCCAGGACCTTGAGGGAAGTTTGTGTAGAGATAGCAGGAGCTCTGACGGAGATCTTTCAGATGTCATTAGAAACAGGGATTGTGCCGGAGGATTGGCGTATTGCTCATGTGGTTCCATTGTTTAAAAAGGGTTCTAGAAGTAAGCCTGGCAATTATAGACCTGTCAGTTTGACATCAGTGGTGGGTAAATTAATGGAAAGTATTCTTAGAGATAGTATTTATAATTATCTGGATAGACAGGATCTGATTAGGAGTAGCCAGCATGGATTTGTGCGTGGAAGGTCATGTTTGACAAACCTTATTGAATTTTTTGAAGTAGTTACGAGGAATGTTGACGAGGGTAAGGCAGTGGATGTAGTCTATATGGACTTCAGCAAGGCCTTTGACAAAGTTCCACATGGAAGGTTAGTTAAGAAGGTTCAGTCGTTAGGTATTAATGCTGGAGTAATAAAATGGATTCAACAGTGGCTAGATGGGAGATGCCAGAGAGTAGTGGTGGATAATTGTTTATCGGGATGGAGGCCGGTGACTAGCGGGGTGCCTCAGGGATCTGTTTTGGGCCCAATGTTGTTTGTAATATACATAAATGATCTGGATGATGGGGTGGTAAATTGGATTAGTAAGTATGCTGATGATACTAAGGTAGGAGGTGTTGTGGATAATGAGGTGGGTTTTCAAAGCTTGCAGGGAGATTTATGCCGGTTAGAAGAATGGGCTGAACGTTGGCAGATGGAGTTTAATGCTGAGAAGTGTGAGGTTCTACATTTTGGCAGGAATAATCCAAATAGAACATACAGGGTAAATGGTAGGGCATTGAGGAATGCAGTGGAACAGAGAGATCTAGGAATAACAGTGCATAGTTCCCTGAAGGTGGAGTCTCATGTAGATAGGGTGGTGAAGAAGGCTTTTGGAACGCTGGCCTTTATAAATCAGAGCATTGAGTACAGAAGTTGGGATGTAATGTTAAAATTGTACAAGGCATTGGTAAGGCCAAATTTGGAATATTGTGTACAGTTCTGGTCACCGAATTATAGGAAAGATATCAATAAATTAGAGAGAGTGCAGAGACGATTTACTAGGATGTTACCAGGGTTTCAGCACTTAAGTTACAGAGAAAGGTTGAACAAGTTAGGTCTCTATTCATTGGAGCGTAGAAGGTTGAGGGGGGATTTGATCGAGGTATTTAAAATGTTGAGAGGGATAGATAGAGTTGACGTGAATAGGCTGTTTCCATTGAGAGTAGGGGAGATTCAAACGAGAGGACATGATTTGAGAGTTAGGGGGCAAAAGTTTAAGGGAAACACGAGGGGGTATTTCTTTACTCAGAGAGTGATAGCTGTGTGGAATGAGCTTCCTGTAGAAGTAGTAGAGGCCAGATCAGTTGTGTCATTTAAGGTAAAATTGGATAGGTATATGGATAGGAAAGGAGTGGAGGGTTATGGGCTGAGTGCGGGTAGGTGGGACTAGGTGAGATTAAGAGTTCGGCACGGACTAGGAGGGCCGGAATGGCCTGTTTCCGTGCTGTGATTGTTATATATGGTTATATGGTTATAATACAGTGTATTTCTTGCCTGCATTACAGAGTTAATTTGCAACAGCAATTTTGAATGTAATGACAGTTTTTGTGTGTCTGAATATTTGATACAGACAAGCTGTTACTTTTGGTCTTGTTTTTCATATTTTAAGAAAAATTTTAAAAAGTGCCAATAACATTATGTAATGAATTGCATTTCCAAGTAAGACCCATTCCTGAAATAATCTGACATTGACACTACTCCACTCAAAATGCAGCAAATTAAATTAGATTTCAAGTTAGCATAGATGCTATACAACACCAGTGATCACAGATTCCTGGTGCTCTCCTCATGACCGCATGTGTTTCCTCAGTGTGCTCCAGTTTCTTCCCACATTCCAAAGATATACAGGTTAGGCTTAGTAAATTGTGGGTGTGCTGGAAACATGGCAACACTTGTGGGCTGCTCCCAGCACATCCTCGGACTGTGTTGACTGTTGACACAAAATGATCAATTTTACCTTATGCTTTAACATTTTGATATATATAAAACTCAAAAATATCTTAAATCTTAAAAAAATTCTTTTCACTACATTTACTCTGAAGATTGCTTCTGAGATTCTTAAAAAAGTACATTACAAATTATACATATAATTTCAAGAATCAAATAGAAGTCAAGAGCAGCTGTAAAACTACCAGCGTGAAGTACAAAAGGCATATAAAGTGATTTCCCATTTATTTATCATTAGCCTCAACTACTGCAGTTGCTTGGAAAGCAACACGCTACAGAATACTAAGTTGGTGCAACACAAATCAGTTGTTGCCTCAGATGTGAGGAGTGAAAAGTGATGATGATGAAAAGTGCAAAAGAGAGATGGACTGTTTCTGATAGCCCAACCTCACAATAGAAGGACGTTCCTTTAGAACAGAGATACAGAGGAATGTTTTAGTCAGAGGGTGGTGAATCTGTGGAATTCACTGCCATGGACACAGTGGAAACCAAGTCATTGGGTATATTTAAAGCTGCTACCGATAGGTTCTTGATTAGTAAAGGGGGTAATAGGGTTGAGAGGGATAATAAATCAGGCATGACAGAATGGCAGAGCAGACTCAATGGGCCAAAAGGCCTAATTCTTACGGAGTTGCTTCTTTAGTTGTTGCGTGGACAAGTGACATATGGGAGGCAATGGGGTCAGTGGAGGTGGAAAAAGTAAACTGGATAGTTGAAGAGGAAATGATCTGAAAAAGGGAGGGGCAGTTGAGGTTCAAGTTGAATTTTCTTGTCTTCTGCCTGTATATCTATACAACCAAATAAAGTAATGTTTCTCTGGACCATGCTGCATCCATAATACGTATATCACCCCAACACATAAAACAAAACATTACCACCAATAAGTTAATAACATATAATTCGAAACGCGTTATTTGGCAGTGGCATCATAGTGAAGATGACAGGCATTGTGGAAGACTATCCGTTAACCATGAATGCTGTTGTAGTAGAAGGTGAAGAGGAAGGAAAGCTTCTTGGCTGGGATAAGAATAGTGAGGCCAGATATGTAGGTAATGGAAAAGACAGTGTGCAGTTTCTAACAGTACTGAGGGTGAATGACTGGTAAAGTTAAAATCAATCTGTTTTGACAGTCTGCTATTTTGAATTGTTCATTTCTGAAATTCTTTAAAGAGCTCAGTTCATGTCGTCAAGCATCTCTCAGGAGCTCTTCAGCAAAATAGTCTTCTCATAATACTCATAATAGTACTGCTGTTGTGCCTTGTACTTTTTTTTTAAAAGAGCCTGTTTCATGAAACTAAGTGATATATCTAATGTATATCTGTTCACTGATCCCCTCTGAATGTAGAGAATACTGATTTCAATTTGTGTAATATTAGAGGCATCATGTTGGCCAGTGGGAGCTTGGACTGGAAAGAGAGGAAGGGGTGATATATTTTTGCTGAAAACCACTGTTTACGGCATTTTAATGCAAGTACTGGAACAAGTTGCTCAATTCCCTGTCAAAGAGTGGACATAAATATACGGTCACTTCCATAAAACAATGAAGGATAAGTAAATGGGGCAAAGGAAGAAAGATATCAAAAGAAAGTTGACAAGTTTGACATTATATTCAAAGAGGAGAGAATAGTACAGCACAGGAGCAGGCCCTTTGGCCCAAAATGTCTACGCTGAACTTGACACGTATTAAAGTAAATATCTTCTGTTGTACATAACCATGTTCCTCCATTCTATGCATATTTATGTGTTATCTAACAGTATCTTAAACACTACAATCTCATCTGCTTCCACTATACCCTGGTAGCCAGCTCCAGGCGTCCACCATTCTATACTCCATTGATATACCACAGGTACTAACATCATATATCATGCAAAACTATGCTGATTGGTTTGGAGTTACTAATAACTATTCAGAGGGCAAAGTTCAAAACTTCAAAGTAAATTTATTATCAAAGTACATCGAGTATATGTCACCATGTGCCTCCAGTACCCTGAGACCTCACCCATAATAATCAACTCCAACAGCTTCCGAACCACTGAGGTCAAACTAACCTGCCAATAGTTTCCTTTCTTCTGCCTCTCTCCCTCCTTGAAGAGTGGAGTGACTTTTACAACTTTTCAGTCTTCCTGAACCATTCTGGAGTCTTGCAAGATCATTAATAATGCCTCCATGACCTCTTCAGCCACCACTTTCTGATCTGTGGGGTGTATGCCATCTGGTTCAGGTGACTTATCTCCCTTCAGACCTTTCAGTTTCCCCAAGAACCGTCTTTTTCTAATTAATTCCAGACATTATTGGATAGAAGTCTGGTTTTCCTTTAATGATTTCACTCATCATCTGAGTCCAATCTCACCTTTCATTACCACTAACATGAGAAAATTCAAAAATGCTTTATCTAAAAAGGTCTTGAGATGTAATTATGGCTTTTACCCACTTTATTTCAGTCTGAATATCTAAGAATATTAGTCACCTTCCACAACTGATCCAATCAAGAGTTTACATTATGAATAAAATGCAGGGTGCATATTTTTATTTTGCTCCTTAATACTAGTCCTGAGTGTTGTCTGTGCCAAGTAAACATGACCATAAGGCAGACATCTCCAGAATCTTGCGTCTCTCACTTTCTCTTGGCACAATGCCTCTATCTTTTCATCAATCATCACTCCACTTGAATAGCCTTGACTATCGGAAATAAATTCACTGACCTGGAAGGGACAAGACCAGAGTGTTCAAATTATTTTTTCTCATTATAAAGAAAAAGAAAATGACGAAGAAACTTGTGTGGGATGAGAAAGATAATCTCAGAAGGGACAGGGGAATACAGCAAAGAAAGGGGATTATTGGCTGACCTTGTTTTGATCACACACCGTGATATAATTCGGTTATTCACAGCATGTAATCAAAATAGACAGCAAAACTGATTCTATGTGAATGTATTATCATGTTTCTCAGTCAGTCCAAATGAAAGATTGAGAGTTACATTAATAATAGAGAGAAAAAAAATTAAGTACAATTTTAGGTTTTAATTATCAAGCAATTTTGAGAATCTCAGCTAACGCATTACTTCAGCTTGAGTCGCTTATTTAGAACAAAACTATTGGCAGTAGGTTAACTTTCTTTATGGGGCGATAGAGTCATACAGCACATAAAACGACCTTCAGCACAGCACGGTAACACACAAGATACTGGAGGAACTCAGCAGGTCAGCAGCATTTATGAGTGGAATAAAGATTAGATGTTTTGGGCTGAAACCCTTTATCAGGACTGGAAAGGATGGGGAAACAAACCAGGATAAGGTTGGGGGTGGGTGAAGAGTACATGCTAAATGGTGATAGATGAAGCCATGAAGTCAGGTGAGGTGGAAGGTAAGTTTGTGTGGAGGGGGAATGAAGTGAGAAGATGGGAGGTTACAGGTGTAGAAAGGTACAGGACTGAAGAATGAGTCTGATAGGAAAGGAGAATGGACAATGGGAGGAAGGGTAAGAGGAGGATCACCAGAGGAAGATGACAGGTAGTTGAGAAGAGAAGGGTTAACAGGGGTTCCAAAATGGGAAATGGAAAATGAGGGGGTGGGGGAGGAGGAATTACCTGAAAGAGAAATTGATGTTCATGCCGTCAGGTTGGGAGACAGAATATGAGGTACTTCACCTTGTCCATGCCACACTACATACCTATTCTAATTCTATTTACCCACATTAGGCCTGTAGACCTCTCTACGTTGATGATTCAAACACTTATCTAAATACCTCTTAAGGGCCTCTGCCTCCACACCTCTTCAGGGAGTGCATTCCAGAATCCAAACAAAGGGGGGAAAAAATCCCCTTCAGATCCTCCGCAGTGTACTACATCTGAACTTAAACTGATGCTCTTTTGTCTTAAACACCCCCAGCAAAATTTTTTTTCAACTTTCTGCCCTAGCTATCCCCCTCTCAAGATCCCATCTATCAGATCACTGTTCAGTTTCCTCACTCCTGGAAAGAAAACAGCATGCCCAGCCTCTTGTTATAACTGAGTATTTTAAATCCAGGCGACATCCTGGTGAATCTCCTCTGGACCCTATCCAGATCAATAGGAGCATGGCAACCAGAAATACACACAGTTCAATATTTTATAAATCTGCCATAGGCTGTCTAGCTTTTGGTTTCAATGAAAGCAGGATCCTCATAGGCCTTCTTCATTACTTTATGCAGGTACTGTCACTTTCAGGGAACGATGGATTTGTACCCCAGATCCTGTTCACCAAAACTCCTTTGGGCCCTACATTTACTGTACTTTCTAGCTTTATTTGTCCTCGTAAATGCATCACTTAGCACTTACCAGGACTGAGTTCCAATTGCTATTGCTCTGCCCCACTTTCAGCTGATCTATACCAGGATGTAGCCTTCTGTAGACAAACCTCCTCTGTGACACTACCAAACTTCATGTCATCTGCAAGCTTACTGATCAAATCACCCATGTTCACATCTAAATAATACAGTCGGCCCTTCATATCTGCGGGTTCCGCATGTGCAGATTCAACCAACCATGAATTGGGAAAACCTGGAAGTTCTCTCTCCTGCACTCGTTGTTTGAGCATCTACAGACATCTTTTTTTCTTGTCATTATTCCTTAAACACAGTATAACAACTACTTACATAACATTTACATTGTATTAGGTATTATGAGTAATCTAGGGATGACTTAAAGTATAGGCAGTCTTTAAGTCGGATTTGTACGTTAGTTGGAACAGGTACATCCGGTGTTATTTAGCACCAGTTAGTCAAGCGTTTGTCTTAGTATATAGTATATATTTTACCTTTCTATGCATATAAAACACTTAAGAAATGTATGTATTTCAATAATTAAACCACTGCGTTTGCTTAGTAATAATTGTAGCTTTCATCAATTGTTCCGATCGTTGACCAACTGTAGCCTAACGCTTTTCCAATGACCGATGCCTTTTCGCATCTTTCCGATCGTTTTATTATTTCCACTTTATTTTCAGTCATGATCGTTTTCCGTCAACAGAACAGAAACACTGCGGATTCAGCAGCAGCTGCGGGTGGCGGGTCCAGAGCTCCCCCGGGTCCTAAAGTTCACCCACACTGAGATAGATTAAATAAGGGAATTTAGCATCTGCATTTTTTGGTATCCGCGGGGGGATCCTGGAACCAATCCCCCGCGGATAAGTAGGGCAGACTGTACATCACGTACATCAATAATTCCCTAGCACTGATCCCTGTGTGAACGTTTGGGACATGTTTTTTTCAACACTATGCTACATCACCTAGTGAAGATATTGAAAATCAGATGGGTTTTGTTGAAGGGATGGTTGAGGGAAGTAATGAACAATGGACTAAAGTCCAATGTTCAAAGTAAATTTATTATTAATGTTCATATACCTCATCACATACAACCCCGAGATTCATTTTCTTGTGGCATACTCAATAAATCCAACAACCAATAGCGCGGACAACCAGTGTGCAAAAGACAACAAGGTGTCCAAATACAAGAAAAAAATTAAAAATCAATAAATAATAAACATCGAGAATATGAGATTCGGCATGGACTAGAAGGGCCGAGATGGCCAGTTTCCGTGCTGTAATTGTTATATGGTTATATGAAGAGTCATTGAGAGTGCATCCAAAGGTTGTGGGAACAGTTCAGTGATGTGGTAAGTGAAGCTGATTTTAGTTATTCCCTTTAGTTCATGAGCCTGATGATTGAGGGGTAATAACTGTTCCTGAACCTGGTGGTGTGAGAAAATCAAGGATTCAATTGCACAAGAAGGCATTGTGGCCAAGGTTTTGAAGCTTATTGGTTAGCTTTAAGATGTTGATAGTATTGAATAGCGAGTTATAATTGATAAAGAGCATCCTGATGTATGAAACTTTGCTCTTCACTCAGGGTTGAGTGAAATGGCATCTGCTGAGGATCTGTTGTACCCGGTAGGCAAATTGGAGAGGATCCAAGTCACTTCTCAGGCTGGAGTTGATGTTTTGTCACCAGCCTCTCAAAACACTTCATCACCGTGGATGTAAGTGCTATTGGATGATAGTTATTGATGCAGGTTACCATATTCTTCTTAGGCACTGGTATAATTGAAGCCTGTTTGAAGCAGGCGTGTACTTCAGACTGCTGAAGCGAGAGGCTGAAGATCTCAATCAACACACCGGCCAATTGATCTGCACAGTGCTGTAGTACTTGGGACAGCTCACCCACCAGGACCAGATGCCCCCTGAAAGAGGCTCTCACGTTAGCCTCAGAGACTGAAATCACAGGGTGATATGGGGCTGTGGGGGTTTGTGATGGTCCATTCATATTACGATGGTTCAAGTGAGTGTAGAAAGCATTGAGCGAATCTGGAAGCAAAGTCCTGTTGCTAGCTATGTATGCTGGTTGATTTCACTTTGTAAGAGGTGATAGCATTCAAGTCCTGCCACAGCTAATGAGCATCCTTTGTTGATTCAAGTTTATTTCACCCGTGAGATGGCTTTCCAGAACTTGTACCTGGACCTTTTGTAACTTTCTTGGTTGCCAAATTTGAATGCCTCTGCTCTGGCCCTCAGCAGACTGTTTTCTAAATAAAAACTAACATTTAAATCATACTCAATAGTTTGGTTGACTCATTCACACTGATCAGTCCTTTAGGCATGTTGTGTGACATGCCTAAAGTGCAAAACTAGGCAATATAAGGCCTTTGAAAATTAGTTTTCCCTAATCATAATCAAGACTCAAGACTGACGAAACTCTCCACCCTATTGGTAGAAAGTGAAAAATGGTAAAGTGTTGAAAGCTTGTGCTCTCTGAATAAATAGGTGATTAACTGCTACAAGTGTACCCACTTACACACACAATGCTGGTGGAATTCAGTGGGTCAGGCAGCATCTATAGAGGAAAATGGAAAGTCAGCATTTTGGGTTGAAACACTTCATCTAGAGTGGTGTAAAAAGCTGGAGGAAATGAAAGGTGGCAGGTGACAGGTGGATCCAGGTCAGTGGGGGGAGCATGGAATTGATGTTAGAAGCTGGAAGTTGGTGGGTGTAAGTGACCAAGGGATCTTCTAGGGGAGGAAGGGGACATGGTATAATGGGAAGGAAGTGGGGGGAGGGGAATGAATGGGTGGATATTGTAGGTAATGGGCAGATATAGCAGGTGAGTAGTGTAAAGTAGTGGTTATGCTAGCCAGGTACATCAGGAGGATAGAGAAAAGAGTGAGAGAGATAGAGGAGAAGTGCATACTGGAAGTCTGAGAATTCAATATTCATGCTGCCAGTTTGAAGAGTGCCCAGGTGGAGTATGAGGTGCCCTTCCTTTAATTTGTGTTTAGCCTCAACCTGGCAGTGAAGACATGATGTGGGAATAGGAAGTACAGTGGAGATGCTCCCTGGCACATTAAATTCCTCCAACATCTTGTGTGTTGTTTCAGATTTCAGAATCTGAAGTCTCCTGTGTCTCCAACTACCCAAAGCATGGCTTGCAGGACGCACTATGCTGCATTGCAGGCAGCTTAAGATTTTTTTCTCTCACAGCAAAATCAATTAGGAAAGTTGTTACTTTATTCAAACATTCCAAGTTTACAATCCTTCTTATATCTGCAGAATGAAGCCCTAAAATAAATTGAGTCTGCAGTTTCCTTTTCCATATCAAACTGATACTTCCGTGTTTTCCCCTCTGTTCCAGGCCTTAATGTACTCACCAACTCGTTGATATTAAAATCCTACAGACCTTGGTCTTAAACAGTAAACAATAATAATGCATAAACAATCATATCAATAGATTATCCCCAAATCTTACTTTCCAAATATTCATCAAAGAGACTTTGAAATAGAATACATCATCACAATGGTGGAATACTCTAATGAAATGCAATTTTTATTTCTTAAGGTTATAAAGCATGAAATAAAGTAATATTACTTGACCCATCTAGACTGCACAAGGAAAATCCTATCTTGATAATACTGTTTCAAACCAAAACAGTCATGACTGGATAATTTCCACATAAATCATGCCTGAAAATTAGGAATGGTTTTATACACATCACAAACCATCTATACTTTGTTGGAGAAATTATCTTATTTAATACAAAGATGTTGCTTTGATTCAGTAAATGGATGTTTTTAATTTTCTTTGCTACTTGCAGAATAGATCTAGGAGAATTTCCACACTTTTAGCTGAAAAAAAAAGTCAATAGGCACTTTGAAAGTTTGTGACAATTTACCAATTTATCTTTCCAAACCATATGAATGCCAAAGGGAAACAGAGGCAAGTGAACACAAGATAATGTTTGTCCTTTCCTAGAGGAACCCAAGGTAACATACATGCTCAGGTATTTGGAAATTCACATCTAAAGTTTATGTGGTGATAGGGGTAAAACCTGTTCCAGTTGCAAGTTCATGAGCCAGTCCTCATCCGGGGGCAGTGGGGGGGGGGGGGGGGGAACGTCAGAGGTCAAGATCGTCAGCAACTTTAAACTCCTCCGTGTTATCATTTCAGAGGACCTGGGCTTAGCACCTAAGTGCAATTACAAAGAAAGCAGGGCAGCACCTCCACTTCCTCAGGAGGTTGTGAAGATTCAGCATAATATCTAAAACTTTTGACAAACTTCTATAGATGAGTAGTAGGAAGTATATTGGCTGCATTACAACCTGGTATGGAGACACCAATGCCCTTGAATAGAAAACCTTACAAAAAAGGTTTTGGATACGGCCCAGTCCATCACTGGTAAAGCCCTCCCTCCATTGGGCACATCTACACAGATCATTGTTGTGGGAAAGCAGCATCCATCATCAGGGACCCTCAAAACGGAGGACATGTGCTCTTTCCGCTGCTGCCGTCAGAAAGAAGATATAGGAGCCCCAGGTTCAGGAACAGCCATTTGGTTGTTGAACCAAAGGGGATAACTTGCCACATCACTAAACTGTTCCCACAATCTACTGATTCACATTCAGGGACTCTCCATTCCAAGTTCCTGATATTTATTGCTCTACATATCCGTCCACAATAGAACTATATTCATCGTGAACATGGTAGACATGTTTTGGCATTGAATAGATTGTGTTCCATGGATTCACTGATCTGTGCATGTGGTGATGTGCAGTCTGGGAGCCACCCTGTAAATTCCTGCTTGAACTCATAATTTTGTTAGGAAGATGAAGCAATCCAGAGTGTCATCAATTGGCTATCAACTTAGAGTGTACAACTATAACATTATGCTGCTAGTTTTTTCACTTGCCCTAGAGATCTTCCTCCTTCAGCCCTTTCTTAAAATGGTCTAGAATTGTGTTCTCTGGCTCCCTTCTTCCATCCTTTCTTAAATAGAGGGATTATAGATGGTGGTTTCCAATCTGTGGGAACCATTCCCGAATCAATGAGGTTTTGTCAAATGACAGTCTACAAATCCACTGTCTCCGTAGCCATATCCAGCAAAACCAAGGGATGAAGGTCATCAAGTCCTGAGGATTCATCATTTTTCTGTCCTGTTAATTTTGTCCATACCACATTTTGTGATAAAAATAATTTCCTTTGACTCTTCATTCACACAAGACTTGCAGTTCTTCATAAATTCTGGGAGATTTATTATGTCTTTGTCCATGAACACAGGCACAAAATATACGTTTATCATTTGCTGTTATTTTCTTGCATTTATGTATCAGTAAAAAAATTGTAGGAAGTAAATTTATTGAATGATCTGATCACAGCCTTCTAGATAAAAATGATCATAGGATCACATAAATTGTCATTAAATAGGAGAACACAAAATACTGTTTATATATTTGAGCAGATTGAACATTTGAGGAAACTGACTGGAGTCTCAACATGAACTTTAAGAGACCTGACTTTTATCTGCTTAAATTTCAGTAACTTTTATTATTAAATCCAAGTTTGTGGAGGCTATTTTGCAAAGCATCGCAACATGGAATGTAGCTCGACTGGGGCTGCAAGCTAACTCCTCCTGCTGAGCATGCTAATTATTATTTGATGTCACTCTCTCTATGGGATACAATATGCTTATTCCAATGTTTATATTGGATTAGTTCAATGTGCAGAAAACATCATTATTGCAGAAACAAAATGCACATAAATACAATTTTCAAAGCATTGATTAACAATAAAACCGCAAAGCCAATGAACAAACCAAGACATCAATAGAGTGGGCCTAGTGGAAATTAAGTCCAAAGGCAACTTATTGTACTTCAGTCAACCAAAAACAATTCTGATTTAAAAATTTCAATATTAAAGCAGTTTGTGAATTATCTCACAGTACTTGCAGAAGAAAACTAATTTGAATCGTCTTTAAGATTGTTGCCAGACAAGTTGAGGAGGACAATGAATGAAGCTTTGACTCAAATCAACATGCTTCTGACTTTCCAACACTAGTACACTGGGTATTACATGCCAATTAAATGACCCTAAAGTTACTTAGGTGATATTTTTAAATACAACAGGTTCTGCAAATGCTGTTCCTACGTCTACATTCAGTGAGTCTTCAGACACCTTACCTTGACTTCTCTGATGTAGCAGCAGGTATTCCAAGGGTACGTAAAATCCTGCCAGAAGACAATTGTCCCTGCTCTTCTGCTACAATAGCTCTCTCTGCTAGGGTCAAGATTATGTTAGCCTCAACTTCTTCATGACAAGATCTTTCTAAGCAACTGCAACACATCTCTACCACATCATCCAGCTGCTCACTACCTCATCAGATGACACCTGGGCACTGCTTTTCCAGATAATTTATTTAATCTATTTTGATTTCTCCTGCAGAATCACAATCTCCAGACCAAACAAGTGGTGATCCTCACCATGCACCAATGGTGATGGTCAACATAGCTCAGTGATAATCAAGCAGGAAGTTAGATGACACTTAATAATTCCTCACAGGCTGCTTTGCAACTTTACCTGTCGTGATTATAAAACATCAATAAATGAACAATGGTATGTATATCATCGTACCCTGTGAGAATACTGCAGCAAATTGGCCACAGATAAAACTTTTTACCATCTGTTCTTTTGTCAAGATCACCAAATTAGCTAAGTGACTTCAATTTAGTGCCATGGATTTGGGTCCTCAGAGATGACGAAACTCATTCACTTCCTGAGAAGTGTAATGAAATCACATCCATCAGTCATAACATCGAGAAGTGCTGCATCCACTCAACACCCCACCTGTGATTAAGTAAGAGGACAGGCAAGAAAACCAACAGCATTTACAATCACCTTAACCAATGCATCATGTCCAAAATGTGAAAAAAAAATTCCATTTTCCTACAATGCTTTTGGTCCAGACACTGCATGATATGAACAGATTGATGTCAAGCAATCTGTTGGGTGATAACTCACAGCCCTGACACATAAAAATTACAACATGCACAGCAAGATTTACAGAGAGAGACACCAACAGATTTGTGAAATGAAATTATATTTTAAAAAAATGCTCTCTATTTGTAATGGCCCCAAGCACTCCATTACTAAAAGCATCATGTGGTTCAAGGAACACAATGAAAATTCACAAGACCAATTAAAGCAATGAGAGATCACTTTTAAAGTATCTTATGAAAAATTACACTCTGTGGTAATATATTTTAAACTTAACTTTATTAGTACCTCCTGCAACATCATAAAGTGGCCACAGAGTGTATGCTCATGGTCTTCTGCTGCTGTAGCCCATCCATTTCAAGATTCGATATGTTGTGCATTCAGATATGCTCTTGTGCACACTGCTGTTATAACAGGTGGTCATTTGAGTTACTGTCATCTTCCTGTCTGGCCACTCTCCTCTAACTTCTCTCATTAACAAGGCATTTTTGCCCACAGAACTGCCACTCACTCAATGCTTTTTATTTGTTTCTCACACCATTCTCTGTAAATTCTAAGACTGCTGTGCGCGAAAATCCCAGGAGATCAGCTGTTTCTGAGATACTCAAACCATTCCATCTGGCACCAACAATTACTCCTTGGTTAAAGTTACTTAGATCAGATTTCTTCCCCTTTCTCATGTTTGGTCTGAACAATGCCTGAACCTCTTGACCATATCTACATGCTTTTATGCAGTGAGTTGCTGCCACATGACTGGCTGATTAGATAGTTGCAATAACAAGAAGGTGGCCACTGAGTGCAGAATCTCTCACAGGAAAAGGAACTCAGAGGTATCATCAATATATAAAGCCTTTCACTAAGAAAGACATACAGCCCATTCACTCAGTGCCAAATGAAAAGAGCTATCCAATTTAATCTTATGTTCCAGTATGTGTTCACAGTACTGGCTCTTCAAAAGCACCTTCAAGTTTTGTTTAACCACAATGATGGTCTTTCCTCTAGTCTTTCAGGCTGTGAGCCACAGACCCCAGCATCATTTTGGATAAAAGCATTTTTCCCATTTTCCTTCCAATCCCTTGTGAATGACCATGTTGCCAAGTATTTTACCCCTCGGCTAAGGAAATTAAGGCCTTCTATTTGCTATCTCTAAATTCTTCCATTAATTTTATACATGCCAATCATTTGTTTTTGGTTCCTTGATTTCAAAGAAATCCATCTTGCTTATGTAGCCTTTCATCACGGCTACAATTTCTCTGGAAGTCATATGAATCCTTGTAGATCTCCTCTACATCCTCTCCAAGGCAAACATCTTTATTGTAATGTTGTGATGTTAATTAAGGCTAAAATGATCTACTAGGTATTTTCACAACCATATGTCATTTTGAGAGAGTGAATAGTGAGAGATGTTCCTTACAGTCTTTACATCTTAGAGATGGTCTTTGGGTTACCAACAGATAAATAAAACTGGTGGCTTAAATAAAAACTTCACCATGTCACTTCAATATGGAATGTTTGATCTTAAGTAACGATTGGGGCTGAAATTATAATTACAATTGAGTTATAAGGAACGAATGGATAAGCCAAACCTGCTGCCCTCTAGAAGCAAAGGAAGCTGAGAGTTGTAATGAAAATATAAAAAGACTACACAGGACATGCAGCCAGAATTTCTTTTCCATTGTAGAGATGCCCAAAACTAGAGAGCTTAAGTTTAAAGTGTATGGAGAAAATTTAAAGAGGATCTGTCGATTATTTTCACATAAAGCTCAGATGATATTTGCAACAAGATGCCAGAGAAGATGGTGGAAGCAGGATCAGTAACAATATTTCAGAGCTACCTGGACAGAGCACAGAGGGAAATGAAATTAATCCAGACAAATTGACATAGGTATGCAGTTTGGCTGAAGGGCCTGTTTCTATGCTGCCCAACTCAATGACTTTCATACAGTTGCAAAGGCATTTGAGAATGAGAAAGTAAAAGATTCAAATAGAAGAAAATATGATTGGATAACTCAATATGAAGTGCAAGAACTGACACAGGATCACAAATGAAATTACCCATCAATGCTGTGAACTGGCCAACACTCCTATACTTGTCTTCAGACTGAGAAACTATGCTGACCCTGTTTTGTGATTCAGTCATCAGACATAAAAAAGTGGAGGGTATCACATGGTTCAAGGCCAGAGAAAGTACATTGACTAGCAGTTCAATGCAGAAAGATATCACTGGGTTAAGAGTTTAATACCAATCATTATGAAAATTTATGCTTGACCTTATGCCTGTTCTTAGTTCATCTTAACCACAAAAGTCACTGTTGTGATCTCAGCGTCTCCATGATAAAGTGGTTCTTGTTCCCCCACCCTCCCCCACCCATTTGTGACATTTACCAGGAGCATGTCAAGAATTTACTTATTTTCTCAACTGTATTGGACATTATATTTATTGCACTGTTTCAACCTTGAGAGCGATGCTGGCAAGAGAAAAACCCTCAACACTGCCATTCTGCAACAAGATTAAAGTTGTTCATTGGGCCTTTAGCTGTTCTTATTGGGACTCAACATCCCTCTCTGTGACCTGGATCTTGGACTTCTTTATGGAAAAACCCCAGTCGTCAGTCCAAGATGGGAGCAACACCTCAAGATCCTGTACGTCCAGCACTGGTAGCCCCGAAGACTGTGCGCTCAGCCCGCTGACTCATGACTGCACTGGCAGATCCAGCTTGAAATGCATCGTTAGGTCTGCTGATGATAGACAGTGGTTGCTCTCATCAGCAATAACGATGTGTCAGCATACAGAGAGCCTCGGCAACTGGTGTGAGAACAACAATCCAAGTCTCAATGTGGATAAGACAAAAGAGATGATTGTGGACTTCAGGAAGGCACAGGTCAACCACTCTCCATTGCACATCGATGGCTCTGCCATAGAGATAGTCAAGAGCACAAAGTTCCTTGGTGTGCACATGATTACGATCTAACCTAGACCCACAACAGCTCCTCATTGATGAAGAAGGCATGGAAGCGTGTACACTTTCTGAGGAGACTGAGGTGTGCAAAGTTCCCTGTGTCCATTCTAACAACTTTCTGCAAGAACACCTTCGAGGGCTTGCTGTCCTGCTGCATCATTGTGTGGCAGAGAAGCTGCAAGACCCCATGGAGGATAATAAAAGCTGTCAGGAGGGGCACTGGAAACTCCCCCTCCCCCCCCGCCACACCCATTTATGACGTTTACCAGGGGGATGATAGGCGAAGGGCCCTAAGCATTGTTGAGGATCTCTAACACCTATCCCACAATCTCTGACCCAGGAAGGAGGTACAGGAGCATCAGGACTAGGACTACCAGACTGGGTAACAGCTTCTTCTCTCAAGCTGTGAGACTAATAAATACCCTGCCATAACTTCGGCCTTGTCACTGGAACAGTGAGCTGTTTACCTGTGCTGTGCACTACATTCAATTTGAATATATTTTATTATCTTATTTATGGTAATGTTTTGTGAGTGCACGGTGGTCTGGAGGAACATTGTTGCATTTGGTTGTATATACAGAATGTAGTCAAACACAATAAACTTGAACTTGTATTGTGGCCCCCATCCACAGGCAAGGTAAGCCAGTGCTGAGTAGTGGAAGAAATGCACCAGGTGCAGACAGCTCATGAACAATACTATTCCACAGTTTTAGGTCACTTTGAATCTTGCAGGAGGCTGGCAGAAAAAGAAATCATGTTACTGGCTTCTGCTCACTGTCTCCTTTGGAATAAGTGCGGATGAAAGGATACAGCTTCCATGCCATGTATTAATGTTTGAATAACTGATGTACTAATATTACCCTAGGGAAAAAGCTTTTGGGTATGAAAAAAATAACCTATGAAAACATCATTAGAATAAGAAGAAAGGCATTTGTTTTTGTGACTGTCTAGCACTTTCAGTAGGCTACAGAATCTCGCCAACAGACTTTCAATGGACCAGTGTGCTTCACAATATTAATTAATTTATCTTAAAAGGGGTAGAGGACAAGGTGCAAATTGCATTCAGCTGTGATTGTTCAGTCAAATTCTGTATTAATGTCACAGTCAAGTTCCAATCATCCAATCTATTTCCACATCTAATTCATTTTGTTGTAGCTTCACTTTTAATATCTCAATTAACATGCAGCTGTTTGGTTGTTTTACCATCCAGTATAGCAGATCACTTCAGGCATGACTTCGAAGGGACTACACAGATACTAATTATAGATGCACCTTGTTACATCCAGCTCACCTCACTGACACATTTTGCTTTCCCGACCACGATTAACTACACATAAATTGAAGATGCAGAATATTTTGTTGCCTGTTATCAATCATATCATGGTGTTATAGTAAACCATCTGGAGAGACTGCTGGATCAGTTCACACAAGAGCAGATCAGACAGTGTTTTCTGCTCTGTTGATTTACCATGTTTTGGACTTTTATGTAATTACAAACAAAACCCAGCAAGATTCACCATTTACCCCTGTGAGACTGAATCATTACGCTCCCAGAAGAAGCAAACTGTTTGTTTCCTTTGCTGTTCACTATCTGCACAGTGGTGGACAGGAGCTCTACAATGGGTAGTCAAAATGCCCAATGCATCACCAGCACCTGCCTACCCACCATCAGGTGCCAGAAAAAGGCCAGTAACACCATGGTTCCCACCCACCCTGTTCTTGGACTGTTTGTCCCACTCCCATCAGGGTGGAGGCTGTGTACCATCCACATTAGGACAACCAGACTCCAATACAGCTTAAATGCTGATCAATACCTCTACACACCCCATCACCACTACTTTTCCATACAGACACTCCTGTGCTTAGTGTCACTTTATGGACATACAATCAATCTATGTATATACTCTATTACTGTGTTTTCTTATTAGTATTGTGTTTTTTATCTTACTGTGTTCTTTTGTGCTGCATCAGAGAATTACTTCAATCTCCTTTACACTTCTGCACTGGAAATGACATTAAACAATTTGAATCTTCCCACAATGAAATCCTGTAACAGCTTATTTGATTTACATAGCAACACACACGGAGGAACTCAGCTGGTCAGGAAGCATCTCTGGAAAAGAGTGAAGAGCTGCTGTTTCGGGAGAGGATCCTTCATCAGGACTGAGAAGGAAGGGGGAAGATGCCAGAATTAAAAGATAGGGCGAGAGGTAAGAGGCTAGCTGGAAGGAGACACACAAAATGAATTACACAAGTTACATATTTTGAATACATAGATTTTCATTAGTATGATGAGGTGGACATTTACCCTCATCATCGACCTTGTTGTAACCGCATAACCTACTATCTACCTGCACTACACTTTTGCAATATTGTAATACTTTATTCTGCACTGTCTTACCTTGTACAACCTTAATGCACTGTTGCAATGAATTGATCTGTGTGGATAGTTACAAGTTTTTTTAACTGTAAACGTGACAATAATAAACCAACTTACCAATCATTCCTCCCCTTAATGCCCTGTTCATCCTTTGATCATTAACACACAATTAAATGAACTTTCAGATGCTCTTGGTTAACAAGATAGAGAACACCAATTCTCCAAAATTACACCTTTGTAGGTTCTGAGGTGGCTAATGGGGCAATTAAGGGAAATACAAACCCTTCCACAAATTGGGTGGTTAGCAGTCAGTGCATGGGATTGAGTCTCTCATTACTATTCCAAATGTACCTTTTCTATTTTCAGTAGTCATGAATTTCCCACAACTATGCAGTTCTTTCAATGAATCTTTTCCTATCTGCCATTTATAGAACTTAGAACAGAGTGCCTGCATTGGGAGTCTGGTGTGGAGGATGTGAACTAAACAGCCTACTCTGCTTTAACCAACTAAGTACAAGTAGGGTTTCAGTGTAGGGTTTTTGGCATAAGGGAGGACACTGACACAGGTTCTGAAAATACAAACTTATCTTCATGCTGGCATGTTTGAACTGCGGGATTAAGCCCAGAAACAAGTGAATGGCGAATATCAGAGGGATGACTGAACAATTCAGGGTTCAAATGAGTTATGCAAGAAATGATCATGATAGTGGCCAGGTTTCTCTGTAGACATTCTGTCACCATTTTGTTAGTGAGATTAGCAGGTAAGAATGCCCAAGAACAGACAAGTGGTGGTTACAGCTCAGTCCATTAGAGGAAAAGCCCTCCTCACCATTGGTCACATCAACAAGGGGTATTGCCACATAAAAGGCTCCCCTCTATCCTGAGCATTCACTCTTCTCACTGCTGCCATCGGGAAGGAGGTACAGGAGCCTTAGGTACCACACCATTAAGTTCAAGACTAGTTACTATCCTTCAAACATCAGACTCCTGAACCAGCGTGGATAACTTCAACACAGAACTGATTTCACAAGTGTTGACTCATTTTTAAGGATTCTACAACTCATGTTCTCAGATCTACCTACTTTGTTTGTTGATTGATTGATTGATTGTTGGTCATTTTTTGTATTTGCATATTTTGTCTTCTTTTGCACATTGACTGTCATTCTTTGTGTGTAGTTTTTTCATTAATTTTATTGTATTTCTTGGTTCTACTGTGAATGTCTGCAAGAAAGTGAACCTCCGGGTAGTATATGGTGACATATATGCACTTTGATAATAAATTTACTTTGAACCTTGAATGTTAAGAGACGATGAGAGAGAGCAAGAGAGAATGAAGAAATCAAGGGGCAATGGCTTTCACCCAATCGTTGCAAGCAAAATGCCTGAAGATAGATGGAATTTCTGACAGCGTATGACGCAGATAAAGCAACCTTAACAAAAAGGAAAAGAGCAGAGCAACAGAAGAGACAACATGAACACAAAATGTCAGTCAGAAACAAATATAAACAAAAAATATTTCATAGAATTCTTACTGGACAATCAAGTGAGCATGTACATGGACCAACCCTCTTGGGAGTTCAAATTAAATCATTTTTCATGTGATCAATATTGCAGATGGAAATAAGGTCTGTATTTTGTCAAACTTCCACTGTGATTGATGAGCAAATTAACTCTGCATAATTCATATGTGGTGAGACATGAGAAAAAAGTTGATAAGTATACTTCTTTCATAAAGCAAATGACACCATCTTCTCTTCATTTAAATTCAAAGTACCAAATATTTAAGTTTTGAATATTGCAGCTTCGGTGTGAACAGGAAGCCAAAGCATGATCAGTAAGCCAGTCTGACAACAAAATATTTGCTAACTTTTAAAGGCTTCATAGTTTCCGAGTTGAATTGTATTTATACCAGGCTCTCCATCGATCAGGGTCAATCATGGATATTGCATCCAAGTCGTCTATGCAAGCCAGGGATGTATGATATGAAGAGCAAGCTGTTGCCCGTGCAGCGGGCTCCCCCCTCCACATAGCTGATAAATCCAAAAATGGCAGAGACCGATACAGTTTAGCACCAGCAGTGTCGCAGGAGTCGACAGTCAGCGTTGAACTCAACGAAGGACTGCCTTAGGGACTCCAGCTCCGAATACTTCCCCGGGGTTTACAACTGAAGCCCTCCCATGAGTGGGTAGGCGACAAGGCAGGGGAGGTTTGAGATCAGAGTTTTCCTTCTCCAGATAGCTGCCAAACGTTGCTGACAAGCCCCATCTGCCTGAAGCAACTAGCTTTAAGGAATTGTAACCCATCTTTGTTCCTTCTCCTAGCAGTAGAAACTTCCACCAGGCTTAGTAGCTAAGTCACACCTGCAGCCCAGGAGCTGGACTTGTTTGTCAGAGGCTACTTGAGAAGTACGCCATTGGAAGCATTTAAGAGGTAGTGGGAACTTACCCCACTACTGTACCAAACCCCCCCCCCCCACCCCCAGCCGTGTCAAACTTAAGGAACTTCAGCTTATACAATGGCTAAATATGATGTGTGAACAGTCATTTTAAAACAAAAATAATTGTCTTAGGTGAAGCCTCTGTTCTGAGAAAATCAATGAATTCACACATCGAATTATAGAACAGCTGAAGTAGAAACCTTATCACGAGGACACTTGACAGTGCAAAGTGGTCAAGATGAGAACAGGGAAGTGAGCTTGAAGAAATTACTATTCTTATAGGATCACTATTGACACTGTTAAAGCAGAGCAGGATTCAAAGGCCTAGAATTTAAAGAGCATATTGACATCAAGGATGCAGACACCCTTCATTTCTGTATTTGTTAACCATCCCTTGCTTTGTTCCATTGCAATGTCATTCAGTGATATCTTTCAGTTCTAGTAAAAAGACCAATTTCTGGAACGTGAAAGCTCTGGAAATACTGTGCTCACCTTTTGTTTGTCGCAGGGAAAGGCACTCCTTGTGGACAAGACCATCTGAAAAGCTGGACCCAACAATGGACTAGTTGAACTCCTTCTAACCTTAAAACGTTTCATTTTCTTTAAACAGGTTTTATTTTTGACAACTCATTTACTTCTACATGTATAGTGTTCTCTGTCAAACTGTAACAGCAGGACAATGTCCTGAATGCATTTTATATAGCACTTGGCAATGGCTGCATTCCCCACAAACTGACTGGACAAACATTACACAATTTTTTTTGTGTCAGGCATCGAGCATATGCAATTCAGCATATATGGGTACAAAAATTCCTTTTGTTGTGTACTGGCATTGAACTCCACCAAAGGAATGTTTAAAAGGGTTTTACTTATTAAAATCTTTCCCTTCTATCCAGCAGGATTACATGTGCTAGTTCCATTTCTTTTGGATTCCTGTCATAAATTCACCTGCAATTTATCCCTACATTAACACTAACAACTTGCAGTTTTAGCCTCCTCTTTCCAGGACCTGGAAGTAATGACACAAATCTACAGTTGAACGAAACATTTGACAAGTTGCCCTTTGAAGGACATGTTCATTTTCTAAGATTGGTTGAGCCTCATGCTCTGACTTCTGGTGTGTGTTTGGACTTTCACCATAGTACTCTAAACGTTTCTTCAAGAATTCTCATCAGAAATTGATTTAAGTGCCATGAGCCCTTTGGCTTTCTTACAGCAATGAGTTTCTCGGGGTTTGAGCACCTGTGATTGCTAATCAATAGCTTAACTAAAGATATTGAGCCCCTGTGTTAGGTTTAATCTTGTCAAATTAATTGTGGTTGGCACATGTTTCCCGCAGTCTATGATTATTAAAGAGGACTCTCATTCAGTGCCTTGGTGGGGTCATTGTGTTGGAGAGGATGAATTCTTGTGGTGTCGCTCATTTGCTCCTCCATGGCTCTGATTCTAGTGATTAACCTCTTGTTTCTGTCTCTTCCTGGGCATCTTGCCATTCCTCCACAACTGGGTCCAGTCCTCTGAGAGTGCACCATGACATTAATGGCTATTTCATGGACAATTACATGGCCTTAAAACAGTACCACTCAAACAGGGAGCAAGAACAAACTTTCAATGGTACTTTTTAAATGATGGTGCCAGTTCAAACACTCAATTTTACACAACTTATCATGTTTGTTGCTCATGCCTACATCACAATGCTTTTGAATTTCAGCAACTACCTTTCCATTCCTTTTCATAAATAAAATTAATTTATCAGCTTGCTTTGATACTCTCCTCAACTGGTACCACAGGAGTTTGGTTTACAACACGCACAAAGTGCCTCTCAAGGTTTCCAGCACCTCTTGTGATAATGGATTATAATGACATGGCTTTGGAGGGGAAGAAGTAGTAAAATAATAGACTACTAAGAGCTCAAACAAAGAAATACATCTGCTTTTGAAAAAAGCTGTATTTCCTTCTGTAGCAAAGACATTGAAGTCAGTAGCATTTATTTTTCACTCATCTCTCTGGTAAGACAAAATAAACACATTTACTTTATACCACTGAACTGTCTGTGTTACCACCAAGATCAGTGTGGCTGAAAGGTTGAAATATACTTGAACATGAACACATCTATCTTGTCAAGATTTATGGATCTCTGTCAATGAAATTCCAGCCACAAGGACAGCTTTCCACCCTTTTGAGATATCCTACTCCACAGTGAAATCTTCATAATAAATTTATTGTCATTGCAAAGTCACTGATAAACCTGTAGCAAATAAAAAAAAACTAACTGCTGGAAGAACTCAGCTGGTCAAGCAGCATCTGAGGAGGCTTGAGTGGAGAGCCCACATCAGGGGTCTTGCCCTGAAATGTCGACCATCCCTTTGCCTCCACGGATACCGCATGATCCACTGAGTTCCAACAGCAGCTTGTTTTTCACTCCAGATATTAGCAACTTCAATCTCTTTTGTCTCTACTGATAAGTTCTTTCACAGTGCAGCTCCAACATCCTAGAATTAATTACTAGTTGCATGTTCTACTTTAATTTTATTTAGAGATGCAGCATGGATTAGAGTCTTCCGGCCCTTCAAGCATTGCCACCCAGCAACCCCTGTTTTAAACCATAACCTAATCAAGGGACAAGTTACAATGACTAATTAACCTACTAGCTGTTATGTCTTTGGACTGTGGGAGAAAACCGGAGCATCTGGAGGAAACCCTTGCTGTAGTGGTAAGAACGTACAAGCTCCTTACAGATGCTGCTGGAATTGAACTCTGATACCCCAAGCTATAATACCGTCAAGCTAACTGCTACATTATGAATAAACCATGCCTTCTGCTTTCAAGTCACAATTAAGCTTGTTTTCATAATTAAAACTTCTTGTGCATTTATTGAGAATAGACACATTGGGTTACTCACCCCAAGTTAATCAAACTCAGCCTGTACCGGGTTGCCGACCTTACAATCTTGCTGATGTGTAAAATTAAATGGATTGACAGGGTTACTTAAGTTTATTCCACTAATGTTAACAGCATTTCCCGTCACAAACTCTCACAAATTGGTTTGCGTGAGATAAATATGCATAAATCACTAAGATATTGGACAAAAATGCAGACAGCATACTGTGTACGTCTAGCTGCATTAATTGCTGATAAGCCACTGTATTTATAGTCTTGCTGAAACCACTGAGAACCTTACAATATTTTCATCTGCATGACTTGCAATAAAGATTTCTTGATCCCAGCTCCCACACCTTTGTCTTCAAATCAAACAAAATCAACAAGCCAGTAGGAAGGTACAAGAATACTACTTGACATACCATTTCTGGGTTGAATATTGCTACTTAGACCTGCATTTAATAAGTCAACATCTCAGAACCAAGGGTCATTTGGCATTTATACAAGACCGAACCACAGCAAAGATTAAAAACCAAATTTATTCACTGCATTATATTTTCACTAAAGGGAATTTAACTGTCTTGCTATCATTACAAGCATTTTTAAAATAATACACAGAAGTGAACCATTCCTTAACAGACAATTCCAGAATAGCTGCGTCAAAAAATGAAATAGTGCAACTTGGGGGAAACAGAGTTTCATTTCAATAAATATAAAGCAGCACAAACCTACTGAGTCATGACATAAGACACCCAGGGCTACAATTCTGGTAGTTTTACTGAGTGTTTTGTAATCCACTACTACATCTTCTTATGCATAAAAACCCAAGAGAATTTAGTAACTGCATCTTTTTTTTGATGGCAATAATCATAAAACAAGACACTGAAATCAATTGGCATTCAAATGGTTTATGGAACGAACATAAATACAGAAAAAAAGTAGTTAAGCACAAAGTTCCAATTTCCTTGCATGCCCTCTGTGGTAAAATCAGAGCAACTGTTTTATGAATTCACAAATATAGGCATCTATCTGTGTGAAGGGTTCATCCATGTCGCCCAGGAGCTGTACATTTTAACAAGGCGCTTTCAGTACTAAAATGATGGACATACTCCATGGGAACCTCCCTACATCATGCTCGCTGCTGTTGTATTTTATAGTTTTCAACGTTATTAAGAAGTGTCACAGCCTATTATTTTGTGGCTTGTCCCTGCTGAGTTTTATATCAAAACTCAGCAGGGACAGATTACTTAAGTTTAAGTATCCATCCTTGTGTTCTTTTTTTCAAGAAGATCTTGTTTTTTTTAGACAGTGAAAGTGACATCCCATAATAAGCTAATAACCAGCACAGAGGAATTATGTCCATTATCAACACCTCTGGGAAAGAATTTGCTAGCATTGATAGGCACATGGTTTTCAAATAGAAAAGCAAATTGGATTAATTCATGCATTTTTGCCACTAATCTCAGGGTACAGGAAATTCTATAATTTGGCTATTTTAAATTTTCTAAATGTGAATCGTTAGTCAAATACAAATACTTTCGAACAGATTTTATTCTTCCTATAATCCAAAGCTTCCTTTAAAACATTACTTAAAATTGATTTTATAAAATACCAATTGTGAAGTAATTACTTTTTCCCAACTTCAGCAGCAGAAAGAATTGCACTGATCAAAGGAAGAATTCTAATAAAAGTTCCAATTCTTTGTTGAAATCTATAACATGGTTTTCTTTATCAAACTGTCAGATCCTAAGGCAATTTTTCAGAAAGAGAATGCTTCACATTTGATTTTCGCCTTTTAAAAGCCTGCAGCATATATGTCAAAGCCCTTTACTTTGAAAGCAACTAAATGCCTAAAGGTTGAAAAGTTTCCTTTGCCATGTAGTCAACTTTTCAAAATCTGGAAAAACTAGGAGCAAAGCTTCAGGCTAAGCAGTAAAGCTTACATTTTCCTTTAACACTGACCTGTCAACGATGTTTAACATAATCTAAGTTTAATCAACTGGAAAGCCATAAGCATTTGTCAAGTGAAGATCCCACTAATCTTTCCTAACTGAACAATGCCACAAATTCAATTGGTTCAGTTGTACATTGAAGTGAACTATTAGGGTTGTTCTTTATAATTCTTCTTCTGGCATCTTTGCAATATCATTCAGGTCACCTAAGGCAAGTAAAATCCTCTCCTCATAAGACTGGAAAGGTCTTTCTTAGAAACTCAATGGCAGAACTATATTGACAGAGATTTCTGGATAAGTATGCCTTTAAGCAAATATTGATCAATCAAGAGAACAATGTAAATATTACTGATAGTTATTCACAATTTTTCTGAGTCCCATTGGTCAATATTGTTTTGCTCTCTTTGCCAGGAACTTATTTTGGAGCTGGTGTAATAATACAACCCATCAGAGTAATCTTATCACAATAATTTGTACTTCCCTCAATAGAAGATCATTCCTATCCAAAGCACATACTATCAGCTAATATGTAAAGGGAACATTGAAAGTGTGCTCAACATTGAAAGACCATATCCTTTTAGTAAGATTTTAAGATGAAGCTCCGTTTACCTGTTCAAGTGTCCTTTGATACAATTTGAAAGTCAGAGTGTTCTCCTTCTGCTCTGAGCAACATTCTTAACTCAGCCACAATAACGAAAAGAAAATTGTAGTTTTACATATAAAATTACTGATGGGTAACATATTTCATGACACTCTGAAAATTCTGGGATATGTGATATAGTTATACTGTATATGTGATATATTTTACAAAGATATCTTCTTCCTTTCTCCAAAATAGAATGTAAGGCTCTAAAGTGTTGATAATTACATCCTGAAAATGATTCTTTTAACCCTTCTCCTAAACAGGAATCTGTCAATCTCTTCAAGTTCACCTCCTCTTTGCCTACCTACTAAATCATCTTATTGCCATGTACCTGCTATTCTGCGAATCTGAAGGTCCTCTAGCTAAAGATGCTACTATTATTGGTTTCCAGTTATTTAGAAGGGAGGTCCCTATAACAGTCTTAGGCAAAAGATATTTGATTCATTAAGTCCATCAAACTACTTTTTCCTGAGAACCTTGCCAATGACGCCAATGCCCATTTGTTAACAAGAATACAACTAGCATTTTTTTTAAACTATTTGAATTAATTTTAAAGGAATAACATGAAGGAACTGCTGCCAGCACATCTCATGTTGGAATTATGTATCTGGCTGAGAATTGTTTTTGATTGTTTAGTTTTGAAGTTGGGGTTTAAGAGGAAGAGCCAAATTTCATTAACATTCATGAGCATCAACTGAACCCTGAAGCCTTGGAATGAAGAAAGAGAACATAGTTCATTTCAGAAAGGTTTGGCATGAAATCATTTATTGCCAATTATTTTCTTAACTCCTTTCAGACCTGATTACTAGCAAATATCAAAGGTCCTCATTGTTTCCCATTTTTAACATGCCTTTATATTTAAATAACTTAATAAATAGTAGATTTACAGGCATCAAGGCAAATGGGACCTATTAAATAAAGTCATTTTCAGAAAATATTAACACTACATTTACGAGGTGGAGTCTAGTTTTCTCTTTAGGCTTAAAATCTGAACATCAGTTGCATTGTAAAGTGTTGGAAAAAAACTGACTTGGATGTGTGAAACAAGACATTTCCAATATATGCACAGGCGTTGAATTTATTTGTACTAATATGTACCCTCAAGTCAAAATGTCCTTAATATCTGTGACTTACAGGGATGCTTGTTCCAGTGGAGTGACATATCTGACGCACACTGCTATTTCAATTCTAATGAAACACTCAGGGTTTGAGGCTACTTGACATGCAGTACAAAAGAAAACAACTACTACCTGTGTTATGTTCTATGTTATAGAGAAGCCTGCATGCTAACATAAATCTTATCATGTCAGGAACAAGGAAGAATTTCAAGTCAGAGAAAGAAGACAGACAGATACATCACCCAGAGCTGAGAACACCAAACACTGATGCCCCTTGACAGCACAGGCTTTGGTGTGTTTAACTGCAGAGATCTGTCACTAAGGCATACCGTAGTCAAAAGGTATCTTAATATTGTAGTGACATCCTGCCCCATGGGTCTGATTTCTGTCTATGTGTCATTAATTGCACACCAATGGGAGCTGTATGTTTATCACTGTTCATAATGGTGCCTTGTCAATCTGCATTCTGAGCTGTTTGTCACAGGGACCTTCACAATTGTACGAGACATTCTAGACGCATACAGTGCAATTTCTCCAGCCAATACAATGTCCAAAGAAATCAGGCTCTTTTCAGTTACTACACCAGAAATAATTGAGAATCAAAAATTAAATTTTAAATGAGAAAATTGGAGATAGTTTATTTGGCACCACCTTTCAAAAAAAAAGGTATGGTATTCTTTACTAGCTCCTTACTGGAAAACACACAGATAAAAACTACATGATTTATTTCTCTATTATGAACACAGAAAGCAGTTTATGTTGTTTGTTATCACAATGCGTGTTAAAGTAAAGGCCTATTGGCATTTATGCACTTAGCTGGGTATTGAAGCAACAGGGAAAACCTGCTGAATCGGTGTCCCTCACCTTAGCAGTAGTTCTGCTGCAGCATTTAAATCTCAGCATCCCATTGAAACCAATTTTCCTCTGTGTTTGGATGGCCTCTACGAACTTAGCTGATACACCAGCACTGTGGGAATGCAGGAAGGAATTTGAATCTCATCCAGTTCTAAATGCTTACACTTTCAATCTCTGAATATTGAACTGCCAAGGAAAATCATTTTGAGAATAATCAAGATAGAATATACTCTTTAGGAATCAACTTGAGATTTGAAACCACTTTAGTACTATTTTCTCTAGTAAGTCCTCTGGAAAACATTTGCTATAAACTACAAGTGTGATTTTGAAGATCATTGAAGTGATCAATTCAATCAAATAACAGGTCGATTTATGTAAACTGCAAAGATTGTGTGTAAAAACTGTCCACAAAAATCCTGGATCTTTAGTTTTTACCATAGATCTCTTGATTCTCTATCCTCTCCAAAGAACCCTGATTTCCTTTTCTTTGTTATTAGTCTCTAATATTATGTTGGATCTCTGTTCTCCACCCTGAGGATCTGGATTAGGGAGGAATCCTGCTCATCTATTACAAAAATTCAAAACCAATTCTTTGTCATTAATGCTTTGAATATTGTAATGAGCTCCCCCAACGTAATTGAGATCTTCTAAAGGTTAAGTTGTTCCTGACTTAAATTCTTTTGCAAGCCACATCAGTACTTGCTGACTTTCAACAAATTGATTCTAAAATTATCACTTGGTTTCCATGCTTCATTGCCTTATCCTATCCCAACCCTTCCACGTCTGTCACCCCAGTAATCATCAGCGATACTTTTACACCTCCAGTTCTGGATTCTTGATGTTGCTCAATTTTAACCATTTTAACAATAGTGATCATGCTTTCAGTTGTAAACCAGAATCTCGGGAATACCTTCCCAACCTTTCCAATCTCTTCTTCTCCTTAAAGACATAATGTCTATTTGACCTAACCTTTGTCCTGACAGCTCCTCGTGTGGCTCAATGCGTTATATTTGATAATGGTCCTTGTGAAGCAAGGGCATTTACTTTGGTTGTGTTAACTGTGCTAGATAAATAGAACATGTTGCTATTATGAAATAATATTGTACTCCAGAGATTTCTGAACAAACTTTCTCTCCTCTCCACATCATTAATCTAGGACTGTAAGAAATTGCAGCCATATTCCAATCCAGTGCATACCATCTCATTGGTGCATCCTTCTCTGTGTTTTTGATATATAAACCCAGCAATACCTCAAATTTAAAGTTGTCATTCTCAGAACCCCCCTTTACCTATCCCTGAAATACCCTCTAGCCATAAAGCTTCAGAGAACTCTGCTCTCCAAAAGTTTTGCATTCTTGACTAATTCCAATTGCCAACAGTCTACCCGTGGTTGTTGTGTCACCACATCCCTTTAACAATTTAACCCCTCAAGTGCTTCACCTTCACTCCCCATTAGTTTAAAATCCAACTCTTTGCCAATGTTTTCAGTTATCAAATTTCTTATGTAGTGTGGTGTGACAGTTAGTTCCTGTTTGAAAGCTATCATGTTCATGCAAATTTTTGCCCATGTGTGGGTGCAAGTTTAAATAACTTCTTCTGAACTTAGCACATCCACTCGGGAAAAGAAAGTCATTAGTCTGTTAATAATAACAATTATAAATGCAAATAAAGTCAATTAAGCCAACAGTGACATCGTTACTAGAAGTGCTGCCTCACAGTAGCAGCCACCCATCATCAATCCTGATGCCCACGACGTCTTGGTGGAATTTACACATTTGTCCCATGACCTCAAGAGCTTTCTCCTTTCACCATAAATTTATCACTGTGACTTGCTGTATGTGTACAGTAAGTGGTACAATCTCAGGGGAGTTGATGGTATTCTGGGAAGATCTAAAGGAGTGTGGGATTAGTGTAAATAGAAGCCTGGTGTTCAGCCTGCACACAAAGGGACCGTTACCATGTTTTGTAACAAAATAGACAAGCTACTCAACCTGTATAGCCAGCTGAGTTCTCAGCTTGAGTCTAAAAAGAAAACATCAACATTTAAAGCAAATATACACCACAAATCATCGCAAATCAAATATCAAAGCGACCATCTGGAAGTACAGAGGATGGTTTCCTACCTTTTTGTGCAGGTATGTGTGGCAACACTAGTCCCAGCACATCCTTGGTATGAACACAAATGATGCATTTCACAGTTTCTTTCGATGCACATCAGATAAGTAAATCTGAATCCCTCCATTTTTATCTAACAAGCTAAATTATGGAAAGCTTAGAAAAAGGCTGAGGTTAGGTTGAATCAATAATACCAGTTACAAGCCTGTTAACTCTAGATTTCACTGGAAGATTTCAAGGCACTCATATATCCATATGTTTTTATTAGATTCTATTTCAGGGGAAAGATTAAAGATCTACTGCATACTTAAGAGTTTGAACCTTGCTCTAGACCACAACAGAGCAGCAAGGTGTAATGTGCCAACAAAAGTACAGAGATAGAGCACTCCAGTCCTAAATTTCTTTAACGGAATTAATAGCTTTGAACACACTTGCAGATCCGCTTTAGAATTCGTCAGTGTAAGGCAGATTACTGAATAAACACAACACTGAAGGGAGAATCATACAACTGCTTCCTGCTGGGTAGATAAACCTTTGAATATCATTCACATATGTTACCACTTTGCTGTGGGTGTTGATCGCTAATGAATTTTTAATGCAATAATCATATAAATATTATTTCTGTAATGAAACACTCTACTGAATAAATAGATTGTTTAGGTATCCAAAAAAGCAGAATTCTGTCTGAAGAGTTAGCCTTGTAGCATGGCTTCTAAGTATAATTTCTAGTTTTCATGAGTAGGATTTGCCAGTGTGTGCGTGCAAATTTAAATGAATTTTAAATACAAACCTCAGCAATATTCTGATCTTTATACGTGCACAAGGGTCACTAGCCTGTCCAGCAAAGGGAAGATACACAGATGCAACGTTTTCTAATTGTTGCAGTATCTTGCACTGAATAGTTTAAGTGAAAAATATTAGTAGCTTTAAAAATTAGTCATTCTCATACAAAATAATTGATGAATGTCAAGTATTAAGTTTTTAAATGAGCTTGCTGTTCATGTCACTTTACTGATTGCCAGTGTTTCCACAATAGTGACAGGAAAAAAAAGGTGCAATTAATAAACATCTCATTACACTAAAATATTACATGAATAATGCTTCTTTGTGATTCAGATTCATGTTTCTGCTTTGTGTGAAAATAAGGTGCCAAGCTGTTTAACTATTGAGCTCTTCTGCAGGCTCAGGGTTAAAACTCAGCTGTAACAGATACACCAGGTTTGATTCCTCTTCTGTGATGTTCATGGATCTCATTAAGTCTTGGGCACACTAAGGTAAGGTCAACTGAGGGAACAAATACACCTGGAGGTAGTGATGGGATGATGTGGTAAAGAATCTCTTTTGTGGTGTATAGAAGAGTTGTATAACATGGAAATAGGCTCTTCACCCCACTGAATATTACAATAATCCTACACTAACCCCACTTTATTCTAAGCAACACATACAAAATGCTGGAAAAACTCAGCAGGTCAGGCAGCATCTGTGGGAAAGAGTAAACAGTAGAGGTTACAGGCTGAGACCCTTCTTTCGTCCATTTTATTCTCATCACATTCCCCTCAATCTCTCTCATCTAGATTCCACCACTCATTTACACATTAAGAACAACTTAGAATGGCCCATTAATCTAGTCATGGCATACCTTTGGGATGTGGAAGAGAACCAAGCATTGGAACCATCTCATCAGAGGAAGAATGTGTACTTAAATCTACATCTGTCCTGATGAAGGGTATTGGTCTGAAATGTCAACTGTTTATTCTCCTCCATAGCTGCTGTGTGACCTGCTGAGTTCCTCCAGCATTTTGTGTATGCTGCTCTGAATTTCAAGCATCTGCAGAATCTCTGTTTATTATGTGCACTTGAATTGGATCCAGTCAACTGAGACACTTAAAAATGCTCCTTTGTAAAACAAATTATCATGTACTATACTAGGAATAACTATAGGGGCACCTGTGGAGAAAAGGGTGCTGACATGCAGGTTGGATATGTTCTGTCAGAGACTTTGACTTGAACTGTAAACTCTGTTTCTCTTTCAATGGATGCTGCCTTATTTGCTTTTATTCATTTTACATTTCTAGTGTTTGTACCTTATTGATCTTCATTATTTGTCCAAGACACTTATCAGGCTACAAGCAATTCCAAGTACCGTACATCATTGAGAAGGTTTCAGTCAAGAAATATCATTGAAAGTACAGCAAAGAACTATGAGAATGATGCTAGGCATCAGAGGTTATAGTGATGTGGATAATAATACACCATCGACAGGCAGAGAAATGGAATGGAGCCGGCAGCTGGTGCAGAAAAAAATAACAGATGCGTGATGCATCAAATAACCTTTTTACCATCACTTCTTCAAATAGTTTGCCATAATTTGTTCCTAAAGGGTTAATCTTCAGGCAAGGGTTCAAAGGAGGCTCAAAGGAGGATTTAACAGCTTGTCATATGAAGAGATTTGATAGCTCTGGGCCTGTATTTGCTAGAATTAAGAAGAATGTGGAGTGACCTCATTAAAACCTATCAAATGGTGAAAGGCTTTGTAAGAGTGGATGTGGAGAGTCCTATGGTAGGAGAGTCTAGGACCAGAGGACATAGCTTCAAAATAGGGGGGGGGTGTCCTTTTTAGAATGGAGATGAGGAGGAATTTGTTTAGCCAGAAAGTGGTGAATCTGTGGAATTCGTTGCTACAGCAGCTGGGAGGTCAAGTCGTCACAAATACTTAAGGCAGAGGTTGATAGATTCTTGACTGGTCAGGGCAGGAGAGGATACAGGGAGAAAGCAGGAGACTGCAGCTGAGAGGAAAAAAACGGTCAATCATGATGAAATCGCAGAGCATACTCGATGGGCTAAATGGCCTAATTCTGCTCTTATGGTCTTACGATTGATTGTCAGGCAGTCAAGGTTACCTTGTATCTCACTGAAACAAAAGAAACAGGTAAATTTTAAAAAACTAAATATTTAGCAAGCTGTTGGGCAGAAATAACAATGCAATACAAGGACCAATTAAAATGACATCTTTCTTTTTAACTCTGAGTTTATTGGATAAAAGCAAGAATAGGTCAAGAGCCCTTTCTATCTACCCTGCTGTGCTCTCGCTGTGCAATACTTTACTGCGCTAACCTCAAGAACCTTATAATATTCAAAAGTCTGTCAGACTCAGCTTTGAACACACTTACTGAATAAGCGTCCAGATATTCCCTTTGATAGAGAATGTCAAAGATCCGTGAAAAGATATTTTAGGATCTGGCTTAACCACGTGGTATATTCCAAAGTTCCAAGTTTAAAGTAGATTTATTATCAAAGTACGTATCTGTCAGCATGTGCCACACTGAGATTCGTTTACTTGCAGGCATTCACAGAAAATACAAAGAAACACAATAGTTAATGAAAAACCACACATAAACACATAGGCACACAATCAATTTGCAAAAACAACAAATTGTGCAAATACTTAAAATAGAAAAAAACAAAATAATAATACATTAATAAGTATTAAATATTGACAACATGAGCTGTAGAGTCCTTGAAAATGAATCAATAGGTTGTGGAATCAGTTCAGTGTTGGGGTGAATCTGCACCGGTTCAGGAGCCTGATGTTTGATGGGCAATAACTAGTCCTAGATCTGGTGGTGTTGGACCTAAGGCTCCTGTTACACTGATCCCTCTAAGCTGTGCAGGTGAGCAGCCACACAGTAACTGAAATGCTCCCACACACATAACCTTTGTTGCTGCACAATAGGAATTTTCTTTTATGTAAGTTCAATATAATTTTGAAATTATGCTAATATAATTTTGAGATCTATGTGAATATAATTGTAAACTACTCTGTAATTATGTATTAATGAATATAATCCATAACCTTTCTACATAATATATGTACCACAACATTTACTTTGAAACATTTTAAACCTTCAATGTACTTATATTATCAGTGTTTCAAATTACAACACTGTTACAAATTGTAACAGCAAACACAGAATGGAAGTCAATAACTCATTCTTAATAAACTGCCGACCTGCTGAATGCCACCAAAAAAATACTCATCTATTACTGCTGCCGCCAACAAAAGCATTGCCTCAAAAATATCGCAGCAAAAAAGTAATTTTAAATTTGTCATTTCTGAGAAAGTTTAGTCTGGTTCAATTAAGACATTCACTGATATGTTGAACTACGTGCTTAGAAACAAAGATTGGAAGAACTGTCAGTTCCTGTTGACATCATTGTAAAATTTCAAGCTTCTAGCGCTGATTGCAAACGTGGATTCAATCTAACTAATTCAATCAAATGTAAATCCGGAAACAGGTTAGAAGTGGAACATTTGGATGATCTAATGATGATTAAGACGTATCTTTCATCTGGATGCAAAATTAATCTGGACAGTGCTTATAGACAATGGATTTGTAATAAAGACAGATGAGAAAAATTTATGAAATGTGAAGGATTTTCCTTGTACTGTATTTCATTATACCTTTCAATTAATGAATAAAATCAAAAGGATGCGATTTTTCAATTTTTATTCTAAATATTCACAGCATGCAAAAAAAAAGCATTTAATATACTATGCAGTTTTCAGGCCATGTAAAAATTTCCTGCTCAGAGCAATGGATGGTCTGCACAGCTGTAAAAATTATTAGACGGAACCTCCTTCCTGATGGCAGCAGTGAGCACAGAGCATAGCCTAGATGCTGGGGTTCCTGGTTTTACTAAAATGGTATATTCCAATCCTTTCTTAGCACTCTACCCACCATCAAAGACATATGTTAAAAATATAGACAGATTTCGGAAAAAGGCCAACAATATCATGAAGGGTCCCACCCACCATGCTTATGGATTGCCTGCCCCACTCCCATAAGGGAAGAGGCTTTGTAGCATCCACCAAAGGACCACTAGACTCAAAAACAGTTATTTCTCTCAAGCTGTCGGGCTGATAAACACCCCATACTCATTAACTCACATCACCAATACATCTACATCAGCTATTCCTCTCCACAGCCATTCAGCACCTTTCATTCTCCCATGCACTGTCACTTTATGCTTATACTCCACACCTATACCTTCAGTGACAGTTACTATTCTACTGTGTTTTCTGTTGCTCTGCTGCTACCTAGAAAAGTTCCTCTTGCTAAGTCACTTTCTCACTTTATCATCTTTCAGAGGCACCTTATATACAGATACTCCTGCACCTGTCTTTTATAGGATTTATTGTGTTTTTAATGCTGCATCGGAGATGAAGTAACAATCATTTTGTTCTCCTTGACATTTGTGCACTGAAGAATGCCAATAAAAATTCTCGAATATTGAATACAGCTAAGAATATTGGTTTCCCTCTTGGTTGGCCCTCTGCGAGTAACCCTTGCTGTGATTGGTTCCCTAGTCAATTTGATGAGATCACAGTTTCAAAGGTCTCGAAGGTACATTTAATGTCAGAGAAATGTATACAATATACATCCTGAAATGCTTTTTCTTCGCAACCATCCATGAAAATGGAGGAGTGCCCCCAAAGAAGGAATGACAGTAAAATGTTAGAACTGCAAAGCCTACCCCAAGCTCCCCTCCCTCCCACACGTAAGCAACAGCAAGCAATGATCCCCCCTTACCCAACTGGCAAAAAAAGCATCGACACCCACCACTGAGTACTCAAGCTTGCCGCAAAGCAACAGCAAATACACAGTCCTGTGGTACACCAAAGACTACCCATTCACCTGGTATTCAACATACCACAGGCTCTCCCTCTCTCTCTCTCTCTCTCTCTCTCTCTCTCTGGGAAAACGAGGCATCTCCGTTTCACAGCGAGAGGGGAAACATAACAAACAACTCGCTGGTTTACTGCATATTAAGGATCTTGTTGAACTGAAATTTAGACCTTAATCGGGGCAACTTCCTTTGCCAATATCACTTTAATAATGTGTAAGGCAGCCAGGAAATTAGTTCAGAATTTGATGATGGACAGCAATTTGTTAAAATCACTCAAAGCATAATGATGTTTCATAGAGTCATAGATTATTGTTAATGTGTGACTCCCAGTCAAAGCTCTCAATTATTCAGTTGAAGACATGCAATGATTCAGAATTATCCCACATGCTTTTCTGGGAATCACAAAGTCATGGCCATGAGGTTATACAGCAGGGAAAGAAGCGCCTCAGCCCAATTCTCCATTCCAGCAAGGTGCCTTCCTGAGCTAGTCCCAATTGCCTGCATTTGGCTCTCTAAACTTTTCTATCCATGAATCCATCCATATGTCTTTAAGATGTAGCAACTGCATTTACTTCTACCACTTTCTCTGGCAGCTCATTCCATCACCATCTGTGTGGAAAAACTTCCTTCTTGGGTCCCCTTTAAATCTTCTCCCTTTCGCCATAAATCCAAGCACTCCAATTTTGCACTTCTTTACCCTGGAAAAGACTGTGACCATTCACCTTATTTATGCCCTTCATAATTTTAAAAACTCCTTAATGTCACTCCACAGAATCTGACTATGCACCTGTTGGACAATGTTTCACAGGCATATCTAAGAATCTTATGATTGATGATAAATTTCCCGATGATCATCTCAGGGCCACATATAATACCAGAGGACTGATGAAAGTCATGATCACATTCACCAAGCTGTCAACATAAATGCAAGGGATTCATAAGGATAGAAAGGTATTCATCTATGGAGGAAATGATAAATAATGCAGTCAAACGGGATGAAGTTTATGGGGAAAAGTTTGGCATGGATGTGGTAGGCCAAAGGGTCATAATCTATGGCTTTACATAGGCTTTGTAATTCCCAATCTTTACCTGGTAATTTCTTCTCAAACAGAGTGGGTGCCGAAGGAGCAAGGAGCCAATTTAGGGACGAGCACTTTTGCTCAGCATGTTTCTGTGATTTCAACATTTAGACACATAATTCAGCTCCCTATATCATGGTTTCTGGCTTTTCAACATTCTTAGTTTAATCTATCTTTCATTAAGTCTAAAGTAGATAACTTTCTACAACTAACACCACCGTTATGGTCACTCACTTAGTGCACCGATGCACTAACGTACCTCTGCAGCGATATGCTCTCATCTGAATTATATGCTGCCTCACTTGTCTTAATGTAGTCAGTAAACTTTTGTAAAAATCACATGTTTTACAAATTTGGTGGAAATATGAGACCACATTACAGATCCTTGAAGAAATTACAGCAAATGTACTGCAGGGTGTATTATAATAGTATTCAAAATGTAATGCAATGGGGCTATGTCCTTTCAGCACATTGGACAGCACCAAAAGCATTGGAACTTCAGTACAACACAAAAAATGCACCACCTACTGGGCTATGCTGGGAGTGCTAGGAGCATTGGGATTTAGGTATCTGGAAAAAGCTACAACTGGGATAGGGGAATCAGATGCTAAAGAGACACCCAGATGGTCCTTGAAGGTACTTTTTAGTGTTTGTGTGTTAGAGCGTAGTGTATGGAGAGGGAGATAGGGGAAGAGATTGGAGCTCTCGGTCATATTGCAATTGATGGGGACAGGAAAAAGGCAGGTTACTGGGGGAAAATAGCACCATCAGGAATGAATCTGGGGATTGAATATTGAGGTTTTGTGATCAGGAGTCAGAGCTTTATAATGAAGAGGTTCCTTATCTGGTGGGGGGGGTGGGTAAGAGGGGATAGTGTTGGATCAGGATAGAAGGCACATACAATGAAATATCAATGAATGGAGTTCCTTCCAGAATTGCAATAATAAGGAGGAATGTTGCAAACAAAGTGACATCATCAGAGTGCTTCAATTACAGTATTGGTACAACAGTGAAACATGACTCGAACAACCCAGTGAAATTTCCAGTGCAGTGTTAACTGTGACTAAAACAAATGCACCCACCATTTTGTAACTTACTGCATCCACACTGGAGTCCATCATGCACATAAAAATAGCAGATTGGTGAGCACCAATTTCTGAAGTAGCTATTTGAACTCTATCGACATAAGTATAAGCATTTATTGCTTATTCTTTCTCATATCTCCTGGACAACATTCAACCCATTTCAAAATCATAAATCTGTAAATTTTTGTTTGAATCTTTTTTTAGATGTTAAAAACAATTAAAGCCAACTTTCAATCACAATTATTGCTTCTGAAACAAACGTTATTGCTAATACCATCAAAGAGGGATCATTATAGAGAAGTGAATTTTATTCTTATCATAATTATCCTTTTTCTAGTATCTTTCTTCTCAGTCTCTTTAACCCTTGGAGCTGAAAGCTCCAACTTACATTACCATATTAGTAATGTCACCTTGGACCGCAGGTGAGATCTGCATTGGGCCCTCTACAGTTTGCCTACCAACCTCATGTGGGAGTGGAAGATGCCTTCATCTACCTGTTGCAGAGAGCTCACTCCCACCTGGATGATGCTGGTGGTATTGTGAGAATCACATTTTTTGATTTCCTTCAGTACAATCCAGCCACTTCTGAGTGACAAGTTGCAAAGGATCAGCATAGACAAATCCACTATCTCCTGGATTACTGACTACCTGACAGATAGACCCCGGTTTGAACAGCTGGATAGAGCTCTGTCTGAGATGGTGGTGAATGGCACAGGGACTGTCCTGTCTCTGTTTCTGTTCACACTATATACCTCGGACTTTCAGTACAAATCTGAGTCTTGCCACTCGCAGAAGTTCTCTGATGACTCTGTGGCGGTTGGGTGTATGTCAGATGGGCAGGAGTCGGAGTACAGAGGACTGGCGGACAACTTTGTGGAGTGGTGCGGGAGGAATCACCTGCTCCTGAATGTAGCCAAATCCAGGGAAATGGTGATTGAATTTAAGAGGACTGTGCTGAGCCCTGTATACTTTCTAGGAAAAGAAGTTGCGGAGGTGGAGGAGTACAAATACTTGGGTGTTCAGCTCGACAACAGACTTGACTGGCTAACCAACACCAAGGCTGTTTACAAGAAGGGGATGAGCAGACTCTATTTTCTAAGGCAGCTGAGATCCTTCAATGTGTGCAGCAGGAAGTTGGAGATCTTTTACCAGTCTGCTGTAGCAAGTGCAGTCTTCTTTGTGCCTTTATGTTGGGGGAGCAGCATTGGTGCTGGTGATGCAAAAAGACTGTTGCAAAATGCAAACTGTTCTGGCACATCCTCTCCATGACCTACTGAATAAGTAGAGGAGGACCCTTTCAGACAGACTCATTCAGCTCCGCTGTAACAAGAATCATTACAGAAAAGATTTCCTACCAAATGCAATAAACGTACACAACAGTTCATCTCTGTGCGACAGAACACACATCCTAGTACAATAGATTCTGTTTTATTATTTTGTACGTTATTATTGCACAGTATTGCACATTGGTAAATTATTATTGTGTATATTATTAGTTAAGTCTGCACACTGCTAAGTGTGATTTTAAATGTTGCTGTAACGAAAGATTTTCCCAGTTGGGATCAATAAAGTATTTAATATTATTATTGTGTCAATATATGATCTGCATTTTGGTGATTCTCATTATGGCTAACCATGAGATATGTAATATAAACAAAGAAATGCCGGCAGTACTCATATACAGCAAGAACAACAATTATAGTTTTAGACTAATGACCTTCACAAAGGTCACAAAGTTTTGGTTCTGATAAAAGGTCACCTACCTTGCACATTAATTCTGTTTTACTTTCCACAGATTCTGCCTGGCATAATGAGAATTTTCTATTTCTGGTTTCAATTCTCCACACTTGCAGTAACTTTGTTTGGTTTGGAGGGACAATATTGAACACAACTTTCAGTGGCTAAGCCAAGGTTGCTCTCCATTGTTGAGTTTTTAAAAATTATTCATTTTCAGGATGCGGAATCACCAGCTGAGACAGCATTTATTGCCCATCCCTAGTTACCTTTGAGAAGGTGGTGATGAGCTGTTTTCTTGAACTGCTGCAGTCCCTGAGGTGTAGGTACACCCACAGTGCTATTAGGGAGGGAATTCCATGACTTTGACCCAACGACAATGAACAGCGATATTTTTCCATGTCGGGATGGTGAGTGACTTGGAGGGGGATTTCCAAACGGTGGTGTCCCCAGGTATCTGCTGTTCTTGTCCTTCTAGATGGCAGAGGTTGTGGGTCTGGAAGGTGCTGCCTGAGGAACTTTGGTGTGTTGTTGCGATACATCTTGTAGATAGTACACACTGCTGCAACTGAATGCTTGTGGAAGGGGTACCAATCAAGTTGTCTGCCTTGTTCTGGATGGTGTCAAGCTTCTAGAGTGTTGATGGAGCTGTACTCATGCTGGCGAATGGCGAGCATTCCATTACACTCCTGGGCAAGTTTTGGGGAGTCAGGAGGTGACTGCAGGATTCCTAGCCTTTGACCTGCTCTAGTAGACACTGTGTTTATATGACTAGACCAGTTCAGTTTCCTGTCAATGGTAACCCCCAGGATGTTGATAGTAAGGGATTCAGTGATGGTGATGCTATGGGATCTCGAGGAACAATGGTTAGAGCGTTTCTTGTTGGAGATGGTCATTACCTGGAACTTGCGTGGCTCAAATCTTATTTGACACCTGTCAGCCCAAGCCTGGATATTGTTCAGGTCCTGCTGCATTTGGGTATGAACTTCTTCACTATCTGAGGTGTCATGAATGGTGCGGACATCCCCACTTCTGATCTTATGACGGAAGTAAAGTCATTGATGAAGCAACTGAAGATGGATGGTCTGAGGACACTTTCCTGAAGAATGCCTGCAGTGATGTCCTGAGGATGAGATGATTGTCTTCCAACCACCACAACCATCTTACTCTCTGTCAGGAATGATTCCAACAATAGAAGGGTTTCCCCCCTAATTCCCATTGACTCCATTATATCTAGGGCACATTGATGTCATACTTGGTCAAATGCTGCCTTGAAGTCGAGGGCTATCAATCTCACCTTACCTCTGGTATTTAGCTCTTTGGTCCATGTTTCAACCAAGGTGGTGATGGGGTCAGGAACTGAGTGGCCTTGATGGATACCAAACTGAGCATCTGTAAGCAGGTTGTTGCCAAGTAGGTGCTACATGATAGCTCTGTTGATTACCCCTTCCATTACAGACAGACAGACATACTTTATTGATCCCGAGGGAAATTGGGTTTCGTTACAGCTGCACCAACCAAGAACAGTGAAGAAATATAGCAATATAAAACCATAAATAATTAAATAATAATGTTAATCATGCCAAGTGGAAATAAGTCCAGGACCAGCCTATTGGCTCAGGGTGTCTGACACTGCGAGGGAGGAGTTGTAAAGTTTGATGGCCACAGGTAGGAATGACTTCCTATAATGCTCAGTGTTACATCTCGGTGGAATGAGTCTCTGGCTGAATGTACTCCTGTGCCTAACCAGTACATTATGGAGTGGATGGGAGTCATTGTCCAAGATGGCATGCAACTTGGACAGCATCCTCTTTTCAGACACCACCGTCAGAGAGTCCAGTTCCACCCCCACAACATCACTGGCCTTACGAATGAGCTTGTTGATTCTGTTGGTGTCTGCTACCCTCAGCCCGCTGCCCCGGCACACAACAGCAAACATGATAGCACTGGTCATCACAGCCTCGTAGAACATCCTCAGCATCGTCCGGCAGATGTTAAAGGACCTCAGTCTCCTCAGGAAATAGAGACGGCTCTGACCCTTCTTGTAGACAGCCTCAGTGTTCTTTGACCAGTCCAGTTTATTGTCCATTCGTATCCCCAGGCATTTGTAATCCTCCACTACGTCCACACTGACCCCTTGGATGGAAACAGGGGTCACTGGAGCCTTAGCCCTCCTCAGGTCCACCACCAGCTCCTCAGTCTTTTTCACATTAAGCTGCAGATGATTCTGCTTGCACCATGTGACAAAGTTTCCCACCGTAGCCCTGTACTCCACCTCATCTCCCTTGCTGATGCATTCAACTATGGCAGAGTCATCAGAAAACTTCTGAAGATGGCAAGACTCTGTGCTGTAGTTGAAGTCCGAGGTGTAGATGGTGAAGAGAAAGGGAGACAGGACAGGGAGACATTACTTTGCTAATGATTGAAAGTAGCCTGATAGAGTGGTAATTGGCTGGGTTGGACTTATCCTGTTTCTTGCAAACAGGACGTACCTGGACAATTTTCCACGTTGCTCGGTAGGTACGGTATCATAGCTGTACTGGAATAGCTTTGCTAGTGGCGCAGCAAGTTCTGGAGCACAAGTCTTCAGGCTATTGTTGGGATTTTGTCTGGGCCTTTAGCCTTCACAGTATCCAGTGCTTTCAGCAGTTTCTCAATATCATGTGGAGTGAATCGGATTGGCTGCTTACTGACTTCTGGGATGCTGGGGACTTCTGGAGGAGGCCGAGCTGGATCATCTACTCGGCACTTCTGACTGAAGATTGTTGCAAATACCTCAGCCTTATCTTTTGCAGATGTGCTGGGCTCCTCTATCATTGAGGATGGGGATACTTGTGGAGCCTCCTCCTCCAGAGAGTTGTCTGATTGTCCACCACCATTCACGGCTGGATGTAGCAGGACTACAGAGCTTAGATCTGATCCATTAGTTGTGGGTCCACTTCGCTCTGTCTATTACTTGTTGCTTATGATGTTTGGCATGCAAGTAGTCCTGTATTGTGGCTTCACCAGGGTGATGCCTCATATTTAGGTATGCCAGGAGTTGTTCTCGGCACGATCTCCTGCACTCTTCATTGAACCAGGGTAACTCCTGCGATTTTCCTGCAAAGTTGCTTGAGTTGAAGCTTCTCTTCAATTCAAACTTCACTAAATTGCAACATATAATGTTCTTTTTTATCACAATACATCACATTATAAGGACATATGTGAGAGTGGTCTTACTGGAACTGCAAATCCTATTAGGGAGGTTTGCTTGCTACCTAGTAATTCAATTGGGGATGAAATTATTCAGAATGCTGGTGTGAAAAACTCAAAACCATACAAAAGACTGAATGTGTTCAAGATTCAAGGTTGTTTAATGTCATTTCTGGTAAACAGTTGTAAAGGACAATGAAATAATTGTTACTCGAATCCAATGCAGCACAAAAGAATCACAAGATATAAAACACAAAAATTAAAAAGACATTAGATAGCTTATATACATAGACTGATTGTATGCCCATAAAGTGATGCTAGGCCCGGGAGTGTATGTACATAAGGTGACTCTGACAGGAAATGATACAGCAGTAGTGGTTGACGGGTGGATTAGTGGGTGGAGGTTTTGATTAGTCTTACTTTTTGGGGAAAGTAACTGTTTTTGAGTCTGGTCACCTTGGCGTAGATGTTACATAGCTTCCTCCCTTGAGCAGGGTTGGGGGGGGGGGGTATCCCTCATGATGTTACTGGCTCTTTTTGGCACCTTCCTGTATATATGTCCTTAACGACAGTTATGACTGGTGCCAGTGAAGCGTTGGGCAGTAGGTTTACATCTTTGTATTTAATTGCTGACATGCACCATTGATATCTGGGATTGAATACTGTCACATTCATGGGATGAAAGTTATATCCAAGAGTCCCATTTGAGGGTCCAACACTGACTAGAGCCAAGCAATTCAGTCACTCAATTTTCTAAATTCTAATTCACTAAATTTTCATGTTTTACAATGTATTAGATAGCAACAGTCTTACATCTAAATCCTAAATCTGAATTGAAGGGACTGCCTCTTCAGGATTCCCTCCATGCAGTTCTGGATGTTGTCTCATGTGCTTGAACTCAAATGCTAATTCATCATTGTGTTAACTATGAACAAGTCATGAAGATTAAAGAATAGGGTAAAGCAAAACCTCTCAATTTATAATCAACCTAATGACAAATATTCCCTATCAATTTGTTCAAGGAATGACAGGAGCAAGAAAGAAATCAAACAACAGCCCATCCCAACTTTGACAAATCCTCCTTCTCTTGTTAACTATGCCTTTAAGCTGATAAGACAAATGAGTATGTAATTAATACTAACCTGATCTATTTTACACAGTGCAATCATTGCCTAAAAGTATACTGTAACAGGAGGAATCCAAGTCAAAGTCACATTGGCCTTCAATTCACAAGGGCTATTTGGTTAAGATAAACAGATTTGAATGATCTGATGTACAATGTATTGTGACAGTTAATCTCATGCTTACCCACCGCTACAAATTAATGTATACTTACTGTATCTTTTAAGCATTTCATTCACTGTCATCAAAAGGCAAACCATTAACCTGAAGGTTTTAACATCCATCATGCAGCATCAAGGACAAACACCCATTTTATCAATATCAGAAAAATCTAATAACATAATTGTTAACTTTTCAACATCTTTTGCAATGACCCAAACATGACAGATGAACGGCCTTGCAGCAAAGTTAGTTTTTGGCAATAGTTAGCATTTAACACGTCAAAATGAAGCTGCATTATCTAAGGTTACATCATTTTGTTCTCGACAGACTTGAAGAATAAATAGTTTTATCTCCAGCCATTCAGTTTGGCTACCAGTGGAAATCTCTTACACTGACACTACAACTCACGTTCTCAATGTTATTTATCTATTTATTTATTATTATTAAATTTGCACAATTTGTCTTCTTCTGCACATTAGTTGCTTGTGTATAGTTTATTGTTGATTCTATTGTATTTCTTTGTTCTATTGTGAATGCCTGCAAGAAAATGAATCTGAAGGTATGTATGGTGACATATCTGTGTTTTGGTAACACATTTACTTTGAATTTTCATCCAAATTCCTGTAAATAAATCTGAATTTAGATTCCAGAAGACAGTAAAATCATTTGATTCTATGTCTATTCTTTGAGATCTCGTTTACGCAGGATCCAGGAAGGGATTAAACAGCTAACGTTTTGGGTTGAAACCCTTCATCAGAACTGGGAAAAGAAGGTGGCAGAAGTTACAATGAGAAGATGGGGTGAGGAAGGAGGACAAGCTGGCAGGTGATAGGTGAGTGCAAAGATGGGTGGGAGGGAGAGGGGGAAAGAAGCCGGCAGGTGATAGATGGAAGAGGTAAAGGGCTGAAGAAGGAAGAATCAAATAGGAGGTGATTTTTTTTCTGTTCAATAACACAGCTGAAGCAATAGCTGAAAGCCTTTGTGTAAGTGTGCAAAAATGACAGGCAAGAAAAGACAGCTGGTGAACAGAATCATAAGAGCAACTACTTTTTTGATGGTGGGAAGGCAGGTTCTAAGTTAGCGATATGTGCAGGGAATGATGTTCAAAAGGCTGTTGAAACTGGTTGAAATAGCTTCCTAAGCCAATTCCAGCTTTCATCTTCCCCCAGATAGCAACTACTGATGGAAACAACTACTGTGAGCTGAGCCAAACCTAAACTCAGGCACAAATATTGTGTCAGTCATTTAACAAACTCAGAGTTTTCAGGTGATGATATAGAACAGAAGTTGCCATTATCCCATACTTACCCCCCTGTAACATCCCACAATGCTTCAAAGGAATGTTGTTAAACAAAATCTGACAACAACAAGCTACAAAAGATGCAGGTCTTCAGAAGTCTCCAAAAGCATAAAAGAGAAGTAGAGCAGATTGCAGGGAGAATTCAGAATTTATTGCTTAGACAACTAATAGCAGAAAAACATTTAAGTGGCCAGAAATCAAAATGTGCAGATGCTTTGGACAGCTGAAGCAAGTTGCAGAAGTGGTCAGGGTGGGTGGAAGCTAAAGATCATTTTGTGAGTGGGAAGATCTGCAAAAGAATTATTAAGAGTTGGACAATGAGGTAGATGCCTAGGAAGAAAATATAAACCTGGCAGCATTGCATAATGACATCTCATGGGATGCCTATTCTTCCCTTTTAATTTTCACAACCTGGGCTTCTGGTCTAAAGGGATTGAGCCGTAAACCATTGCTGAGCTAAATATCTCAGAGCTTTTATACGTCACCTCAGAGACACAATGACCCTGGAACTTAGAGTAAGAAGACAGCAATGTCATCTACTGATAGCCTCCAAAATGAGGACACGCTGGAAGCAATTAATGATAGTATGGGACAACAACTTGGCACCTCAGTAATAACCCAAGCCTTCCCATGGAATTGAAGCAGATGGAGAGGATGAGAGGAAGGATGGAAAGAAAGGAGGGAAAGGTGATAAGAGGAGGAGGAGAGAGAGAAGGGAAGTGGTAGTGAACAGCCTTCATTAACTGCTGCAACCTTTCTAGTGATGATTGTGGGCATCCACATGTTGGTACCGGAAGCGTGATGACACTTGCTCAGTCCTCGGATGTGTTGGTTCTGATGCAAAACAACACTTTTTACTGTATGCTTTCCTGTACATGTGACAAGAAAAACTAATCTTACTAATGTCACTGAGCAGGGATTTCTAAAATTTTATATTTCTAAGTCAGGACGATGTCAGAAACTGCAAGTAACGGTGGTCCTACATGCCTCCAGCACTTGTTTTTGATGGTTAAAATCATGGGGTTAGGAGTTGCTGTTGGAGAAGCTGAGGTGAATAACTGAAGTGCATTTGTGAACGAATATACAAGCAGCCCCTCTGCATCTGTGATGAAGAGTTTGAGGATAGAGTGGAGTAGCTGGGGTTTATGTGGAATGGAGTCCAGTCATTTGGGCTGCTTTTCCTAAGTGATCTTAAACTCTCATGTACTGTTGGATTATTGCTTATCCAGGCTCTTGCAGCACTTCAAATGGTGACAACCTCCTGCAATTCTTCTCCACTACTCTGTCACCTCACTCGACACAATCAATGATTTCCCTGTATCCAAGTGGTTGTAGTTGAAGGATTTCTTTCATTGCCACAATTCACATGCCCTTGACAAAATAGTGATTTTACCTGTATATCAACTCTATTCAGCTTTCTCTCACCACCAACACTATTAACCCTTCAGTGTCTTTCAAGAGTTGTAAAGCCCTTGAAAGTGAGTCTATAGGTTGTTGAATCAGTTCAGCGTTGAGTGAAGTTTTTCACGCTGGTTCAGGAGCCTGATGGTTAAAGGGTAATAATTATTTCGGAACCTGGTGGTGTGGGATTTAAGGCTCCTGTACCTCCTTCTTGATGGCAGCAGCAAGAAGAGAGCATGGCCTGGATGGATTTCAGATCACATCTCACTAAGTAATATATTTCTCATGTTGCCTTTCAATCTTTTGGGAAATACCTTTTGCTTGTGTCCTCTGTTTGGTGACCTTACTGCCATTGGAAACAGCTTTATTATTCTGATGTTCCGCATGATATTGTACATTTATATCATATTTTCTCTTATCATTCTGAAGCATCAGATAAACAGGTCTTCCTAGGTTTCCAAGTTTTGGCCCATTCTGTTGGAATTAAACCTCCCTCTGCATTCCAGTTGAAAGAACTTCCAAGTACTTCCACTCAACATTGTAGGTCTCATCTTTAAAACGTGAAAACTGCAGTGGAATAAGCAGACAGATTGTTGAAACTTACACCCTTATGCAAGCTGTAAATGAGATGGGATGCCACCAAGACTGACAATTACTCCTTAATTAAGGCATTTTGTGAAAGAGAGGACACAGGGTGCCTGCTAGACTGTAACTTAACCAGATAACAAATAATGGGCTGGGAGACCCTTTAGTGAAGCTCCTTAGTAACTAAATTCAATATGATGGCATAGCAATTAAGCATTGCACCAGCAAACTGGAGGTCAAATCAAATCAAGTCAAAGTGTGATATTAACAAATCTGTTAATTTTGTTGGGTAGCATCAGAAAAATAAGCTGGAAAAATGGGAATGTCATAAAGAAATTTGTTCACTCATTTTCCTAACTGGAGGAGACATGACACCTTTATGCATTCAGGTCTAGATATAGTGGCAGCTGGTGACAATTGATAAGGCATAGCTTAACATGTCTAACCAAGCCAATGATTACCATGACAACAGCACTTACAGTGAAATCTTATCATCAATGTTTTTTTAATAATAGATAACAATGTTTTAAATTTACCAATAAAGGAATTACTGAATTAAGTAGCTGTGCTGCCCACATCCAAGTTTTTTTTGTAAAACTTTTAACAAGGTGGCATTATTATGTCCAGAAGGACAGTTTGTCAGAAGGGTCAACAGAGGAATCTGATTTTGATTTCACTGGCCTTAGTCTGATACTCAATGCCCTAGAAAGCTATGTTGCCTGGAGTCAGGGCATTATGCTTTGGCTCTTGGTATACTCACCCATGATAAACAGGTCAAAGGGTAAAGGGCAGACTAAGAGTGGTCCACCAGTCCCCCAGATTTGGGGGTTCAACTTAGGGTTAACAACCCCGAATTGTAAAGCAATGAAAACGTCAATGATGAATTCTTCTACATCTGAGTGTGATGGTATTTTTGAGTCTCCACCTGGGACTTGCATGACTGACAGTAGTGAAAATCAAGAGGAAGCTACTGACACGATGAAGGAAGCCCTGAATACCACTAGAGATGGAGGACCTTCATTGCTGCCCTAAACGCCAATGGCGTAACAGGCAGTAGGTAAGTATATAAGATGTCTTTGCCTACATGTTGATTCCAGACTCACAAAGTTAGGAGCCCTTGATATCCATGCTGGTGCAATATGCCAGAGTTGGAAACACTATGGAAGACAGTAAAAGAAAGGATGGATAGGCTTATTGTAAACATACAAGCTATCATATCAGGAGAAGACTTGGTACATTCCAGATGAGTCAACTCTACATCCATCACAGCCAGGGGAGCTGTCCTACATACTGTGCAAACCTACTCTACAGTCTACCCTAAATAGAAGAGTTTCTGCAGAAGCTGGAAATCCAGAACAACACACTCAAAATGTAGAGGAGCTCAGCAGGTTAGGCAGCTCAGTCCGAAACCCTTCACCGGGACTGGAAAGAGGGAAGATGCCAAAATAAAAAAGGTAGGTGGAGAGGAAGGAGGACAAGCTGAAAGGCGATAGGTGAAGCAAGGTCGGTGGGAAAGGTAGAGGACTGGAGAAGAAGCAATCTGATAGGAGGGAAGAGTGGACCATAGGAAAAAGGGAAGAAGGAGTGGTTCAAGGGAGGTGTGATGCGCAGGTGAGGAGAAGAGCTAAGAAGCCACAGTAGGTGAACGAAGAAGAAAGAAAGGAAAGGGAAAAATTACCAGAAGGAGAAACTGATGTTCATACTATCAGGTTGGAGGCTACCTAGATGGAATAAGAGGTGTTGCTCCTCCACCTTGAGAGTGGTCTCATTGTGGCAAAAGAGGACATGACGACATGTCGGAACAGGAATGGAGATAGGAATTAAAATGGTTGGCCACTAAGAAATTCTGCTTTTTTGCAGATGGAGCACAGCTAATTGACAAAGTGGTCCCCCAAATTACGTCAGATCTCACCAATGTGAGGAGACCGTATCGGGAGCACTGGATACAATAGCTGACCCCAATAGATAGGCAGCTGAAGGGTTTCCTCATCTGGAAGGACTGCTTAGTGTGCTGAATGGAAGTAAGGGAGGAGGTAAATAGGCAGGGGTAAAATTTTTCACTTGCAGCGATACGTGCTAGGACAGAGATTAATGGGGAGGAATGAATAGACAAGGGAATCATGGGGAGCGCGATCCCTGTGGAAAATGAAAAGTTTATTTTGATTATTTTTAGACAAACTTTAGTTTTCACCAACATCTATTGCTGCTAAGTATGGGAATTTGTATCCTGCAAATCAGGGATCCACCTGTAGTTCAATGAACATAAGAGACACTTGGGGACAGAGTATGGCTCCAGTCAGATCCAGATCAAATTTTCAGGTCAAGTAATTTTTACATTCAAGAAGTTGAACTTGTCATTAATAGAAAGTATCATCTAATTATCTTATAGTATTTTGGTACATTTATTTTGTAGAAATTTATGGATTATATTCAATAATACATAATTAATTACAGGGTATTTGACAACTATATTAATATATTAACATTAATTAATTATATTAATATTATATAGAAGAAAATTCCAGCTGCGCGGTAACAAAGGTTATGTGCTTGGGAGCAGTTAAGTTACTGCGGGGCCATGCACCTGTGCAAATTAGAGGTAACAGTGAATAGTTGTGTCATCTGCAAACTCACAGATGGCTTTTGAGGTGTGCCTATACACATAATCATGTGTGCAGACAGAAAAGAGCAGTGGGCTAAGCACATGTCCTTAACGTGCGCCGCTGTTGATTGTTAACAAGGAGGAGATGTTATTTCTGATCTGCATTGACTGTGTTCTCCTGATGAAGAAGTCAAGGATCCAGTTATCAGGGAAGTAAGTGGGGAGATGGGACTGATGTGATTTCTCTGAGTGACTTGATGGATTAAATGACTTCCTTTTACTTTATGAAGAAATTTAATTTTAGCAGAATTCAAAAGCTAAAAGCAAGGATGAGCTTTTGAGTTCAAAGACTATCGCAAGGCACTTGTACAAAGCAGAATAATACAGCACAGAAACGGGCCTTCTTGCCAATTTGGTCCATCATACAGCAAGTTCTCAAAGGGTTAAAGTTCAAATTTTCCTCTTATGATATAAAGGGAATCCAAAAATATTAGAAAAGAAATCTATTCATTATTAATCATGATATAACTCATTGGCAGAACAGACTCGGAAAGCCAGACGGTTTCTTCTGTTATTCAGTTCAGAAATAAACCAGCAAAATGATGAAGAGATTGAATATTTTAAAATAGGCACGTTGGTGCACTCATAATATACAACCAAAGTCACAGTGCACTTTCAGTGGCAGACAGCACAGTTTTTAAATTAATATTTGGTGAGAGACAGGAGACCATCAGGAGAGCATTAAAATATTTGGGTACAAAGGTAACAAAAACACAAGTTCAAGAAGATGCCACCTTGAAAATGACAGAAATGCTTAATGAATGATATAATAGTTAACTGTGACATAACAGAGCTTGGTGAGCTGATTCAAACACATAGGGATCCAAATAGACAAGTCAGCTATGGATCGGGACTGGGTACATTCTGTCAGAGGATTACACTGATCGATATGGATGAAGAAAGACAACAGCAGATTCTAATAGAGTGTAGATGCCTTCATGCATCAATTTAGATCAAAGGATCTGCTTTTGTGCGACATACCCTATGCAAGGAATACCAAGCACTTGGCTTTCCTTCTTCCAGTACGCCCTAAGTGCAAGAGCTTCTGTAGATGCTGGAAATCCAGAATAACACGCACAAAAAGCTGGAGGACCTCAGCAAATCAGGCAGCATCTATGGAAAGGAATAAGCAGTCAACTTTTCGGGCCAAGACCCCTCATCATGACTGTTTCTAACAAAATATTGACTCTTTATTCCTTTCCATAGATGCTGCCTGATCTGTTGATTTCCTCCAACATTTTGTGTGTGTTACTCCAGTATGTCCAGTTGGTTGGCAAATTTGCTAAATAGTCAACTAAACTCCTAAAATATCCAGAACAATAAAAATTAGATTGCCCTGCAAGCAATTATTTTGCATTAACAGCCTAACAATTAAGGAATCCTCACATCCACAGTGACACATTTAAACCCTGTAATTGCGCATAAAACTGCAAGAGTGTGCTGGTGATATATATGCTGGAAGATTCCGGCGTGTTGAGACCCAATAGCCAAATGGTGTTCAACAGCATTAAGATCAGTGGCATTTTCACCAGCAATTAAACTATGCAGTCACACAGCACAAGCCCCTGAAGCGACAGCATCTGTTCATGAAAATCTCTTGTAATAAATATCCTCCTGTTTTGGCAGCTTGCTCCCTCCCATAGATCAGCAGAGGACATAGAAACTGACAGCATGAAACATTGGGATTTGAAGAGAGTTAAGTGCTTTTACATGCTACTGCATGCAAGAAAACATTAAAAAATATAAAACATATACAGTAAATGCCAAGATTAATCTCATGTCAAGAATTATAAACCAACAGAAATGTTCAGTGGAGCCCATTTGTTGATAACATATTTGTGATTTTTATGAATAAGATATTTAAATCATTCAACAAGGGGACAGACGTATGAATTTTGATTGCTGGGATATATTATTTGTATATTAAATACACTTTCACATATGACATCCAAGGGTAATGATATCGAGAGTTTCTTGGGTACAACACTAAAATAAAATCCAAACACAGCATGATCTCATTATTGGTTTCATACCCAACCTGTTAATAAGACAATAAGATATAGGAGTTCTGTCGTAGAGTTGGCCCATCAAGTCTGCTCCGCCATTCTATCATGGCTGATTTATTTTCCCTCTCAACCCCATTTTCCTGCCTTCTCATTGCAACCTTTGATGCCCTACTAATCAAGAACTTATCAACCTCTTCCCTAAAGATACCCAATGACTTGGCCTCCACATCTGTGGCAATGAATTACACAGATACACCACCTCTAGCTAAAGAAATTCCTCCTTATCTCTGTTCTTATGGGACATCCTTGCATTTGAGGTTGTGCTTTCTGGTCCTAGACTTCCCCACTGTAGGAAACATCCTCTCCACATACACTCTTTCTTGGCCTCTCAATATTCAATAAGTTTCAATGAGATAGTTAATAATAACTATCTCTTGAACTGTTTGAAGACTGAAATTACAAAAATTGGCCCTGAGATCCTTAATGGTCAGAATGTTACCTTTATGTAGTAAGAAGGCTGTAGATAAAATACTGAGCCAAGTTAGCAACATGCAACCCTGATGTCCCACATTTGACACATATAATCATGTCCCGAAGGGTACGTGCCAAGTAAACCACATAACCATATAACAATTACAGCACAGAAACAGGCCATCTTCTAGTCCGTGCCAAACGCTTACTCTCACCTAGGCCCACCGACCTGCACTCAGCCCACAACCCTCCATTCCTTTCCCATCCATATACCTATCCAATTTTTTTTTTAAATGACAAAATCGAACCTGCTTCTACCACTTCTACTGGAAGCTCGTTCCACACAGCTACCACCCTCTGAGTAAAGAAGTTCCCCCTAGTGTTACCCCTAAACTTTTGCCCCTTAACTCTCAACTCATGTCCTCTTGTTTGAATCTCCCCTACTCTCAATGGAAAAAGCCTATCCATGTCAACTCTATCTATCCCCCTCATTTATCTATGAAAATCTATCACCCTGAAATTCATTTTTCTGCGGGCATTCTCAGCACATCTATAGAACAGTTACTATTACAGGATCAATAGAAGATCAAGTAGAGTGCAAAAGACAACAAACTATGCAAATACAAATGTAAATAAACAGTAATTAAAAATGAGAGCATGAGATAACAAGATAGAGTCCTTAAGGCCAGTCTATTGGTAGTGGGAACATCTCAATGGATGGGCAAGTGAGTTTAGTTATCCCCTTTGTTCAAGAGCCTGAAGGTTATGAGGTAGCCAGGCTCTATTTTGCCACAGAGGAATGCTTCATTACTAACACAACTTTGTTACTGTTCAAGGCAGCACAATGGAATGCAGAGTTTAACTGTGCTAATGACTGAATTTCACAACTCCTCACTCCACCAGAGGGACAATCTGCTCTGAAACTTTGGCACTAGAGTCTCCAGCTAAGGTGGGTGAGTGTAGAGCCAAAGTTGTACTGTGCACCTGATGTTGGGGGCACCGTATGGTCTGTGCAAACAAGGCCTGGAATTGTCAATTCAAGAGCACGCACTGACTTTTTACTCACTTGGGATCTCAAAAAAAAATTAGCAAATGTGGCTCGAGCAGCTAAACACATTCACATATCCTGAAGCATTTCTGCTCCCCTGTGTATCAAAGCTGATACCTTTGAATGTGCCAATGTTTTCATAGATAAATAGACTGGATTTTCTCGTTGTGATAATGACAAAACCATTAGTTTTTTCCCTACATCAGAAAGCAATTCTGATATATCAGCACACGTGCATTTTAATAAGAAGATAAGTGTGGTCCAATTTCTGTGCTGTTTTACATCCTACACCAATGCATTTCAATGAACTCAGTCATACTGACACAGCCTCAAGGTGTTTATACATTGGTCTAGCTCTAAAGCACACCGATCAAGCTTTCAGATATTTCGGAATAATATGTAGACATTCCAATCTACATTTAGCATTTGGTGAGATACTTAAAAAGGAATTAAAATTTGAATCTTTTGCTTCCTTATATGCTGTGTAAGACTTATTAATACCATAATTCATACAGTCAAGGAGTTGTACAGCAGCGAAACAGGTCTTTTGGCCACCATGAACATGTCAAACTTTTTGTCCATCCACATGAATTATTTGCAAAAGTCTTATGCGCAAATATATAGCTGGGGTGCTTAAGACTTTTGCACAGTACAGTTGGCCCTCCTTATCCACGGGGGACTGGTTCTGGGACCCCGGCGGATACCATAAAACGTGGATGCTCAAGTCGGTGGACTTTAGGAATCGGCGGAGCTCCGGACCTTATTTAAACTGTCTCAGTGCAGTGGACTTTAGGACCCGGTGGAGCTCTGGACCTTATTTAAACTGTCTCAGTGCAGTGGACTTTAGGACCCGGCGGAGCTCCAGACCTTATTTAAACTGTCTCAGTGCAGTGGACTTTAGGACCCGGTGGAGCTCTGGACCTTATTTAAACTGGCTCAGTGCAGTGGACTTTAGGACCTGGCAGAGCTCCGGACCTTATTTAAACTGTCTCAGTGCGGTGGACTTTAGGACTCGGCGGAGGCCCGGAGCTTATTTAACCTGTTTCAGTGCGGTGGAGTTTAGGACCCGGTGGAGCTTGCAACCCGCTGCCCACAGTATTTCTGTTCTGGAAAAAGATCACGATTGAAAATAAAGTGGAAATAATCAAGCGATCGGAAAGAGGTGAAACACCATCAATTTTAAAGGATAAATTGAGAATAATGGAGCATAAGAAGGCCCTGCCCCGATGAAAGCTACAATTATTACTAAGCAACGCCGTGGTTTAATTATTGAAATACATAGTTTCTTGTTTTATATGCATAGAAAGGTAAGATATATACTATATTCTAAGACAAACATTTGACTAACTGATGCTAAATAATACCGGATGTACCTGTTCTGACTTAGAAAATTCCGTTTTTTTTTAAATTTCTGATCTGTGGTAACCTATGCACATACTCCCATATACTTCAAATCATCTCTAGATTACTTATAATATCTAATACAATGTAAATGCTATGTAAATACAAAGTATGCAGATGATACTAAGGTAGGTGGCGTTGTGGATAATGAAGTAGGTTTTCAAAGTTTGCAGAGAGATTTAGGCCAGTTAGAAGAGTGGGCTGAACGATGGCAGATGGAGTTTAATGCTGATAAGTGTGAGGTGCTACATTTTGGTAGGAATAATCCAAATAGGACATACATAGTAAATGGCAGGGCATTGAAGAATGCAGTAGAACAGAGTGATCTAGGAATAATGGTGCAAAGTTGCCTGAAGGTAGAATCTCATGTGGATAGGGTGGTGAAGAAAGCTTTTGGTATGCTGGCCTTTATAAATCAGAGCATTGAGTATAGGATGTAATGTTAAAATTGTACAAGGTATTGGTTAAGGCCGGATTTGGAGTATTGTGTACAGTTCTGGTCACCGAATTATAGGAAAGATGTCAACAAAATAGAGAGAGTACAGAGAAGATTTACTTGAATGTTGCCTGGGTTTCAGCACATAAATTACAGGGAAAGATTGAACAAGTTAGGTCTTTATTCTTTGGAGCATAGAAGGTTGAGGGGGGACTTGATAGAGGTATTTAAAATTATGAGGGGGATAGATAGTGTTGACGTGGATAGGCTTTTTCCATTGAGAGTAGGGGAGATTCAAACAAGAGGACATGAGTTGAGAGTTAGGGGGCAAAAGTTTAAGGGTAACACGAGGGGGAATTTCTTTACTCAGAGAGTGGTAGCTGTGTGGAATGAGCTTCCAGTAGAAGTGGTAGAGGCAGGTTCGGTATTGTCATTTAAAGTAAAATTGGATAGGTATATGGACAGGAAAGGAATGGAGGTTTATGGGCTGAGTGCGGGTCAGTGGGACTAGGTGAGAGTAAGTGTTCGGCATGGAATAGAAGGGCCGAGATGGCCTGTTTCCGTGCTGTAATTGTTATATGGTTTATATAAATGGTTGTTATACTGTATTGTTTAGGGAATAATGACAAGAAAAAAAGTCTGTACATGCTCAAACAACAAGTGCTGGAGAGAGAACTTCCGGGTTTTCCCGATCCGTGGTTGGTTGAATCCACGCATGTGGAACTTGCAGACAAGGAGGGCCGACTGTACTGTAGTATTTTTATGTATTGCACTGTACTGCTATCACAAAGAAAACAAATTTAATGACATATGTGAGTGATGGTAAATCTGATTCTGATTTGGGCCTCCACTGTGGATTGTGAGTTGGAAGGGGTAAGGTGAGGGGAATCATGGTTGGGAAAAGGGGAAGGGAGGGGGGAGGGAGCAGGAAGCGCCAGAGAAACATTCTGTAATGATCAATAAACCAGTTGTTTGGAATCAAATGACCGTGCCTCATGTCTCAGGACTGAGTGTGCCTGCATTTGTGCCACCCCACACCACTGGCACTCCTCTGCCACCTGTCCCACAGCCCTCCCTTGGCGCTCCACCCTTGCCATTCCCAACATCCTTTCCTCCCACCAAATTTACAAAACTTTACAACACTCTTGCACAGTATTTTAATCCAATTGGTTGCAACAGGTCCATATGCTTTCAAGCTCAGTCTATTTCAATGTCTACATGAAAATCTTTTAAAGTCTGAAGTGTTAGTCTGCTTCTCTAATACTTTGTATTTTAGGATAAATTGTTCCAGTCAATTACATACTTAGACTAAGTGGCCACTTTATTAGGTACCTCCTGTACTTATACTGTAGCCACTGAGTGTTTGTTCGTGGTTTGCTGCTGTGGCCCATCCACTTCAAAGTTCGACATGTTGTGTGTTCAGAGAACACCTCTTCTGCACACTATTGTTGTAATGTCTGGTTATTTGAGCAATTGCACCTTCCTGTCACCTTGAATCAGTATGGCCACTCTCCTCTAGCTTCTCTCATTAACAATATGTTCTTCACCACAGAATTGCCACTCACTGGATGTTTTTTGTTTCTCATACCATTCTCTGTAAACTCTAGAGACTGTTGTATATGAAAACCCCAGGAGATCAGCAGCTTCTGAGATACTCAAACCACTCCATCTATGACCAAAAATGATTCCTCAGTCAAAGATCACATTCCTTCCCCATTCTGATGTTTGGTCTGAACAACAGTTGAACCTCCTGACCACGTCTGCATGCTTCTATACATTGAGTTGCTGCCACATGATTGGCCGATTAGATATTTGCATCATCAAGCAGTTACTCAGGTGTACCTAATAAAATGACCACTGAGTAGTACAATAAACCACATGGAAAAGTTTATAATGCTACATTATTTTTGGTTGTCCTCATTACCTTCAGCAGTTCCCTAATTCATTTCTATTGCATACTGTTGGCAATATCAACACATCTATCACAATGAGATTTGTCTTCTCTCATGTCCTTCTTGTCAGCTTCAGCTTTTCGAAACACAGTTGAAAATACAGCTGCCTATTCTGAACAGCTTCTCATCTGAGAATCCGTGACAGATGCTGACTCAACCATCACTCAATGCATTGAATTTAAAATCCACAATCTTGACTGTAATTCCTTCAGTGATTTCACACTGTCTCATTGCTGCCTTCAGATGAATACGTTATTATGAGGCTGTTAACAAAGGTCACACTCTTGAAGTCACCAATATTCTAGCCAAGTAAGGAGGATCCAAAACAGATAATCAAAGGTGATTTTAATAATTGAACCCATCAGCTACAATATCACTGACCGAATGTTTGATGTTTAGGTTACAAATACCTGTATAAATCATTTCAACTATAAATTAGGTCTAATTGGTGTGATTTATAATTGGGGTATAGGAGTCAAGAATTGATTAACCAGGGGCTCATAACTAAATAATTTCTGTCTTTTTTATTTATTAAACAATAAAGTCATTATTTTTTACTCAGTTACTGTAATGAAGGGATAATGAAAGTAAATTTAATGTGAAATGTTATCTTTCTTATTGCTAATATAAATACATTACATTTTAGGCATCATAAGAATAAAATAAGGTGCAATTAAAGGCAAGGTTAACTTGGAAAGGTGGCTCATTAATTTAGTTTTTGATGACAAAAAATTGCCCAAGTAACAAATAAAGTCAAAATATACTGAAAACAGATGATGCACCTTTTATCAGCTGATCTCCTCAGATTCAATCCTCATGGTCTGTTGCTCTACAATACACCACAAGACTCTTTTGGAACATTTTAAGGGTGAAAATTACAGAATTTTAGAGGACGTAGAGACATTAACAGTATTTATATTTAACGTATTAAATTATTTGCAATTGAAAGTTGGCCAGAGCTGAATTGCAAAAATATAAACATGCAAATTAGTATCAGGAGTAGACCACTCAGCCAATCAACTCCAGGCTTCAAATAAGATCATGGCTAAAATGTTGGCAATAACTCTGCAATCCTGTCTACCTGCAGCAACTTTTCATCTTGCTTGTCAAGTGTCTGTCTCTGCCTTAAAAATATTGAAAGACCACTTCCACAACCCTTTGAAGAAGAAAGTTTGAAAGAGAAAAACCTGAGAGAAAAACACTTCGCCTCATCTCTGTTTTAAATGGGTAACTGACTGTTTTTAAACAGGAACCACAGCGATCAACGATCGGGGTTTGATTCTTGCTGCTGTCTGTAAGGAGTTTGCATGTTCTCCCTTTGACCACGTGGGTTTCCTCCGGGTGCTCAGTTTCCTCCCACATTCCAAAGACGTATGGTTAGGGTTGGGGTTAGTAGGTTGTGGGAATGATATGTTATGCCGGAAGCATGACGACACCTGCAAATTCTCCTCATTCGACTCATCAGGACCATTTTGGGCCAATTAAGCAGCTGCTCCAATTAGCCAAAGTTACACAGAAAGTTAAAAACATATAAAAATGCCAAACTATCAGTTAACTGAGTAACAAATTATGTATTTAAATGAACAAATCAGAACACCATCAATACTACTACCATACTATAAAACTGTGTATTAGTTGCTAATAGCTATTGATGGAGGATATCACAATTTTAGATAGATTGTAAATTAACAAGATCAGCGCAGACCCCTCGTGCAGATAATGGACTGCCTTCATACAAGGCTATTGACAAAACTGTTCCCTCTAAGCACAGTGTAGTGTCTCACAGCCACACAAGTGCATATGTCTGACCCTAGTTAGAAACTGTTTGACAACAGTCTCTTGCCCAACTAAGTAGCATATTGTCCCAAATAAGCAAAGGGGATCCTGGCTATTTTTTCAATTAGTTTTTGCTCTTTAAGAGTTGTCCCAAATAAGCAGTTGCCCCAATGCCTGAGAGCCCAGTCAACTGATATCCACTGTATACTATCCTCTGCATTATTAAAACTTAAGCATCTTTTTGATACGAAATAAAAGAATAACGCAGACCTGGACATATAATGCTGAATGTGTATTGCTTAACTCTATTATACAGAAATAATGTTAAGTAAAAGTGTCTTATATGTAAAAACACTGCTTCCAATGGAAACCTGCAAGGGATAGATATCAATACATTTTATGTATAGTAACTTTTTATTCTGCATTTTGAATGAATGTTGTAAAAAACAGTGAGTGTCCGTTTTAAAGGACATTTGGAATGATTTAAAGTTAGTATAAGCATTATCTTAATAAAGGTATAACTTATAAAAAAACATGTTTCACTATCTTGTCTTGTGCTTTGCCTATTTCAAATTGAAGCTGAATGCTGAGTAAATACTGAATGTACATTATTTATCCTGTTTACCTTCCAATGCACTGCCTCTCACTGTAGCACTGATAACATAATGAAATATATAATATCAGTACCTTGAGCATCACTCAAACCATTAAGATAAAACAACTATCAACACAAAAGAATAAAGCATAACTTATATCTGTATGTATACATAATTGGTCACTTACAGCCCCTTAATGCCACTTAATGCAAATTGACTTTGTAAACATGCTGCAGTATAATTTCACCCTCCTGCTGAATGTTCTACTACAGTGCCTCATTATTTCACTTTCCAGCTCTTCAATCTATCATAGAAAGAAACTCCCCTGTTCCAAACAAAATTCACTCTCTTCTTCTCAAATTGCTTGAAGCTGTGTGGCTAATTATAATTAATAAAAATATACAGAATATATCAAAATAATAACAGTATGCATAATTCCAAAGGAAGATTTAAGTACATCAATCTGCATAGCCTTGTCAAATTCTCTCACACTCCCTCCACCCCCACAGCCTTGCTATGTTTGTGTGTTTAGCTGGTGCTCTACAATCCAACGTGATTGATATCCTGATTGAATTCAGTCTGCTGAGCATTTGTTTCCAAGTACAATATGTTTGCCACCTGTGGTATTCCCAGGTGGTCTGCACGTGGTCTTGACTTCTGTGTGTAAAGTTTCAAACTATTCACATTTGATCTTTCTCAGGGAAAGGAATAAATGGTTTATCTTAAACTCAGGTAATTTTTCCTCTTTTTTTTGGAATAATCATGGAAACCATTACTAAGAATTTATTTTTCCAGCTAATATGCAAGGACATCATTTGTATCAATCAAGAGCAGAGAAAGGGTTGCAGTCAACAAAAAAATATTAAAAATATGCATTATAAACAATACTTAAGTCAACTATTAGTCTTGTATCTTCTACATGCACTTTTCTGAGTGGTGTGTGTTGGAACTATACTTTTGTAACTGTTGGAAAATGAACTCAAATCCAGCTCAGAACAGCTGGCACAGAACAAACCTCCACTTTGCGGCAATTATTAAGCATCCATACTGAAGCAAATTATGGCACTTTAAATTCATTATTCAATTGGCATGAGGCTTCCAACATTGTTGGTTTTAATTCACGATTAATTAGCCTTAGCTGAACTATTTTCTTCAGACATTTCATAAGGATAGGACAGAAAATTAAATAACAAATGGACATGGAAAATTGATGTCTATTTTTGGGCATTAGAGGTCTAAGGGGAGGTCTAAGCGCCAGTAGGAAAGATAGTTAATAATTATACATAAGCGTATGTGCTTCAGAGCTTGATTTAAAAACAATAATAGCTTGATTGTACAGAACACAAACGTGCTCATTCCATGCTATCACTTGCAGCTCTGCAAATTGGTTGGATTTTGAGATTTCCATACACATTGAGTTCCTGCTCTTAGCTGGAATGCCTGGAGATATTTTGAATGGAGTCAATAATGAGCTGGAAACCATGAACTCCTTTGGTTAGCTATCAAACTTGTGGGATTTTATGTTGTAGGCAAGTAAAAGCCATAGGCCATTTCAAAGAAAATAAGGTTTTATAATGAGAAAATCTTGTAGAGGATTGAACACCTGTTTTCTCAGCAATGTTGAATTTAATTTTAATAGTTATCAAAGACAAAATTAGAAACATCGAATTTCAGAGACAACATAATATTATAAATCAAGATTCTATTGGGTGGAGTTAAATAAATGAAAACCATTTTCAAATGTCAAAAAATTGTAAGCAATAGCAAAACAATTAGAAAAAATTGATTAGAGAACATCAATTGAAAATAATGTCTGCACCAATACAACTTCTGGCAACATTTCCATCAGCTAATATCTTGTCTTTTGATTTAGACAATACCTTAATAATGGATGAAAGATAACTGTGATGTTCCGAGCACCGGGTTTACAAACAAACTTTGTGCCACCTCCTTCAATTAGATTGTCATCAGCCCCACCTAAAAAGAAATAGATTAAAACTGGTATCAAATATTTGGATTCTCAAGTTACTTTAAAGGGGTACAGTGAACGGTGAATATTGTTATATAACCAGTAAATTTGATCTTAACTGAATACATTTTGGACTGAAAGTCTCAGTGTTAGTCATAAGTCCTGCACAATGATGTTACAAGCACAATTGCTTACAAAATGCCACTTACAAAGGTTATGGAGCAATTTTGGACTAAGGACCATTGATGCAAGAAAATCAATTGATGTTAGGATTTGCAATATAGTGCAAAACATATTGCATGGTCACAATAGCACATTTTTAGTTTGACGTGTGCATTTACTTCAATGACACAAAGGATGTTTCAAACTTTGAGCTGTTTCATCAAAGCTTTTTGTGGAACATAAATGCTCATGATGAAGAATGAAAGCATTGGCTTGGATATAGGATTAACAGGATAAGGAGAGTTGCCATATTTGTTTTGTTTTCTGGGTGGTAATACCATCAAGTTTGCAAATGACGCAACAGTGATAGGCCTCATTAGCAACAATGACAAGACGATGTGCGGAGAGGAGGTAGGGGGCGGCTTGTAGAGTGGTGTGGTCGTAACAGCTTGAGTCTCAACGTGGATGATTGCGGACCTTAGGAAGATACAGGCTGACTACTCCTCACTGCACATAACTGGCTCCTCCATGCAGAGAGTTAGGAGCACCGAATTTCTGGGAGTGCACAAAATGGATCATCACACTTGGTCCTTCAACACCAGCTTCTTAGTCAAGAAAGTACAGCAGCGTCTCCACTTTCTGAGAATTTGGAGGTGAGTGAGGTTCATTCCACCCCCTTCACATTCTAACCAACTTTTACAGCAACACCATTGAGAGTCTCCTGACCAGCCGTATCACTGTCTGGTCTGGGCATTGCAAGGTTTTGGACTGCAAGACCCTTCAAAGGATTGCAAGGACTGGTGAGAGGATCATCGTGGTCTCTCTTCCACCCATCAGAGATATTTATCAGAAGCCCTGTTTACACAGGGCCTTTTGCATTGTCAAGAATCCCTGTCATCTGTCCTAAAGTCTCTTTAACTAATGATGATAAGTTATCCAGTGTCTGCAGCCAAAAACTGTTGTTCGAAACTCACTTAAGAAGCTAAAATAAAAGTGAGAAGTTAAACAGCAGTGTTCTGTTATCTGGTCTTGCAGGAGAAAACAATTTGGAATCAGCCTCTGCAGAAAATCAAAAGCAACCTCTAAACTAATTATAAACAACAGAAAATATGCATATGCTGGAATTCCAAGCAACACTCACAAAATGCTGGAGGAACTCAGCAGGCCAAGCAGCATCTATGGAAAAAAGTACAAGCCAAAGGGTCTCTGGCAGAAACATAGGCTGTACTTTTTTCTATAGATGCTGCTTGGCCTGCTGAGTTCCTCCAGCATTTTGTGTGTGTTGCTCTTGTTATGTACCCCGTAACTGGGTTTACAGACCAGCAGAAATAGAAGAATCCGTTGGAGTCTGGTGGTACCGAAAACTAAAGGTGTTTATTAGTAAACTACACAATACAGTATCAAAAATGCAAATATACATATAAAACAGGTTAGCAATAATAAACACAGAAGTGTAGGAATAATAAGCAATAATAAGAAACAAACTCTATCGATGTCTAGGGGTAAATGAATTGTCATTGAAGAATATAAAGTTCAGTTCAGTTCATGTGTGCTGAGGTAGTTGCGGTTGTGTTGCAATCGTTGGAGAGAGAGAGAGAGAGAGCGAGCAAGAGATTGAGCAGCTGCAGCCAGCAAACCTTCTGTTGTATTCTGATTCCATCGTACCGTTGTGGTCATTCGGTTATGACCCCTCCGTCCTCAGCTAGACCATTCTTCTGTGGTGGACTCGTCACTCTGGCATGAGTGGACTCACACACAAGTCCCCACCGGTCCTACCGTCACACTGTGAGCTTTATTGACCGATCTCCTGATTCGGTCCTCGAAGCCCCCACCTTCCTGTGGGTGCACAACACTTGGTCAGTGTCCACTGGTGTGTCTGAGGGGTGTCTCCCCACACCTGTCTTTTATCCCCACTGACGGGGTATCAGCCATCCATCAACCCAAAATGACCATGTCCATCAACCTAGGCCACTCCTGCTGTCTCCTTAGGAATGTTAACGAGCAAAGTAACGTCCTTGCAGTGAAAGGTAAACAATCCAGGAAGAAGCCATAATACATAAACCAAATCTCTCTCTCTCTCCCTCTTATCTGTAGCAGATGTCCCTGCCTCTGTGCTTCATCTCTCTCTCTCAGTAGCAGCATAGCAACAGCAATAGTTCATAGTTCTCGGGGGGGGGGGGGGGGAATGGTTAACTCTTCACCCCATTTCCATCAGGTCTGTTCAGCACTCATAACACTCTGAACTCATTATCTGACCCTAATGCTTAGGACAGATGTTTGACAAGAACATTTTTGCTCATATTTACATGAACAGCATTAGGTAAAGAACTTTCTGAGACGATTGTCAGTTTAGCAGAAAATTGATAGTAATTATTGTCAATGCAGGGCCACATGAAAATTTGAAAATGAATCAGATTCATTCTGTTACTTTGTAAAAATACATCTTTCTCCTGTTTAAAAGCTCTATTTCATTTGTGACTTACCTTCATACATAGACAGCTGTATCTATCTTAACCAAAGATTTGATGAGGTTTTGCAAAAGAGAAAAGTTGAATGGTGAAGCTGTATAATGGCATAATTGCAAGGTATACTGCAACATCTTGGCTGAAGGTATGGCTATTTCTGGACAACAGGCTTCTGAATTTTATATATACCAAAATTCCAAGTTCAAAGTTCAAAGTAAATTTACTGGTGCAGATCAAAAAGTATTTTATAATTTTCTACACTTCATTACTTTGGAGGGTTCCTTGGGAGAATAATCAGGCCAAACTTGCATACAACCAAGATTCTTGCCACATTAACATCAGAATTATATGTACAAATTTCTAATCTGTTGATTTTCCTCCACCCCAATACATTACTGTGCAAATGTCTTAGGCACATATATAAAGGGTGCCTAAGGGTGCACAGTACTGTAGTAATTTTATGCATTGCACTGTACTGCTGTCACAAAAAAAAACAAGTTTCATGACATGCAGTATGTGAGTGATGATAAAGCTGATTCTGATTTGGGTCTCTATTGTGGACTGAGATTGGGAAGGAAACAGGGAGAGGGGAGGGAGTAGGAAGCACCAGAGAGACACCTGTAAAGATCATCAAAATGCCCTTTCCTGGTGTCTCAGGGCTGGGTGTGTCAGCACCTGTGCCACCACTCTCTCCCAATCTCTACCACTCCTTCTCTGTCACCTGTCCCACCCTTGTCATTCCCAGCATCCTTTTCTCCCACCAGATTTACAAGCTCACTCTCAGCTCCATACTGATAAATGTAGCACTGTGTAAAAGTCTTAGGCACCCTAGCTATATGTATGTGTGCCTAAGACTTCTGCATAGTACTGTATTTTTCTGTGGTTCTCCCCAGAAGACATATCGTGTTGAAATCTGGTTCCACAGCTATCAGCCAGACTGTGGTACCTTGTTCAAATGAGCACATTTATCATATTTCAGCTATCAATCACAGCGAGGTCATCCGACTGGAGGGTACAATCTTATTAAACCTAAGGACTTTCCAAACATTCACATGAACATACTCTCTACCTGCGGCGAGTGCAAAGTTATTAGACTAGAAAACATACTAAAGCTGTCCGTTCCTATCCGGAAACACTAAGGACAATTCTGGTGCTCAGTTTGGCTTTGTTGAAATCAATTTCTTAATGTGATTTTGTTTGCTTTTCCAAAGTAGCAGACCAGGTGATGAGGAATCTTCTGTTGTATTTCTTGTACCTTAGTTTTCATTTGTATTATGAACAAATTCAATCAGAATCAGAAAATCTTTACCAACTCTATTAAAGATAATGAACGTCATTATTTATAAGATGATTTCTTTTGTAACAAATATTTTGGGAGTTTAGATTCTTAGATTTATAGTTATACCAACTATGTTTGTAGATTTTGAAGATTTACTAAATGATGTTAATTGTTCAACTGAACAGAAATGTATGATTCTAATTAAAAATTAGGGGACTGTATTATGCAAAGTTAACAGAATTCAGTAGCCCTGCTCATTATCTGATTGTTCTCAAAATACTTTATATATGTCACCTTTAAGAGCAAAATTAATCATGAAGCCTAAAAGCAAAGATTTTGATTTGGCTATTAATTGTGATCACCTTAACTTTGTTGACACAACCATGGAGCAGATTATTTCCTTTGCATGTACCACAATAATATCGGAAGGTGGTAACTTATTCTGTGTGACTTAATGAGGTAGAAACAATGAAATAGTAATGAGGTAACTCAGTAGTGTGCCTCACTGATGTCCAAGAGTCTTCTTGTCTTCAAATTGCTTTATCACCCAGAAACTACTCTTTGGTCTGGCACAGATATTATCTGTTGCAATGTGTGTGAACGAGCATTAATTGGATCACAGTAACTCAGTTTGAGGCCATTAAGTCATAAGACTCACACCAGTTAAAGCACAAACTTCACCCAAGTATATCAATGGGGTATCTAAGAAGTGTTGCAGTGTTTGAGAGTAGAATTAAGATCAAGTTTGTGATCTCTGGAGGATAAAAAATATCCTGCTGCTTTTTTTTTGGTGGGTGGGGGACTTGGAACCTTGGCCAAAATTTATTCCTCAACCGACATCAATGAAGCAGGCTACATAGTAACTACCACATTTCTTTTTGAGAGACTGCATTGTGTTGATATTGGTATTGCATTGCAGCAAGGGCTTGGTGAAATTGTTAATGTGATAAATACACAAGTCTCTCTCTTTGATTTGTGTGGTCTGTAGGTACAGTTGCAATTCTCTATTAAAATTTAGAACAGGCACTTTACCAATATATTGCCCTTATGAGCTAGCATAAAAATCTTTAACTGGTGACTTAGCTGCCTCCACAATAATGCTACACAAAGTTTATTTGAGGCCAAGTACCTCCACAGAGAAGGCGATGAAATTCACAAACACCACCAGGCACCAGTTAGATATCAGCACTCCTCGAGGAGTCTGTGCGCACATATGTGCTTTCTTCACACACTGTGATAATAAGGTAAACAGAAATGTCCTGTTCTGTCCAAGCTCCACTTTAAATGACATAGTCAGCTGCTTCATCCTAATTAAACCAGGAAGAATTCTTTCTCAAACAGAATATCTTACAGCAATGGTATACATCTTTTATGGCTTGAAAGCAATTTGCACAGTAACTACCTGGAAACAAGAACCAATAAAAGCTTAGACAACACAGCATCAGAATGACAGGATCAACTAATGAAGCAAGGGAAGGCATATTAATATCCATACAGGTTTTGAAAGAGAAATGAGAGGGACATGGATCATGAAAAAGTAGAAAATAAACAAATGAAAATTAAGTTGAAGAAACAAAAAAGTAACATTTGATTCTGGCATTTAGATAGATAGATAGATAGATAGATACTTTATTCATCCCCATGGGGAAATTCAACTTTTTTCCAATGTCCCATACACTTGTTGTAGCAAAACTAATTACATACAATACTTAACTCAGTAAAAAATATGATATGCATCTAAATCACTATCTCAAAAAGCATTAATAATAGCTTTTAAAAAGTTCTTAAGTCCTGGCGGTAGAATTGTAAAGCCTAATGGCATTGGGGAGTATTGACCTCTTCATCCTGTCTGAGGAGCATTGCATCGATAGTAACCTGTCGCTGAAACTGCTTCTCTGTCTCTGGATGGTGCTATGTAGAGGATGTTCAGAGTTATCCATAATTGACCGTAGCCTACTCAGCGCCCTTCGCTCAGCTACCGATGTTAAACTCTCCAGTACTTTGCCCACGACAGAGCCCGCCTTCCTTATCAGCTTATTAAGACGTGAGGCGTCCCTCTTCTTAATGCTTCCTCCCCAACACGCCACCACAAAGAAGAGGGCGCTCTCCACAACTGACCTATAGAACATCTTCAGCAACTCACTACAGACATTGAATGACGCCAACCTTCTAAGGTTTTATTTCAGCATGATCTTGAAAGATTTTTGGTCTGTACAATAACATGTCCAGCATCTTGTGATTATTATAATTGTTACAGTGGCATGCAAAGTTTGGGCACCCCCGGTCAAAATTTCTATTACTGTGAATGGCTAAGTGAGTAAAAGATGACCTGATTTCCAAAAGGCACAAAGTTAAAGATGACCCATTTCTTTTAATATTTTAAGTAAGATTACTTTTTTTATTTCCATCTTTTACAGTTTCAAAATAACAAAAAAGTAAAAGGACCTGAAGCAAAAGTTCGGGCACCCGGCATGCTCAGTACTTAGTAGCACCCCCTTTGGCAAGTGTCACAGCTTGTAAACACTTTCTGTAGCCAGCTAAGAGTCTTTCAATTCTTGTTTGTGGGATTTTCACCCATCCTTCCTAGCAAAAGGCTTCTAGTTTTGTGAGATTCTTGGACCGTCTTGCATGCACTGCTCTTTTGAGGTCTTGCCACAGATTTTCGATGATGTTTAGGTCGGGGGACTGTGAGGGCCATGGCAAAACCTTCAGCTTGCGCCTCTTGAGGTAGTCCATTGTGGATTTTGAGGTGTGTTTGGGATCATTATCCTGTTGTAGAAGCCATCCTCTTTTCATCTTCACCTTTTTTTTAAACAGACGGTGTGATGTTTGCTTCCAGAATTTGTTGGTATTTAATTAAATTCATTATTCCCTCTACCAGTGAAATGTTCCACGTGCCACTGGCTGCAACACAAGCTCAAAGCATGATCGATCCACCCCCGTGCTTAACAGTTGGAGAGGTGTTCTTTTCATGAAATTCTGCACACTTTTTTTCTCCAAACATACCTTTGCTCATTGCAGCCAAAAAGTTCCATTTTAACTTCATCAGTCCACAGGACTTGTTTCCAAAATGCATCAGGCTTGTTTAGATGCTCCTTTGCAAACTTCTGATGCTGAATTTTGTGGTGAGGATGCAGGAAAGGTTTTCTTCTGATAACTCTTGCATGAAGGTCATACTTGTGCAGGTGTCGCTGCACAGTAGAACAGTGCACCACCACTCCAGAGTCTGATAAATCTTCCTGAAGGTCTTTTGCAGTCAAACGGGGATTTTGATTTGCCTTTCTAGCAATCCTACAAGCAGTTCTCTCAGAAAGTTTTCTTGGTCTTCCAGACCTCAACTTGACCTCCACCATTCCTGTTAACTGCCATTTCTTAATTACATTACGAACTGAGGAAATGGCTACCTGAAAATGCTTTGTTATCTTCTTATAGCCTTCTCCTGCTCTGTGGGCATCATTTATTTTAATTTTCAGAGTGCTAGGCAGCTGCTTAGAGGAGCCCATGGCTGCTGATTGTTGGGACAAGGTTTGAGGAGTCAGAGTATTTATTAAGCTTTAAAATTTGCATCACCTGGCCTTTCCTAAAGATGATTGTGAACAAGCCATAGCCCTAACAAGCTAGTGAAGGTCTGAGACCTTGGTGAAAGTTATCTGAGAGCTCAAATCTCTTGGGGTGCCCAAACTTCTGCATGGTGCTCCTTTTTTTTTCACTCTAAAATAGTACAAAACAAAAATAATACACTAATCTTGCTTAAAATGTTGAAAAGAATGTTTCACCTTTAACTTTATGACTTTTGGAGATCAGTTCATCTTTTACTCACTTAACTATTCACAGTAACAGAAATTTTGACCAGGGGTGCCCAAACTTTTGCATGCCACTGTAATTTATATAAATATATTGTTAGCTCTTCTGCTTAAAATATCACTAGGTTGGAATACAATCATTTACATGCCAGAAGTGTTAATATTTCTGCAGGTTTCATCAAAGTTAATTTTCCATAATTATACATGAAGAAAGGAAAACTTCAATATACAATATTAATGCCTGTCACTCATCCACTTCAAATATCCCTGACATTGACGATTCAATCAGAATATCAGAAAAAATATTATATCAATGAAGAATTAGTTGAATTCCCCTGTTCTATTCAGTGAATCAATGCAAAATAAAAAGGAGTAATATCACAGAATGTCTTTAGGATATGCCGCTTAAAATGGTTGTCTGAGTAGTACTTAAATGTGGTATGGACTTTCCTTGCAACATTCTTACAGTGATGACTGATGTAACAGACAGTTACAATGAATTTAAGGAGACACATTGTATACAATGATGCAGCTATATATAGCATCATGGAGTCTTGGATAGTTATGGTGACAAGACGAATTTTGGTTAGTTCAGTATCTTAAAGAATAACTAATAGCACTAATAAATATTTCATAAGCAAGTAAGTAAGCATCTTGGTTCAAGATGCAGATGGTCTGGTGGCTAGGCAATATAGCAGAGAATGGTTAAAGCAGGATTGTATAAAGAGCAGAGGGAGAAAAAAAGTGAGAGAATTGTTATGGAGTATTCTGGAGTTATGGAATATAACAAATATTAATTCTAACAGCAACCAGTCTTCAGATCTAAATGTGGTTTGTAGATTGAGTTTGAAATGTAGCTCAGAACAATGTTGTTCTTGGAGCTGCAGACTAGGGTTGATTGCAAGCCAAGACACACTCATTCACCTGAGATGTGAGCAAATGCATGATGCAGCTCAGCGCCAACGATGATAAGCATTCATTTTGGGTGTCTGGTGGGGGGGGCGGGTTGGTGTGAAGATCTAGGTGTTTCAAAATTATATGTAATTCAAAGAAAGCACTGTAGATACATTGTAACTGTAGAGTAGGGTGTCTGCTGATACTTTTGATCTTTAGCATTTAAAAGTGACATGTAATATTTGATCAGCGAGCCACTTCTTCCAATAGCGTCTCCAGAGCGATACCTGCTTGTTTTGCTGAATAAAGACTTCTATATCCACCAGCTTCAGAGTCTCTCCAGTGACTTCATTTACAGCACAAGAAGAATAAGCAATAGATTTAGGATGTTCACATGAAGGGTATCATATTTCAGCGCTCTAAATAACGATCTGTTAAGCCTCTATTCTATGAAGTACTTAGAATTACCCAGTGTACTTACATAAAAATATTTAGAATATCAGTGTTCTGAAAATAACAGAATATGTAGGTAATTTGAAAATATTTTCTGCTCATCTGCCTTAGGATTCGGTCATTAAATCAAGGATTTGATCAAGGTAATATTTTGCTGTGATAGATTTCTTTCAACTGTGAATACTTCCTAGTGAAATTAGTCATAGTATACATAATTATTACACTTTCTACCACAGAAATTAAGTATTAGATGCCCTCAATAATCCCTTTGCTTAAAATATACCTTTTAATTGCAGCAATGAACCGGATTATAATTATAAAGGTCTGTTCTCTTTCATATATGTCTTTGTTATTCTCCTCAACTTCACAGGCAGGATCTAGTATCCACATGTTATGGCAAATTATCAGTAATAATGATTTTTGGGGAAAAAAGTTAAAATAAGGCTAAAAGAGACTTTAGTTAAGAGTTATTGTTTTGAGTAGATAACTGGGAAATCAACATCAACAATTATGATTCAGATCCTTGTATTCTATAATCCATTTTGATTCCACATAATTTAATTTGATCATCTAATCTATCCATTCATGTGGATGTAAATGATTGTATGTTGTTGTGGTGACATGCTCTCTGGTATGTGAGCCAATGGTCATCTCTCAGCCAACACTAGTAAGCTAAACCAACTATGTGGAGGACACACATTGGCAGCTGCCCCCAGATGATGTAACGCAAGGGCATCTCTTCATTTCTCTATTGGAATGTTCAGGTTTTTTTAATACACAAGGTGGATTAGTAGTTGCAACTAATAAAGTAACTAGAATCTATAACAGTTTGAAAATATAAACTATTCCTTATGAAAATCATATTGGCCACACAGCTTCTTCTTCAGGCCATGAGACTACCGAAATCCCTGCCACCACTCTGGGCTCTTAACTTATAAAATGCCAGTCGTGTTATACCATTTACTTTTTAGCTTGTGTCACAAATGAACACAATATCAATCCTGTGGAATATATTTTATTATTTGTTAATTTATTTGTGGTAATATTACTTTGTGGTTATGTGTGTGAGTTAGGTGTACTGTGTTGTGCACCTTGGTCTGGAGGAACATTGTTTGGTTTTGCAGGTGTTTCCAGTTGAATGACAACAAACTTGAACTTGTTTATTTCTTTACTTGCTTCCTGGAAGCAACAGACTCAGCCTTACCAGTTACTTGAATATTTCTTGTCTTCTCAAGCTGTCTCCATTTGCTATTTAAATTTCTTACCTTAAAAGGACAAGAAATTTGGGCCTCTCTTTAAAAAAAATCAGTGCAATATTATGTATATCTTCGAGGTGAGAACTATGAGGGTGGTGTTGACACTGAATTAAAGACTGACATCTGCAAGAACCTTGGGAAGGGGGAAAATTAGAGTATTTAGATGAAGAAATTCAAAATTAGGTCCTGCTATTGTTGTGCCATCAAGGCATAAAAAATTACCGTAGATTCACCGTTACGCACATTCAGGGTTGAGAAAAATCAGTAGATGTACAGACTATTCCATACAGATCTAAAATGAATAAGGACAGTCTTTCTGGGAACATTTGATGGATACCCAGTCTCTAAGCCAATACTCATGGAAAAGGCTTTTATGACTGAACCACATGTATTTTCTAAGAACTGGTTATTTTGTTTCAAAATTCACCAAGGAGTAAATCTGCATTGGGCAAGAAAAAAATCACCAGGCCATCATGCCTGATGTAACATCCTCAATAAATCAGCGACCAAACACGTTTTGTCTCCAAATCCAATAAATGCAAATGCCTGAGACCTTTTCTTGCAGCATTTGCCTGATTTTACTTTTCCTTGTGAACTAAGTGCTGCTATACTTAAGCAAAACCAAGATTATATAACTGTGCTGGTGTGTGTTAATGTTTCAGGAGCAAGAAAGATGAGAGGCAAGTTCATAGAGGTGTACAAAATAATAGGATTACTGGTAATGGAAACACCAATGCCCTTGAATGGAAAAGCCTACAAAAAGTACATACAGCCCAATTCAGCACTGGAAAAACCCTCCCCACTATTGAACACATCTACAAAGGAGCAATTTTTACTAACTAAATTATTTTGCTTGTTTTTATTTGTATTTATATTTACTGTGAATGTCTGAGGAAAAATCTGGAGCTGGAAGCCCTAAGGCAGTCCTACGTTGAATTCAATGCAGACCGGCAACTCCCGTAATACCACTGGAGCTAAACTGTACAGGTCTCTGTCATTCCTTTGGATTCATCAACTGCATGGAGAGGGGGAGCCTGCTACATGAGCAACAATTTTCTCTCCATATCGTTCTGCCCTGGCTTGCATATACTTGAATAGTTGGGACGCAGCATCCTTGGTCAACCACAATCAGCAGAGGGCCTCAGACTGCTGACAAGAAAATAAACCTCAGGGTTGCTATGGTGATATATATGCACTTTGATAACAAAGTTACTTTGAATTTTGAATGAGGCATAGGCAGTCAGAGACTAGTTCCCAGGGCAGAAATGACTATTATGAGGGGGCATAATTTTAAGGTGATTGGAGGAAAGTATGGGGGGGGATGTCAGAAGTAGGTTTTTTCTCCCCAAGGAAAGTAGTGGAAGCATGGAATATGCTGTGAAGGGTGGTTAGGGACGTTTAAGAAACATGGATGATTGAAAAATTGAGGATTATGTGAGAAGGAAGGTTAGAATGATCTTAGAGTAGGTTAAAAGGTCAGCACAACATCATGGTCTGGTACTTTGCTGTAGTGTTCTATGTTCACACAGTGAAAAGTGGAATACATGGGTCAAAGGAGAAGATATTTCACTATTTATAATGTACTCTCCTGCTGAATACTCACTCCATGAGAGTAAGCTTTTGGGAATATATTTACCATCTTTTTACCTGTACCTTTGATAAACCTACAGACAAATCAAAACATGAAATAATTTTATAATGATAAACCACAATGGTATCATTTGGGTTTCCCAGTCACTTTACAACATGAGGATGCAAACTGTGATGATGCTCGGGCATGGAATTCAGCCGGAAGTGAGATGTTAAGAAAAGCTTGGAGAAAAATTGTGACTCACCATGAAATTTGTTGAAGAATCTAATGATAAAGAACAAGAAGACTTCAAATTTGACAATGAAAATCAACAACAGCAAAAATAGTTAATGTGGCAAATAATGTTTCTTTCCAAACTTGGTATAATGTCTAAGTGTTAATGATGTGGAAGTATTTGTTGAAATGGGCAAAGGAATTAGGATTACAAATATTTTGTGATACATAAATTAAAGAGTGTTAATAATGCAAATTTTCTGAAGGAAAATAATAAAGACTCTGAAGAATAAGATTTTCACGGAGAGGACGAAATAACTAGAGACGCTTCAAGTTTTGACACAATCCTCAAATTTGCACAAATGTAGATTGTTATTTGACACATGGAATTACATATCTTCACATTTTCATATGATACTTTTAGACAAAAGTGGATAAATGAAACAAATCACAAAAGCAGTCTGGGTTAAATTTCAATCATCTGCATTTGACATTTAATTAACCAAGCTATGATTAGCTGGCCACATCAAATGCACTAAACAACCAATTCTCACCAAACATATTGTGCTTCAAGAAGCAAAAATCAATCAAAGACGAGATGAAGAGTTTTGGTTTCTATAGCTAATGTATAGAAATGAGCTTTGCTGATACTGTGAATGTAATGCATAATATTTGGAACCGAAACCACTGTTGATTGCAGCATGATTTAGGTTCAATAAATGGAATCAAAATGAAGGTGAGTCCATTTCAGTTTACTTGGCTAAAGTGGAGAAATTTTCAGAGCATTGTCAGTTCAATGATGGGCTAACTGATGCACTAAGTGAACATTTAGTTGGTGGAATCTCACAAGAAAGCATTCAAAAACAACTCCTAACTGAAGCACAACTCACATTCAAAAGAGCTGTTGGAAATTGCTGTATCAATAGAAACAACAGACAGAGATGCAAGTGAGTTCCAGTCAGGAATGAAAGTGAGCATGAACAATATTGCAACACCAAAACAGAAACTTGCTAGGCCAAACAAATTCTGTTTTCATCGTGGCAGGGCCTCACATATTCCAGACCAATACAGGCTTGAAGGTGAAACCTGTGGAAAATGCCACAAAGTAGAACACATACAAAGAGCATGTTAGGCAAACAAAAATAACTGAACTGCACGGTGAAGAGAAAAAGACAACATGTCAAGTGGCATTTTCAAAAAGAGCACCATTCTGCATGCTGTTGATGAAAACTCTGATATGATGAGTGATACACAACCATGTAGCTTTGAGATTTACAATGTGAAAACTAGCAATAGACAAGGAATATGGCTTACACCAGAAGTGAACAGCTACTTAATTAAAATGGAATTGGACACTGGCTCAGTTGTTTCAGTCATTCCACAAAATAAGTTTGAACCTCATTTCAAAGATACCAAACTGAACCCTGCAGATATCCAATTAAGAACTTATACTGGAGAAAAGATAACTGCTGTGGGAATGACATTCGTAACAGTGAATGATAACAACCAACAAGCCACATTGACTTGTGTGTCATAAAAACAGGAGGGCCAGCATTGTGGGAATGTAACTGGCTCAGACAATTAGAGCTTGATTGGAGATCCTTTTGCATGCCACATCTGCTGCAAAAGAATCAACTGAAAGCGAATTAAGAAAGGTATTGGATGATGCCACAGCAGTGTTCAAGAATGGCATTGGAAAGCTCAAACATATCAAGGCTAAAATATTGTTAAGTGAAAATGCCTCACCCAAGTTTCACAAAGCCTGCCTGGTTCCTTATACCATCTGTGATAAAGTAACCAGTGAGCTAATAGCATGAAGGCTGAAGAAATTCTTTCCAAGGTTGAGTGGAGCCCATGGGCAATGCCAGTCATCCAAGTAGCCAAGAAAGATAACTCTGTCAGGATCTGTGGTGACTTTAAGGTCACCATCAACCCACTACTGAAAATAGACCAACACCCTCTGCCTGGACTACAGGATATCTTTGCAAACCTTTCTGGAGAGAAACACTTCAGCTACGTGGACTTAGCTGAGGCCTACTTGCAGGTGGAAATGGAAGAAGAGTCCAAAGTGCTTTCCACCCACAAAGGGCTTTATTGCTATAATAGGCTTATTTTTGGAGTAGTATTTTGCACTCTGGCAGAAAGCTATGGACGACGTGCTGCAAGGCTGCCAAGGTACTCAGTGTTAACCGGATGATGTAATCGCTACCAATAAAAATGAGAGGAAACATCTCTTAAGTCTCAACACACTGTTGAAAAGGTTACAAGATAAAGGGCTCAGAGCACAACAAGTGTGAGTTCTTTAAACCAAGCATCACTTTCTGTGGTCACACCACTGAAGCACAAGCATCACACAAGTGTACTGAGAGAATTCAAGCAGTGGCGGATGTCCCAGGGGCAAAGGACATGTAATAGTTGCAGTCCTTTTTAGGATTTGTCAATTACTATAACAGTTTCTTGCCAAAACTGGCTACTGTGCTTCATATCTTGAACTCATTACTACAGACTAGGAAGAAATAGCAAAAGCTTCCATGAAGTGGTTTTCCAAAAGGCAAAGGAAATGGTGACACCAGACGCGGTACTCACACGTTACGATCAATGTCATCCGGTGAAGCTTGCCTGTGATGCATCGCCTTATGGTATAGGTGCAGTCATGTCACATGTGATGACTGATCGAAGTGAATGCCTTATAGCCTTTGTATGAAGTTCCCTTACCACTGCAGAGAAAACCTATGCACGGATTGGCAGAAATGCCTCAAGTCTGGTTGGGATGTAAAACGTTTCAACAGGCATCTGTATGGGAGAATGTCTTCATTACTGGTCATTAACCTCTAATGCCTATTTTCAATCCACAGAAGGATATTCCACTAACAGAAGCAGCACAAATGCGGAGATATGCTTGTTACTTGGAGAACACAATTACAAGATCAAATTCAAGAAAAAAACTAATCATGGAAATGCTGGTGGATAGTCCTGTTTACCCTTGGAAAAGGAAGGACATGAAAAACTTACAAAAGAGGACATTTGTCTTGATGTACTCCTCCTAATGCAAATTGAAAGCTTTCCTATTATGGCAGAGATGACCCAAAAGCAAGCCAGAAAAGACCCCACACTCCCTCTAGTCTCGATGGCCACCTAAAATGGCTGAAATATGCAGCAGGAAGTCCAGTTCTTCCATTTTTGCCAGCACCAGGGTGAATTTGCTCTTGACAGGGGTTGGTTTGTGTGGGGATTGAGAGTTGTTGTATCATCTAAGCTACGAGCTCAAGGTTTGGAGGAGCTACATGTTGGTCATCCAGACACGGTTAAAATGAAAGTGTTGGCTCAAAGGTTTGTCTGGTCGCCTTGACTTCCCTGTCTAGATCAGCAAATCAAGCAGCTTGCCATACACAGACAGGGATGTCAACACCTCTCCATCCTTGGTAATGGATTGCATTGCCCTGCCAGAGAATTCATGTGGACTTTGCAAAAACCATGCATGAGCACAAATTTCTTGGTAGTAGTGGACATAGCTACAAAGTGGCCAGAAGTGTTCCTACCAACTTCCCTTACAGCCTTGCGTATTGTTGATGTGTTGAGAAGCCTCTTCTCAAGGTCTGGTATTCCAGAATAATTAGTCAGTGACAATGCACCACAGTATGTTGCAGAACAGTTTTAGTTATTTCTGAAAGTGAATGGAATAAGGCATATTACACCTGCACTATACCACCCAGCTACAAATGTCTTGGTGGGTAGGTTTGTCCAGAGTCTAAAGAACACAATGTTAGTAGTATACACCACACTTACAATTAATCAGAAGCTCACCAATTCCCTCCTTGCATATCACAATGCAGCATACTCGACAACCACCAACTTACCAGCTATGCTGTTTCTGGGTTGTCCTCAAATCCATTCTCAGAAGGAGTATACAGGACAAACAGCCCTAGCAAGGGACTACCAATGTGATAAAAAGTGTGTATTTGAAAAAATGAAGGACATAACTGGACCATTCTCCTACATCTAATATCATCTGGAGATATGAGACATTGATCATTTGAGGACAGTAAATTCAATCGTTAGAGAAGAAAGGTGGCCAGAGGTGTCAGAACCACTTCTTGCAGTCCCAGAGTCAACTCTACAATTACCAAGGAGGAAGCTCCAGAACCGGAGATTATTTCACAGCCACGAGTTTCACCTGCCAAGCAGAGTGACCTTCCCTCGTCAGGGAAGACATTATCCCACAGGAGTAAGAAATCCTCCACGGCGATTACATCTTTAGGACTGGATGGGATAATCTGAAATTTACTATGTTGTGGGTGTCTGTATAGTAGTTGTATTATATAGTATGCATGTGTATTTTGCAATACGTTACATATATGAGTTGAGGTGTATTCAATATTGAGTGTGAGTTTATAATTAAGCAAGAAGGGGTGTAGTGTATCTAATATTTCAGTAATATTTGAGTAATATTGTAATTATATTGCTTGATTAAGCATTCTTTGTTTACATAATTCATTACATGTAAAAAGTACTTGAATGGTCTACATCATTACACCATCACAAATGTGAGCACCCCACTAAAAGTAAATACAGATCTCTCTGTTTTCTCTAATTATTATTACAAGGGGTAATCCTTTTAACAGATTTATGCCACATATACGGATTAGTGTTGAGGTCAAAAAGTTCTACTTCAGTCTCATCCAACCACCAGACCTTCTCCCTGATCTTTACAGTATCTTCTAAGTAATGCTTTGCAAAGTGTTGACAGGCAAAGATATGTTTTTTTTTAGCTAGGGCTTCTTCCTTGCCACTCTTCCATGAGTACCCTTTTTTGTGGAAGGCTTTAGAGATTGTGGACCCATAAACATCATCTCCAATTGCAGCCACTGACTTCTGCTGCTCACTCGAGTGACTGGTGATGTCAAAGTAGCTTCTCTTACAAATGCTATTCTTCTCCGGCAATTAAGTTTAGAGTGGCAGTCTGACCTAGGCAGTGTGGCTGTGGTTTCATATTTTTTCTACTTTTTCACTGTAGACAGCATGGAGCTCTGAGGTATGTTCAGTGCCTTTGAGATGCTCTTGTACCCTTCCCCAGATTTGTGTTTCTCTATTATCATTTTCCTGAGTTGCTTTGAATGCTCTTTTGTTTTCATTCTGGTTTTGTCTGGCGAAAATATATCATACTGTTGAACCTTACAGAGAGAGGGGATATTTGTTCTTATGAATTCATTGAAAACAGGTGATGCTCCAATTTTGCACATCAACAAATAGGGTGAGTTGGTAAGATAATATACAGTGTTGAACCTGAGGAAAGTTAGCGTTCCCAAGAATACATTTTCAGCCCCACAATTTTGGTTTTTAAGTTTTAGTACATTGTTTGCAGGTTTTGGAATTTTTCTTTTGATTTGACATGAAGCACAATGTTTTATAAATTAACTCAAAAATCCTACTTCAATATACTTCAAATTTAGAAAATGAGAAAATAGTTTTGGGGCTGAATATTTTTTCAAGGCACTGTAGCTCTCTTGAATTTCTACAAGAATATCAAAGTTAACGAGATAACCTTTCTTCCAGAAAACTTATCTTGCTTTACTTTGAACAGTCTCAATCTATTTAAACTGTTACCATTTTCCAAAGTGAGCACATCAAAATCTATAACTTATCCAATTTATCACTCAATGTTCTGCACATACACACACATTATAATTAATACCTTACTTCTACCAACCTGAATCCTAGACTATTATTGATGAAATCATCCAAATCCTTTAGTGCTCCCATTCTTTAAAATAGACATTCTTTATAACAGACATTAATGTTCACCGTTCCTGTATGTATTATGCTGTATTGTTATCTATTGTCTCCTTCCTTATCCTTATCTGTATACACTGATTTACGTTGTTAACAAATTGACTGTCATCAGAATCTCTGTACAACATCATCTTATAACTGAACATGGTATTTTTAGCTGAGACAGCCATTACGCATTCATTAACAGATAAAGTAACGAGTACCAGAAAAAGAATGATAGCTTAATATCAAAATATCCTCAGTCTATCTGTTTGACATTTTTGGTTATTTATTTGGTTTTGAATGTGACAACATCTCCTGTGAAATTAGTTCATTTGAGTGATTCTTTACAAATTATTTTTCCTGCAATAATTTTATTACATCACTATTCTGCTTCTAATACAGAATTGATTGATTCTGGAAAGCAGTCCAAAGCTGGTCAAGAATGTTGGGAATAGAAGAGGATGTAGCATCTAGAGAGAGGCTGATTAACTGAACTGTTACTGATATTAACAAAAGAGGGAATATAACCAAAATCTTCAATTACAAGTCTTGAGGTAGCACAGCCCTTCTTCAGTCCAAACAAGGGAGTGACCCGAATATTAGAATTTATAAAATCCACTTTCAACAAAACAGGAACAGTAAGAAATGCAAGCAGATATAATTCAGCTTCTCAAAGATTGAAAGATATCTGACCTATTTCTTTAAACTTTAATAATTGGCTCAGAAATTAAATGCAAAGAATACATAAATCCATACTCAGAGCTTAGAAGGGAGATACCACACAAAGAACATAAAATGAAATTAATATCAAAACAGTCCAGGAAAATTATAACAGAAAATGACTTGACATTCAAAAGATGCATGTAGAGCATCTGGTAAATGTGTGGGAGAGAAGTTCGTATAAGATTTATGTAGTGATAGAAAACTAGATACTGTCATAATTATATATTTGGAATCCATTAGCTAATCATCCACAATAGCCAAAATCATGAAACTAGGCTCAGCTTAATTGTGAAGTTATCATTGAACAAGAAATTGCCAGGATATATTAAAAGGGCTAAACTTCCTTCACAAATTTTCTTAACGCCTTTGAGTGCTTGCTTACATGATGCACTACTACTTATTTCTTGTATTATACACTGGGGTTTCCTGATGAGAAAACTGTACTCTTTGGCCAGGGGCAGATGTCGTCAGGTGGTGCCCAACCTTCATAGAGTATTTCAACCCTTAACCACTACACTTTGGGTCAGCAGTGGTGGCCAAGTCACTGCCACCTGCGCCTGACTTCCAGCTCAATTCCTCTCACCTGCTTCACTTCCACCAAGAGGCTTTTTCTGCATCCTCCCCATCCTGCAAGCCGCTTGGTTCTTGCTCTTTTCACCAAGGCTCAGCGTAGATAGCAACCTACATGCTGACCTTACCGGGAATCCTCTACAGCCCATCTCCACGGGGAATAGTCACCTCTGCCATTTTTTGTCCCTGCACTCCTGGACAAAGGACTGGTATTTCAGGGCCTTCTGCTCATGAGCCGCCTCACATCCTTCCTCTTATAGTACTCTGAGCTCCACCAGGATGATTTTCTTGTCTTTGGTGGACCACAGTACAATGTCCAGTCGAGGTGTGGTTAGCACCACCTCTGGGAACTGCAGCTTCCTCCCCACTCCCATGATTTGGCAGTTTGCAGCTGATTGGTTTTAGGCCGTTTTGCTATGACTGACGTGACCATCTCCTTGATGAAGATGACTGCCTTGTTCACCTCTCTGCCAGCTGGTCCCTTTTTACACCTCTCCCGCTCCAGTGTGTCAGCAAGGGACAGCAGGACCTTGTCGTGGCACCACCTATACTGTCATTGGGTTAAAGCTGTTTTGCATCGTGTGCCAGTGAACTCCGCTGACCACAAAGCTTACAGTTAGGGTCCTCTCTCAGCCCCCATGTATGCAGCAGTGATGGTGTAGGGTGAGTGTCAAGCACAGACCGCAGAAGGAAAGAAATGTGGAAGGCCTCCAGTCTCCAAACCTCTGCCCAAGTGATCTTGCACTTGGGAAGATCCCATTTCGTCCAGGCACCCTGTGACCATTATCTCCACCACCCTTGATACCTGCCTTTCATCCTTGTGGTTCCATACCTCTGCCTGGACCATGTCACATCTAACCCTTCAGTTGCACTCCCCCATCAGTAGATGTGAAAATCCAAGGCCCTGCTGTCCCAGGCATGGGTTGCCACTGATGTCCCTCAATTGCAGGGAGCTCACTGCCTGGTCTATGGCTGAGTTGGCAGCCCACTTTCAGCCCAATCTACTTGTGAGTCCTGCTTGATTTATTAGCTTGTCATCAGAGCCCCTCAGTGTTAACACGACTCTATACTTTGCCACCTCAAACTCCTCCACCATTGATGACAACGGCAGCTGTAGCTGGCCTGATCGTCTGTCAAGCCCCACTGAAGAAAAACTTGGGGGTGATGCCCAGTCACCTCCACAGATACTTGTTAACTTTTCTCTTGATGCATTCTACAGTGGTCACAGGGAACTTGTACACCATGAAACGCCAGAGTAGCTTTGGTAGAAGACCACGTTGGTTCAGCCATGTCTTAAATTTAGCAGGGAGTCCGGTTTTGTCAATCTTCTTCAGCTACTGTTCAGTCTGTTTTATAATGTTGGTGATGTTGGCGCTGTCTGTCATTGCTGCATTAAACCACTTTCCAAGACACTCTATGGATGGAATGACTTCTTCCTGCACTTGAAGACTAAACTTACTCATAACCTTGCCCTTTTTGATCACCATGCATTTGGCCTTCCTGGCTTTGAAGGTCATCCTAGCCCAGGTAGCTACATTGTCCATGGTTTCCAATACCCATCTTGCTTGGACATGGGTTACAGTAGTTATTGTGATGTCATCCATGAACCCCCGTATTGCAGATTGTCGGATGCAAGGCTCCAACACTAGGCCTCAGGTTATGTCTGCTGCTGCTGATATGAGGCGGTCCAATGCCCATGACAAACAAGATGGAGGAGATGGTACAGCTGGTTGCAATCCCTTTTTGAAGGTTTTGCCACCTGATTATAAAGTGAGCTGAAGTGAAGCGCAGCTTGTATCTTCCTGGGTAGCTGGTGGTCATGTCTTGTGATACTGGCAGGATATGGTAGTGGTCAGGTCAACCTGGATGAGGATGTGTGGAATTGATCCGTAGGTGTTGTCTAGGTCTAATCAGATGACTGTTTGGTCATCTTTCTTCTGCCTGGCCTCGTGAAACAATTGGCTGATTATTGAGATGTGTTCAAGGCACCCAGAAAATCCTGGGATGCTACCTTTCTGGATGGATGTGTTGATATAGTGGTTCTCCATTATGTAAGAGGTCAGCCTTCTCCCAAGCAGTGAGAAGAATATCTTGCACTCCATACTAAAAAGGGAGATTGTCCTAAACTGGGTGATTGTAGAGAAATATTCTTCCTTGAGAACAAAGCATCCTTAGCCATTTTCCAGGTAAGTGGAATAGAGCCCTTGGTCCAAATCTTCCTCATTATTTTCCACAACCTCTGGAGGAGTTTTGGGCATTTCAAATATACCTTGTAGAGTATACCACTTGGTCCCGGGTGGCAGATGACTTGGCTCTCTTGATGATAACCCGAAACTCCTACCACATGGACTCTGCCATGTTCAGCTCAGTTGCTGGGAATCTACACTGGATTTTATTCTAGTCCCTGAGTCCTACTGGGATCACTGTCTAAATCAACTGTACAAATCACTGTATTAAGCTGTATATATATCAACGTGATAAAGTACTTACCTGTGTCAGAATACATTTGCTGAACTCCTAACAGATTCAACAGTAAAAACCATTTGAGGTTGGCTTATGTAATAATCGATAAAAACTGTTGTATTAGTCAATGATGTGTTTCAGAATAAAGAACATTAGAGCCCAGTATTTTCCAACTGGGCAGACAAATGATGAATGGATTCTTTTTTCTGTCAAATAGAAACATAGATATAAATTGAAGAAAACAGGATTAAACCAAGACCGATAGAAAAGTACACGGAACATTTGACCCATCACTGGTGTTCCCTCTAAGGGGTGCTTGGCCATGCAGTAACTGAAATGTTCTCGTGCACATAGATTTTGTTGCTGTGCAGCTGGAATTTTCTGTGATATAATGTTAATATAATTGTAAAATTCCCTGTAATTATGGTTAATGAATACAATCCATAAATTTTCTAAATAATAAACATACTACAACTTTTACTTTGAAACATTTTAGAAGTTCAACATATTTATATTGTCAGTGATCCAACTTACAATACTGTTTCAAATTGTAACAATAAACACAGAATGGAATTCAGTAGGGCTTGTTTATACTGTTTATTGGAGTAAAGTGAAAGATCTGCTTGCATCTGTAACTTCTGACATTGATACTGTGCCTATTATTTGATTCACTCAACGTGTGTGTAATCTCTTGCATAATAGATTTACTCACAATGAGTTAAGAGAATGGCATACTTTTGACCCTGTTGTTATTATAAACGCAAACAGTTTTGCATTTGGAAAAAAGAATGTTTTACGACTGACAAAGATACTCAGCTACTATTATGAACTGCGATGAGAGTGTTACCTCAAAAATATTGCAGCAATACAGTCATTTTAGATTTGTTTCTGAGGAAGTTAAGACTGGTTCAATTCAAACCGATATTTTGAACTACATGCTTAGAAACAAAGAATTTGAAGAAACATCCATTCTTCTTGGCATTGCTGGAACATTTCCAGATTCTAGTGCTAACTGCGAACGTAATTCAATTTTATGAATTTTGTGGGCAAACGAATGTAAATCCAGAAACAGACTATAAGTGGAACATTTGGATGATCTAATGAGGATTAATACGTATCTTTTATCTGGATACAAAACTAATCTGGGCAGTGCTTATAGACAATGGATTTGTAATAAAGACAGATGAGACAAAGCTTAAGAAACACGGAAGTATTTTCTTTGATGTATTGTATTTCATTATACCTTTCAATGAATATAAAAAATCAAAAGGATGGGATTTTTCAATTTCCATTCTAAATATCCATAGTATGCATACTACAAAGAAAACATGTAAAGTGCTGCGCGGTTTTCAGGCCATGTGAAAATTACTTGCTCAAAGCAATTGTTGGTCCACACAGCTGTAAAAAAAATAGGAAACTTTGCCCATCACTCTCAGTACTGAAACAATAAGGAATAATTTTCAGCTAAGTAACTCGGTAGAGACTACTTCCACTGTAAAACCCATATACAGTTGAAATCAGAGTTTACATACACCTTAGCCAAATACATTTAAACTCAGTTTTTCACAATTCCTGACATTTAATCCTAGAAAACATTCCCTGTCTTAGGTCAGTTAGGATCACTACTTTATTTTAAGAATGTGAAATGTCAGAATAATAGTAGAGAGAATGATTTATTTCAGCTTTTATTTCTTTCATCACTTTCCCAGTGGGTCAAAAGTTTACATACACTTTGTTAGTATTTGGTAGCATTGCCTTTAAATTGTTTAACTTGGGTCAAACATTTTGGGTAGCCTTCCACAAGCTTCTCACAGTCAGTTGCTGGAATTTTGTGGGCAGAACTGAAAAAACATCTGCGAGCAAGGAGCCCTACAAACCTGACTCAGTTACACCAGTTCTGTCTGGAGGAATGGAACAAAATTCCAGCAATTAATTTTTAAAAGTATAAATCAGAATTCATCATTAACTGTATTTTTCTGTATCTACTTAATATGCATGAATATACAAAAGGCTAATCTTAAATTTCTCATTCCTAATTCTTGCATTTGATATCAGATTTATCTTCAGTCATTCTGCACTCTCTTTTTGACTACGTAATTAAATATAGTTCTGTGATGGCTTCTTGAATAAGAGCTGAAGATCTGGCTTATTATCACCAAGTCATATTTGGTCACTTGGTTCTCATTTGAAATACCTACAGTGCACACAAGTAATGCTTTTCTTAACCTCCGCATTGACCTGGATGACATCTCATTTACAATGATTTCAAACACTTTCTTAATTCATCATGTTCTCTGGCCTCTGAACAGATTAGCTAGAAGTCAATTCCTGCCCATTTTCAAACCCACATTCTTATTTCCTGTATCATGTGGCCTTTTTTCCAAGTCAGCTGGTGTTGAGGAGGAAAGAAGCTAACCAATGATTCCAAACTCAGCATCCTTCAGGCTTTCATTTATCAGCTACTGCTATGTTCAACCAAACTCTCATCTCCACCTCTATTAACTTCATCATTCACTCTTTTTTGGCTCTTGCCAAATCTGAAGTGCAAGATTCAAAAGATATCAAGGATGTCAGATTTCCTGAGGTTCAACACTCTCTCAGACAAATTCCTACACCACTTGATTTTTAAATGATTACCTCTGGTAAGACCATCCTTCATTCTTGTAAACTTCAAAGAATATATTGTAGATCTAATTCTTTTAGCCACTTGTGATCGGATCAGCCTTGCATTTCAGGAATTAATTTTGTTATTCTTTTTTGTAATGCCTCTAATATCAGCATAATAGAGAGTCAACCTGCATAGCAGCTTTGAGTGTCCTATGGACTCTGACCCCAAGATCCCTCTGATCCTCCACACTGTCAAAGAGTCTTACCATTAATAATATATTCTACTATCATATTTGACCTACCACAATGAACCACCTCACACTTTTAACTTCTTAATCTTTGAAAATCCCTCAATGAATCTTCTTGTCCCTCCATCTCAGCTTCTTTTAAAACAAATCTTGCCAAGCATCCCCTTTTGTGTCTCAGTTTCAAGTTTGTACCACATCCACCAATCCCACTTCATTTCCCAATTAAGTTTCACAATGTTCTTCCATTCCTTAACTTCTCACTGCCTTGATAAAGCAGTAGCATAATCAAATATCACGACCATCTCAGACATTCTCTCTTCTCTCCCCTCCCAATGGGCAAAAGGTATAAAACCTGGGAAGCATGCACAACCAGGCTCATGGACAGCTTCTATTCCCTTGTTACAAGATTATTGAATAGTACCCTAGTACAATAAGAGGGACTCCTGACCTCATAACCTATAACTGCAATGAACTTTCTTTGTAGCTGTTACACTTTATTCTACACTCTGTTGTTGTTTTAACTTGTACTACCTCAATGCACTGTTGTAATGAATTGATCTGTATGGATAGCTTGTAAGACAAGTTTATTTTCCTCACCTCAGTACATGTGATAATAATAAATCAATTCACCAATTTAAAAAACATTCAAATTGAAGGTGTTTTTTTCTGTTCAGGTGTTCCTAATTACCGTAAGTAGAGCTAAATTCATTACATGATTTTACATGACTGTACCCAATGAATATGAAATCCAGTAGTTTATTGTTCATTAGTTCTTCAGTATCTGAGACAGACAGACAGAGATACTTTATTGATCCCGAGGGAAATTGGGTTTCGTTACAGCCGCACCAACCAAGAATAGAACAGAGTAGAAATATAGCAAAATAAAACCAGAAATAATTAAATAATAATAAGTAAATTATGCCAAGTGGAAATAAGTCCAGGTCCAGCCTATTGGCTCAGAGTATCTGACACTCCGAGGGAGGAGTTGTAAAGTTTGATGGCCACAGGTAGGAATGACTTCCTATGACGCTCGGTGTTGCATCTCGGTGGAATGAGTCTCTGGCTGAATGTACTCCTGTGCCTAATCAGTACATTATGGAGTGGATGGGAGTCATTGTCCAAGATGGCATGCAACTTGGACAGCGCCCTCTTTTCAGACACCACCGTCAGAGAGTCCAGTTCCAACCCCACAACGTCACTGGCCTTACAAATGAGTTTGTTGATTCTGTTGGTGTCTGCTACCCTCAGCCTGCTGTCCCAGCCCACAACAGCAAACGTGATAGCACTGGCCACCACAGACTCGTAGAATATCCTCAGCATCATCCGGCAGATGTTTAAGGACTTCAGTCTCCTCAGGAAATAGAGACGGCTCTGACCCTTCTTGTAGACAGCCTCAGTGTTCTTTGACCTGTCTAGTTTGTTGTCAATTCATATCCCAGGTACTTGTAATCCTCCACCATGTCCACACTGACCCCTTGACATTGTCTAAGACTCACTGGAAGCTACCGAAGTGCCATGGTCAGTATTGTAATGTAAATTACTTAAGAGGGAAGCAGGTTCACTTAAGCTACTGGGCCAATGAGAATTGTTAAATTTTAACATTAATAGGTAAATTGTGTTAATAGCTTATCAAAAGCACTGGTGAACAGTACTGGGCTATCTTGCTTCCTAGCAACAATTATCAATATATTTTCCAAATCTCCAATTTTGTAGTGAAGCTGCTCCTGTTTTGCCAATTAAACACATTTCAATAGATTGTATATAAAACATGCAGAAGACAGCAATAACCATCTTGCTGGGAGAAAATAAGCTGTTTAAAGCACCTGATATTTTGCATAAAGGCCTTGGAGACAATTGCTTCAGTGGATTAAGCACAAAAATAAATCAAATCAGGACACCAAATGAAGATACTTGGATAAGGATGAGACACCACAGTGCACCAGGCAATATGCCACATAAATGACTTCTCTCCTCCAATAGCAACCATTGTCATTTTTAAACAACCAATAAATAATCTCAAATTGCAACTAATGAGATGGCAATGGTCATCAGGGGATATACCCTATTAGTTCTGCTATTGGTAGAATGTCAATGTTTAATTGCCATCACTTCAGCAAGTAAACATTAATGTTGTGTCTTGAAACAAATAAATCTGAGGTGGCAAATATGAAAATTTGTCCTCCATTTTATTTATTATCACATTTATCAGGAAGTATTTTTCATATTACATCCTGCAGGCTTTTCAATTTGTATTTTATCCAACTGCATCAATGAAAAATACATTCTTCTTTTGATCATTAAGAATCAATAAGTATGATTATATCTCAAATATACCACAAAATAAATGCAATCATTTTAAATGGACAAACCAGTAAATTAGTTTTTTTAAAATCAGAAACCATATTAGTTTAAAATCGATAAATTTGCCTCCAAGTGCAGCATACGTTCCTTCAATATGTTTGTTATCTGTGGCATTCCCATGTAACTCAGATCTGAACACTGCCATTCTCCATAGATTTTGAAAGCTCACTTCACACAATGTGGGAAAAATGAGCAAGTACGTGATTATGATCGAAAAGCTAAAGCAATAAAATCTTAAATAAGCAGAATTAAAACATAGGTAACTCTTTAGGAGAGGCCCAAGCAAATACAAAGTTGAAATGCTTTTTTCTCCCCCATGTGATCCAAATTTATGGTTTCTGTTGCTTCAGATTCTCAGCTCAATGTAAGGTTTTGCTCAGCTTTTTTATGGAATCTGAGTACAATTCAATGTGTTTCAACTGTAATACCACTGTTGTTTATACTTAAATCCTCATCTGAGATTCAGTCTTCAGATGAAGTCATGGATTTGTTTTATTTCAGCCTGGTTGTTTGGTTTAATTTCATACAGACAAATGTTGTTAAATTGGTAAATTGCCAATTGTTCTCTGTATGAAATTAGACTAAATAACCAGGCTAAAATAGTTCTGTTCTGTTGTGTGGCATTAACATAATTCTAAACGGGACCAACTCTCGATAGATCTGGTAAATCATCACTATTGTGTGCAACATCAAATCTGGGTTCCGACACGTAAGACCATACAAGCAAAATTAAGCCATTCAGCCCATTGAGTCTGCTCTGCCATTTGATCATGGCTTATTTAGTTTCTCGTTCAACACCATTTTTCAGTCTTCTCCCTGAAATCAATCACTTCAACTTTGACAAGTGTAAGGTGATGAATTTTGGACAGTTAAACCAGGGTAGGACCTGAACAGTGAATGGCAGGGCAAGAACGAGTTTGAGTAACAGAGGGACACATCTCAACTGTGCACGTTACAAGTGCACAGTTAATTGCACAAGTACACAGGGAAACGTGAGGCATGACCTTATGGAATCATGATGGATATGGATGAGGTGGACAGTCATAGTCTTTCCCCAGGGTTGGGAAGTCTAAAACCAGAGGGCACAGATACAAAATAAGAAAGGAGAGATTCAAAACAGATCTGAGAGGTAACTTCTTCACACACAGAGAGTAGGGAGTAGTTGGAGTGAGGTGCCAGAGGAAAATGGTCAAGGAAGGTACAGTTGAAGGTAACATTTGAGAGGTATTTGGATAGGTACACCGAGGGGATAAACTTGGAGGATTACGCACCTTATCATAAGTATAAACTTGAATTTCATTATATAAATATGTGGTTAACTACTTAAAAATCTCTCTTCCTCTACCCATAAGAAGAAAGGAAAGTCCATGGGCCCAATATCAACACAGTGACATATATTAAACTTGGATGCAAGTAAAATCTGGTTCTAAGTTTTGAGCTCTTTTACATGGCTTGCTCTGTTATTTTGTTAAAACAGTATTCATAGGTAATGAATTGCCAGCAACCAAATAAACTGGGAAATGACATTTCAACCAAAAATAATTGTGTAAAGACGAAAACAGTGAGTCAGATAATAAAAACGAAATAGTGAAACATCAGTCTTGGTGGATTAAGAAAACTCAATTAGTTAGATATGACTAAGCACAGTGACTTCATATGCAATTTATTTGCTTGACTAGTTTGGAGATATACAATGGAGATTGAATGATTGAACATTTACTGAGGCTATGAGCAAAGTTTGTGTCTAATTTTGCAGTTCTGTGGCAAAGCCTTGAAATCTTTTGACTGTTCCATCAACTTCTCTTAATGTTCTTTTCTACCTTTATAATCTTAGCTTCCTAAAGCAATTTGTGATTGGAGAAATGGAAAGAAGGGGCAGGGCATGACATTGACATCTCCAAGATATCCACATGCGTCTGAGCAGTGGGTTCTGTTGTGGAACAGCAGCAATATAATGCTCAGTAATTGGTAAAACTTGTTGAATTTGTTTTCTTGATAGATTCTAAACGTTTGGAATCTGCATAGGTATTCTGGAGGAAAGTTACTATCCTTTCCATAACTCCCAGTGTGACTAGCTCAAATGAATCAATAAAAATGTCTTTAAGAAATAAAATGCAAGAACAGGCTGGATGAAAACAGTCAAAGCAAGTTCATTGAATAAAGTGAAGGATAAAACAAAGATCTTGGTTCTGTTTGATGAAGGGAGCCAATCATAATAGACATGGAAGTGATAGATGTAAGGTATTATAGTATATTTTGAGCAATTTGAAGTGTATGTGTGTAAGGGATGAGATGGGCGATTGTTGGAGTTGATACAAAGCATGGATGAAATTGTAGATAGGTTAAGAATTTCAAAATTTTGTAGAAAGGAATTATGGATAATGTCTAGGATTCTTTCTTCAGATTGACAAGATACAGTATGGCTTTGTTCATTTGAAGAATTAAGGTAGGACTGAAGAAAACTGCTCAACTTTGCTGACTGTTACACACAGTTCTGTCAGTGTTCCTCAGTCAGAAGTTTAGGGATTCCCATTCAAATGTGCAAGTCTAATTTTTCTGCTTAATCTTTGTGCCCTATATCTACTGTAGGACCTTGCACAGAGTTCATAGCAAACCAGAGATTCTATAGCTGTCTATTATTAGAACCTGCACAGAGAAACTGCAAGCTCAACAAGGGTCTGGAGGAAAAAGTTAAAGAATAAAATACAAAACTTTAAAAAAACTTCAAACAGGGAACAGAGTCTGATGTCTAGTGAAAGGCTTCCAAAGGACTTTCATGGGACATTGCCTCGTTACAGTATTTGAGGCCCTGCTAACAATCAGGAACTTGGTGCTCTAAGTCATGATATTCCAGGAAGATACGCCCTCCAGAAAAAAGGTTGTAGAAAAAGGAAATGGGTATGGTGAGTGTTAAAAATGGGCCAATGGCTTTTGTCATTGTCATGTGAAAGAAATTTTGGTTCATCCACAATGAAGTCAGAAATGAAACTTAATCTCTGTTATGGGAGTAAAGCATGTAAGGTATTAAAACCCTACCAGACATTTATATTTTAACTGAAGATGGGATAAAATCATCTACCCAAAATATTAAGCTGTTCTCTCACCAGAGACAACACCTGCTAAGTACTACTGCTAAAACAACCACATCTTATTTTATAGCAAACATGAATAAGTTAAGATGCTTTACTCCAGCACCTATAACTTTGAAGCAATTTATCTCACTCTATTAAATCTGAGAACATTATCTAATGTACAAACTGCAGTCATCATAAATGACCTCCCTGGGAGGAAATAACTCTAGATGAGACCAACTTCAGTTTGTTCTTTCCTGAACCAAGATATAACACTTACTTTAACAGAGCAGTCAGCCACTATGTTCAAAGTTCAAAGTACATTTATTATCGAAACATGTATAAATTCTACTTGAGATCTGTCTGCTTTAGGCAGCCAGAAGACAAGAAACCTGAAAGAAACCATTAAAAAAAGACTAACACCCAATATGCAGAGAGAGAAAAAAACACAAATTGTGTAAACAATAAAAGCAAGCAACAGCATTCAGAACTGAAGTGAGTCCACAAACACGAAGCTCAGAGCAGCCGGCACAAGTCCACAGACTCAGCCTCAGTTCATCACGCTATATGACACAATTTAAAAAACAAAAAGGCAATGATTCAGTTTAGTTACATAGAAATTTTTGTTGTAGCTGCTGTAAAACAGAATTTTAGCCTGAAAAAAATAAGTAGACGCAATTGTATCTTATGCCATTAGTCTGATATATAGTATAATTATAATAATATGGTTTGGGATTCAATTGAACATGAAGCCTCAAAACTCCCTATGCATATTGCAAGTGATTACACCTACATGGCTGAATGGCTGGCTACACAGATGATACTGAAGTGGTTTTTATATCTGTCAAGAGAATGGAATTTTTTTTTTAAAACAAGGTGATTACAATCCAATGAGGATGCTGCAAACTATATATGCATGTTTGTTGCATGAAATAAGATCAGAATCAGGTTTATTATCACTGACAAGTGACGTGAAATTTGTTAGCTTAGCAGATGCAGTTCAATGCAATACATAATCTAGCAGAGAGAGAAAAAAATAAAATAAAACATTGTAAATAAACAAGTAAATCAATTACATATATTGAATAGATTATTTAAAAGAATGTTCAAAAACAGAAATACTGTATATTAAAAAAAGTGAGGTAGTGTCCAAAGCTTCAATGTCCATTTAGGAATCGGATGGCAGCGAGAAAGAAGCTGTTCCTGAATCACGGAGTGTGTGCTTTTCGGCTTCTGTACCTCCTAGCTGATGGTAACAGTGAGTAAAATTCATGTCCTGAGTGCTGGAGGTCTTTAATAATGGACACTACCTTTCAGAGACACCACTTCCTAAAAATGTCCTGGATACTTTGTAGGCTAGTACCCAAGATGGAGCTGACTAGATGTACAACCTTCAGCAGCTCCTTTTGGTCCTGTGCAGTAGCCCCTCCATACCAGACAGTGATGCAGCCTGTCAAAATGTTCTCCACGGTGCAACTATAGAAGTTTTTGAGTGTATTTGTTGACATGCCAAATTGCTTCAAACTCCTAATAAAGTATAGCTGTTGTCTTGCCTTCTTTATGACTACATCAATATGCTGGGACCAGGTTAGGTCCTCAGAGATCTTGACATCCAGGAACTTGAAGCTGCTCAGTCTCTCTACTTCTGATCCCTCTATGAGGATTGGTACGTGTTCCTTCCTCTTAACCTTCCTGAAGTCCACAATCTGCTCTTTCGTCTTACTGACGTTGACTGCCAGGTTGTTGCTGCAGCACCATTCCACTCGTTGGCATATCTCACTCCTGTACGACCTCTTGTCACCACCTGAGATTCTACCAACAATGATTGTATCGTCAGCAAATTTGTAGATGAGCTATGCCTTGCCACAGAGTCATGTGTATATAGAGAGTAGAGCAGTGGGCTAAGCACACACCCCTGAGGTGTGCCAGTGTTGATCGTCAGTGAAGAGGATATGTTATCACCAATCTGCACAAACTGTAGTCTTCCAGTTAGGAAGTTGAGGATCCAGTTACAGAGGGAGGTACAAAGGCCCAGGTTCTGCAAATTCTCAATCAGGATTGTGGGAATGATGGTATTAAATGCTGAGCTATAGTCAATGTACAGCATCCTGACGTAGGTGTTTGTGTTGTCTAGGTGGGTTAAGGCCATGTGAAGAGCCATGGAGATTGTGATTGCCGTTGACCTAATGTGACGAACTGCAATGGGTCCAGGTCCTTGCTGAGGCAGGAGTTCAGTCTAGTCATAACCAACCTCTCAAAGTATTTCATCACTGTCAATATGAGTGCTACCGGGCGATAGTCGTTAAGGCAGCCCACATTATTCTTCTTTGCACAGGTATAATTGCTGCCTTTTGAAAGCAAGTGGGAACTTCTGCCCATAGCAGTGGGAGATGAATTTATTTACAATGTTCAACCATCCTTCCATATCCAAGCTCATTGACGAGCCAGAAAATAGTCTGACTATTCAGACTATTTCAGTTTAAGTTTAAATTCAATGGTGAGACCACTTTGTCACAGCAATAACAGTAAGTATTACCAAGTCTGAGAACTGTGAGCATTACAACACCACACACAAACCATTCATTATTATACAAACCAACAGGGATGAGTTTATTTCAGAGATTATACAGAGATTCATGATGGCTGAGGCTCTGTTCAGTGCAGGATGAAGAACTCAATATCTGCACAGTCTGGCAAAACTCACTTTGAAGGTTCACCAAGGAATGACAATCTGGAGGATGACTTTTAGTCTACTTAAATAAAGAGGCATTCAAAGCCGACAGGAATGGTGAAAATTGAGGTAAAAGAAAACTGAGTACTAAATTCATTTATCAATTTAATGGATAAATATTTCCTTTCTTTTTTTTTTCAAACAGATCCTTTTAATTATGCCAGAGTTCAATTGATGGGGCTTCACGAGTTTGTAGCTTGAAGCCACAGATCGTTATAAACTATTTGTAATTATTCATTAAATAAGCATTTTAAACTTTCTTTTGAAAATTTAGTGATTACTTCCACGGTGAAAACTTGGAAAGGTTAGTAATGTCCTCATTTTGCAGAATTAAATTTTTTTTTTAACTACTTTGCCTCTGCTATATTTTCTTCACAAATGTACCTCAGCAATGATGGAACAGTAATAGGAATTAAGTCTGGATGTATGTAACCAATCATCCGAGATATAAGATAACATGCAGGTACTGAGCCAGACAGGCCTGTTCGTACCACTGAATCACTAATCAACTCACCAGCTACAGAAAATTACTGCACAAGCAAATGTTGACTGCAGATAATTAGTCTAAAACCCATTTCAACATGAATATTTTATTACACAGAACAAAACTCGTTACTGAGAGAAATTAGAGAGTCAGGATGTCTGAAAGAAGCCACGCTGTGATCAGTCAGAACTTGATAAACCCTTTCAGAGCAAGAGTTTACCAATGCATCAAAACAGTGCTGAATTTCATTAGAAATAATATTAAGTGCCTTATGTTGATAACAAAATAAACTGTGCTTCCTGCATTTCAAATACATTGAATATTTTAATGACCTCCTTTCAAGAAAATAACTCCAGAAGTGACTATTTTCTATTTTCACTCAATACATCCTTTTCTCCATTTTAAATGTATGTGAAATCACACACAAAGTCTGTAGTATGAGGGCACTGTCTATATCCAAAACTTTGGACCCAGAAATTTTCAGCAAATCAAGAATATGGTACCTCTGACTCAAACTACGTCAATCAAATGAGCACTTTTTAATTAACTCATAAATCATTCAATTTCTCAAAGGAATATATTTATTATCTTCAATGAAAAGAGTAGAAACCAATTCATATGGTGTCGACTGACATATTTTGAAGTTACTCATTTAACCCCTAGACACTGGGACCATTCACACATCATTCAAAAGACACCATGACTATTCAAACTGAAACACTTCTGCAGTGACAAAAAAATGTACTGACAATAAGAAGAAAATAAAATGGAACAAAAACCTTCTGACACAATGGAAAACATTTCCCAGAAAGTAATGTCCTTAGCTATTTAATGTTGTTGTGCACTAAGCAATAAGAATAGAGCTGCCAACAAAATATTCTTTAAGGTTGTTAACACTCAAACGACAGCAGTGGTTGATACAATGATGCATCAGAAGTTATTTTATCTGATACAGTACAGAATAAATCAGAACCAGAATCAGGCTTAATATCACCACATGTCGTGAAATTTGTTAACTTTCCGGCAGCAGTACAATGCAATACATGGCAATAGAGAGAAAAAAGAAATAGTGAGGTAATGTTCTTGAGTTCAATGTCCATTCAGAAATTGGATGGCAGAGGGGAAGAAGCTTTTCCTGAATCGTTGAGAAGCCTTCAAGCTTCTTTATCTTAAGAGTGGCACTCAATTCCACAACATTCAGTATAGGCTCTGGTCTATGTCAGATAAGTATCTGTCTATTCTAAGTAATTTGTTCAACAGATAATTTCACGCAATGTAAAAGTACACTTGGTCTGTATTAGCCTCACATTGTGGTTCTGTAACTTTCCAAACACATTCCCACCACATACTCAGTGTTCAGAAGCAAATCTGTTGTCCTTTACACAGACCCAAGCTTTTCAACTTAAGCAATAGTAATGGTTTTGGATAACAGTTTGTGTAACATTAACTACTACTCAACAGGGCAGCATGATGACATTGTGGTTAGCACAATGTTTTACAGTACCAGTGACCTGGCTTCAACTCCCACTGCTGTTTGTAGGGAGTGTGTACGTACTCCCAGTGACCATGTAGATTTCCTCTGGGTGCTCTGCTATCCTCCCACGTTCCAAAGACATACCAGTTAGCTGCAGGAGTGATGTTGGAGGTGATTTCTTAGAGAAGGAAAGTTAAGCTAAAGGCCCTTTTGCTAGAATTAAATGGTACTTGATGAAAATAAGCAACTCATCAAGTAAAAACTTTGTTTATTTTGGACCATACTGTACTCAAGAAGGTAGCTGCAGTTCTTGTCTTTCAACAGTGACCACACTTCAAAACTAATTAACAGAGTGCTTATCACCTTGGGATATCCCAAAGTAATGAAATGTGCAACAGAAATTGAAGTTTTCTTTTAATGCCAATGGGAAAAGTGAATACAAACCTACCATAATTAAAATTGATCTCACTACTTTAATTGATCATTGTTTAAAGAGGAATGCTTCTCAGAAGACCCAAATGCAGCCAACGATTTAGCTCAACCATCTGAGAATTATGGCATTTTTATTGAATTGATTCAAAAGGTTGATCAAAATTCTGCTGTGCACGCCACATCCAAAATAATTTGATGAAATCAAAGAACTACGTGACGATCACATTGAATGCTCTAGATGAAAAACATTTTGCAGTTTGTACTGTAAGAATAAATGACAAACTGTTATTGTGAGCCGAAATGAAAACCATAAAATCAAGCTGGCCAAATTATCTCGTGTCTCAGAGTGAGGAAATACCTTGAAAGTGAATCTGAAGAGTCAGCAATTACTTCAGAAAACATCATATGCCACAATGTCACATTCTAAATTTTGGTGGAGCTTCAACCACGGAAACAAAGGAATCCAAAATGACAAGTTAGGTAGAATAATCTCATCATTTAAGAAAGGAGGGAAAGAGAAAACATGGAACTAAAGATAAACTATTCTAATATTAGAATTAGGGAAAATGCTGGAATATCTAAAACACTTTTAGAAACAATAACTGTATAGAGTTAAGACAGGGTTTTTTATTAAACAAAATATTTTTGATAAATTTGCTGGATTGTTTTGCAGGCATTCTGCTGCAGGCATCAAACAAACAATTATTAAATAAACTTAAAGTTCATGGTTTTGGAGATAATGTAATGTGTAAATGATGTTTGACTAACAGAGAGGGAAAAAAAAACAATAGGAATTACCAAACAATTTTGAGCTGAGGCTGGAAACAATGGATACTGCAGACATTGGTGTGGTGTGGAGGCCCAGCTATGAGTCAGTGAAATAAAGTGATATGAACATAATAGAGCAGCCATGATGTTTGTTGAATACCATCATAGGCACGAGGGGCTGCATGGCCTCTCTCTACTTTATTTCTTTTATTTTTAAATGAGATCCTCATATTTCAAAGGTCATATTCTGAGTTTACCAGATCACTTACTGTGACCAATCTCTCAGAAGAAATCAGGATATTAAGAAAATGAAGTAGCTGGGCTTGAAGACATTGGATATAAAACAAATCAATTACTTGGGACTTATAAATGGCTCCTTGATTGAACAGCAAGTGTGCCAGTGATGTCCAATCCCAAAAATGAAGTGTATGCTGTTTTCATATTTACACTAAGATGTGGTAAAAGTTCTTCAAGCTAAGTTGTCCTGTGTCCTGTATGGAAAATTATTAATGTTAAGAACACAAATAAAATTGGAGGAAACTAAGCCATGTGATCACTCAAGTGTGGTCACATTTACCTTTGTACCTGATCCTCAGAGGTACTGGATTTGCACAGTCCAGAAATCCATCCGACTTAGACTAGGAGATAAAGTATACTCTACGTAACTAAATTACTTTCTCTTACTTGAAAGCGTTTTTCTCTAAAACTATTTTTCCATTTCTATTTTACAAGTCAGGACTGAAGGAGTGTAAATTCCCTCTATAGGTAGTATGTTCTTGATCACAATAACTCATTGTGAGAAATTAAGCTCATGTCAAACTCATTATTTTGCTAATTATATCAAATATATGCATTTTGCTTACCAATCCATTTGCCAGCAGAAAGTAATCTTCTATCAAATCACTCATAATTGTGACAAATTTTGCTGTGCCTCTCCAAATACATCTTTACGGACAACAATCTTCACCCCTGAAGTCTTCAAACAACTGAAATACTTTACTCCAGTTGCCATTTTATTCAATCACCCTGTACCGGTTATAGTCTATTGATTTGAGCATCATTATTTCAATTGTTTTCTCTCCATATAGAGATTATCACAAAGAAGGCTAATTTCTTCAGAAAAGACTATTAAAAGCTAGGGATCCAACATCCATTCTAACAAATGGAGTTGCTTTTATTTGACTGCATGTTGCCAGTGGCACTGCTATCCATCAAGTGCTTGTCTATCATTCTAAAAATCTTCTGTACATGATCCTCCATAGAGCTCACCTCAGCATTATTAGTAAATTGCTAATCTTTTCATGGAAAAATTCAAAAATAAAAAAGGAAGTGGAATCAGTACCCACTACACTGCATGCCACCTTTCTTGATATTTAATGCATATAGTGAACACGAACACTGATCATATATACGGGAGATCTGAGCATCTGAACTCTTCTATGTGCATACAATACCACTTACAACCAGGCTTTTGATTGGGTCAGGACAAATGTGAATAGTGCTCCAATTGGCCAAAACAGTATGTGCTATCAACAAATCAGGCCATGATGACAACATCTTCCAAACCCGCAATCTCTGGGAGAGAAGACAGATAGAAACACTATCTCCCGCAGGTTTCCCTTCTAATTATACAACATCCTTTCTTTCATTATTTATGGCTCCACGCTCTGGAATACCGTTCAAAACACTGCCTCCTTCTCCAGAAGAACTAAGAAGGTTCAAGGTGGAAGCTTCCAACTACCCTTTGAAAAGCAGTTTGGGATGAACTACAAATACTGACCTTTCCAAACATGAAATTCCTCCACATCTCTGGTTTAGATGAACAGCCCTCTACCTTGAGGCTATGTCCTATTGTCCTAGACTCCTCCATCTGGAGAAACATTCTTTCCACATCTACTCTGTCTAAGCCTTTCAACATTCGAAAGTTTCAATGAGATTACCACCCCCCCCCACCATCCTTCTAAATTCCAGGGAGTACAGACTCATAGCCATCAAACGTTCCTCATTGGATAGCCCTTTCATTCCCGGAATCATCCTTGTGAACCTCCTCTGAACCCTCTCCAATGCCAGCACATCTTTTCTTAGATGAGGAGCCCAAAACTGTTCACAATACTCAAGGTGAAGCTTCACCAGTGCCTTATAAGGCCTCAGTATCACATCCCTGCTCTGGACCTCTTGAAATGAACGCTAACATTGTATTTGCCTTCCTTACAGACTCAACCTGAAAGTTAACCTTTAGGGTGTTCTGCACAAAGACTCCCATGTTCTTTTGCATCTCAGATTTTTGGATTTTCATCCCATTTAAAAAATAGTCTGCACATTAACTTATATTAGCACAGTGCATGACAATGCATTTTCCAACACTGTATTTCATCTGCCACTTTCTCGCCCATTCTCTTAATCTCTCTCAGTCCTTCTGCAGTCTTCCTGTTTCCTCAACACTACCTGCCCATCCACCAATCTTCGTATCATCTACAAACTTGGCAGCAAAGCCATCTATTCCATCACCTAAATCATTGAAGGAGTGGTCCCAATGTTGATTCAAATAATTCAAAGTGAGTCACTAATAGATGCAATAGGAACAGCTCTGATCTCTGTTTACCTGCTCCAGAGCATGTTTGCCTGGGATAGAAACACAACGTAATTAAAACAACTCTTTTTTTCACGCTTGCCGCCAGTGTATTGATGATTACATCTATTAGATTGTTGATTTTCATCCACTGATGATGATAATCGTAGCCCCTCCACCACCTAATTTAGACACACTGAAACCAACTGTTACCTGACTGAATGAAATAGTTGTGCCATCCTTTGTTCCATAAAACAATAAAACATAGGAGCAGAATTAAGCCATTCAGCCCATCTAGTCTGCTCTATTGTGACAAATTTATTATCCTTCGCAACCCAAGTCATATTCAAGTAGATGTCAAGCAGACTAGGCTTCCTGGCCTCCTGAAAACAGTGAAATGTTAATTTTGTCAAATACATCAACAAAATAAAGCAAATTTGGATATCAAAAGCAGAGTACCTCACACTTGGATGCCCCAAATTATTATTAGACCAGGAATGAGTCAGTTACTTACACGATGGCAGTAAGTGCACAGAAGTAATGAAATATGAATGGGGTTATAATGATAATAAATCAATCTGTGCAAGCAGCTTGATAAATTATCATCTGTGCTATGGAAGAGTATGTTGATGCACTATGATCAATTAAATACACATCAAATCTTCTTCTAATGCTTCATAACACAAATATGGCCACCATTTCCTTGCAATCAAAGGGGACAATGATTGTTAGACATCAGAAACCTTCCAATATGTCAGCAAAATACCTGAAAAGTACAACCTGCAAATTTCCTTTCACCTTGGGAAAGATTTATGTAGAGAAGTTATATGCTCGAAAGAAAATAATGTCCACTTCAAATTTTCAAGGAATAACGTTGTAAAAGAAATAATTACTGATAATTTCTAAAAAAAAAAGGTTCTCTTCAAATAGTGGCTGACTTATGATATTATAGCGAAGTAAACAAAATTCTCATAATTAAACCGAACCAAATTTTATAAGGCCATAAGATATAGCTGCAGAATAAGACCATTCAGCCCACTGAGTCTGCTCCAACTCAAGTGATCTCTAATCATCATTTCATTTGATAACGGCTGATTCATTTTCTTTCTCTACACCATTCTCCTGCCGTCTATTATAACTTTTATTTATCAAGAACCTATCAACCTCCCCATTAAATTTTGAAATCCAGTTTGATAAAGTCATTTCCTCGACTGGACAGTTATTTTTTACTGAGATTTGGTTCTGTGAATTTGTAATAGTTAAAGAAATCATTTTTAAAAGTAGTAAGTTATAACTAATATTTTTGACTCTCCCAACCTTAAGGCAGTCAGATCATTAAGGTAACAATGCAAATGTACATTTGATTTAGCAGTTCTCATTTTCCAGCCAGTAGCCAAATTTAAACAGCCAACTGATGAAGCAGAACTGGAGATGGCTGCCAATGAAAATTAATAAGCCAGCAGCTTCATATTTTATAAATGAATAAAACAAATTTTAATATTAATGATTTAGGAAATCATAGAACCAAAGGAAAGCTAAATTTTGAGTGCCCATAACATCAATGATACCTCATCAATATCAAATTGAATATACTAACAAGAATGAATCTGGTTTGATATGAAAATTTGGAGCACATTATTACAGTACACATAAACTAAAAAGCAATAATATGCTCTTAGAGGCCACTTTATTTTGTACACCCATACACCTTCTCTTTAATGCAAATATATATAATCGGCCAATCATGTGTTGGCACTCAGTGCTTAAAAGCATGCAGACATGGTCAAGAAGTTATTGTGCAAAGCAAACAACAGAATGGGAAGGAAATGTGATCTTTCACTGTGAAATAACTGTTGGTACCAGATGAATATCTCAAAAACTGCTGATCCGCTGGGATCTTCACACACACCAGTCTCCAGAGTTTATAGAGAATGGTGCAAAAAAACAAACAATAAAAACACATGCAGTTTGCAGCAGTCTGTGGGCAAAAAGGCCTTGTTAATGAGAGGTCAGGGAAGAATGGTCAGTCTGGTTCAAGCTGAAAGGAAGATGACAGTAACTCAAATAACCACATGTTACAACCGTGGTGTGGAGAAGAGCATCTGTGAACACGCAATGTTGAATCTTGAGGTAGATGGGCTACCACAGCAGCAGACCATGAACGTAGACTCAGTGACACCAAGTGGAAATTTGAGAACGGCTTAAATATCAAATAAAGTTTCAGATGAGAAGATTTGAGAGGTATGTTTTTTTAAACACAGAGATTGGTAGGTGCCTGAAATGTGCTGCTACGGATGGTGGTAGAAGCCGATAAATGAACAATTTTTAAGAGTATTTCAAAAGACAGATCAACAGGCAGGGAGTAGAAAGATGCAGACAATGTGAGGATGTGATAAGTTAGTTTTGGCATTATGGTTGATGCAGATGCAGTGGATTGAACAGTCTGTCCCTGTGATATTCTATTACCACTGGTGAAAATAATGTGTTAATTTGTGAGCCATGGCATTTTCCATTTTTTCTTCCCAATAGCACTATCTTGGAATGTAGTAACTACATAAAATATGGACAGCATCTTAAAGACACTGATGCATAGCAAAGTGCTGGACTTGCAAGTTTACAACTGTGAATCTCTACATTGACTGCTCCCAGTCCTTGCTGCAGAGAAACATGGCCCACAGCGCAAGAGATCACTTGAGTCTGAATCCATATGAATTATATTAATGAGAAAGCAGCCATTCAGAAAATACATAAAATAACTACAGAGAGAAGGAAACAATGAGTTCTATGAACAAGAATAGGAGCAGAAGATGACTGTTTGACAAATGTTGACTTCAATATTTGAAGGAAGAATCAAATATTAATTGACCTGTTTCAAAAAAAAACAAGTTCAGAGTAACTATTAGAATAGTTCAATAAAAAAAGCCTTTAAAGGTACGCACAGAGTGAAAGATCCTCAAATCATAAGTAAAAAACACATGCAATTTTTCAGTAACTTTTTTGAACAGACTCAAATTTAACTTCTTTTGATTTCATAGGTAGCCCAAAGAAGTTGTGAATCTGAATATATTAACAGAATTTTACCTCAAATGTTGAAAACAACTATAGTATACAGAAAAGGTAACAAAATGTATTTGAATTAAAGTAAAGCATGTTCAAACTAATGACCTTTCTAGCTGATTAAAGAACATGAGATCTCCTCTTCGACTTCCAGCTGGCTACAGGTATTGATTATAACTGACATTTTGATGACAAACTCTGCCATCTTCATCAGGGATGATGTTTGTCATCGAAATGTTGGTTATAGTCAATACCCGTACCTGGCTCGATAGCCGAGAAGAGTTTATTCATCATATATAAGACCATAAGACACAGGAGCAGAATCAGGCCATTTGGCCCATCGAGTCTGCTCCGCCATTCAATCATCGCTGATCCTTTTGTCCCCTCCTCAACCCCATTCCCCTGTCTTCTCCCTGTAACCTTTGATGCTGTGTCCAATAGAGAACCTATCAATCTTTGCCTTAAATACACCCAACAACCTGGCATCCACAGCAGCCCGTGGTAACAAATTCCACAAATTCACCACCCTCTGGCAAAGAAATTTCCCCACATCTCTGTTTTAAATGGTTGCCCCCCTATCCTGAAGCCCTCTTGTCCCTGACTCCATGATAAGCATCCTTTCCAATCTACTCTGTCTAGGCCTTTCAACATCTGAAAGGTTTCAATGAGATCCTCCCCATCCTTCTAAATTCCAGTGAGTACAGACCCAGAACCATCAAATGTTCCTCATATGATAACCCTTTCATTCCCGGAATTATTCATGTGAACGGCCTCTGGGTCCTCTCCAACGCCAGCACATCTTTTCTTAGATGAAGAGTCCAAAGCTATTTACAATACTCAAGGTGAGGCCTCGACGATGCCTTATAAAGCCTCAGCATCACATCCCTGCTCTAGACCTCTTGAAATGAATGCTAACATTGCATTTGCCTTCCTCACCACTGAATCAACCTGCAAGTTAACCGTTACCGTGTTCTGCACAAGGACTCCCAGGTCCCGTTGCATCTCAGAGTTTTGGATTTCCTCTGTTTAGAAAATGGTCTGCACATTTGTTTCTACCACCAAAGTTAATGACCATACATTTTCCAACATTGTATTTAATTTGCCACTTTCTTGCCCATTCTCCTAATCTCGCTAAGTCCTTCTGCAGCTTACTTGTTTCCTCAATACTACCTGTCCCTCCACCAATCTGCATATTATCTGCAAACCAGGCAAAATAAAAGCAGTCCCAACACCGACCCCTGTAGAACACTATTAGTCACTGGCAGCCAACCAGAAAAGGATCCTTTTATTCCCACTTGCTGCCTCCTAGAGCATCAGCCAATGCTCTAACAGTGTTAGTAACTTTACTGTAATGCCATGGATTCTTAACTGAGTAAATAGCCTCATGTGCGGCACCTTGTCAAAGACCTTCTGAAAGTACAAATATACAACATGCACCACATTCCCTTAATCTATCCTACTTGTAATCTCCTCAAATAATTCCAATAGGTTCATCAGGCAAGATTTTCCCTTAAGCAAACCATGCTGACTTAGAAACATAGAAAACCTACAGCACAATACAGGCCCTTCGGCCCACAAAGTTATGCTGAACATGCCCTTACCTTAGAAATTACTAGGGTTACCCACAGCCCTCTAGTTTTCTAAGCTCCATGTACCTATCCAAAAGTCTCTTAAAAGACCCTGTCGTGTCCGCCTCCACCACAGTTGCCAGCAGCCCATTCCATGCACTCACCACTCTCTGAGTAAAAAAACTTAACCCTGACATCTCCTCTGTACTTACTCCCCAGCACCTTAAACCTGTATCCTCTTGTAGCAACCATTTCAGCCCTGGGAAAAAGCCTCTGACTATCCATACGATCAATGCCTCTCATCATCTTATACACCTCTATCAGGTCACCTCTCATCCTCTGTTGCTCCAAGGAGAAGAGGCCGAATTCACTCAACCTGCTCTCAGAAGGCATGCTCTCCAATCCAGGCAACATCCTACACTCTCTCGATAGCATCCACATCCTTCCTGTAATAGAATTTCATTGACCCCCTAACTATCTCTCCAGCATCATTTTACAGCAGTCCAACATCCACTTTTACACTTTATGGATCTGAAGAAACTTCTGGTATCCTCTTTAAAAAGCAACATCTAATAAACTGTCCAACAAGGCAAGAAGAGCCAAATGATACATTAGAACATCAATAAACTGAATTTGCTGTGTCACATGTGCCATTGTATGAAGGCCTTTTTCAGTGATCAGGCATTTGTCCAGAGGAAAATTCCTGGGCTTGTGGAAAGTGGGGTGCAGCGACAGAAGCAGAGGAGGGCTGTTCATTAGCAAACACTGTACAGCCTTCAGAAGCAGCTGAATAGAACTGGAGACCACGTTCTGGTATATGGCACAGAGACATCATTGAAAGAGAGTAACAAAAGAAATAATAAAAGGAAAAAATTGTGGCTCCTGAGTTTGGCATCAGAAATGAGAAAAAATTGGTATAATTTACAAAAGCAGGATAAATATATAGCTTTTAAATTTATACAACAATTAAACCATGAAGATTTAATTACAAGTGACATTTAATTGCAAAGCATAAGAATTGCAAATGCTAAAGATATGAAATAAAAAGAGTGCAAGAAATGCTCAGTAAATGAGTCAGCACATATTAAAGGAGCCACGGTAGCACAGTGGTTAGCACAACGCTATTACTGTTCGGAGCTCAATTACGGAATCCTCTGTAAGTAGTCCCTGTTCCTCCTCCTCCTGGAATGCATGAGTTTTCCCCGGTTGCTCCAGTTTTCTCCCACAGTCCAAAGACAAACTGAGGAGATCAGTTGGTCATTGTAAAGTGTCTCATGATTAGGTTAGGGTTAAACTGGGGTTGTTGGAGGTTGCTGACACCGTTCGGCTCAAATGGCTGAAAGGGCCTACTCTGTGCTGTATCGTTAACTAAAATAAATAAATTAAATAAGGAGAAATAATCGTTCATGAGAACTGACAGGTTTAACATGTGGCTCAATATTCAAAATAATTAATGCTCTTACTATTAGCTAACCTGCATAGAATTATTAAACTAAAACTGGAGTGAAAATATTTGAGGTGATGAAGCTGAATTCTGAGCTCTATCACCTTGCTGGAGAGCTGTCTTTGCTGCAAGTTTTCAATATTCAGTAAAGTGTATTTAGTGCAATGTAAAAATCTGTAGAGATTCAATTGCAACCTAAACTGACTTGTTTCTCTTTTACCCCATTCCATGAAGGGTCCGAAGCCTGAAACCAGACTCCAGATGCTCTCTGACCAGCTGCGTATTTCCAGTATCTTCTATCTGCATTCTCCTACTTAAGAATAATTGTGGATGTGGAATAAATGCTGGTCTTACCAGCCACTCCCTGATCACCAAAATATTAACAAATAAAAGAATCTATGTTTTTAAATCGAAGGCAATCAGCAACATAATGATATAATTTTGGTAAACAGATTGGTGAAGCAACTGGGAATGAAACTAATGGATATTCATATTTAAAAACCCTACAAGTTTCTGTTTGAAGCTTCTGTGTAATTTATGTATAAACCACTGAGGACTTTGAACTTCAATGTAACCTTCAGACAAAAAAAAATCTCATCCAATAATACAGCCAGTTTCACAACTCTAGTCAACCAGCTTCATTTGGGAACTCGTGCTTTTTGTGGAGAATTAGTATGTTCTCCACATGAGCCATTTTGGGTTCCCCTTCATTCCCCAGTCTCCTCTCAAATCCCATCAAGTGCTGGTTACATATGGTCAACAACTAATCCAGGTGGTGGATGGGAAAAATCAGGGTGGTGTTATTGGTGATACAAAAGACAACAGGTTGCAAGAAAATAGTGGGAGAACGTGAGTAAACGGATTGTTCAGGAAGTCAGCAGGGACAAGATCGGCCAAGTGGCCTCCTTCAATATTGTAAGGAGATATGACAACATTTACTTTCCATCTCATGTAGCCGAAAATTTATTTGAGGAACTATTCTGAAACAATTTACTCTTCTATAACTGTATTATGTTCACAAGCAGGAGACCAAAATTGGAACGGAGTCCTTGAGGATCTCAAAATTCAGTCCAGCATGTTCAAAAATGCTGTGGAATTTCAATGATCTCAGTACTAAGGATAAGGAGGCAGTGATTGACACAAAGGTATTATATACTACAACAATGTGGCAACCAGAGACCGAGAGAAAAAACCGCAGGCAACAATTGGAAGTGTTATATGTTGATCTCTCATTAAGCATAATTCTCTGGAGAGAATGTGAACTGCAATTTTCAAAAATGCTGTGCTTCATTGCAATATTGTGAGCAAACCATTAGAAAATATCTTGCCTACACGAGGAAGGATGTTGCTTTTCTTGCTTTAATGTATCACTGATCAAGAGCCAATTAGATTATACAGGCTGCATCCAGATTTGCAGACTGTGAGAGGTGGACTACATGCTACTTAAATTAGCAATTATCTTTTGATAGGACTACTACTTTTATTTAAAATCTTTATGTTGCAATAAAGATTAATTGTGCTTTACCTGCTAAATCAATAGCATTAATGTTCTCATGAGATTTAGCCTGTGGAATTACCATATGTGAATACCTGACTAATATACCGGTCAATGTCTATGCCTTATACTGAAATGACATGAAGAACCTCAACATTCTAATCAGAGGTCTATCAATTTGTGGAGTTGCTCCAAGTACCACTAAATACAGGAAGATTATCCTTCCTTGAGTAAAGCAATTATACTTTTTTCACATCAAAACTGAATTTACCTTATACCAATTGCTTGGAAAGAGATGGTGATGTGGGAATTACATAGGCAATTTTACTTGAAATTCATATGAATACATATCACTATATTACATAATTGCCCCTTCCAACCTAAGATCTCTTAGTGGAGTGCCGAGATACAGTTTACTAATAAACCAAGAGAAAATATTTTTCATATGGAAACAATTGAACTATTAAACAGAACAATTCTGCTTCCTGTATAAAATTAGTTAAAGGTTTTACTTCTTCTCTTTTATTTTTATACTGCTCTTTACTTCCCTCGTCAGCCATGGCCGCCCCTTTACCTCAAGGTCCCTGATCAAATCCGGTTAATTGCACAACACTAAATCTAGAATTGCCTTCTCCCTGGTAGGCTCCAGTACAAGCTATTCTAAGAATCCATCTCGGAGGCACTCCACAAACTCCCTTTCTTGGGGTCCAGTACCATTCTGATTCTCCCAGTCTACCTGCATGTTGAAATCCCCCATGACAACTGTATCATTACCTTTGCGACATGCCAATTTTAAATCTTCATTCAACTTACACCCTACATCCAGACTGCTGTTTGGGGGCCTGTAGATAACTCCCATTAGGGTCTTTCTACCCTTAGAATGTCTCAGTTCTATCCATACTGACTCTACATCCCCAGATTCTATGTCCCCCCTTGCAAGGGACTGAATATCATTCCTCACCAACAGAGCCACCCCACCCCCTCTGCCAGTCAGTCTGTCCTTTTGATAAGATGTATATCCTTGAATATTCATTTCCCAGGCCCTGTCCGCTTGAAGCCATGTCTCAGTTATTCCCACAACATCGTATTTGCCAATTTCCAACTGAGTCTCAAGCTCATCTACTTTATTCCTTATACTTCGTGCATTCATATATAATACTTTTAATTCATTACTCCCCTCTCCTTTCATATGAATTCCTATTTCACTTGGCCATACTGTATGATCTCTTCTTTAGCTTTCTACTCCATTGATTCTGTTGTCCTTTTTAACTTTTCTTATTTTCACTTTCCCTTTAACTCCATCCTTATATTTCCAGTTCATCCCCTCCCCCCCACTACTTAGTTTAAACACATCCGTGTTGCAGTGGCAAACCTGTCTGCCAGAATGCTTGTCCCCCGCCTATTAAGGTGCAACCCGTCCCTTTTGTATAATTCATCCCTACCCCAAAACAGATCCCAGTGGTCCAAGAATGTAAATCCTTGCTTCCTGCACCAGTTCCTCAGCCACACATTCAGATCCATTATCTCCCTGTTCCTGCCCTCTCCAGCACAAGGAACTGGAAGCAAACCAGAGATAACCACCCTGGAAGTCCTGCTTTTCAGCCTTCTTCCGAGTTCTCTGAAGTCCCGCTGCAGAATGTCCTTCCTCTTCTTCCCGATGTCATTTGTGCCGACATGCACTACCACTTCCGGCTGTTCACCTTCACCCTTGAGGATTCCCTGCAATCGGTCCGTGATGTCCTGGATTCTAGCACCAGGGATGCAACACACCATCCTTAAATCTCGCATGTTGCCGTAGAAGCCCCTTTCCGTACCTCTTACTATGGAGTCCCCTACTACCACGGCTCTTCCTGATGTCTGACTCCTCGGCTCTGCTTCTGCACCAATTTTCGGCTCACAGACCTGTCCGCCTCTCAGACTGGCAGTATCTTCTGTCCTGACAGCTTCCAAGAGGGTGAACCTGTTTACAAGAGGTACGTCCCCTGGGGTCTCCTGTACTTCAAGCATCCTTTCCTTCCTCATCGTCGCCCCCTTTCTCTCTTCCGGTATCCTCGGTGTAACGACCTCACTGTAGGTCCTGTCCAGAAAACCCTCGTTTTCGCGAATAAACCTGAGGTCATCCAGTTCTTTCTTCAGTGCTGCAACATGCTCCTTCAGAAGCTGAAACTGGACACACTTTCCACAGCTGTAGCAGCCGGGGGCACCATCAGTGTCCCTGACCTCCCACATCATGCACATAGCACACTGAATCAGCTTAGCGGTCATGTCTTCACCCTCTGCAATTGTGCCTGGCGTAGTCTCCTCCCTCAGCCTCCTCGCTGAAGACTCTCGAGCCAAAGACTAGCACTTTTCACACCAGGCACTTCCTTCGACCAGGGAACATAGCAAAGATGAGCGGGAAACCGGAGGACTGGGAAGCTTTTAAAGAGCAACAGAAGATAACAAAAAAGGCAATACGCCAAGAAAAAATGAGGTACAAAGGTAAACTAGCCAAGAATATAAAGGAGGATAGTAAAAGCTACTTTAGGTATGTGAATAACAAAAAAATAGTTGAGACCAAAATTGGGCCATTGAAGACAGAAACGGGTGAACTTATTATGGGGAACAAGGAAATGGCAGACGAGTTGAACAGGTACTTTGGATCTGTCTTCACTAGGGAAGACACAAACAATCTCCCAGATGTAATTGTGGCCAAAAGAACTAGGATAAAGGATGAACTGAAGGAAATTTATATTAGGCAAGAAACAGTGTTGGATAGACTGTTGAGTCTGAAGGCTGATAAGTCCCCGGGACCTGATGGTCTGCATCCCAGGGTACTTAAACAGGTGGCTCTAGAAATTGTGGATGCATTGGTAATCATTTTCCAATGTTCTACAGATTCAGGAATAGTTCCTGCTGATTGGAGGGTGGCTAATGTTGTCCCACTTTTCAAGAAAGGAGGGAGAGAGAAAACAGAATTATAGACCGGTTAGCCTGACGTCAGTGGTGGGAAAGATGCTGGAGTCAATTATAAAAGAGGAAATTACGACACATTTGGATAGCAGTAGAAGGATCAGTCCGAGTCAGCATGGATTTATGAAGGGAAAATCATGCTTGACTAATCTTCTGGAGTTTTTTGAGAATGTAAATATGAAAATGGACAAGGGAGAGCCAGTGGATGTAGTGTACCTGAACTTCCAGAAAGCTTTTGATAAAGTCCCACATAGGAGATTAGTGGGCAAAATCAGGGCACATGGGATTGGGGGCAGAGTATTGACATGGATTGAAAATTGGCTGGCTGACAGGAAACAAAGAGTAGCGATTAACGGGTCCCTTTCGGAATGGCAGGCTGTGACCAGTGGGGTACCGCAAGGTTCGGTGCTGGGACCACAGCTGTTTACAATATACATTAATGATTTAGATGAAGGGATTAAAAGTAACGTTAGCAAATTTGCTGATGACACAAAGCTGGGTGGCAGTGTGAAATGTCAGGGGGATGTTATGAGAATGCAGGGTGACTTAGACAGGTTGGGTGAGTGGGCAAATGTATGGCAGGTGCAGTTTAATGTGGGTAAATGTGAGGTTATCCACTTTGGTGGCAAGAACAGGAAGACAGATTACTATCTAAATGGAGTCAAGTTAGGAAAAGGAGAAGTACAATGAGATCTAGGTGTTCTTGTACGTCAGTCCATGAAAGCAAGCATGCAGGTGCAGCAGGCAGTGTAGAAAGCTAATGGCATGCTGGCTTTTATAACAAGAGGAATTGAGTATAGGAGTAAAGGGGTCCTTCTGCAGCTGTACAGGGCCCTGGTGAGACCCCACCTGGAGTATTGTGTGCAGTTTTGGTCTCCGAATTTGAGGAAGGACATTCTTGCTATTGAGGGAGTGCAGCGTAGGTTCACAAGGTTAATTCCCGGAATGGCGGGACTGTCATATGTTGAAAGATTAGAACGACTGGGCTTGTATACACTGGAATTTAGAAGGATGAGAGGGGATCTGATTGAAACATATAAGATTATTAAGGGATTGGACACAATGGAGGCAGGAAGCATGTTCCCACTGATGGGTGAGTCCAGAACTAGAGACCACAGTTTAAGAATAAGGGGTAGGCCATTTAGAACAGAGATGCGGAAAAACTTTTTCACCCAGAGAGTGGTGGATATGTGGAATGCTCTGCCCCAGAAGGCAGTGGAGGCCAAGTCTCTGGATGCATTCAAGAGAGAGTTAGATAGAGCTCTTATAGATAGCGGGGTCAAGGGATATGGGGAGAGGGCAGGAACAGGGTACTGATTGTGTATGATCAGCCATGATCACAGTGAATGGCGGTGCTGGATAGTAGGGCCGAATAGACAATAGACAGTAGGTGCAGGAGTAGGCCTACTGTCGAATGGCCTACTCCTGCACCTACTGTCTATTGTTTTTATTAAAACAGAGACTAATTGCAAAGATCTGATTTCTTAAGGTGCTCTCTGAAAGAAGAAGAGTCCAAAATCTTTTGGAGACTATAAATACATTTGCCTTGGAGTTTGATGGACTCACCACAAATCTTAAATGCACATTCCCATTGATTTGTATATTTTTATCTGAGGCAATAAACAAACCAAGATTAAAAGTAACTTCGAGGAAATCTGCAGATGCTGGAAATTCAAACAACAACACACACAAAATGCTGGTGGAACACAGCAGGCCAGGCAGCATCTATAGGGAGAAGCGCTGTCGACGTTTCGGGCCGAGACCCTTCGTCAGGACTAACCGAAAGGAAAGATAGTAAGAGATTTGAAAGTAGTGGGGGGAGGGGGAAATGCGAAATGATAGGAGGGGGTGGGATGAAGCTAAGAGCTGGAAAGGTGATTGGCGAAAGTGATACAGAGCTGGAGAAGGGAAAGGTTCATGGGAGGCCTCAGGAGAAAGAAAGGGGGGGGAGCACCAGAGGGAGATGGAGAACAGGCAAACAACTAAATATGTCAGGGTTGGGGTAAGAAGGGGAGGAGGGGCATTAACGGAAGTTAGAGAAGTCAATGTTCATGCCATTAGGTTGGAGGCTACCCAGCCGGTATATAAGGTGCTGTTCCTCCAACCTGAGTTTGGATTCATTTTGACAATAGAGGAGGCCATGGATAGACATATCAGAATGGGAATGGGACGTGGAATTAAAATGTGTGGCCACTGGGAGATCCTGCTTTTTCTGGCGGACCGAGCGTAGGTGTTCAGCGAAACGGTCTCCCAGTCTGCGTCGGGTCTCACCAATATATAAAAGGCCACACCGGGAGCACCGGACGCAGTATACCACACCAGCCTGACTCACAGGTGAAGTGTTGCCTCACCTGGAAGGACTGTCTGGGGCCCTGAATGGTGGTGAGGGAGGAAGTGTAAGGGCAGGTGTAGCACTTGTTCCGTTTACAAGGATAAGTGCCAGGAGAGATATCGGTGGGAAGAGATGGGGGGGACGAGTGGACAAGGGAGTCGCGTAGGGAGCTATCCCTGCGAAAAGCAGAAGGGGGGGGGAAGGAAAGATGTGCTTAGTAGTGGGATCCCGTTGGAGGTGGCGGAAGTTACGGAGAATTATACGTTGGACCTGGATACATTACCTACCACCTCAACAGCCTCCAGGTCCAAAGTACAATTCTCCGTAACTTCCGCCACCTCCAACGGGATCCCACTACCAAGCACATTTTTCCCTTCCCCCCTCTTCCTGCACATAATGTCACAGTAATTCAGGAGTTCATTTCATTGCAGTGAATTCAATCTCTTCCCTGTTTATGTCAAATATAAGCTTGACCAAAACACACTTTGATGAAAATCTGTTAAATCTTTATGCAGCAACTCCACATTCATATATAATATGAACTTCAGTGGCATTCATTCCCCTTTGACCAAATCCTACAGGAATTGTGCAACTTGTCACAATCAAAACTGCCTGAGGTGTACTATGTTCCAAATCTCCTGTGTAGATGTATTCAAACTTACCTATTCACCCTTCCCCTGACTCTCAAATATCACTCAGATTTGAAAAACAAGACTCTTAATTTAAACAACACATAAAAATTGTAAAATAACCCAGTTTCTTGTCCTCTAAAAAAGTCATTTCCCTTTTGAACTAACCTATTCTGACCCTGTTTCCTGTACAGTCTCCATTCTATTCTTAGTTTCTCCAGCTCTGTTGTAACTGTTCAGATGTTGAGACTTTGCATGCCAGTCATTCTGACATGATTTTTTTCTCCTTCATCAAGTCTTCCCTTCTACTGCAGTCAAAAGAGCTTTCAAATGTGTCTGAACAGGAGAGGTGACTTAACTGTAGCTTACAAGAAGAAAGTGGTACAGTATTAAATCTAAGGAAGAGAAATATAAAATGGCCAGAATAAAACTGCAAAACTGAGGACTGGTAGAAGTTTAGTAAATGAGGATAAAAAGGTTGATTTAGAAAAGGAAAATAAAGTGTAAAAAAAAACTTGAAGGACTGTAAAAGTTACTGTCAATGTTTCTATAGATGTCTGATATTAGTGAAAACAAATCTAGGTCCTACTTTCTGGGGAATTTGTAATAGGAACAAAAATTGGCAGACCATTTGGTTCTGTATTCTTTTAGGAGAACACAAGTAATGTCCTTGAAATGTTGGGGAACACAACGTCTAGTATCAGGGAGACAGTGAGGTTAGTATGTATCTGATGTTAGGAAAATGAATAGGATTGTGGCTGATGAAAGCCCAGGACCTCATTACCTACATAACAAAATGCTTAGCAATGTGGACCCAGAAGTAGTAGACGTATTGCTGGACATTTTCCATAACTTAATCACGGAAAGTATGTGATGTTATCTAGCAATTCAGAAGATGGCTTAGAAAACAAGAAATTAACAACTGGTTAATTTGGAAAATGTGGCAGTCTATTATAAACCCAATCCACTTGTAAAACAAAATTGGATAAATCAGTATGGATTAATAAAAGGGTGCTTGACAAATCTACTGGAGTATTTATGTGAATTTGAGATTTCCAGAAACTGTTGTGTTCTGCACCACAGCACTAGATTCCTTTCCCTCTACAGTCTTCATTCAGAAAGGGTGAGTGGCTTAAAGTTCCTTGGCATCAACATCTCAGAGGATCTATTCTGGGCCCAACATATTGATGCAATCACAAATAAGGCACACCAATGGCTCTATTTCATCAGTAGTTTGAAATTCAGGATTTCACTAAAGACTCTTGCAAACTTTTACTGTGAGGAGCATTTTGACTGGTTGAATCACAGTCTTGTATGGAGCCTCTAATATACATGATTATGAAAGGCTGAAATTGGTTATAGACTCAGCCAGTTCAATCATGGTCACAACCCTCCCCAGCAATGAGGACATCTTCAAGAAGTGGTGCCCAAGAAGGCAGCATCCATTATTACAAACTATTATGCACCCTCACCATCCAGGATATTTCATCTTTCCATTACTACCATCAGGGAGGAAGTACAACAGCCTGAAGACCCACAGTCCATGATTTCTCACTATCATTTATCTTCGTAATTTATAGTTTTTTTTGTCTTTGCACTGTACTGCGACTGCAAAAGAACTCATTTTATTTCCTATGCCAGCAATAATATATCCAATGTTGATTCTCATTCATTCCTCTGGACAATAAACTATAAATAAGCAACACTCACTGCCGTCTCCTAAACTGGAGCAACAAATTTTGTATCACTGGAACAACTTTGTTGTACGTAATCACAGGCATTCCCATCAATCTTTCCAACTCTCAGCATCTCTACTATTTGAAATGAATTTGTTTTCTCACTTCTCTTGTTCCTCTGGGTCTTTAATCTGAAATGCTGACTCTACTCTCTCCACTGGTGCTGCCTGACCTGTTGGATATCTCCAGCAATTTACATGTTCTTCCCAATTTCCAGCATCAATGGATTCCTTGGTTTATAAATAACACATTTAATCTAAAGATATATCACCCAGTCAAATCTCAAATTGAAACCACCTTCTGGGATGAAAAAAAATATACAAAACATTAACCCAATTTAACCAGTCTGTTAAGAAGCAGATTTTATTCTGCAAAGTACAATATAAAGGAAGAAAGAGAATCTAAGTGAGGAAATCGCCTTGAGGCCTTCCATTGGTCAGGTCGACCATGAATGTTGTGTCCCAGCTGTCAACGTGATACACAAACCAGGGCAATATGATATGGAGAGCAACCTGCCCATGTAGTAGCCTCCCCCTCTCCAAGCAGAGATGAAGCCAAAGGAAAGGCAGAGACCAATATAGTTTGGCACCAGCAGCATCGCGAGAGTTGTCAGTCAGCATTGAACTCAACATAAGACTGCCTTAGGTACTCCAGCTCTAGAATTTACCTCTGTGTTTACTCCCAAAATCTTCCCCATGAGTGGGTATTGCCACAAATCAGCCAAGGTTTCAGATCAGTTTTCCTTCTCCTCGATGAACAGCTGACTATGGCTGACAAGTCCCATCTGCCCAAAACGACCAGACTTAAGGTGCAGAAAACTGCCTTTGCACCTTCTCCTATCAGTAGAAAAGATTCTGGCAGGCTTAGTAGCCTGTACATCATGGGTAAAGCCCTCCCAACCATCGAGCACATCTACATCAAATGTTGTCATAGAAAAGCAGCATCCATTATCAGAAATCCTCACCACCCAGACCATGCTCTTTCCTCACTGCTGCATCAGATAGAAGGTACAAGAGCCTCAGTACTCACCCCAACAGATTCAAGAACCGTTACTATGCCTCAACCATCAAATTTGCATTTGCATAGTTTGTTGTTTATTGATCCCGTATATAATTACAATTCCATAGATTTGCTGAGTATGCCGGCAGGAAAAAGAATCTCAGGGTTGTATTTGGTGACATGTATCTCAGGGCTTTATTTGGAGAGAGTGAGCAGCTTCAAGTTCCTCAATATCAAGATCTCTGAAAATCTAACCTGGTCCCAACATATCAATGTAGTCATGAATAGGGCAAGACTGCGGCTATACTTAACTAGGAGCTTGAAGGGATCTGGCATGTCAACAAATACACTCAAAACCTTCTATAGTTGTACTGTGGTGAGCATTCTGACAGGCTGAATCACTGTCTGGTATGGAGGGGCTACTACACAGGACTGAAAGAAGCTGCAGAAGGTTGTAAATCTAGTCAGCTCCATCTTGGACACTAGCCTACAAAGTACCCAGGACATCTTTCAAGAGCGGTGTCTCAGAAAGGCAGCATCCATTTTTAAAGACCTCCAGCACCCAGAGCATGCCATTTTCTCACTCTTACCATTAGGTATTAGATACAGAAGCCTGAAGGCACACACTCAGCGATTCAGGGACAGCTTCTTCCCCTCTGCCATCTGATTTCTAAATGGACATTAAAGCTTTGGACACTACCTCACCTTTTTTTTAAGATACAGTATTTCTGTTTATTATCTATTCAATATATATAATTGATTTACTTGTTTATTTATTATTATTATTATCAATATTTTACCCTCTCTGCGAGATTATGTATTGCATTTGTTACGAACCCCGTAACTGGGTCACTTACCAGCAAAGATAGAGAGGTCCGTTGAAGTCTGATGGTACTATTTTTAACAGTATTTATTACTAAAAATACACAAAAATATTATCAATGCAAACATACAGATAATATACATCATCAATACTAAATCTAAAGGTGCGGGTATAATAATAATCAATAAGAAATAAGCTCTATCGTTGTCTAGGGGATAATGTATTGTCCGATGGAAATATAAAAGTCACTCAGTTCATTCAGGCTGCAGCCTTTTGTTGGAGAGAGAGAGATTTTTAGAAACTTGCCGGCTTTCCTTTTATGATTTCGATCCGTCAGAAGTCCCGTTGGTGTGGCCGTTCACTGGTGGCCTCTTCTTTAGTTAAGCTGTTCTTCCATGGTAATGCCGCCAATTCCCAGGCAAGGGAAAAGGACGCATGCGAGCCCCCCACCGGCTGTCGCTATTAAATGCTGTCACGGGATTTCTAGCGTTTCTCCTGGTGCGTCTCAAGGGGTTGTTCCCCAGACCCTCTTTTATCCTTACTCACGGGGTCTCAGATGTCAATCAGGTTGGGATGATGCAATCCCTCAACCAGCCCACTCTGGTCATCCCCTAAGGGCTTCAATGAATAGTACAGTACTCAATACACAATTCCGTCTCCAAGAGACAATAGCTGTTATCAATGGTTCTGTTTTGCTGAGGCCAGGACACATTCCAAACCCTGTGTATTCTGGACATCTCTCTCTCATTTCCTGGGTCCCAGACCCAAATTAATAGCGATCTTGCGATTCTCAAAAAGGAGGGGGCTACTTTGTACCCTTCGGCCCCTCAGAGTTGTGGCACATTCGTAACACCCCCTTCCTTCAAAGCTTTTTTACCATCGGTAAAAATGAATTAATACAGAGTCTTACAGGATTTTAGAACCTAACACAATACAAAAGAGTTTTTTTTCACTACAGAGTAATACAGTTATACATTCAATTCAGCATCTAAACAGTTAATGATTACATTGTCACTTCCTTTAATATCTTAACATCTTGTACCTTAATAAATTCTTGTAGCATCAGACTCCAATTTAGGAACTACGTATTTTTATTCCTTTTCTTCAGCAAACAAAAACTAAACAGTTGTGATCTCAGCTTACGTGTATACTACAAAAGTTCATGCAAATACTAATCTTTATGTTACTTTCAAACTTAACAGTCAATCTTCCATGGGGGTTGTCTTTACTATTCACATGCTTTGTCGAAATCCCTTAAAACCGGATCCTGTTAGTTAAAATGGCATCCCGTCAACCCTCGCCCCTTTTCCAGTTAACTCCCACGTGGTTAACTTGTATACTAGTGTGGAATAGGTTTTCGCATGCTCCTTTCATAGGAGTTATTTTATCAACAATGTGTTCCAAACTTAGACCATTTTCTGAATTTCCACACAATTCTTTAATTGTAAGCAAGTTGTTAGTTTTCTCTTCAGGACCCTTCATGCTATTAGTTTTCAGTTTAAACTCTTGGTCCAAACAGCATTTTAGATCCTGCCTCTTCACAGCACACTCTTGAATAACAATAGCATGTGGGGTACCTTTACATTCCAACTCAACCTGTAATTGATTCGCAGGCACCGCGTTACCAAGCCATTGTCTCCGTAGCCTGGTGGCTGCTTCTGACATCAATCCAGACTTTAAATTTTCTTCATTCAATTTAGGAACTACACTTTTTCCTTTTCCTTCAATAATAATATTCACCTCACCACCTTTTATCTCCTCACTAACTTTTAACACACCTTCAAGCACAAACAACTGGGAATTCTCACTTCCCACTATTACCAAGGTTAACCCTCTCTTCACTGAACCAAGTCCATCTGACCCGCAAGGACTGCATTCCTTTTCAACTGAATCAAATACCTCAGACTTTTTCTGAGCTCCATTACTAGGTTCAGTACCACGCGCATCCACATCTTGAACACACTCAAACGGGACATTTGCCTCTTCCAGGCTTTCAATACCTGTACCCTTTTCAAATTCTAAATTCCCCTGATCCTCCCAGTTACTCTCTGGGCAACTCCCTTCCGGAGTAAACTCAACCCCATGGGCTGAAGCAACCTCATCTGCCAACCCAGCAGACTTCTTCAAGATAATGGCATCCTTTTCATCTAGGACTGCCCTCATTTCATTATCGGGAACACCTTTAGAATTTTCAACTTCTTCAAACAGTTCTGCCAAACCAGACAGATCATCCATGTCCAACCCTGGACCTTTTAACAAGCCTTATCTGTTTCTCATCTTTACTTCGTGCCTCTATAAATTTCCTCCTGGCTAAGGGCAGGACTACCTCCTCGCCCTTACTCTCTTTCACTTTCCTATTCTCCGTTTTACCGGCCCCTAACCCCTCTTGGTACAGGGTCGGTAAAAACGTCTCAGCCAAATCGATATTGGCCGGATTTAAACTGGTCTCGTTCTCAGCTGCCTTTGTCGACATGCTGCGAGTGGTCGCGCATGTGGGATAGATCTTGGAATCTAGGGGCGGGACATCAACACTTACAGGCTGGCTCGTCAGCTTCATTGCTGACCAAACCTTACCACCGGCTAAATCGTTACCAAGAAGGACATCCACGTCAGTTCTCGGGAATTCTGATCGCACCCCTATTTCAACTGGTCCAGATACCAGCTCACAATTTATAATGATCCTATGCAAGGGCACCGCTTCTGTCCCTTTTCCTATGCCTCTCAAAGCTACCATTCCAGTCTGGTGACCAAAATCTTGTACCTTACTACTAATCAATGACAGTTCAGCTCCCGTGTCTCTCCAGATCTGCACTGGAACTGGTGTGTCTTCCTCTCTCACAGACACGATTCCTTCTGAAATACATTTCTCAGACCCTTCTCGTACTCTGTCTACCTGGGGCTCTCTCGTCGATTTACTAATCACCACAGCACATCCTATAGGGACTGCTGCTTTCCATTTTCCTGTCTCCTTCCTAGGAGCAAGGCACTTAGATGCAATATGACCCACCTTTCCACAATTAAAATAGGTCAAGCCAGAACCTCTCCTGCCGTCTTGCGCTTCCTCCTCCTTAATTTTACCGCTAGCTCCTGGCTGGCTCTCTGCCTCAGCCGGCGGGCTTTCTCTACCGTTCCCACGGTCTCTCTGGTAACTGTTATTCGAGGAAAACTTTGTCTTGTGGGTTAGGGCATATTCATCTGCAAACCTAGCAAATTCGGAAATGGACTTATTCGGCTTCTCATTCAAATACATCCGGATATCATCCGAAACACAACCTTTAAATTCCTCAATCAGAATTAACTCCCTGAGACGCCAAAAATCTTCGTCCACTATTTCTGCTGCACACCAGCGATCCAAGAGCACACCCTTCTCATAGGCAAACTCGGTATATGTCTGATTCCATCCTTTCTTTAAATTTCTGAACTTTTGTCTATAGGCTTCAGGTACCAATTCGTAGGTCCGAAGAATGGCCTCCTTTACTTTCTCATAATTCTCAGACTCCTCCTCCATGGACAACGCCGCATATGCCCGTTGTGCCTTCTCTTTTAACACACTTTGTAACAACACCACCCATTGCTCTTTGGGCCACTTCTGACTCACTGCCACCTTTTCAAAATGCAAGAAATAACTATCAACATCCGTCTCCTCGAACGGAGGTACTAACCTAAACTCCCGACTAACATTAAACCGCTCCTCTCGGTCTGACCCTTGAGCTCTTCGCTCTTGCCTTAACTTCTCCATATCCAAGTCATGTTGCCTCTGTTTCTCTTTCTCCTCATACTTTCTCTCCTTCTCGGCTCTCTCCCTCCCTTTCTCAGCCCTTTCCTTTTCTTTCTCGGCCCTTTCCTTCTCCTTTTCAGCTGCTTCCAGCTGCTTTAACTTAATTTCATGTTCCAACCTTAATTTCTCCAACTCTAACTGAGCCGTCCCACTAGCTGGTACCTTTTCAGGGATATTTTCCAATACCTCAGCTGAAAACACATTCTTCACAATATAATACTGAGTTATGGCCCTCCGCACCTCCCGCTTTTTCATTGACAACCTCACCTCTGCGAGGTTTAGTCCTTTCGCAATATTTATCAATTCCGACTTTGTGGCCGCCTCTAGCGCCTCCAGAGTCGGGTTTTTTATAAACTCGTCCACGTCCATCTTTGCTGGTTTCCCGTCTGGTTACCCGCGCAACCAGATCCAAGTTTGGACTTACAAGCCCAATTCACTGGCCCTCCAATTTGGTATCAAATCCCAAGACGAGATCCCACTTTGTTACGAACCCCGTAACTGGGTCACTTACCAGCAAAGATAGAGAGGTCCGTTGAAGTCTGATGGTACTATTTTTAACAGTATTTATTACTAAAAATACACAAAAATAATATCAATGCAAACATACAGATAATATACATCATCAATACTAAATCTAAAAGTCCGGGTATAATAATAATCAATAAGAAATAGCTCTATCGTTGTCTAGGGGATAATGTATTGTCCGATGGAAATATAAAAGTCACTCAGTTCATTCAGGCTGCAGCCTTTTGTTGGAGAGAGAGAGATTTTTAGAAACTTGCCGGCTTCCCTTTTATGATTTCGATCCGTCGGAGTCTCGTTAGTGTGGCCGTTCACTGGTGGCCTCTTCTTTAGCTAAACCGTTCTTCTGTGGTAAGGCCGCCAATTCCCAGGCAAGGAAAAGGACGCATGCGAGCCCCCCACTGGCTGTTGCTATTAAATGCTGTCACGGGATTTCTAGTGTTTCTCCTGGTGCGTCTCAAGGGGTTGTTTCCCAGACCCTCTTTTATCCTTACTCACGGGGTCTCAGATGTCAATCAGGTTGGGATGATGCAATCCCTCAACCAGCCCACTCTGGTCATCCCCTGAGGGCTTCAATGAATAGTACAGTACTCAATACACAATTCCATCTCCAAGAGACAATAGCTGTTATCAATGGTTCCGTTTTGCTGAGGCCAGGACACATTCCAAACCCGGTGTATTCTGGACGTCTCTCTTTCATTTCCTGGGTCCCAGACCCGAATTAATAGTGATCTTGCGATTCTCAAAAAGGAGGGGGCTACTTTGTACCCTTCGGCCCCTCAGAGTTGTGGCACATTCGTAACACATTGAACTGCTGCTGCTAAGTTAACAAATTTCACGTCACATGCTGGTGCTAATCAACCTGATGCTGATTCTGATGTATGTACTCTGATAATAAATTTTACTTCGAATTTTAGCTAAACCACAAGTGAAGGCCAAAAGCTAGATTTGGTTGTCAGAGGTTATTTGAGCCTCATGCCATTGGGAAAATTTGATAGGTAGTGGGAGCTCATCCCTATTACCACAAGCTTAAGGAACTAAAGGAAATTGTAAAGTGTAACTAACTCAGTAAACAAGAATGACTATATGTACAGCTAAGTGTGTCTCTGTCCCCCCTGTAAGCTATTGTCACCAAACCATTCTATCAGACATGCTCTCCATGGAGCATTTTGTGACGTGACTGAAATATGCAACACATGACACTGCTGATTTTGACATAAACCTATTTTAACAACCTGGATTTCGCACTGACAATGACAGCAAATCACTGTTGTCAAGTGTCATTACATCATGGAATTTCTTGCAGCTCTAGCTATCCTGCACTAGTAGTTTATCAGTGAAATTATCAGGCTGCAGTTATTAATTCAGTGATGACCCTCCATGAGCATTAACGGAAACAAAAGTAGTCAGTCAACTGATAAAAATTTACAGCTATTTGGGAATTATTCTCACAAGAATTCTTTGCAAATGTTAAATTTTGGTGTGCAAGGTCGAAGCAAATTGCGACCTACAGCTCAACCTCCTCTCTGACGCTGAAAAATACCACGCTTTGTATGTGGGCTGTCATTCTCTCCTGTGTTTTTTTTTACTGTTACTGCATGATGCAGACCATCACATAAAGTGTGCAGAAAAAGTTGACAAAATTGCAATAACCTTGTATGACCCAAAATGTTTCTTAGGTCACTGATCCTAATCTCAGAACTGGCCTCATCCACCACGTTTCATACTTTCTAAAGGATATGATTACCAACAGGAAAATTAACACGCTGTAATTAACTGAATAGTGTAAAGAAAGCTCCATATCTGTTAATCTGTTAAAGATGGTGCCACGGCAGTGTAGCGGTTAGCACAATGCTATTACAGTTCGGGGTGTTCTGGAGTTCACGGTTCAATTCTGGCATCCTCTGTAAGGAGTTTGTGTATTTTCCTTGTGACTGCATGGGTTTCCTCCAGGTGTTCCAGATTCCTCCCACAGTCCAAAGATGTACCTGTTAGTAGGTTACTTGGTCATTGTAAATTGTCCTGTGATCAGGCTGCTGTTAAATAGATGGGTTACTGGGCAGTGCAGCTTATTGGGCTGGAAGGACCTGCTCTGTGCTGTACCTCTAAATAATTAAATAATTCAGGCTCAACCACACCTTAAGGTCAGTATCTCCCAACAATGTTGATGACATTATAAACTTCAATGTTTTGTAAAGAAATCGAAATCTGACAACTGGCAATTATCTGGGGAAAGTGGTGGGCGGACAGATGGATGGCATGCATGGTTAAATAAAAGTGGCCCAGAGAATTAATTTTGCAAAATATGTAGGAATTAAATTGATGTTGGAAATGAGGATAAATGTGGCACTAAATGAGTTAAAGGGAAAATAAAGCTTATAGACCCTTACATTAAACTGTCCTGTCCAATCAAGATTAACTTGATGAGCAGTGATTTTGGCGGTGGAAAGAGCAGTGATTTTCAACCACTTAGCTAATCAAGGGATGCCAATTAAAGGCAAATATGACATTGATGTGTGAAATGATAGCTTTTTTTTCTTGGGGGCTGAGGATTACTTGGAACTATAATACTAAATAGACATGAACTTGGATAGGAGATTGAGCTTCTCTTGCACTGATTTCCCAGTAATCATTTTCAGTGACATAATTATCTGGCTGACACAAACAGCTTTGTGCCTTTCAATTATTTTAATTTCAATGATTTCAATTATTTTTTTAAAAAATGCTGCCATTCTCAATATTGGAAAATAAACTAAAAGATTGTTATTTTCCTCTCTGTAAGATCAATATGGATATTTAAAAAATAAAGACATATGAAGATTATTAAGTATTGAAGACAAGTAGCAAACAGTACAAATATAACCAGTTTTATTTTTATTGAAGTAATTTTAAATATGCTCATTCAAAAGAAGAGGCAGTGCCATTAGCCAAGGCAGTCCCAATCAATACCTGCTGCAAAATAAAATTAAATCATAGACAATGGTATCTCTTAAGTGAATTGCAAAGCTGTAATGCAATTGATACTTCCTATTGACATTATAGAAAATTACATTGATACCTAAATGGTTCACTAACTTAACTGAAATCAGTTTTTGAAATGAGTAATCTTCCAGTCAGAAAAAGAAAAATTTATAGAAAACTTTTAATATCAGATTCCTCTTCAAAAGCTGCTCAAAATTGTTCCAAAATTATCAGTTTGGAATAAAAAGACCCACAACTCAATATTCCCCCCCCCCCCCCCGATGATTTTGAAAGCCTGTACTGGTTGAACCATGTAGATGTCACAGCCAAGAAACCTCACAAATGCCTCTACTTCCTCAGGAAGCTTAAAAAAAAATCTGCATGTTGAATTTGCCACTTATTAATTTAAAGCATCCTATCTGGATGAATCACCAGTTGATTTTAGCAAGTTCTCTGCTTGTGATGGCAAGAGACTGCAGAGAGTTGTGGACACAGCTCAGCACATCATAGAAACCAACCTCCCCTCCATAGATGCTATCTATTCTTCTCAATGCCTCAGTAAAGCAGACAGCATATTCAAAGACCCTGCTCACTCCAGACATGCTATTTTCTTCCCCAAACCATCAGGCAAAAGGTACAAAAGCTGAAAGTACATGCTGCCAGGGTGAAGTTCAGCTTTTACCCATTGAATGGTTCCCTAGTATGATAAAGTGGACGCCTGAACTCACAACCTACCTCGTTATGATCTTGCACTTTATTGCCTACCTGCAATGCACTTTCTCTGTAGCTGTTACACATTATCTATATATATTATTGTTTTACCTTGTTCTACCTCAGTGCAGTGTGTATTGAAATGATTTGTTTGCACAGTAAGAAAGACAGGTTTATCATTATACCTCAGTACATGTGACAACAATAAACCAATTCCAATTCCAACCCCAAATGCAGAACATCCAAAATTGGAAAGAACTTGGATCCATTAATTCACTTTCCAATCAAATTCAATTTACAATGTTGAGAACGAGTTAATCATTTTCATAAAGATTGCCTACCCCCGTTGAAAAAAAATATACAGGTTGGAAATAAAAACATATCAAATGAAGGGAAGTTGTAGTTTTCTATACATTACAATAGTCAGCTATCGTCACCTAATTTTCAAAATATTTCATGAAGTGTTCAGTATCACAAGAGATTCGGCAGATGCTGACAATCGGGGCTGGACTTTAGGCAGGACTAGGCTGGGCTGCAGCCCAGGGGCCAGAGATGCAGAGGGGCCCAAAATAGGTAGCTATCATCATGGCGGACAAAAAAAAAAGAGAGTGGAGCACAGAAAAGAAAAATGAAACAAGAAAAAGAGGACAGTGAGAAAGAAGCATTAAAAAAGACATTGATATTGACAGAATTTTTTAAACCTGTTCTCGATGATGCAGCAGTACCATCGCTCTTGTCACAGTCTGAGACCGGTGGACAAATGGAGATTTGTTCAACAGCTTGCGCTTGCACCAGCGTTAGCACAGGACCACAGTCTGCAGCTAACATTGAAGAGGCAGAGAGCATGACTTTGGGATTCCCGACCACAGAAGCCTTCAAACAACCAAGTGGGGCCGCCAGTAATGTTAACGTTACCACTACTGAGGATCCTTACAGCACTGATCCTGCTTGCTGGGGAAAGGAAACGTTAGATGATTCAGTCCGAGCATACTGGGCTAAGAAAGGGCTGGAGTCCTGCCAGAATAAGGATGTGGATATCAAAGCTTCGGAACAAGTATACAAACAGCAGAGACGTTTTTTTTTCCAAATTTCACTTCAAACGCAAGCTCGTAAAGGGTGAGTACATATCAAGGCAATATGCTCCCCTTCCACTGGCTGTGTGTTTTGTTTTGCATGCCGCATCTTCAGTGATGGTAACTGTCAGTCCATCTTTGAAACTGGCTCTAGCAACTGGAAACATGCCGCTGAGCGCATAGGAGAGCATGAAAATAGCAAACACCACAGGAAAACGACCCTGACCTACGTTACACTAGCGTCTGACAGCGTAAGAATAGATACAGAACTGCAAAGACAGTTCGAGTCAGAGTGTGCCTTCAGGACCGACGTATTGAGAAGAGTGGTGGCGTTTGTGAAGTTTTTGGTCGTGAAGGGACTAGCTACCTGAGGCTCCAATGACATATTTGGCAGGCCTGATAATGGCAACTGCATGGGCATTCTAGAGGTAATGAGTGAGTTTGACCCGTTATTGAAGGCTGACCTGGTGTTAGACTTTGTGGAGGAGATTATCCATTTCAGGGAATTTGTAACTGGCAGAGATATTTCATCTGCAACAGAGCTTTTATGCTTCCTCAGAGAAAAAAACTTGCAGGTCATCTTCCCAAATGTAAGCATTGTTTTGAGGCTTTACCTGACACTCCCTGTCACACACGCAAGTGATGAGCGAACTTTCTCCAAGCTCAGGCTAGTGAAGAATAGGCTCAGATCCACAATGGGGCAGGATGGGCTGAATCATCTTACTCTGATGTCACTTGAAAATGATCTTGTTCGGAAACTGGATTTTAGTGATCTGATCAAGGACTTTGCTGCGCAGAAATCCAGAAGAACTAGGCTTTAATTTTGAAAAACAAGCATCTGACTTTGTAAATATCTAGGCTTGTGTGTCAGTGCTGTTCCTGTTTCTGTGGCAATAGTTGACTGTTTACAAACCTAGTAGGTAATAAGTGGTCTTTACTCTGCAAGCCACACAGCTCAGCAATAGGTTAGTATGTGCTAGATCTCATTTTTCAAAAAGATCGTTGGAGTATTGTCAAATTTCCTAATTTGCCATAGTGCCATCTCTCTTGGGTCTTTTCATCTCTCATTTCCATTTTACTTTCTCAAAACACACGGTTGAGAAAAATACCTGGATAAAAATGTTTTAGCATTGTTTGAGAAATAAGGCCTATGGTATGTGCAGCAATAGCTAAATAAAGATTTAAATTGGGTACATTATACTTCGTCTCCCTCATAACTTTACTAAGCCAACTAAGCCTAGGTCAATTTTTGAGTGCTTTAGATGCTATCCTTCAAACTAAGAATCTGCATTACTTTCTGTCCTCCCTCTTAAGGCCTGTAAGTTTATAGCCTAGGTATTGTACTCAACCAATGTCTTGGTCCACAGCTTTGATATTCAGACCAGGACAACCTTTGCTCTTGTTCTTGCCTCTTTTTGCTTGGTACAGCAGCATTTTAGTGTCGGTAGGGACCCATCAGGGCCTCCAGCCCAGGGGCCCTGGCCCCACTAAATCCTGTCCTGCTGAGAATCCACACATAAAATGCAGGAGGAACTGAGCAGGTCAGGCAGCCTCTATCGAAATTAATAAACAGATCTTGGCCTGAAATGTCGACTGTTTATGCATTTCCCCTTGCATATAGATCTCACCCAGAGACACACACAGAAATTGTAAATGAAGCTCACCTTCCTAGATTCACTTTAAATCTTAAATGTACAATTAGCAGTGCATGGTATTTTCATCAAAGATATTAAAGCATCTTTATGAGAAAACTTGTAAGTCAAAGTTAATTTTCAGTCCACTTGGCTGAGCTGTCTGATTATAATTATAGTTTTATTGCAGAGACTTAGACCTCACTTGGAGGATGTTGTGGGGCAGACAGCGGAGCTTGAGTAATGGATAATTAGATATCTCTAAATATTTCCATATATCAATATTGGTAACTTAAGTGATCCAGCTAATAAATGATGACTTGTAACCTTTATGAAAATTGCAGCTTTATGGCAATAAAAGAGCAGGATCCCTTCAAAAAAACTTCAGACAATAACTAGAAATTTTCTGGGCACTTCATTCCCTGCCTGCTACATGTGTTGACAGATTGTTACTTTTCTCTGTTTATTGCAAAACATTATTTTGATGCAGTTATTGTTTGACACACAATTTAATGGTTTTTGTGTAAACAGTGTCAAACACAGTCTACAAGCAATTGTAATTTGATAGGCATGTGATATGTGGTGCCATTTTAGATTTAGGAAACATGAACCAATTAGGATCTAAAAATACAATATGCAAAATTCACTGTCTCAATGTCAACCTGTTTTTCTTAAATTATCAAATATACTATTTTTCTCCTTGAGCTACAGAAAAGGAAAACATTAAAGCTATTTTCACTGAGGAAGGTAATAGCTAAAAAGAACTATAAATATCAAATTTATCAATAAAAGATCAGTTTCAGTTTTCAGAATTCTCCTGGCAGCTTTTTCTAACCCGTTTTTTTCTTGGCATGCTTAAAATCCCCATGGCACACACAAGCACTGAGTCAATAACACCATAGGAATTAGGCCATTTGGCCCATCGAGTCTGCTCCGTCATTCCAAAGTGGCTGATTTATTATCCCTCTCAACCTCATTCGCCTGCTTTCTCTCTGTGATCTTTGATGCCCAGACTAATCAAGAACCTATCAAACTCCACTTTAAATATACTCAATGACTGGGCCTCATCAGCTGCCAATGGAAACGAGTTCCACAGATTTACCACCCTCTGGCTAAAGAAATTTCTCCTAATCTCTGTTCTAAATAGATGTCCCTCTGTTCTGAAGCTGTGTGCTCTGGTTCTAGACTTCCTCACTGTAGGAGACATCCGCTCCACATCCACTCTATCTAGGCCTTTCAATATTTGATAGATTTCAATGAGATCTGCCCTCATTCTTCTAAACTCCAGTGAGTAGAGGCCCAGAGCTATCAAAGTCTTCAGTTACTCTCACCCCACCTTCCAAAACACCCATCCAGTGACCATTTTGCTTAATTTCAGTAGCTGACAAAATTCAACTCCTCCATTGGTTAGACTCTGTTAGTTCTACTTCACCATGTCCACAATTTACGAACTTGCACACAGATTATTACTATGAGTTGTTGCAAATCTTTCTGCTTGACCATTCCCTATTACTTGCTTGACAGGATTAGCCAGTCAAGACACTATCATACTGAGTTAATCTCTAACCAGTTAGGGTGTGAACTCAAAAACAAATGTTGAAAGGAAACCTCCAGGTTATGGAAATATCTAAACACAAAGTACACTGCAGATGCTGTGGTCAAATCAACACGTACAAACAAGCTGGATGAACTCAGCAGGTCGGGCGGCATCCGTTGAAAAGAGCAGTCAATGTTTCGGGCCGAGAGGGTTGCTTAAATTTAAGGGTTTTAAGGGTTTTAAGGGTTTTAAGGGTTGCTTAAATTTCCTATATCAGCACAGGTAAACCAGAGCAATGAACTGGGATTCCAGGAATACACAGTGATTTCTTAAAATTTAAGTTAGATTGCATATCATTAAAAACATGTCAAAGGTATTGTTGATTGAAGTTGTTACAATAATGAAATTGACAGATCTCTCACTGTGCAGTTTCCTTTAATTGACAGATCCCCCATGTTAATTACCAAAATAATTTTAAAAATCATCAGAGCAAAAGAAAGGGCATCAATTTTATTTCTGGTTTGTACTTAGAAATGACTTGTATCTTTACCGTACCTCGACCATAGGTTTCACAGCGTAAAGATGTTAAGTGGTGCAAGTGCAGTATAGGGATAAAAAGGCAAACACTTTGAATGTAGAATGTAGAATATTACAGCACAGTACCGCTTCTTCAGCCTACAACATTCCTCCAACCCATTAACCTACTCTATGATCAATCTAACTCTTCTCTCTCATTTAGCCATCCAATTTTCTTTTTATCTATGTGCCTATCTAAGAGTCTCTTAAATGTCCCTATTGTATCTGCCTCTACCACCACTAATCTGCACCAACCAATCTGTGTACAAAAACCCTACTTCTGACATCACTCCTTGTACTTTTCTCCAATCACCTTGAAGTTTTGCCCTCTCGTATTAGCCATATATGTGTCCATGAGAGCTGAAGTATTCCTGTCATTGTCGGACATGATAGACAACCATCACCCAGCCACAGAATGCTGGAGTTACACTGCACACCTCCGAAACAGTGTAAGATAGAGGAACAAATACGCAGGCATATCACAGATGCGTGAAAATAATAGGGTAATCATATCTGGGATTTCATCTTCCCTGCATTAACTAAAATGTCCTTATTGTGAAAAGCTTGGAGGAGTTTGAATTTTTAAAATACACCCAGGTGAGCTTTTTTTAAGCAAGAACCAAGGTAGATAAAAGGGGCAGTACAGTGAATAGATGGGCAAGTGGTATGAGTGTCAATTAGACCGTATTTCACTGTCCTGATGCATGGTTTCAACCTGAAACAACGACAACTCTTTTCCACCCACAGATGCTGCTCGAGGTACTGAGATGCTTCAACAGATTGTTTGTTGCTCCAGATTACAGCATCTTGTGTCAACATTTTGGAGATAAAAACCATAAATCTATCCACCTCAAGGTAGTTACAGAGAAAGACAAGTGATGGACTGGAAATTAATGTCCTTAATTGTGAAAAGGCCAATTTCAAAATGTTGAGGCAGGGTCTGGCAAAGCAGACTGAAGCAGATTAGTCAACTTGGTAAGAGAGGGAGACATTCAGAAATGAAATAGTAAGAGTTCAGGATCAAAGCATTGATTGAACGATGAACACCAACAACTCCAAGGAATCCTGGATGTCAAGAGTTGGAATAAGGGAAAAAAAGAGGTTGCTTATGGCAGGTATAGAGAACTAAAAATAGAAAAAGCCCACAGGAATATAGAAAATGTTGGAGGTATTTAAAAAGTAATTAGGAGGGCTATGATAAACAGGAAATAGTGCTAGTGGGTAAGATTAAAGAAAATCCCAAAGCATTTATAAGTATTTTGTGGGCAATAGTGGGGCCTTGAGGGACTAAAGCAGCCATCTGTGCATGAAGCCGGAGGACATGAGTGAAGTCTTAAAATAAATACTTTTCGTCTGTATTCACTACTCAGAAAGCTGTTTCATCTACAAAATTCAAGGAGGGGAACAATGGAATTTTAAATTTAAATTGCCATTGAAAAAAAGATGTCACTTTAATTCTTGACCTTGACCTCTTAAGCTTACAATCCACCTCATTATGATTGTGCATCTTATTGTCTACCGGCACTGCACTTTCTCTTTATTCTGCATTCTGTTATTGTCCAACCTTGTATTACCTCAGTGTATTGTGTAATGACTTGATCTGTATGAACAGCATGCAAGACAAGCTTTCGACAGTACTTTCATGCATGTGAAAATAATAAACTAATTTAAATTCCATTCACACAAAATGCTGGAGCAACTCAGCAGGTCAGGCAGCATCTGTGAAAAGGAATAAACAGTTGATGTTTTGGGCCAAGATGCTTCATCAGAAAAAGGATCTCAGCCTGAAATGTCAACTCTTTACTCCTTTCCATAGTCCATAGATGCTCCCTGACCTGCTGAGTTCCTCCAGCATTTTGTATGTGTTACCATGGATTTCCAGCATCTGCAGAAGCTCTTGTACAGTACTTCCAATTGCAATTCTATCCCGCTCCTATTCTGACCCATCAGATTGTGGCCCCTGCACTGTTACAATGAGATTCAATGCAAGCCTGAGGAATAACACCTCACCTTCTGACTAGATATGTTACAGGCTACTCTATTCAATATTGAATTCTATAACTTCAGGTAACTTAGTTTCTCTGTCTGTATCAGTCACATGTCTGTGAGATTGGCTCAGTTTGTTTATCCTTCCTCTTCCATTATCTTCCCTGCAAGTGGAAAATTTTTCATTTGCTTGTCTGTCTGTGTGCTCACTCTCTAATTGCTAGCATTGATTCACTGACCAGACAACCTTGTCTAGTTTATCTCCATGGTTACCACCACGACTTCCAGCATCTGCAGGTCTCTTGGTCCCGGTTTTAACTAGCTTCTCTTCTTCCTTTTCCATTTCTGACAAAGGGTCTTCACCCTGAAATATTAACTCTGTTTCTCTGCCAGCTGGTGTGGTCTGAGCTGTGAAACGTCTTCAGCATTTTCTGTTTTTATTTCAATTTGCAACATCTGTAAGTCTTCTGTTTTTTTTTTGATTTGCAATTAAAACTCAATAATGGAAATTAATACTGAGATTAGCATGGGGAAAGGGAGATATTGACTATTATGCTGCAGATCAGCCATAACTTTATTGAACATTTTAATTCAAGTTTAATTAACTTTCAACCATACATGAATATAGTCAAATGAAACAGCATTCCTCCAGGGCAAAGGAACAAAACACATTGCCAACAGCACACAGCACACTGCACATAGCTCAAATATGACTTCAGAAAAACACACAGCCACAAAGAACAAAAAACATACAGACCAAGTCCCTGAGTGGTATGCCTATAGAAATCGATTTTACTTTACTTTATTGTCACCAAACAATTGATACTAGAGCGTACAATCATCACAGCGATATTTGATTCTGCGTTTCGCGCTCCCTGAGGTACAAATCGAAGTAAATAAATAAAAATATAAATTATAAATCATAATTAGAAAATAGAAAAGAGGAAGTAAGGTAGTGCAAGTCAGGTTCGGATATTTGGAAGGTACGGCCCAGATCCGGGTCAAGATCAGTTCAGCAGTCTTATTACAGTTGGAAAGAAGCTGTTCCCAAATCAGGCTGTACGAATCTTCAAGCTCCTGAACCTTCTCCCGGGGGGAAGAGGGACAAAAAGTGTGTTGGCTGGGTGGGTTGTCTCCTTGATTATCCTGGCAGCACTGCTCCGACAGCATGCAGTGTAAAGTGAGTCCAAGGATGGAAAATTGGTTTGTGTGATATGCTGGGCTATGTTCACGATCTTCTGCAGCTTCTTCTGGTCTTGGACAGGACAACTTCCATACCAGGTTGTGATGCACCCTAGAAGAATGCTTTCTACGGTGCACCTTTAAAAATTAGTAAGGGTTTTAGGGACAGGCCAAATTTCTTCAGCTTTCTCAGGAAGTAAAGGCGCTGGTGTGCCTTCTTGGCAGTGGAAGTTGTCCTGGTCCAATTTGTTCTTCCACTAAACGAACAATGGAGGGGAACACCTGGCAAACACTGGAGTGCAACACCAACAGGAGGGTCCAATTTAAAGGGTTCATTGATTATATAGGCTATTCATGTTATTATTTCTTCTATTTACTATATATCAGGCATTAACTAGTACAAAACAGAGTGCTTTATTTCTCTATTACAACAACAAAGGAGAATTTTACATCTGAAATACCGTAGATGTCGGATTATAAGCTGCTACTTTTTTCCCACATTTTGAACAGCTTTGAACACTGCGGCCTTTACTACGGTGCGGCTAATGGATGATTTTTTTTCATGCCGCCAAAAACATTTTGCCTCGTAACAGTAGACCAATAAAATTGATGAGTAGTTCACAGAGGTCCAATGAAATTGTACGATAAATCAAGCGCACTTTCACAATTAAATTATTGTAAATCAGTCATTTGTACTCACCCTCATCAACATGGAAAACACTCGAAGAAAAGCATTGTGCTGCCTTTATGGCAGTTATTTAGTTTATAATATTTTCGCTTAGTAATTCATTTGTTAGTATTTTCTAGTTAAAGTTAGAAGAACTACATCCCGGGATACTATGACGTCACATCCGGTTTCGCCGCGTCTTGTGGGAAATACCGGTTTGCGATAAACGGGAAGGTGGGGGGGGGAGCGGCATTAGACCCGATCGAAAACGCTGCTTTTAAGTTAAAGGCGATCAATAACTTTTCCTGGTAGGCTGCAGTATATATATTTTTTTACCAGTCGTTAGGAGATATTGGAATGTATACGCAACGTAATTTGTGTGTTACCGATACGTATGTATATTTAAAAGTAGCCGTGTTACAGGCACGGTTCGAAAAAAAGCATTTGCAATATGTATTTGTTTATGTTACCATATGGATTTAATTAAAAGTTAAAAAATCCTCACGTGTAATATCTTTCTGTGTAAATATCTCATATTACAACGTGGGACACCTGCGGCCTAAAATCCGGTGCGGCCTAAAATCCGGTGCGGCTTGTACAAGTACAAAATTGATTTTCTTTCTAAAATTAGAGCCAGCGGCTTTTAATCAGGTGCGCTCTGTAGTGCGAAATCTACGGTACACAGTTTTTTTAAAGAATGTTCCAAATAGAGATTGTACTGTTTATGGAACCTACATGTACAATGAGAAATGTTTCACGTGGAAAACTGTCTCCTTATTAACACAAGAGATTGAGTAACACATAAAATGCTGCAGGAACTCAGCAAATTGTGTGTCATCTATGGAGGGAAGTAAACAGTCAATGTTTTGAGCCAAGACCGTTCATCTGGACATGAAAGGAAAGGGGCAAAAGCTGGGAAAAGAAGGTGGGGGGGGGAGGAGAAAGTGTATAAGCTGGCAAGTGATGTGTGAAACCAGGTAAGAAGAAGAGAGTGTGGGGTAGGGGGATATGAAGTAAGAAGCTGGAAGGTGATATGTGTTAGAGGTAAAGGACTGAGGAAAAAGGAACCTAATAGGAGAGGACAGAGGACAGTGGACCTTGTGAGAAAGGGAAGGAAAAGGGAAGTGATGGGCATCTGAGGAGAAGACAAGGAGTGAAAGGGAAGTCAGCTTGGGGAATGGAAAAAGAAAGAAAGGGGAGGGTGAGAAATTTCCAGAAGTCAATGTTCATGCTATCAGGTTGGAGACTCCCCAGACAGTATATGAGGTATTGCTCCTCCAGTCTGAGTGTGGTCTCACTGTTGAAGTACAGGAGGCTATGGATAAACATGTTGGAATGGGAATGGGAAGATGAACTGAAATGGGGCACTACCGGGAGATCCACCCATTTTACTGTGTATGCAAAGAAGGTATTTGATGAAACTGTTGCCCAACCTATGTCGGGCCTTACCAAAGCAGAGGAAAGCCACACCAGGAACACTGAGTACAATACAGTGCATGATCCCGAGAGACTTACAAGTGACGTCACCTCACCTGAAAGGACTATTTGGGGCTTTAAATATAGGTGAGAGAGAAGGTGTAGAGGCAAATGTAGCATTTGTCATGCTTTGGCTGGTATCTAAAAAGCCAATATTCAAGGTAAAGGAGTTAGATTTTTCCCTGTGATTTGTCTATTTCCTGTAAAAGAGATAAAATGCTTTAAAAATTAAGTGCCAGTCAAAAATAAACACGGCAGACTTACATCTCTAACTAAAACACAAGTGAATGTGTGTCTACTGCATACCAAGTAGGATATTAATGAAGTCTAAAGCTTCATACAGTGAATCCGTGCCTGTCCCTATAGCAAAGTATGCTGCAAATCAAGTAACACATCTATTTTATATTCAAACAATCCTACAGCTGTCAAATAGCTGACCTCTGCCTGATAATATCGTTTTCTCTATTTTGCCTATTAAAGAAACTGGCAATTCGTGCTTACTATAATATTAACTGCAGCTGGGATCACTATGAATAATCAAAAAAGTTGATGTTTTGCATGAAAATGTTCTAATAATTAATTCACCACCACAATGTTGGTGACTTTAATGGCCCTTGATTGAATATTCCCTCAATGAGAAAGCTTACATAATCCGTCGATGAAACAATAAGCCATGCTGAGGAATTAAAGCAAGGGTTTACAGTGGTCAAGAATTGGTTTACAGCATTAGTACATTTTCCTATCTTATTAGGGCTTTAGCACCTCCATTATAGTGCAACCAGTATTCACGGAGACATCTGGTTGTAAAAATAAGCTCTTTCAAAGCCACTAGTCTTTAAGGCATCATTTCAATGCACAAGGCCATTTTTAAATGCTGAACCCTTAATTTCAGCATCTTATACCACTGGCACCTTATGTATGTCATCTACTGTACCTGAAGAGGAGATGCTTTGCCTAAAAATATTTTTCAGTCTTATCTTTTGTATTCAATCAATTCACTTAGCCAGTTTTAAACATTCTCCCAGGTGAGAGCACACTGCTGAGCATTTATTGGCAATAAAATTAATTGTGGCCTAGAATAAATGTTTACAATTCCCACCTGGGCTTGAAGCCAAAGCACGAGTAAAATATTTGGAAAACTCAATGGTGGAAGGGCTGACGTACTGTTAAATTATTGACTGTTAAAAGGGACAGTTCCAGGTGTGAAATGCTACTATTTGCGAAATGAAATCATTGGGGAAACAAATACTACTCTGCATTGAAAGTAACTTGAGCAAACTAGACTTTATTGCCATTTGCCCAGAAAAACTGCACTGCCAGATTCAACTCAAACTGCATCATCAAGTTTGCTGATAATACATCAGTCATTGGCCTCATCAACAATAATTTGCATACAGACAGTGGGGGTAGAGAGGCTCGTTAAATGGTGTGGGAACAATAACAACAAAAGAGATGATTGTGGGCTTCATGAAGTTTCAGGTTGACCACTCTACGTTGCACATCAATGGCTATGCTGTGGAGATAGTGAAGAGCAAAAGGTTCCCTGGTGTGCTCATATGGATATGATCTAACCTGGACCCACAACACTTCCTCATTGGTCAAGAAGGTACAACAGCATCTACACTTTCTGCAGCCAACAGTGAAGCATGGCAGAGGTTCGCTGCAGGTTCTCTGCTGCATTTCTGCAAATGGAGTTGGTGATCTGGTCAGAATTAATAGAATCCTCAATGCTGAGAAGTACAAGCAGATTCTCATCCATCACATAATACCATCAGGGAGGCCTCTGATCAGCCCCAATGTCATTCTGTAGCAAGACAATGACTCCAAACACATTGTCAAGGTCATAAAGAACTATCTTCAATGTAAAGAAGAACAAGGAGTTCTGTAACAGATGGTATCACCTCCTGAGAGCCTTGATCGTAACATCATCAAGGCTGTCTGGGATTACCTGGACAGACAAAAGCAAATGAGACAGCCAAAGTCTGCAAAAGAACTGCACAACAGTGTACCAGAGAGACTTGATCCAGTTTTAAAGACAAAGGATAATCACACCAAATATTGATTTGATTTAGTTTTTTTTTACTGTTTACTGCTCTTTATAGTATTTTTTTATATTTAGAAACTTTTCATTATTTTTGAAAGCATCTTCAGTTTCCAGAATTTTTTTTACACGTGCCTCGACTTTTGCACAGTACTGTATTACTGCAACTGCACAGTGGTACGGAGAAATGTTGCTCCGTTTGGTTGTATATATGTACAGTAGGTGACAGTAAACGAACTTGAACTTAAGAAATGAGTGAGGAAGTGCTAAAGGTCAACAAGCTACAATTGGACATTGCCAACCAACAGATGACTATCAGGAGGCATCATTAGACCCAAGGCAAACTTTTATCCATTATCCATGATTGCAACTGTAAAAGAGAATCCTCTTAATAAAAGTAGTGGGAAATATTTCTGTAACTACATCAGCAGAGGACAGAAGAGGTAGAATCACTAAAAACAGATAGAAGGAAAAGTAAGAACATATATTCTTGGAAGTGTTTGACCACCAATTTCATCCATTGACATTGTTGTCTAGTTGATTATACTGTAAGTACTGTTAAATAAAAAAAAAGAGCATGGATTTCCATCTAAATTCAGATTTATGGGGACATAGAGTATGGAAACAGAACTTCGCTCTCTCTACCACAAAACAACGTGGCACTGTCATGCACCAGTTTGATATATACCTACATTAATCCCATTTATTTTTCGCTCCACATTCCCATCAACTTCCCCCAGATTCTACCACTCACTTTCATCCCAGGAGCATTTTACAATAACATATAAACTTATCAAGCCAGGCATCTTTGAGATGTGGGGAAGGAGGGAAGCGGGCGCACTCAGATTATCAGGAAGGATTACAGACACAAGTATGACTTATAGATGGAAAGCAAACTTGGAAGAGGCTACATTGTGTAAATTAATTGAACAATTTATTGGGGAATTTGATTCACAAGAGTGAAGTTCTTGCAGTTAATGCTTTAAGCTTGAGAACTGAACTCAAATAAGCAGTCATATTGAAAACCAGAGTATGTTGTTTTTCCCAGTGGTGACAGCTGAAAGATATTGATGCTTGAAGGTATTCTTGTCCACCAATTATTTAAAATTAATGAACAGACTCTTTGAGATAAATGGCCAAATTCCACTCCTGCCTTATGGTCTTAATGTACAAGTACAGAAGAAGTGAGACCATCTTGTTCAAATTGTTATACACTGGTGCACCACATTTCAAATGCTGTGTATAGGTTTGGTCTATATAATAAATATATATTTATGAAAGGAAGGCAATAAAAGCTCTTCAGACTAAGTTATGGGACATGGGGAGACCTGTCCTATGAGGGAAGATGCAGCTGTTGACACCTTTCCTCACCAAATTTTAAAAGACTGGGGGCTGATCTTACAGAAACAGTAAAAAAAAGGTGTTTGAGCATGTGATCCCAGCCATTCCTTGGTTGGTATGACTAGAACTAGGAATCTCATTCTCAGAATGAGGTCAGGGGGCAGCAATGTGGCACAGTATTTAGCCCAACACCACTGCAACAGCAGTGAACTGGGTTCAATTCCGCCGCGCTCTGTAAGGAATTTGTATGTTTCCCCATGACAGTGTGGGTTTCTTCCAGCAAACTCCAAAGATGTATGGGTTGGAAGGTTGAATGGTCACATGGGCATAACTGGTTGGTGATGGCCTATTACCACATGATGTCTCTAAATAAATAAACAAATAAATAAAATAAGAGGTCAACTGTTAAAGACTGAGAAGAAGTTCTTTGATCTGGAAGGCAGCGAATCTTTGGAGACCCAGCTGTTAAATATGCTTACAAGAAGCACTGATAGACCTTTGGATGTTAAGGAGATCAAGGTATAAAGGTTTAGTACAAGAGAATAACTCTGAGATGAAGGGTGCTTCTGTCTGCGAGGGCTGGCATGAGCAGATGAACAGCCAACTGCTGCTGCTGCTTCTTATCGTTTTCTTCCTATTTAGTGATTTCAGTCACATATCTTTGCAATATGAGGCATTGCGAGCTGGAGCATAAAAATGGCCTTGCAATTATAGCATTGCACTGGTTTTTCCTTAAACCATTTTCAGTGAATCACTTTGAAGTTCCGAAACTCTCAGTTTGCGTTCAACAAGTTTAAATTCCTAGAATTGAGGTATATGAAAGAGCTCTATATGAGAAAATTAGTCCAGAATAAACAAACGTGACTTCAATTTCATTTTAGAGCAGAAGTATTAACCTGCAAGTCATTTAATTAACTTGTTCATAATTGTCATTATTCTTAAGAGCTCAATGAATTGTTATCTTCTGACAGCTCCAATAAAAAAGACAACTTTACAGGATTAACTGATTTTAGAAAATACTACCCAACTTCAGATTGATTAAAATGTTGAGATGCCTTGAGTTTTATCTTTTTAACTTTGTCAAGAATCACAAGACCATGTAAAATTTCCTGTCCCCTGATACACCTCTCTTCTACGTAAAGCAAGCTTCTGATGCTGAAATTAAAAAGCTGATAGTTTAAACCAAGCCTGTCTTCCCCTGCAATCTAACTGTCACTCTGCTGTCAGGATTTCAATTCAAGTCTAGTAGCATGTCAAAACTAAATCCCATTGTGCAAAATCGTTTTTCACAGTAATGAATTTAACTTTATTAGAAGAGTTGACAGGAATTTGAGAAGTTCTCACTGAAACTTATCGAATATTGAAAAGCCTGGATACAGTAGACATGGAGAGGATGGTTCCAATAGTGGGAGGCTCTAAGGCCAGAGGGCACAGCTTCAGAACAGAAGGACATCCTTTAGAACACAGATCAGGAGGAATTTCTTTAGCCAGATAGTGATGAATGTGTGGAATTCATTGCCACAGACAGCTGTGGAAGCCAAGACATTTGGTATATTTAAAGTGGAAGTTGACAGGTTCTTGACTAGTAAGAGTATTAAAAGGAAAAGGCTTGAGAATGGGGTTGAGAGGGACAATAATCAGCTATGATTGCATAGTGGAGCAGAGTGAATGGCCAAATGGCCCATTTCTGCTCCTATAGCTTATGGTCTTATGGCTTCATTTCAAAATACTGATTTAAACTGTACCTGGAAAGAAAAAGCAACTCCAAATTGAAGAACAAAGTCATGATCGCTTCCGGCCCTCGTCACCCATAATAGTGGTGTGGTAACAAGTCAGCATTTTGCTTCTTTAAATAAAAAACAGTTCTTCCAACACTTAACCTGACCAATTAATGCTGTTACTGAGATAAATACAAAGAATACTTTCCTCGACTGTTTTGCCGTGGTTTCACTCAATCAAGTTCTTATTATATGGTTATTCTATTTCATACAGCCATCCTCTGAACAATCTATACAGAATACAGCAAATCCATCTTTAACTATTCTTTAACTTAAATATCCAAAAGAAATAACTTCAATAGAAGCCATGGTTGAGAGCAGAGGTCAGGCATTGCTGAGAGGTTGGAATGCTGCCTTCAGATCGGCGATAATATGGCTTTCAGGTCAGCAAAAGCTGCGCTTTCCTGCACCATCAGGATGGCAAAACGTGATGATGCACAGTAAATATACAGCGATTGTTGGGACACCAGGGACATGAGGTGCAAGTGGCAGGGCATTCCGACCATGACGAATGTCAAGTACATCCTGCATGTCAATGAGAGTGATGGGTTGAATTACTATTATGCATGGTTTAATACACAGAATCAGAATCAGGTTTATCATCACCGGCATGTGGCGTGAAATTTGTTAACATAGCTGCAGCAGTTCAATGCAATACATAATCTAGCAGAGAAAAAAATAATAAGGAGAAATAATAACAGAAATACTGTATATTTAAAAAAAAGTGAGGTAGTGTCCAAAGCTTCAATGTCCATTTAGGAATTGGATGGCAGCGGGGAAGAAGCTGTTCCTGAATCACTGAGTGTGCGCCTTCAGGCTTCTGTACCTCCTGCCTGATGGTAAGTGAGAAAAGGACATGCCTAGGGTGCTGGTAGTCCTTAATAATGGACACTGCATTTCTGAGACACCGCTCCCTGAAGATGTCCTGGGTACTTTGTAGGCTAGTGCCCAAGATGGAGCTGACTAGATTTACAACCTTCTGCAGTTTCTTTTGGTCCTGTGCAGTAGCCCCTCCATAACAGACAGTGATGCAGCCTGTTAGAATGCTCTCCACGGTACAACTGCAGAAGTTTTTGAGTGTATTTGTTGTCATGCCAAATCTCTTCAAACTCCTAATGAAGTATAGCCGCTGCTTTGTCTTCTTTATAACTACATCAATATTTTGGGACCAGGTGATCTTGACATCCAGGAACTTGAAGCTGCTCACTCTCTCCACTTCTGATCCCTCTGTGAGGATTTCCAGTTTGCTTCCACTGACGTTACCATGGGCTCTGCACTCCACCTTGTCCCGTCCCACCTGGAAAATGGAGCCTCACACACCAGAATACAGTTTATCAACATCAGCTTGGTATTTAACACGATCATCCTTCAGAGGCCAGTGGGTAAACTGTCTTCGTCGGCTTTCAACACCTTTCTCTGTAACTGGCACCACATCTCCAGCTCTATCATGCTGAGCATGCTCACCCCACTTTGCTTTTCATGCTGTCGAAGCACGACTGCACTGCTAGATCCAGTTTCAACCGAATCATCAAGTTCGCTAATGACACAACAGTGACTGGCCTCATCAACTATGATAATAAGACAGTGTACAGAGAGGATGTAGAGCAGCTGGTAGAATGGTATGAGCACAGCAACATGAATCTCAATGTGGACAAGACGAATGAAATGATTGAGGACTTTTGGAAGGTGCAGGCTGATCACTCCTCACATAAACAGCTCGTCCGTGGAAAGAGTTAGGAACACCAAATTTCAGTGTTTCATTCGGAGATATATATGTATATAGCTGAAAGACTAAACTTGAACTTGATAAAGTACTCCCCAAATAATTTTTATCGCAATGCTGTAGTTTTGAACTGTTGTAATAACAACAGCCAACTTGTGCATACTATGTTCTGAAAAAAAGGTGTGATGAAAACAAATGATACAGTCTATCCTTGCGTGGATGACTCACAAGAAAAGGCCACTAATGAATCACAACTACCTTTTTTCTTAGATTAAGATATATAATTGCGTTTAACACCAGGAAACAATTTACTCCCAGTTTTTCCCAAAGATCAAGCAGGCAAAAGATAATATGCCTGTGAACATGAAGTCAAAAGAGTACCTTACGCCGTGTCTCAAGGAAACACTTTAAACTAAAGAGCTACTCCTCACTAGTTTTACTTTTTGCTTTAAGACCCAGCAACAAAGTTTTCTTTAAGATTTATAATGCTTCAGCAACACCTGCCATTTACACAGCTCTCCAAATGTGACAAAAGTGCCTCAAGGTCCTTCACCAGACTTTATGAAGAAACAACATCAACTTGGAGACAGACGACAAACTAATCGGCTAAAGTAGTTTTATGGAGAAAGGGATGGAGAGAAATGGACAGGTTTAGTGATGCAATTCCAGAGTTTAAGGTTTAAGCGAATAAGTTTGGAGTGTTATAGGTCTTAAGAAAGTTAAGATGGTTAAAAACATGGAAGACCATAAAGAATTTTGAAATCAAGGGTGAAGATTTAATGTACAGATAATACATTTATAGATGAGAATGATGTGGCAAGGGTTTTCTTTCTTTCGGCAGTTTGAAATAAATGCAGTTCTGAATGACATTGACAATTTCACAACCATCGCCTCAGGTTTCTGAGCACAATAAAATAAAAGCATGAAGAGGCTTCTACTGCGGCATTCAGTACGATTATGGGTGATCTATGCTGGCCTCAACTCCTCTTCTGTGCCAATTCCCCATAACATAATTCTTCGGACCTTTCAAATATTTACCAGTAGCTATCTTAATTATATTCAATGATCTGGCCGCCACCTCTCCTCAAGGGCACTAAATTTCAAAGATCCAATATTCACCAAGAGTAGAAATTTATTTGTGCCTCAGTTTTAAAGAACCAGGCTCTTATTTTGCAGCAATGTCCCTTTGATCATTGTGAAAACATCTCAAAACAATTCCTATATGTCTCTTTAGTATCATGTTTGAATAAGGTCATCACTCATTCTTCTAAAATACAAGAAATACAGACCCCAACGGTCTAATCTCTTGTCATACAGCAACCCTCTAATCCCAGGAATAAGCCTAGTGAATCTCCCTTGGACTGGCTCTCATGTTATTATATCCTTCTTTGAGGAAAGAGAACAAAAATTGTATTTCAGGTATAGCCTTGCCAAAAAAATTAACTGGTCATTTCTTTTCCTACTGTGGTTTGTGTGTCATTTCCCTGGGCAAACTGGCTATCGCATTTCTTCTCAGAAGAAAGAATTACAAATTAAAGTGAGAATTTATTCACCAACTTTTGTTTAAAATGGCGCTGCTGAAGTCGAGTGACTACTCACTGGTGGGTAACAAAACAAGGAATACAACAAAGTTATTAATAACACACACAAAATGCTGGTAGAACACAGCAGGCTAGGCAGCATCTATAGGGAGAAGTGATGTCAACGTCTCGGCCCGAAACGTCGACATCGCTTCTCCCTATAGATGCTGCCTAGCCTGCTGTATTCTACCAGCATCTTGTGTGTGTTGTTGTTTGAATTTCCAACATCTGCAGATTTCCTCGTGTTTGCACTTTAAGCTATTAATAACACTTTTTCTGCTAAAAATTATGGTGTATGATTACCGCAAACAATGAAGAGGCAAGCGAAGGTGAGGTTGAGTTGAAGGTTGAAGCATGCAGGTCTGAGGCGAAGTTGGGGAGAGGTCAAGGTATGTTTGAGTAGAAGTCGAGGCAAGGTCAAGGCACGGTTGAGGCGAAGCTGAGGTGAGCAGAGTGAAGGAGAGGTAGATTCAAAGCCTATCCACCTAAACCATGAGCAAGGTTTGATCAATCTGAGCACTGGGCCAATTTGGAAAGGTTAAGTACGGGCCAAAATATGGCGGCGGCGGTGGCGTCCAGGCCCAGAGCGTATCGACGTGACTGGGCCTGGGTCTTAGAGCGAGAAACAACTCAGCGTTTACAGGCTTTAAGAAGCATCGGTCCAGATGGGTTGAAAAGGTAGGAATCAGATGCGAGGGTCAGGCCACTTCTGCTAGCTGTTCCACGATGTTTACTCCACTGAGGCTGAGGCAGTGGCCTATTCTGGCTGCTCCTGGCTTCATGTCTCAGGACTCACTTTCGTTCTTAATGCTCATTGCTTACTTCTATTGTTTGTGTGATTTGTTTTTTTCTCTCTCTTTGTGCACTGAGTGTTGGTCTTTTTTATGGGTTCTGTTGGGTTCCTTTGTTTGTGGCTGCCTCTAAAGAGATGAATCTCAAGAATGTATAATGCACACAAACTTTGGTAATTAAATATACTTTGAACTTTGAATATGAGATAACCTGCCTAACCTTATGTTTTCCAAAAATAAAATGTACTTATAACCAGTACTACAAAGACTAAAATTTAACATTACTCACTATAGTAATTACCATATTTTTAGGACATTAGTTGCTGTCATCTGACCTCAACAATTGTAAAATGTTATTAACTCATTTCAGTATATCAAGAATCTTCTTATTGTCATTCTTTAAACAAGAAACTGTCACAGCAGTGAAAAGGGTACAAGTCGCATTTCTGGATTTTGTGTTCAAACTTTTGTGACTGAAAATGCAACAGCACAGGAATTTCAAATACTAATGAGAAGTATATGATTGTGATCATTTGATATTCTCTGATCATCAAACAGTATCTCCTCCTCACTGACAAACAACACTGGTACACCTCAGGTCTCCCCCACTACTCTACTCCTTCTATACTCATGACTGTATGTATAGGTACAGCTCATGATTTTACTGATGATACAACCATTGTTGGTAGAATCTTAGATGGAGATGAGAGGACATACAGGAGTGAGATATACCAGCTAGTTGAGTGGTGTCACAGCACCAACCTTGCACTCAATGTCAGTAAGATGAAGGAGTTGATTGTGGGCTTCAGGAAAGGTAAGCTCAATGGATATATTTCATTAGGAATTTGAAGAGACCTGGTTTGTCACCTAAAACACTCAAACTTCTTTTTCCATCTTTTTATTATCATTATTAATAACAACAAAATAAAATTGATACATAGATAATGGGATTACAAACGTACATATTTCAACTAACTATAAAAGATTACAAGAACAATTACAGTATAAATGAGTATTCTCACATCGTAAATGATACAATATACAAATAGACAAGGCAAACCTAGGTGTATCATAATATAAAATTAAAAAAAAGAAAAAGAAAAAAAGAAAAAAATCATTATGCAAAAAACTAATCTAAAAATCTAATAACTATTAGAAGAGAGAAAAAAACAAAAAAGAGAGAAAAAGAAAAAATAAAAAAGAGAAAAAAAAGGGCTGTTTATAATATCTCACAAAAATACAAAATCATCAGTGTCGTCAACTCCGATCCTCTTGACATATATGCAATCAAAACTGGAAAATCAAATAGGCCTGGAACAGGGTCCTATTACATCATATGAAAATATTGAATAAATGGTCTCCATATCTTTTCAAATTTAGTAGAAGTGTCAAATACACCACTTCTAATTTTTTCTAAATTTAAACATAACATAGTTTGAGAAAACCAATGAAATACAGTAGGAGGATTAATTTCCTTCCAATTCAACAAAATAGATCTTCTAGCCATTAATGTAAGAAATGCAATCATTCGACAAGCGGAAGAAGATAAATGAAGTGAGTCCATCATTGGTAAACCAAAAATTGTGGTAATAGGATGGGGTTGTAAATCAATATTCAATACCGCAGAGATAATATCAAAGATATCTTTCCAATATTTTTTCAATAGCGGACACGACCAGAACATATGAGTTAAAGACGCTATTTCAGATTGACATCTATCACAAATAGGATTTATATAGGAATAAAAATGAGCCAATTTATCCTTGGACATATGAGCCCTGTGTACAACCTTAAACTGTATTAATGAATGTTTAGCACATATAGATGATGTATTAACTAATTGAAGAATTTTATCCCAATTCTCAATAGGAATAATAATATTGAGCTCTCTTTCCCAATCATTTTTTGTCTTATAAAGGGGCTCTGAACGTATCTTCATAATTATATTATAAAGTTTTGATATAAGCCCTTTCTGAAAGGGGTTTAATTCAAACAAATTCTCCAAAATGCCTGAAGACACAAAGTTTGGAAAAGTAGGAAGTACAGTATTTAAAAAATTCCTAATCTGTAAATATCTAAAAAAATGAAATCTAGGCAAATTATATTTATTAGATAACTGCTCAAAAGACATAAAACAATTATCCAAAAATAAATCAGAAAATCGTAGTAATCCTTTAGTCTTCCAAGCCAAATAAGCTTGATCTATAATTGAAGGGTGGAAAAAACAATTGGATACAATAGGAATATTTAAAACAAACTGAGTCAACCCAAAAAATTTCCGAAATTGAAACCATATACGTAAAGTATGTTTAACTATCGGGTTGTCAATTCCTTTCGGCAATTTAGAAAGAGCAAAAGGGAGAGAAGTCCCCAAAATAGAACCCAGTGCAAAACCTGGTACCGATTTAATTTCCAGGCTCACCCAATGAGGGCTAAAAGATCCATCCCAATCTTTCAACCAACATATCAAATATCTGATATTAACTGCCCAATAATAAAATCTAAAATTAGGCAATGCTAATCCACCTTCCTTCTTTGCCTTCTGTAAGTATATTTTACCTAACCTAGGTTTTTTATTCTGCCAAATATATGAGGAAATTTTTGAATCAACATTAGTAAAAAAAGATTTCAGAATAAAAATTGGTACCGCTTGAAAAATATATAAGAACTTAGGTAAAATAACCATCTTAATAGTGTTAATTCGACCTATCAGAGATAAAGATAATGGTGACCACTTAGTAAACAAGCATTAAATCTGATCAATTAAGGGTACAAAATTAACCTTAAATAAGTCTTTGTGGTTTTTTGTGATCTTAATCCCTAAGTAAATAAAAGAATCATTAACTAATTTAAAAGGCAAGTTTCCATAAATTGGGACTCAAACTTCTATAGACGTACAGTGGAGAACATTTTTTATGGAATTGGAGGGGGGGGGGGGGGGTGGTGCTACTGCACAGGACCGAAGGAAGCTTCAGAAAATTGTAATATTAGTCAGCTCCATCTCGGTACTAGCCTCCGTAGCTGTCCTGCAGAAAGGCACCATCCACTATGAAGGACCCCCATCACCCAGGACATGCCCTGTTCACATTTTATCATCAGGAAGGAGATACAGAGGCCTGAACGCATACACTCAGCAATTCAGGAACAGCTTCTTACCCTCTGCCATATGATTCTTAAGTGGACAGTGAACCCTTCAACACTACCTCTTAGAAACAAAGAAACAGAGAAAACCTACAGCACAATACAGGCCCTTCAGCCCACAAAGCTGTGCCAAACATGTCCCTACCTTAGAACTACCTAGGCTTTACCCATAGCCCTCTATTTTTCTAAGCTCCATGTAGCCATCCAGGAGTCTCTTAAAGATCCTATCGTTTCTGCCTCCACCACCGCCACCGGCAGCCAATTCCACACACTCACCACTGCGCAGAAAACTTACCCAGACATCTCTTCTGTACCTACTTCCAGGCACCTTAAAATTGTGCCCCCTTGTGTTAGCCATCTCAGCCCTGGGGAAAAGCCTCTGACTATCCACACGATCAATGCCTCTCATCATCTTGTACACCTCTGTCAGGTCACCTCTCATCCTCTATTGCTCCAAGGAGAAAAAGCCAAGTTCACTCAACCTATTCTCATAAGGCATGCTCCCCAATTGAGGCAAGATCCTTGTAAATCTCCTCTGCACCCTTTCTATGGTTTCCACGTCCTTACTGTAGTGCTGTAACATTACCTCTTGGCTCTTAAACTCAATCCCAGGATTGATGAAAGCCAATGCACCGTATGCCTTCTTAACGATAGAGTTAACCTGCATAGCAGCTTTGAGTGTCCTATGGACTCGGACCCCAAGATCCCTCTGATCCTCCACACTGCCAAGAGTCTTACCATTAATGCTATATTCTGCCATCATATTTGACTTACCAAAATTAACCACCTCACACTTATCTGGATTGAACTCTATCTGCCACTTCTCAGCCCAGTTTTGTATTCTATCAATGTCCCACTGTAAGCTCTGACAGCCCTCCACACTATCCACAACACCCCTAACATTTGTGTCATCAGCAAATTTACTAACCCATTCAGGTCATTTATAAACATCACAAAGAGAAAGGGTCCTAGAACAGATCCCTGAGGCACTCCACTGGTGACCGACCTCCATGCAGAATATGACCCATCGAGAACTACTCTTTGCCTTCTCTGGGCGAGCCAGTTCTGGATCCACAAAGCAAGGTCCCCTTGGATCCCATGCTTCCTTACTTTCTCAACAGGCCTTGCATGGGGTACCTTATCAAATGGCTGGCTGAAATCCATATACACTACATCTACTGATCTACCTTCATCAATGTGTTTAATCACATCCTCAAAAAATTCAATCAGGCTTGTAAGGCACGACCTGCCTTTGACAAAGCCATCCTAACTATTCCTAATCATATTACGCCTCTCCAAATGTTCATAAATCCTGCCTCTCAGGATCTTTTCCATCAACTTACCAACCACTGAGGTAAGACTCACTGGTCTATAATTTCCTGGGCTATCTCTACTCCCTTTCTTGAATAAGGGAACAACATCTGCAACCCTCCAATCCTCCGGAACCTCTCTTGTCCCCATTGCTGATGCAAAGATCATTGACAGAGGCTCAGCAATCTCCTCTCTCACCTCGCACAGTAGCCTGGGGTACATCTCATCCAGTCCCAGTGACTTATCCAACTTGATGCTTTCCAAAAGCTCCAGCACATCCTCTTTCTTAATGTCTACATGCTCAAACTTTTCAGTCCTCTGTAAGTCATCCCTACAATCACCAAGATCCTTTTCTTTTTAAACTCTTCCCGCTATTCCCACCGGCCAACCTCCACATGCTTGTGCAGTTTTGCCCTGTTCAAACCACTGAAGAAATAACCGTCACCTTTTAAACTCCGCCTGCTTTTAAACTCTTCCCGCTGTTCTCACTGGACGACCTCCATACATCTGCATAGGCATGCCCCGTTCACTTTTTTATATATATTATTTGTTTGGCACTATTTTAATCTGTTACGGATTCAGCAACAATAAATATATAAGTGAGGCAGGGTTTTTTTATAACAAATAAAACATTTATTAAACACTGAAAAACAAACCCCCAAAAGTAAACAAACGACTAACGCAACCGGAAATCAGCTGCTGTGCGGCAGCTTAAACAGTTCTTAAAGGAATAAAGCAAAAACAGTTCTTAAAGCGATGTTGCAAAAACAGTTCTTCAAAGTAGTACTGCAAAAGTTCAAAATGCTTACAGTCCATTAAAGGAGAGACATTTTAGACAATTTAAATTCTCTTTCACGTTGTGTTGCTGCGGTTCCCAGTCGAACTATACTTTTCCCGGAGAATTTACGAAGATGAAAATGAAATGGCTTAAAGGCACTGACCTTTCCTTTACAAAACTGTACCCAACCCTTTCTGCTATTATTTGCAGGGGTTAACACAGGCACAGCCAACAAATTCCTTCCGAATGAGGATCAAACAAGGTCGAACCTGTTTCACCGTTGAAATCGACTTTCCTCGATCTTTTTGCTCCCGAACTCCGATCTTCACTCTCCACTAATTTTTAACTAACAGTATTATAAAGAAACTGCCAGCAATGACCTTTTAAACTTTAGGCATTAAATAAAACTCCACCTTTCAACCAAACTGCGTCATAATATTGGACCACGCAGTGGCATGGAGTCAAAATGGCAAATCCAGCCACGAACTGCCCCTCCTCACAGGGAGGGGTCCTCCTTTTATACCCTGTAAAAAAAAAACTGTCACATGACCTCTACTGGCGGGAAAATGACGTCACTCCACCATTGCAAGACAACTACCTTAGGTCCAGCATATCTTCAACACCACTGTCATGTGACAAGTACAAGATACCTACGGGTACGTAACAAATCTATTTAATATACATATATACTTACTGTCATTAATTTAATTATCTTTTCTTTCTATATTATCATGTATTGCATTGTGCTACTGCTAAAAAAAAATTTCACGACACACATAGGTGATAATAAACCTGATTCTGATTCAGTACTCTAGAAATCTCTGCAAGCATTTTTCCACCCATCCCTGGAAAAATATTCTATATTTGAAAATCAGCATTATTTGGACTTATTTCAGAGAAACGTTGTGCTTATTTTTGAGTCCATTAGTGCCAGTAACAAAATTTGACTCTTAACTTTTTGCAGGAATTTCCATTTGCCCTACCTCTATCTTCCAGTATAAAACTTATGAAACATCAGTAACAAAAGAGCAACATCCATTGGAATTCACTGGTTTATAAAAAACAATTCTTATTTATTCACAGATTAAACAAGTTTTAGTGACCCCACTTGCTCTGAAACCAGATGGACAATATTCACATTGCATTTCAAAATGGAAAAACTGCAAATGTTTGAAGTAAACAGAAAAATTGATGAACGTTCTCAGAGGTCAATGCTGATGGGGCAGAGTGAACTTTCCAGGATGCAACAATTATTCAGCTTTTCTCTGTACAGGTGTTATCTCAATATTTCCAGCATACTCTGTATTCAAATTGCGTCATGTGCTTTGCTTTCACTGGGAACTGTGCTCTCCTACAACTCTGAATGCAGACTTACACAGTGCCTTGAATGTTTCATCTGTGGATGTCAAGGTCACAGCCACTCGCAGCTTGTTAGTTCTAAGGTGTTGGCACTGCTAATTTCTATCACAATTTTGGAACAGTTAATATATGTGAAGAATAGCTCTACAGGTGTACTACTGGGACAACACATTTGCATTCAACCTGGCCAACAGTAACTTTTAAAACAATGCCACAATTTCATTGATGTAACTAACTTTTGATCTGATTTGAAAATGCACAAATATGGATGGCTAAACATCCAAGAGATAAGATTATATTTCTATGGAAATAGTTAAAAGTTGTAACAACAAAATAATCATGAAGCAACCAGACTAGTTCCTGGCATCCACTGCTGTGTATGGAATTGGATAAGGGCAACAAATTAACTATGGAATAGCTCATTATTTTTGACAATATTTAGTTGGACAAATGTGTAAATGTAGTCAGCACAACCACCAAGAAAGAAAATAATTCTCATTTCCTTTAATACACTGTTTCTGTGTAAGCATGTTGAAATTATAAACAATACACCTTTATACATTTCCAATGTTATCCATTGTTTGTTTGGAAGTTTACAATAGAGTAATGCAGTGAGTTTTAATTCAAAGTATTTTGTGGATTTGGAGCACTACTGATGAAGACAGCATTTGTCACCATCCCTAAACGCTATTAGGATAGAGGTACTGAACTTACCCTTGTTCTCCTACTGTACTGTAGGATGAGGAAATCCAGAGATTTGTCATAAATTACCGGTATACCAATAAGACAAGGGTGATACACTTTCAAGTAAAGGTAGTATTCAAGCTGGAAGATTCCCTTCACATGTAGCTTTTCTTTCACTTGTCCAAATTGTATTGAATTGAGCCACTACCTTTGATAGATCTGTCATTAACCACACAGGACAGTGATGGTGTAGTGTTGGTAATTCACTGAATATGATTCTGTGAGCATGACTATCTGGCCGCTGTTTAAGAACATGTTGGACAGATATGGCAAGTTGAACTGGACTAGGAATGCACTTTTGGTGTTCGCCACATGGGCTCTATAGCTTTGCAGCAGTTCAACACAACTGAGAAACTTGTTAGACCATCTCAGAGAGTAGTTGAAAGTCAACTGAGTGGTAGGTCCAGAGTTACAGGTGGCAGAATTTCTCACCGAACATACAGTGTGTTTGGAAACCAGATGAGTTTCATGATCCCATTACTGATATTTGGCTTTTAATTCTGGATTTGTTTTTTACACTGAACTTAATCCACCAGTTGTCCTGATGGAATGTGAAATCGTATCTCTGGATCATAAAATATTTGTCTAGTTACAATCACTAAGATTGCTAAACCTGCAGTACCTTTTTCAATGAAAGTATCAGTGAAGCACACTGGTTGATTCAATGATATCTTTGGAAGGTTGCTAGGTACAAGATAATCATCATTCACAACAAAAAAGGAAATTTTTCTGAAAAGAAAGAAGTTTAAAGATGTATCTGAATGATGAAGCCCTAAGTAGGTCAGAGTCAACCAAGGCTAATGGACAGCAAACTTGCCCATGCAGCAGGCTTCCCCCTCTCCACACGGCAGATAAATCCAAAGGAACAGCAGAGACCAATGTAGTTTGACAACAGCGGCATAGCAGGAATTGCCTGTCAGCGTTAAACTCAATGTAGGACTGCCTCTGGGCCTCCATCTCCAGATTTTTCTTCAGGTTTTATACCCGACGCCTTCCCCAAGTTTGGGTATAACCACAAGCCAGCACAGGTTTGAGATCAGATTTTTCCTTCTCCTAGCTGAGCTGCCAACTACAGCTGATGAACCCCATCTGCCTGAAGCACCTGGTATTAAGGTGCCAGTACCCTAACTTTGTCTCTTCTGTCAGTAGAAATTGACTTAATTAGCTAAGCCACAGATGAAGGCCAAGAGCTGGACTTGGTTATCAGAGACGATTTGACACACAAGCCATTGAGAGCATTTAATAGATAGTGGGAGCTTACCCACACTACCTCCTCTGGCTAAGCTAACCTTAGGAACCTTGTATCAAATCACAAACAAGAGAGAATCTGCAGTTGCTGTAAATCCAAGCAACAGAAACAAAATGCTGGAAGAACTCAGCAGGCCAGGGAGCATCTATGGAAAAATGTTCAGTCGACGTTTCAGGACGAGACCTTTTGTCTGCTGAGTTCCTCCAGCACTTTGTCTGTGTTGCTTGAACCTTGTATCAATATAGAAATGGGAAAATAATATCCTTAATCTTTCCAGTCTGCATACTCACTCCATTATGCAATGATATCATCAAGAACTGACAGAAAACTACAATTAATTACAACAAAATATAAATACAGTTGTATTTGCTTTCCAGTACATAATACATAACAACAAACTGCAAATGCAATACATTCAAAACTAAAATGAATTTAACCAAAGTTAATTAAGTGAAAACAGGCAGTGATACGAATATTGAGTAAATCTCATCAATTGTATTGGACTGAAACTTCTCAGTACAGCACAACATTTGCACAAGAAAAATAAATTTGCTTTTTCTTGACAGTTTTGTTCACTCCCATAAAATGCTCAGGCAGGAGCTCAGTGATCAACATGATGCCAATGCCACAAAGATTGACAGGAGCAGATGGTCTGAGGTTATAACTACATGATGTGTTCAAGTCCCTGAGGCAAAACACAATTAAAACACTAGGTTAACACCGATGCCACTAAGGTGGCAAGAATATTCTTGAAAATTGTAATTTTAAAAAACCCTAATGAATGTCAACAAAAGATTCCCTCTAATTTTTATTTTGTGGAGATGTCATGTTTTAACAATTTAGCAGTTACACTGAGCTTTCAAGATATAAGTGGCACAAACTAGATTAACCAGGCCGGCAATATAATTATTTTCCATGACAAGACACATAAGTAATGACCATATCATTACCTTGCACAAGTCTTCACACTATTAGAACAAGACTGATAAATTGTGTGAAAACAGAATACAGGGTTCTCTTTTGTACAAACGTACTTTATGACAGGGCATCACCTGAGTAGAACAAAGAACAGAAAGCCAGAAAGATTCTGTTCCACCAAATCACAGAACTCTGAGAGTGTTGCTATTGAAGGTAGTGTCTCAAATTTCCTTGGTGGAGAAGAGTCCTGCTGATTCTAATGTTTAAAGGATCAAAAATAGAATGTGGTTATTACAGTATTATTTCAAGTGTAATTATAAATGCATTCTAAACCTTTACGTTTGAGTTAAATGAATATTCATGATGTGTGGTGGGATTAGTTAGCTATTAGACCGAAGAAGAAAATGGTGGCTTATCCACAAAGTCCAGCAGGAACACTGTATTGGCAACAGCCTGAAAATGTTTATCCTTCGCATCCTTTAAATCACAGTAAATGTACTAAGCCATAGACCTGAATTGTGAATCAAAACCTTTTCCAATGTGAATAAATCCCACATCATTCTGATTTAGAAATACAATGCTCTTCCTTCATCGTCACCAATTGTGCATTGTTGAACTCCCGTCCGACAGCATCATCTTCACCATAAGGATTTTAGTGGGTCAAACTGAATGTTACTGTCCCTTACACCCATAAACATTGTAATTACGAGAAGTGAATACCAATTCCGTATTGGTGCTACAATACCCAAACAAAAGTGCCAGCTTCAGGTTTAGGCACTCCTACTCTCTGGAAAAAGGACAGCTGGTGCTGTCCCTTTAAAGACTCAGGTCTGCCCTGCTAACTGGAGGCTATGTTTTGTGCCAGGAATTTAATATGTAAAGAGAACATGAACTGAGGTTCGGTGCTCAATTGTCAACTTTACTTTGGATTCTTATTTAGTGCCTAATTTAGAACCTTATCCTCATTTCAGTCTAGTATCATGTCTCAATTCTAGTCTTGGATACTTCAGCACTTGGGTCCTAACCATTCTCCCCTAGGTCTCTCATCACAACTGGCCCATCAAAATATTTCATCCTTGCACAAATCTACAAGATTGGTGTCCTGAATGTTTACAAATTCATTCATTTGCCAAGAAAGAATATTGCATCATTCACTACTTCACTCAGCTGAGAAAGAAAGTTGAAATGAATTTCAAAATTCCATTATCTGAAAAAATGGAACGCATATAAACAATAATTCAAGCATGATACCGAGTGCCTTTTTCTTTAATTTATCAGCACAGCTATTTAGGCTTTGTGGTGAGAAAGAATTGCTCATGAAAGACTTGTCAGTCCATGTCAAAGAGCAGGAATGTACAGGCCAGATCTGGAGTTACAAATGTACATGAAAGCTCACGAGATATTGCCACAAATCCCAAGAAAAGGAAAGGTAGCTTATAATCCTCTGTGACAAATAATATATGGTATAGGTTTACCATTTGAATTAAACAAATTCCTTAAGAAATAATATAATGTCATTACTCTTATTTTTTGGCATCATATCCACATTCATGGTTGTACATAACAAATGAATATCAAAGGTCCATAAGAAATTTTAAATGAAATGTTCATGATTAAGACTTGGTACTTAAGAGCAATCGTACATGATTTATTTAATTGTCTGTAAATATGTCAAAATCATTAATTAACTTTAAGAAGTGAATGTTAATGCACAGAAATTTATTAAAGTTATGTCTAACAAACATCTTCAATTAAAGATAATGAAAATTTTCCAATTATCCAATTAAAACTATGGTGAACTTGTTAACTTTAAGAGCAAAATAATGGAATATTTTGAGGGAATTACAGAAACAGAGAAAAAAGAGTGTGTGTAGGACAATTGGACTTTCAGGCCTTCTCCATCATAAAACAGAACCATGCTTGACAATCCACGTCAGTACTTCTTTTTACCTTCTCCTCGTGTGTCTAGATCTCTTTGGCACTAACAAAAAAAAATCTAGCTCCCTTTTGTGCATATTTTTGGCACAGCTTTGTGAGCCAAAGGGCCTGTATTATGCTGTAGATTTTCTATGCTTCTATATTTAATGGCATTGCCTCCACTACCTTCTGAATTCCATCGGTTCACCACTCACTGGGTTATTAAGTTTCCTTCATTCTCATTTCTAAATGGCATACCCACATCTTCAAACTGCATTTGTTTCCACTGCATTCTTCACTTGATAATTTTGTAAAAATTTGACTGTAAGAACGTCTATGCTCTGTGCAAGTTTACTCTAAAACTCCTTTTTCATCCTGAATCAATCGTTTTGTCCAATGTTGAATTCTAACCTGCTTCTATTTTTCAGGCCAATTTTTATTTCTGGCAACTTTATACGACTGCTCTTTGGATCCATCCCTAACTTTGTTTATTAGCCAAATATGGCTGAACCTCTCATACAGGACCATAAGACATAGGAGCAGAAATCGGATATTCAGCCCATCAAGTCTTGATAGCCTCTTGTGGAACTTCAAGACTGTTTCCCAATAAAACATTAGCTTGATCGCTACTACTTGTTAAGCATCTGAGGTAGTTTTTAAATAGTAATTGAAATGTGGAGAAAGACCCTAATGCTGTGGGACAACTAAGCAACAGTGACAATATTACTGGGTTAACCACCATTACTATATGCATGTCCATATTTCAAATGGGAAAGGAACAGAATCAAGTCAAGCTAACTGAAAAAAAACACATTGTATGAACAGTAGTCACGCAAGCCGCTCAAAAGAAAAGACAACTATCATAGGATTCTACATTTACAGTGCCAATAAAAGGTATTCACCCCCCCAACTGGAAGTTTTCGTGTTTTATTGTTTTACAACATTGTATCACAGTGGATTTAATATGGCTTTTTTGCCAATGATCAACAGCAAAAGACTCTTCTGTGTCAAAGTGAAAACAGATCTCTATAAAAAGTGATCTAAATTAATTACAAATATAAAACACAAAATAATTGACAGCATAAGTATTCACCCTCTTCAAATCAGTATTTAGTAGATGCATATTTGGCAGCAATTACAGCTTTGAGTCTGTGCACAGAGGTCTCTATCAACTTTGCACATCTGGAGACTGTAATTTTTCCCCATTCTTCTTTACAGAACTGCTCAAGCTCTGTCAGATTGCATGGAGATTGTGAGTGGACAGCCCTTTTCATGTCCAGCAATGAATTTCCAATTGAATGGAGGTCTGGACACTGATCTGACCACTCCAGGATATTACCTTTGTTATTTTTAAGCCATTCCTGTGTAGCTTTGGCTTTATGCTTAGAGTCATTGTCTTGCTAGAAAACACAACTTCTCCCAAATCACAGTTCTCTTGCAGACTGCATCAGGTTTTCTTCCAGGATTTCCCTGTATTTTGCTGCATTCTTTTTACATTCCACCTTCATAAACGTTCCAGGGCCTGCTGCAGTGAAGCATCCCCAGAGCATGATGCAGCCAGCATCATACTTCATGGTAGGGATGGTATGATTTTTGATGATGTCTGGTGTTTGGCTTACACCAAACATAGTGTTTAACCTGATGGACAAAGAGCTCAATTTTGGTTTAATCAGACCATAAACCTTCTTCCAGCTGATTTCAGTCTCCCACATGCCTTCTGGTAAACTCTAGCCGAGATACCATCAGAGTTTATTTCAACAGTGGCTTTCTCTTTGCCACTCTCCCATAAAGTTACAACTGGTGAAATACCAAGCAACAGTTGTTACGCACAGTCACCTCCATCTCAGCCACTGAAGCTTGTAATTCCTCTAGAGTTGTCATAGATCTCTTGGTGTCCTCCCTCACTAGTCCCCCTCTTGCACGGTCACTCAGTTTTTGAGGACAGCCAGCTCTAGACAGAATTACAGCTGTGCCATATTCATTCCATTTCTCAATGATTGACTTATGTATGCCAAGGGATATTCAGTGATTTGGAAATTTTCTCATATCCATCTTCTGACCTGTGCTTTTCAATAACCTTTTTGTGGAGTTGCCTGGAGTGTTCTTTTGACTTCATGGTGTAGTTTTTGCCAGGATACTGACTCACCAGCTGTTGGTCCTTCCAGATACAGGTGTACTTTTACTACAATCAACTGAAACACCTTGACTGCACACGGTGATCTGCATTTAACTAATTATGTGACTTCTACAACCAAATGGCTGCACAAGTGATGAATTGGCATGTCACATTAAAGGGGTGAATACTTGTGGAATCAATTATTTTGTGTTTTATATTTGTAATTAATTTAATTTTGTAATGATCTGTTTTCACTTTGGCACAAAAGTGCTTTTTCTGTTGATCAGCATCAAAAAAGCAAAATTAAATCCACTGTGATTCAATGTTGTAAAACAATAAAACATGAAAACATGGAAACTTCAAAGTGCTTACTTTTCGTAAGCACTGCATGCATATTTAAAAGCTCACTAGGCTCAAGAGAAGCCTATGCTTTACTCGGTGGAGGATTAAAAATCAATAGGTACAAAATAGCAGGCCAGTTAAGGGAATCACTATTATTTCGTGATCAGTTATAGATAAACTCCTAAAAATATTTTAGAAGTGTATTCTGAAGGTTAAGTCTCACCTCCATGTTTAAACATTAGAGCAAATTAGGAGGCTAGCAACTTGGTCCAAGTTAGTTAGTTCTGGTGCCTGGCTGATCGGCGTGGGTGATCATGTCTCTCCATCCATCACGGGCCCTGAACCTCCGAATTGTAGTTGTTGCCTCCCCTGTTTCTAACCATGATGTTAATCCATCTATCATTCTCATCCTCTGTCTGCCTCTGCTTTTTCCTTCCAGCTTTCCAGTTGTAGCTCAATGTTCTAATGTCTCTCTTCGCATGATGAGAGTCATGGTCCAAGGCTGTTCTAATTCACTAAAAGTGATTTTATTTACATAATTTATGTGTGATAGATATCCATTTGTTAGAGAATTTAGTACTGATCAAACACAAAGTAGGCAAAGATCCTGAAGGCAGTTACTGCTTTACTTCTTGAATTCACGGGGAGATGTTCCACATGTCTCCACCAAAGCAAGATTACAATTTCAATTTATACAGTAAATCTAATCAGACTAGGTCAACCGATCTCCAGACACAGTTTCTGTAATTTACACAACATTAGCACCTATACCAGCGGTTCCTCATTGATCAGAGTACCTAACCATCCATTAATCACGTTGCTTTTCAGGCAATTAGCATCTAAACAATCGTTTCCTCGTTGATGACATGATCTAATGTTAGCTAGTACAAAGAAGATGGACAAATTCTGCTTTTCTTAATCATGCTCTCCCCACAATTCTGCCAACCCCCAGTTGTCAAGCTTAATTTTTCCTCACACCAATAAAGGCATTTTCCCACTGAGGAATCACCCTGCTTTAATAGGAAGAAACTTTTGTAGTTCCTGGAGTTTTATATATTATTTCTATTTTTGCACTATTTTAACCATTTAATATGCATATACTCACTGCAATTGATTTTTTTTCTATTTTATCATGTATGGGATTGTACTGCTGCCACCAAGTTAATTTCAGAACATTTGCCGGTAGTATTAAACCTGATACATTTCCTCTATTCTTTAAATAGATTTTGTATTTCACATAATTAGTGACATTTAGCATAGTGATATTTACTCTGAAATCCCAATCTCATTGGTTGACAATATGCTATCAATAGGCGTACTCATTATTAAAACAAGAGGAATCACATTAAATGAAAAGATATCTCAAACAGAATTTAGGTCTGTGATAAGAAAGCCTAACTTATGGACACCTATACAAATGAAGAAGCTCCCATAACATAAATTTGCAATTCTAACATACATACACAGACTGTTAAGATGGAAACTGCTTTTATCTCAGGTTCTGAGACAACTGAATTCCCTGCCACCTCCTAGTTCTCATCACTTATGAAGCACTATAGATTATATAACATATACTGTTTGACTTGCGTCGTAAGTGTGCTAATGCTAAATGTCAATCTTCTTGAATATATTTAATTATTAGCTAATTTATTTGTTTTAACATTACTTATGTGTTGTGTGCGAGTTGTATGTACTGTGCTGTTGTGCACCTTGGTCCGGAGGAACATTGTTTTGTTTGGCAGTACACATGTATACAGCTGAGTGACAACAAACTTGAAATTCACAAACAAGTGAAAATCTACAGCTACTGGAAATCCAAACAACACGCACAAAATGCTGGAGGAACTCAGGAGGCCAAGCAGCATCTACAGAAAAATGTACAGTCGACATATCAGGCCGAGATTCTTCAGCAGGACTTGAGAAACAAAAATGAGGAGTGGAGTTAAAAGGTGAGGGGAGGAGAGAGAGAAACACAAGATGATAGGTGAAACAGAGAGGATGAGGGATGAAGGAAAGAGATGGAAAGTTGATTGATGAAATAAATACAGGGCTGGAGAAGGCGAAGTCCGACAGGAGAGGACAGAAGGCCATGGAAGAAAGAAAAGGGGGGAGGAGCACCAAAGGGAGGCGATGGGCAGGCAAGAAGAGAGAGCGAAAAGGGGACGGGGAATGGTGAAGGTGGGGAGCATTACTAGAAATTTGAGAAATCAGTGTTCATGCCATCAGGTTGGAAGCCTCCATCCCAGACGGAATATAAGATGTTGTTCCTCCAACCTGAGTGAGGCCTCATCATGGCAGTGGAGGAGGCCATGGACAGACATTGTAATGGGAATGGGAAGTGGAATTAAAATGGGTGGCCACTTCGTCTTCTGGCGGACGGAAGCCTCCCAATCTACATCAGGTCTCACCGAACTTCAACTTCATTTGTTCCCATGAATGGCGGGATTACTTTGCTCTCTACCTCCAGTTTTAAAAATTGTTATTTTTTCTTAATCTTGTGTGTTTTTGATGACACTCATTACTGATGAAGAATGATTACCAAATTCAGGGATTTTTCTCTATGGACAAAATTGACCAAAGGATATCTGTAAAACCTAAATCTGTTCATTACCCGGCGATGGCCTAATTTTATTTTAATCCTTGTCTCCATGGTAGCAAACAGTATTCTGGCTAATCTCTGTGGAAAAGTTAACAAGTAAATTTCCTGCTGATATCAGAATTCAGTTTATTCAGTTTCAACTCTGAAGGAGCAAGATATACATCATTATCAGACTTTTTGATCTTACATTTGCTTCTAAGATCTCTTGCAAGCAACAGCCAGTTGTTTTTGCCCCTTTTCCCCAAATTCTGCTTCACAGCATTTAATAATTGATTTCCTGTCTGTTTTTGACTGTTTTTTTTTTGGTTTTTGGCTCCTCTTTTTGTTACTGAACCTTTTTTTAATTCTTTGACCCATTGTAATATCCTTAAGACTTCCGTTTCACATTTCTGCAGTTCGCTTTATAGGTGCAAATGAACCTGTCGGATATTCCAATGAATCCATGCATTCATATTGTAACACTGATAATAATAATCAATAAAAGTGTAAGAGAACAAAATGAAAATATAAGCTTACAAGTTTGGTTCATCCGGTTTTGGTCTGCAATTTAATTTGAATCAAGGAGAATAGGTCTATTTCATTGACTTTACCTTGTAGCTCTCCACTCTTGCTATACAGCTCACGTCTCTGTTCACGCAGGTATGCACTCATACTGATGGCATGTGAAGATGATTCAAATCTGTAAATGGATAAACCTTGCTGAATAATACATATGTCACTTTTATTTCTCTACAATCTTCTGTTTCGAGATGCTTGCATTATGAAACTTGATTAAATTTATATAGAGTGGTGGATTATTCAATGTGAATATTCATAGATTGCAAAGCATTTTTGTATGATGCTCTGAAGGCATGGACAAAGCATGGTTTCCTTTCTTTCAAGAGCGCAGATGGTTACGAAAGAAGGAAGAGAGAAAATGTCAAGGGTTTGAGAGCAAATTGAGAGAAAGTTTGCAATTTATAAATAAGGTCAAATCAAGACAGTAATGTTTGAAGTAAATCGAAGTAGAAGATTAGGTTATTACTTAAATAGTGTGAATAGTGTAGCAAAGAATCAAAGGCAGCAAATGAAGGTTAGGCTTAAAGATAAAGATTTTTTAAAAGAGTAGCTTTATTTGCATCGAAACATACAGCGAAATGCACCATTTGTGTCAATGACACTAATGTAGCATGCCCACCACTTATGAACCCTAACGGATACGTCTTTGGAATGTGGAAGGAAACCGGAGCACCTAGAGGAAACCCACGCAGTGCCTCGTGCAGTGGTTAGCACAACACTTTACAGTCTAGGTGACCCGGGTTCAATTCTCTCCATGACTGTGTGGATTTGCTCTGGGCACTCTGGTTTCCTCCCACAGCCCAAAGCCATACTGGTTGGTAGGTTAATTGTCATTGTAAATTGTGCCATGATTAGTCTAGGATTAAATCAGGGCATTGCTGAGCGGGTAAGGGCCTATTCCGCACTGTATCTCAACAAATAAATAAACAAACAAACAAACAAATTCTTCACAGGCAGTAGCAAAGCATTTAGCTAACCATTATGCTTGATACCTTTCACTGAGCACTGAGTTTTGCTCCCCTTTGGACATTAAGTACTTGCCCAAGAAACCATGTAGGCAAAGTTCACACAATTGCCTATGTTGAAGGGGTTGTCTTAAGAGGAGAGGTTGTGCAGAATTGGCCATTACTTTCCAGAATTTGGAAGAATGAGAGGCACCTTGATTCAAACACAAAATTCTGTGGGCATTTGAAAGGGCAGATCCTATGAGGATATTTCCCCTGGTGATGGAGCTTGGAACTAAATGACACCAGTTAAATGCTGACTACTTATGGTATATGAGGAAGGCTTCCTTTGGGATTCTCCACTCTAGACACTGCAGATACTGCAGCATTAACTATATTTGAGGTTGAATACAATGAAGAATCAAAGGTTATGAGGATCATGAAAGAAAATGAAGCTGAGACCGTCAATCATGTTCAACCTGACAACTCCAAGACACAGGATTATGATAGAATATTCTCTACTCTCTGGCAACAACACTGCAATGACACTTAAACTCAATGCCATCCAGGATGGAGCAAGCTTAACTGGTATCCCATCCACCATCTGAAAGCTACATAACCTCCAACACTGGCTACAGCAGACACAGTGTGCATTACTGACACAATACACTGAAGTTATTGCGTGGAGTATTTTAAATGCACCTCCTATATATGTGACCACAAAAAGCAAAAAGGACAAGAGAAGCACACACATGGGAACATCCTAAACTGTTTACTTTATTACTTACACAAAAACAATCTCAAAAACAATCACTGCAATCAATAGACACAAGAGGTGCTGCAGATGCTAGAATTCTAGAGCAATGTACACAATGTGCTGGAGGAATTCAGCAGATCCATTGCAGTAGAGAAGGTCATGGGCTGATATGTCAGAATGTGAATGGGAAGTAGAAATGAAATGGGCGGCCACCGGGAAAACCCGTTTTGTGCGGCCTTCTTCGCTCCCATGATGAGTCCAATCTCAGGTTGGAGGAGTAACATCTTGTATTCCATCTGGGTAGCCTCCATGAACATTGATATCTCTAACTTCTGGTAATTGCCCTCCACCCCTTCTTCACCATTCCCCATTCTTGTTCCCTCTCACACTTTCTCTCCTTACCTGCCCCTCTCTGGTGCTCCTCCCCCTTCCCTTCTTCCATGGTCTTCTATCCTCTTCTGTCACATTCCCCCTTTATCTCTTTCACCAATCAACTTCTCAGCTCTTTATTTAACCTTCCCCCACCCACCCGGTTTCACCTATCACCTGCCACCTTGTATTTCTTCCTCCTCTCCCCCCACCTTATTCTGATTTCTTCCCCTTCCTTTCTGGTCCTGATGAGGAATCTTGGCCTAAAACTTCAACTGTTCATACCCATCCATAGATGTTGCTTGACTTGCGAGCACATGGTGTTAATTACATTTCAATCAATAGCCTGAAGCTTCTCTTTCGGACTTGAGCTTTTGAACCACCTGCATGACCTGGCATTTTAGAGTGTGAACTGAAGTCTCAAAGGTGTGGCATGGCAAGTAAAGGGTGAATGGAGGTGGTGGGGTCAGGGCCCAAGAGCAGGGAACTAACCGGTGTTTGGCTACTGGAGCAGACTTGGAGCCAATTCAAAGTAGCAGATCCTAGGCAGGGCAGAGTCCAGGCCTAGAACAAGCCCATGCATGACCAATTTAAGCGCCAAGTCAAATTGGGAAGGATGGGCATGGGCTGAATTAAGGCGGCGGGTCCCAAGCCCGAGAATGTAGTGAAACAAGAGTGAGGAATGAGCCCAAGTTTGGATAATTCAGCGCTGGGCCAGATTGAAAAGGTCAGGGCGTTGGGGTCAGAGGAAAGGGATTCAGCTCACAGTTCAGCTCATTACTCGTGAGGTTTACTTGTCTTTGTGTTGAACTAAGGCTGTGGCCTGCAATTAACAGGCCCCTGGATTAGCTGTGGACTTACTTTCGTGAACTTCACGGTTGTGGACTTACTTTCATGAACTTCAGTTCTGCATGTTGTTTGCTTACTTTTCCTGTTTGCACAATTTGTTTTCTGGACATTGTGTGTTTGATGGTCTTTTTTAATGGGTTCTTTTGGGTTTCTTGTTTTGATGTTGCCTTTAGGGGATGTATCTCAAGTTTATATAATGTATAAATAATGTTGATAATGAATGTACTTTGAACCAACCACAAATTCTCTTCAAGTTACACACCATAAACTTGGAAATAAATCACAGTTCTTTTATCATCCAAAGGTCCAAATCCTGAAACATCATCTTCAATAGAACTGTAGGCCTACATTCACTAAGTATTGTGGTGGTTCAAGAAATTCTAATGAGTTTAAAAAACTCTAATGATACATAAGGCATTGGCCATCAAACTTTACAACTCCTCCCTCGGAGTGTCAGACACCCTGAGCCAATAGGCTGGTCCTGGACTTATTTCCAATTGGCATAATTTACTTATTATTATTTAATTATTTATGGTTTTATATTGCTATGTTTCTACACTATTCTTGGCTGGTGCGACTGTAACAAAACCCAATTTCCCTTGGGATCAATAAAGTATGTCTGTCTGTCTGTCTGTAACTGCAGATTCAAGAACCGTTTTGTGGAATTAACTCTGTTAGGTCTGTAAGAATAAGTTTGGGTTTCCAGCAGCTTATCATTTTTATTTTTTGACCTTGGCCTCCTACAACTCCTACATCAGGTTCTTGAACAAAAGAGGGTAACTACACTCACCCCAACACTGAACTGATTGCACAACCTATGGACTCATCTTTAAGGACTCTACAACTCATGTCCTCGATATTTATTGCTTATTTATTTATTATTATTTTCTTTTTTGTATTTGCATAGTTTGTTGTCTTTTCAACATCTGAAGTCTATCCATATTTGTTGTATGCATTTTCACTGATTCTATTATGTTTCTTTGCATTTAGTATGAATGCCCACAAGAAAATTAATCTTACGGTTGAATATGGTGACATGTATGTACTTTGCTGATAAACTTCCTTTGAATTTTGAACTATTCCAGTTAGTCATTTTTCAATACATGGTATTTTACAAACTTTTGAGTAAACAATAAGTCTAGCAATTTAACTTTACTAAACACCATGTTTTCATATAAAAGTTCCTTATAATTAAATGTTCCTTTTACTATTCCTTTATCACTTCTACACTGCACAGTTCTCTGGTCTATCCTGCTTTACAGCTCATTATAGATGTATTTTCTTTTTCTAGTTTTCCCACATTTTTTCTGCTTTAATCTTGTTAAAAATTCTCTCTTTATGATACTGAGCGAGGCCATCACTTGTAGCATTTTTGTTTCTCTCTCCTCAGATGCTAAATATTTCCAACTTTTTAATGCTATTTCATTGTTTACAGTACTTTGTTGTTTTCACCTGCCTATCACTTCCCCTTAATGCTCCGCCTCCTTCCCTTTCTCCCATGGTGCACTCTCCTATCAAATTCTTTCTTCTCTAAACCTTTGCATTTTCCATTTATCATCTCTCAGCTGCTTACCTCAACCCCTCCCCCATCCACCCTGGCTTCACTGACCACCTTCGAGCCTGTATTCCTTCCCTACAGCACCTTCTTATTCTGGCTTCTTCCCCCCCTTCCTTTCCAATCCCAATGAAGGGTCTTGGCCCAAACCATCAAATTAATTTCAATAGCTGCTGCCTGACCTGCAGAATTCCTCCAGAATTTTGTGATTGTTGCTCTATTACTCCAGCACCCGCAGGATCTCTCACGTTTATGCATTTCCAACATTCCGCATTTTCATTTTAAATGACCACAAACTGAGGGATTTTATTTTAAAATGTTCTGTCAAGTGGCATAATAAACAAAAGGGTGGTGAATCTGTGAAATTCACTCCTATAGATGGCTGTGAAGGCCAAGACAATGAGTATATTTAAGGCAGAAGTCGATAAGTTCATGAGGGCATCAAAGGTTATGGGGGGAAGGGAAGAGAATAGGATTTATAGGGTTAATAAACAAATCAGCCACAATGGAATGGCAAAACAGGCTTGCTTTGCCAAAAGACCTAATTCTGCTTCTATAAAATATGCTGGTTCTATGTATCTCAAAAAAGTTGTCTGGAATTTTGAATATTCCATTTGTTGCTTAAAAACATTAAATTGCTATTGCTGATAAAGTCATAATGTGATTTTGGTTTGATGGATCACATTGAAGTGACAAAAATAACATTTGCATTGCACATGAGCTCTCAGAAATTTTCAAGATTGTTTTAAACATCAGCTTAATAATACCCATTGCTTATAACCCAAGGGTCCTATCAAAAACATTTTTATGCATTGTTCTCTTGTTTAAGTACTCATTAGTTACAACATGCAACCTTTATTCCTCCCATGATGATAGAAAATTAATCTAAAATACTAGTCCCACATCAAGCTGCTAGTGAGATAATTTGTGCATCAATCCACATAAAACATGCTGCATCAAACACATACTGATAACCCCTCGTGCTCGTCAAATGTAGAGGCCATTCTTTTACACTTCTGTTATCAGGTTAATTTAACTCTGCTCTCCATTAATTTGGGAATTTTCACAAATCCTTTCGGAATCGATTACCCGAATATGCATTTGTCAGGCTAGATATTGTAATAAAGATACAAATCTCTGAAATACATTATTTGTCTGTTTCACAAAAATCTTTGAGAAAAATCCACTACATCGATTAAAATGTTTTCTGATGTGAAAATATTACAGTTGTGTGCATCGGGAAGTTTGAATCATCATTTATTAAATGAAGGTTTCTATTTTGCTCTTACTGTTATTTTACAAACATTTCATTAATAAAATGTTATGTTGTGAGGTTATGTTTAAGTTGTATTAGCTGGAAATTAAGTTTAATTTGCAGCATTGTGTGCAGTTCTGATTACATACCTAGAGGAAAGGTATCAAGATTGAAAGAGTTGGCAGAAAATTATCAAGAATGTTTCTGGGACTTGACAACCTGAATTGTAATGGAAAGGTTGTATAGGAAAGGATTTTATTCCCTGGAGTGGAGTGCAGGACAATGAGGGGACAATTTGATAGAGGTATACAAAATTATGAGTGGTATAGATAGGGTAAATACAAGTAGGTTTTTTTCCACTGAGGTTGGCTGAGACTAGAACTAGAAGTCATGGGCTGAGAGTGAAAGGTGAAATGTTTAAGGGGAACATGAGGGGCAACTTCTTTACTCAGAGGGTGGTGAGAGGCTGGAATGAGCTCCCAGTGGAAATGGTGAATGCGGGTTCATTTTCAACATTTAAAATAAGTTTGGATAAGTACATGGATAGGGGGCGTATGGAGGGCTATGATCCGGGTGCAAGCTGATGCAACTAGGCAGGATAATACAACATGGAATAGATGGGTCAAATACCCTGTTTCTGTGTTGTAGTGCACTACAACTTCATTAAACACTATATTATTTTCAAATAATCTTCATAATTAAGTATTAACACTCTGAAGAATTCTGTAATTTAAGCTCAAATGATTTACTACTTAATAATACATAATTAGAAAGGAGATTGATGATCATTTCCATTTATTCAACAATTCAACAGGATCAGTTGATGGTTCCACATGTGAATAGCATAACTGAGTGTAAAATACAAAAGAGCAATCCAATATGCTAATTATTACTGCCTTTGCTACACTGAAATCCCCAGATTCTTTGGTCTGGACATCATTTACTCCAAATTTGCTGCTTGACTGATAACAGAAGGTGGGGGGGGGGGGGGGGGAAATACAGGAATAGTCAGAATGATTTTGTGGATGGGAAATGTGTCTCACAAATTTCACTGGAGACATCAAGAGATTACACTGCATTAGGACTGACAGCAGAGAAGCAAGATGGCCAATATAAAGAGAAGGTGAGTGGCGAAGGAATTCAAGATGATCAATGTACTGAGAAAAGGTGTACAATGAATTTCATAGATTTTTTGAAGAGATAGCAAAGAGGATTGATGAGGGCAGGACAGTACTCACAGTCTATGTGGACTTTTGTCGCAAGATTTTTGACAGGGCCTAGCATGGCAGATTAGTACAGAAATTGAGATCACTTGGGATCCAGGTGAGCTAGCCAATTGAAAGGAGTCAATGGGTTGTTTTTCCAGGTTGGATCCCTGTAACCAATGGCATGCTGCTGTTGGTGGGATGATTAGTAAGCTTGCACATGACACCAAAACTGGTGGTGTGGTCGACAGTGAAGAAGCTTGTCTAAGGTTACAAAGGGATTTAGATCTATTGGGAAAGCAGGTAAAAGAATGGCAAAAAGAATTTAACTGAGACAAGTGGGAAATGATGCATTTAGGAAGTTACACCAGGGCAGATTTACACAGTAAATGACAGGGCTCTGGGGAAGTTGTACAATAGAGACCTAGCAATACAAATGCATAATTCCCTAAAAGTGCCCACATAGGTAGACAAGGTGGTGAAGAAGGCATATGACACCATTGCCTCCTTCAAACAGGACACTGAGTTAAAGAGTTGTAGCTGTATATAATATTGGTGGCATTAATTGCAATACTATAGGAAGGATGTGTTAAAGCCATAGGGGGTGCAGAAAAGGTTTACAAGCACATTTCTTGAGGTCTCAAGTTATGAACAGAAGCTGGATTGGTTGAGACTGTTTTGTCTGGAACGAAGGAGGCTGAGGGGGTGACCTATAAAGGTGTATAAATTATAAGGGGCATGAATAAGGCAGATGATCACAGTCACAGAGTAGGTGAAACTAAAATTGGAGGGCATAGCAAGAGGGGGATTATTTAAAAGGGTGCTGAGAGACAAGTTATTCACAGGAAGGGTGATGGCTATATGGAACAATCTGCCAGAGGAAACTATTGAGGCAGGCACAATTGCAATGCTGAAAAGACATTTGGATAGATTCATGGATGGGAAAGGTTTAGAAGCATATGGGTCAAATGCAGGCAGATGGGACAAGCTCAAGAAGGCAACTTGGTTGCAATGGGCAAGTTGGCTGAAGGGCCTTTTTTCCTGCTGTATATCTCTGTGGTTCTATGAGGTCTCGCAATATTGGTTAATAAGGTGCCAGCAATGGTGATTGAGGCCGATACAAAAGAGACATTTCAGTGGTTCTTAGATGAGCACATGAATATGCACAGAATGAAGGGATATAAACCATGTGCAGTTAGAAGGGATTAGTTTAATCAGGTATTATTAGCTTCATTAGTTTGGCCCAACATTGCGGGCCAAAAGGCCTGTTCCTGTGTAGTACTGTTCTATCGTGATGCCACTAAGAGGAAATTTGCCCTAACTTCTATAAGCGCAATTATACCACACTGAGGTGCACAGAAGAGTGATGCTGCAAATCACTGGCTAGTGTTTTTAAACAAAAAAGCTTTCCCCCTGTCTTCTTATGTTATCTGCACTGTCCAAATCAACAAGTCCCTTTATAATACTTAGACTTTTAAATAATTATTTCCAATAATAAAATGCAACCATGAATTCAGTATCATGACAGCTGAAGTGATGAATTTGAAAATGTTCCAATCCTTGATTAGGTCACTGTCAAAACAAGATTACAAATGTGCAGGTTTATGTAGCAGGATTACATGAATCACATTTTAATTTCTTTCTTTTAGCAAGCCCACTTCACTTATGTTCCAGGCCACACAATACTTTCCAGTAATTAGGAGGTACATTATGAGGCTTCTCCGCAGTTTCAGTGACACTGTGTGCCAAATGGAAGACAGCTCTCAGGGACTTGTTCAGTATGACTTGTGCACGTGAAAAAAAAAGAGAATCAAGGACATATGAATGTTAATTTAGATGCTGGATCGATTTATTCATTGCCAGAACAACGTTCCTTACTCTTGCTCCAAATTACAAAACCCACAGAAAGCATTGACGGAGATTAAATAGTTTTTAATTTAATACTGAAACAATATTACGGCAATGATCATTTTACTTCCAAATTACAAACTAAAAGTGAACCTTCTGATACTTACTTAAAAAGAGGGATTTTAGGTCTCTGAGGTCTCTTTTTGGCAAAGAATGCTGCGAAGTCACTCCCAGTGCTGGCATAACTGAGCTGCGATGAAGGTTCAGAGGCAGTTCGAGTGTTCTTCACATCTAAATATTCTGTCAACAGTATCTGTAAAAACAAAATAGTGAACTTCACAATACATACATCCGTAAGTAGTTCTCATGTCTATCAATGCTGCTCTTATTCTCTTACGTGACCGAACACCTTCAGCTCAATCAGTTGAAAAGATATGGATAAACAGAAACATACAAACCTAGAGATCTCTAGGATTTAAAAAAAATTAAATCCAGTAATGTGTGATCCACCAATAAATAATTGAAGAAGTCAGGGGGCTAAAGATCGATCTGTCACAAGGACCTGATAGACTAAGTACATCTAAAGGAAATGGTGTCATAGGAAAGCAGCATCCATCATCAAAGATCCTCACCACCCAGGTCACTACTGCCGGTGGGTAAAAGGTACAACTGCCTCAGGACTCGCACGAATAGGTTCAAGAACAGTTACTACCCCTCAACCATCAGCCTCTTGAGCAAAAGGGATAACTACATTCATCTATCAAGGTGTTCCCACAACCAATGATCTCACTTTAAGGACTCTTAATCTAGTTATTTCATGCTCTTGTTATTTATTGCTATTTATTTATACTTGCTTTTGCACAGTTTGTTGTCTTATATGCTCTTAATCATTCATTGATCCTGATCCTGCTAACAGTTACTATTCTATAGGTTTGCTGAGTATGCCCACAAGAAACAGAATCTCAGGGTTATATACGGTGACATGCATGTACTGATAATAAATTTTACACTGAACCTTGACGCCGTGCTAGTATTTAAAGCAAATTGCTGTAGGGATATAAGACTCATTAGTTAAAATTTTACAACTTGCTAAATTCTGGGAGGGTAGCAAAAGATTGGAATACAGCCACTGTGACTCCATTGTTTGAAACAGGAGCAAAGCAGAAGTCAGGGAACAATAGACCTGTTAAACTAACAGCTGATATCAGCAAGATTCTGGAGTCAATTGTCAAAGAGGAAATAGTGAATCATATACTTAATATATTTTTATTATTGTGTTTTTTATCTGATTGATTTTTTGTGATGCATCAGATTCAAAGTGACAATTATTTTGTTCTTCTTTATACTTATGCATTGGAAATGACATTAGACAACCTTGAATAATTTTGGAAAGCAGAATATAATTAAACCCAGCCAACATTGTTTTATGAAAGCTAAAATCATATTTGACGAATTTGGTCAAGTTCTCGAGGAAGTAACAGGGAATTGATTGAGGAAGACATGGTGATGTACTGTATTTAGATTTCCAAAAGTCATTTGAAAAAGTCTTTCCAGGTGTTCTCCCTGGGTGAAGCCAAGTTGCCAGCTCCACACCTGGACTCCATCACGCTGTCGGACAACGAATTCACCAGAATCCTGGCGGACTTTCCATCAATTCTGGCACCGCAGTTCACGACAGCCATGCCCAGACACGGGGTTCAGCACCACATCCTGACCAAGGGACCACCCCTCCACGCCTGCGCAGGAAGGTTCCCCCTGGAAAAGCTCCGCCTGGCGAAGGAGGAGTTCAAGAGGATGGAGGAATTGGGGATCGTACGGAGGTCCGACAGCCCATGGGCCTCCCCCCTGCACATGGTGCCCAAAGCAGCTGGGGGTTGGAGACCGTGCGGCAACTACCGCAGGCTGAACGAGGCTACCACTCCAGACCGCTACCCCGTGCCGCACATACAGGACTTTGCAGCAAACCTGCACGGGGCAAGAATCTTTTCCAAAGTAGACCTCGTCCGGGGATACCATCAAATCCCGGTGCACCCTGAAGACATCCCCAAAACAGCACTTATCACCCCTTTCGGCCTGTTCGAGTTCCTCCGAATGCCATTCGGCCTGAAGAATGCCGCACAGACGTTCCAGCGACTAATGGATGCGGTGGGACGCGACCTGGACTTTGCGTTCATCTATTTGGACGACATCCTTATAGCCAGCAGTAGTCGTCAGGAGCATCTGTCCCACCTCCACCAGCTCTACTCCCGCCTGAGTGATCTCGGCCTCACGATCAACCCGGCCAAATGCCAATTCAGTCATGATACCATCAACTTCCTGGGCCACAGATTACCAAAGACAGGGCAACACCTCTGCCCGCCAAGGTAGACGCGATTCGCCACTTTGCCCAGCCCAACACAGTCAAAGGCCTACAGGAGTTCGTTGGTATGGTGAACTTCTACCACCGTTTCCTCCCCTCAGCAGCCCGTATCATGCGCCCTTTGTACACCCTGATGTCGGGTAAAGGCAAGGACATTACTTGGGATGAGGAGGCCGCAGCGGCTTTCATTAAAGCCAAGGAAGCCTTGGCAGATGCCGCGATGCTGGTGCACTCCGGAACGGACGTTCCGACCGCCCTCACGGTGGACGCATCCGACACAGCAGTCGGCGGGGTGCTGGAGCAACTCATTGAGGGGTGCTGGCAACCCCTGGCGTTCTTCAGCAAGCACCTACGACCACCCAAACTCAAGTACAGTGCTTTCGACCGGGAGCTGTTGGCACTGTGTCTGGCAATCCGGCATTTCAGGTACTTCTTGGAAGACAGGCCGTTCGCCGCGTTCCCCGACCACAAACCATTGACCTTTGCGTTCACGAAGGTGTCCGATCCCTGGTCGGCTCGCCAGCAGCGACATCTGTCCTACATATCCGAGTACACGACGGACATCCAGCATGTCTAGGCCCTGTCCCTGGAGGTGGACTATGCAGCACTGGCGGAGGCGCAGCAGGCAGACGATGAGATGCCCAGCTACAGGAACGCAGTCTCGGGTTTGCAGCTGCAGGACTTTCTCGTAGGCCCAGGTGAGAGGACCCTCCTGTGCGACGTGGCTACTGGCCAACCTCGCCCATCGTCCCGGCAGCCTGGAGGAGGCGAGTTTTCGGCTCCATACACGGTTTGGCGCACCCATCTATCAGGACAACCGTCCGGCTGGTCTCCAGCAAGTTTGCGTGGCACGGACTTCGCAAGCAGGTCAGTGAATGGGCCAGAACGTGCGCGCAGTGCCAAACAGCCAAGGTGCAGCGGCACACTAAAGCCCCGCCACAGCAGTTCGAACCCACCCACCGGAGGTTCGACCACATTCATGTGGATATCGTGGGCCCCCTACCAATGTCCCGAGGAGCGCGGTACCTCCTAACTATGGTAGACCGGTTCACGAGGTGGCCAGAGGCGGTCCCGCTCACCGACACATCTGCTGATTCCTGCGCCTGAGCACTGATCGCAACCTGGGTAGCACGCTTCAGGGTACCGGCCCACATTACCTCTGACAGAGGTGCCCAGTTCACCTCCAGCCTGTGGTCGGCTGTGGCCAGCCTGTTGGGAATGCAGCTACACCACACAACTGCCTACCACCCACAGTTGAATGGACTAGTGGAACACTTCCACTGTCACTTGAAGTCGGCTCTCATGGCCCGCCTGAAAGGACCTAACTGGGTGGACGAGCTTCCCTGGGTCCTGCTTGGAATTCGCACAGCGCCCAAAGAGGATCTGCACGCCTCGTCGGCCAAGTTGGTGTACGGCGCACCCCTGGCCGTCCCGGGAGTGTTCATACCAGCCCCAAGGGGGCAAGAGGAAAAACCCGCAGCAGTCCTGGACAGACTACGCGAAAGGCTCGGCAACCTGGCCCCTGTGCCGACTTCACAGCACAGATGGACCCCGACCAATGTACCCAAAGACCTGCAGAACTATAAGTTTGTGTTTGTACGAAGGGGCGGACATCGGGCACCGCTACAGCAGCCGTACGAGGGGCTGTTCTAGGTGATCAACAACAACGGGTCCACGTACGTTCTGGACATTGGGGGAGAGAGGAGGTTTTCACGGTGGACTGACTCAAACCAGCCCATGTGGACTTGGCGCAGCCGGTCGAGGTTCAGGCACTGCGGCACAGAGGCAGACCTCCCAAACAGAGGCTGATCCAGACTGTGGACATTGGGGGGTGTATCGCCGGTTCTGGGGGGGGGGGGGGGGGGTTATGTGGCGACCCACTTTCTGCTCAGGCAAACCGGCTCACAAATAGCCAGCGCGCGTGGAGAGACTTTGGTAATGCATCTCTGATGTCATTTCCACCCGGAGAGGGTGGGCGCTAGGGATTAAATGCCAGCGCCGCGAAGTTTGAATAAACTAGTCTCTAAACGACTTACCGACTGCGTGTCACTGTCTCTAGCTCTGTATGTACTACATCGCTACATCAGCATATTTTACAAATGGGAGATTCTTGTAGTTACATCTTGTTTTTAAAGATAAGGGACTAGTAATTTAAGACAGAGGTAAGGAGAAATTTCTTCTAGCAGACACTGCTGAATCTCTGGAATTCTCTGTCGGACAGGTAGTGGTAGCTGGATTATTCGAAGTATTTAAAGTGGAAGTGGATAAAATTACATAGATCAATGAACAGAGGAGAAAGAAGAAATGCCACAGAGGAAGAGCTGAGGCCAATATAGGTGATATTGAGTGGCAGAGTAGGCTTGAAAGGTCTGCATCCTGTGTTTGTTACAGTTCAATGCTGATCTGTACATGTACTTTTACCAATCATAAAGTAACTCTTGCATGATGTTACTGAGACACAAGTGTAACAGAGGGAAAGGATACAACAGAAATGCAAATGTTTACGATCTAACTAAATGACAGTCATTAATTTTTAAATGAAATTTAGTCCTAAAGCACAATTACTTTATTGCCACAACTGAAAAATAAACATGTATCACAAAATGCATCACAGAATGATGAAGTTACAATGCATTCAGGTTCAATTATGCCGTCTTTATAGATGTTCTCCAACCCTTCTGGTCTGCTTTCATTTTGATTAAAATTAAGCCTTTCCTAATTAAGTGCATTCAAAATCAAGTGTTGCAAGAAAATTTTCTTTGAAAATTATCAAAATTGTTCCCTTTTTCAGCTTTATGGTGCAAAGTCAAAGCCAAAGCATTCTTTTTCAGTTATAATTAGAGTCAACATCCTGGCAGTTAAATATAGATCTTTTTTCCTACTTTTCATCATATATGTGAAGGAAAATAACTTTTGCAACTATTAGCACTGTAAAATGTATTGCTGTTGGCACATAATCTGTATCTAATTCAAGCCGAAGTGCAATGTAGATCACAGGAATATTCAAGCTATTTTTTGGCGTGACTTTATTACATTGAAATTAAGCTTAATTAATAACACAGCAAATGATGATGTTGAAATACAGTTGAGCTTTCAAATTGGAAATCTTAACCATATAGTGAAAAAGAGCAAAATATTATTAAACACCGAATCTGAACACCACTCTGGTAAGCTCCAACGTCATACAAACAGTGGGTCCGAAGGTTCAAACCCATGAAATTAGATGGGCTCTCCTTAGGTATATATACTAGTGAAGCTACAACTTGGTACATTACAGACTTAACAAAGATTAGTATTCCCTTTGCTCCAACAGAAAATCAAACTTCTGTCTGTTATTTATCATTGTAACTGACCTCACCATCTGTAGCACAAACAGTACTGTATACTAATCTGATAACAATCTGACAATCGAAGGGAAAAAAAATTCCCTCCCTTGAAAATTTCAATCTTCTCCTGAAGATGCAGGCTCATATGTTTGTCTCACAGTTGTTGCTAACTCTCTGGTACTTTACTTGACATAAATGAATTTTCTCTTAAAACAGGACAAATAATAATGATACACAATTTCAATGCAGTTATACACTAAGTTAACAGCCAAGGACTTTGAGTATTATTATTGAAAACCCCACTAAAGAGGAAAGATAAAACATTCCAAACTTTTTAAAAAATCATAATTATAGTGCAGGCATTCTAGGAAAAGGATAAGAATATACAAATATTGTAAGCACATGCATGATTTGCATAATTCAAGCACATGACATGATTGACAAGACAAAAGGCAATTTAACACTGATGTCTTTGCTTATCACTGTTCCTAATTGACTTATCTGGTGTACAAACTGTTAGCCTGCCTTGGAGACATGAAATATTACAGATTGCATGGAGGAAAACAACTGTCACAGATTAAAGCAAGCCTGAAAGAGTGGCAATTTCTGCAAATAGCACAACTGTCAACACTTCCAGCTATTGCATGAGACTGACAGCAAATTTTGGAGTACACATATGTGCAGTTCACAATAGAAGCCAGAAGCTATCTCAACAATTCCCTATTTCCAAACAGGTCATATTGCATCACAATCTTATCTGGGGAATGTGTGATCTGGCATGAGTTTTAGATAGATGCTACATTGAGTAAAAAAATAGTGAACATACTACATTCCGTTGCACAAAGTAGTAAGTATTTTTAAGCAGCATAATAGACAATAAGTATTACTTAGCAAACTCTCTGGCCTGAAAATAACGTCCATGCATATAGATTGTACTTCCCTTAAATAAACCTCAAAATAGAGCTGATTTAAAATACTTATTTTTCCAATATATTTCTGGTATTTCAGCTTCTATCTTAATATTACAATTAAAATTCTCATTCCTATTTGTTTGTCTACAAAATATATAAGTTTACTTTTTAATCATCTGGTTAACTTTCAGTGAGTATTCTTCCATGTGACTGGCTGCTTAATGTTGCTGAATGTCAAATATTGCATGGAATTAATGCTGGCCAGGAAAGAGGAAGACTGTACCAAAGACATCACCACAGTTTCCTGTGCAGCATTCTTCCAGACAGATGGTGGGCAGTGTGACTTCACCATTTTGTAGACAATATGGTTTTATTTAGAGTGAAATTTTAAAATTGGGGGATTTCTGTGCGTTATAGAATTATTGAATTTCTCTTGATTTTTCAGCATTGGCATATCTCACTGGAACATTGTTAATTCAGTGTTTTTATACTGCTGGTAATATTCATAACCTTAACAACGATATTAAAACACAATTCCAACGAAGAATAGCAACATTAAAGCAAATTTCAGAAGAAGGTTGTATGGAGAAGGACCTCTTGCCTTCACTGCACAGTGAGAAGCTGTGCCTTACTATATTAAAGCCTCTCAATAGATACATCAAGGAGACGTGAGTGGCATAGACATTTCGTAACAGAATGCTTTAATTTGATCGTACAATGAATGCAGAGTAAGACCCCTGCAGATTGTGTTCTACGTATATACAGTGTCTTATGTAACCCCCTGGGTCACCTCAGGCTCGCTCAGCTCGTTCTCGTCTAGGGGGAGCAGCCTTCGGCCCCACCAAACTGGGTAATCAGCTGGTGTGGATGCTGTGTGATGTCCCCGCCTCGCCCAAAAACAGACAGTACACCATATGCGATTAAATGAGTACAATTTATAAAGGTTACTATAACTAAGTGATTAATAACGATACAGTATATATGAAGCAAAAACAATAAAGAAAAGGCGCCAAACTTATCAAAGTCCAAACCACTTCGTGCACAACCGTTGGAGCTCAATTACTGAAGTCTTCTGGCCACCATTTGATCCCCTCCGAACTCCTCGACTCGCAGCTTAGGACCATCCGAAGTGGTCAACCAAGCACATCTAGCTTATCTCCTCTCCTCGGAGTACCTCCTGGCCTTGGACCCCGCCTTGGGGTCCGTTCCTCGCCCAGCTTACAGCATCGCGTCCTCTCTCTCTCAACCCCTCGCGCCGATCTCCCCAAAAGCCCGCTAACAATAGCTTACAGACTCAGAAGAAAGAACAACATTAATCCCAATTGGTTTACAAAGGAATACAATTCTCGTTATCAGTAAATTTTAACCCAAATAAGCTTCCAGCACTCTCTCGCAACAAAGAAGCATTCCTGTTTTTAACAAAACAAAGAAGCCATTTTGATTACATACACAGTAACAAAGAAAAAAGAAGAAACCCCCTTTACACTTATAAAAGTATTCAGCCCTCAACCCTGTGATCACATAAATGAGTATTAAAACCAGGGATTTTGATCAACTTAACTGAGAATTTTTACTTGTGAAACAGATGCTTTTTTTCCCACAGTAAACCATAGAAACCAGAGAAAATTGTACAGCATGAAAACTAAAAATTCAACAACTGAAATTCAAAAGTCTGCAGTTCAAAAGTATTCATCCCCCTTTGCTCAGTACTCAGTTGAAGCACTTTTCACAGTTATTACAGCCAGTAGTCTTTTTAGATAAGTCTCTACTAGCTCTGCACAGTGTGATGGAGCAACATTTGCCCATTCCTCCTTGAAGATAGCTCAAGCAGTGCTAGGTCAGTTGGGTGGCGGCAGTGGACAGCAATCTTGAAGTCTTGCCAGAGATGTTCAACGGGGTTAAGTTTACTCTGAGCCACTCAAGGATATCAGTTTTCTTCATTTGAAGCCACTGAATGGTTGCTCTAGTAGTGTGCTTTGAGTCATTGTCCTGCTGAAACATGAACCTCCTCCCCAGTTTTAAGCTCCCTGGCAGAGGTAAGCAGGTATTTATGGAGGATCTCTCTCTGTATTTAGCAGCATTCATCTTCCCAAATATCCTGACCAAATTTCCAGTCCCTGCTGCTGAAAAGCATCCCTAAGCATGATGCAACCTCCACCATACTTTACAGTAGGGATGGTGTTACCTGGCTGATGTGCAGTATTACATTTATGCCACGTGTACTGCTTAGTGTTGAGTACAAAAAGTTCCACGTTAGTTTTATCTGATCGCAACACCTTCTTCCACATCTTTACAGTATCTTCTAAGTGGCACTTTGCAAATTCTTTATGGGCAAGGATATACTTTTTTTTTAGCTAGGGCTTTTTCCTTGGCACCCTTCCATAAATATCCTTTTTGTGCAAGGCTTTAGATTGTGAAGCCATGAACTTCATCTCCAGTTACAGCCACTGACTTCTGCTGCTCACTCAGAGTGACTGTTGACATCACAGTAGCCTCTCCTACAAGTGACATTCGTCTCCAGCAACTAAGTTTAGAGGGATGGAATGACCTAGGCAGTGTGGCTGTGGTTTCATATTTTTCTACTTTTTCACAAAAGGCAGCAGTGAGCTCTGAAGTATGTTTAGTGCCTTTGAGATGTTCTTGTACCCTTCTCCAGATTTGTGCTTCCCTATTATCAATTTCCCAACTTGCCTTGAATGCTCTTTTATCTTCATTTTGCTTGGATCTATTGAAATGCTCCCATACTGTTGGACCTTATAGACAGAAGGGATATTTATTCAGATGATCCTCCAATTTTCTACATGAACACATTGGCTGAGTTGTTACGGTAATATACAGTTATCAGCATCAGCAATCACTCGTAGTTGAGCATGATTCCTCTCCTGGTGGTTGATCTGGTCACCTGTGGATTTTGAAATGACTGAAGAGGCCGATCCGTGATCCACAAGTCTTATTGCAGTGTTAGTAGATGTAGGTCATTTAAGTGGTCATGGATGTAGCTGGCTGGGCCTTTTCCAATCTCTCCTTATGTTGAAGTTGCTTATTCTTCAAGTTGTGAAGTCCTGTCACAGACAGTCCTTCTCCAGCTTTTCCTAACCTGTGCTAATTTCTCCCATCCATTCTGGTTGATGTGGCACTTCCTCAGGTGGATCTTGATATTGTCCTTGAAATGCTTTTTCTGCCCTCCAGGAGTGTGCTTTGCATCCATGCGTTAGCCAAACAGTGTTTTAGGGAGGCGGGAGTCAGGCATACGGAACTTTGTGCCCCTCCATTGTGATTGGGTGTTCAGTCACAATTGCGGCTATGGAGTTAATGTTAGCTTCCTCCAGGATGCTGGAGTTAGTAAGCATGTTCTTCCAGCTAACTCTCAGAATCTTTCAGAGGTATCTTTGATGGTAAGTTTCTAGGGATCTTACTGCTTGCTGTATGTTGTCCAAGACTCTACTCCATATAGCAAGGAGGGGAGGACTATATCTTTATAGACCAGAGGCTTAGTGTTGGTCTTGACACTGGTTTCCTTCGCCATCCAAAGGTAGAGCGTTCCTATGAAATGGTTCGTAAGCTGGAATGTCGTAGAGTGAAACAATTACCATTTATTCATATGGGAAAAATTTATGAGCGTTCGCAGACCCAAAAAATAACCTACCAAATCATTCCAAATAACAAATAAAACCGAAAATAACAGTAACATATAGTAAAAGCAGGAATGATATGATAAATACACAGCCTTTATAACGTAGAAATACTTTTCTGCAATCATTGCAGCCACTGTCTACCGTAGCGAAAATCTCACACAAGCGCTCTCGGCAGAAACACTCTCTCCAGTAACCTTTAAGCTATGAAGCTGCCAAATCACACCAAATGACACATAAAAATACACAGCCTATATAAAGTAGAAATAGTGTATGTACAGTGTAGAATCACTTACCAGAATTGGAAAAACAGCCACCACACTGATGATGGTGTGTTAGGGAGGTTGGGGTGGTGGGACACTGGGGTGTCATCTCATCGTCGTCTGTTTCCATCAGAGCAGGCAGGTCATCTTCTTCTATGTCTGCCTGCCTCGAAGTCGAAGTTTGTCATCTGCTGTGGCTGATGGGGAAGGCTTGAAGAACAACAGTATGCTTGATTGTTCAGCCTCGTGCATTTTTCTATCATACAGTTCTTTGTAAGCACTCAAACCATCCTGCAAATATGCCCTAAACCTATGTACCCTTTCAAAATTAAAGTCGTACTTTTCTGCAATCATTGCAGTGAAAATCTCACACAGTTGCTTCACGTACAGTTCCTGGACGACTTCACTTTTGGTCTGTTCGGTACTGCATTCTGTTTCGATTGTTATCCCTTCCTCTTCCAATTGCATCAGCTCTTCATTTATCAGTTCGTGGTCATGGGATGCTAAAACTTCTTCAACATCATCTTCATCAACTTCCACAAACCAAACTCACTTTGTCTTTACTTAGTTCACCACGATCGAAACGCTTAATTAAGTCTAGTTTTATGCTAAGTGTAACACCCTTATGAGCTCTTTTAGACTTTTCCGATACCTTAGAACTCACCTTGCTAACAGATGCACAAAATAAATCGACATAAAGCACAGATGCTCACAGGCACGTGTTTAAGCAATGCCGGCTAGAATGCAGTTCCAGGGGAGGAGCTTGGCTGCTCAGCGCACGCTGCCATTTTTCGTAACAGTGAAAACACCTTCTGTTAGAGAAAACAGGTAACTAATGTAGGTCTTTCACAACAGCGAGGTGTTGTAAAGCGAACGTTCGAAAAACGGGGGACACCTGTATTCTAAAACCCTCTTTCTCAGTCTGGCAAATACTCCACTTACACAGCCTATTCTGCAATTTTATTTCAAGGTCAATGTTAGCTCTTGAAGAAAGAAGACTACCAAGATATGGGAAGTCATCATTGTTCTCCAGAGGGACGTTGTCAAGTTGGATGGTCAGAGGTTTAGGAGTTTGATCTGGAGCAGGTTGGTGTAATATACAGTATTTCACCTGAGAACTTCAAAGATGATTGATATTTTATTAGCCTCAATTTTTTTCTTTAATCAAACAGAAAGTAAAGAAAGCAGTGAGAGGGATGTTTGAAAAACTACATTGCTGAAAATGTTTGTTGATAAATGTGAAGTCAGAAAGTGAAAGGAGATTTGAAAGTTTGAATATAGAGGATGCAGGATTTAGGTTGGTTCTTGGCATTTGAATCCAATAAAAAATAAGCAAAGCTATCTAGGAATTTGCATTTCATAATTAACAATGAAAATATTAATAGAGGAACTCAGTGGGTCAGGTAGCATCTGTGGATGGAAATGGACATTCCATGTTTCAGATTGAGATATTTCACTGGACTGAAAGACAGAGGAGACAAGAGGTGAAGGGAAGGGATGGAGCAAGAGCTAGCAAGAGACAGATGTTTCTAGGTGATGTCAACAAGTGCATCAACCAATTTAATCAAGGTAGATCAGTCAATATACATACATACCATCCAATAATTGCCTAATTACAAAATGAATTTGGAAATTACAATAATTCCTTGATTTATACAACATTTGATTTGCAAAATTCCCAATAATAGTAATCTTGGGAGTATGTGCCTTCACTAAGCTGAATTTTGCTATAATAAGCAATACACACTCTTTGAAATATGCTAATTTCTCCCATATTTTTCAACAAAATATTTTTCAGGTGTGCATTTCCCTTGTAAATGAAGAATTACTGTATTTTATCAGTCTCATTTGGGAAGCATTCGGCAAAACATCTGCTTAATTGAGTGTCTCAAATTACCCATCCACCTGCATGTCCAAAATGACACGGTAAATTAACTCATCAAGCAAAAAAGGACGTGTTATCTACTTGTGATTAGAAGTCACAAAATTAAACATTTGGCATTCTGTTGCAATATAGGCAATGATCAGTTAAAATAATGACTTTAAAAATATGTACAATGTTTTGTGCAGCAAACTTTTTAAGGTCAAGCGTGTCATAACTCTTGAAACAAAATCTGTGATGGATTACTGATGAGGTACCCAAAGAAAAACAAAACAACAATGACATTTAGTGCAAGGCAATTAAGGACCACATTTATTGAGATTCAGCATAGTTCATATCCAAGTATTAGAATATTTCCTACTGAGCAAATGATTTTTTAAAAAAATGGAAGTCACTTTGTTTTTAATGCCAAGTTTTGAAAGCAATTATGCCTGCTATTCACTTGAGAACAATAATTACCATTATCATAGCAGTTAGCATGACACTATTACAGGTTGGAGTGCCGGAGTTTGGAGTCCAATTCTGGCATTCTCTGGAAGGAGTCTGTACATCCTCCCCATGGAATGCATGGGTTTTCTCCAGGTAATCCAGTTTCCTCCCACAGTCCAAAGACATACCACTTTGTAGATTAATTGGTTATTACCAATTGTCCTGTGATTAGATTAGGAATAAATCAGAGGTTGTCAGGACTGCTGGGAGGTGCAGTTCAAAGGACCGTAAGGGCATATTCTGCACTGTATCGCTAAATAAATAAATGATTAAAATCTGGTCTTAAAGTCTATTTTTCGGATTATTTTGTGGAAACTACACAATAAGAGTACAAGACAGTTGTAATAAAACTCTATAAAACTGCAGTTTTATAATAAGTTTCATCAGAAAGTCCAGATGCAAGTCTCGACCCAAAATGCTGACCATTCATCTCCCTCCACAAATGCTGCCTGATCTGCTGAGTTCTTCTAGCAGTTTATATTCTGCAACTCATGAAAATCAGAAGTACTTGGACTGACATTTCTCAGGCAGGTAACTACAAGTTGGGGATCAAAGGTGAGGAATGGGATTTGGTCAAGTAATATTTCATTATACCAGCCAACAAGGAATAGCACAAATGGTTTCCCACTGTGCTGCAAGTTTCTGTGACTCACTATGAGGGGTGATAGCCAGTATAAAGAGGCAGAGGATAAGGGTAAATAAGCATGGGCTGGTAAGGAGCAGGTGAATCCAACAGAAGAAGGGTGGATTGGTAGATGGAGTGAGGTGGAGGATGGAGAAGAAGAGGTAGCAACAGAGTCTGGGAGGTGATAGGTGAAGGCAATAAGGAGTTGCAGATTATGGAGTCTGATAAGCAGGGAAGGTGGAGAACTATCAAACATGGTGAATGTGGTGGGCTGGTCAAGTCAAGTCACTTTTGTTGTCATTTTGACCATAACTGCTGGTACAGTACATAGTAAAGATGAGATGTTTTTTTCAGGACCATGGTGTTACATGACACAGTACAAAAACTAGACTGAACTACGTAAAAAAACACAGAAAAAAAAAGGTGGGAACAGTGGGGGAGGGAACAGAGTGGGGGGAAGACCATGTGAGAGATGGACAGATGAAGTACCGTAGATATGGGAATTAAGGTGTTAAGCTATAATCGATGAACAGCGTCCTGACATAGGTGTTTGTATTGTCTAGATGGTTTAAAGCCATGTGAAGAACCATTGAGATTGCATCTGCTGTTGACCTACTTTGGCGATAGGCAAATTGCAGTGGGTCCAGATCCTTGCTGAGGCGGCAGTTCAGTCTAGTCATGACCAACCTCTCAAAGCATTTCATCACTGTAGATGTGAGTTCTACCAGGAGATAGTCATTAAAGCAGCTCACATTATTCTTCTTAGGCACTGGAATAATAGTTGCCTTTTATTGCAAGTGAAAACTTCCGCCTGTAGTGTAAAAGGTTAAAAATGTCCATGAATACTCCCGCCAGTTGGTTGGTACAAGTTTTCAGAGCCTTACCAAGTACTCTGTCGGCCTTGCCAGGTACTCTGTCAGCCTTCTGCCTTGCACTCACCCTCTTTAACGACAGCCTAACATCAGCCTCTGAGACAGAGATCACAGGGTCACCAGGTGCAACAGGGATCTTCACACCTGTAGTTATATTCTCTCTTTCAAAGTGGGCATAGAAGGCATTGAGTTCATCTGGTAGTGAACGATTCAAGCTAATGGGTTTCACTTTGTAGGAGTAATATCTTGCAAAACCTGCCAGAGCTGTCGTACATCTGATGTCAAGGACAAAGATAAAGATGAGGATGTCATAGACAGTGATATCCTCAGCCTCCTCCACTGCCAGGGTAAGGCTAAAGACGAATTAGAGGGACATCACCTCATATTCTGTCTGAGTCATCTACAACCTAACTATATGAACACTGAATTCTCCAATTTCAGGTAAACTGCTCCCCCACCTACTAATCTTCCCAGTTCCTCCTTTAGCTCCCCCTCCCCAAGCACTCTTTCCAACCCATTATCCCTCCGTTTCTTTCCCCCTTCCACCCACTCAATTTGCCCATCACCCACACACTCCTCCCACTGGGTTCCCTCTCCCACTGTTCCCATCTGCCCACCCCACCTCCCTTATTTGGTTCCATGCTCCATTTTCCATTTCTATCAGATTCCATGATCTGCAGAGCCCTTTCTCTGGCTCTACCTATTGTCTCCCTGCCTCTATTGCTATTTGTGCTCTTTCTATCCCCCTATCACTCCTCCACACGTGGATCCATCTATCTCTTGCTCCACTTCATCTCTCACCTTCCTTCTATTTTTCAGTCTAGATGTAGGGTATCAACCTAAAACATTGACCTTCCACTTTCCTCCACATATGCTACCTGGCCTACTCAGTTCCTTCAACAATTTGTTTTTTTTAGCTCCAGATTGGTCGGCATGGATGAGACTCGTGTCTTTGCAGGTTGTGATACTTATGAAAATGTTCCCTTGGGCAAAGGATTCAAGAAATTGGAATTAGAAAATGATGGTGTCTGCTGAAAGAACAAAGTGACTCAAAGGACTTTTTTCCACATGCAGATAGTTCTACTATATTGTGATTGTTACATTCCTTGGAAACCTCAGTTTCAAAGGTTGTGTGTTCTAGTTAAACAGGTTTCCTGATAACCAGTGTAAAGAGTGTTCCTAATCTACTAATCGTGTTATGAACAATTTATCTGCTGAGACTTGCATTTTAGTAGTACCACCTGTATTGAATGGAAATAGTGAAAGTAGATTCAAACGTAAAAGTCCACTAGATAAGTAGCTAAATGCATAGGCTTCACTATAAAGGGTGATAGCCAGTATACAAAGCCAAAGGACTTCCAGATTTGACTGCGTATCCTGAAATTCTTCGATATTCTGAGGTGTGAACTGTTGGGCATTGATTAGTACTATTTGATCCAGGGTTGTTCAGCTTTACAGCTTACAAGAGTGGGTGGTCAAACTGAAAATAATGAGCAGTACTTCTCATTTCACTTTCGAAATGTACTGAGAACCTACAATGGAACACTAGAGTTTATTTTACCACATCAAGTGCTACCAGCTGCGCAATATATATGCAACCAGACACCTTTCTGTAGTATTTTTTGAGCTGTTTTGATATCAGTTACAAAATTATGCTGTAGTTCATAATATAACTGCATATCAACACAATGTACAATGTGTAAATGACATAAAACATTGTGAGAAACAAAATATTTTAGATAGTATATCCTGAGTTATTTACTTTGTTTAAAGTATAGCAGAAGTGATCCATTCTGACAAATAATAAATATGACAACTTTGATTATAATTTAAGATGTTTTGCAGAGACATGAAGCAATAAATACCTTACTGCATACTGCAAACCAAAATCTCCTGAGTTCACAAAACAGAGTAAGCACTTATATTCAGACCATGTTCACAACATAACAGATTATTCAAGAACAACTCAAATGTTTTGCTCAAGTGCCAGCTGTGTAGAGTGATAAGTAACTGTGCAATCTATTGATTGAGTTCTTAAACTACTGTAACAAGTTTTAAGAGTATTCCCTGTTGACAAAGACCATTTCAAATCCAAGAGGCTGTTATTTGCCTCCCAGCTGCCTGCCATTGTCAACACAGTGATGCAATTAGGCAGGTCAGAATAGTAACAACTCAGTGGGGTGCTGAGAAACAACATTTAAAACTTTTCTTACCAGTAAACTGTACATTAAAAAAAATATATCAAGCACTCCTTTAGGGAAAACAATTAGTTAAAGCAGTGATATATCTACTTGCAGGTTCAAAGACATATATCTTTTCAAGTGAAATAAGAACAATTTCACCACAACAAAGTACAAAGTAAATTTATTATCAAAGTACATATATGTCACCACGCACAACCCTGAGATTCATTTTCCAGTGGGCATACTCAGCACATCTACAGAATAGTACCTATAACAGGATCATTGAAAGATCAATCAGAATGTAGAATATAACAAACTGTGCAAATGGAAATATAAATAAATTGCAAAAAATAATGAGAACATGAGATAATGAGATAAAGAGTCATTAAAGTGAGATCAGTCATTGCGAGAACATTTCGATGATGGGGCAAGTGAGTGCAGTTATCCACTTCTATTCAAGAGCCTGATGGTTGAGGGGTAGTAACTGCTCTTGAACATGGTGCTGTGAGTCCTTAGGCTCTTGTACCTTCTTGGTAGTGTCGCTGTTAGCACAGTGCTGTTACAGCTCAGGGCTTTAGAGTTTGGAGTACAATTCCGACATCGTCTGAACATCCTTCCTGTGAAATGTGTGGGTTTTCTCTGTGTGCTCTGATTTCTTTACATAGTCCAAAGGTGTACCAGTTTGTAGCATTGTAAATTGTCCCATGATTTGGCTAGGGTCAAATTGGAGGTTGTTGGGTGGTGCAGCTCAAAGAATTGAAAGGGTTAATTCTGTGCTATATATCGAAGGAATAAATAGATTTTAGGAAGTCAAGATAGCCTGCTGGCAACAAAACAGCAACTTCACAAAGGTTGATTCTGTTCCTTCAATTCAACTCTGGTTTCTTGAATTCCATTATAAAATGCACTTCCAAATCTTCCTGATATCACAGTTCCTGAAGGGTGATCAGAGATTCTCTCAAGCTTAATGCATTTAGCAGGTGGGTCAGGAATTAGATTTCACTTGTGATACATGGCCTCCTATGATCAATCACACACACACACTCACACTCACACACACACACACACACACACACACACACACACACACACACACACACACACACACACACACACACACACACACACACACACACACACACACACACACACACAAAATGCTGGAGGGGCTCATCAGTCATGCAACATCTATGGATAGGATTAAAGAGTCAACATTTCAGGCTGACACAAGGATCTTGAAATGTTGACTCCACAGATGCTGCCTGATTCCTGAGTTCTTCCAGCATGTTCTGTGTGTTACTTTATGATTTTAATTGTGACATCAATAAAAGGATGATGAATAGCATCCCAGAAAATAATAATTCAATGTGCATGGCTGCATGATACAGTTCTTAACAAGAGCTTCCCAAAGCTATAAAAGTGAAGTACACTTCACAATCACAAACTCTTCCAACCTAAGAAGTTATTTAAGTAATGTAGGCAACACAGAAGTCATCAATTAAAAGACTTTAACCCATGAATATCAAGTTCATAAATGACTGGATCATTTGGCTGCAGTGTTATCTGAAAGTCAGGTGTCAGTTCGGGTATCAGAAGTTCCCTACTCAGGTGTAATGTATATTTTAAAGCCTGAGCAGCGCTCACCTTGCAACAACTAAACCGGGTAAGGGTAGCAGAAATCACTCTCACATAGAAGGTTACAAAACTTTATAGATCGATTGAGTTAGTTGGCAAAGATTTGCCAAGTGAAATATAATGTGAGAAAATAAAATATCGTTTAGTTTGTAAAAGAAAATAAAAGGAGTACATTATCAAAATGATGAGAAATTGCTTGATTTAATGGATTACATTTAATACTTAGGAAAGGTGACAAATTGCTATTGATGTCTTATGAGAGGAGATGACCAATGTGAGTTAAAAGTCTGTAGGACTGTGTAGTATTTGTCTTCTTATTTCACAAAATACATAAATAATTTGAAAGCAACTCAGAGGAGATTTACAAGAGCAATATTTGGAATATTTGAGTTCTTTTTAGTTGGTCTTTCAGCCCAACTTGTCCATGTGAACCAAGATGGCCACCTAAGTTAGTCTCATTTGCCCGCGATTGGCTCATTTCCCACTAAACCTTTTACATCCACATACCTGTACAAATAACTCCCAAGCACTGTCATTGTACCTGTCTCAGCTACTTCCTCTGGCAACTTTTTCTAAAGATGCATCATCTCCTGAGTGAAGAAATTGCTTCTCAGGTCCCTGTTTAATCTCCCCACCCCCCCCCCCCCCCCCAGCTTAAGCCTATCCCTTCTAACGTTTGACGAGGGAAGATGAGACAGACTAAACTTATATCCATAAACAAGAGCAAATCTGCAGATGCTGGAAATCCGCGCAACATGCACAAAATGCTGGAGGAACTCAGCAGGCCAGGCAGCATCTACGGAAAAAAGTCAACGTTTCGGGCTGAAATCCTTCATCTTATATCTGTTGGAGTATCAAAGAACAAGATGAAACTTGGCTGAGACCTACAAGATCCTGATGGATGTTGACAGGATTGATGTGAGGAGGATCGTTCCTCTTGTGAAAGCATCTACATGTTACTCTTTAAAAACTTGTGATGTCTCATTTAAGACAGAGGTGAGTTGTTTTTTTTTTCTTTCTTAGAGGGTCATAAGTCTGGAACTCTCTTCCTCCAAGGGTGGTTGAAGCAAATCTGACTATTTTTAAAATCAGAGATGGATCAATACTTCATAAGCAAGGGGCACTGAAGCTGTGGGTGAACAGCAGTGCAGTTCAGCTTGGAATCAGATCACCACTGACATACTGTAATTCTTGAGTGTCCTTATGCAAAATCAGATGAACCAATGAAGGTTGCTAACCTGAAATATTAACAGTTCTCTCTTCAGAAATCACATCTGAATTGCTGAGTATTTGCAGGGCTTCCTATTTTTTTTATAGGGGATGAACTAAAGTGGAGAATGATAATCCACAAATTAATTTCACAACATGACGCACCAAAATATGAAATCAAATATACCAATTTGTGCTTTATACCTATATCTATAAACTGCAAAGGCGAAACACTGCATTGTGTTTATATCCAATCCCACTCTCATTTAAAATCAATTAAGTATCTTCAGCCCCATTCCCTTTTCTCCACACCATTCACTGTCAATCTTTGACTTCATTAACCTCTGCATTGCTTTCCCCAAATATAATTTCCCCACAACGTTTTGCATCAACTCATCTTCCTGTTCTTTTCACAATTCTTTTATAATCGTCTGATTTTTTTTTTCATTTCCTACATCTGCAAACTTTCTGGCAATATGTAATTGAATTTTAAAATTGACAAGGCTGCAAAACAATATTGTTTCTAAATACCAGTAATATGTGTCTGTACCAGGATAAAAAGCTGCTAAGATTATATAAATGACAGCAAAAAGTTCAAAGTTCAATGTAAATTTATTATCAAAGTACATATATATCACCATAGAAAACTCTAAGATTCATTTCATTGTGGGCATACTCAATAAATCCAGAATAAAATAATAACCTTAATAGAATCAAAAGACTATACCAACTTGGGCATTCAACCACTGTGCAAAAGACAACAAACTGTACAAACACTAAAAGAAAGAAACAATTAGAAAAACAGGCCCAGAACATGAGAAGAAGAATCCTTGAAAGTGAGATCATAGGTTGTGGGAACATTTCAATGATGGAGTGAGTGAAGCTGAGTTAAGTTATCCCCTTTGATTCAAGAGCCTAATTATCGAGAGATGCTAACTGTTGCTGAACCTGGTGGTGTGAGTACTGAGGCTCCTACACCTTCTTTCTGATGATAGCAGCGAGAAGAGAGTATGACCTGGGTGGATGACGATGATGGATGCTGCTTTCCTATGGCAAATCTTCCTGTACATGTGCTGAATGGTGGGGAGGGCTTTACCCATGATAGACTGGGCCAAATCCACTACTTTATTATAGGATTTTTTTCCCCCTAATTTCCTAATACTTGTCAGGCCTACAAGAAATCTTTCTTTAGAACCAACAAATCTTGTTTATCAGTATTCATCTTTGGTTTTATAGCTTACAGAGTCTTCTTCTGACAGATAATCCTGATGGTACTTTACAGTTTCTACTAACAGGTACAGCAAATATATTTGTGAGTATCCATTTCCTTTTGACATTAAAACAGTGAATCGAAATATACTCAGCAACTGAACACATTTGTTGGCTTATCTGTTCTCTCCATCACACACATCTGCAGAAGAACTCTGTGTTGCAAAGAAACCTGTTCAATACATTTGTATGGCGAACACTGTTCCGAAAAAGGGCGATTGCAACAAGAAATTATTAGGAAAATATGACAGAATTATTTACATTGAACTTTCTTTATCGATCAATCAACTGATTTGCATTTTATAACCTAATTAATCATACAGGGTTCCACAATATTACAAGCATGTACTTAAATGACTCACCCAGAGCATGTTGCTTAAAAACTTCTTTGAACTTCAGCTATAATTCATTAACAGAGAATTGGGACTTGTCTGTTGTTGCCAATTTTTAACATTTAGGAAGAAATGTGTCCAGGGAGCCTGTAGCTTACTCTACGCATTCAACAATTAAACAATGCAGCAAAAAATGATTTTACAATTTATTACTGAGATTTGATAGAGAACATGTTTACTTAAGAACTCTGTGGAAATCAATTTCACCTTTCCTGAATGAAAATGGGCCATTTTCACAATTAACACCCAGGACAGTAAGTGCCAGAAAGTTGTTACCTATAGTGTGTGCCTTTGGGACAGGAGACAAAAATTCAAATAGAGCCTTGTTTCAACATGAAGTGCACAGGAATGAACTCAGAATATGTAATTCCACCAATGCTTCTATATCATTCGATGAATACGAGAGTAATCTAAAATAATTAATACATTTCAGGAAGAGTGAGTTTCTAACTATTACTCAAGTAATAAGCTGCAAAAAAACTGAGTTTAAATTTGCTCTCCATATTATGCCAACATTTGTAGGCTTTTTTCATTAAATGTAAATCAGAGGATTTTCAAAGTTAAATAGAAACTTAGTGCAAATGCAGTAAAACTTTCCTCTACACCATTTCCTCAGGACCATCATATAGTATGGACGGAATAACTTTGGCTGCTGTATTGGTTATGCAAACACATAAGCCAATCTATAATGTTAAAGATGCAAAATAAAGATTAATTTTACATGATTATTCAAATATCAAGCTTTTACTCAGGGTAGCATAGACAACTTTGATAATAAATCTACTTTGAGCTTTTCTTTAAAATGACTGAAAATCAGCATTGTGCAGGGAGAAGGGGAAGGGAGCTGATCTGCCATGATTCAACAACAATTTGATTTTGCAGGTCATTTAGTCTATCAAAGGGCGTTGCTTCTAATTTCCAAAATATTGTCTTCTTTCTTCAAAACATTACAAATGTCTGGAATCAGCCACTAAACCCAGTATTAATTGCAAAATCTGTACAAAATTTAAGATGATTTACTCTGACACTTTAATATTTCTTGTTAGAGTCACCTTACGTACAGCTATTCCTGTAGCTAGTTTCACTTTATGTACATACATACAATTAGTGTATATATGGTCATACTTGACAGTTACTTGTACATTGTGTTTTATAGGATTGTTTTATATTTATATTTATTGTGTTTTTATGCTTATTGTGCTTCCAACTTCATCAAAAATGATCCCTTCATCATGGAAAGGAGTACAGTTAATGTTTTGGACCCAACCCAGTCCTGCTGAAGGGTCTCAGCCCGAAATGTCAACTGTTCTTCTTCGTCTAGACGCTGCCTGGCCTACTGAGTTCCTCCAGCATTTTGTGGATAATTTTCACAAATAATTTAGGGTCCATCTGTAAGGGTCTTACCAAATACCCTCAAAATATAATTGAAATTTAGCATCAATTCAACATGCTCTCTCCCTCCAAAATTAAATGAGTGAAAAAATTCAGCATATGTGAAAATACTGGACAATGTAACTGCCACATGTTAGATTAAATGTTATGTTAAGTAAGTGACTTGATTGGCCTTGACTTACCTGAAGCACATTCTGGATCCTGGCCCACACTTCTGCCATGTCATACAGCTTGATTTCACTCATGTTCAAACCAGAAGGCGACACAACCATTTGGTGAAGGTAGCCGAGAACAATTTTATGAGCAGCAGCTACAGCATAGAATTTTTCAAATAACAATTCTAGCAGCTCCAGTAATAACCTGTTAACAAATGCAAATGCAAATCAATCTGGTTAAATATTATTACTTCACTTGACTCCTTTCTAAAGAGGCAAACTGCTCATCTGATGAGAACTCATTACAGCACGACATCAGTACGCATTTTCTCCAGCTAGGCATTGGAAAGACCGAAGAGAGTGTTCTCAGTCTCTGTCATAAACCTTAAATGTATGCTATGACAAGGAATGCAGCCCGGCTGCCATCATTCCAGTTTGGGGCATTCTTTCAGGATCAGCCTTCTGCGAATTGTATTAATGTTGTCAAAAGGTCACCATTACTTTTTTTGCCAATAATTCCTGCTAGCCAGTAATAGATTTTCTACCACTGTCGCTCTACTCTTTAAATCAGTAGGTCAACTTGCCTATTAATGACAACAAAACATACCATAGAACTAAGTCAATGTTGAAACAAGAGAGGGTGTGTTAATCCAAACCCTCTTGAACTGAAGTTGAAAACAAGCCCAATTCTAATTTTTGACTGCATTATAAAAATAGTTTTGTGTTTATCAGGTTGGTGAGAGAAAAGCTGGGAACCAAAAAGCTTCCAATTCATTATCAGGAATTTGTAAGTCAGTCTAGCACATAGATTGCAACAGTAAAAATCTCTGTGCATAGTCAAAGGTTTCTTGTGAAATTCATTTGGCACAATCAAGATGGGCCATTGTACAAACACAATAAATTGCTCTATATAAATCAAAGTTTCTCATATCAGAATAGTGAACGTGTTATATAGACACAGTCTTGAAACCTGTGGAAGTCCGGACTCGGTATTTGAAAATTAGATTTCTTCATAAAGTGATGCACTTGGAATACTTAAATGTGAAACATTTGCCACGTAGAAGACAACATTCTTTTCCACCAAATCACAAACACACCAAATTCTACAGACTCTGGAAATCCACAGTAATACACATAAAATACTGGAGTCTTAATAAAAGGTCTCAGTCCGAAATATCGACTCTTTTCCTCTCCGTTGATGCTGGCTGACCTGCTGAGTTCCTCCGGCACTTAGTGTGTGTAATTCTTTCCCAGCAAAACCCTTACTAAATCACATAACCCACAAAAGCTTCACTGCAAGCTTAAAATAAGTTTGCATAATGATTACACATAGATGGTATTTTTTATACATACATTAATATATTAATGCATTTTGTCATTAATTAAACAGATGCATCACCTAAATTTCTGAACTATCCACCTCTCTGCAACAGGTTGCTAAGATACTTTGATATACATGCAAAACAAATTTTAATTTCTATAGTCCATTCAGAGTTCTGCTCAACAGAAAACAGAAAGGTGATGCAGTTTTTTATTCTTTCTTTGCTACCACTAGTTGTGAAGAGTGCACACAATTAGTTTCTGTCCACTTACATCTTTAGAAATTGTAATCTTATTGATTCTTGGAGAACAAATCTATCAAGACAATTTACACAGGAATGGATATTCCTTACAGCAATGTTGTCTTCAATTTATCACCTTTTCAGAGCAATTAAGTAAGCTTTCTGAGAAAACTGATGTGAGTCAAATTGTAAACACTTTACTCAAAAGTAGCTCAATAAATTCCATACCAATACAAAATATTTAATGTTACAAACAAGCTAAAGTACTTAATTATACTGCATCTAGTGAAACAATTCATTTCCTGTCAGATTATACTGGTTGCATTAAACAGAAGAGGCACAAAAATGGATAGAGGAAATCAAAGTATAAGGATATTGAGGTAACACACATAAAATGCTGGAGGAGCTCAGCAGGAAAAGAGTACAGTCGATGTTTTGGCCCATAACTAGTGGCATTCCCCAGGGATTGGTGTTTGGCCCATTACTATTTGTCATCTATAACAATGATTTGGATAAGAGCGTGCAATGCATGATTAGCAAGTTACCAGGTGGCACTAAAATGTGTGGCATGCAGATACTGGAAATGGGTATCAAGACTGGAAGTGGTATCTTGACCAGCAAGGTACAGTAAGTAGGCTGAGAAGTGGCAAATGGAATACAATTTTTACAACGATCTAAGTAAATTTATTATCTAAATACATTTATGTGACCATATACTGTCTTCAGATTCATTTTCTTGCAGGTATTTACAGGAAAAAATACAACAGAATTTCACAAAACTATAAACAGAAAAAGACCGACTACCGATGTGTAATTGAAAACATACTGTGCAACTAAAACAAATAATACTGAGAGCAAGAGTTGTAAATAGGGTCTATAGGTTGTAGATAGTGCAGAGTAGTGGTGATTGAAGTTATCCATACTGCTTCAGGAGCCTGATAAGTGCAAGGTGTTGCATTTTGGGAAGGCAAATCAGTAGGGCCCTGGAGAGTGCTGCAGATCAGAGGGATCTCAAAGAAAAAGTGCATGGTTCACTGTAAGTGGTATGGCATTTGACAGAGATGTGGACCATATATGGGCAAATCGCCCAGTTTAGGTGGGAATTTTGGTTGACAGAGACTAGCGGGGACAACGGGCCTGTTTCTATTACTCTAAGTATACTGTAATTGATTTATACACTCACTGGCCACTTTATTAGATACATCTGCTCATAATGAAAATATATAATCAGCCAATCATGTAGCAGCAACTCAATGCATAAAAACATGAAGACATGGTCAAGAGGTTCAGCTGTTGTTCAGCCCAAACATCAGAGTGGGGAAGGAATGTTATCTATGTGACTTTGATCATGGACTGATTATTAGTGCCAAATGAGGTGGTTTGAGTATCTCAGAACCTCCTGATCTCTTGACATTTCCACACACCACAATCTCTACAGTTTACACAGAATGGTGCAAAAAACAAACATAAAAAACATCCAGTGAGTGGCAGTTCTGTCGGCAAAAACACCTTGTTAATGAGAGAGGGTGTAGATTGGTTTAAACTGACAGGAAGGCAACAGTGGTATGCATAAGAGCGTCTCTGAATGCACAACATGTCGAACCTTGAAGTAGATGGGCCACAGAAGCAGAAGACCAGGAATATACACTATGGCCACTTTTACCTAATAAAGTGGCCACTGGGTGTAGATCAATTTATTATTTATGTTATTTCATTTTCAAATGCTAATTAAGAAACCTCAGTTTCTCTTCCCCCTGCTTAAATACCGATCCATTACCTTGGTTGATTCTCCTGTGACACAATTTCACCACGCTGATAAGCATGATCTGCGATCTGGGTTGTTGATCGCTTCACAATCTGTTCCAGCTCTTGATTGAAACGTTCTTTAGTTGCTTTGACTGTCTCTGGAATTTTTTTTAATTTTGCCAGAGCTTTTATCAAAATTCCCATGAAAAGTATGCTGTTCTCCTCTGGATCGCACTCTGGATCCTCCTTAATGTCTTGCAGGTTTATCTGCTTTGCTGTGAAAAGAAACAAAAGTTAGTCATGCATCTCAATTAGCATTTTGCTGTTCTTATTAATTTCTTCATTCTAATGAAGTGTTTTTTGCACAAAATAATGGACAGCATAGCTCTGCAAGTGCTTCTATGTGGTACTGAATCCTCAAAAGCAACAGGAGATCCGTATAGCAAAGTAGGTAATGGAAATGGGATGAATTAAGTCATGAAGGATTTATTATAGAAAATTGAAAGTCTACAGCCCATCAATTGTCATGCTTATAGAGAATCTGCAAAATAGACCTCTATGTATTTTACCTCATCAATTTCACCTCAAGGATAAATGCTTCAGAAAGCCTCATTCAATGAAAGCAGCAATATACTATGTAAAGTTCCCATAGGAACTGCAAAAAAAGTTTCTTTTTCATATTTTTACACTTCAGTTTTCATGCACAATCAGGCCAAAAGAGTACACTGGTACATTAGACAAACAAAGTTGGAGCCAAGAGGGAAATATGAAAAGAAAACAATCAGAAAATTGACTAGAAATCTGTTGGGAGACAAACTTGAAAAACAAAATACTGAGAGGTTATGTTCAAAATTGATTATGTTTAAAAGGGGATTTGTTCAGATGAACCAAAGATAAAAGATATTAATGTTAATGCTAAACTTAGAGTCATGCAGCATTGAAAAGAGGCCTTTCGGCACTGATCAAGAACCCATCTACGTTAATCCCATGGAAACACAAGAATGTGGATGCTGGTATCACAGAACTAAGGAAGGTCATAATGGTGACCATTAAAAGAAAGATAAAGGCAGATACCAGCCAAATGGGAAAGGGATAAATCTTAAATATGTGGATAGTAGGTGTAGGAACAAAAAAAATGGAAGAGGTGTGGAGAGAAGAAAGAGAGAGAAAGAGAAGGAGAGAGAGTGTGAGAGTGAGAAAAAGAGAGAGTGAGAGAGAGAGACACACACACAAAATGTAGAAAGTAATATGGACTACCCAAAATTGTAAAACGTGTTCATACTAATGGGTTGTAGATTATCTTGTTATTCTAGTTTGTGTTGTGTGAACATTCAATTTTACAATTTCACGTGACCCTTACATCTTATGTTTCTCTCTATCTCCATCTGGATCCTCCTTTTAGCATCTGTTTCCCCTCTTCCTTTTATGCTGGCTACTTCCCCCTTCACTCTCAGCCCTGATGCAGGGTTATCATCTGCAAAGTTGATAGTTCTTCTCTCCCCATGTTGCTGCTTAACTCACTGAGTTCCTTCAGTAGTTTGTTTTTAACAACCTTTACAAGCCTATTGACTCCCACAGATATCTCACTTATACTTCCACCCTGTCTCTTCTGAAAACTCATTTCATTTTGTTTATCTCCTTTGTATTTACTCTGAAGATGAGACTTTCCATATAGATGACTTGTAAATGCCTCACTTCCTCCTGAACCATGGCTAATCCTCTACCTTTGTTAACAAAGCCCTTACTGTATATACCTCATCTATTTTCCATGCCTCTGCTATCTCCTCCTTCAGGACAAATCAGTTGCTGTGGTCCTCATTGCAACCTCCACAGAAAACTCATCATTCTCAGCAATTTCTACCATCAAAGAGATTTCACTACAAGACAGACACGTCTTTCCCATTGCTCCTTTTTCAGCATTTCACAGAGACTGTTTCCTTCGAAACTCCTTGGTTCATGGTCCATCCACTCCAGCACTCACTGCTTTTAGGACACTTTCCCTTACAACTGCAGGTGATGCAATGCTTGTCCTTTTACCTATCCCATTTTCAGCACCCAGGGAGCCAATCAGATTTTCCAGGCAAAGAACTGTTTCACTTGCACTTCTTCCAATTGAGTGTACTGGATTCAGCATTCACAATGTAGTCTTCTCTACACTGAAGAAATCAAAATGCAAGTAGAGTGATAATGAGCACCCTGTTCCCTGCCACTTTATTTCCCCACTCTACTCCTATTCTGATTCATGAATCTGCGAGTTCCTGTACTGTTCAATAAAGCCAAATAAAAGCTTGAGGAACGGCAACTCATTTTCCACCCGGGCACTTTGTATCTTCTAGCCTCACTACTGAATTCCACAACTTCAGATAACTCGATTTCTGTATCTGTCTGCATCAGCTGTCAATCCGTAATATTGGATCAGTTTGCTTATTTTTACTTTTCCTATGGAAGTGAAAGACTGGCATGTGTATCTTCCCTCAATGGGGCTCTTCTTTCTCCTTCCCAGTTCTGAAGAAGAACCTTTAACCTGAAATGACGTGTCAATTTCTATTCCCACAGATGCAGCCTGACCTGCTGAGTGCTCCCAGCATTTTCTGTATACAGGTGGCCCCCATTTTTCGAACGTTCGTTTTATGACAGCTCGCTGTTACGAAAGACCTACATTAGTACCTGTTTTTGCTAACCAAAGAGGATTTTCGCTTTTATGAAAAAAAGACGCCCGCTTTATACATGTGTTTACCCCGAGGAAGACTACCAGGACCTTGAAGCCTTGTGCGGGCAGTTGTGTGCGCATGCGTGTACTTGCGTAGGCGTGTACATACACCTGCGTGTACGTGCCGATATTTTTTCTCCAAATCAATTTTGGCTCGCTGTCTTTCCGATTTTGACAAGTGAAACTACACCGTACATACAATATTTCTACTTTATATAGGCTGTATATTTATCATATCATTCCTGCTTTTACTATATGTTAGTGTTATTTTAGGTTTTATGTGTTATTTGGTATGATTTGGTAGGTTACTTTTTGGGTCTGGGAACACTCAAAAATTTTTCCCATATAAATTAATGGTAATTGCTTCTTCGCTTTACGACATTTCAGCTTACAAACAGTTTCACAGGAACGCTCTACTTTTGGATAGTGGAGGAAACCTGTATATCTTCCAAGATCATAATACATAGGAGCAGAATTAGGCCATCTGGCCCATTGAACCTCCTCTGCTTTTCCATCAGGGCCGATTTATTATCTCTCTCTACACCATTACCCTGCCTTCTCCGCATAATCTTTCACACTTTTACTAATCAATAAACTATCAACCTCCGCTTTAAATATACCCAATGGCCTCCACAGCATCTATGGTGAATTCCACAGATTCACCAACCTCTGGCTAAAGAAATACCTCATCATCTCTTCCCTAAATGGACGTCCCTCAATTCTGAGGCTGTGTCCTCTTGTCCCAGACTCTCACACTATTGGAAACATCCTCTCCACATTTACTCTATCTAGGCCTTTCAATATTAGATAGGTTTCAATGAGATCATCCCTCATTCTTCTAAACTCCAGTGAATACAGGCCCAGAGCCATCAAATGTTCCTAATAAGTTAACCTTTTCATTCCTGGAATCATTCTTGTGAATATACTCTGGATCCTCTCCAATGCCAGCACATCCTTTCTTAGATAAGGTGTCCAAAACTGCTCACAATACTCCAAGTACGGTTTGACCAATGCCTTATAAAGCAGCAGCATCACATCCTTGCTCATATATTTTAGGCTTCCCAAAATTAATGGTAACATTACATTTGCCTTCCTCACCACTGTCTCAACCTGTAAATTAATGTAACCATGGTGTACATAAAAGTTAAAGTTTTCTATGAAGTAAAGCACATAAAATGATAGAAAAAATGTATATCTGCACCAATACACGATTATTATCGAAAGTGTATGTAAATGAAGTTTCTTTTCACAATTCTCTTAATTCCTGACAAATTGCTTGTTAGCTGGCATCTGTCATTACTGTCTAAGTATGTTTGTGTTGCATTTCCTATTCAAATTCACATTTACATAAGTGTTTGTATTTCCAAAGTACATTATTGGCTGTCAAATGTTTGCGGTGCTGTGAGTCTGAGCGTCACAATATAAATGTACATTTGTCTTTATGAATATTTCAAAAATGTATTTAGTTAGTGCACCATAAACTGACATTTTTTTGTTTCATAAATATTTCACGTTAATAACTACCAGCTACACAAGTATATTATCCTATCCATCATAAAAAAGGGCCAAAATGGTGTTGACAAACTATAATAAAAGGAGATTTACGTATAAGAACAATCAAGTAAGATAGTGCAAATGGCAACAATGACATATGTGTATTGTGAGAGAATAAAAGTATATGCATACCTAATTATTTCAGCCATTAGCAAACACAATGCATTCATGAAGCTTTGAACAAAAAGGTCAATTAAGAAAAATCACATCCTTTGGCCAAAGGCTCTAATTTGAATCTTCCTGAAACACCAGTCTTCCACAAGGTCAGATGGAATTCATCTACACATTCAGAACCCAAGAGGAATTTTCAATAAAAGTGGTGCTCATAAAGTGATGATACTCTGCTTCTGCAGTGTGAAATTATTAATCTTTTGAAGATGACAGCATCACAAATATATCTGATTGAATGTCAAACTGAAAACAATCATGTCAATTCCTGTGAACTCAGAGGCCGGTGTTAGACTGTCTTTAAAGAGAGTGAACCCTCGCAAGGCAGAAGGTCCCGATGGAGTACCTGGTAAGGCTCTGAAAACCTGTGCCAAACAACTAGTGGGAGTTTTCAAGGACATTTTCAACCTCTCACTGCTAAAGGCAGAAGTTCCCATCTGCTTCAAAAAAGCAACAATTATACCAGTGCCTAAAAAGTATAATGTGGAATGCATTAATGACTATCGCCCGGTGATGAAATGCTTTGAGAGGTTGGTTATGACCAGACTGAACTCCTGCCTGAGCAAGGACCTGGACCCATTGCAGTTTGCCTAGCACCACAATAGGTCAACGGCAGACGCAATCTCAATGGCTCTCCACACGTCTTTGGACCAGCTAGACAACACAAACATCTACATCAGGATGCTGTTCATCAACTATAGCTCAGCATTCCCACAATCTTGATTGAGAAGTTACAGAATCTGGGTGTCAGTACCTCCCTCTGCAATTGGATCCTCAACTTCCTAACTGGAAGACCACAGTCTGTGCGAACTGATGATCACATAGAGCTCCTTGCTGACGATCAACACCGGCGCACCTCAGGGGTGGGTGCTTAGCCCACTGCTCTACTCTCTATATACACATGATTGTGTGGCTAGGCATAGCTCAAATTCTATCTATAAATTTGCTGACGATACAACCATTGTTGGTAGAGTCTCATGGGTGATGAGAGGGCATACAGGAGTGAGATATGCCAACTTGTGGAATGGTGCTGCAACAACAACTTGGCACTCAACGTCAGTAAGATGAAAGAGCTGATTATGGACTTCAGCATCTTCAAGTGCCTAGGTGTCAAGATCTCTGAGGATCTAACTTAGTCCCAACATATCAATGTAGTTATAAAGAAGGCAAGACAGCAGCTATACTTTATTAGGAGTTTGAAGAGATTTGACATGTCAACAAATACACTCAAAACCTTCTACAGTTGTACTGTGGAGAGTATTCTGACAGGCTTTGTCACTGTCTGGTACGGAGGGGCTACTGCAGAGGACCAAAAGAAGCTGCAGAAGGTTGTAAATCTAGTCAGCTCCATCTTGGGCACTAGCCCACAAAGTACCCAGGACATCTTTAGGGAGTGGTATCTCAGAAAGGCAGTGTCCATTATTAAGGACCTCCAGCACCCAGGGCATGCCCTTTTCTCACTGTTACCATCAGGTGGGAGGTGCAGAAGCCTGAAGGCACACACTCAGCGATTCAGCTTCTTCCCCTCTGACATCTGATTCCTAAATGGAAGCTTTGGACACTACCTCACTTTTTTTTCATATACACTATTTCTGTTTTTGTATATTTTAAAAAAATCTATTCAATATATGTAATTGATTTACTTGTTTATTTATTATTATGTTTTATTTTATTTATTTTTTTTCCCTCTGCTAGATTATGTATTGCATTGAACTGCTGCTGTTAAGTTAACAGATTTCATGTCACATGCCGGGAATAATAAACCTGATTCCAAATCTGATTCTGAAGTATTTGCTGACATTTGGAACACCCACAGATATAAATATTATTGGAAAAGTTGAAAGTTCAAAGTAATTTTTTAAAAATCAATGTATGTATGTGGGCAACGTACAACCCTGAACTTCATTTTCTTGTGGACATTCACAATAAATCCAAGATACACAATAGAATCAATGAAAGGCCACCCCAACAGGACAAACAACCCATGTGCAAAAGACAACAAACTGTGCAAATACAAAAAGAAAGTAAAATAAGTAATAATAATAATAATAATAATCCATTATTACAGACAGGACAATCCATAATAACTATCCAGATCTAATAATACAGGATAAACAAGCAAGAACAACTTACTTAATAGATGTTACCATCCCAAACACACATAACATACTAGAAATATGCTGAACAAAAAGAGGAAACTGAAGGACTATGGAATATGAACAGAGTATACACTGTCCAACAGTAATATCTGCGACTGGTATTACACCAATGTCATCACACAAAAGCATTAAACATTTTGGGCTACACAGCAATATCTATGTAAATCTCCAGAAAGCTACAAGACTAAGTTAGAATAGAATAGTCTAAATGTTTCTAGCAATTGAGAAATGAGTGTAAAAACACAAAAATACAACTGCAGATGCTGTGGATCAAAGAAATCAGTGTGCTTGGCTATGCCCGTACCTTGGGTTTAATCAGCTTGAGCTGAGTAAAAATAAAACTAATATAATATAATTAAGTAGGCAATAAATATCGAGAACATGAGACAAAGAGTTTTAAAAGTACGTCCATAGTTTGCGGGAACAGCTCAGAGATGATGTGAGTGAAGTTGAGTGAAGCTAACCCCTCTGGTTCAAGAGCTAGATGTTTGACAGGTAATAAGTGTTCCTAAACCTGGTGGTGTGAGTCCTGAGGCTCCTGTACCTTCATCCTTGTGACAGCAGTGAGATGGGAGCATGGCCTGTATGGTGGTGACCCTTGATGATGGACGCTGCTTTCCTGGGACAGCATTCAATGGCAGAGAGGGCTTTACCTGTGATCGACTAGGACGTCCACTACTTTTTGTAGGCTTTCCATTCAAGGGCATTGGTGCTTCCATACCAGGCCATGATGCAACATATCATTATACTCTCCACCACACATCTATAGAAGTCTGTCAAAATTCGAGATAACATGCCAAAGTTTCGCAAACTTCTAAGAAAGTAGAGGCGCTGCCATGATTTGCTCATAATGGCACTTACATGCTGGACCCAGGACAGCTCTCTAAAATGATAACACTGAGGATTGAATCCTAAATGTCCCTGCACAACATCTGTTAAATGGTCTTTCCTGCTCTCCTTGTCTATTGATAATTACTGAGCCTGTTCATAAGTTCACATTTACGTATTTAAGTTTAATTATTGACTTTGCATAAGTGACCATTCTGCTAATTGTTGATTACTCATGACTGTTCGTCCTATTGCCTTGTAAATTGGTGATTGCTATTGTGTTGTCCGTTTATGATATTGTTCTGTGTTTTATGCTTGTCACCGAACCACAATCAGTTCTGGTTTTACATAGAGACAATAAAACAATTCTGTTTCTGAATGAAGCTGCTGATTGTCTCTACCTCTGATCCTCTGAAAAGACCTGGCTAATGGACTTCTAGTTTCCTCCCTCTAGAGTCAATAATCAGCTCCTTGGTCTTGCTGACAATGAGTCAGTGTTTGTTTTTGTGGCACCACTCAGCCAGATTTCCAATCACCCTCCTATACGTTGTCATCGCCACCTTTGATTCAGCCAATGACTGTGGCATTGTCAGCAAATTTAAATATGGAATTCCAGCTGTGCTTAGCCTCATAGTCAAAAGGATAAAACAAGATATCTGATGATCTAATCCAACATATCGATGCATTTATGAAGAAGGCAGAACAGCATTTATACTTGGTAAGGAGTTTGAAGGGATTTGGTACGTCAACAAATACACTCAAAAACTTCTGTGGATGTACCGTGGAGAGCACTCTGACAGGTTGCATCACTGTCTGGTACGGGGGTGTGGGGCGGGGGGGGGGGGGGGGGTGGAGGGACTACTGCACAGGACCGAAAGAGGCTGCAGAGGATTGTGGGCTTAGTCAGCTCCATCTTGTGTACTAGCCTGCAAAGTGCCCAGGACATCTTCAAGGAGCGGTATCTCAGAAAGGCAGCGTCCATTATTAAGGACCGCCAGCATCCAGGGAATGCCCATTTCTCACTGTTATCAGCATTAGGAGATGCAGAAGCCTGAAGGCACACACTCAGCAATTCAGGAACAGTTTCTTCCCCTCTGCCATCTGATTCCTAAATGGACATTGAACCCTTGGACACAACCTCACTTTTTTAATATATTTCTGTTCTTTGCACAATTGTTTAATCTATTCAATATATGTATACTGCAATTGATTCACTTATTTATTATTATTATTATTATTTTTTCTCTTCTATATTATGTAATGCATTGGACTGCTGCTGCTAAGTTAACCAATTTCACATCACATGCCAGTGATAATAAACCTGATTCTGATTCTGAGTAGCCCTGGAGGCTAAATACAGCCTCGTGGTGCATCTGTGCTGATGGAGATTGTGGAGGTGCTGCTGTTGGCAAGAACCGACTTGGGTCTGCACATGAGAAAATTGAGGATCCAGCTGCATAAGAGGTATTGAGACCAAGACCCTGAAGCTTATCGAATAGTCGGATTGAAACCTGAGCAATTCAAAACTGAAAAACAGCCAGAAAAAGGTCTTACAGACAGATTTCAATATTTTGAACAGTTCCATGTGACAGGAGCTTTCAAACAGTTACTCACTCTTTAATCATGTTTAAATGCACCAAACCTTACAGGGTCATGATGCCTACCTTATAAATAGATCGTCCAGGGGTCTGTATTTTCATGCAACATCTCTGATACCTCATCAGCAAGTAATGTCACCAGATTGTATGTTGGTACAGTTTCATTAAAACAATCAATGTCTGAGTGACTGATTCTTAGATTGGGAGCACAATCATTTCACTGCAGTTGGAAGTTATTTGCATCTGTTCAGTGAGAAACATTCAGTTGTCCCAGACTCTTTGTTCCAGTGTTATTTAATATTGACATTACTTCTTTAATAAAACATTCATTGATTACACAAAAGGAGTCAACCAGTCTCCTTTAAAACTCATCCAAAACAAAATGTACTTTTCTCAGAAACAGATCCTTCGATATCTGGCAGAGAACAACAGCAACCACAATTGATCACAACCTGGTTCAGGCATCATAAAGTTACACAGACATGCTCCAGTGTTCAGAATTTTAAATGGTTCGAGTTTATCCAATCAACATGCCACAGAGATATTCAATATGTTAAAATAGAGTTTCAGTACACTTTTAATAGTCTTCTATACTGAATAATCTGGTAATACTACAAATGAAGCGGCTACATTTTATCTCTGGGTTTGAATCACGATACCACTTCAAGAAAATTGCTGTAATGCCAACAAATTTATTTTATCTCATTGACACTGGAATACATCAGAACTCGATAGAATTTCTCTCAGAACCACACAAATCAAGCCTAAAGAAATCTAGAGTTGGTCTTTGTTTTCCCACGGCAGAAATCCACCACAATATAGGCTGAGCCTGCTCAAGTCTTGACAGTTAATCAATAGATATAAATCACTTAGAAGGTTATTAACTTAAAGGTATGTCAATGCAATCACAGATTATACAAAATAATGTATAAAGCTGCTCTTGCCTCAAATAATTGTTAGAAATGTTAATCCACTTTGGTTCTCAAATTCATTATGTAACTTCCAATGCATTTTCTCTTACATTTGCTTCTATGTTATTCCATTTCAGCTTTATAAATCTCTGGTTTTTATGTTATTCCATTTCAAATTTGTAAAACTCTGCAACTTCATAAAACTCTGGTTTGGCCACATCTGAAGTATTGCACGCAGTTGTGATTGCCCCACTACAGGAAGGATGTTGAGGCTCTGGAGAGGGTGCTGAAGAAATTCACCAGGTTTAGAGGGTAAGTGCTATCACGATAGGCTGGGTAAACTTGGGTTGTTTTCTCTGTAAAGGCAGAGGCAGAGGGGACATCTGATAGAGGTTTACAAGATTATGAGAGGCATAGATAGAGTGGACAGAGAGTATCTGTTTCCCAGGGTTGAAACGTCCAATATCAAAAGGCATGCATTGAATATTTGGGGGGGGGGGGGGGTAGATTCAAAGGAGATGTGAGTGGTAAGTTTTCTATTCAGAGAGTCAAGGATGCCTGGAATGTACTTCCTAAAGTGGTAGAGGCAAATACATTGGAGGCTTTTAAGAGATGTTTGGATAGACACATGAATGTAAGAAGGATGGAGGGATATGAACATGGTGTAGGTCAGAAGGATTAGTTTTTGGGTATTTTTGATTTGCCTTTTAGCTGATTTTGTACAACATTATGGACCAAATAGCTTGTTCCTGTGCTGTACTTTTTTGTGTTCGACGTTCATTGCAATTCAAGCTTATAATTGGATCATTTTAATTGACTTACACACTCATTTATCCCTTGGTGAATGTAACATTAATCTTTCATTAATAAGCGTGGAAAGGAATATTGGTTCCTAACATTTACCAAATAGACTGCAGAATTGCATTTGTTAACACTTTCAAAATGCCGGAGGAACTCAGCAAGCCAGGCAGCACCTATGGAAAAGAGTACAGTCAACGTTTTGGGCCAAAACCCTTCAACAGGGCTCCAACATCCACATATTTTATCTTTTTTTGTGTGAATGCTTTGCCCCTTTTGTTTATATTATACAGCAAAGGAGAAAATATGACATCTTCCAGCCTACTCCAAAGAGAAATATTAAGGGAACTGCAGTACTTGCAACATCTGAATAAAATTATTGAAAAGGTTTAAGTTATTAACAGGTGTTACACCTGCCCCTACACCTCCTCTCTTACTACCATTCAGGGCCCCAAACAGTCCTTCCAGGTGAGGCAACACTTCACCTCTGAGTCTGTTAGAGTCATCTATTATATTTGGTGCTCCCAGTGTGGCCTCTGATACATTGGTGAGATCCGATGTAGATTGGGAGACCCCCCTCACTAAGCATCTATGCTCCGATGGCCAGAAAACGCAGGATCTCCCAGAGGCCACCCATTTTAATTCCACTTCCCATTCCTATTCCGACATGCCCATCCATGGTCTCCTCTACTATCATGAGGAGGCCACACTCAGACTGGAGGAGCAACACCTTATGTTCCATGGGTAGCCTCCAACCTGATGGCATGAACATTCATTTCTCAAACTTCTGGTAATGCTCCTCCCACCTCTATTCCCCATCCCCTTTTCCCTCTCTCACCTTATCTCCTTTGCCTGCCTATCTCCTCCCTCTGGTGCTCTTCCCCCTTTTTCTTTTATCAATGGTTTTATGTCCTCTCTTATCAGTCCCCTGCTTCGCCAGCCCTGCATCTCTTTTACCAATCAAATTCCAAGGTCTTTACTAAACCCCTCTCCCTTCCAGTTTCACCCATCATGTTGTGTTTCTTCCTCCCTTTCCTCACCTTCCAGCCCTGACTCCTCATCTTTATTTCTCTAGTCCTGTTGAAGGGGCTCAGCCGAAAATGTTGACTGTACTCTTTTCCATAGGTGCTGCCTGGACTGCTGAGTTCCTCCAGCATTTTGTGTGTGTTGCTTGGATTTCCAGCATCTGCAGATTTTCTCTTGTTTGTTATTGAAAAGGCTTTGCTGATAATGCGATCATGTTTAATTCACAACTACACATATTCTAGATGTACACCTTCTACCTGCACATGACATCAACATTTCTTCAAAGAAACACAGTACTCTATGCATGCTACATGAGCAATATAATTTTATTTTCAAGTAAAACTCATGGATCTGATCTGTGATTGGTTACAACAAACTCAGATGTAACATTCTGTTGCATAGCAGAAGTACAAAAATGAAGTCCAGCCCATGTACAGCACACTGGTAAGGGTAAATATTTTTAAGAATAATATTATGTTATTTTCTTCACTCCTTTTCTGCAGATCCATTTAATGGAGTAATGTGTTGTTCCACCTTGCTGGGCTTATAGAATCATAATTACTGCTCAAGTAACAACACATTTAAATGTAGAGTTTATTATAAATAATTACTTTTATAAATGAGAGCCCTAACTTGCCACATAATTCTTCTTTGAAAAAGTAATTCACACTAATTGGCTGTATCTCATTTTTCTTTATCAAGGAAAATCGCTGTATTTGCCATGCTATATTTATTCAACTAGCTAAACAGTTGTCAAAAATATCTATTGTTGGAAATGAAGCAATTTTTTATCATTTACTCCTTTGAAACTTAACAACTTAGTGAGCACAAAAATTTGAGAGCCATGTCAAGATATATTCACAAAAATATGAAACACGTACTGTCTGTGTAAATGTTTTATCCTCAATAATTTGTATGTAATGCTCCCGGTAAATGTCACAAATGGGGGGTGGGGGGGGGGGGGGAGAGACCCCAATGAACCGTGCAGTGATTTTTATTGTCCTCTGTAGGCTCCTGTGGCTGATGCCTTATAGATTCCACGCCACACAATGATGCAGCCAGACAGGAAATGTTGCAGCTACATAGGACCCTGGTCAGATCCCACTTGGAGTACTGTGCTCAGTTCTGGTCACCTCACTACAGGAAGGATGTGGAAACTATAGAAAGGGTGCAGAGAAGATTTACAAGGATGGTGCCTGGATTGGGGAGCATGCGTTATGAAAACAGTTGAGTGAACACGACCTTTTCACCTTGGACCAACGGAGGATGAGATGGGACTGGACAGAGGTGTATAAGATGATGAGAGGCATTGACCATGTGGCTGGTCAGAGGCATTTTCCCAGGGCTGAAATGGCTAACACAAGAGGACACAGTTTTAAGGTGCTTGGAAGTAGGTACAGAGGAGATATCAGGGGTAAGTTTGGTTTTTTTTTTTTACACATAGAGTGGTGAGTGTGTGGAATGGGCTGCTGGCGACAGTGGGGGGGGGGATATAATCAGGTCTTTTAAGAGACTCCTGGATAGGTACATGGAGCTTAGAAAAATAAGAGTGCTATGGGTAATCCTAGGTAATTTCTAAAGTAAGTACAAGTTCGGCACAGCATTGTGGGCTGAAAGGACTGTATTGTGCTGTAGGTTTTCTGTTTCTATGAAACTGTCAATGGTACTCCTATAGACTGCTGTTAGAATGGGTGGAAAGGGGGCTTGCATGCCACTATTTACTCAAGAGTGTAGATGCTGTTGTGCCTTCTTGAGTAATGAGGTGGTGTTCTGTGGATCTAGGTTAAACTGTTATTTATAATTATTTATCTTATATACAGTACATTTCCCAAGATGATTATGAACACCACTCTGTGAAATACAGTGACTATAAGTATTCACCCCCCTTGTAAGTTTTCATGTTTTATTGTTTTACAACATTGAATCACAGTGGATTTAATTTGGCTTTTTGACATTGATCAACAGAAAAAGACCCTTTTGTGTCAAAGTGAAAATAGATATCTACAAATTAATTACAAATATAAAACACACACGTGTTCACCCCCTACAATATGACACACCAAATTATCACTGATGCAGCCAATTGGTTTTAGAAGTCGTATAATCAGACAAAATGGAGACCACTGTGCACAGTCAAGGTGTTACAATTGATTGTAGTAAAAATACACCTGTATCTGGAAGATCCAAATGCTTGTGAGTCAATATCCTGGCAAAAACGACACCATGAAGACAAAAGAATATTCCATGCAATTTGGCAGAAAGGTAATTATAGAGCACAAGTCAGGAGAATTTCTAAGTCACTGCACTGAACCTCCTTTGGAGAACAGTTAAGTCAATCATCAAGAAATGGAAAAAATATGGCACAGCTGTAAATCTGCCTACAGCAGGCTGTCCTCACAAACTGAGTGACTGTGCAAGAAGGGGACTAGTGAGAGAGGCCACCAGGAGACCAATGACAACTCTGGAGGAGTTACAAGCTTCTGTGCCTGAGATGGGAGAGAGTGTGCATACAACTGTTGCCCGGGTGCTTCACCAGACACAGCTTTATGGGAGAGTGGCAAACAGAAAGCCACTGTTGAAAAAAAACCCACGTGAAATCTCAGCAAAAGCTTGCCAGAAGACATGTGGGAAACTCTGAAGTCTGCTAGAAGAAGGTTCCATGGCCTGATGAAACCAAAATTGAGCCTTCTGGCCTTCAGACTAAACACTATGTTTGGTGTAAGCCAAACACAGCACATCATCAAAAACACACCATCCCTACCATGAAGCATGATGGTGGCTGCATCACGCTGTGGGGATGCTTCACTGCAGCAAGGCCTGGAAGGCCTACGAAGGTAGGAGGCAAACTTAATGCAGAAAATACAGGGAAATCCGGGAGGAAAACTTGCCTCTCCCATCACAGCCACTGAAGCTTGTAACTCCTCCAGAATTGTAATAGGTCTCTTGGTGGCTTCTCTCACTGGTCCCCTTCTTGCACAGTCACTCAGTTTCTGAGGACGGTCTGCTCTAAATTGATTTAACTGTACTTCAAGGGATATTCGGTGACTTGGAAATTTTCTTGTATCTATCTCCTGACTTGCACTTTTCAATAACCTTTTCGTGGAGTTGCTTGGAGTGTTCTTTTGACTTCATGGTGTAGTTTTTGCCAGGATACTGACTCACCAGCTGTTGGCCCTTCCAGATACAAGTGTACTTTTACTACAATCAACTGAAACACCTTGACTGCACATGGTGATTTGCATTTAACTAATTATGTGACTTCTAAAACCAATTGGCTGCACCAGTGATGATTTGGTGTATCGTATTAAAGGGGGGGGGGGGCGGGGGTGAATTTAATACTTATGTAATTATTTAGTATTTTATAAGTGTAATTAAATTTCGATCACTTTGTTAGAGATCAGTTTTCACTTTGACAAGAAAGAGCCTTTTTCTGCTGATCAGTGTCAAAAAAGTCAAATTAAATCCACTGCAATTCAAGCTCGTAAAACAATAAAACATGAAATCTTCCAAGGGGGTGAATACTTTATCTGTTTAACACCACTGAATAAATTATATTTTCTTAAATTAATTATTGTGTAATCAATATGAAAACTTCAAATGTGGCTGATTAATATGTATAATCTTCAGCACACAAAAAAGTGAACTATTTAATGCCCTAATCAATATCACATCAACCTTGAATGCTGAATGCAACATTATTTTGTATTAATTACAGTCTAACTAATAGTGAGTTGCTATGATATAGATCTCTCAATGGACACTACTTCAGTATTTGTTTCCTCTCTTTTTGCACTATATATTTAATTAATTTTATATATATGTACTTCATATTGTAATTTATAGTTTTATTATTATGTGCTGAAAGGTACTGCTGCCACAAGACAACAAATTTCACAACATATGCCAGTAATAGTAAACCTAATTCAGAATCAGTGGGCAGCTGTGATAGGTGGCAATCCAGGCGATGATGTGTCCTTTGAAAGGAAGGAGTCCTCTGGCTCTGTGAGACCCAGTGAGAGAGCATCTTGACTTCTCAGGGAATTCAGGATCTTCACCTTCTAGAGACACATGCCCTCAACTATGAACCTCTGTTCTGTCCTTCACCTAACAAGTGGGCTGGGATGGAGAACAAGCCACACTTTAAATGAACAGGATTTCACCATACATTATATGCTTGAGAAGCAGCTTGTTGACAGTCCTGCTTTCAGTGAAGATGGAGCTGGTGCTTGGTGACCTTGGGATTGAGAAGGCTCTGAATGTCTCTCATGACCTTCCCAAATAACCTGACTTCATGGGTTTGCTGATGAAATTATGTAATCAGTGCAAAAACAGTCTTTCATCATGTCTTCAGCAACTACATATTATATCAGTGCAATGTTAGAAACACAATTTAAGTTGTCTGTCAATAGCCTTTGGGGCCTTCTGGATTATCACCAGTTCTGCAGTTCTGCTACAACAGAGAAAAATGCAATGTCTTAGAAGTTTCTTTATTTCACGAAATTCAAATATTGTATGATGTCTTAACAATGGTGTGAAGGTGCCCAAACATATATTTCTGTGGTTATTTCACCTAGTGTTTTTCTTCTGTAGAATTCAATTACATCTTAAAATACTATCTGATAACAAAATGTTAAAAGTAGGCAGTATCTATGTTAGTATCCTTAGTAACTGATGTACTCACCAGCTGTACTCCCTGAGCCACTGTACTGTGAGGCATCAATAAATTTCCGTGAGGTTGATACCAAGCTGATGTCAATAAGAGGAGCGGGAGAGATATCCTTCCCAAGCAGGCTAAACAAAACAACACACATTCCTATTAATATTCCCCTCCCTCAAAAGTATCAATTCAACCACAAGAAAATAATGCAAATGCAATCATTGGGGGAATAAACCAGAAAATGTTTGCATCAGTCAATAAGTCGCACAGTAGTTACAAAAGGAAAATACAAGTTTAACACTTAACGTTCAACGGTTTATAACCAAACCTAATTAACTATAGTTAATCTTTCTAAAAATTTCAGATTTCGATAAGAATTATTACATAAAAAGTATGAATTTTTGATCTGCTACCATCCTTGTCAAATCAGCAGTGGTGCAACAAAATTACGACTAATTATGTCAACAGAAATGACAAAAAAATTGGTAACTTGGGTTGGCTGTTTGTTTGTAGCGGTGTTTGGCGAACCCGGAATTTAAGTCACAAACGTTTTGTCACCTGTTGAGGTGACATCATCAGTGTGCAATTGAGTGTTGTTTGTGCTCACGTTTATATTGGTCCGACCTGTTGTTCTGATTGGTTGGTTGGCTGTCGCACTGGCTGCTTGTCTCCACTGGCCCATATCCCCTGTTATTGGTTGTTGTAAGTGCTGGTTCCTCAGGTGTCTGTGGTTCACCCCTCGGCCCTGATCCCACAGACACATAGATTCATAATTTGCATCCAGTTCAGTATGCTTGTCAATACAGTCTTCTGTTGAGAACCAAGATTTGAAGAATTCTTTTGATTTCTTGTTTTGTGCTTCGGGAATATTTCTGAAATGACGGCAAGACTGCTCCAACTACACGGTATAATGGTAGCACACAAACCCAGCACACCCATCAGAAGGCTTGTCTCAAGACCCAAAGATCCAACAGCCCACATGGAGAAAAGAAATGCAATATACCTAACTCAATGTGGCAGCTGCACCAAACATTATGTAGGACAGACAGGGAGAAAACTGTCCACGAGACTCCATAAACATCAGGTAGCCTTAAGAAGGGATGAGCCCCGATCACTCATCTCAGTACACATTTGACAAGGTCCACCACGAGAGACTCATCCAGGAAGTCATGAGGCATGGGATCAGTGCAACCTTGGCTGTTTGGATAAAAAATTGGCTTACAGGAAGAAAGCAGAGGGTAGTAGCGGAAGGAAAGTATTCTGCCTGGAGGTCGGTGACTAGTGGAGTGCCGCAAGGATCTGTCCTGATACCCCTGCTCTTTGTATTTTTATAAATGACCTGGATTAAGAGGCAGAAGGATGGGTGAATAAGTTTGCCAATGACACGAAGATTGGAGGAGTTGTGGATGGAGCTGTAGGTTGTCGAAGGTTACAAGAGGATATAGACAGGATGCAGAGTTGGGCAAAAAAGTGGCAGATGGAGTTCAATCCAGATAAGTGTGAGGTGATGCATTTTGGAAGGACAAACCAGAAGGCTGAGTACAGGGTTAATGGTCGGTTACTTCGGAGTGTGGATGAACAGAGGGACCTTGGGGTTCAAATCCATACATCCCTCAAGGTCGCTGCATAGGTTGATAGGGTAGTTAAGAACGCCTATGGGATGCTAAGCTTCATTAATAGGGGGATTGAGTTCAAGAGTAGAGAGGACATGTTGCAACTCTACAAATCTCTGGTGAGACCACACTTAGAGTATTGTATTCAGTTCTAGTCACCTCATTTCAGGAAGGATGTGGAAGCTATGGAGAGGGTGCAGAGGAGATATACCAGGATGTTGCCTGGATTGGAAAACAAGTCTTATGAGGCAAGGTTAGCAGAGCTGGGACTTTTCTCTTTGGATCATAGAAGAATGAGAGGGGACTTGATAGAGGTCTACAAGATTATGAGAGGCATAGATAGGGTGGATAGTCAGTACCTGTTTCCCAGGCCATGAATACAAACACCAGATGGCATATGTACAACGTTATGGAAGGGAAGTTTAGGGGAGACATCAGGGGTAAGTTTTTTTACACAGAGGGTGGTGGGTGCCTGGGATGGTGGTGGAGGCTAAAACATTAGGGGTATTTAGAGCCTCTTGGACAGGCACATGGATGAAAGGAAAATAGAGGGTTATGGGGTAGTGTGGGATTAGTTCTTTTTTTAAGGAATATATGGGTGGGCACAACATTGAGGGCTGAATGGCTTGTACTGTGCTGTAGTGTTCTAGTTCTAGTACACGATGACCAAGGACACAAGTTTGTCTGGGAAACCACAAAAATCCTGACAGAAGTACAAAACAAGAAATCAAGAGAATTCTTAGAAGCTTGTTTTTCAACGAAAGACTCTATTAACAAGTGTAATGACCTGGATGCAACTGATGAACCTATGCGTCCGCAGGATCAGGGCCGGGGGTGAGCTGAGAAACCAACGCTTACAACAACCAATAACTAAGGATACAGGCCAGTGGCCAGGAGCCAATGGAAACTCATGGCCAGTGTGACAGCCAACAGCCAACCAATCAGAACGAGTCAGACCAATATAAACGCAAGTGCTCAGCAGAAACAACACTCAATTGTGCAGTGATGATGTCACCTTGACTGGTGCAAAACGTTTGCAACCTAACCTCCTGGCTCGACAAACAACCCTGCACACCAATTATGTAACTGTTGGATTTGATTGACTACTCAGAATTGAGATTAGATGTTAGAAACAGACACATTCTTGTCTTAGGAGCAATTCACTCTGCCACGACACATCAGTTGTGCAACAAGCAATGGGCAATGATTTTTCAAACTTAAGACATGCAAAAGGAACATAAGGATATGTGGACAGGAACATGAAGCTTCAACAACATATCCATTTTGCTTTGAAACAGAACCAAGAGGACTCATGAAGGTTGTACATATGACTTTACTGTTATGTGGTGTTATGAGTGATGAACAGACCTGACGGACAATGGGGTGAAGAGTTAACCATCCCCCCCCCCCCCCGAGAAACACAAACTATTACTGTTGCTATGCTGACCATGAGAAAGAGATGAAAAACAAGCAAGAACATTTGCTACAGATAAGAGAGGGGAGAGAGACTGTTGATTTACTGTATTATGACTTCTGCAAGGGTTATTTATCGTTTACTAGTTTGCTCATAAACATTCCTCAGTGGACTGCAGGAGTGGCCTTATAAGGAGTGAACTTTATACTTTTCTATGACAATTTATTTACCCCTAGACATCGATAGAGCTTGTTTATTATTGATTATTATTATTCCTACACTTTTAGGTTTATTACTGCTAACTGGTTTTATATGTATATTTGCATTATTGATATGGTTTTGCTTATTTTTATTAATAAACACCTTTAGTTTGGTACCACCAGACTCCAACGGATTCTTCTTTCTCTGCTGGTTAGACACCCAGTTACGGGGTACGTAACAGTGGACTTTCAAAAAGTGCACAATGAACTTTCAAAAGGTGGACAATGAAACTGACATGTAGTGATACTCTTTATAAAAATGAAAGCCCAGGACATGAAAGAGACAGCAGTAGCAAATAGTAATATTGTACGATAATCGAAAAATGGAGGATATTACACATCGATTTCTAATTCAGCAGGAGTATACAAAGCTGTTTACTAGTGATCAGAATTGGGGTAATTGCTCTCTTTGTTATCAGTTAATGATCAGGGCAAGTTTGTAGATGATATTAGGAATCAGAACAATGAAGCCACGAGGCCATGGACTGATCAATAAAATGGCCAGTGAAATTAAATACAACAGATGGTGAAGTGATACATTGCAGTTGGAATAACAAAACAAAAACTAAAATGCAGTGTACCAATTTGGAGCCAGCACATGAAAAATGATGCTAGGAATGGCCTCCTTTACTGCTTTTGTAACTCTAATTCAAGTTATTAAACAATTCAATTATAATTATAGTAATTATTATAATTCCACCTAAACAAGTTTTTCTTTTATTTCTACTTAAGCCATTGATATACCTGAAGTTAAAGGTGGTTGAAGAACAGCAATTTCTTCTCACACTGACTCAATAGATAGAGCTGAACACATCACAGCTCTGCAAACCCATTCAATCCCAACCTCGTGTGCTGTCTATGTAGACTTTGCATGTTCACCCTGTGACAGAGTGGATTTCCCCCAGATTTTTTGATTCCTACTCATACTCCAAAGATAGCAGGTATGTAGGCTAATTGACTGAGGAAAATTGACTGCAGTAGCAGAAGACAAATAGAGGGAAACGTTCTCCATTTTGGGGCGGCACGGGAGGGTAGCAGTTAACATAATGCTATTACAATGCCGAAGATCCAGGTTCAATTCCGCTGCTCTCTATAAGGAGTCTGTATGTTCTTCCCACGGCCATGTGGGTTTCCTCCGGATACTCCAGTTTCCTCCCACATTCCAAAGACAGATGAGTTGGTAGGTAATTGGTCACTTGGGTGCAATTGGGTGGCACAGGCTCATCAGACTGCAAGGGCCTATTACTGTGCCATATCCCTAAAATAAAAAAATAAATTCCAGAGATTCAGTCTTAATAAAAAACAAGGATTCTTTCTATGTGTAGGCATAGCAAATAATGCAGCTTCTGACTCATTTATTTCTCAGAGTTTTCCAGAATTTTGAGTCAGATTAGGTCATTCAGGAAGGGGAAAGTGGAAGAACATACAGCAGTTCTTCTCATCAAGGGATCAGCAGTGGAAAGGGAGAGCAGCTTCAGGTTCCTGGGTGTTAACATCTCTGAAGATCTATCCTGGGCCCAACATATTGATGCAATTACAAAGAAGGCACACGAGTAGTTATACTTCATGAGAACTTGAGATTTGGTACATCACCAAAGACTAATAAATTTTCGAGAGATGTACCATGGAGAGCATTCTGATCTTTTTGCACTATTGATTTTTTAATATATTCTTATTGTAACTTCAAGCAACTTTATGTATGTGTTTCACTATAATACTGCCAGAAAACAGCAAATTTCACGACATACAGATATGTTAGTATTAAGAAATCTGATTCTGGTTTATGAAACTGAGAAATCTCATTTTAACAACCGAGGATTGTAAGAAACAAATAAATGGGCTTGATTGATCGCAGAATGTGATGAGATGGAGTACGCACTATCCGTACTTTTATGAAGTATATATTCCAGACTGAGCAACCTTGCAATAATAATCTGCTTTGGAATAAATAAAATTTTATCTCATCTTATATATGGAAGATTTCACATGGACCAGTCTTCTAAAATAAAAATAATCACTCATTTAGATTGGTTTTAAACTGCCACCTTGCTGTACTTCAACTTCCTGCTTACATCTAGAGAAAAAAAGTGAAAATCTACCTATGGAAACAAAAATTGACTGGGAATATAAAAAGAGAACATGATGGAATTCAAATTAGTTACGTCAATAAACATACACAGCTGCTGTGATCTTTAAGGCCTAGAAAAATGATTCAAAGCAACTCAAGGCATCCACCACCTATCAGCACCAATCACAGTTCACTTTGTTTCATTTCACTTCATTTCAAACAAGAAACTGTTGTTACTGTTTGCTACAAATATTGACAGACATTCTGCTCTTAACAAACTTTGATATTTAAATCTTTAAGCAAATGACTACAAATACCAGCATTAGGTATGAATTAGTAAAAAGATAACGTTCAAAACTATTTGAAGTTGTCAATCAGGCCCTGTCTGCAAAAGTTGTACATCACTGTTGTAGAACAATTCCGTTTTGCTTCCACATACAAAGTGTTGGAGAAACTTAGTACGTCAGGCAACATCTAGACGAATGAAGGGGCCAGATAAAACCTGGACCTGAAACATCATCTGTCGACTTCTCTCCATAGATCCACCTGACCTGTTTGAGTTCCTCTAGCACCTTGTGTGTTGTTCCAGCGTCTGTCATCTCCACCTGCTCTGCTCAGCATTTCTTCAAGGTAGGAGTGCCAAATGGCAAGAACTGGCTCCATTTTCTTCCTGCTTTCTGAAAATACTGTGATGGCTTGATATTAAATGCAACTATACAGGGTACTGGTGAGGCTTCACCTGGAGTACTGTGTGCAGTTCTGGTCTCCATACTTGAGGAAGGATATACAGGCTGTGGAAGCAGTGCAGAGGAGGTTCACCAGGTTGATTTCAGAGATGAAAGGGTTAACTTATGAGGAGAGATTGAGTCGCTTGGGACTGAATCTATACTCTCTGGAATTCAGATGTATGAGAGAGGATCTTATAGAAACATACAAAATTTTAAAAGGGATAGATAAGATAGAAGTAGGAAAGTTGTTTCCATTGGTAGGTGAGACTAGAACTAGGGGACATTGCCTCAAGATTCAGGGGAGAAGATTTAGGACGGAGATGAGGAGAAACTGTTTTTCCCATAGGGTGGTGAATCTGTGGAATTCTCTGCCCAGGGAAACAGTTGAGGCTTCTTCACTAAATATATTTAAGATACATTTAGATAGAGTTTTACATAGTAGGGGAACTAAGGGTTATGGGGAAAAGGAAGGTAGATGGAGCTGAGCTTACGGTCAGATTAGCCATGATCTTACTGAATGGCGGTGCAGACTCGATGGGTCGGATGGTCTACTCCTGCTCCTATTTCTTATCCTTTTTCATCAAGATAACCAAGATGTTAAGAACTAAGCAATATATGGAGTTTCTCCCTACTTTTCTTCAGCCTCGGAACTATCTCTCTGTTTCATTCGTTCATAGATCTTCCTGGTGTTTCAAGTCCTGCAATGTGCAACCTATATATTTCAATGGAAAATATTGTTGATTAAAGATCAACATGGTGTGAAGTTAATATCAATTAAGTGTTAATTGGAGTTGCCAATGGTATATCACACTTCTAAAATTCTTTGGAAAACAATATGTTTTAATCAGTTTACCAATGAACATTCTGGCACCTAGTTTAATTTAGTTTCAGAAAAATTCAAGTTTGCTGCATGAGATATTGACTGATTTCATGAGTTCTTTCAAATTAGCATTTCTTATGAAAAGCTTTTGAATCCATTTTGTTTCACTTCATCATGTTTGGAGTAAATTGTTGAGAGCTATTGCTGTGCATCATACTTAAGAATAAGAAGCATTTTATGATGTTCAAAGATTAATTCTGAGACGTGTGCAATAAATTCTTGAAAGCCTGTTAAATTTTGCATACATTTATCTGTTGAATGCATTACTGCTTTTGTAAATTACCTGTGTTAACCAGTTACATAGCAAGAACGGCACCTTTTGTATGACTTACGTAAACACTTGGCAGACAAAAAGGTAGCAAGCAGCAGATCACAAAGCACATAAAATTTCTGAAACTGAAAATAGATGCACCAATGCTGTTCCAAATATTTCTTCTAATCTTCAATTGCTGACATCCTAAGTAATGAGTAACTATACTCAGGAGTAAACAGTTTAATATTCATAAATTAAAATAATAAAAATGTATGCTTCAAATTAAAAATGGTGAAGGCAGAGAAAATATGCTTATTGGCCAAGAAATCAGAGGAGAAATGGACAGATTTTTATTAAAGTCAGTAAGTTAAAATTATTAAGAGTGCAGTTCCTGAAAGGGTGGAAAGGTAGTTTCATTCTAACTGTAATAAAGGAATTAAATAAGTAACAAAATGGAACGCATTTAGAGATACAGAGAATAGGGTAACAGTGAGAAAATCTCATTTCATTGAAATACTACAAGCATAAAGTGCTTAGTGACGTCTTTGTCAGGTTTTTGATCTTTGGATGCAGTGCTAGTGCTAACTTGTCAATATCATTTTAGTAGTTGCTGTCTGACATTCATTTATATACCGGTAGTTATAATAATTCCTCAACATGCAGGATGTGGATGTCTCAAAGAAGTCCAGCATTTACTGTCCAACTTGGAATGCCCTTGAACCGAATATTACACGGAATCATTTCAGAATGTGGAATATAATGCACAATTAATAGAAGAATTTCTTACTGAAACAACAAAATTGTATTAAAAAGCAAAATGCCTTCCTCAGATTTTCTTCAGGGCAGTAGGTGATTTAGAAATGTTGTAATTACAATTCTGTTGCATTTTTTCAACACTAACCTTTCCATCGTGAAGCTCTTTGCATGACTTATAGTACGACATTCTCATTAGGCAAATGAAAGTCAAAGTACACAATTACAAAAAAGGTTTTCCTTTGTAAATACAATTGGTCAAAAACAATATTATTTATTAAAAAGAAAAATCTGGATTATTAATTGAATTAACATTTAAGTGTTTATACCTTCATAAAAATAGTTTCAACAGTAGAAATATAGAAAAGAACAAAATGAACAATGGCTCTTGATTTTAAAAAAATTGCAGTCCCAATTGTAGCTGTGATTAGAATGACAAATTGATGTTTTAGGCACAATTTCCATAATAATCAAACAGAAATTTGCTGTATATTGCCAGCATTTATTCCTTGTATTCCGGAGTTAATCTATTGTTCCTTTTATTCAATCCTTTTTGGGATCTGAGCATTCCTGGCAAGACCACCAGACCTTATTCTCAGTGCTTCCTAAACTGAAATGCTGGCTTGGCCATTTAAGGATTAACTATATTGCAATATATCTGGAATCTTCATGATGCCATATTTCCTCCTGGAAACCTGCATGAGCTATGTTGTCTTTTACAGAAATATGGAGTGTCATCATAACCACAATATTTCAGTTCAAGGTTTACTGAATTATTTGATTTAAAATTTGTCAGCTTACATTCCAGAATTAATCATATAGTTGTTGAATTCTCATCCAGCAACTTAACTAATATTCAACAAGGTCCTCCATAGTAAGGTAGTCCATGTGGGATCCAAAACAAGATTAGTAATTGGATTTAAAATTGACCTGGTGATAAGAAATAGAGAGTGATGATAGAAAGATGTTTTTCAGTTTGGAAATCTGTGACTTGTGATGTACTGTACATATTGTGCTGGGACCTTTACTGCTTGTGATATACAAGTTGTTTTAAAGAGGTTTCTGAAGGGTGAGTATTTTTAATTTTACACACAGAGTGTTAGATATCTGGAATACTCTGCTAGGACAGATGGTGAAATCTGCTAAAATTACTACTTTTGTAAGGCAATTAAACAGATACTTAAGTTGGCAAGTCACAGAAGGACAAAGTCCTAATACAGGCAAATGGGATTAATGTAGACAAGCATGATCTTGGTGAGTGAAACCATGTCCATGCTGATGTACCCAACATAATTGCATTTCATACCTACCCAGGTTTGTTCTTGTCCCTGTTCTTGTTGCCGACACGGCTTGTAGATTTAATGTACAAGTGGCGGTGTAGTTCATCAATTAGGACCATATGCATGTTCAGCTTTTTACTGTGGAGCTCTAAGCGTAGGTCACTCAGCCCTTCTACTTGCATCAGCTGCCCCTCCAGAGAATCGACTGCAGACACCTGACAATGGAAGAGAGGTCAATCAAAAGATAGTTCCCTTGACAACAATGAATGCCACAAATACTGAGCAACACTGGAGAAACAGAATAGACATCCATTAGTCTCATGAGACCATGGATTTGAAGCTTAGGCAGGGTTGTATGGGAGACCGGCAGTTGTTCAAGGTAAGGGCAAACTGGTGTCGTTGCAGAGCAATGTGTGGTCAAGTGCCTTGCTCAAGGACACAACACGCTGCCTTAGCTAAGGCTCGAACTAGCGACCTTCAGATCACTAGATCAACACCTTAACCACTTGGCCACGTGCCAACTCTGGATATCGGTTGAAAAATTTGATTTCCTCAAGAGGAATAGTTCTGATGGAATTATACCATCAAGCAGTGACTTTTAGCAAGACCTGTCCTGCTTGTTGGGTTTTTCTCCTTTCAAGTAGACAAATATGAAAAGTCATTCAAATTTTAAAATATTTTTTATTCATTTCTAGGATGTGGGCTCAGTTGGTAAGGCCTTCACTCACTAATTACCCTTGAGAGATTATGTGAGCGTGACCTATCATAAGACCATAGACCATAAGACATAGGAGAAGAATTAGGCCATTCAGCCTATTGAGACTGCTCTGCCATTCCATCAACCCCAATCTCTTGCCTTTTCCTCGTAATCTTTGAGGCCCTAACTAATCAAGAACCTATCAACCTCCACTCAAATATACCCAATGATTTGGCCTTCACAGCTGTCTGTGGAAATGAATTACACAGATTCGTCACCCTTTGGCTAGAGAAATTAGTCCTTATTTCTATTCTAAATGCCGTCACTCTATTCTGAGGCTGTGTCCTCTGACACGAGATTCATCCACTGCAGGAAATATCCTCTCCACATCCACTCTGTCTAGGCCTTGCAATATCTGATAGGTTTCAATGAAATCCCCACCACTATTCTTCTAAACTCTAGCAGGTACAGACCTACAGCCATCAAACGCTCATCATAGTTAAGCCTTTCATTTTGGGGATCATTCTCATGTACCTCCTCTGGACTCTCTCCAATCACAGCATATCTTTTCTTAGATAAGGGGCCCGAAACTGTTCACAATACTCCAAATGTGGTCTCACCAATATCTTATAAACCCTCACTATTACATCTTTGCTTTTATATTCTAGTCCTCTCAAAATGAAAGCCAACATTGCATTTGTTTTCAATTGGGCCTTTAGATGGCAGAAAGGCGGTCGAACCACAGGAGGAGAGTCACTCCTTACTGGACATCTAGCTCCTGCACTTGTATGACATTTTCACTTGAGCTTCTGCTCAACAGTGACTCCTAATAGTAATAGTGAGGACAGCTTTTCATTCAATTAAGCCATTGAATGTCAAGGATAGTTACAAAACTTGAATATGGTCATTGTCTGGTGCACGAGACATAAATGCTACCTGCCACTTTTCAATGCATACCTCAGTGTTGTCCAGGTCTTTGCTGCATGTGGGCATTATTTTCTGAGAAGTTGCAAATGGAATTGCAGATCATGCAAATATTGCCACTTTAGTACTAATTTTAGAAAGGTCGTTAGTGAAATAGCAGAAAATGGCTGGGCCAAGGTAGTCTGGGATTTGGGACAAATGAGCATAAAATAACACAGACACCCATTTTCTTTTGTGCAAATTAAGTTTCCAGCCACAGGTGTATTTATTTTGTTATGCCCACGGATTTAAGTTTTATCGTCAATGCTATATTGTTGTGAAGGGCACTCACTCTTATCTCACCTCTGGGATTAAGCTCCTTTGTCCATATTCATAACAAGGTTGCAATGAAGTTTTTGATAATTCCTGTCTGATCCAAACTGGGCATCAGTGAGCAGGTTATTTGTGTTTAAGTGTCAATGTCAACACCATCCATCACTTGGCTGAGTGCATTCATCCCACTGCTTATGAACTCAGAATCAAATTTATTATCACTGACACTGAAGCTTTTTTGCTTCAGCTGCATAAAACAAAGACTTCAATAATATAAATTACAAAAAAAAGTAAAAAAAAAAATAGGAACAACAAGGTAATGTTCATAGGTTTATAGACTGTTCAGAAATCGGATCATGGACGGGCAGCAGCTGTTCCTAAATTGTTGAGTGTGGTTCTTCAGGCTACCGTAACTTAACTCTGATGGTATTACCGATAAGAGGGCATATCCAGGATCCATCATGTTGCAAATGGTAGTAACAAGAAGAGATTCTGCATAATTCAGGTGTGCTTGCATTGATAGTTGATGTTACTACCTATTCGCACTGATTGTCATCTCCCCATAAGGTAGTCAAGAATCCAGCTGCAGAGAGAGGTGCAGGTCGGGTTTTGAAGCTTGTTGATTAGTACTGAGGGATGATAGCAATAAACACTTGTGCTTTAATCGCTAAACAGCCTGATGAAGGTCTTGCAGTTGATGAGACATTCAGAGTGAAGAAGCAGTAAGGAATGACTCACTTCTTAGTAGGTAGATTGCAACAGGTTCAGGTCCTTGCTCAGGAAGGAGTTAATTCTAGCCACTGCCAACCTTGTGAAACACTCCATTATGGTCGATGGGAATACTACTAGGTGAAATTCATTGAGGCAGCTCACCCTGAGCAACTCGGGCACGGGAGTATTTACTACATTTCTGAAGCAGGTGGGAAACTCAAGCCACAGCAGTGAGAGGCTGAAGATGTCTTTGAATACTCCAGCTGGTTGATTGACACAGATTTTTAGTACCAGCCAACTACACTGTCAGGGCCAAATGCCTTGTGGGAGCTCACATTCTTCAAGGATGCTCTGATGTCAGTATCTGAGGCAGAGATCACTGGATGCTGTGAGGATTTACACTGGATAATGTTATTTTCCCTTCCAAAGTGTGCATTAAAGGCATTGAATTCTTCAGGATTGCAGTGTCACCACTACTTATGCTGTTACATTTCGCTTTATAGGAAGTAATGGCATGAAAACCCTACCACAGCTGTCATGTGTCTGATTCTGCCTCTAGCTTCACTTGGAATTGACTTTTCACTTTTATAATGGTCTTCCATAGATTGCAACTGGACTTTAAGATTCTCGATTGCCAGTCTTGATTGTCCTCAGCAGACTGCAAATTTATTGGTTCATCTGGGGCTTCTGGTTTGGAAAGAATTGATATGTTGTTGAAGACACATACTCATCCACACAGGTCTTGAAGAAGTCAGATTTGGGTGTGGTATATTTATTCGGATCCTAAAATGAATCCCTAAAAACGGTCCGTCCACTGATTCAAAGACATTCAAGCTTCTGAGAGTGTTTCAAAAAGTAGATGCTGAGAGCTATTTCCTTGTAGTGGAGTTTACACATGTTGAAAAGATAGGATAGGGCCTACTTGCCATTAAGGAATGAAAGGAATAAAAATAGCTTTCATTTCAAGGATTGTTGAAGTTTGCAATAATCTATCATGAGATGCTGATCTTTGAGTCTATTCAATGCAGACATCAATAGATTTTCAGTTATCAAGAGGACTGGGTCGGAAAACTAACTTGAGGGACAAAATTACCCCCAAGATCATTTCATGGCAGTGCAAGCTTCAACTGCCATGTAGTTAACAACAGCTTCAATTTATATCCTAATTATATGAAGAGTACAATAGCTGAGGACAACAAAATGGACCATGCACCCACGAAGAAAGATATCTCTATGCCAACATCTCTACTTTCTTAGAAGGTCTGATATGTTCAACCAACCACCCTAACAAACGTCTACAGATGTACAGTTGATTGTATGCTTACTGGTGTCATCATGCTCTGGTACAGCAAAATGAATGTGTAGAAACATAAGCAGCTGCAGAGGGCCGTGGAATCAGCCCTGTAAATCACAGGCCTCTCCCTCCCAACCACCAAATGGACCTACATCAGGCACTAATTTAAAATAAACAGTAGCAATCATAAAAGATCCCCTGCATCCGGACAATGCTATCCGCTCACGTGGACTTTCAGAGAAGAGGTACAGAAGCCTGAATTCACAAACTGCCAGTTTCTGGAACAGCTTCTTCCCTTCAATCATTTGGTTCTTGAATCAACCTGCACAACCTTAATCAACTACCTCAGTGTAGCAACATTAAGACTACTCTGATCATTATATTGAACTGAGTTTAATTTTAGGTTCTAATCAAGTTCTTTCTTATATAATTTCTATTATGATTTTCTTTTTGTGGTTAGTGTGATACTATCACAGCCTGTGACTTTCTGGAGTTCAGAGTTCAATTCTGGCACCGTTCTGTATATCTTCCCTGTGGAATGCATAGGTTTTCCCCTGGTGCTTCAGTTACCTCCCACGGTCCATAGATGTACTGGGTAGATTAACTATAAATTGTCTTGTGATTAATCAGAGTTCTGGGGTTGCTGCTATGGTGTGGCTGGAAGGGCCTACTCCATGCTACATCAGGAAATAAATAAATAGATATGATAATACACTCAGGTATTCCAAAGACTCAACTCTGAGATAAAATACATGCTTCACCTCAGACTCCTGCAAAGAGTACTGAACTAACATGTGCAACCTTTTCTCATAAGACAATCTTCCATTTGGAGCATAGAAAACCTAAAGCCCTTCGGCCCACAAAGTTGTGCCGAACATGTCCTTACCTTAGAAATTACCTAGGGTTACACACAGTCCTCTATTTTTCTGAGCTCCATGTACCTGTCCAGGAGTCTCTTAAAATACCCTATCATATTCGCCTTCACCACCGTCGCCGGCAGCCCATTCCACACACTCACCACTCTCTGAATAAAAAACTCACCCCCGACATCTCCTCTGTACCTACTTCCAAGCACCCTAAAACTGTGGCCTCTCGTGCTAGCCGTTCCAGCCCTGGGAAAAAGCCTCTGACTATCCACACGATCAATGCCTCTCATCATCTTATACACCACTATCAGGTCACCTCTCATCCTCCGTCGCTCCAAGGAGAAAAGGCCAAGTTCACTCAACCAATTCTCATAAGGCATGCTCCCCCAATCCAGGCAACATCCTTGTAAATCTCCTCTGCACCCTTTCTATGGTTTCCACATCCTTCCTAAGGTGAGGCGACCAGAACTGAGCACAGTACTCCAAGCGGGGTCTGACCAGGGTCCTATATAGCTGCAACATTACCTCTCGGCTCTTAAACTCAATCACAAGATTGATGAAGGCCAATGCACCGTATGGCTTCTTAACCACAGAGTCAACCTGTGCAGCAGCTTTGAGTGTCCTACAGACTTGGTCCACAAGATCCTTCTGATCCTCCGCACTGCCAAGTGTCTTCACCACCAATATTATATTCTGCCATCATATTTGACCAACCAAAATGCACCACCTCACACTTATCTGGGTTGAACTCCATCTGTCCCTTCTCAGCCCAGTTTTGCATCCTATCAATGTCCCACTGTAACCTCTGACAGCCCTCTACACTATCCACAACACCCCCAACCTTTGTGTCATCGGCAAATTTACTACCCCATCCCTCCACTTCTTCATCCAGGTCATTTATAAAAATGATGAAGAGCAAGGGTCTTGAAGAGCAGATCCCTGAGGCACCCCACTGGCGACTGACCTCCATGCAGAATATGACCAGTCTACAACCACTCTTTGCCTTCTTTGGGCAAGCCAGTTCTGGATCCACAAAGCAATGTCTCCTTGGATCCCATACCTCCTTACTTTCTCAATAAGCCTTGCAGGTGGTACCTTGTCAAATGCCTTACTGAAAACCATATACACTACGTCAACTGCTCTACCTTCAATGTGTTTAGTCACATCCTCAAAAAATTCAATCAGACTTGTAAGGCATGACCAGCCTTTCACAGAGCCATGCTGACTATTCCTAATCATATCCTGCCTCTCAGGATCTTCTGCCTCCCTCCTTGTCCTTTCTGAAACATCTAAAGCCTGGCTCTTGAAGTAACTATTCCTGCCCCTGAGCCATCCAAGTCTCTGTAATGGCCACAACATCATAGCTCTAAGTACTCATCCATGCTCTAAGCTCATCCGCTTTATTCATGATACTCCTTGTATTAAAATAGACACATCTCAAACCATCGACTGAGCGCATCCCTTCTTTATCACCTGCCTATGTAAGACTATCTTGGTGAACCTTTTCTGAACTGCCTCCAAGTATACTTCCTTTAATATAGGGATTAAAACTGTACACAATGTTTCAGATGTATTCTAGTACCTTGTACACTTATATCATAAGACCAACCTGCTTTATTACCCTAATAACCATAAATAAAACTGGTCTTCCATTAGCTTTCCCAATTACCCGCTGTGTAAAGCATTTCATGTACATCGATTTGCAAATCTCTGTGCTGCCTGGATCTACAGACTTCCAACCTGTAAATGATCACGCCATCACACTTCCTTCCAGAGAAAACTACTTCACTTTTTCTCCCCCCACATTTGTAACCTTTTGCTCATTTACTAATCGATATCTCTCTGTGGTCATTCCTATCCTCCTCACAGCTTGCCTTACCCTCTGCTTTTGCAGTATCCAAAATGAAAATGACCCATTATCCCTTTAAGATGAAAGGTCTCAGCCCAACACTTCAACTATTTATTCCTTTCCATAGGTGCTGCCTGACCTGCTGAGTTCCTCCAGCAGCTTGTATGTATTGCCCTTTTTCCTTCTTCCTGATTCCTGCAAGTTAGCCGGTTTTCTGTACATGCTGATATTTTATATCCAACAAGTAATGCGCCACCTTGTGGAATACCATTTAAAAATCCAAATACATTGCATCTACTGGTTTCCCTCTACCCACACTGACAACATTTGAAGAGCTTAAAAAATTATCAGGCTTGATTTTCCTCTTCATGAGGGCATGTTAATACTGGTTGATTGTGACTTGGTTTGGCTGGAATAAATTGAGATGCATTCTTGGTACCATGAAAGAGGAGATTGTATGAATTCCTGCAGAGAGCAAAAGAATTGTGTACTGCAGCTTATGTCGTGTTTTTTTAAAATATTCTCTTCTTGTTTGGGATTACAAAATTCAGTGCTACTCCAAAATAAACTTCCTATTTACCATTCTGGGAGTAGTCAATTTTGACTTGAAAAATATGTTCAGATACCAATATTGAATTTGTTTCTTATTTGAAGTGAAGACAAAAAGCAGGATCATATCAAAATTTGATTAAAAAGATTATAGGACCTCTTACAAGCACTGAAATTGGCAACAGACCTGGCATTACTAAACATTAGAGGAAATAAGAGTAACACACAAAAATTGCTGGAGGAACTCTGCATTTTGTGTGTCGCTCACATTTCCAGCATCTGCAGATTTTCTCATTTGTGATTGGAGGAAATGCTTCTTTTTACAAAATTAAAAAATACAAAACTCCCAAGGAGAAAATTAAAGATGTATTTCCTTTTCTTGACTTATCATAGCATGTATTATATGATTGTCAGTGTAGCCAGACTGTTCATTCCACGTGATATATAAAAAAAATTGATTTAAGCGAAGCACCAGAGGGCAGTGATTGCATTCAAGTTTATGATCAGCATCAATCCCAATCATCTAGAAAGTGAAAAAGTAGATCTGGCAAACAAATTCTGCAAAAAAATTTCAAAATCTATTAGATTCCATACTTAATGTCATCAAGGCCCAAGAGCTGATTATTAACTTTAGGAGGAAACTGGAGGTCCATGAGGCAGTCCTCATCGGAGGATCAGAGGTGGAGAGGGTTAGCAATTTTAAATCCCTCAGTGTGATTATTTCAGAGGACCTGCCCTGGGCCCAGCACGCAATTTCAATTACAAAGTAAGTGCAGCAGAGCCTCTATTTTCTTAGAACTTTGCAAAAATTTGGCATGATATCCAAAACTTTGACAAACTTCTATAGATGTGTGATGGAGAGTATATTGACTAGCTGCATCACAGCCTGGTATAGAAACATCAATGCCCTTGAATGGAACATCCTACAAAAAGCAGTGGATATAGTCCATTCCATCACAGCTAAAGCCCTTCCTACCATTCAGCACATCTACACAGAGGATTGTCGCAGGAAAGCAGCGTTCATCGTCCAAGACCATCACCACCCAGGCCATGCTCCCTTCTTATGCTACCATCAAGAAGGTACAGGAGCCTCAGAACCCACACCACCAGGTTCAGGAACAGTTATCACCCCTCAACCATCAAGCTCTTGAACCAGAAGGGATAACTTCACTTAACCCATCAGTGAACTGTTCCCTCAACCTATGGACTCACTTTCAAGGACACTTCATCTCATGTTCTTAATATATATTGCTTAATTATTATAATTTCTTTTTTTCTTGTATTTGCACAATGGTTGTCCGCCCTGTTGTAGTTTTTCATTGATTATGTTATGGTTATCGGATTTATTGTGCATGCCTGCAAAGAAATGAATCTCAGGGTTGTGTATGGTGACATATACACACTTTGAACTAATTTGTGTCCAAAGTTTTGTTCTCCAGTTCTCATCAATTAAATTTACATTTACCAATGAAACCTCTGTCATTTGCCTTGAATGATCCAAGATGTAGACTTTTTTTTTTAAAACTCCCCCTTGGAAACAAGACATTCCATAAAAATAAACACAACTAGAAAAAAAAAGAGGCAGAATTAATGAAAACCAGGGCAGAAATTACAAGTAGATAAATAAAATTGCCACTAAGCCAACAACTCTAGATTACCCCTGATTGATCAGACTTGGAGACTGTTTTAAATAAATTAGATTGCGCTTACTCATGTATTTTATAAATAATTATCCTTAATTCTGTATTTTTTATGGAATAATCCTGATCTTAGTGGCAGAAGTTGCTGTAGCTTGTTTACATTCAGTGGATCGTACTGTGCTACCGCAGGTAGTACAGCTGCTCAGAGCTCCAAAGTTCAAAGTAAGTGTATATAAATGTCACCAGATATAACCCCAAGATTAACTTCCTTGCGGACATGCTCAGTAAAACCATCATAGAATAACAATAATAATAGAATCAATAAAAGACCGCACCAACTGGGTCCAAAAGATAACAAACTGTGCAAATACAAAAATAAAGAAATAAGTAAGCAAAAAATATTAAGAACATGAGACAGAGAATCCTTGAATGTGAGAGCATAGGTTCTCAGTTTCAGTGATAGGGCAAGTGAAGTTGAATGAAATTATCCTCTTTGGCTCAACAGCCTGATTGTTGAGGGGTAATAACTGTTCCTGAACCTGCTGGTGTGAGTCGTGAGGCTCCTGCACCTTTTTCCTGATGACACCAGCGAAAGGGGAGCATGGCTTGGCTGGTGAGGGTATCTGCTGATGGATGCTGCTTTCCCAAAACAATGATCCATGAAGATGTGCTCACACCATACACCTTTTTAAGTATAATGCTTCAAACTGCTGGTTCAAAGTCAAGAAACTCTGAAAATAAATAAAACTGAAATAGAGCAATAATAATCTGATGTACACAATATTGCAGACAGTGTTTAATATCAGCAGTAAGTTTTAGGAGCAAGTTAAACGTCTGAAATGGAAATTTGCTCCCATTAACATCGACAACCAAGCCATCACCTCAAATGCAAAACCCATAAAGTTCCGAAACAGCGGACTACATATAAAATTTAAAAATTAAAATAATTTGGATGACTATTTTTAAGCACTTCAAAATAATGTCAGTAAAATAATATAATGAAATTATACATCACTTTTCCTTACCATTAGACATTACAACAGCTTCTAGCACATTGTTACAAAAGTTCAGCATATAAAACAGCTGCTACAAAGAAAACAGGAGGTAGAAGTCAAGGGCTAATCTTCAAATTATCACCAAAACAGTAAGGATTAAACAGAGCAATGTATAAAGAGCCTCCAATTATGAAGGCCTTAAATGCAGATGATCTTCTATTGAACCCATGCGAATTATGGCCTTGGAGCATGTGCTGAATCTCCTGCTTTTTAAAAATCATTCTATTTAGCACTTTAAAAGTCCTGATGATCTGAAAGTGATGCTATAAATTAGTTCCTTCTGGGCAATGTGATAATTATCCAGCAAATCATTGTTAATAAAGCCAAAATGATTAAGGACTAATCTAAGAATCTCATAAATTCTCTAAACTGCACTATCAATGCTGTTCAGTTCATAAAATAATAGCCATCAAGGATTGCCTTTGAAATGGAACATTTCTATTCCTTATATGGGCAGAACAATGTCCATTAAACAATTAAATGCGAATAGTATCCCCTTTATCCTCATGGTCCATAAAATAGAAGGCTAATGAGAATGGTGGTGTCATTAAATAACTAAATTGAGAGACCTGAGCTATTGATGCAGGGAAGCAAGTTTATATCTTATCATGATAGCTGGAGAATTACGATTTAATTCATTAACTACTATTAGTAATGGTAACCATGAAAATTGTCATTAAACCCATCTGGGATTTTGGGTAAGAAATTATTTGTTAGGCATCCAAATGACTTCAGACCAAGGAATAACAGGGTAGATGGTCATAAATGAACCGCTTACTTGTCCTTTAAAGAAGCAGTCATATCAAACTACTCAGGAAGATAAAATAATAAAACCAGACACACCATCCAGAATCAAATATGGCACCACAATCACGTCTGGCAACCTCAGTCAACCTTGCAAAGTCCTCCTCACAGCCATTTAGGCATAGTTACTAAATTGAAAGAGTTGAATTCTGGTTTAATCTAACAAAATTCAATGATGACAGTCACAGATTCATAATTTTCATACTATTCATGAGTTCCCTGACACCTTGCCTCAGAATCAAAAGACAGGAGCAGGAGTTCACCTACATCACTGAGCAATGAAACTATCCTGCACGTCACATCTTCTATCTCTCTTCTTCACTCTTCAAAGTAAACATCCAGCACATTTTCCTTTATTCTCTGTACTTCATCATTCATATGCTCCTTACTCCAGCCTTTGCTGTTTATTTTTCAAACTTGTGGTTACAAAAGGTGCCTGTTCAAAGCTCAGCTTTCCTTAGAGGCACATACAAAACTTCTAAAACTTTGTTCACTAGAGTCCAGCCATCACACAAACATTGAAAACAAAAGAACTGCAATGCTTGAAATCTATAATAGTGAAAAGGATGCAAGTAATCCTCAGTGGGGATAGCATTCATATGGACAGAGATGGCATTTCGGATTGAACAACTTTCTCGAAAACTAGGAAAAGTTAAGAGAGACACGGAGACATCAGGGGTAAGTTTTTTCACAGAGGGTTGTGAGTGCCTGGAATGACTTGCCAGGGATGGTGGTGGAGGCCTAAACATTAGGGGTATTTAAGAGCCTCTTGGACAGGCACATGGATGAAAGAAAAATGGAGGGTTATAGGGTAGTGTGGGTTTAGTACTTTTTAAGGATTATATGGGTCAGCACAACATGGAGGGCTGAAGGGCCTGTACTGTGCTGTAGTGTTCTATGGTTCTATAGAAAGGTGGTGAGGGGCAGAGAGAGAGAAAAAAGGAATGTTTCTGATAGGATGGACACCAAGAAAAACTGAATGATACACGTAGTGATGACATCACTGAAGGTTTATAAATAACAAAATATATCCCAGGGGATTGTTATCAAAGTATGTATACATTATACAACCTTGAGATTCATCTCCTAACAGACAGTCACAGGGGACAAAGAAAAACTGAGAAGAGACCAGTGTAATATGACATTGGGAAGAGTAAAATAATTAATTCAATTTTGAATCCAGACTCTACAATACGCCAAGTCATAAGAGGAAGCTGCTTCATGAGCTTATGTTGAGCTATGTTGAAATAGAGTAGGAAGCCAAAGATGGAGAATTAGAGTGGAAATGGGGTGAAGAATTTTTGTGATAACTGGAAGCTTAAATTTGCCCTTTCAAACTGAATTGAGGTCATCAAATGTGGGGAAACAAATTGCTATGTAAAAGTCATCAATTCATCAGGAGAACCAAATTCAGAACACTAAGTTTGAGGAAATACACAACTAACTTGTAAAGACTGAAGAGCAGGAAGGATAAAGGTAAAAGGACAAGTGAAAGGCCTGTTTCTGTGCTGTAATGTTCTATGGTTCTATGATTTACCTCCTACAGAGGAATGGCAAAACTTAAGAAGAGAAAAATTAACAGAGAGTCCCCGAAGAAAATGTTAGAGTCAAGCAGAGGATGTATTTGCTGGTGGTTATCTTAGAAGCTAGTAAGTTGTACATAGAAGCTGGGGGTCTGTTGGGGGGTGTGTTCCAAGTAAGTGCTTATGACAGATAGGAAACTTTTGCTTTCTCCGTCTAGAATAAGCATGAGAGGAATTGGTCTGCAAAATTGTTTTGTTGTCAAGTAGAGGTTCAATGTTAACAAAAGAACTCCTAAATTATAACCACCCAGTTATAATTTTCAAGAAATCTGCATACCAGATATCTTCCAATGTAATGACAACTTTTACTTCTCTATAGAACTCAGTTTATTAACATGAAAAGTGTGATAACCTCAATTTTTCAAACACCTCAACCTAAGCTTTCCAGTGTTTGCTTTTTTCAAACAATGCTACAAGGTTAGCACAATAACTTAAGCTTTTAAACTTTATTCTGTCTGAACTTTATCCAAGGCCTCCAATTTCTTAACCAGACAAGAAGATAATAGAACAGGCCAAGCCAAAATATTGTGCCAACGCATTATAATAGAAATTTTCTTAGACTAAAAGAAAAGCATTTATGCTGAACACATATCTAGAATATAAAGCTGTCATATGCAAAACTAATTTTGAGGGATCAGGGAACAGTAAACAATGGTCAGTACAATAACTGGGAGATTATATGTATCAGTAAAAGATGAGACTTTCTTGGGAAAAGAAGAAAGACAAAGGAGAAGAGCTAATAAGGTTTAAATGGTCTGACAGAATTCAAAGAGCGAACATCTATTAAAGATCATCAAGAAAGAAAACAGGGATTTAACGAGAACTTTTTCCATAGGGCCAAGGATATCAAACATTTTACAACAAGAGTAATGGATCTTGAATTTTACAGATCTCCCTTTCTTCCCCCCGTTTAATGTTCAGTACAACAAATTTCTCTGCATCTCTTTAGGAACAATTAATTACTTCAGTGAACCACTAAATGTTTACACAAGAAACTTGGCCTTCTTTTGGATGTATTCAGTTCCAAATCAAAAGGATTGCCTGAATGAAAGCTCCTTTTCATTCTAAAAGATCTCCACATTCAACTTGACAATTCTAGTTAAACTATGAACTCACAGCAACATTGGCCATCATGAAGCATGATCATTGGACTGAAAACCTATGCCATATTGCAAATTATACCATACAACCTCAAGACATTGGACCAGAATTAGGCCTTTCTGTCCATAAAGTCTGCTCCACTGTTCAATCATGGCTGATATTTTTTCACTCTCAACTCCATTCTCCTGCCTTCTCCCTGTCACCTATCAAATAGTAACTTGGCCTCCACAGCCAAACATGATCATAAATTGCACAGATTAACTATCCTCTGGCTGAAGAAATATCTCCTTATCTCTTTCATACCCAGTTATTCATTTGGTTGCAACTTGTATGAATTTACTGCAGATAAACTTCTTCTGTGCTTTGTCTACTGAATAACAGTGTATCAATGAAATATGAAGAGCATTGGGAAATAGGCTATGTGCAACATAACAACTTTAATATATATATTTAAATGCACTGCAATCTCATACTATGGTCCAACTACAGTTATACTGGACTCCCATCCCATTCACAATCACAATTCTAGATTCTACCAATACAGTTCAAGTCACTCATTACACAATGCCCAATTGCTGTTAGCTGAAATCCTGATGGAGATAAATAAATGACCATCTTAGAATTGTACAGAACCTGTCCAACTGGCAAAGGAAAACTGGGATCCACTAAATTCTGTTCTTGCACTTATCAGCCTTTAATGGATTGTTAAGTCTGACTTAGTTACTAATCTAATAATGATAACTTAAAAGAATAGGTGATGAAGAGTTTTGACAAACGTCCCATCTACTTCAAGTACATCATAGCAGAAGAAACCAAAACTTTAAGCCAATGGCTGAAGTTAAATTTAGAATTGTCCAAAAGTTCTATTATTCTAGGTTGTACAGTTCTTCACACTGAATTTTAGTGATGGGAGAAAAGTTATATTCAGTAGAGCTGTTCTGGAACTGTAAATTTAAAAATACATATTCAAACTTCTGAACCACAGCTGCTCCAATAAACTGCTTGTTACAGATCCCAGCCTAATGATGAAGATGTTGTATGACTTGATTTCCAATATTAAAGTAATGCTAACACACAACATAGTGTGGGCAATGCAGTAATCTCTACCTACTTCAAAGAGTAGATCAAACTCTAGGATTTAGTATTTCTGTATTAGAATCCCTTCCATTATTACAACCACTGTATTTGAAACAATCTCTTCTTTACATTTATTGAAGTAAGAGAATGCCACTTGGACCATTAGCCATAAGAGCATTAAATTGCTTGCACTATCATTTCATGAAATCAATATTGACCTGATTGCCAGCTTAATTCCAAATTCTAATGTAGCCAAGCTATAGTATTGATCTTTTAAACTTGTTTGTTACGTTCAAAAATGTTCACCCTTATCAGAAGAGGGGTCGATGCAAATTATGGACATCCAATTGCACGAGGCATGGTTTGGTCAACTTACAGTATGTATAAAATGGAACAAACTCCACCTGTATCAGTGAATATAGATCAGACTTCAGGACAGAATTGGTCTGAGAGAATCCCCCTTGAAACATCTGCAATGCAGCATCTGAAAGTGCTAAAATAAAATTATAATCATGCAAGACTGGTGCATTAATCTGAGTTAGACAATCCATATCAGGGATGTGTAAAAAGAGCAACCTTTAATCAGAACAGCAATTGAGATATTAAAGGCAGAATTTCGAGGCAGTTTCTCTGAGTTGAAAAGCAAGAGGCAGTGCATAAGAAGAGGTACCTTCCAGTCAGGTCCACATTCAAGATTTAAAAAGCAGAGCTTGGAGCCATTTTTCTCTGAGTTGGATAATCCACGTCAGGGGTGCGTAAAAAAAGCCACCTTTTAATCAGGACGGTGAGCGAGGTTTCAAAGGTTGAGTTTGCAGCAGTTTCTCTGAGTTGAGGAGTGACCAATCAGCAAGAGGGATTCATTCAAAAAAGCCAAAACTCTGTGTAGGACGTGGGAAGTCTGGGAGACATCCAATCTCCCAGAGAAACACATTTGCACCAGATGCATCAAGTTGCAGCTCCTGAAAGAATGTACTAAGGAATTGGAGTTGCAACTTGATGACCTTTGACTCATACAGGAAAACAAGGAGGTGAAAGGCAGGAGCTACAGGGAGGTAGTCACCCCTAGATTGTAGGAGGCAGGTAACTGGGTGACTGTCAGGAGAGAGAGGGGAAATGCACAGCCAGTGCAGAGTACATCTGTGGCCATTCCCCTCAATAATAACTGTACAACTTTAGATACTATTGAGGGGGACGACCTACCGGGAGGAGCTGCAGTGACTGGCTCTATGGTGCTGTGTCTTAGAAGAGCAGAGAGGTGAGGAGGATTGTACTGTTGATAGGAGATTCCTTAGTCAGAGAAACAGAGACAAGGTTCTGTGGGCATGATAGAGATAGCCGGATGGTATTTTGCCTCCCTGGTAGCACAATCAGGGATGTCTCTGATCGTGTCCATGGCATTCTCAAGGACGAGGGTGAGCAGCAAGGAGTCTTGGTACATATTGGCACCAAAGACATAAGTACACAAGGGGAGGAGGTCCTGAAGAGAGATTTGAGAGAGCTAAGTAGAAAGCTGAGAAACAGGACCTCCAGGGTAGTAATCTCTGGATTGCTGTGTGTGCCATGTGCCAGTAAGGATAAGAACAGGATGATTTGAGACCAAGGCTTTCAGATTTATGGATCATTGGAACCTCTTTTGGGGAAGGTATGACCTGTACAAAAAGGACGGGTTACATTTGAACCCGAGGGTGTCCAATATCCTTATGGACAGGTTGGCTGGAGTTGTTTGGGTGGAGGTTTAAACTAATTTGGCAGGGGTGAGAAACAGAGTGACAGTGCTGAAAATGAGGTAGTTGGTTTACAAACAGAGGCAATGTGTAGTGAGAATTCTAGCAAGGAGAAGCTGATGATTGGGCAAAATTGCAGTCAACGGGATATGTTGTAACATAAAAGGCAAACAAAATTGAAAAGGGTGAATACAGGACTGAAGATGTTATACTTGAACGCGTGCGGTATACGGAATAAGGCCAATGAACTTGTAGCTCTGTCACAGATTGGCATTTTTAATGTTGTAGGCATCACTGAATCGTGGCTGAAAGAAGATTATAGCTGGGAGCTTAATGTCGAAGGGTACACATTGTATCGAAAGGACAGGCAGGTAGGCAGAAGGGGTGGCATTGCTCTGTTGGTAAAAAAATGAAGTCAAATCATTAGAAAGGGGTGACATAGGGTCAGAAGGTGTTGAATCATTGTCAAGTCACTTTTTATTGTCATTTCGACCATAACTGCTGGTACAGTGCACAGTAAAAACAAAACAACGTTTTTAGGACCATGGTGCTACATTAAACAGTACAAAAACTACACTGAACTACATAAAAACAACACAAAAAAATACACTAGACTACAGACCTACTCAGGACTGCATAAAGTGCACAAAACAGTGCAGGCATTACAATAGATAATAAACAAGACAATAGGCACAGTAGAGGGCAGTCAGTTGGTGCCAGTCCAGGCTCCGGGTATTGAGGAGTCTGATAGCTTGGGGGAAGAAACTGTTACATAGTCTGATCGTGAGAGCCCGAATGCTTTGGTGCCTTTTCCCAGATGGCAGGAGGGAGAAGAGATTGTATGAGGGGTGCGTGGGGCCCTTCATAAAGCTGTTTGCTTTGCGGATGCAGCATGTAGTGTAAATGTCTGTAATGACGGGAAGAGAGACCCTGATGATCTTCTCAGCTGACCTCACTATCCACTGCAGGGTCTTGCGCTCCGAGATGGTGCAATTTCTGAACCAGGCAGTGACGCAGCTGCTATTGTGGATAGAACTAAGGAACTGCAAGGATAAAAAGACCATGATGGGAGTTATGTACAAACCACCTTTCTCCCCCCAACAAACAGAAGCAAGGATGTGTGTGGTCTACAAGTTACAATGAGAGAAAGAAAAGGCATGCCAAAAAGTCAATGTCACAAAAGTCATGGGGGATTTCAATATGCAGGCAGAGTGGGAAAATCAGGTCAGTGCTGGATTCCAAGAGGGGGATTTACTAGAGTGCCCACGAGATGGCTTATTAGAGCAGCTCATGTTTGATCCTACTAGGGGTTCAGCTATTCTGGGTTGGGTGTCATGCAATGAACTGTAATTGATTAGAGAGCTTAAGGTAAACCCTAAGGTAAAATGATCATAATATGATTGAATTCATCGTGAAATTTGAGAAGAAGAAGAAGCTAAAGTCCAATGAATCAGTATTACAGTAGTGTAAATTACAGAGGCATGAGAGAGGAGTTGGCAAAAACTGATTGCAAAATAACACTGGCTGGAATGATGGCAAGAGCAGCAATGGCTGGAATTTCAAGAAGCTATTCGAAAGGCACAGGATATATATATCCCAAAGAGGAAGAAGTATGCTAAAGGAAAGATGACACAACCATGGCTAACAAGAGAATTCAAAGCCTACATAAAAAACCAAAGAAAGGGCATATAATAGAGCAAAGATTAGTGGTAAGTTAGAGGATTGGGAAACTTTTAAATACCAGCAGAAACAGTCATTAAAAAGGTAAAGAAAGAATACGAAAGTAAACTAGCTAATAATATTAAAGAGGATACCGGAAGTTTCTTCAGATACTTGTAAAAGAGAGGTGAGAGTGGATATCAGACTGCTGGAAAATGACGCTGGAGAGGTAGTAATGGGGTCTGTGTTGGGACTGATTCTTTTTACGTTATATGTTAATGATCTGGATAATGGCATTGATGGCTTTGTTGCAAAGAGAGCAGATGATAAGAAGGTAGGTGGAGGGGTATGTAGTTGGAAAGAAGCAGAGAGGCTTTAGATTAGAAGGACTTAGGCAGGTTAGGAGAATGGGCAAAGAAGTGGCAGATGGGATACAGCGTCAGGAAGTGTCTGGTCATGTACTTCGGTAGAAGTAATGAAAAGGTTGACTATTTTCTAAATGGAGAGAAAATACAAAATTCTGAGGTGCAAAGGGACTTGGGAGTCCTTATGCAGGATTCCCTAAAGGTTAATTTGCAGCTTGATTCTCTGGTGAGGAAAGCAAATGCGATGTTAGCATTCAATTCCAGTGGACTAGAATATAAAAGCAAGGATGTAATGTTGAGACTTTATAAAACACTGGTGAGGCTTCAGAGAGTATTGTGAGCAGTTTTCGGCCCTTTATCTTAGAAAGGATATGCTGAAATTGGAGAGGTTCAAAAGAGGTTCATGCAAATGACTTCAGGATTGAAAGGCTTGTCATATGAAGAGTGTTTGATAGCTCTGGGCCTGTATTCACCGGAATTCAGAAGAATGGGGAGTAACCTAATTGAAACCTATTGAATGGTGAAAGACCTTGATAGAGTTGGTGTGGATAGGATGTTTCCTATGGTGTGAGTCTATAACATATACGGTATGTCAAACTCAAGGCCCGCGGGCCAAATCCGGCCCGCGGTGGAATTATCTTTGGCCCGCGAGATAATATCTAATTACTATTAAAGCTGGCCCCAGTAATCAAAGCGCCTATGGCGTATGATATGGCTAATGCTGAGTTTATTCAGGTACCAGGTTTTCAGGGTTTTTAGTGTTTATTCGGCAGTCTTGCTCGGCAGTCTTCTTCATAAGAAACGGAATTTGTAAAGTGAAACACTTTGTAGTTATAGCAATAGACTGAGACACATGAGAGCAGGCTGAAAAAACGGAGGCAACGAAAGCTGCATTCGCACGCGTCCGACTGATCCGGCCCGCATGAAGCTGCATTTTGCTCAATCCGGCCCGTGACCTAAAATGAGTTTGACACCCCTGGTCTATAAGGTCAGAAGACACAGCCTCATAAGAGAAGGGCTTCTTTTTAGAATGGAGATGAGGAGGAATTTCTTTAGCCAGAGAGTGGTGAATCTGTGGAATTCTTTGCCACAGGCAGTTGTGAACATCAAGTATTTATGTATATTTAAGACAGAGGTTGATAGATTCTTGATTGTTCAGGACATAAAGGGATATGGGAGAAGGCAAGAGATTGGGGCTGAGAGGAAAAATAGATCAGCCATAATGAAATGGGCCAAATGGCCTAATTCTGCTTCTATATCTATGGTCTTATTAACAGCTGATTCTGCAGTATACCTGCAGACATTAACAAACAGGAGGCCAAGAGAAGGATGTGTTGTCCACAACAATTAAATCTGCAAACATGATTTAGTTACAAAATTACAAGGACATATACTCCACACCTCAGCAAACACCAAAGCTATGCAATGACAGTCACCATGGCATTTTCTGTTATTATTACAGTAAAATATGAATCAGCATTAAGTTCCAGGAACTCAAATTCTCATTCCACTATTTTCTAACAATGTATTGAAGCAGTAGGCAGCCACTAGGTCCCTCAAGCTGGTCATTTAATAAGATTAAAGCGCATCTATTGCCAGCTCAATTCCACATTCCAATGTTCCTCTCCGCACTTTGTGACATCAGGCAACAACCTTGCTGTCTCTTCAGCATTTGTCTGTTATTTTACAAGGCTGATTTGCAAGCTTGATGCTCAACCCAGCACCACTAGGAATCATGTAAGGAGCTGGCCGGATTCGAACCCAGAGCCACTTGCCTCTAGGTCCAGTGCAAATGCCACTACACCACCGGCAGGCTTTTCTGACAGTGAAGCTGAGGTAAAATGCAAGGAGCATCGGGTAGTTATTTAGAAATAATAGGCTGTCCAGGCTTGATTGAGATGCATTAGCCAAGTACCCATCCTTTTGGGGGCAAAATGCATCTCAACAAAGGCAGAAATTGCCCATCATATTAAGTGTACCAGTTCCCTGATGAAGTGTGTTTGAAGATCTCCAACCTACCAAAGCTCATGATGCAGCTGGATACATTGACCTTTGCTGTTCCGGGTGCATCCAAGACTTGGACTATTTCAGCAATGCCTCAAAGCTTTGGACAGATAACACTACTTTTACAAAAGCCTCCAATTTCATTGGCAGGATAAGTGAACCAGCGCTAGCATCCTCTCCCAGGCAACGTTTCTAGTATTGTTGTCTGTACATATACGTCACCATATACAACCCTGAGATTCATTTTCTAGTAGGCATACTCAGCAAATCTATAGAAAAGTAACGACAGGCTCAATGAAAGAGCAACCAGTGTGAGTCAGTGAGTAAGTGGGGCATCTGAGTGTAGTTATTCCCTTTTATTCAAGAGCTGACGGTTGAGAGGTAGTAATTGTTTTTGAACCTGATGATACAAGTCCTGAGGCTCTGTTGTCTTCTACCTGATGGGAGTAGTGAGAAGCCAACATGACCTGGGTAGAGGGGATCTAGGATGATGGATGCTGCTTTCCTGCAACAGCATTTCATATAGATGTGCTCAGTGACTGAAATGGCTTTACCCGGAATGTACTGGCTAATTCCACTACCTTTTGTAGGACTGGTGTTGCCATACCAGGCTATGATACAGCCAGTCAATACACTCTCCACTACACATCTATAGCATTGTCGAAACTTTAGATGTCAAACTGAATCTCTGCAACATTATAGAAAATTTTGGAACTAAGATTACCAAAAGAAAATTATTTCCTTGGAGCACAAAAGAGGCTGCTGGAGGAACTATGCAGGCCAGGCTGCAGGATGGTCAATGTTTCGAGTCAAGACCTAGCATAACAAATGCCAATGAAGATTACAGCACATGTAATCTCTTGTGTTTTCATCATCTACTTGGAACTCTGTTACAATGATTGTTATGATGTAGACAGAAAAGATTCTAGGACATTTTTAAAGGATCCTTGGAAAAAGAGCAACACCTACATAATCCCATGCCTGCTCAAGACAAAGCAGCATTCGGATGAACATTAAGAATGAGCAGCCCAAGCATCAAGAATACACAGAACCCAGTATTATCAACAGTAGGGGCTCATTAATTCTCAGGGACATAACTTCTTAACTTTCCACTTAGATTTCATATTAGCTTCATATGTCAACTCAGAATTCCACTAACTGGACCAGAAGCAGTTTAGTTCAGCAGTTAGCACAATACTTTACAGCACCTGCTGTAAGATCAGGGTTCAGTTCCCACTGCTCTCTGTAAGGACTTTGCATATTCTCCCTGTGAGTGCATGGGTTTCCTCCAAGTGCTCTGGTTTCATCCTATATTCCAAAGATGTACAGGTTAGGGTTAGTAAACTGTAGGCATGCTTTGTTGGTGCTGGAAGCAAGTCTACAATACTAGAAATGTTGTCTGGGAGAGGATGCTAGTGCTGTTCACTTACCCTGCCAATGAAATTGGAGGCTTCTGTAAAATTGTGTTGATTGTTGATACAAATGATACACTTCACTGTAAATTTTAATGCTTCGATGTACATGTGTCAAATAAAGTTAATATTTATATCATTAATCTTCACAATCCCTAGAAACTGCTCCTGAAATAACAATATTCAATGGGATAGGATTGCACAAATTTTGGCTGCAACTACTTTTAGTACTGAAGAACAGGCAATGCTCTACAGCAAGGATTATTAAGGCAGGAGTTGGGTCAGATGAAGGAATGAGGTAAAAGTTTTGCTGGTTATTGGGGGTATGCAAGCAGAAAATCAAGCAGATAGTAGCAGTGGATTTGCATAGGTATGTACAGAAAAGGCATAAATAGCAAGAGTAAGAATTCTTTTTAAATGCAGCAAGCAAAGGACAAAATAAATGCATTTCAGGGGTTGAGGACACAGGCAAAAAGAAGGGGCCAGGGATGATCAGTTCAATGAAAAGTTAAAGAGGATACCTGTCTGAAAAAAAATTGGCATCTCTATGATCTACTCCAGCAGCACACACTTAATCCATTTCAGATTTGCTTGCCACATGTACATTGAAACAGACAGTGAAATGCGTTGTTTATGTTAATAACCAACACACTTTAAGCCAGCAAGTGTTAGCACACATTCCAGCACCAACACAGCATCCTGCAGTGCTCAGTAGAACAACACAAGCAGCAGCAACATCAGAACAAAGCAACAGTAGCAAAAGAAGCCCCTTTCTCACCCTCCCACCCACCTACCCCAGTACACATCACAGACAGGCCTCCCAACCCAGTAAAGGCCACCTCTGGGCCTTCAGTCCTTGGACCTAGACTTCTGATATCTTCTTCACTGTGTACTGTTTGTAGAACTGATGTTACCATTTAAACTGCACATCTTCCCCTTTATTTTTGTCAGCCACTCGTTTTGTCAATTGTAAGACAAATCAAAAGACCAGATTTTGAAATATTTCTTAGCATTAGCACCAACATAGTGTTTCCCTATTATATGAGACTTGGCCGAATGACATTATGATTTTTCTCAGCTATCCTATTACCATAAACACAGCTGATGTCAGGCAAAGCCTACAGTTCCTGCCTTCTCTTCTTTCTTGAGCTGGCGATGAACAGTTTACAGCACAGTCAACTATCAGCATTTAAATATTGACAGAATAATATATTTATTCAGATAAATTTATGTTCCTTCTTCAGACAAGCAAAATTATGAAATGCCAGTGTAGCAATATAAAATCATGATCTGCATGATTCAACCTTGACCATATCAATTGAGCACATTGGTTCATATTTTTCTCCAAATGCAGTTAATCGAAACTATATAGATTCCATTTATATTGCCTGTATATTTATTACCCTAAGCTAGTTTTTAACAGCACATAAAGTTTGGTCATTTTGGTACCTACATTTGTCTTCAGACCATGAAACAAAGAACCAATTTACAGACGGATTTATTTTACTTTAAGACATGGAGAAAATCCCAGCAGGCTTTACTCAAGTGAAAAATCAACCGTTCACAAGTCAAAATTAAAATTTGTAATTCTCACTGTCACTTTCCTATAAGATGTTTCCAGTCTATTGGAGCCCTTTTAAATGGGCCAGTATGTAAAACGTGATTATAACACTTTCTTAAGTTTAACTAAATCCCACAAGGTAAGTTCCAAAGTTCTCCAATTTGGTTTATTGATAACAGTTTGACTTGAATGTAATGATCTTCAATAAACGACAACTGAATGTCTTATTTCAAACCTTACTGACAAATAAACCATACATTTCTGTTTGGGTAAACAACACAGGTACTAACCAGCATGTCCGTAGCATGAAGATAATGTTTGCTTGTCATGCATCGCTCCAGTTTCTGAGGTACCTGTTTGATACTCTCAATTTCATCCAGCAGGTTTAGGACATGCTTATGTTCAATTCCTTCAATCCATAATTTACGTAATTCATCTCTTTTGCAGTGCAGCAGCATTTTGCATGAAAGCAGATTCTCTTTCACTTGCTTAATCTTGTTACGTGAGCTAGTGATACGTTCGGTGATGCTTTGGTATGTCCTGATTGCTGTGGTTAGTTCTGTGTAATGCTGAACAATCAATTCATCCAAGTCACGGTCACATTTCTCATAAGCTTCCTCCAAACGACCCTTTTCAGCTTCTCGATCTTGGACATCATTGCTGGTTGACAGAGTTCTAATAAGAAGACACAACAGGTATTAGATTATACTTTCAGAAAGAACGAAGGATTCTAATCAATATCACATGAACCTTTGAATTGCAATCAGTATTTGAATACTGAATCAGATTTTTTTCGGTCTGTTCAGCAATACTCTTTAATGCTTGTAATGTTTTAGTTATTTCTCTTCAGACGATTCATTGTCAAAAAGACGACACAAGTGAGAACTATACCATGTTAAAGGGCATAGCAGAAATCACAAAAAACTATGACAACAAAGGAGGCAATTTGGCCAGTCTTACTTGTACCAATGGCAAATGGAACCCAAACTGAGAAAAAATGTACTCTGAAAAATACAGATCTGGAACTTGTAATTGTTAAGGGTTGGAAAGAATAAGCAGAGAAAGGCTCTACTCTCTGGTCTCAAAAGACTGAAAGAAAAACTCAGTCAATCAGACAAAATTCTTACATGTTTTGACAAGGTAGATGTAAAGATGATGTTTCCCCTGCCTGAGCTGTCTGGTACAAAGAGCCAGTCTCAAAATAATAGATGTCTTGGGCACACTGGAGGACATCTTTCAGTGCATTGATGGCTTCTATATGGCAACTGATATCTATTTTTAAAGTGTATCTTAAGAAATAACCTGTACAGTACAAAGTTCAGCATAGTACAGTTAATTGGGGAAAACTTTGACATATTCCTTTCCATTTCTTCCTAGATCTTCTTGATAAAGCGCTTACATCAAGGAGACGGACAACGATCTCATTTCCAGTATAGCTTTAACAACAGCAGTGAGATCAATATTCTGTCCATACATGAACACCTAATGAGTCAGGCGATTCTCACCATGATCTAAAAGTCATCATGCTGGTTGAAAGCTTTGATGTTGTTATATTCTGTGAATGACTTTGGCAGCTTTCTTAGAAATTCTTTGAAAGAGTGCCATAGGATCCATAATTGCATTGTCCTGCAAGACTCTGATGACATTTGTGCAGGTTACTGGCTAATAGATTAGTGATTGTCTTTGACTCTTGAGTCCTTGGCTCGAGTCTTCAGCGAGGAGACTACGCCAGGCACAATTGCAGAGGGTGAAGACATGACCGCTAAGCTGATTCAGTGTGCTACGTGCATGATGTAAGAGATCAGGGACACTGATGGTGCCCCTGGCTGCTACAGCTGTGGAAACTGTGTCCAGATTCAGCTTCTGAAGGAGCATGTTGCAGCACTGAAGAAAGAACTGGATGACCTCAGGTTTATCCGCGAAAACAAGGTTTTTCTGGACAGGACCTACAGTGAGGTCGTTACACCGAGGATACCGGAAGAGAGAAAGGGGGCGACGATGAGGAAGGAAAGGATGCTTGAAGTACAGGAGACCCCAGGGGATGTACCTCTCGTAAACAGGTTCACCTTCTTGGAAGCTGTCAGGACAGAAGATACTGCCAGTCTGAGAGGCGGACAGGTCTGTGAGCCGAAAATTGGTGCAGAAGCAGAGCCGAGGAGTCAGACATCAGGAAGAGCCGTGGTAGTAGGGGACTCCATAGTAAGAGGTACGGAAAGGGGTTTCTGCGGCAACAGGCGAGATTTAAGGATGGTGTGTTGCCTCCTTGGTGCTAGGATCCAGGACATGGACTGATTGCAGGGAATCCTCAAGGGTGAAGGTGAACAGCCGGAAGTGGTAGTGCATGTCGGCACAAATGACATCGGGAAGAAGAGGAAGGACATTCTGCAGCGGGACTTCAGAGAACTCAGAAGAAGGCTGAAAAGCAGGACTTCCAGGGTGGTTATCTCTGGTTTGCTTCCAGTTCCTCGTGCTGGAGAGGGCAGGAACAGGGAGATAATGGATCTGAATGTGTGGCTGAGGAACTGGTGCAGGAAGCAAGGATTTACATTCTTGAACCACTGGGATCTGTTTTGGGGTAGGGATGAATTGTACAAAAGGGACAGGTTGCACCTTAATAGGCGGGGGACAAGCATTCTGGCAGACAGGTTTGCCACTGCAACACAGATGTGTTTAAACTAAGTAGTTGGGGGGAGGGAATGAACTGGAAATATAAGGATGGAGTTAAAGGGAAAGTGAAACTAAGAAAAGTTAAAAAGGACAACAGAATCAATGGAGTAGAAAGCTCAAGAAGAGATCATACAGCATGGCCAAGTGAAATAGGAATTGATATGAAAGGAGAGGGGAGTACCGAATTAAAAGTATTATGTATGAATGCACCAAGTATAAGGAATAAAGTAGATGAGCTTGAGGCTCAGTTGAAAATTGGCAAGTACGATGTTGTGGGAATAACTGAGACATGGCTTCAAGCGGACAGGGCCTGGGAAATGAATATTCAAGGATATACATCTTATCAAAAGGACAGACTGACTGGCAGAGGGGGGTGGGGTAGCTCTGTCGGTGAGGAATGATATTCAGTCCCTTGAGAGGGGGGGACATAGAATCTGGGGATGTAGAGTCAGTATGGATAGAACTGAGAAATTCTAAGGGTAGAAAGACCCTAATGGGAGTTACCTACAGGCCCCCAAACAGCAGTCTGGATGTAGGGTGTAAGTTGAATGAAGAGTTAAAATTAGCATGTCGCAAAGGTAATGATACAGTTGTCATGGGAGATTTCAACATGCAGGTAGACTGGGAGAATCAGAATGGTACTGGACCCCAAGAAAGGGAGTTTGTGGAGTGCCACCGAGATGGATTCTTAGAATAGCTTGTACTGGAGCCTACCAGGGAGAAGGCAATTCTAGATTTAGTGTTTTGCAATGAACCGGATTTGATCAGGAACCTCGAGGTAAAGGAACCATTAGGAGGTAGTGACCATAATATGGTATGTTTTAACCTACAATTTGAGAAGGAGAAGGGAAAATCGGATGTGTCAGTATTACAGTTGAACAAAGGGAACTATGGAACTATGAGGGAGGAGCTGGCCAAAGTTCAATGGAACAATACCCTAGCAGGGAAGACAGTGGAACAAAAATGGCAGGTATTTCTGGGAATAATGCAGAAGGTGCAGGATCGGTTCATTTCAAAGAGGAAGAAAGATCCTAAGGGGAGTAAGGGGCAGCCGTGGCTGACGAGGGAAGTAAAGGGCAGTATAAAAATAAAAGAGAAGGAGTATAACATGGCAAAGATGAGCGGGAAACCGGAGGACTGGGAAGCTTTTAAAGAGCAACAGAAGATAGCAAAAAAGGCAATACGCCAAGAAAAAATGAGGTACGAAGGTAAACTAGCCAAGAATATAAAGGAGGATAGTAAAAGGTTCTTTAGGTATGTGAATAGCAAAAAAAAAAATTAGACCAAAATTGGGCCATTGAAGACAGAAACGGATGAATTTATTATGGGGAACAAGGAAATGGCAGATGAGTTGAACAGGTACTTTGGATCTGTCTTCACTAGGGAAGACACAATCAATCTCCCAGATGTAATAGTGGCCAAAGGAACTAGGATAAAGGATGAACTGAAGGAAATTTATATTAGGCAAGAAACGGTGTTGGATAGACTGTTGAGTCTGAAGGCTGATAAGTCCCCGGGACCTGATGGTCTGCATCCCAGGGTACTTAAAGAGGTGGCTCTAGAAATCGTGGACACATTGGTAATCATTTTCCAATGTTCTATAGATTCAGGAACAGTTCCTGCTGATTGGAGGATGGCTAATGTTGTCCCACTTTTCAAGAAAGGAGGGAGAGAGAAAACAGGGAATTATAGACTGGCTAGTCTGACGTCAGTGGTGGGAAAGATGCTGGAGTCAATTATAAAAGAGGAAATTACGACACATTTGGATAGCAGTAGAAGGATCAGTCAGAGTCAGCATGGATTTATGAAGGGAAAATTATGCTTGACTAATCTTCTGGAGTTTTTTGAGGATGTAACTATGAAAATGGACAAGGGAGAGCCAGTGGATGTAGTGTACCTGGACTTCCAGAAAGCTTTTGATAAAGTCCCACATAGGAGATTAGAGGGCAAAATTAGGGCACATGGTATTGGGGGCAGAGTACTGACATGGATTGAAAATTGGCTGGCTGACAGGAAACAAAGAATAGCGATTAACGGGTCCCTTTCAGAATGGCAGGCTGTGACCAGTGGGGTACCGCAAGGTTCGGTGCTGGGACCGCAGCTGTTTACAATATACATTAATGATTTAGATGAAGGGATTAAAAGTAACATGAGCAAATTTGCTGATGACACAAAGCTGGGTGGCAGTGTGAAATGTCAGGAGGATGTAATGAGAATGCAGGGTGACTTGGACAGGTTGGGTGAGTGGGCAAATGTATGGCAGATGCAGTTTAATGTGGATAAATGTGAGGTTATCCACTTTGGTGGCAAGAACAGGAAGGCAGATTACTATCTAAATGGAGTCAAGTTAGGAAAAGGGGAAGTACAACGAGATCTAGGTTCTTGTACATCAGTCAATGAAAGCAAGCATGCAGGTACAGCAGGCAGTGAAGAAAGCTAATGGCATGCTGGCTTTTATAACAAGAGGAATTGGGTATAGGACTAAAGAGGTCCTTCTGCAGCTGTACAGGGCCCTGGTGAGACCCCACCTGGAGTACTGTGTGCAGTTTTGGTCTCCAAATTTGAGGAAGGACATTCTTGCTATTGAGGGAGTGCAGCGTAGGTTCACAAGGTTAATGGGCTTGTATACACTGGAATTTAGAAGGATGAGAGGGGATCTGATTGAAACATATAAGATTATTAAGGGATTGGACACACTGGAGGCAGGAAGCATGTTCCTGCTGATGGGTGAGTCCAGAACTAGAGGCCACAGTTTAAGAATAAGGGGTAGGCCATTTAGAACAGAGATGCGGAAAAACTTTTTCACCCAGAGAGTGGTGGATATGTGGAATGCTCTGCCCCAGAAGGCAGTGGAGGCCAAGCCTCTGGATGCATTCAAGAGAGAGTTAGATCGAGCTCTTATAGATAGCGGGGTCAAGGGATATGGGGAGAGGGCAGGAACGGGGTACTGATTGTGTATGATCAGCCATGATCACAGTGAATGGTGGTGCTGGCTAGAAGGGCCGAATGGCCTACTCTTGCACCTACTTTCTATTGTCTATTGATTAAAGGTACTCTGGATTATGTGTCATGATGGAAAAGAGGAGTGCAACAGTTTGATGTTCATGGTCATATTCCTCCTTCACAACTCTGGGGAAAGGCAGAATCACAAAACAGTGAAACTTGATTCCTATCATCACTTGCTGCAGTCACGCACAAAGGCAGACATCTGGTTGAGAACTACAGGGGGTACATATCAATCAAAATTTCTGCAGGTTGACAAGTCACAGTTCTGAAAACATATTTCACCTTTAGCTCCAGATGAAACAAGGAAGTTCTTGAGGGTTATTGCAGTATGAACCACACTGACAGTAAGTACTCCACCTTGTACCTGATGACCAGGTTATTCTCCCACAACAAAGAGTAAGAACTGTTAGCTGTACATCATCTATTCCGTATCCTTGCCTATATACTACATCCAGCTCTTCGTGCATGTACAAGCTTGTCAGAACTATATTCCAAAAATGAACCAAATGATGAAAGGAACAAAAGAATCAGTCCAAATAACTGCCAAATAAAACAGCCTTGCTTTTGCTGCAAGCAACATTGGCTCCATATTCACAGTCACCATTTTTCTAATTAAAACAAGATGGCAAATTTTAACCTCTCAAATGGCAGTAAGTTTCTACAGAATGCTACAGGATCGTTTAAATCCAGCTTTTAGCATGCATCACTGAAGGGAAAAGCAATAACTTTAATGCTCATCACTTGAACATAATTCATCATTCAAGACCTTATGCTTTATTTCCTCTTCTTGAAAGCCTAATTTATTTGTGTCCAACATATATCTAAACTACAAACAATGAAATTATCTTTATGTAAAGGACCTTTAAAGATCCTTTGCATTGTGTATGTCCATTGTAGGTAGATTAAGTATATAGGGTTATATAGCAGAGAAGCTAGCCCAACCAGTCCAAGTCGACCAAGACGCTGATCCTATGTGTGATTAGGTAGTCTCATATTCGGTCCATATCCCTCTTACCCATTCCCATCCCTGTACCTTCTCGGTCTCTTTAAAGTTCCGTTAGTCCTTTTTAGGTTTGTTACACCCAAATGAAACTAAAGGACAAAATCCGTGAAATTTACAAGGCATAAGCTCTTGTTGGCTTTCGCAAGGCAAAGAATTCACTGTGGAGGATTTCCTCCCTTGGACATCCTGTCAAGTGACAGCAAAACAATTACTTCATCGACTAAGAAACAGAAGGTAATTTCCAGAAAATGAAAGGCATTTCTGAATCATGCTCCCCCTCCACAACACTCACCTTATTACGGAGATAAGTAAACCAGAGGGATCTTTACTTTTGCTAATTGCGGTCCTGTACTTCCCACTGTCACTCGCCATCTTCTCCAATCCCGCCACCCCCCGCGCGCCGTGATTGACAGCCGGGGCAAATGCCGAGGCTGCACGTCCGTCAGGTGAGACTCTGACAAAAGCTCATCGCAAGCAAAACTAAATTTATTTATATGCATTATTATAATGAATGAAGCTTTCAATATTCCAAGGAAGTTGGTGGCTTACTACTTCAGATTAGCTGCTCTGTATATGAAGGTTTAAACTACAATTCCCATAATTCTCTGAGACGGCAACAATTATAACTTTATTTATAGTAGGTTAACAGACACTGTCACTGAGCACATTGGCATCGGGTCATTCCATCGCACCACCCAATCAATGGTTCGCTTTAATTGTACGTGACTGTAACCCTCATAACTGGCAAATCGGCGTTGGCTTTATTGGTGGATGGTTAGAGTGAGAGGAATGATGGTGTGATCGGTGACGGCCTGACTGGAATTATTTTTTTCCCATGAATAATAATTATCCTGTTGCTTAAACCTCTGGGAGAGATCATTAGTTTCTATTTCTGATTTAATTTGTTTTTGTTCAATACTGACAAGATGGGAAGCAGTGGAAGCACTAAACGCGTTTCTTTTGAAGCAGATGAGAATGATCAGATCACAGTGGTGAAGGGCATTCGGGTGAGTGAGTCAATGTGACAAACTTTTTTCATGGCAGCCTTGTCACCTTTATCTGATTGTTAACAAATCCCACAGTTAACTGTATTAAAGAAAAATAATTTTCACTCAAGTCTTAACAAAACTTTTAGTTTTTGGCGTTGTATGAAGTTTTTAATTTTTTAAGAGTGTAAGCTTTCTGTGTTGCATTGTTTCTAGAAATAATTTCTGAATATAATGTAAGGTATTAGTTATAATTTAGTTGTTGAGACAATAAAGGAAATTAATCTGAAATTCTGCTTTGAACAAAAAAAGTTGAGGTGTTATTGGAGTTTATGTTTGGAGAATGAAACTAATAACATTTTATTAAATCTATTTTTAATTAACTTGTGTTCAAACATAAACATATTACATATCTTGGTGATGTTCTTTTTATTATGATTGTGTTCAGAAACTAAGAGCGAATCCTGAAGTGAATATACTTGCATACCACTTAATCATGGGATAAAGTGGGGAGCTGTACAACAAATTAGTGAACTTTTAATTAAGCTACTTTTAATTGTAGCTGAATCATAGAAAGCATATTTATCTACAATAGATATACATGATCAAGACGGTGGTGAATCTTTGGAATTTTCTGACCATAGTGGTACAGTCATTGAACCACAGAATCATAGAACGTTACAGTACAGAAACAGGCCTTTTGGCCCTTGTTGTCTGTGCCGAACCATTTTTCTGCCTAGTCCCACTAACCTGCACCTGGCCCATATCCCTCCATACACCTGTCATCCATGTACATGAATTGAGTTCATTCAAATCAGATTAACAGATTTCTAGGCAATAAAGGAATCAAAGGATGTGGGAATAATGCAGGAAAATTGCATTGAAAGAAAATATCAACCTTGATGGATGGTGAAGATAAAATAAAATAGCTTTAAAGCACCCCTATTACTTTGTTTCTCACCTGCTTCAAAGTCTCTATAACACAGAAACAAGACCAATGGCCCAACCTGACCAAGCTCATCATCTGCCTGCATCAGGCCTATATCCCTCTGTCTTTCCTGTCCTTGAGTCTGTACAAGTGCCTTTTACATGAGGCACAAAGAGCTTGCTTTCTTTCGGAGTAAGAAGTTGGCAGGTTAAAATGCCACTGCAGGTATTTAGGCCAACTAGTTTGTCACTTCAGTTGGGTGTCTGGTACATAGTTTAAATTAAAGTTGAACAAAAACTTACTGATGTTGCAAATTCATAATAAATACACAAAATACTGGGAAAGAGAGATAAGGGGTTTGCCAACTGAAACATTAACTCTTTTTCATTTTCTGCATGTTGTTTAATTTGCTCATTGTTCCAGTGTTTCCTGTTTTTATTTTTTCTTATGTTTCAGGCTAACATTGAACTGAGACTCTGCCCTAGGCTTCAGAACTGCATTCTGAGAATATAATGCTCTGGATTATGTTTAATTCCTTATCAGTACTTTTAATGCATGTTACATAACTTATGTTTGTGCTGCCTTGCTTTGTCTTCATCGGTAATAGTACAAGTCTACTTAACTGGGATATTGTTTTCTGTGATGTACAAGATACATTATAAATACAACTTAATGTTACTAAAAAGAAAATGCATGCATTTCACATAATATTCCAAAGCTCCATTCTAAAGGAGTTGAAGAAGTACTTCAGGATGGAAGTAATAGGATCATGGCAAAATGCCCTTTTTTCAACTGGGACTATTGAGTAAGATTTGAGAACAGAAATCAAACAAAAAATTAAGAATCTGTGAAAGTCTGTACCTTGGTAATTGAGATTTTCAGATACTGAATGCATTCGAGAATAACTAAGAAAGTGTTAACAAAACTGATTACTTCTATTGTTAATGAAGTAATAGTTTAAGTATAATGGTGAAAATTGAAATACTGCATTTGCTGAAAGTAACCTCAAAATAGAACATTCTTGAACTGAATTCATTAGAATAGGTCTGTGGAAGGCAAAACTGTCTTACTAATTTGGTACTAATGACCCTTCAGCAGTGTTTATTAAATTCTGCCTGACATATTGCACATTTCCATCAACCTTTCTTTTAAATAGTGCAGGGGTTGTCTGCTACAAATTCCCAAGTTAGCAAATTGAATGTAAAAATTGAATTCCAATAGTTAGAGCAAAATTGAAAATGATATGAAGGAAAGAAAGGGGTTTTGGTTTAGTAAAGTGGGTTATAGATATCACAAACGAGAAGATCTGCAAATGATGGAAATATAGATGTCACAGTGTTGGACTCTTCACTATGTCATATTTATAACAATAACTTGGGTGAAGGTATTGTTACGTACCCGTGGGTATCTTGTACTTGTCACGTGACAGTGGTGTTGAAGCTATACTGGACTTAAGGTAGTGGTCTTGTGATGGTGGAGTGATGTCATTTTCCTGCCAGTAGAGGTCATGTGACAGGTTTTTTTTACAGGGTATAAAAGGAGGACCCCTACCTGTGAGGAGGGGCAGTTCATGGCTGGATTTGCCATTTTGACTCCATGCCACTGCGTGGTCCAATATTATGACGCAGTTTGGTGAAAGGTGGAGTTTTATTTAATGCCTAAAGTTTAAAAGGTCATGGCCGGCAGTTTCTTTATAATACTGTTAGTTAAAAATTAGTGGAGAGTGAAGATCGGAGTTCGGGAGTTAAAAGATCGAGGACATTCGATTTCGACAGTGAAACCAGTTTGACCTTGTTTGATCCTCATTCGGAAGGAATTCGTTGGCTGTCCCTGTGTTAACCCCTGTGAATAATAGCAGAAAGGGTTGGGTACAGTTTTGTAAAGGAAAGGTCAGTGCCTTTAAGCCGTTTCATTTTCATCTTCGTAAATTCTCCGGGGAAAAGTATAGTTCGACTGGGAACTGCAACAACACGACGTGAAAGAGAATTTAAATTGTCTAAAAAGTCTCTCCTTTAATGGACTGTAAGCATTTTGAACTTTTGCAGTACTACTTTGAAGAACTGTTTTCGCTTCATTCCTTTAAGAACTGTTTAAGCTGCCGCACAGCAGCTGATTTCCGGTTGCGTTACTCATTTGTTTACTTTTTGGGGGTTTGTTTTTCAGTGTTTAATAAATGTTTTATTTGTTATAAAAACCCTGCCTCACTTATATATTTATTGTTGCTGAATCCGTAACATAAATATGGGGGCTCGTCCGGGATGAACCATTTTTGAGTTTAAATGCTTGTTAAATTTTGAATTGGTGTTTTGGAAAAGGGGAATACTCGATTCTTTGATTGGCTTGTGAGTGGTATTCAGCAACAATGAATATTGATGAGTTTCTGGCTTCGCCAGACGTGGAGTTGTTAGCGAAGGCGAAAAAAACGGAGGTGTCTGAGATAGCTAGTAGATTGGAACTTAAAGGTATTTCGAGGTCTACATCAAAGGCTCTAATGCAGAGAAAAACCATGTCACACTGTGTAGATTCGAGTGATTTTGATGAATCGATTTTAGAGTCGTTTCCAATAAGTAATCTAGAGATGCAGTTGCAAATTGAACAAATGAAGTTGGAACAAAGTAAAGCAGAATTGGAGCGTTGTAGGTTAGAAGCTGATAATAAAAAGAGGGAATTTGAATATGCGATGGTGGAATTAAGGTCTGAGAATCAGTCTTCTGGTTCTAGAAAACCGTTTGTTCTTAGTGTTACGTACACGTGACAGTGACAGTGACCTTGTCACGTGACTGGGGTTGAAGTTATACTGGACTTGAGGTAATGGTCTTGTGATGGTGGAGTGATGTCATTTTCCCGCCAGTAGAGGTCATGTGACAGGTTTTTTTTACAGGGTATAAAAGGCAGACCCACCCTGTCAGGTGGGGCAGTTCGTGGCGGGATTTGCCAAGCTGACTTCATGTCCCTGCGTGATTTAATGTGATGACGCAGTTTAGTTAAAAATGAAGTTTTATATAATGCCTAAAGTTTAAAAGGTCATTGCCAACACTTTCTTTACTGTGGAGAGTGAAGATAAAAGTTTGGAAGATAAAAATCGAGGAGAATCGATTTTCGACGGTGGATTGGTTACGACCTTATTTGATCCTCATTCGGAAGGATTTCGTTGACTGTTCTCGTGTTAATCTCCGCTGGGATAGCGGGAGATTGAGAATAGTGTGGAAGAAAGGTCAGTACCTTTAAGCCGTTATATTTCATAAAATTCTTCGTGGGAAAGTTCGACGCCAGGGGAATCGAAGGACAACGACGTGGAAGAGAATTTTAATCGCTTTAAAAAGTCTCTCCTTTTAAAAGGACTGTGAGCTTTTGAACTTTCGGCATACTGCTTTAAAGAACTGTTTTTTCTCAATACCGCTTTAAAGAACTGTTTTTTTTCAATACCATTTTAAAGAACTGTTTTTTTTTCAATACCGCTTTAAGAACTGTTATGCTGCAACACTATTAAGAACTGTGAATCTGCCGCACAGCAGCTGAGTTCCGGTTACGCTAGTGTTTGTTTACTTTTGGGGGGTTTGTTTTCAGTGTTTAATAAACGTGTTATTTGTTATAAAAACCCTTGCCTAACTCATATATATTTATTGTTGCCTGAATACGTAACATTAGTCAAGAAATTAAATTGGTCCCTCCATTTAGTGAAACAGAAGTAGAAAGATATCTCCAACATTTTGAAACAATTGCTCAGATTTCAGAGTGGCCAAAAGATAAATGGTCAGTGTTGTTACAGAGTGTAATTAAAGGCAAAGCACAACAAGTTTATACAGCTTTAACTGCTGCGCAAGCATTTGATTATGATATTGTGAAACAGCATATTTTGAAAGCATACGAATTGGTCCCAGAAGCGTATAGAGAAAGATTCAGAAGTTTGAAGAAGTCTGTGGAAAAAACATGTGGAATTTGCCTATGATAAAGCTGTGTGTTTTGAGAGATGGGTTTCTTTTAAAAATGTAAATGGGGACTATAATAAATTGAAAAAGCTGATTTTAATGGAGGAATTTAAAAGAAGCATCCCTGTTGAAGTAAGGACCTACTTAAATGAGAGGGATACCGATACGTTGCAGGACTCTGCTAGATTAGCTGATGAGTATGTTTTAATTCATAAGAATAAATTTGCTCAGGGCAGAATTTTTAAGAGGAAAAATAACACAGAGACTCAGAAGTAAATCAGAAATTAAATCAGAAGTTAATGAGAAAGGTAAGGAGGAAGAAAAACCTGTGAAGGAAAGACAGTTTGGTCCTATTTGTAACTATTGTAAGAAACCTGGCCATGTAATAGCTAACTGTTTCCGATTGAAAAAGAAAGAGAAGGAAGCAGTCCCAGATGCTTGTGTGCAACGTACTGAAGCACCTGTAAAATTACAGGGTTCAGTAAACACAAATGAGGTTTTGTTAGAGTCTGACCAAGTTAAAAAGGGATATGATCATTTTATAACTGAAGGGTTTGTATCCTTGAAAGAAGGATCTACTCCACTGCCAATAAAAATCCTTAGGGATACTGGAGCTTCTCAATCACTGATGTTAGACAGTGTATTGAAGTTTAATGAAGAGTCTGATACTGGTGAGGTAAATTATATGCAAGGTGTTGGGAGTGCTTTTATGCCTGTACATTTGCATAAAGTAAATTCAAAGTCAGAGTTAGTTACAGGATTTGTTAAAGTAGGATTACAGCCTGGCTTACCTGTGAAGGATATTTCTTTATTGTTAGGTAATGACCTGGCAGGTGGTCAAGTTTTTCCTGAAGTGCATTTGACAATGGAGTCAGAGGAACCAGAGATAAATTCTAACACAGATTCTTCCTGTGTTGTGACTAGAGCTATGGCTAAAAAAATTGATGCGCAGAATGAGGTTGTTACTCATGACTGTTAAACTCAGGATTCGAGTTTTGAGAATGTGTCAGAGACTTTCTTACCTTCATTGTTTGAACAAGATTCTTGGAGTAAATCTGACCATGAAGATTTATCTCTGTCTCAGAAGGAGATGATAGCAGAGCAGAGACCCTGAGATTATAAAATTAAGAGAACAAGCTCTACCAGATAGTGAGATTGAGAAGGTGCCAGTAGGATATTATTTTGAAAAAGGAGTGTTGATGAGGAAGTGGAGACCACCTACAACTCCTGCAAGTGATGCATGGAATATTGTTTACCAAGTAGTTGTCCCTAAAATTTATCGAAATGAGATTTTGACTTTAGCTCATAGTGTGCCCTTAGGTGGACATCAAGGGGTAAGGAAAACTGTGGACAAGATTTTAAAACATTTTTATTGGCCTGGTCTAAGAAAAGTTGTGGCAATGTTTTGTAGAACATGCCATCCTTGTCAAATTGTGGGTAAACCAAATCAAGTTACAACAGTGGCTCCATTATGACTTATTCTAGCATTTGGTGAACCGTTTTCTAAAGTTATTATAGACTGTGTCGGTCCATTACCAAAGACAAAAACTGGTTATCAGTACTTGTTGACTATCATGTGTACTTCGTCTAGGTTTCCAGAGGCAGTACCATTTAGGAATATAACAGCTAAAACTGTGACAAAGGCCCTTATAAAATTCTTTACTTATTTTGGATTACCTAAGGAAATACAAACTGATCAAGGCAGTGATTTTATGTCTGGATTGTTTCAACAGATAGTTTATAAATTGGGAGCTAAGCAAATCACTTCGTCTGCATACCATCCAGAATCGCAAGGTGCCTTGGAGAGGTTTCATTCTACCCTCAAGAATATGATTAGAACATATTGTGTGGAAAATGAAAGTGATTGGGATGAGGGTATAAACTTACTTTTATTTGCAGTAAGGGAATCGGTACAAGAATCTTTAGGTTTCAGTCCATTTGAACTTGTATTTGGGCATAGAGTTAGAGGACCTTTAGCTTTATCAAAAGAACAGTGGATTAGTAAGGAAGTACACACTAATTTGTTGGACTATGTTTTGAAATTTAAGGACAGGTTTCATAAAGCTTGTAGTTTAGCCAAGGAAAATTTAAAATTGGCTCAGGAAAAAATGAAAACTTGGTACAATAAAGAAGCTAGGATGAGGATGTTTAAGCCTGGAGATAAGGTGCTGGTTCTTTTCCCAGTGCAAATGAATCCTTTACAAGCTAGATTTCATGGTCCTTATGAAATTGTATCTAAAGTCAATGATGTGGATTACGTGATTAAAAACTCCAGATCGTAGAAGGCCAACACAACTTTGCCATATAAATATGATAAAACCATATTATGAGAAACAATCTGATATTGTGACTGTTGTGGTTAATGATAATGAGTTTGATCTAACGAGGAACATGGTAGATGATTCATCTGAATTTCATTCTAAATCCAGCATTGTTTCTGTCAGGTTACCAAATTCAACCATTCTGGAAAATATTGATGAGAAATTAGCACATTTACAGCCAGAGCAGAAACAGCAGCTGAAGCAATTAATTTTTAAATATAAAGATTTGTTTCCAGACGTTCCGAGAAGGACTACTATAGCTCCACATGATGTAGATGTTGGAGATGCCAAACCCATTAAACAGCACCCATATAGGATGAACATAGAAAAATGTGAACTTGCTGAGAAAGAAATTTAATATATGTTAGAGAATAATATTATTAGACTTTCTAACTCAAATTGGAGTTCACCTTGTGTTATGGTGTCAAAACCAGATGGTAGTATTAGGTTTTGTACGGACTATAGGAAGGTGAATGCTGTAACAAAAACAGATGCATATCCAATTCCTAGAGTAGATGATTGTGTAGATAAAGTTGGAAAAGCAAAGTTCCTTTTAAAGATTGATTTATTGAAAGGGTATTGGTGTGTTCCACTAACGGACAGAGGTAGAGAGATTTCTGCATTTGTAGAGGGCTATATGAATATAATGTTCTTCCATTTGGGATGAAGAATGCCCCAGGTACTTTCCAGAGGATGATTAACTCTGTGATTCAGGGATTGAAAGATACAGATGCTTATATTGATGATTTAGTGACAGGAAATGATACTTGGGAAGCACACATTATTGCAGTGGAGAAATTGTTTGAAAGGCTTTCAAAAGCTAACTTAACTATTAATTTAGCTAGGAGTGAATTTGGACATGCCACTGTGACTTACCTTGGTTATGTTGTGGGTCAAGGTAAGGTAGCTCCTGTTCAGGCAAAAGTTCGGGCAATTTTAGAGATTCTCACTCCAACGGGAAAAAAAAACTCTCAGGAGATTCTTGGGAATTGTAGGATATTAACAAAAATTTTGTAAGAATTTTGCTAATGTTGCCCTTCCATTAACCTTTTGAAGAAGAATGAGAAGTTTGTGTGGACAGTGCCTTGTCAATAAGCATTTGAGAAATTGAAAACTATGATATGTCAACAACCTGTGCTCAAGGCACCTGACTTTGAAAAACCTTTTTCATTAGCTGTAGATGCTAGTGATGAGGCTGCAGGAGTAGTTTTAATGCAAAGGAATGAGGGTGATGAGGTTGATCATCCAGTAGCTTACTTTTCTAAGAAATTTAATAAGCATCAAAGAAACTATTCAACAATAGAGAAGGAATTGTTATCTCTTGTTTTAGCTTTAGAACATATTGACGTATATGTTGGTACAACTCAAAAACCACTTATTGTTTACACTGATCATAATCCGTTAGTGTTCCTGAGTAAGATGAAAAACAAAAAGAGAAGGTTATTAAATTGGAATTTGATGTTACAAGAGTACAATATTGTGATAACTCGTATTAAAGGTAAAGATAATGTAGTTGCTGATTGTCTATCTCGATGTTGAATGTACAATGTAATTTTTTTATGCAGTGGTCTTTTTTTACAATTGTAACACTCCTACTGTATTGTAAGTTGTAAGATGCTATATGATAATACTATGTATACTGTGTATGTTATAAAATTTATACATTTGTTTTTCTTGTAAATAATTGTTAAAATTTTGTTCTTGACAGACCAAATTTTTTTTTGGAGGGAGTTGTTACGTACCCGTGGGTATCTTGTACTTGTCACGTGACAGTGGTGTTGAAGCTATACTGGACTTAAGGTAGTGGTCTTGTGATGGTGGAGTGATGTCATTTTCCCGCCAGTAGAGGTCATGTGACAGGTTTTTTTTACAGGTTATAAAAGGAGGACCCCTCCCTGTGAGGAGGGGCAGTTCGTGGCTGGATTTGCCATTTTGACTCTATGCCACTGCGTGGTCCAATATTATGGCGCAGTTTGGTTGAAAGGTGGGTTTTATTTAATGCCTAAAGTTTAAAAGGTCATGGCCGGCAGTTTCTTTATAATACTGCCAGTTAAAAATCGGTGGAGAGTGAAGATCGGAGTTTGGGAGTTAAAAGATCGAGGAAATTCGATTTCGACGGTGAACCAGTTTGACCTTGTTTGATCCTCATTCGGAAGGAATTCGTTGGCTGTCCCCGTGTTAACCCCTGCAAATAATAGCAGAAAGGGTTGGGTACAGTTTTGTAAAGGAAAGGTCAGTGCCTTTAAGCCGTTTCATTTTCATCTTCGTAAATTCTCCGGGAAAAGTATAGTTCGACTGGGAACCGCAGCAACACGACGTGAAAGAGAATTTAAATTGTCTAAAAAGTCTCTCCTTTAATAGACATTTTGAACTTTTGCAGTACTACTTTGAAGAACTGTTTTTGCAACATCGCTTTAAGAACTGTTTTCGCTTTATTCCTTTAAGAACTGTTTAAGCTGCCACACAGCAGCTGATTTCCGGTTGCATTAGTCGTTTGTTTACTTTTTGGGGGGTTGTTTTTCAGTGTTTAATAAATGTTTTATTTGTTATAAAAAAAACCCTGCCTCACTTATATATGTATTGTTGCTGAATCCGTAACAGTATACAAAATTTGCTGAAGATCTCAAAGTGTTGGTAAAGTAACAGAAGTTTGTAAAGTAAGTGACAAATGCTCCTCTTAACATGCAAAACTTGGGAAGCAGAACAATACTAGTACATGTCCTTTTGAGCTTTCAGCAGAGAGTGAAATACCGTCAGAATTTGAAAGACAGATTGATATCTCAGTTACTGTTGCTTCCATATTAAAACAAAGATTAAATGAGAAGGTTTCCTCAATAGCATATCTTCTTAGTATAAGAACTACTGCAAAGAAAGATGCTGTCCTTAGAATCTCCGTTACAGAATTAAGACTGTAAGATATAGGAGCAGAGTTAGGCCATCTGGCCCATCAAGTCTGTTCTGCCATTTCATAGAAACACAGAAAACCGACACAGGTTTCCCCCACTGTCCAAAGGTAGAGTGTTCCTATGAAACCTTTTTTAAGCCGAAATGTCGTAAAGCGAAGATGCAATTACCATTACTTTATATGGGAAAAATTTTTAAGCGTTCCCAGACCCAAAAAAACTTCTCAAATCATACCAAATAATACATTAAACCTAAAATAACATGAACATATAGTAAAAGCAGGAATGATATGGTAAATATACAGCCTATATAAAGTAGAAATATTGTATGTATGGTGTAGTTTCACTTATCAAAATCGGGAAGACAGTGAGCCAAAATCGATTTGGAGAAAAAAATCGGCACATACACGAGGGCCTCAGGGTCATGATAGTCTTTCTCAGGGTAAACACACGATTAAATTGGGTGTCTTTTTTTCGTAAAAGCGAAAATCCTCTTTGGTTAGCGAAATCAGGTACTAATGTAGGTTTTTTTGTAACAGTGAGCTGTCATAAAGCAAACGTTCGAAAAACAGGGGCCACCTGCACCACAATATGAGCCCTTTGGCCCACAAAGCTGTGCCGAACATGTACTTAATTTAGAAATTACCTAGGGTTACCTATATAGCCCTCTATTTTTCTAAGCTCTATGTACCTATCCAGAGGTTTCTTAAAAGACCCTATTGTATCCGCCTCTATCACCATCGCTGGCAGCCTATTCCGCACACTCACCACTCTCCGCGTATAAAAAAAACAAACAAATAAACAAACTTACCCCTGATATCTCCTCTGTACCTACTTCCAAGCACCTTAAAACTGTGCCCTCTCATCATGAATGATCCAATTTTCTTCTCAATCCCAATTTAAAAGTTAGCTATTTGAATCTTGTTTTTGTCATCATTACACTGTACAAATTTTACAATAAACGTAAATACAATTCTAGCTAACAAATGTAAAATGGTGATGTCATAATTTTGTCCAGTGTCAATAAGTTCTAAGTAAATGATAAACCTATTGAAATCTGCACATCTAATGAGTCATCATGTTTTACTTATTTTAATAATTAATTTTGTATCACATGCTTTGATAGATACTTTATTGACAGCCATGCCTTCAACCACCTAACATGATAAACTTTCCAATTTAAAGTTCAAAGTAAATTTATTGTCTAAGGGCATATGTTACTATATAATGCCTTGAGATTCATTCTGTTGCAGGCGTTCACAGTAAATCAAAAATACAGTAGAATCAATGAAAAACTACATACAAAAGAAAGACAGCCTTTGTGCAAAAGAAGAAAAATTGCAAATTTTAAAAAAAAGTAAATAAATAAATTAAATAAACAATATTGAGAACATGAGTTGTAGAGTCCTTGAAAGTGAGTCCATAGATTTGGGAATCAGTACAGAGTTGAGGAGAGTGAAGGGTATGTTGGTTTAGGAGCATGGTGGCTGAAGGGTGTTAACTGTTCCTGAACCTGGTAGCATGGAACCTATGGCTCCTGTACGTCCTGTTGAATGACAGCAGCAAGAAGACAGCATAGCCTAGTTACTGGGTTTCATTGATACTTTGCTAATAAATTTACTTAGAACTTTATATATCAAAGTTTTATATTAAATAATGGATTCTTGTGGCAGCACTCCTTAGAGATATGCTCTGCCTGTGACGGACTGGGCTACATCAACCACTTTCAGTAGACTTTGTTTTTTGACTTTAGTATTTCTATACCAGGATGTGGTGCAACCAGCCAGGAAACTTCCCACTGTTCATCTATAGAACTCTGTCAAAGATTTTAGATGACATGCTGAACTTGTGCAAACCTTTAAGAAGCTGTTGTGCCCTTTTTGTGACGGCACTTGCGTGCTGGGCCCCAGACAGATCTTTCGATATGCTAATGCCAAGGACCTTCTCCACCTCCAATCTCCCAGCTTCCTCCTCCTACAGTCAATAATACGCTCTTTAGTTTTGCTGATGTTGAGTGAAAGGTGGTAGTTATAAATTTTGAAGAGTATTATACTTAAGTTGCTCTTGGAAGGAACAAACTTTCAATTATGGTCCTGGGAACATATCTGTTATATTGTGATGAAGAGAGATTTTGTGGTACCTACCAAGTTTTCTTATAAACTTTATAAGCCCCGATAATAAGTATGTGTATCTGTACTGGAATCTCAGTAAATTAATCTTGATTGCAAGTTGTATTGTGGTCAACTGCAGATTTCTGCAGCACTCTGGACACGGGGTCTGGACTCTTTTTTTGTGTGGTTGTATTTACTGATATCTTACATGTGCATGCTATCTTGTATGTACTTTGTGCTGTGTGAATGTTGTTATTGTGTTTTGCACCTTGACCCCGGAATAATGCTCTCTCCTTTGGCTGTAGTCATGGGTATTCATGATTGGTTGAATGACAGTTAAACTTGAATTGAAATGAATTTGCTTCCTAAGATTTTGTCTTTTATGTCTGACCATGAGCGAGTTTTTATCCAGCATGAGTAATGTCCTAACAGAAAGGTATCAGTGAGATATTATGTATTTTGTATTTCTGCAAAGGAGGCTGCCCATGAAATTCGACACTGCTAAAGCCAGCCTCGCAAGTGCTGATATTTATCACAGGCTAAAATTTGAATTTTCTTTGAAATTTTATATTAAGACATATGATGTGTAGAGATGTAAACATTATTTCAATAATTCACGGATTATGTGCCTGATATGAAATGAGTTCTCTGCTGCAAAAACTATTAAGCTATCTATAGCAGTTACTGTAAAATAAACCAGATCCACCAAGAGACCAAGCACGAAGACTGAAACTTATTGACGTACTTCCAAACAACAAAGTTCCGAAGTCAAAAACATTTCTTTTGATCCTTTATTATGAAACCAGGAAAGACAAATGATCTTATAGTAATCTTGAAAAAAAATTAACAAATCTACATTAGTGATATAGCGATCCTTACATTCAAATCAGCATAACTAACCATTCTAAATAGCGATATTAGAGTTGGTGTCCTGTACATATTTAAGAGTAATTAAATGTAATTAATCATCAACAAATAAAAATCATTCCTGGCTCTCCAACTCTCAACTAGACTAAACTAAACTAACCCTCAGTGTGAGTACGTAATAAAACTCATTTGCTTCTATCACACCCCAACCCACTATAATAAGCACACCACAAAATATGATACAGACAGAAAATAGATACATAGCTCCTATATTATCCAAAGATGAAGTAAATCTGGAAATATACATAGAGTGCACAATACTGAAGCTTTAAGAAATATGGTTTGTGTTTGAAAGATTTAATCTGTTCTTTTATCAATATTGGAAGAATGTTCTAGATAATTTTGTCAAAATTGGGGAAATTAACCTTGACAGTGTTACATTATTTCCTCCAAACAGCTCTCCGATAGTGTTATCAGCCGTATGCGGGATACGTCTCCATCTGCTGAAAAGTCACAGCCATCTCCTTCGGAACAAGCTTCAAGTGGAACTTCACCACCTTCTCCAGTCCAACCAATAGGTATTTTGAAACTGTTTTATGTAATTTGCCTTGTTAACTGTGAAGTTCATGGCTTACTTAAATTGACATGTTATTTTATCACAAAGTCATTTACATTCTAGATTAAATCTTCAATGAATAGAATTGTAAAGCAGAATTTGTGAAAATAGATTGGAAAGTGATTGGAAAAAATATACCAGTAGGGAAAGAGAACAAAATTAGGAAACGTATATTAGCCATTAAGATATACATGCTGCAAAAGCAAAATTTGTAATGTACGTTGAAAATTTGGAACATCAAGTAGGTTGCACATTGTGATGTGAGCATGATGTAGATTTGGTTTCTGGATCTAGAGTGGATGGATCAGTAAAACATTAAACATAGTTAAAGGTTGTTCCCACAGAGCAAAATAATTAGGGAGAGGAAAAATAACTGGGAAACTGAAAATCCAAGGTTGGGAAATTTTTGGAGGGCTGTAATATTTGGTATGTGAGGGAATCAATTTGCCAATTTGTACATGTGGCCTCTGAAGGATTGAGGTATCACTGCTTAGGTTTCCATTCAGATTTTGTTTTCCCCTCTCATCCCAACAATTTGATAGATTAATTGACTAATGTAAATTATCCCTTTTGTCTAATTGGCAAAAAAATTAAGAGGGAATTTGAGAGAAAATTACTTTGTAGGGCTGCAGGAAATTAAAAGGGAGGGATAAAGTCTGATAAGATTATTTTGCTGGGAGCCAGCGTGGATCAACTAGGTTGAACGGCCTTGTGTGAAATAGTAAGTTACACATTTTTGTACTGTATCCAGATAGTATCTACTCTCATGTACCATTTCTGATTTCTCATACCCAAACATAGTAGTGTTACATATCTTTCATCTATTCAAGTAATAAGCTTAAATTCTTCAACATTGTTACTTAGTCAGTTTGCATATCTTTCTGCAGAATCTTTTTGCTGTTGTAATTCTGATGAGTCAAAAGGAGCTATTGGTAAGGATACTAAGGATTTGTTAGAGACTTGTGGATGGTCAATAAAGATTAAAGACAAAATGTACATTAAAGTAATTGGCTGTGAAAGGCCTGTTGTAATGAGCTAAGTGTGTGGTGCAGCACACTCCTATTTCAAAGTTAATAGTCAGGTTTGAAGAAATATGAATCGTAAAATCATAGATAACTACAGCAAAGAAATTAGCCCCTCAACCAATCCAATCCAATCCATGCCAAGCTATTTAAGCTGCCTAGTCCCATTGACCTGCACCTGGACCATACTCTTCCATACTCCTCCCATCCATGTGCCTATCCAGACTTCTGTTGAATGTTGAAATTGAAATCGCATCCAATGCTTGAACTGGCAGCTCATTCCACAGTCTCACCACTCTTTGAGTGAAGTTTCCCCTCATCCCCCTTTCACCCTTAACCCATGACCTCTATTTGTAGCCTCACCCAACCTTAGTGGAAAAAGCTTGCTTGCATTTACTCCATCTACCCCTCATAATTTTATATATCTCTGTAATCCTCTCACCACACATGACTCAGCGGTGAGAAGGCCACCTTTCATAAACAATATATATCTAGGGTCAGTATGATTTGGGGTTCACCAAACAGAACATTGTGATGCTCTGATTTTAAAACACCTCGATTTGAGCCTGCTGTGACCATGCGCAATTATCAGTCGGCAAGAAATAACAGATTGTTTACCTCATAAAATGATATTTACTAATTTCAGCTTTATCAAACAGTTATTAAGAGAAAGAAAAGGGGGTAAAAAAGGGCCATTACAGTAAACCAGTCTAAATGTGCACAAAACCTTTTGGAGTTCCTGTCTTCCAAAGCTGGGTGTAACTGTCACACACAGCACCAAACCCGCAGTCTGTATGAAAGACCGAGCTTCCCTTAAAGTCCATCTCAAACAAATTGGCTCTCTCTCAGGAGCATCTGCCCTTCTTCTTGGAGCCATTCATCTGCAGAAAGTACTTCTTGCAACAGGGACTCTCCTTCCTATGGCATTCTGTGGCATCTTCTTTTCTGTCCCACTCTAGAGCTCGCGCCAAAAAGACCCCAAACTAGACTACTGTCCATCACAAATCTCTCTCTGCCCCGCTCTCTCTAGAACTTTCTCCAGACCTCAACATGCTGATTGGCTGACACAGCATTCCTAAGTTGAACAGTATCTTAGCCGAAACCAAAGCATTCTACCAGCTATCTTAGCCGAAACCAAAGCATTCTACCAGCATGACACACTGCTTTTGCAGAAAATTGCTAAGGGGAAATACCTACAGCATAGCAGTACAACTCTTAACCAGGGCATTACATCTCTATCAGATCTCCCCTCAGTCTTCTGCGTTCTAGAGAGTAACGTTCTAACCTATTAAATCTTTCCTTATAACTTGGGTCCTCCAATCCTGGTAACAGCCTTGTAAATTTTCTCAGCACACTTTTTCTCTTTTAATCTTATTTACATCTTTCCTGTAGGTAGCTGATCAAAATTGCACACAGTATTCCAAATTAGGCCTTGTCAATGTTTTATCACCGGCTGGTGGCATAGTGGCATCAGCATCGGACTTCGGAGCGAAGGCTCCTGAGTTCAAATCCAGCCGGCCCCCTTGCATGCTTTCCATCTGTGCTGGGTTGAGTGTCGAGCTAGCAACTCTGCCCCGTAAAAACAAGAAAGCCTGCTAAAAAAAACGCCGTCACGACGGTGTTCCGATGACTCCACTCAGAGTTAAGGGCTTTCTTCTTATTATTCAATGTTTTATATTGTTACGAACCCCGTAACTGGGTCACTTACCAGCAAAGATAGAGAGGTCCGAAAAATACACAAAAATAATATCAATGCAAACATACAGATAATATACGTTGTCAATACTAACTCTAAAAGTGCGGGTATAATAATAATCAATAAGAAATAAGCTCTATCGTTGTCTAGGGGATAATGTATTGTCCGATGTAAATATAAAAGTCACTCAAGTTCATGCAGGCGGCAGCCTTTGGTTGGAGTCACGAGAAGGATTTTTGAAACTTGCCAGCTTTTCCTTTTTATGATGTCGATCCTTCCAGAGTTCCGTTGGTGTTGGTTTCTCCTTTTAGCTAAAGCCGTTCTTCCGTGGTAAGGCCCGCCAATTCCTTGGCAAATGGAAAAGGACGCATGCGGGCCCCCCACTGGCTGTCACTATTAAACGCTGTCACGGGATTTCTAGCGTTTCTCCTGGTGCGTCTAAAGGGGTTGTTCCCCCAGACCCTCTTTTATCCTTACTCACGGGGTCTCAGATGTCAATCAGGTTGGGATGATGCAATCCCTCAACCAGCCCACTGTGGTCATTCCCTGAGGGCTTCAATGAATAGTACAGTACTCAATACACAATTCTGTCTCCAAGAGACAATGGCTGGTATCCGTGGCTTTGTCTCGCTGAGGGCAGGACACACATTCCAACCCCTTGAGGATTCTCTCTCATTTCCTGGGTCCCCAGACCTGAATTAATAGCGATCTTGCGATTCTCAAAAAGGAGGGGGCTACTTTGTACCCTTCGGCCCCTCAGAGTTGTGGCACATTCGTACCAATACAACTTCAACATAATATCCCAACTCCTGTACTCAGTACTTTGATCTATGAATGCCAAAGTGCCAAAAGCTTTCTTAATGACCCTATCTACCTGTGATGTCACTTTAATGAATTATGGACCTGTATTCCCCTATCTCTTTGTTCTACCGCCTTCCTCAGTGCCCTACCGTTCATTGTGTGAGACCTACCCTGGTTGGTCCTACCAAAGTGCAGCACCTCACACTTGTCTGCATTAAATTCCATCTGCCATTTTTCAGCCCATTTTTCCATCTGGACCAGATTCCACCGCAAGCTTTGATAGTCTTTCTCGCAGTCTACTACATCCCCAATCCTTGTGGCATCAGCAAATTTGCTGATCCAGTTAGCCATACTGTCATCCAGATTGTTGCTATAGATGACAAATAACAATGGACCCAGCACCAGTCCCTGTGGCAGTCCACTTGTCACAGATCTCCAGTCAGAGAGGCAACCATCTTCTACTACTACCACTACCACCACCAACCCCCCCCCCCCCCACCCCAATGTCTAATCCAATTTACTACCTTATTTTGAATGCCAAGTGACTGAACCTCCTTGACCAACCTCCCTTGCAGGACCTTGTCAAAGTCCACGTAGACAAGATGCACTGCCTTGCCTTTGTCAGCTTTCCTGGTAATATCCTCAAAACTATAAGGTTATTTAGATATGACCTACCACATGCAGTGCCATGCTGACTAACTCTAATCAATCCTTGTCTATCCAAATACCTGTATGTCTGATCTCTTGGAATACATTCCAATCACTTTCCCACTACTGATGTCAGATGCACTGGCATATAATTTCCTGGTTTATTCTTAGAACCTTTCTTAAACAGTGGAACAACAGTAGCTATACGCTAATTCGCCAGTAACTCATCTGTCATGAAGGATGGCTTAAATATCTCTGCTACGGCCCCTGCCATTTCTGCACTTGCCTCTCACCGGGTCCAAGGGAACGCCATTTCAAACCCTGGAGATTTGTCCACCTTGATTTGCCTCAAGACAGCAAACACCTCCGTAATCTGTATAGGGTCTATGACCTCGCTGCTGCTTTGCCTCACTTCTATAGGCTCTGTGTCTATCTTCCACTTAAATACAGATGAAAAGAATATATTTAAGAGCTCTCTCCATCTCTTTTAGCTCCACACATGGAATAACCATTCTGATCTTCCAGAGGACCAATTTTGTCTCTTACTATCCTTTTGCTCTTATGTATCTGTAGGATCCCTTAGAATTCTTCTTCCTCTTGTCTGTGAGAACAAACTTATGCATTGTATTAGCTCTCCTGATTTCTTGTGTTCTCTTGCATTTCTGATACTCCATAAGTACCTCATTTGTTCCTACCTATCTGTACCTGCAATTCACCTCTTTTTTTTTTATGTCCCCTTAACCATCAAAATTGGCCTTTCTATAATTTAGAATCTCAACCTGCAGATAAGACCTGTCATTTTCTATAATTATCTTCAAACTAATAGCACGATCACTAGATGCGAAGTGCTCCCTTACACAAACTTCTGTCACCTGATCTGTCTCATTCTGTAATAGTAGATAAAGTATTGTGCACCTTGTCATTGGAACTTCTATGTACTTATTAAGGAAACTTTCCTGAACACATTTGACAATCTCTATCCCATCTAGTACTTTTAAAGTATAAGAGTCCCAGTTAATATGTGGAAAATTAAAAACGCCTACTATAATAACCTTATGTTTCTCGTACAGTCTACATCTCTACAAATTTGTTCCTCTAAATCCCAGGGACTATTGGGTGGTCTATAATATAGCTACTTTAATAATGTGGTCATACCTTATTTATTTCCTATAAATAAATTTGTTTCCTATTTATTTTCCACCTATAAAGCCTCAGCAAATGAGTTCTCCAGTCTATCCTGACTGAGAACTGCCATGACATTTTCCCTGAAAGGTAAAACCATCCCTCCCCCTTTAATCCCTCCCACTCTATCACATCTAAGACAATGGAACCTTGAATTTTGAGCCACCAGTCCTGCCTCTCCTGAAATCAAGTCTTACTAATGGCTACAATATCATAATCCCATTTGTTGATCCATGCTTTGAGCTCATCGGCCTTTCCGACAATATTTCTTTCATTGAAATATACGCAACTGAGAACATTAGTCCCATCATGCTCAACCTTTTCCTCTTGACTTTGTCTGAGGTTGTGACAACATCTGTCTCAACAACCATTCTACCATCTGTTCTGGAACTCTGGTTCCCACGTTCATGCAGCTCTAGTTTAAATCCCCCCATACAGAAGTTCAGCTGCCCCATTTAATATCAGAGAATGTATACAATATACAACCTGAAATTCTTGCTCTTCAAACATCTAGGAAAACAAAAGAGTACTCCAGAGAATGACTGACAGTAAGAACGATGGAATCCCAGAGCTCCTTTCTCCCCCTCCCATGCACAAGCAGCAGCAAAGCATCAACCCAACCCTCCCCTTCCCACTTATTTCATCAAAAAGCATCAGCACCCACCAAGCAAGCAATAGCAAAGCCCCGAAGAGAGAATCATGATCTGCAGTACAACAAAAACTAGTTGTTCTCCTGACAATTCAACATGCCACAGGTTCTCCCTCTCCCTAATAAAGGGTCAGTGAGGTGTCACTCAGCGAGAGAGGAGGCAAAAACAAAACTTCTCACTGATTGCGGTGTTAAAGTCTGTTGTGTCACTTTTTTTTGTTCTTTGACTTCAGAATCAGCAGTAAACTCTTCTACCAATGTGAGTGAGTGAGTGTGAGAGAGAGAGAGAGGGACACCTCCAACAGCTGATCTACTGTTCCCAATAGTCCATTTTCTCCGCGACACTTCAGTCAGCAGCACCAGTGTGGAATTGGCTTGACCACAAAGCCTCGGAACCACGAAGGCACATTTGTCTTATAGGCAGCATCCTTGAAATATTGAAAAATGGCTGGACAGTGAGCCCTGGGAGTGGGAATCATCACCGTAAAGAACCATAGTTTGAGTGCAGCTGCAGTTCAAGGACACTGATAACCCCATCAAGGACGCTGATAACCCCATCCACCATGAAAAGGAAATAAGCGACATTAAAGGTAGAAATTAAAGGTAGTCTGCAGATCAGCTCAAAGAAGCTGCTCTCTAGCCCCCTCCAATTTAGGTAGAAATCGTCTCTTGTGTACAGGTCCCACCTTCCCTAGAAGAGAGCCCAATGATCCAAAACTCTGAAGTGCTCCCTCCTACACCAACTCCTTAGGCACATGTTAAACTGTATGATCTTCCTATTTCTGACCTCACTAGCCTGTGGCACAAGTAGCAAAATCTGAGATCTTAACCCTGGATATCCTGTCCTTTAACTTAGCACCTAACTCTTCCTACTTATGTCATTGGTACTGACATGGCCACGACCTCTGGTTGTTCACTTTCCCACTTGAGAATGCTGAGGACTCAGTCCGAGATATCCCATACCCTGGCATCTGGAAGCAGCATACCATCTGGGAATCTCATTCTCATCCACAAAACCTCCATTCTGTTCCCCTGACTGATACATCCCCTTTTACAGAATAACAGGTACATAATGGAGTCCGCTTTCAACCAAGGCACCAGTTCTGATTTTGCAAATATAAAACTCAATGAGTTTGAATGTAGTTTGAATTCACTTTGGCTTTAATTCAATCCAATGATACTTGAAAAATGTAATGGATTTGAGATTCATGGAAATTCATTAGTTTTCTGATATACAAAATATTCTTCAGAAATGTATTATAAATTTAAGCAGGCACATTGCGCCCAGTGGATGAAAGCAACAGTTGACAATAGTGTTTCAGCTACTTTTAAAAGATGTCTTGAATGCATGTACTTTGAATCAGAATTAATTTGTTTTTAGTTTTAAAATGCAATGCTGTTTTTTGAGAAAAATTGTGATAACTTATTTAAATTTTTGAAACAGAAACCAAATGGATGAGAACACTAGCCTTAGAGATTTTGCACAACTGATAAGGCAATTTAATTCTCAAGTGAAAACAGGGTTGTGGACTGATTTTTAGACTGGACCCTGAAAACTCAATGAGCTGCTACATACGTTTCTTTGTATGATTAAGACTGGAGTATGTTTCATTGTGTTTGCAAAGAAGCCAGATATTCCAATACATCATTTTGTTATTAATATCACATTGCTCAGATGTGAAATTAATTCAGTTTCAAATGTGATTTGCAAATAGGGCAGGCAGGTAAAGGCAGGCACATCTATATTTGTCAATAGTTTAGAAATTGTTTCTCTAATTTTCTTTGAAGGCTGCAACAAATATGTTAAATTGTACATGCTGTTTGGCTTAATATCTTTTCAGTTCTTCCTGAAGTTGTTTTCTTGTAATCATTCCCATTTTAACACTCTTTTTAATTACCATTCAACACCAGTAGCTGAATTGTGCTAAATATGAAATTATTTTTCCTTACTTCGATTGATATGTTGTCAATATGTATAGACAGAAGCTGGATTGCCTCAAGCAAATATTTTATTTTCCACCATTTACTGTTATGTACAGTATAACATGTTTAAAATGGTGGGAGTGAAAGAAATGTAGTTTCTAAAACTACAATCATTTAGATCCAAGTAAATGCATCAACTATCTTGTAGGTGATTCAGCAAGTTAACTGTACCATGGTGCCTGCAGCTTAGTGTTGCCCTATGAAATTCAATAACATAAAATATGTTAGTACGTGGTGTTAATAATATATTTGATGTAACCTGATAGTTTTTGGAAAATGGTTCTCGAGGAAGTGCTTGCAAAATATAATTGTAAAAGGTTTGCACAATTTAGATATGAGTTTGATATTTTGTGTGTTTTTGGTAGAACCACTATTTGGTCAACCATCCTCTTTGAACTGCATTTTCATTAAATGAATGGCATGGAGACAGTACTTCTGAATTTCTGTGCAAGTTCTTCCCATCCAATATCGGATTTCTGAATGGTTCATGAACACTACCTCACTATTCCTCTTTTTATTTTTGTAGCTAAGACAATTTTTATATCACACTTAATTGTTGCTGCAAAGCAATAAATTTCATGACCTATGTCAGTAATAATGAATCTGATTCTGATTTGAAGGGCTTATCTTTTGGCAAAACCAATTTTCACTTAAAAAGGTATTTTGCATTATCTCCAATATCAAAACTGCAAAGCCAAGGTCAAATATCTAGGCCAGAAGAAACACTGAAGAATAGTTTATAAATATCTGGGGGGGGGTGGGGGAAGCAGAATATCACTTGATGTACAGTGGATTCTGGCTAATTGGGCCATCAGTTAATCAGGGCAGCTGCCTATTTAGGACACTCTTAAAAGAACAAAAGCTCATTAAGAAAATAGCCGGGATTTCTTTTGTTTATTTGGGGCACTGTGCCACTTAATTGGGGCAGGAGACTTCTACACATGCATTTGTGTGGCTGTTAGACACTTCACCATGCTTAGAGCAAACAGTTTTTAATTAGCATCAGATGCTTGTGCTGGTGTTCAAAAAGTAGTGATTTTTGTCACTGACTGTTAATGAGAAATAACCAGTAAGACAATTAAGAACTGTTTTGTTCACTGTGGTTTCAAGCATTCAGGCTTGGAGATGCTAGAAACGGCTGTGGATGAAAATAAAATGATTTCTCTGCTTCAACAAGTTAGGAACTACGAAGACTTTGAAGGTATTGACAATCATCTTGAATGTTACAATAAAAAATGATTTGCAGGATGTGGTCATTGATAGCATTGTATAGCTCTATTGATAGCCCGTTATCTGCACCAAGTATAAGTGCCAATTTTGTTCATTTACAGTCAATCAAAAGAATGCGGCAGATGAATTCCTCCATCGATATCTATTAAGAAGTAATATAGTTTTATAGTACTGTAGTAGTGTTCTATTTTGTTCTGTATTTCATTTAAGTACATAATATACAATTTTCTGCTCAATATGTGCGTACATGTAAGCACATCTTGTTTACTATTTGCATGAAAGTTTGTCTCATTAGGGCAGCTACTTGATTGGGCAAAATGGACTAGTGCTGATTTGAACCAGAACCAGAACCTGCTGTATTTTAAGAATTTATTGTTTACCATGTACTCCATAAGTGAAATGGACAATTTCCTGAAAGGTGCATCTTGTAGAAGAACCGAAACAAGATGAGCTCTTGCCCGATTTATAGAGACAAGGTTTTTTTTTAAACTCTAAAAGACTTGTCTAAACATCTCTCTTCCTCACGCTTGGTGCAAACTGTATTGTCTTTCAGGGAGATTACTGAGAAACAAGGGATCACTGGATGGTAGTTTAAAGGCTATTGCAGTTAGTGTAAATTCAGAGATGATGTAGCTTTCGATTATGACTGCTTAACCCTGCTTTTAATTGATGTTGGTTGGGGTGAGATACAGAGTTATCAGTTTTGTTGGTGCTGGTGAATTGGCGCATGATAGAGCTTGCAGCCTTGAATATGAGGGTTCTTCGTATGACGGTTCATGGTTTTATCTTCAGCATTGCATCCTGGAAGAGAATATGACAACCGTTTCCAAAAGAGCAGCATCTCATTCCACATTAAACACTTGCTTTTGTTACTTCTGTAAAAATTTGTGCTGGTGTGATATTTTCACTTGCTCTGTCTTGGAATGTTACAATAAAAATGAAGATGCAGGTAATACAATCATCAATAGCATTATATGAATGTAAAAATTAATGCTGTGACGACTTGGAGTGTTCAATTCAATCATTACTGGCGTGTATGTATTTGCCCTTAGAGGAAATCCATCACTTGCTCTATTCTTTCAAGTATTGCCATGAAAGCCCTGCTTTCTCCTGGTTGATCTAATTTGGGGCTTGCTAGCTTTTCCGTTTTTAGGCATTGTTGTTTCCATACCAGGCTGTGATGCAAACTATTTAGGATTATTTATTACAGCAGGAGGCTTGTTAATCAAGGCGTCAACTATGCAATAGTAAAAAGTTATAAATCAAGTGTTTGTAAACTGAGGTATATCGGTTTTTATAGGAAAAAGGTAGCACATTTAGGAAGATACATATAAATTACACTGCAGTCTGGGTGGGACATTGATTCAAGTTTTTTTGTCATTGAGTTGATTCAACTTTTTATAGCTGCTTCAGCAACAATTATCTCTGAAGGTAGATGTTTTCATATTATGTAGGAATGCAGTACACGTAGATGGGATTAATTTATGACTCTTACCCAATTGCTGAATGAAGCAGATCTTAACAGTTCACTAAAGCTGTGATGTATATTGCGCTGAGAGATTTTTACTGGTAAATTAAGACCGTGTTTGTGTTAGTAAAGATCAGCATCTCCAGACAGAACTAGCAACATTTGCTTGTTTTAAATATGTCCCAAATTACTGCTGAGTTATAATCCTAATTGAAAATCTTTTGAGTAGATATGGACAGCATTTTCCTTGGCATTGCTAGTGCTGTGAGATAGAAAGGAAAAACTTTGGTTCTTATAATGTTTTAAATTTTTGAATTTAAAGCATTATAAGAACCAATGCTTCAGCTATGGTTATTATTCTCGAGCAGCCTTTCACAACCCTTTTGCCCAGGAACAACCCTTGAAATAATTTTCAGGTCTCAGGGAACCCCTGCGTAAAAATGATTATATCTGCAGCTTGTGGTACGTTAGTGTGATCAGCAAGTTGTAGATATAATAATCCAAAAATAATTGTCAATGCTATTTTGAATAGAGAATGAATTTCAGGTAGTTAAGCTTAACTTACCCTTCTTGAAATTAATCTCTTTCTTTCCCTTTCATAAATTTTCAAAACTCGTAAGGCAAACATAATAAATATCTGTTAAATAATTGGCTTAAGCCAAAATGGGATTTAATTTTTCTACAGGTAGGCTCAGTAGATTTAATTTAAATAAAGGTTGTAAATTGATTTTAATACTATTTTCAACATGAAATTTATTGACAATGTGAAGTTACTAAAAACCGTAAGCCAAAGTAATGTGAATAAAAATATAGCCTAAGACACAATTTTGTACAAGATTCTGAACAAACATCTTCTTACTAAGTGGCATAATTAGGCTCCAATATAGGCCTAGCAAGTAAAACCTGTGCTTACTTTTTGCTGCACGAGTACTCAATTCTGGGTCGAACTTGAGATAAACACCTTCAACTGGAATGAGCTGATTTCTATCCTTGCTGTTGATGCTTGTTAAACAAGGAAAAGTTTGCTCACACCTCCTCTTCAGAATCACCACATTGGGCTGTCAAACATGTCTGTAAAACACAGGGGTTAGTGAAATATAAAAAAAGAACGGTATAATAAATAACTACACAAGAAAATTGCAAAAAATACGAAAACTTCACAATACAATTCACTTCTAACCTACGCAATTCACCTTTTGCAATGTTTACATCTGCAAAGCTGAGTGGTGGTGAGAAAAATTCCTTTAGAATGAAAATTTCCCTCCAATTACACAGGTAGAGTTTGTTTACTCCCATAAGTCAGTTGGCAGCACTTAAGGGGAATTTCGGGGAAGTAATTCAGGAGGGAGAGACTGACGTCACAGCCCAAGCTGGGCGAGTCCATTCAGTGCTCGGAAAATGCACTTTATGCTCCTCATCAGCCTACCGCCTTCCCCTCCGTGCAATACAGCACTTACCAATTATCAATGGCCCCCCCGTCTTGCGTCGAAAACTGAGAATTGATTCAACCAAATAAACATGTCCTACTGTGCACTGCCATACTGGGCTGAGAGACCTCTAACAAGATTCCTAGGGGCTGTTTGGTTGCTGGCCACCGCTGCGAGTGTTAGCAGAACCCTGGTTGAGAAATCCTGTTCTAGAGATTTATTGAGCATAGCCACAAGAAATTGAAACTCAGTATTGTATATGGTGACAAATAGGTACTTTGATAATAAATTTACTTGTGTACTTTGAATTTCTTTATTGTTTTAAATAGCTTGAATTTCAGAGACCTTTTATAATATGATAAATTTGAAAGTTCGCGACACTGGAATAGGGCATATCTGAATGTCAAAGACTTCAAGGAATCTATTGGGCAAACTTAGTGATGGAGCAGCACCTCTTGGAAGGAAAGAAATCGTCAATGTTTTTGGTCAAAACCCCACATTGGGACTGAGTGGAGATGGCTTATATAAAGAGTAGAGGCGAAGTGGTGAGGTAGGAATCCAGGGCGATTGGTGGACTGACGAGAGGAGAAAATGACAGACGGGTTGTGCCAGGTATGGGAGTATATGGTGAGATGAGTGGGGAACAGTGGCAGGTAAATAAGAATGGAGGTAGAGAGAGGATTCAAAGAATGAAGGGCATAAGGGCCAAGCCTATGGTGTGACCTCTCTTTCAGTCTCCAGTTACATTTGAACATAAGTGATTGAAAGATATGAATGAGGCAGGCTGGCAAGACTTCAAGCTCCCACAAGAGTTGAGGCCCATTCAGATGAATTAAATGCACTCAATTAGGAGTTTGTTCTTGTTTGGAATTTTGGCTTTAACTTTCTGAATCTAATAATAACACCTCAACCAGTACTTTGACAAACTTTGATTTAACTATCTTCTTTTATAAATAGACGGTTAAACTCTTGTGATAAAACAGAAGTTTGTATTTTGCTTTGCTTAAAATACCTTACTGCTAATAAATAATTAGTATCCTCAAAATCATTACTAATTATGCTGCAATGTCAAGGTAAAACATCCAGAATTAACAAAGTTTAAGTTTACTTACTCCCTCTCTTTAAGCACAATTGATCATGCCTGTATCTAACTTGCCAAAGGCAGTTGTTTGTCAAAGATTTAAAATTGAATAAGAATGAATATGCTTCTTTTCCAAGATTTGACTTTGTCCAGTGTATGTATTCTCTCCTACTTTGTAGAGCAAACTAGCCCTCAGTATATGAATGTGTATGTGCTTGCTGTATATTTATTTGTACCCAGAGCTGGTATCAGCACGTCATTTTGAGGGAAAAAGTTGATTCAGTTAGTATAAAATTTCTAAATCTTGAGTGCAAACTAATTCCTTGATTTTTATCACGTCTCCTATTTGTTTTAAAGCAATTTTTGAAATATTTTTGATCTGTCAGTACAAATATTATGTCCGAATTTGAATTCTCTGGGAAATTCTGAACTACGGATAACAGCACTTCATTGTTTAGCATTTAGATTTCCAGTTAACTATAATTTTAATTATTTTCCATCACAGGTTACTCAAAAATTAGCACTATCTGGAAAGATACACTGATTGGAATTGGTTTATAATTGTCACGTGCACTGATGTACAGTAGAAAGCTTGTCTTGAATATTGTACATACAGATCAGTGCATCAAGGTAGTATGAGACTAAACAATAACAGAATGCAGAATAAAGTACAACAGCTACTGAGAAAGTACAGTGCAGGTTGGCAATAGGTGCAATTTCATAAGATCGATTATAAGGTCAAGTCCATCTTAGCATTCTGGGGAACCTTTCAATAGTTAGGCTGCGCCCATGGAGAGTGATGAACAGTCAATGTTTTGGGTAAGACTGGAAAGTAAGTAAGAGGACGGAAGCCAGTATAAGGTGCAGGGGGAGTGGGAGGTGGGAGTAAGGCAGAAGAATACAGACTGGCAGTGTTACACGAGTCCTGCTGAGGGGGAAGGAGGGTGAGTGGGAGAGGGGTGATTATATGAGAACTTAGGAGGAGATGGGACAAAAAGGTAGGCTGAAGAAGGAGGAATCTAATAGGATCGTGAACCATGGAACACAAGGAAGGAGGTGGAGTATTGGAGGGAGGTAATAAGCAGATCATGAGGGCAGGGAGAAATGGAAAAGGGGTGATAGGGTAAACAGAAATGGGAAAAGGAGTCTATACTTCGCACTACCTCATTAACACAACAAGAATAATCAAAGACACCACCCACCCAGGACGTTCTCTCTTCTTCCCTCATCCATCAGGCAGAAGATAAAAAGGCCTGAAAGTAAGTACCAGCAGGCTCAAGGCCAGCTTCTATGCTGTTGTTATCAAATTCTAGAACCAATCTCTTGTAGGATAAGAGGCCCTGCCTTGCTTTCTCCATCATTGATTCCACACCTTTGAATTATTTTAGTCATCTATTAGTGATACTTACTGGGAGCATTCTAGACACAGAGTGTGAGGTGTTGCTGAGGAGCCCTACCGCACATCCCACTATCATCAGGAAGGAGGTACAGTAGCGTCAGGACTAGGACCGCCAAACTGGGTAACAGCTCTCTATCTTAGAGTAATGAATACCCTGGAACTGCACAGGTCTTGTCACTAGAACAGCACACTGTTTACTGTTCACCTGTGCTGTGCATTGCATGCATTTTGAATTGTATTTTATTAACTTATTTATGGCATATTTTGGTTTAAATGCAGTGTGTTTCGTTTTGTGGGTGCACCATGGTATAGAGGAATGTTGTTTCGTTTGATTGTATCTATGTATAGTCAGATGACAATGAACTTGAACCTGAACTTTTAGGACTATAAGATATAGGAACAGAATTAGGTCATTTGGCCCATCGAATTTGCTCTTCCACTTCATCATGACTGATCCAATTTTCCTCTCAGCCCCAATCTCCTGCCTTCTCCCCATATTCCTTCATGCCCTGACCAATCAAGAATCTAACAACCTCTGCCTTAAATATATATAAAGACTTGGCCTCCACAGCAACCCTAGAGAACCAGGGTTCCTTATTCTTATTCGCTTTGCCTTTAATCCTGACAGGAACATACAAACTCTGCATTCTCAAAATTTCTCCTTTGAAGGCTTCCCACTTACCAATCATATCCTTGCCAGAGAACAACCTGTCCCAATCCACACTTTTTAAATCCTTTCTCATTTCTTCAAATTTGGCCTTTTTCCAGTTTAGAACCTCAACCCGAGGACCAGATCTATCTTTATCCATGATCAAGTTGAAACTAATGGTGTTATGATCACTGGAACCAAAGTGTTCCCCTACACACACTTCCGTCACCTGTCCTAACTCGTTTCCTAATAGGAGATCTAATATTGCATCCTCTTTAGTTGGAACCTCTATATATTGATTTAGAAAACTTTCCTGAACACATTTTACTCTAACTCTAACCCGTCTAGACCTTTAACAGTATGGGAGTCCCAATCAATACGTGGAAAATTAAAATCCCTTACTATCACAACTTTGTTTCCTGCAGTTGTGTGCTATCTCTCTGCAGATTTGCTCCTCCAATTCTCGCTGACTATTGGGTGGTCTATAATACAAGCCCATTAATGTGGTCATACCTTTCCTGTTTCTCAGCTCCACCCATATGGCCTCGGTAGACAAGCCCTCTAATCTGTCCTGCCTGAGCACTGCTGTAACATTTTCCCTGACTAGCAATGCCACCCCCCCACCACCACCCTTCATCCCTCTGCCTCTATCACGTATGAAACATTGGAACCCTGGAACATTAAGCTGACAGTCCTGCCCCTCCTGTAGCCAAGTTTCACTAATGGCTACAATGTCATAATTCCACGTGTCAATCCACGCCCTCAGCTCGTCAGCCTTCCCCACAATACTCCTCGCATTGAAATAGACGCACCTTAGAAGATTATTACCACCACACACAACCCTTCTATTTGTGACTTTGCATGACCCTTTAATGTCATTTATTTTCACCCCCGCTCCACTATCTGCTCTGGCACTCTGGTTCCCATCCCCCTGCAAATTTAGTTTAACCCCCCCCTCCCAATAGCACTAAGAAACCTCCCTGCAAGGATGTAGGTCCCCCTGTAGTTCAGGTGTAACCTGTCTCTCTTGTACAGGTCCCACCTGCCCCAGAAGAGGTCCATGTGGGAGGAGCCACCCTGCAAGCCTCAAGATCAGTGATATGCAGGCATGTTGGGTTGGTTTAGCTTGTCAAATAAGAGGACACAACAATGATAGATTGCATACTGAAGAGGCTGAAATTTTTTTGTGGTTATGGGGCAAAAAATACTTATCAAAGGAATTGACATCTAGATCAGCCATTGTCGTGGAACATGCTCAAAGATGTTATTAATCAGTAATATAACTATCAGCAGCAAACTTATTCTTTAAGTTTTATATTAATGAGGTTGTTTTAAAGATCTTCAAATTTACACCTGGTTCAGTTCTTTCGATGGTAAAATTGAAATATAGGGTGCGTAGCCTTAATTAAATTTTTCATGTTGCACTTTAATCTGCATTTCAATATAATCAGTTTTAATCAAATATTCATTTTTACTGCCACACTGATCTCACCCTCACACTTTCTATATGAACTACTATATAGTGTTTTATTAGTAAAATGACAGGTTATTAATTTTAACCAATCTAGTCTCTTTGAAACAGCGGTATTTCACACTAACATTTAATTCTGAAGATCAGCCTGTCAGCTTTTTTTTGTCTGAATATTGAACTGGGTGATCAACATCAAAGGCTTTATCTACTTGGAGACCTCTGAGAACCTGTTATCCCTTTGTATAAAGCATCAAGGCTCAAGAGTTTGAAGCTGAAATCTGTACAGAAGAGATGAAAAGAACTGCAAATTTGGAATAAGGCATAAAATAATAAAAATAAAAGCTGTATATAATTCATGAAGAATGCATATCTTGATGTTTTAGGAATCAGTACACAGTCAAAACTACAAAAAATAAGAGAAAATAAAGCCCTTCATTTAATTGAACAAAATAATCTTTATGTTAATTAGTTACTTCACGGCAACTCCAAGAAAATTGCAGGTGGCTATAGGGGGTTTCTGTAAAATATCCTCCTCAAATTTAGTTATCCATAAAAATTGCAACTTGTGTTGTATTCCACATCAACATACAAACCAATCTTTTCGTAAACCAGTGGCAGAGAATGCCCCAATGCTTCCCTTGGATTTTCTTGCTGTAGCTGACAAAGAAGTTCTATGGTGAGGGAAACATTCACACCATGCTCAAAGTTTCCTTGATGTATCATATCCTGGTTCATGATTGCTCAAAGTGGGGAAAGAGCAGTTGGGATAGTGGTGACAACTTTGAGGATGCGCAAGTAGCAGAAGAGCACGTCACTTCTTAATCTGTCCAGCCCCAGTTCCATCTATAGAAGAATTTGTGGAACCAACATTGGTCTTGAAGGCATCTCAGGACCCACAAAACTGGAGTGAAAATGTCATCCTTGATCCCAAGGGATAGCTTAAGAAATTGATGATGGCTTGTCTTTGGGTTGAAAGGAAGCCAAAGACATTAGACACGAGTCCTGTTGAACAGGTAAGGTTATCTTCTTAAATATCTTGGTCTTGCACTTGAGTTTTAGCAAGTTCAGTCAGCGCTCAGATAATCATCATACCTACAAATTAATTCAGCATTTCATTGACTCCAGACCTTGTGAAGTTTCATAGGATCGGGTCATGGTCATTGCCTAATGACTTGCTATCCATGTTGAACAGCAGTTGGAGGAAATTTTGGGAATAACTATGCATTGATTATACTCATTATTTATGTCTTTAGTGTTTAAGTTATGACTTTAAGTGGCTGAAGTGCATAGCAATAGGCTTACTGGAGTTGCTGATAGCCAACATGAATGAAAAATCAACTCGAACTGCTCCTTACTAATTTATCTTTCTTTGCCACATTTATCTGTGACTATTGGCAAGAGCTACAGTGAATGAATCTTATTAAATTTAATATGCTAAAGAGTAGCTGAAAGCATTTGATATTTAAAAAAAAGTTTCTGGATTCTGATGTTATGTCTGTAGAGCTGGAAGTTGGAGAATTAGCTGCACCTTCAACCAAGCTATTCAGTATATTTTCATCCACACTGATTATGGAATATGCTTTGAATGTGTCCGAACCATAGACAAGAAGAATCCTGCCATTTGCCATCCTTGTGGAAGTTTATTCCTCCAGCTAGCCTCTGTGGTAACCTTGAAATAGTTTTAAAAAAAGGTGAAGCTCAAAGAGCAGCAAACCTAGGATCCTTTTTAAAAGAAGTTTATTAAAAGTGATTAAAATACAGCAAAGTAATGTAATAACCCCAAATAATATGACATGTAATTTGACATCACCAAGGACCTCACGTGGTCTGTACACACCAGCTGTGTGGTGAAAAAGGCACAACAGCGCCTCTTTCCCCTCAGATGGTTGTGGAAGTTTAGTATGGGCCCCCAAATCCTTAGAACTTTCTACAGGGGCGCAATTGTGATTTGTACATAACTTCCCATGATTCAGGACATTTACAAGGACAGGTGTGAAAAAAGGGTCCGTAGGATCTTTGGGGACCCATGTCATCCCAACCACAATCTATTCCAGCTGTTACCATCCAGGAAGCGGTACCACAGCATAAAAGCCAGAACCAACAGGCTCCGGGACAGTTTCTTCCACCAGGCCATCAGACTGATGAACTCACACTAATTTGAGTGTACTCTATATTACATTGACTGCACATTGACTATTTGTTATAAAATACTATGATTGAACATGGCACATTTAGATGGAGAAGCAACATAAAGATTTTTACTCCTCATGTATGTGAAGGATGTAAGAAGTAAAGTCAATTCAATTCAATTTGAAGTGAGTACAAATATGTAGAACACTGGAAACTGGTTTAATTTAAATTAACCTTTGCTTTCTGTACTTTCACCCTTAACTAAAATGTGGAATAGTTCTGACTTGCTCAATGCAAGTAGCTCAAGTCTTCCCTGAGCCCTCTTTGCTTAATAATGCAAAAGTCACAAATATGATAATTTGATTGTTGCAGGTCCTTTTGTTTCTTCTGTCCATACCGTTTGTCTGTTCCGGACCATGAGTCATCTACGGTAATAACTTAAGGCATTATTTTCCTACATCATCATTCATGTTCCTTTCTCCTTCTACTTATTTCAACTAGCAGAGTACAACCCACTTGGACAACTACCTTCATTAATCAACCAATGATCCATGTTCATTTATTTTTTGACATTTAGTTTATTATCCATTTTTATGTTCCTTGCATTTACAAAAATGTGTTCAGCTGAGATGAAGTAGTTTTGTTTTTGAAAGTAGTAATAAGTAATGGGTTTGTAATGGCAGGTATTCATACCTGCCATTACTAAAGACTTCATAATCTGAATTGTTTTATGAAGCAAAATGTGGTTAGCACTCTCATGCTGCTGGCATTCACCAAAAATGGTTCTGTTGAGAGTTATTAATAAAATGAGAAAGCCAAACTAAATCTCTGCAAATATATTTTCCTGAATCAAATTTGCAGAGCTCTGGCTTGTTATATAACTGATTGTGGATCTTTGTCATGAAAACAAGCAAAATTGCAAGAGCAATATTACATGTCACTTGAGTTATTGGTCTTTCTCATCCACAAGGAAATCTGCAGATGCTGGAAATTCAAGCAACGCGCACAAAATGCTGGTGGGACACAGCAGACCAGGCAGCATCTATAGGAAGAAGTACAGTTGATGACACGAAGGGTCTCGGCCCAAAACGTCGACTGTACTTCTTCCTATACATGCTGCCTGGCCTGCTGCATCCCGCCAGCATTTTGTCTGTGTTGCTTTCTCATCCATCTGTTTGTCTACTTTTACCAAGTTTACAGGATCCTCAAAGGTATTGGGCAAAAATGGGTGAATCCAAATTGCCATTACACAGTACTATGTCTGAAAAGATTTAATAAAACTTGCTTTTAAAAAAAATGCATTGATTCATTGTAGAAACTGGACTGGAGATATTATCACTTGGAATAAATATTTCTAATATCTTGGTTTAAGTTGGTGCTACTGAAGTTGTGCAACAGCTTACTGGTAGTTCAGAAGGATAAAAATACAATGTAAACACATCACTAATTACACCTTTTCTGTAGTAAATTGTGGTCAACTATCATCGCAAACAATGAAGAAGCAAGTGGAGATGAAGCTGATACGAAGGATGAGCCGTGCTGGTGTATTGCAAAGCCAGAATGCAATGTGTTCAAGACAGGATCACAGATGGATTTGGTATCACTGTTGCTCTTCAATTGAACAATGTGGAGAGGAGTCAATGTGGGAGGTTTCTATGCTCTTCCACCCAACCTGAGTACGAGGTTGGATCACATAACCACCGAGTCGATTTGCTGATATCGTGGATGGCTTTGGGCTGTGCGTCTCAGGGTGTGTCACTGCACTGGGATCTGGATCCCAGAGCGAGGCATTACCTGGTGCTTTAAACACCGGTCCAAGTGGATTGGAAACTCCCGAGTGTCGGGATCGGGCGCAAGGGTCAGGCTCTCCCGCGCTGTCCATTTGTTGATCTGCAGCACTGGGGCTGTGCACTGCTCCAGTGGCTATAGTCTCTGAGTTTTGTAGCATTTTTGCCTCGCTAGTATGATAAATTGAGATTGAAGATTGGGCATGCTCTGGAGAGTTTGGATTGCTGTCATTTGCTCCTACTGTTTGCATTGTGAGTAAGTGTGTGTGTGTGTTCTTTCTCAGTGCAGTTGTTTTGGTCTTATTTTTAACTGGGTTCTTTAGGTTTTGTGGTTTGTGGCTGCCTGTAAGCAAACAAATTTCAAGGTGTATAATTTATACATTCTTTAGTAATATACTTTGACTTTGAATCTTTAATGCATTCATTGCTAGTGACTTGGGGAATGCAGATTAATAGATTGATTCATTTGTAACTACACAGAAGTGTTTTGTCTTTCAGGTGTCATTTATGCTTTTACCAAGCAGTTAACAACTTAATCAGAAAATGTAGTTTGCTGTGTATCAGTTCTTGCATTCAATGCAGACACATGTTGACAAATCACTTCTTCAATGAGTTATCATCTTTATATTCCTAGATGTTGACTTCAAATGACACACCTCAAAGAAATGCTTTTCTTGTCAAAGAAAATGGAATATATAGATATGACAGATCTGACTGCTGAGTTAAAATCAAGTCTAACAGACACCACTTACTTTGAGATGGATTGAACACATGTGCGTGGCTGTTTTTTGAAAAAACTAGACCTGAAAGGCGTTGGGATGTTATTCTTTTACAAATATTTGTCTGATTCAACCTAAGAATCTACAATACAACAAAAAACAGGAAGGCAACATTTCTTGGTTTGTGCTGTGTAAAATAGCGTTGATTTCTTTCCAGATGCTTCACTTATCTTTGAATTATTTATCCAGTGGATAATTTGAAACATGTAGTTGCAAATAAATTAGACAAGTAATCTATCACATACTTTTCTCTTTATATCACAGTTACCTCCAGCACCCAGGACATGCCCTTTTCTCATTGTTAAAGTCAGGCAGGAGGTACAGAAGCATGAAGGCACACACTTAGCGATTCAGGAACAGCTTCTTCCCCTCTGCCATCCGATTCCCAAATGGACATTGAACACTTGAAAACTACCTCACTTTTTTTTAATATAATTTCTGTTTTTTGCATGATTTTTAATCTTTTCAATATATGTATACTGTAATTGATTTACATATTATTATTTTATTATTATTTTTTCACCTTCTATATTATGTATTTCATTGAACTGCTGCTAAATTAACAAATTTCACAACATATGCTGGTGATAATAAATCTGATTCAGATTCAGTTATACAGTGCTGAAACAGGGTCTTTGGCCCAACTAGTCAATATGGATTAATTGGCCCCCTTAACCTCATTCCATTTCAAGATTCAAGATTGTATAGAGTTATTTCTTCTACACAAGTATAAAGGAGAATGAAATAATTCTTACTCAGGATCCAATGCAACATATAAAAAACACACTAAGATAAAGAACTCAATGTAAATGCACTGATACGCAATGAGTGAAAGCAACACACTGAGTCGAGAGCAGGGTCTGGTTGAACTGTTTACTGTTTCAATCTGCGTGCGCTTAAGTGCCCGTTCCCAGCATCCCCCGTTCTTTGCGGGGCCGAAGTGACGTCGGCTTCCAGGCCGAGGTCTACCCCGCACTCAGAACCCTCTCGGGTTGCCGCTGGCTGCAGACTTGCCTGCTACTACTGGAGCTGGTTCGCTTGCTGCGTCGGCGAGCCACCACATGAACCCCCCCCCCAGGTGCTGACTCAAACTCACCGGGAACTATGAGCGGGGCACCGTAAACAAGTTCGACCGATGATGCGACCAGGTCCTGCTTGGGTGCTGTGTGGATACCAAGCAGCACCCAGGGGAGTTCGTCAGCCCAGTCTGGCCCTTGGAGGCGTGCCATCAGGGCTGACTTCAAGTGCCTGTGGTGCAGGCCGTTGGACTGCGGGTGGTAAGCTGTCGTTAGGTGGAGCTGGGTTCCGAGGAAGTTGTGCCAATGCAGACCACAAAGCCGATGTGAACTGCACATCCCTGTCTGAAGTGACGTGGGGTGGGAGTCCAAACCGTGCCACCCAGATGGTAATCAGGGCTCTGGCGCAAGTCTCCGTGGCCATGTCAGCAAGTGGGCTAGCTTCTGGCCACCTCGTGAACCTGTCCACCATGGTGAACAGGTATCTTGCTCCTCTCGAAACCGGCAGTGGGCCGACGATGTCCACGTGGACATGTTCAAACCTCCCATGTGTCGGCTGGAAAGGTTGCAGTGGGGCCCTCACGTGCCTCTGGATTTTGGAGGTTTGACGGTGTGTGCATGTCCTGGCTCAGTGCCCAACCTGCTTGTGTAGGCCGTGCCACATAAACCTGTCTGCAATCGGCCAGATGGTCGCCCGGATGGAAGGGTGGGCAAACCATGCAAGGCGTCGAAAACACGGTGCCTCCAAGCGGTCGGGACAATGGGCCAGGGTTGCCCGGTGGACACATCGCAAAGGAGCTCATTACCTTCAGGCCCAATGGGTATGTCTTCAAGGCAAAGTCCTGAGACTGAGGTTCGGTATGCCGGCATCTTGCTGTCCAGTCGTTGTGCCTTAGCTACCGCTGCATAATCCACCCCCGGAGACAGAGAGTGCACTGATTGGACGGAGGTGTGTGACAGCACATCGCCTACCACATTGTTCTTCCTGGAGATGTGCTTGATCGGTGGTGGTAAACACCGAGAGGCACCTTTCTGTATATTTCCTTGATGGTGGGTAAGCTGGTGCCGGTGATGCACTAGGCAGTATTGACTACCTGTCGTCTGCATTAGGCCCATACTGTTTTAAACCTTACCTATTCATAAACCTATCCATGTCTTTTCATCTTTGTAATTATACTTGCCTCAACCACTTGGATGAAAGACAAAGGTTGTGAATACTATCTAAATATTGTTATGCAAAATTACAGATAAAAGTAGTAATAATTAACCTACACAGCTCTTGAAAATTTAAGATTGGGACATACTTGAGGGGAGGCAGTTGCATTTATTGTTTAGACCACATTAGACCTTTGATTTTACACCCACGTTACTGTGCTGTGAAGTGGATTTCAATCTCCTGTCTCTGAGAAATCTTTCTGATAATATTAGTGCCAACATATGACAGTGTGATAGACTGAAGAAGTGTGCTTTTGTTAATGCTTATTTCAAAAAAATGTCTTTTTTAAATTTAATATATTCACTATCAGCAGTAAGTTTGTGGTGTAAGGGTTTCTGCTCATCAGGATTTAAATGGATCTCGCCAGACACAACCTTAATTTGGAGAAAAAAACAAGCAAAAATTTATAAACCATGTGTTTGAATATTTCTCACCTTGGCCTGGTACAAAATTACTTTTCAGGGTAAAGGTGCAGTTGGTCTGTCCAGATGAGATGGTCATTCATTGACATAATTGTTCCTTTACAGTGATTACAAATAACTTCTAACTTTTTGGACACAATCTTTTTATAGAACGAAGTTCTCAGATATAATTTAGAGATGTCTGAAGCATCTGTACGGATTCCTGATGTGTGCTGTCCTAATTAGTTTCCAGTTCCTGAAATTAAATCGGTTTATTTTGATTTTTAGAAACTGTCAAATTAATTAGTTTGAAGTATATTTTGATATTACAGACGTGTGGTTCATTCACTCAAGTGACTAAAAGTGTTATAAGTTTGAAGACTTCAAATGAATCCTGGAATATCACATCTATAAGTAGCAGAGCCCCCAAGCCTCTCCATTGCAGGTTCAAACAAATCTGAATATTTTGCTGCATGATTTCTGCTTTCCCTGCTTAAGCTTCTGTATTGAAATAAATAATGACTCTAACAAAAGATACTCAAATTTTACATATTTAATCTCATCTATTCATTAAAAGAATATTGAAGCATTTAAAATTTCAAGTATTGCTTGTGAATGTCTAGCAGCAATATTTCTTGTGAGATGGGCAGTTGCGTCTCTGCATGGAAGCAAGCAAATTAACAGATGTGTAGCAAGAATATAATATAATAAATCTTAATTTAATTCTCCTAGTTACTCATTTGAAATGAACTGGAAACAAAATATTGTACATCCCTTAACCAGTATCCACAAGGAGGACTGTCCTAGTTGACAGATTATTTCATCCTGGTTTTGTTTTAGAAAGCAGCTGCTACTACTTTGCCATTGGTGTTCTTCCTCTTGTCTGTTATTTTGACAGTTGTCACTTTCCTCCCCCACCCCCCCCCCCCCCATCATCTTTCATTGTGGATGCACGATACCCTAACATCTCTATCTTAATCCTTGATGACTTAAGGGTGCTTTATTTCAAGTATGAAGAGGCGGAATATCTACAACTTCGTTGCCCACCACCATGGATGCAAGAAGTCTTTTCATATGAAGCACCAGTCCTTTCAATTTGGTGTTGTGAGCCCATGTCCATTATTAGATACAGATTTGCTTATAGGTTTGCAGGATTTTTGCATTCAGTCTTCAGTGGTGGTCTTGAGCTTCTAATAGGCTTTGGATTTAAATACTGCCTGATGTAGTAAATATTCCAATGTTCACTATTATTTCAGATTTTCAGCTGCTGTGATATTTGTTTGACATCTCACAAGTCCAGCATTACAGACGGCCCTCCTTATCCGCGGGGGATTGGTTCCGGGACCCCCCCCCACGGATATGAAAATTCACGGATGCTCAAGTCCCTTATTTAACATGTATCAGTGGGGTGGTCTTTAGGACCCAGCAGAACCTCGGACTTTATTTAACATGCTCAATGCGATGGATATTAGGACCTGACGGTGCAGCTCTGAATCCGTGGTGTTTCTGTTCATGAAAATAATCACGATCGTGATTGAAAATAAGGTGGAAGTAGTAAAGCGATCAGAAAGAGGTGAAACGCCATCGGTCATTGGAAAAGCGTTAGGCTACAGTCGGTCAACGATCGGAACCATTTTAATGGAGCATGTGAAAGGCCCTGCCCCGATGAAAGCTACAATTATTACTAAAATTGAAATACGTATGTTTCTTAAGTGTTTTATATTCATAGAAAGGTAAAATATGTACTATATACTAAGGAAAACATTTGACTAACTGATGCTAAATAATACCGGATGTACCTGTTCCGACTTCAAATTCGACTTAAAGACGGACTCAGGAATGGAACTCATTCATAACCCGGGGACTGCCTGTACTTTTAAGTCATTTCTAGGTTACTTATAATATGTAAAACAAAGTAAATGCTATGTAAATAGTTGTACTGTATTGTTTAGGGAATAAGAAAAAATAATCTGTACATGCTCAAGCAACGAGTGCTGGAGAGAGAACCTCTGGGTTTTCTCGATCCGCGGTTGGTTGAATCCGCGCATGCGAAATCTGTGGATAAGGAGGGCCGACTGTATTTCTTTCTCTCAGCTCTTACTTTTTAAAATGTTTCTTCCACATAGGTCACTTAGATTAATAAGCAATAATAACCCTTTCATAACAGGACCTTTGTTCTTTCCATCCCTCTCACTGTCCAACTTAAAACCTACTTGTTTCCCACTTTTCCAGTTGCCCTGAAGTGTTTCAAACACGAGAAGATCCACATATTGCAGAATGACATGGAAATAGGTTAAACTGAAAAATAAGTTTGTTTTTGGTGGCATATTGCCAGTTTAATCTCAGATGCTCTTCAGGCAAAAACACTTCCACAAGAACATTCAGTTTTTGTATTCTATGTCGCCCACTCACTCATTTAAGCATTAAACCTCAAACTCAAACTTGCAGTTTGTTATAATGCATTCCTGCCATCTGCCCATACATCTTGAAATGAGAGATTTTTCTTTTTAGTTTGTAATAGATAAACAGCAGGTCCACTTGCCACCTGCCTTGGAAGAAGAAGGTAATTTATTTGAAACCATTTTGATTCCGAGATGTAGTGGAAGATGAATGGTTTACAGCCGTCTGTTATCCGTAAATGACTGAAAGCTTTAAAAATACTTCCCCAGAAAATGGTAGCCAATAATTCAATTTACTGTTCTATCATGAATGCTGGTATCTGCCAGCTGTTATTTAGCAGCTTTGCCTATCAGTTATTTTGCTGTTTCATAGCACTGATTTTATTAAAACTATCTGACAATTTGTAATGCATAAATAGCTACTGAAATTCTGTTTTTGTTAAATTTTGCTAGAGAGGTAAACAGTAACTCAGGTAATTGTTTTATTATAATATGATATTTTTGTAAAATGACAGTCAATTCTAGCTTGTTTAAAGCTGAAGTGTCATATACTTAAAGAAAACATTTAATGAATTTATATCTTAGAGTCTGTATAGGGATGAATTCTATCACAGTAACCTGAATAAAATTTCAATTTGTTTCATGCTTAATATGTGTAGTGTTTGCACAATTTCTCTACCAGGTGACAATCTCAGCATTGAATAGTGCTGAATTGAACGCTGTTTGATATTCTTAGTTTTCTTCTGTTGCAATTTGAATTTCATTTCCTCTGAACCTGCACAAAAATCTTGTCTAAAAAAAATTAGAATCTTCTCATTCTCTCCATACCCGTGTATGTTTATTTGGTTTAAATATTTATGCAGCAGTGAATTTGTTTGGATTTGTATGTGGATATAATGTTCACTTGACCAACTGGCACATTAAATAACTGTCTCTATGTGAGTTAGTTTGGGTAATACTTGGTTAGATCCATTTATCAATGAAGGATGAAAGTCAGAAGCTGAAGCCAGAAATCTGAGACAAAAACATGCTATAAGAACTCACACAAAATGCTGGAGGAAGTCAACAGGCCAGGCAGCATCTATGGCAAACATTACAGTCAACATTTCAGGCCAATACCTCCATTGTATTCTTTTCCATAGATGCTGCCTGGCCTGCTGAGTGTTGCTTGGATTTCCAGCATCTGCAGATTTTCTCTTGTTTGTGATTGGACTATGAAAGCTCAGCTGGTCAAGTAGTATCTGAAAATAGAAATAATCATCACTTATGTCTATGACCTGACAAATTAAGTGTCATTCCTGTTTTGAACACCATTCCTGATGTATGCCTGAGTACTTGTGGGAAGACTCCTCAGAGCCACTGTATTTATAAAAGCAAAGGCAAGGAAGCCAGAACTTACTACTTACAGCTTCAGCATTGTACCTGACAATTCTGGAACCGCTAACATTTTGAAGGATCTTTGAAGAATGGAAGGCAACAATATCAGAATTTTCAACAACTTTATAAAAATAAAGATGATCTCTTCATAAACACTGCCTTTTATATTGTTAAGTACAGAACAATTAGAGTTAATTTTTTAAAGTAGTAACTTGAAATGATGGAGATCCTGAAAGAGTCAAGCAGCACTTTATGGAAAAACATATTGTTAATGCTTTCAGTTGATGATCCTTTCATCAGAAGAAGCAAAAGTGAGTTTTCAAGTATTTATTAAGTTGATGACAAGTGGAATAGTTGGACAGAACAAAGAGAATGCTTTTGAAAAAGAGACTTTATGATGCAAGTGATACCAGCCTAGAGAGATCTGTGAAGGGTGGTTAATCGTAGCTGATTTTGTGATCACGAAATGTGAATAGGTGTGATGAATTGTCATCAATGCAAAAAGTTTTTTTTACCTAAAAGTATCTCCTCATTTTTATTGTTATTTCAGATTTCCAACATCTGCAGTTTTTTTTGTATTATCGCAGAACTGATAAACTGTCATGATAATGAAGGGACAATTATACCTTGATATCTACAAGCAGACTAGCTGTGTGGGCTGATAACATTAGCTTTGCAACTCTTGGGCACAAGTCATTTCTGATCATAGGAATAGCTCATTTTGAGGCATGTATGTGCAAACAATACATTGGGGTGGGTTTATCAATGTTGCCATATCAATCTGCTTGCTGACACTCCAGGTCCACCACTTGATAAGGGCCAGCTATTGGAGGGCAGCAGCTACTCCAGAAGATGTTCATGCCTTCAACAGAAAATACGAAAAAACTGAAATGTAGAATAAATATTCCACTTTCTTTGAGGAACCAGATCTAAATTTTAGTGGTTAAAAAAAATGAAACAATTCGTAGGAAAAGAAAGATGACACAAGGACAGAGCTGAATGAGTGCAGAGGATTACATTCCTTTCATTTTCATGTTTATCTTACTTCGAATTTTGGTTACATTTTGCTTTTCAGAGTTGTGTATGAAGTCATAACCTCTAAAAAATACTTAGTACTCTCCCAATTTGTGGCTTAATTGCAAAGTTTGCGCATTTTAAAATCAATTATTTGAGACTTCTAGTTCTTGACTGAATTCTGACTTTTTGACACGACTTGATATTCTTGCCCTTAGCCAGGAATTGTAGAGCACACGTCTACAGTGCCATAAAAAAAGTATTCAGCCTCCATAGCTATTTTCACATTTTACTTGTCTCATTTTCTTAACTTAAAATGTATTGAAGTAGTGTAGCGGTGCTACACACAGCGCTGAAATAACGACACGCAGTTGGTAAGTCGTTTCCAGACTAGTTTATTCAAACTTCGTGGCGCTGGTATTTCAATCCCTAGCGCCCGCCCTCTCCGGGCGGAAATGATGTCAGAGGTGCATTACCAAAGTCTCTCCCCGCGCGCTGGCTATTTGTGAGCCGGTTCGCCTGCGCTAGGAGGTGGGTTGCCACAGTAGGATATTTTTGAGCTAATCTACAAAACATTGTGTATCATGTTAAATTAAAAGACAATGCTCCAGAACCTGTCAAGAATTAACAAAGATTTTGAAACCAAAATTGTGAACCAGAAAAATTATTCTAACCCCTTTGTAATAGAGCTTTGACCAGCAGTGAATCTGGACATCATAAGTTTGGAGAGGGGAGGGGACTTCATTCAGGTCCACTGGTTGAGGATAAAAGGCAGGAGCAGAATGCAGCAGCGTAATAGAGCTTTGAAAAGCACATGATAGAATAGGCCATAGTCATCATAGTGTCCTCAAGGGAAAATCTTCCCTAACAAATCTGTTGGAAATCTTTGAAGAAATAACAAGTAGGATAGACAATGGAGAATCTGTTGATGTGTCTACTTGGATTTCCAGAAGGTTTTTGACAAGATGCCATATGTGTCGATGCTTAACAAACTAAGAGCCCATGGTATTATAGGAAAGATTCTAGCATGGATAGAACAGTGGCTGATTGGCAGGAGGCAAAGAGTGGGAATAAATGAAGCCTTTTCTTGCTGGCTGCCAGTGACTAGAGGTGTTCCACGGGGGTCTGTGGTGGGACCAATTCTTTTTATGTTAAATGTCAATGATTTGGATGATGGAATTGATGGCTTTGTTGCAAAGTTTGCAGACGATTTGAAAATATGTGGGGGCAGGTATTTTTGAGGAAGTAGAAAGACTACAGAAAGATTTTGACAGATTAGGAGAATAGGCAAAGAAATGGCAAATGGAATACAGTATTGGGAAATTAATGGTCATGCACTTCGTTCGAAGAAATGAAAGAGTTGACTGTTTTCTAAATGAAGAGAAAATATAAAAAAAATTAAATTCAAAAGGACGTAGGTGTCCTTGTGCAGTATTCCCTAAAGGTTAATTTGCAGGTTGAGTAGGTGGTGAAGGCAAATGCAATGTTCACATTCATTTCAAGAGGACTAGAATATGAATGCATGGATGTAATGTTGAGACTTCATAAAGCACTGCTGCAGTCTAATTTAGAATATTGTGAACAGTTTTGGGCCCCTTATTTAGAAAGGATGTGCTGGAGAGGGTTCAAAGGAGGTTCATGAAAATGATTCAAGGATTAAATGGTTTGTCATATGATTAGTGTTTGGCTCTGGGCCTGTATTTGCTGCAATTCAGAAGAATGTGTGGTGACTTAATTGCAACCTATTGAATAGAGAAAGGACTTGATAGAGTGGATGTGGTGAGGATGTTTCCAATGGTGAGAGAGTCTAAGATCAGAAGACACAGTCTCAGAATAGAGGGGAGTCCTTTTAGAATGGAGATGAGGAAAAATTTATTTAGCCGGAGAGCGGTGAATCTATGGAATTCTTTGCCACAGGCAGCTGTGGAGGCCAAGTCTTTATGTATACCGAAGGCAGTGGTTAACGGGTTCTTGATTGGACAGGGCATGATGGGATACGGGGAGAAGATAGGAAATTGGGGCTGAGAGGAAAATTGGATCAGGCACGATAAGACCATAAGACGGAGAATCAGAATTAGGCAATTCAGCCCATAGAGTCTGCTCTGCCATTCCATCATGGTTGATCCCTGATCCCACTCAGCCACATACACCTGCCTTCTCGCCATAACCTTTGATGCCCTGACCAATCAGAAAACTATCAATTTTCACTTTAAATATACCCACACTCTTGGCCTTCACAGCTGTCTGTGGCAGAGCATTCCACAGATTCACTACTCTGGCTAGGAAGATTACTTTTTACATCTGTTCTAAAGGGTCACCCTACAATCTAGAAGCTACGTCCTCTAGTTCTAGACTTCCACCATAGGAAGCATCTTCTCCACATCCACTTTATCTAATCCTTTTAACATTTGGTAGGTTTCAATGAGATCCTCCCTGCATTCTTCGAAATTCCAGTGAGTATAGGCCCAAAACTGCTAAGTGCTCCTCATACATTGACCCCTTAATTCCCAGAATCATTCCTTGTGAACCTCCTCTGGACTCTCAAATGATAACACATGCTTTCCAAAACTATTGACAATACTCCAAGTGCAACCTGACTAGAGTCTTATAAAGCCTCAGTATTATCTCCTTGTTTTTAAATTCTATTTCCCTTGAAATGAATACCAACATTCCATTTTCTGCCTTTATCACAGACTCAAACTGTAAATTAATCTCCAGGGAGTCTTGCACGAGGATTCCTAAGTCCCTTTGCACCTCTGATGTTTGAATTTTCTCCCCATTTATATAAAAGTCTGCACTATTGTTCCTTTTACCAAAATGCATTATCATACATTTCCCAACACTATTCCATCTGCCACTTTTTTCCCCCATTCTTCCAGTTTATCCTTCCCAATTGCATTGCTTCCTCAGCACTACCTATCGCTCCACCTATCTTCGTATCATACACAAATTTTGCCTCAAAGCCATCAATTCCATTATCCAAGTTATTAACAAACAACATGAAAAGTAGCTGTCCCAATACTGACCCTTGAGGAACATTACTACTCACTGGCAGCCAACTGGAAAAGGTTCCCTTTATTCCCACTCACTGCCTCCTGCCCATCAGCCATTCCTCTGTCCATCCCAGTGTCTTTGCTGTAATGCCATGAGATTTTATCGAGTTAAGCAGCCTCGTGTGGTACCTTATCAAATGCCTTCTGAAAATCCAAGTAAGTAACATCCACTGCTTCTCCTTTGTCCACCCTGCATGCTACTTCCTTGAAGAATTCTAAAAGATGTGTTTGGCAAGATTTCATTTTACAGAAGCCATGCTGACTTTGACTTAATTTATCATTAGTCTTCAAGTAATTCAAAACCTCATCCTTAGTAATAGACTCCAACACTTTTCCAGCTACTGAGGTTAGGCTAACTGGCCTATAATTTCCTTTCTTTTGTTTTCCTTCCTTCTTAAATTGTGGAGTGGCTGTTGCAATTTTCCAGTCCCTTGGAATAATGGCAGAATCAAATGATTCTTGAGAGATTATACCCAATGCATCTATTATCTCTTCAGCAACCTCTTTCAGAACTCTGGGATGAAGTCCAACTGATCCAGGTGACTTACCCACCTTAAGATCTTTAAGTTTGCCTAACACTTTTTCCTTTGTAATAGCAATGGCACTCACTCCTGCTCCCTGACGCTCATGGACTTCTGACACACTGCTAGTGTCTTTCACAGTGAAGATTGATGCAAAGTATTTATTAAATTCATCCACCATTTCTTCGTCCCTCCCCATTACTACCTCAACAGCATCATTTTTCAGTGGTCCAATATCACCTCTCATTTCCCTTTTGCTCTTTAAAAAGCTGAAAAATCTTTTGGTATCCTGCTTTATATTATCGGCTACTCTGCCCTCATATTTCAACTTTTCCCTTCCTCTACCTTTTTAGTTGCCTTTGTTGGATTTTTAAAACTTCCCAGTCATCCAAGATCCCACTCACTTTTGCTGCATTATATGCTCTTTGCTTGGCTTTTGTACAGTCCTTAACTTTCCTTGTCAGCCATGATTGCCTACCCCTCCAATTTGAGAACTACTGCTTCTGTGGGACATATCTATCCTGTGCCTTGTGAACTATTCCCAGAAACTTCAGCCATCTCGGCTCTGCTGTCATCCCCGCCAGTATCCCCCTCCAATCCACCTGGGCAAACTCCTCTCTCATGCCTCTGTAATTCCCCTTATTCTATTGTGATACTGATATATGTGAGTTGTACTTCGCCTTCTCAAATTGTAGTATGAATTCAATCAAATGATGATCACTGCCTCCTAAAGTTTCCTTTACCTTAAGCTCCCTAATAAAATCTGAATTATTACACACCTATCCTAAGATAGCCTTGCCGAGTAGGCTCAAGCACAGGCTGCTCTAAAAAGCCATCTTGTAGGCATTCAACAAATTCCCTCTGGTGATTTGACATCAATCTGATTTTTCCAATCCCCTTGCATATTGAAATCCCCCATTACAATTGTGACATTACCCTTATTACATGCCCTTTCCAGATCTCTTTGCAATCTCAACCCCACATTTTGGCTATTATTCGGAGGGCTATATAGGATTCCCATAATGTTTCTTCTACCCTTGCACTTTCTTGACTCCACCCACAAAAACTCGACATTCTCTGACCCTGAGTCACTTCTTTCTAAAGATGTAATTCTGTCTCTTATCAACAGAGCCACTCCACCGCCTATGTCTTCCTGCTTGTCTTTTGTCTTTTTGTTACTAGGTATATCCTGTGATATTGAGCTCCAAACTATGACCTTCTTTTAGCCATGACTTAGTGATGTTCACAAAGTCATAGCAGACAGCTGCTAATTGTGCCACAAGTTCATCCACCTTATTCAGAATAATAGATGCATTTAAATATGGCATCTTCAGGCCTGCAATCTTCACCTGTTTGAATTTTGCCTCTGTGGTGTAATTGAACTCTTTGCGCTGTCTGCATTTGTACCCAGTCTTTGGCTTGTTCTTCCTTAACATTCATATTACACCCATCGTCCACCTGTAAACCTGCTAGCTCATTCTCAGCTCTGTCATACTGGTTCTCTTCTCCCTGCCACATTAGTTTAAACTGCTCCCAGCAGCTCTATGAAATAATTAAATGGTGGAGCAGATTCAATGCACCAAATAGCCTAATTCTGCTCCTATATCTTATGGTCTTACGGTAATTACTTCACCAATGAAGGAGTACCTAATTATTCTTTTGAATTAATTGAAAACAGGTGATCCTCCAATTTTCTATATCAACAAATTGGGTGAGCTGGTAAGGTAATATACAGTATTGCACTTGATGAATGTTAGCAAAGTAATTGCTATTTCATCATTTGATAGAGCTGTTGGAAGTGGTTTAAACTAATATGGTAGGGGGATGGGAGCCAGTATGATAGAGCAGAGGATGAGCAAATAGGATTTTCAACAGATCAAACCAAAATGAAGACAAAAAGAGCATTCAAGACAAGTCAGGGAAATGAAGAGGAGCACAAATCTAGGGAAGGGTACAAGGCCATCTCTGAACATACTGAACATACCTTGGAACTCAGTGCAGTCCATCGTGGAAAAAGTGGGGGGAAAATGAAATCACAGCTACACTGTCTATTTGAGGCTGCCTTGTTAAACTTAGTTGCTGGAGAAGAATGCTGCTTGCAAGAAAGTCTACTGTGATGTCAACAGTCACTCTAAGTGAGATGTAGAAGTCAGTGTCTGCAACTGGAGTTGCAGAGCCAAATCTCTTAAGGCTTTGCACAAAAAACATATTTATGGAAGAGTGGCAAAGAAGAGGCATTGGCTTTTTAAAAAATTGTGCATATCCTTGCCCTAAAGACTTTGCAAATCATTACTCAGAAGATACCGAAAAGGTGTGGAAGAAGTTCTTGTGGTTGGATGAAAACCAAAATGGAACTTTTTAGCCTCAGTACTAAGCGGTACGTGTGGTACAAATTTAATACTGCTCATTGGCCAGGTAACATCATCCCTACTGTAAAGTATGGTAGTGTTAGCATTATGCTATTGGGTTGCTTTTCAGCAGGAGGGACTGGAACTCTGGTCAGGATTGATGGGAATATGAATACTGATAAATACAGAGAGATCATGTATAAAAGCCTGTTGGCCTGTGCTAGAAAACTTGAACTAGAGAGGAAGTTCGTCTTTCAGTAGGACAGTGACCCAAAGCACACTGACAGAACAACCATTAAATGGTTTCAAATGAGGAAAAAAATTGATATCTTTGAGTGATCCAGTCAGAGTCCTGACCTTAATCTGATCGAATATCTTTGGCAAGATTGCTGTCCACTGCTGCTCCCCAACTAGCTGTAAGAGGTGGTTCAACTAAATACAGAGCAAAGGTGAATGAATAATTTTGAACTGCTGATATTTCAGTTTTTGAATTTTCAATTTTTCATGCTTTACAATTTTCCCTGTTTTTTGGGCTCAACTGGGGGAAGGGGGGGTGAAAGGAGCATGTGATTCACAAATAAAAATTCTCGGTTAAGTCAAATACTCTCTTTGTAATACTCATTTTTGTGAACAAAAGGTTGGGGGGCTGAATACTTTCACAAGACATGTTGAAAACCAAGTGAATATTTGGATGGATGTAATTTGTTTCTGTATACATTGGTCTGTCAGGCATTTATGCTGTCATCATAAACATAAGCTTGCGTTATTTGATTATTCACATCTCTGGCAATACTAGGTTATGGAGGCAAATGATAGTGAGTCTGTGTTGTAGAAACATCCATGCATATATTACCACAGTAATCTCCAAGGTTCTGAGATGTAATGAAGTAAATTTGCATATTAGAATCCATCACATGCCTTCATGTAGTCTGTACTTTTTCTGAAAGCCTGACAGCGAAGTCAGCATTTTTAAAATATTAGTGATATCAGTGTAATGGTTTTTTGATGGAGCATAGTAATTTTAAAATGTTATGACACAGTGATTATTCCGGTACTGTAGAATAATACTTCTTGCCCTTCCTGACATACAGTTTTGTCTACTGAATTAAACGGCTTTGTTGCATTAACCTTGACCTGTTTCCTTCATGATCAGAATTACAGAATTGTGCTTTTTGTCAATGTAAGAGGAATTGGTGAATTGCTTTGGGGTTGCAGTTATTAGCCACACTGTATTGGGCTAAATCACAAAACTGTGACATGTTTATTGGAGCTATATATAGTTACCTGGATCAGGGTTACTTTGATCAATCTATTATTTTGGTTTTAATAGTCAAAGCACTTTCTCATGGAGACTAGCTGCTCTTTGAAATTCCTCAATTGTAGCTTGGGTCTATCCACATCATTTACCGGATTTACAAAAAGATTGTCACTCTGGATTATCTATTGTCATGGCAGTTGTTTTCTGTTGTCTAAGTAGCTTTGAAGCAATGAATGATAACATAAATTCAGCATATACAAGTCCACAATCCCTTATCCAAAATCCTTGGGGCCAGTTGCATTTTGGAATTCAGAATTTTTTGGATTTCAGAAAATTGATAATTATATTGATAATTAATCTGTCTCAGTGAGGGTGGATTTTAGGAGCTGGGGGAGCTCCGGACCTATGCACATCCTCCCATATACTTTAAATCATCTCTAGATTACTTATAATACCTAATACAATCTAAATGCTATGTAAATACCGTAGATTCCGGACTACAGAGCGCACCTGATTAAAAGCCGCAGGCTCTAATTTTAGAAATAAAATCAATTTTTTAATTGTAAAGACCGCACCGGATTTTAGGCCGCACCGCTACTTTTAAATATACATACGTATCGGTAACACAAATTATGTTGCATATACTTTTTTACTGAACAGCACGAACAACATTCCAATATCTCCTAGCGACTGGTAAAAATATATATACTGCAGCCTACCAGGAAAAGTTATTGATCGACTTTAACTTAAAAGCAGCGTTTTCGCTCGGGTCTAATCGGGTCTGACGCGCTTGCGCAATGCCATCGGGTCTAATCGGGTCTGACGCTTGCGCATTGCGATCGGGTCTAATCGGGTCTGACACGCTTGCGCAATGCGATCGGGTCTAATCGGGTCTGACGCTTGCGCAATGCGATCGGGTCTAATCGGGTCTGACACGCTTGCGCAATGCGATCGGGTCTAATCGGGTCTGACGCTTGCGCATTGCGATCGGGTCTAATCGGGTCTGACACGCTTGCGCAATGCGATCGGGTCTAATCGGGTCTGACGCTTGCGCAATGCGATCGGGTCTAATCGGGTCTGACACGCTTGTGCAATGCGATCGGGTCTAATCGGGTCTGACGCTTGCGCATTGCGATCGGGTCTAATCGGGTCTGACACGCTTGCGCAATGCGATCGGGTCTAATCGGGTCTGACGCTTGCGCAATGCGATCGGGTCTAATCGGGTCTGACACGCTTGCGCAATGCGATCGGGTCTAATCGGGTCTGACGCGCTTGCGCAATGCGCTCGGGTCTAATCGGGTCTGACGCTTGCGCATTGCGATCGGGTCTAATCGGGTCTGACGCGCTCGGGTCTTGCTTTTCTTCGAGTATTTTCCATGTTGATGAGGGTGAGTACAAATGACTGATTTACAATAATTTAATTGTGAAAGTGCGCTTGATTTATCGTACAATTTCATTGGACCTCTGTGAACTACTCATCAATTTTATTGGTCTACTGTTACGAGGCAAAATGTTTACGAGGCGGCATGAAAAAAAACCATGTATTAGCCGCTCTGGATTATAGGCCGCAGAGTTCAAAGCTGTTCAAAATGTGGGGAAAAAGTAGCGGCTTATAATCCGGAATCTACGGTAGTTGTTATACTGTATTGTTTAGGGAATAATGACAAGATAAAAAGTCTGTACATGCTCAAACAATGAGTGCTGGAGAGAGAACTTCTGGGTTTTCCTGATCTGCGCTTTTTTACAAATACTATTACATTTTATTTATAGAATAATATACTGATAAATGAAACAGTGGGATAACTATAGACCATAAATACACTAGTACATTTTATTTCCAACAAAAACATTCAATAAAACATAAAAATAGACAGCTTCAAACGAACCGAATCAAACACATGGTAAATGATTTTTTCTCATCGTTACCCATAAGGGTATGTACAGCTGTTTTTGACATTTTCACAGTGAAATTAAGCACAAAGTCAACAGTGAACACAAAATATCAGCGAACAGCAAATGCACGTATAACCAGTACGAGCGCTGAGCCACAACTGATGTCTGGCGACCTCTGCTAGTGCTGCCACGTCACACCTGAGTGATGTCAGCTGTTGGCACGCCAAACAAGCCTTGTTACGACACGCTCCACACTCCACGAAAAAACTACGGTTTTTGGGGCTTTTCAGGTTTCAGAATTTTGGATAAGGGTTTGTGGATGTGTACTTCCTCAGAATATCTGTAAAACAAAATTTAATTTTAGTATGTGATCTTAAGAAAGAACATTTAAACAGAGATGGCCCCCTTGTGCCAACTCTGTGCCACTTAACTCTGTAACCTCTTGGCTCAGTTCCATCTTGATATTCTTATCATTCAAAAATCTCTCTCTCTCTGTTTTGAATATACTCACTAACTAAGCCTGCATAGGGAATTCTGATGAAATTTCATCTTATCTTTGCCCTAAATGATTCAGTAATTATTTTGAGGCTAATGATCCTTGTTTCCAAATGTTCCTACTTTTGCCTTGTCAGGATCTGAAAAAAAACTTGGATGTTTTAACAAGATCGCCTCTCCTCTCATTTTACTAAACTTTGAATATTGTAGTGGCAAAGCCAAACAAAAAAACTAATCAATTGCCGCTGCCTGCAGCCCCATGGACTTGTTATACTGGTATGATGTACCCCACCCCCCCCCCCGCCCCGCTCCAATGATTGTTCCAAATGTTGACTCTGTTATTCTATCCTTAGCAAGTAGCAAACATACAATCTTGATGCAATGAAATGTAAACATACCCAAGTGTAAGCTTAATGTAATTGAGCGTTATTGAGCTGTCAGCAAAAGATACAACATTCATCGGCCCCTAACCTCTATAAACAACAATGAACAAAGCATGAAGACATAATTATATTCCCTTAGCATACTTACCACTCTTTCCACAGACAGGTAATGTTGAGTATTTCCAGCCAGCATTTTCTGATTTCATTTCTGATTTTCAGCATCAGCATTTTTTACCTTTTCAAAATGCTTATTTTTATTTTGCTGAGAGTGTGGATGGTATCTTCTGTGTTTCACCCTCTCAAGATAAATACTTTTTTGCTTTGTACTTTTCTCTTTTAATCAGCCTTTACCCTCATGATTAAACTCTTACTGATTTTCAGCCTTGTGTTTACTTAACTTTAAAATAAGTCTGTAGAATTTTACAGTAGATTTATTTGCTGTTCTGACTGCTGAACTAGAATAAATACCATGAACTGCAGAATGTCATAAGATTTATCCAGTGAAGCAGAGACCATGTAAAATTAATAAAGAACAGATTACAGCAAAAAGGATAACAAGCGATTATATTGTGACTGTTTCACTTGAGTCAACATGCCAAAATTTTTAAAGAGGATCATGATTTGAAGTGAGGGGTTCAGTTTTGAATTCTAGATTGCAGTCCAAGATGGCTGATGAAATAGTTAACTAACGAGTTGGTCACAGCAGTTATATGATGCAGCCCAAAGCTGAGTTCTTGATGGGCCAGGAACTGGTAAGTCAGCAGACACAGGATGATGGGTGAACAGAACTTGATGTTTGTCAGGATTGTAGCAGCCACTTTTCATTTGAGCCTTTCCTTATAATAACTAGAAGATAGTTAAGTATGTGATTACAAAGGGGAATGAAGATACCACAGCAGCTGAATGTTTTCCAGGTTACTAATTATATGGCTAAGCAGTCTCAGAACAGATCATCAAACTGGAGGCACTAGACTCCATCATGGACACTAGCCATCTTCAAAAGGTGGTGCCTCAAGAAAGGCATTCATCATTAAGGCCCCCATAAACTAGGACATGCCCTCTTGTCATTGATGCCATCAAGTAGGAGGTATAGGAGCCAGAAAAGACACATTGAACATTTCAGGAACAGTTTCTTCCCTTCCACCATCAGATTTCTGAATAGACAATGAACCCATGAACAATACCTCATTATTTAATTTTTGCTTTCGTTTTACACTATCTACTTAATTTTTATATGTATTTATTATTGTAAATTATAGTTGTTCTTTAATGTATTGCTATGTGCTGCTGTTGCAAACAACAAATTCGAGATGTATCCCAGTGATAGTAAACTGCTTGTTTATGCTTCTAATTCTGATTCTGAACACCCTATTGTCAAATTGTTAAATCCCTGTCAGTTTATTGCAGAATATAATTAAAAATAAGTAGAGGTAAAACATTAATGATTAAATGAAGGGTACAGTTGAACAGCTCAAGAACCCAGGTTGTCCTAGAAAGGAGATGTTGGGGATTTATAGAAAATAACAGAAAGCAGTACTTGAGAACCATAGTATAGTAGAAGTTAATGCAAGGGTGAAAGCAGTGCAGCATGTCACTAAAGATTCATTTTCTACATTCCCATTTTGACTTCTTTCCTACTAATCTTGGCATTATCAGTGATGAGCACGGTGAAAGTTTTCATCGGGACATTGCAATGATAGAGAAACGCTATCAGGGCAACTGGAATCCATCAATGCTGGCTGATTATTGTTGGACACTTAAGTGAGAAACCTCAGGCACTGAGTACAAACAAAAACCATCAAGAAAACCTTTTTAGCTTAGTTGAACTATTGCAAAGCATTAGCACTGTTAAGCGCATTATATTCAATTCAATAAAATTCAATTATATTCAATAAAAGTTAATTTCTTGTTTCTTCAAATTCCTACATGATACAAGCAGGCTGTGCTCAGTGTCAAATGATCTATCATAACCAAAAAATAATTCTGAGGAAGCAACACTTTCAAAAAAAATTGCTGTCCAGTGTAATAATGGCTGTCTGGCAGAAGAAGACCATACTAATAGATCTTTTCTTTAAAAGAAAAGGCAGTTTATAAAAAAAAACATTTAACCTATCAAGTCCTTGCCAGCTCCTTGGAATGCAATTTGATCTCCTACTGCTTCCCTTTAACCCTGTTTTATTCAAGCTATTTTCTTTGTTTAAAAATGCTTGTGCCCCATCTATATTTTATCCATCTCTTTGAATTTATGACCTTGATCTTCAAACAGATGGTGCTTGGGACCAGCTTCTCTCTGTACCCTGTCTAAATGAATTGTAAACTTTATCTCCCTACCAAGTAAGGAGAACAAATTCAGCTGATACAGTCAAACCTTACTGAAATCACTCCTTGCTCAAATTGAAACTCGTCTTTCAGCAACCTTTTTAGGATCATTATTTCCTTTAAAGGTTCAGTGACCAGATTTGGATGTAATTCTCCATTTGTAAAGTTTCAAGACAACTTTGCTGCTTTTTACTTAAATCTATATTAATTCTTCCTAGGACCCGTGTTTTACTTAGCATTACCTTAACATATCCAGTGGATCTGTATTCCCAGGACTGTCATCATGATCCAGGCTGTATGACATCCTGTCTAGTCCACAAACCTTTTTACTTGGGGCATCATCATGTCCTCTCTGCCATGGCAGAGGGACCCTGGACCACATCCTCAGCAGCTGCCCAAAGGCTGCTACTGCTGGTGCCATGATGAAGTGCTGAAAGCAGTGACAGGAGGTATCTCCTCAGCCAGTAACAACAGTAGGGACCTCAAAGCTAGAGACCAAAGCACAGCCTCAGTGCTTGCCCCAACATCTGACTCGCAACTGAAATGAGTTTTTTATGCAAGGTTTTGCGGAATGTTCTCAGGGATGACATCCACTGTATTCACTTCATCGGCATAGTCTCAGAATCGGAATCAGGTTTAATATCATGGGCATCTGCCATGAAATTTGTTAACTTTGCAGCAGCAGTACAATGTAATATATGATAAATATGTAAAAAATACTGAATTACAGTAAGTATATAAATTATATTAAATAGTTAAGTTAAAAAGTAGTGTAAATTAAAAAGAAATAAAATAAAAAGTAGTGAGATACTGTTCATGGGTTTAATGTCCATTTAGAAATTGGATAGCAGAAGGGAAGAAGCTGATCCTGAATTGCTGTGCATGTTTTCAGGCTTCTGTACCTCTTTCCTGACAGTGACAATGAGAAAAGGGCATGTCCTGGGTGGTGAGGGTTCTTAATGATGGATGCTGCCTTCCTGAGGCATCGCTCCTTGAAAACGTCTTGGATACTACAGAGGCTAGTACCGATGATAGAGATGACTAATTTTACAACTTTCTCAACTTACTTCAATCCTGTGCAGTAGCCCCCCACCCCCCAAGTACCAAATGGTGATGTAGCCAGTCAGACTGCTCTCCATGGTACATCTGTAGAAGTTTTGAGTGCTTTAGGTGACACACTAAATCTCCTTAAACTTGTAATGAAATATAGCCGCTGTCTTCATTTTTAAAAATCTCGAATTATTGGAACAAAATTAGTCTTAATACTGCTTTATTAAAATAAACATTTCCAGAGTATTAATTAGTATTTCTCCAGTTGAATTTTAAAAGCTTTGCCACCCTTGAGTTTAATCTGACTGCCTGTCAATTGTCTAACATGATCTCCATTTTAAAGAATGCTTTAGCAATTTTATCACCTACAATATGGGCAGATGAGAAAATTGAACTTTCTAATATTTGTTACATCACTCCAAAGGCCATTTTCTGATGGCAATTTGATTTCGCGATTTCTTGTGTCTTCCTGATATCTGCTATGCTCAGGTTTACACAACAGAATACACAGGAGTAGTAGCGTCCACAATTAGAATAAATTTCTGTATTAGTAAAATAAACAGATATTGCTGAAAGAACAAAGCAATTTTGACAGCATTATATGAGTGAGTTTCTGTTACACATGGGATCAAAGATATGAAGATTCAGTTGCATTCTTGAGCTAGTGATGCATTGACAGGGTGAGCCAGTAACAAATATTTCATTTGGGATTGTTTTTATCATGTGATTAACAGTGTCTTACGACTTATGCTTCTCTGCAGTGAAAAATATTTTACTAATATTTTACCCCAAATACCTTCTGATATATTCAAAACACATGAACATTCAGACTTTCTTTGAGAGGTTAAGCTTTTACTCACATTATCAATGTGCAAACATGCATAATTGTTGTTTTGCAGTAATATTTCCAGTGAAAGTGATTTTGAATTTATCACTGGCGTATTACTCAGAGGAATGAAGAGCAGATAAGGAATGAGCAGATGTATTTTTAAGCTCCATTTGATTTATAACAGTTATAAATGCGAACATAATGCAGCTTTAAAACACAGCTCCAGAAGACAATAGAAGTGAATAATATCAACCTTTCATTGTATGGATCTGGAAAAATGTTGCACTGAATAACGGATGAAAGCAAAAGGGAATTACTGAAGTGCACTTGCTGACAAATGCACCTTTTACCCTCCTTTTGCTATCAATCTCCAAGGTTTTCTGTGCAACAGCACAAAGTAAACTTCTTTTCCTGCATCAATTACAATGATATTGGTGCCTTAAGAACTTGCAGATGTGAATGAATTGGAGGTTAGTACCCTGAATTTGGACAGGTAACACATTTATGTCTGAATATTGACAATATTAATATAAATTATTGTTGGAATTAATGTCTGCCTTAAATACACGCATTTACCTCCTGTAACTAATAAAGTGGTCACTGAGTGTACATTTGTGGTCTTCTACCACTGTAGCCTATCCACTTCAAGGTTTGACATGTTGTGCATTCAAAGACCACTTTTGAAATGCACGGTTATTTGAGTTAGAGTTGCCTTCCCGACAACTTGAACCAATTTGGCCATTTTCCACTGACCTTTCTCATTAACAAGAAGTTTGCACCCACAGAACTGCCCTCACTGGAATGTCTGTTTTTCACACCATTCTCTGTAAGCTCTAGAGACTGTTGTACGTAAATATCCCAGGAGATCAGCAGTTTCTGAGATACTCAAACCAGCCCATTTGACACCAACAATCCTTCCACAGTCAGAATCGCCTGGATCACACTTGTTCGCCATTAGATTGGAAAAGAGTAGATCTAACTCACTAAAAATGGTAGGAAATAGGAAATGAAGAAAAACAGCTTGTTGGAGAAAAGTTTTGAGAAGTATTTCTTAAAAAAAATGATGGCAGGCACTTAAAAAATAGGTAATAACCAGTGAGCACCAATATAGAAACATAGAAAACCTCCACCACAATATAGGCCCTTCAGCCCACAATGCTGTGCCAAACAATTACTTTAGTAATTACCTAGGGTTACCCATAGTCCTCCATTTTTCTAAGCTCTGTGTACCTATCCAGGAGTTTCTTAAAAGACCCTATTGTAATCTTCATATAATTTAGTTTTTTTCCTGGGGGGAGATGGAAAATTATGTTTGACTAGTTTATTGGAATTCTTTGTAACTAGTGCTGTGTATGAGGGTTTACTGGTGGTTTCAATAACCTTTTCAGAGAGGTTTGAAGAAATGTCTTATTGTGAGAAATATTAGCTCATATTACAGTAGGTGATGTATTCATGGGGTAGAAAATGGCTGGCTAGCAATAATTTTACCATAATGTAAATGGAAAGGATGAAGACAGCAGAGGTATTGTTGATAAATTTGCTGATGGCACCAAAATAAAAAAGCAGTGTGAATTGCAAAGAGAAAATAGGGAGGCTATAAAGGAATATCGATAAGGTTTAGTAAGACGGTATGATCTCACAAATCGAGTATAATGTGAGAAAATGTAAAATTGTCCATTAAAACAGGGGCATCTGGGTAATGTAGTACCTGACTATCAAAACTTGTCTGCAGGTATAGCTAATGCTAACAGAATGCTATCTTTTGTTGCTAAGGGATCTGAATACCAAAGTAGGAAAGTTATGCTTCAATTACATTGAGCACTGCTGATGCCACATACTGTGTGCAGAATTGTTCCCTTTAATTAAGGGAGCATATAAATGCAGGTTTGAGGGGATGTAAGAACATAAGAAAAAGGAGCAGGAGTCGGCCTTCTGGCCCATCGAGCCTATCTGCTGTTCCACAAGATCATGGCTGATCTGGCCATGGACTGAGCTCCACCTACTGGCCTTTTCTCTGCAACCCTTAATTCCTCTGCTATGCAGAAGTCTAACTGTGTCTTAAATGTATTTAATGAAGCCACCTCTACTGCTTCCATGGGCAGGAAATTCCAGACGTACTACTCTCTGGGGAAAAGCAGTTTCTCCTCATTTCCATCCTAAATCTATACTCCCAAATCAGATAATTTTGTGCCTTTGGCCAAGGCTGGTGAGTTAAGTAGTGAGAAAATTACTGGAGGGGATTTTTTAAAACAGCATCGAACTGCATTTGGAAAGGCAAGGACTACTTAAGCATAGTCAGCATGGCTTTGGGTGTGGGGAGTCATGTCTCTTAAATTTGATTGAGTTTTTTATCCCCCAAGAGGCGAATAAGAGCATTGATGAGTGAAAGGTAGTAGATGTTATCTACATGGACTTTAGCAAGGCCATTGACAAGGTTTCTCTGGTAGGTGGGACTGGCGGGTTAGATCACATGGGATCCAGAGCAAGTTAGCAATTGAATACAATATTGCATGGGTCCTAGAAATCAGATGGTGGCATGAAGGGTCATTTCTCAGATAGGTCTCTGACCAGTGTTGTGGCACAGCGGTCAGTGCTGGGTCCCTTCTTGTTGCTCATTTTTGCTCACATAGATGAGGAATGAGAAATCGAGTGGCTAGGTTAGTAAGTTTGTGGATGACATCAAAATTGGTTTTCTACTGGACAGTGGGGAAAAAAGGCTATCCAAAATTACAACAGGATAAATATCAACTCCTCATGCAAAAGACTACCTCAAACATTGTCAGTATGCAAATATCTGTGAAAAGGAACAAAAGTGAGATACTATAACTATTTGCAAGTGGAAATTACCTGCATTTTTAAAATGGGGGCTTTCTTGCAATTGGGGGTGTGAGGGAACATTTGGTGTTAAAAGTTGGCAATTACATAACACTTGTCTGAATTCAAAGAATGAATAATGAAGATGAATTATTTTCTAATAATGGGGCCTAGCCCAGAGTCCTTGTGATCATCAGAAACTAACTTTTATGTGAGCAATAGCAGAACATTGCCCGTGACTGTGTTTCTGAAATAAATCACAAAATTCCTAATGGACATTGCAAAAAAAAAGTGGAATAAAAATGTTGCATCATAGTTTGAGAGGTGCCAATTTTGCTAAACTCTAATATACTGTATTTGGGAACTGAATGTAGTCCTGCAACAAATTGTAGATTGGATTTAGAAATAAACGTTACTTAAATCATTCCACTTAAAGTGTACCCTTGCATTGATTTTCCCTTCCAAAGTTGGTCTAAATTTCAGATCTAAAATACAGGTCATTCCCCTTGGGTGTGATAGTTTGGTGGCTTCAGCAATGCATTCTATCTTGATGGCAATTCTATAAAAAATCAAAAACAATGCAGATCACAACACCTCTGCGTTAAGGATTACCTCTCGTTGTGGTCTTTGTTATGTCAAATACTGGGAGGCAAAGGTTTAAGATGGGGGCAGGAAAGTTGAGGGGAGATTTGAAAGACTTTTTTTACACAGAGCCTAAAACATGTTACCAAGGGAGCTGATGGAAGCAGATTAAACAGCAACGTTTGAAAGATGTATATAATAATAATGTAAGGCACCTTTGGCTACCATTGTGGGCTGAAAGGCCTGCTCTAGTGCAATACTGTTAAATATTCTTCAGATTCTATTTGTATACAGTAGCAGATTTTAATTGGAGACGGCATGTTTAGGCGGCTTAGTGGTTAGCACAATGCTTTCCAGTAGCAATGACCCGGGTTCAGTTCCTGCTCTGCCTGGAAGGAGTTTGTACATTCTCCCCATGACCCCATGGATTTTCTCCAGGTGCTTTGGTTTCCTTACACAGTCCAAAGACATACTGGTTGGTGGGTTAATTGGTCATTGTAAATTGTCCTGTGATTAGGCTGGGGTTAAATCAGAGGGTTGCTGGGCGGTGGGGCTCGAGGGGCCGGAAGGGCTTGGTCCATGCTGCATGTCAATAAAAATAAATAAATAAAATAAAATAAAATTAATTTATTTAAACTTTAATGACTAAGGTTCCTGTTTGAAACAAAAGGAAAAAGATAACATTTTACTGAACTTCCAGTAGTCAGAATCTTTGTAAGAAGATTCTCCTCTTATTCACGTCCCCTCTTCTTGAGATCATTGTGAGAAGTGGCTCATATATTTGTATGTGTATACATTGAACAAAGGTGTGGTCTTCTTACTCAAGCCCTGAAAATTAGGGAGAACTTGCACTCAACTTTGAATGGGTTGAGTTAGGAATCATTGGGGATGTTACACATCTACCTGGAGACCTCAAGCACATTCCTGATTTTCTTTTCTTGTGTCAATCTGGTAATCAGTTCCCATGACAAAACTTGGGACACAGCATCTACTTGCCAGTAGTTATGCAAGACTTTTCAGAAGTAATGTTGGTGGTAGTTTTCCAGTGCCCTAAAGTGCCTGTCCTGAGTAGTCTAAATCTCAGAAGCACATTGGACCAAAAGTTTTCTGTTGGGTTTGGTTTGATCAGCAAATGCACTTTTTCCCATTCGGTCAGAGGCATTTGAAAAAATCAACTATTGTCTTGATTGTCTGCCTTTGCTAAGAGGTGCTTCTTGGTCGAGGGTGGTGTTCCATATATTCCAGAGCCTTGACATGAAACTATAATGGTTTTGGTCTTTCTGAGGACTGAGACATTGATACGGTTTTCTTAAATCTTCAGCCTGATTCGAAAACATCTGCAGTGTTATGTGGTCTGTCACTTTTGTTTTTGATTGATTATTTTTCCTTTAAGTACTGGCCTTTATTTCTCAACTTAGTTGAAATTGGCAGATGTGTTAGTACATAAAAATGAAAACTATAATTGTGGCAGTGATGCTTACATTCCTCTTCAAAGAACATAACTTGACTGAATTGATTGATTGTTCAGATTATTTAGCTCATCATAGAATTACACAATGTACACATGTAGTTGGTGTAAACTAGTGATATTTTGCTCCAAGCTGTATCCTTTTTCATTTGAATAATTATTAAAAATATTTATTTTGTACTCAGGGTTCAGTGTTCGTCAGCCATATATGATCTGAAGTTTCTTGAATTCATTATAGCTGAGTTTTTTTTAATAGCTAAACAACCTTTTTCTTGGAGGGGGTAAAAAAGCACAGTATGACAGACTGAGCAAAACATGATATAGTAAAGTTTAAATTTTTTAGCAGAATGAGTTATTAAAACAGCACGGTAGCATAGCGGTTAGTGTGACACTGTTACAGCTACGGGCATCAGAGTGCAGCGTTTAATTCCAATGTCCACTGTGAGGAATGCGTGAGTTTTCTCCAGGTCCTCTGGTTTCCTCCTACCGTCCAGTTAGGAGGTTATAAATTAGCCCTTGATTAAGTTAAGGTTATATTGGGGGGGAGTTGCTCGGCTCTGTTGCTCAAAGGATCAAAGGGCCTATTCCACGCTGTGTATCAGAATAAAAATAAAAAGTTTATGCTCTTGTATTTATCTTTTTCACACATTGAGGATAAAAGTTTTGTCAGTCAGTCAGTTTACAAAGGTAGCCTAAATTTGCCCAATTAAAGTAACATTTCAAAATTCAGAAAACTTGCATGTTTAGAGCAACAAACTATTTTTGGGATTGCATTTGTGTTGTCCTGAAAGGAAGACCTTTGCTTTTAGATCCATTTCCACTTCTGGTCAAGTTGGCTCCAGTGAACAATTCCTCAGGCAACATCTTTCAGATAGCCAGTCGCTTCAGTTATTTCACTTCCTCTACACCTTCTGTTTGTTCTTTTTTCTTGATTGTGTTTCGGAAAGTGTTGGAGCCTGTGACATGCACTTTGGAATTTGATCAAATGACCTAGCGCTCTATTGTTCCCGGAGAGGATTGAGAGCACGAGTTGCCTTGTGGAAAGACTAGAGATGGGAGGCGGGGCTACAATCAACTCCATTTCAAAGCACCGAGGAAGACTGAAGCATCGAGGCGAATGCAGAGGAAGTTGGCAGTTGCTCCATGGAGACCATGGGTTCAGCAGTTACTTTTCACAGAAAGACTGCATTTGTGAGGCCATGCTCCTTGATGCTGATGTGGGGATGTTTTTGTAATTCTGAGATGTATGTGATTATTGGACTTCTGTTTATTTTGGTTTCCTTCAGTATTTTCTTTCTTGTTGCCATTTGGTGGGTGGGTGATATGTTACTTTTTGTGTGAGGGAGGGTTTGGAGGTTTGGGGTCTGATGTTCTTAGTATTTTTCTGTGTGGATGACCTGTCAGTTTTTGTGTGTTAGAGGGGTCGGGGGTTTGATGCCACTGTTGCTGTTGGAGGGTATGGGGTTTGCTGTTCCAGCTGCTGTTTTCCATGTGGGTGAGCTGTTCGTTTTTGTGAAGGGAAGAGGTGGTGGGGTTAGGGTTTGCTAATTCTGTTTCGTTTTAGAGACATTTTTGAGAAGTACAGCACAGAAATAGGCCCTCTGGTCCATCCTGTCCATGCCAAAAAACATTTAAGCTGCCTACTCACAATGACCAACGACCTGCATTGGGACCATAGCCCTCCGTGTACTTTTCTTTTTTCTTATTCATGCAGAGGGTTGCGGTGGGGGGGCGGGTGTTGATGTCTTTTTCAACAATGTTCATGGTTTCTCTGTATTTCATGGTGATCTGGAGAAGACAAATATCAGAGTTGCATTGTACGTGCATACTTTGAAATAAAATGAACCTTTTGAATCTGAAAATGTTTTACAATTAGGAATGCATCAGAAGTCTTATGCCCCTAACCTGGACTCATTGAGGTGATTCACTGAGATGGTTTGGAGGTATTGTATAGAGAATAAGACAAGAAAGGGGAAGGAATATACTGTAATTTAAACAAAAGAGTTTTGAGCGATAAGGTGGACATTTAATCTCATAATCTGTCACGATGATCTTGCACTTTTCTCTGTAACCATATTTAATTTGAATTCTGTTTTTGCTTTCCCTTCAATGTAATATGATGAAATGATCTGTATGGACGTTATGCAAAATGAACTTTATCACCTTCTCGATATGTGTCAATAATGAACCAATTTGCCCATTTGTAGTACTTGTTGAGGAGTTAGTGAACAAGTCAAAATGAAGACAAGTAGAAAAATTATCAGAAATTAGGAGAGGAATACAAATTAGAAAGACTGAGAATGTGAAATGCAAATATTATGGAATCCGTGAAACTTAATATGATGGTGTTAAGTTACAGGGTAATGTTGATGAGTTGGGAATATGGGCAGAGGAATAGCAGATGGAATTTAACCCAGAAGGTGTAAGTAAACAGACTTTAGGAGAACTGCAGGCTAGGACATAGAGAGTAAATGGTTGGGGTCTACAGAGTATTAAGGAACAGAGGGACCTCACTGTACAAGTCTCCAGTCCCAAAAGTGATAGCCTGGTTAGATAAAGTTATTAAGGATATCTGGAGGGAATTTAGCTTCGCTGTGGCATAGGATATAAAAACCAGGGATTTAAGATACAACTTTATAAAACATTGGCATACCAAAACTGTGTGTAGTTTTGGGTATCCAAGTGTAGGAAGCATGTGATTGCATAGGAGAGGTTGCAGAGGAAATTCATCAGGATGTTGAAAATTCTAAGGAAAGTATTTGCCAACAACACCAGATGCTGTCTAGACAAATGCTGCCAAAGGCAGTGGCCACTGATTATACCTTAAGTGCAATACCTTGAATCCCAGAGTGCTCTATGAGCTGATCGTTCAATGACTAGTGCCACTGACAGGAAGAGTGATATGCAGATAATCTAAGAGTTCCATTCCTGAGAACAATGTGAAAATCTATTTTTGCCTCATAACTCAGATGCAAACAATTTCTGAGAGTTTGCTTACCATGTAAATTTATATATTTTCTTATACTCTGTAGTTACAATGCTACATAACTAGCAGGTCCTGCATACAATCACATTTTTCAATAATCTGAAAGTATCAATGGATATGAGCTTGTTCATAAAATATTTTACAAGCATCAATAGAAAAGATTGCTTTGTCAGTTTCCAAAGCAAATCTCTTAATAGCCTCCCTCCATGAGTTGCTGCCTGCATTGGTCAGCAATAGTGCTATCTTCTTAATTATTGCAAAGCAGTGACGTATAAACAGTTTATTTTTTAAATACTGTTTATTTTTTAGATTAACTTGCTACTGTCCCTTCTCCATTGCGGAAAAGATTTGCATTTCTGTAACTAGCTTTTTTGAAGTGTTCTTTCAAAGTGTATGGGTGAATGTGAGTAAAGTTGTATTTCTGTAAGTCAGGTCTTCTGTAACCATTGCCTTTATCACCATCACCAAGGCAAAGATTATGGGGATGGAAGCATTTTATTCAAAATGCAAAGAAATCTGGCTATCAACTGAAGCTTCTAGACATGATCTGTTCCTTTCCTACTACCAGCTACTCAACCAATGTGCTTCTGCTTCCAGCCACGCTTTGAGTGGGGGGGGGGGGGGTCTCTTACATTCCCGCTATACCACTTCCTCATGATCTTCAGTCTATGTTCTCTACTTCTACATAATGGTAACAGCAGTTAATTTCCTACTCTCTACCCCATCTATACCCCACAGAAGTTTGTATACCTTGCTTGCTCTGCCACATCTGTACCAATGAAACAAGCCCAGGAGTCCATGTTGGATTTGACCTTGCATTGTCAACCACTGAAAAGTTACACATGTTTTCCATAGCACTGACTGACACTTGCTTGCAAAATTCATTGGTTCCAATAAATACAGTGCCGAAAAAATATATTTCCCAACCCCCCCAGAAGTTTTCATGTTTAATTGTTTCACAATATTAAATCACAGTGGATTTAATTTGGCTTTTTTTGACAATGACCAACAGAAAAAGACAGTTTTGTATCAAAGTGAAAACATCTCTACAAAATTAATCTAAATTAATTACAAATATAAAACACTAATTAGTTGATTCACCTCCTTTAATATGACACAGCAAATCATGACAGGTGCAGCCATTTGGTTTAAAGTCACATAATTAGGTAAATGGAGATCACCGTGTATGTGGTCAAGGTATTTCAATTGATTGCAGTGGAAATACACCTGTAACTGGAAGGTCCAACTGTTGGTTAACCAGTATCCCAACAGAAACTACATCATGAAGACAAGAGAGCACTCTAAGCAACTCTGTGAAAAAGTAATTGAAAAGCACATGATGGATACAACATAATTTCCAAGTGAATAAATATCCTTTGGAGTACAGTTAAGTCAGTCATCAAGAAATGGAAAGAATATGGCACAACTGTAAATCTGCCTAGAGCAGGCCATCCTCAAAAACTGAGTGACTGTGCACAAAGGGGTCTGGTGAGAGAAGCCACCAAGAGACCTATAACAACTCTGGAGGAGGTACAAGGCTGAGGTGGGAGACAATGTGCATGCAACAACTTCACCAATCTCAGCTTTATGGGAGCGTGGCAAAAAAAAACTCTCATGAAATCTTGGCTAGAGTTTGGCAGAAGGCATGTAGGAGACTGAAGTCAACTGGAAGAAGTATCTATGGTCTGTTGAAACCAGAATTGACCTTTTTGGCTGTCAGTCTAAACATCATCAAAAACATCCCTACCACGGTGGTGGTTGCATCATGCTGTGGGGCTGCTTCACTGCAGCAGGCCCTGGAATCCTTGTGAAGGTAGAGGTCCAAATGAATGCAGTAAATACAGGGAAATCCTGGAGGATAACCTGATGCAGTCTGCAAGAGAACTGCGACTTGGGAGAAGATTTGTTTTCCAGCAAGACAATGACCCGAAGCATAAAGCCAAAGCTGCACAGGAATGGCTTAAAGACAACAAAGTTAATGTCCTTGAGTGGCCAAGTCAGAGGCTAGACCTCAATCCAATTGAGAATTTGTGGCTGGATTTGAAAAGGGCTGTTCACTCACGATCACCATGCAATCTGACAGAGCATCAGAATCAGGTTTATTATCACAGGCATATGTTGTGAAATTTGTTAACTTAGTAGCAGCATTTCAACGCAATAAAAGGAAAAGGAAAAACATAATAAATAAGTAGTAAATCAATTACAGTATATGTATATTGAGTAGATTGAAAATCATGCAAAAACAGGAATAATATAGTGAGTGGATTTGTAAAGAAGAATGGAGACAAATTACAGTGTCCAGTTGTGCAAAGCTGAAAGAGATCTGTCAACACAGACTCAAGGCTGTAGTTGCTGCCAAAGGTGCATCAACTAAATACTGACTTGAAGGGGTGAGTAATTATTCAGTCAATTATTTTGTTTTTAATAATTATAATAAATTTAGGCCAATTTGTAGAAATTTGAATTGAATTTACTTTATTTCCTATATCCTTCACATACATGAGGAGTAAAATTCTTCACATTGCATCTCCATCTAAGTGTGCAATCGTAGTAATTTATAATAATTAGAACAGCCAATGCAATATAGTTAAATCAGTCTGATGGCCTGGTGTAAGAAGCTGTCCCGGACCATGTTGGTCCTAGCTTTAATGCTGTGGTGCCATTTCCCAGATGGTAGCAGCTGGAATAGATTATGGTTGGGGTGACTCAGATTCCCAATAATCCTTCAGGCCCCTTTTTCACACCTGTCCTTGTAAATGTCCTGAATTGTGAATGTCATAAAGGACTCCTCCCATCCTGTGCACGGACTGTTTGATCTGCTTCCGTCTGGTAGGCGCTTCAGATCCCTCCAGACTAAGACTAATAGGCACTGGAGAAGTTTTTTCCCTACTGCGGTCACTTTGCTGAACAGTTAACTGCCGGTTAACTGTCGGCTAACTATTACTTGGATTGCACTACCTGTATGTATAATCTATATTTTCATTTATATTTATCATTATTATTCTTATGAGCAGAGAGACAACATCTGCCGGAAGTAAATTCCTTGTATGTGCATAGGTACTTGGCGATTAAAGTCTGATTCTGATTCTGATTCTGATTATGGGAAGTTCACAACTACAAATGCACTGGGCTGTCCGCACCACTCTCTGCAGAATCCTGCGATTAAGGGAGGTACAGTTCCCATACCAGGCAGTGATGCAGCCAGTCAGGATGCTCTCAATTGTGCCCCTGTAGAAAGTTCTTAGGATTTGGGGGCCCATACAAGTCTTCCTCAACCATCTGAGGTGAAAGAGGCACTGATGTGCCTTTTTCACCACACAGCTGGTGTGCTCAGTGATGTGGATGCCGAGGAACTTGAAGCTGTTTACTCTCCCAACCTCAGATCCATTGTTGTCTATAGGAGTTAGCCCGTCTCCATTCCTCCTGTAATCCATAACCAGCTCCTTTGCTTTAGCGACATTGAGGGAGAGGTTATTTTCTTGACACCACTGTGTCAGAGAGATGACTTCTTCCCTGTAGGCCGCCTCACTATTGTTTGACATTAGGCCAATCAATGTAGTATCATCAGCAAATTTAATTAGCAGATTAGAGCTGTAGGTGGCGACACAGTCATGGGTATACAGGGAGTAAAGGAGGGGACTCAGTACGCAGCCCTGAGGGACTCCTGTGTTGAGAGTCAAAGGGGTGGAGGTGAGGGAGCCCACTCTTACCACCTGCCAGTGATCTGACAGGAAGTTCAGGATCCAGCTGTACAAGGTAGGGTCAAGGTCTCTTGAGTTTTCTGTCGATCCTGGAGGGAATTATGATGTTGAATGCTGAACTGTAGTCCAAGAACCACATTCTCACATGAGCATCCTTCTTAAGAGATAGTAAGCCTTTTAGTTAGTCCTGCCGAAGGGTCTCGGCCCGAAACGTCGACTGTACTTCTTGTACTACAGACTGTACTACAGATGCTGCCTGGCCTGCTGCATTCCACCAGCATTTTGTGTGTGTTGCTTGAATTTCCGGCATCTGCAGATTTCCTTGTGTTTGCGCCTGCAACATGGAGACCGATTGATCGGACACACAATGGACGGTTTTAACCATGGCCACCTCAAAAGCAGGATCAAGGAGTGATATGATTTTCCAAAATCTGGGCAAAGGAGAGTTTTGTAAGCATTGCAGGAGGGAGAGTACCAGTGGTCAAGTGTATTATCTCCATGAGTGCTCACCCGGATGTGCTGACAAAACTTCGGAAAGACTTTCATCAGCGACACTCAATTAAAGTCACTGGCGACGATGAAGGCAGCCTCTGGGTGTGCAGACGCCAGCATGTTGATAGTCTCGTACAGTTCCTTGAGAGTTAGGACAGTATTAGCCTGTGGTGGAATGTACACCACTGTGCTGATAACAGCCGTGAACTCCCTAGGCAGCCATTAGAGTCTGCACAGCAGCACCAGGTATTCTAGGTCTGGGGAACAAAAAGAATTTGAGACCATGCACATTCCGGGGGTCGCACCAAGCTTTGTTGACCATGATGCGTACCCCTCCTCCTTTACTCTTCCCAGAGAAATTTTTTAACCTGTCTGTCCAGAACAGGGAGAACCCAGAGGGTTCGATAGCATAGTCTGGTACCTCCTCCATTGGCCAGGTCTCCACGAACCACAAAATATTACATTGCTTTGTTTCCCGCTGATAGGAAATTCGGGCTGTCAGTTCACACAGCTTGTTGTCCAGGGACTGAACGTTAGCCAGGAGTATGCTAGGGAGTGGCGGCCGATTGGCATGCCATCTCAGCCTCACCAGGATGCTGGCCCTTTTCCCTCGCCTCTGGCGCTTTGTCCGAGGCAGTGGTGGTGAAAGAGATGAGTCTCCCATGGATCACGCAAGCAGAGGTTCCAAGTGTAGGAAAGGCGGCATATAGTGGGTAAATGTCATCTTTCCAATGTTCAGAAGGTCAGTCTATCATATCTGATGTGACTATCAGCTACTTGAACAGAAAATGCTAATAAAATTGTAGACGTTAATAGTATACTGTATATTTGGAATGGAGTTTGCAACACGACCACCATACGCGACGCCATCTTGAGTTATCTGTTTTCACTTTGACACAAAAGAGTTTATTCTGTTGATCAATGTCAAAAAAGTCAAATTAAATCCAATGCGATTCAATGTTGTAAAACAATAAAACATGAAAACTTCCACAAGGGCGAATACTTTTTATATGCATTGTATAATCACAAGGCATTTTACAGCCATTAGAAAATTAAATCAGTGAAGTGTGGTGTTGCATTAATAATTTCAAGGAATTGAATTATATCATTTTTTTAAAAAGTAGATCAATCATAAGACTATAGACAGCACAAGGCCAATCAGCCTACCAAGTTGCTCCGTCATTTTATCATGGCTGATTTATTATCCCTCTCAACCCTATTCGTCTGCTTTCTCCCTGTAATATTTGACACCCTTACTAATCATGAATCTAACAACCTCCACATTAAATATACCAAATTACTTGCTTCAGTTCTATCTTATCTTTACCCAGCTTTGCCCTGTATATTTATATTGTTTAAACTCATGAACAATTTTTCCAATAATAGTTATCTTATTTCATCTGACAAATTATTCCCTGATATTCTGTTGTAGAAAATTTGAGAAAAAGATACAGTTTCCAATATAGCCATTGATTGTTTTTGTGCCTTAAGTATAATTGCAGTTCTATCTTTTGTGCATTAACCTAAAATGGTTCAGGAATGAGAAGAAAAAATTATATTGAATATTGCCAATTAAAATGAGAAAGGAAGAGAAATTACACAGGCACTGGGAAAATGTAAAAGCAATTGCTGTAGATTAGCTTCAGCTGAGTTCCTCTTTCAATATCTTAAATAAAAACTAATTTACATTGCAATTTGTTTACAGCAGCCACTTATTTTCCTGATGACTATTGAGTGGAATAAAGGTAAATTACTGGTCACTGGTACATCTAGATATCATATGGAATCTTTCTTAAATGAATGCTTATTTGATTAACTGAGGTAAAGTATGCTTAAATCCAAGGGCACTGATGCATTTTTGTTCCATGTTTTTGCAATAATTTCAGTTATTGTTCACTGAGCAATTCTAAAGTTAAAGTATGTGTAAAGTCACCTTCCTCTGGAAGATTTATATTCTTCCTTTGCCAAAGATGCCACTTAGAAAAACATATGAAATAAATTTGAAGATTGTCATTTTATTGACTTAAACAAATTTCTGTACTTCATGTAAATGTACCTTTTTTTGCTCAATTTAAATTTTTAATGTGAGACATGTCAAAAATTTACTTCATCCTAATAGCTGTTTTACCTTGTTAGGTACCTTTTTGCCAACACCAATTCATGGAAATGAGCTAAATTCTTTGCAGAATATAGAGTAGGTTGTTAGTATTCCCCATGTTAACTGACCGTTTCCTGAATTTGAGTTGCTTTCAACCATCTTAGAATCAAGACTTGGTCCTGATGTTGCAATTATTGGATTCACGAGCACGAGCACCTCATTAGAGGATCAAAGGTTTAAGAACAGAATATTTAAAATACCTATAATTAAGTATGGTTCTAGATTCTCTATACAGAGAGACTGCTCCTCAGTACTTTCCCATCAAAATATTTTTGTTTCACTGAGGTCGGCTGGACTTGGAAGAACAAAAAGCTTCTAGCCTCTGTTGCACTCTCTCCTCATTGAATACCCTGCCATCTTAAGAATCAGTCCAATGAACCTTAATTCATTGAGTAAGGAATTTTAAATTTAGTACACAACTCCAAGTGTGGTCTTAACAAAGTTCCTTATAATTAACACACTTTCTTTAACCTTCACACAGTGGTTCTGTAGATGCTGGAAATCTCTAGCATCACACACAAAAATGCAAGAGGAGCTTTACAGTTGGGTAGCAGCTTTGGAGGGAATTGAGGACTCAGTGTGTCAGGCCAAGATCCTTAATCAGGACTGGAAAGGAGGGGGGCAGAAGCCAGAATGAAAAGACAGGGCAATGAACACATGATGGCAGATTTCTCCACTGCACTTAACCCTGCAAATGTGCTAAAAGCTAAAATACTCCTGCACTTCTCCCTCACTTCCATTCAGAGCAGTGCTTCACCTGTGAGTTTACCATTGTCGTTTATTGAATCCATTGCTCCCGGTACAGCCTCCTCTACATCGATGAGATCCAGTGCAGATTGGAGGATCGATCACTGTGCCGAGCACCTTTGCTCTGTCTGCCACAATAGCCAGGATCTCCCAGTGCCACTTAAATCATTTCTGCCTTCTGCTGCCATAATGAGGCCAGACACAGGGTGGAGGAGCAATGTCTCATATTTCGTTTTGGTAGTCTCTAACCTGATGGCATCAACATTGATTTCTGATACTTCCAGTCAACACTACCCTCCATTTCCCTTGTTTCAACCCCCTCCCATGCTTTCCCTCATTTCAATGGCCTTTTCACCTCTTCTCTTCCTCCTCCCCTGCCCATCACCTTCCTCCCATTATTTCATGGTCTACTGTCCTCTCCTAGTGGATCTTTTCTTCAGCTCTCTACCTCTTCACCTAGTTGCTCACATTATTCCCTCTCATTCCCTTTCAGCCACCCACTTGCCTTCCTTCTCACTCGGACTAGCCTACTATCTGCAATTTTGTGCTCCTACCCATCCCCTTACCTTTTTATTCTGTCTTCTGCCTCCTTCCTTTCTATTCTTGCTGAAAGCTCTCAGCCCGAAAAGTCGGATTCTCACTTCACTCAGTAGATGCAGCTTTACCTGTAAAGCTCCTCCAGCATTTTCTGTGCATTGTTCAAGCTATTCTTGATTACCACCTTGATTCCCAAAACTCTTGTACATCATTATTGTCCGATATCTTTCCTGTGATTTTTTGGGTTTTTTTCTGAAGAATCTTGTTTCCTTTCTTCCTACCAATGTATATAATTTCATACTTCCCTACTTCAGATTTAAACCAATGGGGCAAGATGGTGGATTTTATTTTATCTATTTTAGTCATTATTATCATCTCGGCTGACACTCCAGTCAAAGGACACAAAACAGTAGGGAATCAGAGTTGGGTTTTATATCACCGGCAAATGGCATGAAATTCCTGTGTCGTGAGAGCAAGGAATGGGTCTGTCAGTTCATGAGATCTGTGTCAATCATGGTGCCAAATTATTTGTCTAATTAATCCCATCTACCTGTGCATGATACATATTGTTTCAATTAATTCCATCTACCTGGTGCCTATCTAAATGCCTCTTAAATGTCACAATCACATCTTTTTCCACCAACCTCTGCCCTCCCTGGCAGTACGTTCTGGGCACCCATCACTGCAATTTGCTTTGCACATTTCATATAAACTTTGCCCCTTCACCTTAAAACTATACCTTATTATTTAACATTTGCATCTTGGTAAAAAAGAATCTAGGTACTGAATATACAGTGGCATGCAGAAGTTTGGGCATCCCTGGTCAAAATTTCTGTTGCTGTGAATAGTTAAGTGACTAGAAGATGAACTGATCTCCAAGAGTCATAAAGTTAAAGATGAAACATTCTTTTCAACATTTTAAGCAAGATTAGTGTATTATTTTTGTTTTGTGCAATTTTAGAGTGAAAAAAAAGAATGGAGCACCTTGCAAATGTGTAAGCACCCCAAGAGATTTGAGCTGTCAGATGACTTTTACCAAGGTCTCAGACCTTCACTAGCTTGTTAGGGCTATGGCTTGGTCACAGTCATCGTCAGGAAAAGCCAGGTGATGGAAATTTCAAAGCTTTATAAATACCCTGACTCCTCAAACCTTGTCCCAACAATCAGCAGCCATGGGCTGCTCTAAGCAACTGCCTAGCACTGTGAAAATTAAAATGAATGATGATCACAAAGCAGGAGAAGGCTATAAGAAGATAGCAAAGTGTGTTCAGGTAGCCATTGCCTCAGTTCGTAATGTAATTAAGAAATGGCAGTTAACAGGAACGGTGGAGGTCAAGTTGAGGTCTGGAAGACCAAGAAAACTTTCCAAGAGAACTGCTCGTAGAATTGCTAGAAACGCAAATCAAAACCCCCTGTTTGACTGCAAAAGACCTTCAGGAAAATTTAGCAGACTCTGGAGTGGTGGTGCACTGTTCTACTGTGCAGCGACACCTGCACAAATGTGATCTTCATGGAAGAGTCATCAGAAGAAAACCTTTCCTGTGTCCTCTCCACAAAATTCAGCATCAGAAGTTTGCAAAGGAACATCTAAACAAGTCTGAAGCATTTTGGAAACAAATCCTGTGAACTGATGAAGTTAAAATGAAACTTTTTGGCCGCAATAAGCAAAGGTATGTTTGGAGGAAAAAAGGGTGCAGAATTTCATGAAAAGAACACCTCTCCAACTGTTAAGCACGGGGGTGGATCGATCATGCTTTGGGCTTGTGTTGCAGTCAGTGGCATGGGGAACATTTCAATCGTAGAGAGAAGAATGAATTCAATTAAATACCAGCAAATTCTGGAAGCAAACATCACACTGTCTATTTTAAAACAAAAGCGCTGAACATGAAAAGAGGATGGCTTCTACTACAGGATAATAATCCTAAACACACCTCAAAATCCACAATGGACTACCTCAAAAGGCGCAAGCTGAAGATTTTGCCATGGCCCTCACAGTCCCCCAACCTAAATATCATTGAAAATCTGTGGATAGGCCTCAAAAGAGCAGTACGTGCAAGACGGCCCAAGAATCTCACAGAACTAGAAGCCTTTTGCAAGGAAGAATGGGCAAAAATTCCCCAAACAAGAATTGAAAGACTCTTAGCTGGCTACAGAAAGTGTTTACAAGCTGTGATACTTGCTAAAGGGAGTGTTACTAAGTACTGACCATGCAGGGTGCCCAAACTTTAATTTCGGGCACTTTTTCTTTTTTGTTATTTTGAAACTGTAACAGATGGAAATAAAAAAGTAATCTTGCTTAAAATATTAAAGAGATGTATCACCTTTAACTTTATGCCTTTTGGAAATCAGGTAATCATTTACTCACTTTGCTATTCACAGTAATAGAAATTTTGACCAGGGGTGCCCAAGCTTTTGCATGCCACTGTGTCTCCCATGAATTCATCATATCTCCACTTGGCCTTCAGTTCTCCAGTGAAAACAATTGAAGTTAGTCCAACCTCTCCTAGCACCTAATCCTATCTAATCCAGGCAACATCCCAGTGAACCTCTTGTGTACCATGTCCAAAGCCTTCAAATCCTTCCTGTAATTTCGCAGTCAGAACTATACACACAATGTGAAATGTAACCTAACCAAAGTTTCTATTGAAACAGTTGCAACATGACTTTCTGACTTTTGATACTCAGTACCTAAGCTGATAAAGGCATGCACGTAGTATTCCTCCTTTACAATTTTATCTACTTTAGTTGTCATTCTTAGAGAGCTATGGGCTTGTACCTGAAGATACTTCTGTCAATCAGTACTCTAAAGATCCGTGCCATTTAGTACATACTTTGTTATATTTGACTTCCTAAAGTGCAGCACCTCACTTGTCCATATTAAACCTCATCTGCTATTTTGTGTTTGTTCTCTGCTGTATCCTTTGCAACTTTCTTCGTTATCCACAATCCCATCAATTTTTGTGTTGGCTGCAATCTTATTATCACCTTGCATTTTTAGCAAAGTTGGACATATTACATTCAGAACCTCCATTAAAGTGACTGGCCCAGAATTTACAGGCAACTATGATTCAACCACAGTCGCTGTTAACCTTTGTGAAAATCCATACTTTGGTATCAGTGTGGCAATGTGCTTGCTCAAACTTTAGCTGCATGGTTGTTCAAAGCAGCAGAGCTTTCCAGGGAGCTTACTAGGCAAGCGGAAGGAAGAGAACAAATTCCACTCATGTATGTGCAGGGGAAGAAAAGTTGCTAACTGACTAACTCATGGCCCTGGCTTAGTTGGCAAAAATTTTGACTCTTGGTAATGGTCAAAAATATTTGCAATGTAAATTATTTTTAAAGTTAACATTTTATTTAATAATCTAAAAATAAAACACTTAGGAACACCAGATTACTTAAAATAATTATGACCATAGTTACTGGAGCAGAGGACACAGTTAAATTGATTAAGTTTTTCCTTCCCAGCTTATTTCATGGTATATATTTACTTTCTTTGTCAGAAACTCTGCACAAGAACATTTTGGAGCAGTCAATCTATAAAGTATATTTTTTTAAAAATGAGGGGTGATTGATAAGTCCATGGCCTAAGGTAGAAGGAGATGAGTTATACAGCTCTCTTTACATGCACATGCAGTTCAACTCTTTGATTATGCAGTAAGTTTGAAGTTAATAACTCATCGGGATGATTGGTAAGTTCGTGGCCTAAGGTAGAAGGAGATGAGTTATTAACTTCAAACTTTCTGCATAATCACTCAAAGAGTTGACCTGTATGTGCATGTAACGAGAGCTGTATAACTCATCTCCTTCTACCTTAGGCCACAAACTTATTAATCACCCATCTGTGGATACCTTCTGGAGGTCCAAGGTCCGTATGCTCCACGACTGCTGGACTAAGTGTATAAATGTAGGAGGGGGCTATGTTGAAAAATAACTGTGCTAGGTTTTGTAAAATTGACTCCTTCTACCTTAGGCCACGAACATATCAATTACCCCTCGTAATATACCTTGGTACTTATTTCACTTACTTTCCATTTTAATGAATGGAGAATCTGATTATACTTGAAGTTTAAACTGTAACAGGTTCTCCAGTACAGACATAATTCCATACCTTGCTGCTAAACTTCAACTGCAAATAAGAGTACATTTGGGAAAAGGCTTCCGAAGAGAAGTCGTTAAGTTTGGAACTGCCACATTCAAATTCCGAAATCCCAAACTTGCAGGGAAATTTGAAACTTAAGCTGTTTCCCTGGAAAATCCAGGCCATTGATCTATAATTTAAAATTGAACTTACTTGTGATTTTCTAAGCACCCTGCTACTTTCTCAAGTTCCACCAGTTTCACTTCAGTAAAAATTTGAAATTACTTGTTTCCTTTTCCTCCTGCTTCCTCCCCTCCCCACCCATGTTTCTTTATTGTATTAATACTGTCCAGCAATTCGAGTACATTTCTCGATTCCTACTCAAAGCTATAATCTCTCCTCACCTCTTTCGTCCAGAGATTGCAGATTTCATGGTTAATGCATTTAAAAACGCAATTTATAACTTTGAATTAATAGTTAATTGCTTCAGTTGCCCACTCTGATTTGGTGTGTCATTTTGATTTTTTTTATTCACCAGCAGTGAATTGAATTGTTTGAATTTATTTATGCTGTTAGCTTTAAATCACATCACTTATTTGACAGCTGTAATTCAGTTGAGTGGAAAGATTCTCTTGTGTCCCTTCAGAATTTCTTTCTTTTTCCCAGGCTTGGAATTGATTATACTATTTAAAAACTATCATCTTAATTTACTTGTGCTTCCTAAAATTAAATTAGAAGCCTATTTGAAATCATTTAGTTTGATTGGGTTGTGACAAATTGTAATCTAATTACAAGTAAGATGGTGCTTTTCGCAGTTAGTTCAAGTTCATCATAATTTTGTGTTTTGCTGTTACATTCTGAATCTAAAAAGAATTCTATTTATTTTTTAAGATGACATCTGAAGTCTGAGCAAACCTTTTACCTTGGGTATTCTAGTAAGGTAGCTGTTCCTCATGTTACAAGGGTGAATTTATCTTGACTTCTGGTCAAGATGGAGCTGAGCTGCAGTCTCTGTCGAGGATGTAGCTCAGACAATTGTTTTTTAGATTTAAGAGATGGTTTTGGGGACAGAGAAGTGAGTTAGGAGTCAGATTAGAGTTTCAGGACAGGGATCTGAAGGAGTTAGAAATCAGACCAGAGTCTAGACCTCTGCTCTGCATTCCATGTTTGAAAGGTAGCGACGTGGACATGCAACAAAAGACACCTGTGCAGAAAGACTTGGGGGACAAGGGCTGGTGATCCCAAAAACCCTTCCTTCCCTCTCTCCCCCCCCCCCCCCAAGGTGGATAGCTCCCAGGATCCAAGGTCACTGCAAACAGGAGGTGCGAGGGATAGTGCCCTTCCTATCTCTCACCCCCCTATATCAGGGAATCCAGAGGTCAAGGCTTGCAGTTTGGAGTCCTGGCATCAATACAAAGGTTGGCGAGGCCTAATGCCTGCAAATCCCCTGAAGGCAGCATGTCCTTATGCAGATTTGAAAATGATACCACTGTGGTCGGCTGTGTCTCAAATAATGATGAATTGGAGTCCAGGAGGGAGAGAGCCACCTTCACCACCCTATATAGTTACAATGCCAGTTTCTCTGAACTATGAACTTGAGCTCCCAGGCTCCTTTATTTTATGACACTCCCAGGACCTTACTGTTTACTGGGAATGTTCTACATTGATCTGCCTTGTCAAAAAGCAACACTGCATTTACCTGAATTAAAGACCAGTTTAGCAGTCTTCCTGAAAGTATTTCAAATGAAAATCAAATTCTGGTTCATACTTAAAATGATTTGAATTTTATGGCAGTTAATAAATACCAAGCTGTTTTGGAAATGCTTTATGATTATGAATTCACGGTATCCTGTTTGATGTTCAACACTGCCATTATTGAGTGAACCCATTTAAGCACTTGTTCACTTTCACCACAGGCAAATACATCATTGAAGAGAAATCTGCTATTGCATTTACATTTTGAATGCAATCAAAGTAATATGATATTTCTGAAGACAATACTTAAACATTAAGCCCTTTTTGTAGTCACAATAGGAATTCTTCCTGTCTTATTTCAGCATTTGACCTGTGAGATCCTTGAGCTGACTACATTTTTTGCTATTAAATTGATAATACAATTGACATGTTTCAAAAACGTGCATTAATTTTACTCCTCTAATTTTCCAGTTTATTGACCAGTTGTGATTGTTTTGTTTATCGCCTACAAATACCATTGGGGATGGCTTGGCTAAATTGATTTTTTTTTTAAATTTCTTTTCTCTGGCCATTTAACATGAAGTCATACACACGAGATTCTGAAGATACTGGAAACCCAGCATAATACATACAAAATGCTGAAGGAATTCAGCAGGTCTGGCAGCATCAATGGAGAAAATAAACGGCTGCCATTTTGGGCAGTAGACCCTTCATCATTATTAATGAAGTGTTTTGGCCTAAAATGTCAGTTGTTTTTTTCCTATCCATAGATGCTACCTGAAGTGTTGTGTTGCTGCACAGCCCCATTCTTCTAGTATTAATATTTTGATCTTAAAAATCTAAGGTAGGAGAATCTAATTATTCCTTATGTGCCATGCAAAATACTGTTATTCTTCACAGTACATTTTGTAGTGCCTAGTTAATGAAGTTGTTGCACCCAGTTAGATGCTATTAGCGAGTAAAACTGTGCAGTATGTATCTACCTCCACTTCTCTCCAACTGAATATCTTCCTCACCACAATCTAAATAAAGAACAATCTTCTGCTTTAATAAGCAGTGAACTCTCTCATCACGGGTGTCATTACTAAATTACTTCAGCACTGTCAATTTGTACTGAAGATGCTAAAGGTTGCCATTGTTAGGAATCTTATAATTAGCATATTATTCTGTGCTGTAGTGTTCTATTGATGGGGAGTTTTAATTTGAGTTGGTTCTGAACTTGAAAGGGTATATCATATTGAAAAATACTATGTCAAGTCAGGTTAAGTTTATTGTCATTTAGCTATGTACATGTATATACTGCCAGACAATACAGCATTTTTCTGGACCAGTGTGTAAAGCACAGTAGTGCACATAACACATATTACACACGATATCTCAGGAAAGTAAGAATTAAATCTATAAATAAATTACACATAGATAAACAAAGAAAAGTGCATAAATTGAATATTGTACAGTACAAATTATCCAGTGACACTTCGAACATATAATAGCTTTCTGCATAATTTTAATAGTAAAGAATAAACATGGATAAAAGTTGAGCTTTAACATTTGAAAATTTGTGATATTATGAAATACAATTTTAAATACAAACTTTTGACTCAGTAAGAGCAACCTAATTTTTTAATAAATTTGACAATATATTTGACCTCTTCTATATTCAGTAGCATCAATAGTAATCTTACTTTAATGAGCATACTTCTATATGACAGTCTTACAGCAGTTAACAAACATGAAAGCTACCTGTTGTTTTCCAAAAAATAATTTTATTTTCAAAATGTAGTTTGTCAAATTTATTGAAACAATAAAGCAAATGTAGAAACGTGAATACAGTAGTGTTGCACTTTGATATGGATACCGGGTAACATTCCAGGTGGAACATCGTGAGCTGTACTGTAGTGGTATGTTATCTTAGCACATCTAAATAATGCATTTGAACAAGAAACTAATTTTTAAACTACTTCCCCCCCCCCATATGATATTACCTTTTCCACAGCAGTTAACTTATAATGATTTTAGACAAAATTGTGATATCCAACATTTATGAGTATTACAGAACCCTGCATCAGCAACTAGAACTGTTCATTCAAAATATTCATTACTCCTGCCATTAGTTCTGTGTTGTAAATGAGTCTGTTTAATTAACTATTGATTCTTGCCAGACCTTCATATTCCTCACTTTGGTTGATCCTTTTATTGGCCCTTGGAGTTCTGTCATCTATTGAGTAAATGGAAGGAGTTGTCTGAATCTGACATCAGTCACCATGAGAGTGCTTGTAGCATGTCAGTGAAACAGTTTCCTTTCCTTGAGCCTTTTGTTGATACTGTGACATTTTCAAGGTAATATTTTTCAGCTTCATTATCTTTCGGGTAAGTGATTTGGTCAGATTGCATGATTAAAATATTCTTATTTTAACCAAGATACTGAAAAATTGTTAGGTTTATTAAAGAAATGTAAAATAATCCAACATTCCACACTGTACACACTGCTGCAACTTCTAGTTTTCAATCACGGGTAGTAAACATATCTCCAAATTTTGTATGTAACTGCTTTATCACTGTTGTGATTTAAGTATTGTGGTGATCTGTCTCTGATGTAAGACGTAAGCTTGCACAGGATGCTCTCAAACTTTCTGTTTCAGAGAAAAATTTTGTAAAGTCTTTCCAAATCTAGTCTGTCTTATTCAATCTGAAACCAATTCACTGATGAAATAACGAAAGGAAAGGCAATATCAGGGATAGACTTAATGAGTGATGTTGAACTAGTTAGCAAGAGTAATCAAATACTAAACTCAATGTTAAGGAATGGCTGAGAAATGATCAAGAAGCCAACCAGCCAGGATATTGACTCTTGTGCTAATAACTATATTTGCTTCATCAGATCCATTCTGCCTCATAGGGAGGGACTCCATTAGTTCCTATCCCTTTCTCCTCCTTTAACATAAACATAAGACATTCTGCTGGGAATCCAGCGTAACACAGACAAAATGATTGAGGATCTCAGCAAGTTGGGCAGAATCACTGGAAATGGAATAAACATTTGACATTTCAGGCAGGACTGGAAAGGAAAGGGGAAGAAGTCAGAATAAGAAGGTGGGGGGTAACATGAAGGGTTAACTTACTTGCTAGTCGAAAGCCACTTCAGCAGTTGCTGGTCATTGATTGACTCATTTGAAGAATGTAGTAGTTCTCTCCATTGGCTGGCTTTCGCACCATGGCTCTGGCTTCCAGTTTCAGGCACCCCAGGGGTAAAGGAATAGTACATGCGAGAGACTCTGTCTCTTTTCCCAGGGACCCTCTTCAAACTGAAGTCATGACCAGTGCTGAAGAACCACTGGGAAGGTGTGCATGCATATTTAGCGGAGTAAGTTCATTGAATGTTTAGTTTTGTAGTTGTGTAACTTAAGGAGAATAAACATAAGTACTGTTGAGTTAGAAGTGTTATTGAATATTTAGTGTTGTGGTTTTTGTAGCTTAAAAATGGCCTAATGAGTACTTGTTTGACTTAGATACTCATTTGAGTGTTTCAGTGTTTGTTTGAATATAAATGGTTAACGTGTACTCGCAATCATTGTCTTCTGTCCTGCTTACCAAATCCACGAACTTGCTTCCCGTAACAGAGGGGAAGGAGTACAAACAAACGTGATAGGAGAATAACAAATGAAAAAATCTGCAGATGCTGGAAATAGCCCTTTTGTGGGTGATAGGTGAAACCAGCTGGTTGGAGAGGGAGAGATGAACTGAGAAGCTGGAAGGTAATGTGTGAAAAAGGCAAAAGGGCTGAGGAAGAGGGAATCTGCAGTTTTTTCTCTGTCACACATGTCAATCAACTCCCCTCTGATCCTTTGTGTCTTTAATGCACAGCAGGGGTAATTTACAATTCCCAATTAATCTACTAAGATTTAGTTTTTGGTGTTAGGCCAAACCAAAGGAAACCCACACCATCACAGAAAGAGTGGGCAAACTCTGCACAGAAAGCACCTGAAATCAGGTTTGAACCCTTAGAATAAGGTGAATTCTTAATTCTGATGTCCAACTAAAAGTCCAGTCCAGAGTTCAGTGAAGCTGAATACCAGCATTGCCTATCACAATACGCAGCAACAATAGAGCCATTTAAGGTTGCATGAACCCAATAAAACTTGGTCTTAAAAATGAATGGAAAGATTTTTTGTTGTGGAAGTATATAAATTCCATGAAAAGAATCCTTTTTTGATGGTGTATGAAGAACACTGAATAAAATTGCTGATGCTTAGACATTTTGTTTTGAGAAGATCCCAATAGTCTAAAGTCCAGCATGTTATGTACAAATCTACAAACTTGGAATGTGTGAATAAATGCAATGTAGCAAGCCAAAGTTGCCTGAGCACAACTTGTGAGATGTTGGCACAAAGCAGTTCCAGAACTTTTTTATAGATATGCAACATAGAGGGAAACTGCTCCCATTGATTGATGTTTTGAGGATTGCAGATATTTGTTTAAAACTTGGACAATAAATAAGAAAGAAATAAAAAAAGTTTCCCATGTATATGCAGACGGTGTTAGAATCTGAAATTTACTGACCAGTAAGGTAGTAGAAACAACCAAATAATTGCTTTCAAGAGGAAATTACCGGTAGATTGACACCTGAAACCACAGACACAGCGAGGGAATGAGACTGATGCCAGTATAGATTTATGTTGAGTGACAGCCATTGATATTATTTGGCTTCTCTGAAATAATGGAAGTCCATGAAGTATCCACAACTTTGCGACACTTCTGAAAGATTTTCTGCCCATAGTAGATAGAAAATGTACTCAATAGTCATTTTATTGTCACTTTATAGTCGCTTTGTACTCAATAGTCACCTCCTGTACCTAATAAAGTGGCCACTGAGTGTATGTTCACGGTTTTCTACCGCTGTAACTCATCCACTTCAAGATTCTACATGTTGTCCATTCAGACACGCTCTTCTGCACGTCACTGTTGCAACACGTGGTTATCTGAATTACTGTCGCCTTCCTGTCAGCTTAAGCCAGTCTGGTCATTCTCCCCTGACTTCTCTCACTAACTGCTTTTGCCCACCGAGCTGCTGCTCATTGGATTTTTTTTGGTGTATCATACCCTTCTCTGTAAGCTCTGGAGACTGTTGTGAGTGAAAATACCAGGAAATCAGTATTTCCTGAGATACTCAAACCACCTCATCATTCCACGGTCAAAGTCACTTAGATCATATTTTTTCTCCATTCTGATGTTTAGTCTGAACAATAACTGAACCTCTAGAAGATGTCTGCATGCTTTTATACATTGAATTGCTGCCACATTGATTGGCTGATTTAGATCTTTGCATTAACAAGTAGGTGTAAAGTGTACCTAATATAGTGGCTACTGAATGTATTATCTACTAACTAGATTATCTTCCATTCTGGTGTTGTAAGTGTGAATATCTGTGTGAGCTTCAGGATTCAAGTTAGCTGGAGTCTCCATAATAATTACTAAATAACTCATGGTAATACTGTGTTTAAATTTTTAGGTCATGATCAAAGATGTTTGTGACTTGATTCATACCAGCAAAGCAATGGAAACAAATTGCTAGAATTAACCCTTGTGAGCTTTGTATCAAAGCAGTGAACTGTGTTTCAACCACTTCATTTAAAGACAGTTACAAATCTGTCCAAAGGTGTGTGATGGTAAATCTCAGACAATGGATTTCTGCAAGTCGTGTGGTTTTTCACTTGTATCCATTAAAAATAACACATTTCAATCGGTTTGTTAATCAGGTAATGGAAAAAAATGGCTTTATTGTTTATCATCGACTATTGCACAAATAAAATTAATGTATTGTTAATTTTTGGTCTCAGAAATTTGGGTGTTCTTTAAAATCCCATTGCAGATGTATTTACTTTCCATTGCTCGCCTTAGTGCTTGGTAAACCTGTTATTTAGTGGGTTGATAGCACCCACGTTGAAAGTGAGGAAAGAGAAAGTAAATGGAGGCTTTACACAAGCAGGAAGTCATTTGCAAACTTTTGTCATTTCTTCTACAACTTGATTTTTTAAACTCATTCCTTACCTTAAAATATTTAATGCATTAGATATGTTCTTATGGTGGGAGCTACCTGTCATGTATAAAGTCTAATTTGATAACTTTGGTTTTACTAGTCTCAAGATGTATGAAGGAATGAATGGTCATTCTGGAAACGTTATTGTCAAGAATAATGAAATGCTGATAATATACTGTAGTAGTTGGCCATGATCTCCTTTTTGCTGCGAGGGACGAGAGCAAAGATGTAAACTCCAGTATGAAATGTATAATTAATTTTTAAACAATTGGAAGTATTTGTTCTATCTTGTGGTCTTTGATACTCACATAGCCATTGATAATTGCTTCAGAGGTTGTGTTACTTTGCTAACCTTTTTCCTTTTTTTTACTCTCTGCAGTTACTAATGAGGAGGTCAGAAAACAAATTGCTAAAGAGTGGGCTCAAGAACAGGCAAGACAAGATTTGAACTTGCAGAAGAGGTTTGTGCACTATATCTGGCATCCTCCATGAATTTCGCAAACATGATATTGGGTGTTTTTATTTCTTTTGTGCTTTTCACTTGTCAAATACAAAGCACCGCAAAAAATACACTTGAATAATTTTACTTTAACATGGATTCATAAAATCGTATGACTGAGGAATTGGCCCTTTTGACCCACTTCATCCATGCCAACTCTGATGCCTACCCATCACTAATCTCACTTCTTTTCATTAGGCCCATAGTCTATTCAAGTACCTACCTAGTGCCTTTAAAACACAATAATTTATCTGCCGCCACCACCATTTGCTCTGGCATTCCATTCCAGACATTCACCGTCTTCTGCATGAGGTGAAGAAGAGTAGTAAAAAGGTAAATTTTATCCAATTCCACCTTGGAATTACAGCCTTCCATTCCAGGCAATGTCCTTGTGAATTTATTCTGTGCCATCTCTGTTGTTGCCACATCTTTTCTGTAGTGTGATGACTAGAACTGTACACAACACAACTGAGTGCAGTCTAACCAATGTTTTGTACATCTGCAAACTTCTCAGTTTCTTGGCTGAGTAAGGCAAATGTGCCAAATGTTCTTTTCGCTACCCTACTCACCTGTGTTGCCACTTGCAGAAAACTAAGGTCTTTCTCAGTTCTCCTAAGGTCCCTGCCTTTTACTTTGTGTCCTACTGGTAAGGAGTATGCCAGTTTCGTCTTGCATCAGTGATGATTTGTTATGCCATGTTAAGGTGGGGGATGAATACTTATGCAATCAGTTATTTTGTGTTTTATATTTGTAATTAATCACTTTATACGGATCTGTTTTCTCTACAAAGTAGGAGCAGGAGTCAGTCATCTGGCCTGTAGAGTCTGCTCCGCTATTCAATAAGATCATGGCTGAACTGGCCATGGACTCATTTCCACCTGACTGCCTTTTCCCCATAACCCTTAATTCTCCTACTATGCAAAAATCTATCCAAGTCTTTTTCTGTTGATCAGTGTCAAAAAAGCCAAATTAAATAATTTGCGATTAAATGTTGTAAAACAATAAAACCTGAAAACTTATAAAGGGAGTGAATATTTTTAAAGGCAGTGTAAAATTGGTATTGGAGGGGTGGAATATTGGTCACCATATGAGTAAAAAGAAACAATTCAAGAGACAGCAGGGGAAAAATGTACATGTATCTTAGGTAGGGAAAAATTCATATGTATTCTATTTAAATCTGCCATTAACCATGATTGGGGCAATAACAAATAATTGACAGGACATTAAAGAGAAAAGGGGGAATACTGGTAAAGAAGCAGGTGAGTTAGATTTGCCAGTTGTGCAGAGAAAAATTAAGAGTGCAGTTACGGACTTGAGGAGCTCATCAGTTTTGGCTTAGGTCGATAACTGTACGAATTCCTGATTTTCTGCATGTAAAATCTTTGCAAAATTTAGCTTTCACCAAGATATCCAAAATAGGCAGATGGAGCTTCTGTTTAAATGTTTTTTTTTTCAAAAATTTCCTTGGTGTACCATTCTTTGTATTTGGAACTCATGCCATGCTGAGAGAGGCAAGTTTGCTTAGCAACTGAGCAAAACTGTCTCTGGAACCAACTTCAAGTGCAGTTGCCACTGAGAAATAAACAAGTTGGTATTGGGAGGAAGAAGTAATAGGCAGTTTCTAGTGATTTATCTTCTTTGCTCAATTACATTAGATTTAGAATTTGCGCACCTCCATGTAATCATGCCTATATCAAAAGGTGTTTTTTTTCAAATGTTAACCATTGCTTGGAGCCGTATTTCAATAAATAACATCATCTTATGTCTGTTTAAGTTGGGGGGAAAACTACAAATTTCTTTGGGAAGCAGCTATAAATTCAAACTCAATATTACTGACAGAATAAAAAAGTGATTTAATTTAAAATAGGCATTACAGATTAAGGCAGACTGCAACTATTATATAAAAGAATTTTCATATTGAAATTGAATAAACTGAAAAGATAGCAATATATTTATTGAAGCAATATCAGGAAGCTGTGACTATCCTATTTGTGAGTACTATGAAAATAGCAGTATAGAGAATAGATACTTCGGAATAGAATTTTTCATTGTTGTATGGTTGAAAGCTTGCTGGTAAAGCAATTATTAATTTTACTGTATTGGACAGTGAAATGACAAATATTTATCATTATGCATCTTTATTAAAAAAGGAAGGGTTCATTATTTGGGAAGTATTTATTTGTTTTTCTTCTCCCGCCACCTGTGTACTAGTTTTCAGCCTCAAATCACTGACGTAATAACATAATAATGGGAAATAAAGCGAGCACTCAGCAAGTCAGGCAGTATAGGTAGAAAAAGAAACCAAGTTAAGATTTAGAGTCAAAATTCCTTCATTGGAAGTGCTGAATTTTCGACAGATCTGAAAGATGACCTGAAATATTAACTCTGATTTTGCAGATGCTGCCTTGCCCACTGAGTGATTCCAGCAACTTCGGTTTTACAGTGTCTGTGACATTTCAATTTGTAGAATTTGTCTGTATTTATCAATTCCCAATACTTTTTTTCTTCTGCCACTCTGCCTTTCTCTGTCCATTCCCTAGGACCATAAAAAATATCCTCTTCATCGTAATAGATTGATCTCATTCATTTTATCATCGCCTTTCTATTATTAAAATACCTCCTGTTCAGAGTATTTTGGATTATCTCTACATTGTGTCCTTGACGACATAACAGAACTCATTATATCAAAGTATGCTTTTATAATATTAGTGAATGGGGATTAATCCTTTCAGAGTTCAAGATGTTGGTAACTGGAAGTGAGTTCCAAGCTGTAACATAAATGTATTGATTTTTGTATCATTTTTCAAACTAACAAGTTTTGAGTGTCACACAAAATTTCGATCATTAGAGGGGAGGTCGCATTTCTTGTGTGTAAATCCATGTAAGTTACAGCACCTGTTCTTGTCCAAGCTATCACAATACTTCAACAGAAGCCACTCTGTATCCAAGTACTTGTCTAATGTCATGCACAAAGAAATGGACCTTTCAAAATATAACAAGAATGCATCCTGGATTCAGAAAACATTTTGATAATGTAAAGTTGGAGTCTGGCTTTTCTCTTGACATTCGTGGACAATCCTCATTAGTTCTGGTAATTTTAACCCCTTAAGAACTATGCACCACAGTTATTGTATATCTGCTTATCTTTTATCAGTTATATGTAGCCAAACCTTAATTGTACATTTCAGGTTCCGTACTTGAGGCCAGTGATAAGTCTCAGAAATCAGTCTTTCGATCAAGGTGTTAAACTTTATACAACAAAGCTTTGATAATTCAACAGAACACAATGTTATTCCACTTTTTATAACATGATAATATTTTAAATGAACCTATTGAGTTTAACGGGAGAGGGAAGCACAGCGTTCCAAAGTACAGCTTTGGCTGCAAATCTATCAATGTTCTTGATTCCTTGTGATCTGGTCCCTTGATCTCTGGCCACACACCTTGCTTATTCACAAAGCCTGGCTTATTCCCTGAACTGATCAGTAGCCAAACACTGTCCTTTCAGGATTTCTAAACAATTGGACACCAGATTATTGAAGTTTTGCTGCACCTGAGCTCATGGTAGAGATGGACATTGGTGATCAGCATGCCTCTGCTGAAAGAACAGAATTTATCTTGCTGCTCTCTTTCATATTTGTATGTTAATACAATTGTATAAAGTAAAATAGTTGACACATGATTTTAAAATCTCAATTGAGTGCAACATTTTATTTATATGAAGCACTTGGAATTATGGAATGCCATCTTCATTATGTACTACTTATGCATCCCATGCCCCTCCCATCCACTGAAAATGAAAGGTGACAAAGACACTTGTATCACATGAGTCTTTTCTGTTCGCTTGCTTGAAAAGTAACTTGTATACCACAATTCCAGATTTAGCCCCATGTCATTATAGCTATTGCATGTTACTCGATTTAATTCAGGCTTGTACAGTAATTGAGTTGAGCATGAGTTTGCAGTGTACAGTGGGAGTTATCTTGAGGGAATGTTTTGAGGTTGCAGAAGATTAAGTATCAGTGACCATTTTTTATAAAAATTAAATTGCCATTAAGAATTCAGAGGGATCTCTGACCTCTGTAGTCATATCAAAATAAAATTTTACAGAATGATATTGGAAGTATGAGAATTAAAATAAATTGTCTTAAGCTGCAGTTGAAATGTCATTATTTAACAGTTGGCAACAGTTGTTTTGTGTCTCATCTCTCCACAGAACAGTGAATTAAATTGACTTTGTTTCTTTCATCCTTCACATTCATGAGGAGTAAATACCTTTATGTTACGTCTCCGTCTGAATGTGCAATGTTTAAATTATAGTAATTTGTAATAAATAGTATGTACAGTAAGATATACAACAGAACAGTCAATATAGCTTAGAAATACAATTGTGTCAGTGTGAATTAATCAGTCTGATGGCCTGGTGGAAGAAGCTGTCCTGGAGCCTGATGCTCCTGGCTTTAATGCTGCAATACCATTTCCCTGATGGTAGCAGGTGTAGCAGTTTGTGGTTGGGGTGAATTGGGTCCCCAATGATCTTTCGGGCCCTTTTTACACACCTGTCACTATAAATGTCCTGAATAGTGGGAAGTTCACATCCACAGATGCACCCAGAACATTGTCCCAGAAGTGTTAACATCCAGGTGGCCTTTTGCAAACTTGAGGTGTGCAGCAGTGGTTGTTTCCTCTGTGATGTCTTTCCATGAACACCATTCTTGTTTAGTGTTTTTCTTATTGTGGACACATGAACAGAGACTTTAACAAGTTATGAAAATTTCTGCAGATCATTTGCTGTTACCTTTGGGTTCTTTTTCATCTCCTTCTGCTTTGTACATTGTACTCTTAGTGTGATCTTTGCAGGACACCCACTCGTACAGAGAGTAGCAGCAGTACTGAATTTCCTCCATTTGATGACAATTTCTCTTACTCTGGACAGGTGAACACTCAGGTCTTTAGAAATGCTTTTGTAGCCTTTTCCAGCTTCATGTATCTCTACAATTCTTCAGAATCTGAATCAGATTTATTATCACCGGCATGTGTTGTGAAATTTAACTTAACAGCAACAGTTCAATGCAATACGTAATATAGAAGAAAAAAACAATAAATAGTAAATCAATTACAGTATATGGATGTTGGAGATTAAAAATTGTGCAAAAACAGAAATAATATATATTGAAAAAGTAAGGTAGGGTTCACGGGTTCAATATCCATTTAAGAATTGAATGGCAGAGAGGAAGAAGCTGTTCCTGAATCATTGAGTGTATGCCTTCAGGCTTCTGTACTTCCTCCTTGATGGTAACAGTGAGAAAAGTGCATGCCTTGGGTACTGTGGGTCCTTAATAATGGATGCTGCCTTTCTGAGACACCGCTCCATGAAGATGTCCTGAGTACTTCGTAGGCTAGTACCCAAGATAGAACTGACTAAACTTACTATCCCCTGCAGCTTCTTTCGGTCCTGTGCAGTAGCCCCACCCCTCAGCAGACAGACAGTGATACAGCCTGTCAGAATGTTCTCCACTGTACATCTGTGAAGTTTTTGAGTGTTTTTGTTGACTTACCAAATCTCTTCAAACTCCTAATGAAGTACAGTCACTGTCTTGCCTTCTTTATAGCTGCATCGATACATTGGGACCCGGTTAGGTCCTCAGAGATCTTGACACCCAAGAGCCTGTAACTACTCATTCTCTCCACTTCTGATCCCTCTGTGGATTGTTATGTGTTCCTTCGTCTTGCCCTTCTTGAAGCCCACAATCAGCTCTTTCATCTTACCGATGTTGAGTGCAAGGTTGTTGCTGCGACACCACTCCACTAGTTGGTATATCTCGCTCCAGTACGCCCTCTCGTCTCCATCTGAGATTCTATGATCAGCAAATTTTATAGGCTTTCTACAGTCCTCTGAAAACTGATTTGTATATTGTAATACATGAGAAATTGGGTATTTTTTCTCATAAATAAGTGAATATGTATATTTTTGTTGTGTTATTTATTTAATGGGTTCTCTTTATCTCGGTTTAGGACTTGAATGAAGATCTGATCACATTTTAGATCATATTTATGCACTAATAGAGAACATTTTGCAGAGTTCACAAACTTTCTAGCTCCACTGTAGCAGGCATATCATCTTCAATGCCTGTCAGTCCTTTTTCCAAAAAATCGGTCGGTGTATCGCTCAATGCACACCATTCCCTTTCTGAGAACTACATATCATCAGTCTTCTGTACCATATTTACAGACACAGTTTGAGCACATCCATGCAGAGTAAGACAAAGTTTGTTGATGAACGCCTTGTTGGCTGATAAAGAATCCAACTTTGCTGCAACTTTTATGATTGAAGAGCCTGTTGCTTGGATTTCAAACATCTTGGGGTTTACCTCCGTGGTTCTCTGAATGTGACAACACAGTTATCAAAATCAGGTTTATTATCACTGGCAAAAACTCAGTGGCCACTTTATTAAGTATCTTCTGTACCTAATAAAGTGACCACTAAGTTTATGTTTGTGGTCTTCTGCTGCTATATCCCATCCACTTTAAAGTTCAATGTGTTATGCATTCAGAAAGTGTTGGATATGCAGGCCCTTAGTATTGTTAAGGATCCCACCCAACCATCCAGCATCTTTTTTGAATTTCTATCATCAGGCAGGATATAATGATGCAAAAAACGGTCAGTTTCTTCCCCCAGGTTGTTAGGCTTCTGAATTCACAAAGATTCAAAGTGTAACTAGTTAATCTTTTCTGTACCTTACAATATTTAATATTATTGCACTTTAGTTTGTTATTCATTGATTCATCTGTATATTTTATCCTTACCTTCATAAGTTGTCATGTGTTATGTGCTTTACAGCCTGGTTCAAAGAAACATCATCTCATTTATTTATTTAGATAGATATATATACACACACACACACATATATATGTTGTATACATGTATGTAGTTAAATGACACTAAACTTTGCTTGACTTGACATGACTGGTTGATTAGATATTTATATTAACAAGCAGGTGTACAGGTGCCACTGAGTATATGTCATGAAATTTGTAGGTGGGGTGATGAAGGTTATGGCATGTTTAGCTTCATAGGTCAGGCCATAGAATATAAAAATTTGGATACAAGTTGCAGTTTTACAAAACATGAGTTAGACTACACTTGGTGTATTGTTTGCTGAACTATTTGTATCTGTAATAATGTTGGATATCATAGCAAAAGATCTTAGCATTGATCTGCAAGCTGGACAGCCAATGATTTCTCAGTTTCAAAGACTTTATTTTCATGACTGCATTACATAATCTGCCTTTGCTCTTCCCTTGATCCACCTTCAATTTACTTCAGACATCTTTCTTTTCCAACCGTTAATCCTCTTTGCACTTGTTACTGTAGTTCATTTCTCATTCACTCATGCACATCTTCCTTGATCTGTTTTGAATGTAGATTATTAACAGTAAATTTCAAAAGCTTGAATCTTTGTCCAAATGTGGAAAAGTATTTTTTAAACAATTTAATATTATCTTCATGCTTTAAGCAGATTTTGAACAGATTTGAATTTTAATAGGCAGGTGTAGATTTTCCACTGAACCTGCACATGAGTACAAATCAAACTTTTCCACCTGATTCATTTTCCTAACTTGCACTGGTTAAAGCTTTTAAACCTTAACCCGAAAAAGTACAGTTATCATTACTCTAAGTACAATTAAAATAAGGATCTTCTTTGAATGCAGTATTTACAACACTGATGTCTCTCTGAGTGTATTTGTTTGTTCATGTAGACCAGCAGACTTTTATAGCAGGCACATTTTAATTTTGTGATTTTTAAAGTTTACATTTGTGCATTCAAATATAATCAAGCATTGAAATGTTATTTATTATTCACATCAAGGATGTTAATCTGGAAATACGTGAGGTTGAGAGTTTTTTTAGTTTTCTGACATTGGTTTTGCAGATTTTTTATATGAAGGGAACTTTTTTGATCTTTATTAGGAATTATTCCCTCATGAAAGTGATAGAGCCTATTATTTCAAGGTAAATTCTGAGACTTATTAGAATGGAGTATCAGGAGAGCCCCATTTATTACAGTAACAAGAACTATTTTCCAAGGCCAAGTCACATTGATTTTAACAGTTTACTTTCTGTTATTTCTGATTAGTTGCAGTTGTTCAAGCGTCATCTTTTAATCCCATGACAATTGTGTCATTCACTAAGTCAAGGCAACGAAGTGTTGTATTTGAGAGAAGAGTGAATCTATAGATCCCAATATCCACAGGATCAAGGAGACACAGCATTGAGGAGACTTTGCTGCAAGTGTTGAACTACCCAATTAACTGATGCAAGCCACATGCTGGAAGGGATTAAATATTCCAGGGACTTGGTACTCTGTGAATATGTCAATAAATGATTCCATGTAATAGACAGCATTCATCTTTGTAGTGAAAAGACAACTGGAAATAGCAGCAGATGGTGTTATGCCTCATGAACTCAAAGATGAGCTCTATGTCTGGTGGTTGTTGTGTAACTGTGACTGCATTAAGTTCTGCTGAGGAGTTTTCTCTGGCCCAGCAGAGCAACACACGCATCTAAAGTGCAGCATGTAACTGTAGAAAACGTACAACAGAACTTGCTTGTGGTTGAATGGTATTCTGCATTTACATAACAGGGAAGCAAAGCACTCTCCTGGGAAAGCACTCAAACTTGCTTCCAACATTGGCTTGTGATAATTATTCAAATGGCCACAAGGTCTATAGTGTTATATCTAAACATGTAAAATAGCACTTCAGGTTCAGCCGTAAAAATGTAGACTGCAGAAACATATTTTAAAAGATTATATAAAATGTAGGTTTTCACCCTCGGACCTTAAATATTAACAGTTTATGGGGTGATTCTGTCATCTTTTTATTCGTTTCCAACAATATTTTTGTAATCGTTTTTCTGTATTTGTTGACTTAAGGCAGTTTTTTTCTTTTGAGTGTGAATACCGTCTTACACAAACCCTTATTCTTGGAGAATACGGGAATAAAGTCTTTATGTGACATGATTCAGCTCTTTCTTCAACATGTGTCTGGCAGTGTATCAGCAATTGCAGGCAGCTCTGAAACAGGTTTGTATCTAAATTCAGGAACTCCCAACTAAAAAGGTGTTTAAGTGTACCTCTGTAAAGGGACTGCAGCAGATAAAATATGTGATTAGCATCACCACCTTAAGGGCAATTAGGGATGGGCAAAAAAGTGCTGGCATTGGTGTAGACTCCAAGGTTTTGAAAATTAATTCTATATATATACACACACACACACACATACATATATGAGAATTAAATGGGCTGCCGCTGCATACTTAGTGCTCCAAGAAAGGCACAATCATGCTCCAACCAATCTTTTATTTGTAAGTTATTTTCTGCTAATTGCCCCTGACATTGCTTATGCTCTGATCCATCATTTTAATATTTTTATTCATGTGACCTGATGTGAGTTGCTGGCAAGCTCTGGCATTTATTGACCAACATTAACTGTTCTGGAGAAGTTAATTGTAGGTCTCTTTTTTAACTGTATGGTGTATGGCTTGGTGTTTCTGTGCACCTGTTCCTCGTTTCTGGTGAAGGAATTTGCTGTTTTTGTGAGATACTGTGGGGTATCTCACAGAGTAACAGCTCCATCATGTCCTCATGATGAAGGTGATGGATGGACATCAAAAGCACTGTTCTGAATGATGTTGAGTTTCATTCATCCTGGCATCTGGAGAGTAGTTCACTGACTTCTGTTTTGGAGTGGAGATGCAAATGCTTTGAGGAGGTGTCAGGAGCTGAATCATACTGAAGAATAACTAGTCTCTGATTCTTCCTATAGCCATTGACACTATCTGAAGTTATTCTAGATTTTTTTAACATTGTGATGTAAAAAAAATTTAAATTAAGCAGAATTTGTTGTACAGCTAATTAAATAGATAAATATAATTACAGCTATAAATGTAAACCTGACAGTGGGATTTCTTGGATCAATACAACTTAACAGAAAGATTCTCAATTTTGATGTCTATAGTATGACTTGATTTACGTTTATCACGCCACTTCCACGGGCACTAAATGAGTCATTTGGTACCAGTAGCTAGCTGATTTCTGACGTTCTGATCCATTCTTCATAGTCGAGCTTGAATATTGTGATTATTTTTAACTCCCAGGTGAGAATAGAGAAAAGCCAATGAAGTGCTTATTTCAGAGCAGCACCAAGGAGTTGATACTTAATTTAAAAGACAACTTGTTGACTGTCCAACCATTAAAAATGGTAACTGGAAGACTCAATAGAGAGAGACTTGGTAATAAGGGATGTATATGATTGGTCCCCAGGCAAAGGAAGTAGGTGGAATCCTAAGATGAGGAAAAAACATATTCACATATTTGAAGTACAAATTGACATAGTTATTGGTGACTTTATTAAGGCTAATCTCCATATTTATATCTTCCATTTACTCTTATTAGGATGTGGCCAAGGCAAGCATTTATTACACATCGCTAAAAGTCCATGAGAAACGTATAATGAAGCACCTTGGACTTAACAGAGGCAGTCCTCGTGTCTTTTGGTTTTGTGTCGAAGTTACAGGACTTAGACTCAACTATGATTTAAGAAGAGCAATTTACTTGCAAATCAAGACAGTGTGTGAGTTCAAGGGGAGTATGCAAATAGTAATATTTACATCAGCTACCCATGTTCTCCACATTGACAGGGATTGTAGGTTTGTTCGTAGTTTCCAAGATGTCCCTTTACAAGTTCATTGTTCATCCCTTTATTGTTGTACAGTACTAAATCAAATGTTTGCAGTTCCCTCACTACCATTCAAGGCCCTAAACAGTCCTTCCAGGTGAGCCGACGGTTCACCTGTAAGCCTGTTGGGGGTCATTACTGTGTTTCGTTCTCCCGGTGTGGCCTCCTGTATATCGGTGAGACTTGACATAAAGTGGGAGACTGCTTCACCGAGCATGTACGCTCTATGCCAAAGTAAGCGGGATCTCCCAGTGGCCATCCATTTTAATTCCACTTCCCATTCCCATTCCATTACTTCTATCCATAGCCTCCTCCACTGTCATGATGAAGCTGTACTTAAGTTGGAGGAAAAACTTCTTGTATTCCATTTGGGTAGCCTCCAACCTGACAGCATGAACATCGATTTCTCAAACTTCTGGTTTGAAATATTCAGCAAGCTTTTCCTGTGGAGAGTTAAGTAGACCTTTAGTTTGATGATCCTTCATTAGCACCAGGAAAGGGCAGAAAACAAGCATGCTTCAAGTTGCAGGGATGAAGAAGAAATTGAGAGAAGCAAAGGAAGGTCTTCAGTTGGGTGGAAATGGCAGATGAGTGCCAGCCAAGAGACTGACGAAGATCTGACTGCCACTACTGTCAGTCTATTTGCAGGAGGAACAAATAGAATCAGATCAGAGGACGGAAAGAAGTTAACCATGCGATGCATATATTAAACAGAAAAAAATTGTTATCCACAGAGTGCAGTACAAGGTTCTCATTCATGCAAATGCATGTTGTTTCTGTTCAATATGTTTTAACAGAGGGTAGAAAAAAATAGGATAAATGAGCTTCATTAAGAAAAGGAAACCCCCTCAGGGGACTCTTGTAAAAAATGAATATTTTTGAATCGATACATCCTAAATCGTACTGCTTGTGATATTAATATTCATTTTATATGTATAAAAAATCAGTTACTTTAACAGAAAATAATGAGCCCATTTAATAGTGTTTTAACATTAACATATGGCTTTGGATCAGAAAGAAATTTTATTCCATGGGTTAATGATCTGTGTTTATAGTTTTATTGCCAGTGGAAAGTGCTTTATTTTCACACTTGCCATCAAGATTTTTGCATGTGTTTGACTGCTGATGGAAGCTGAAAAATTATCCCAAGGAGAAAGATTCTCACTCTGCTTTTCTCCAGCCTTGAGGCAAGCCCACTTTGGCATTTCTTTATAAGTCAGTATTGTGAGCAGCACTTAAAATCATCACTTAATTTTTTGTGTTAACAGCAGCCATCAGTATCCATAGGAAAGTGTGTATCTGTTGCAGGATTTTGTTGTGTTTTATTTAGAGGTACAGCATGGTAACAGACCCTACTGGCCCAATGAGCTCACGCCAGTTGTTTATGGGGAAATGAAATTAGTGGAAGTTCTCGGGGAAGTGAGGTGAAATGCAGTGCCTATAAAAAGTATTCACCCCACTTGGAAGTTTCTATATGCTATTGTTTTCCAACATTGAATCACAGTGGAGTTAATTTGGTGGCATACTATATATGTACAGTGCCTATAAAAATGTTCACCCCTTCTTGGAGGTTATCGTGTTTTATTGCTTTACAACATTGAATCACGGTGGATTTAATTTGGCTTTTTTGACACTGATCAATAGAAAAGACACTTCCGTGTCAAAGTGAAAACAAATTTCTACAAATTGGTCTAAATTGATTGCATACTTACTCACCACCTTCAAGTCAGTGTTTAGTAGATTACAGCCTTGAGTCTGTGTGGATTGGTCTCTATTAGCTTTGCATCTCTGGACACTGCAATTTTTCCCCATTGTTCTTTACACAATTGCTCAAGTCCTGCCAACTTGCATGGAGATCATGAGTAAGCAGCCCTTTTCAAGTCCAGCCACAAATTCTCAATTGGATTGAGATCCGAACTCGGACTTGGGCCACTCCAGGACATTAACTTTGTTGTTTTTAAGCCATTCCTATGCAGCTTTGGCTTTATGCTTGGGGTCATAAAAGGTTGAACAAGTTAGGTCTCTATTCATTGGAGCGTAGAAGGTTGAGGGGGGATTTGATCGAGGTATTTAAAATGTTGAGAGGGATAGATAGAGTTGACGTGAATAGGCTGTTTCCATTGAGAGTAGGGGAGATTCAAACGAGAGGACATGATTTGAGAGTTAGGGGGCAAAAGTTTAAGGGAAACACGAGGGGGTATTTCTTTACTCAGAGAGTGATAGCTGTGTGGTATGAACTTCCTGTAGAAGTAGTAGAGGCCAGTTCAGTTGTGTCATTTAAGGTAAAATTGGATAGGTATATGGACAGGAAAGGAGTGGAGGGTTATGGGCTGAGTGCGGGTAGGTGGGACTAGGTGAGATTAAGAGTTCGGCACGGACTAGGAGTGCCGGAGTGGCCTGTTTCCGTGCTGTGATTGTTATATGGTTATATATGGTCATTGTCTTGCTAGAAGACAAGTCTCCCAAGTCGTAGTTAACTTGCAACTGCATCAGGTTTTCATTCAGGGTTTCCCTGTATTTTACTGTATTCGTTTGGTCCTCTAGCTTCACAAGCCTTCCAGGGCCTGCTGCAGTGAGGCATCCCAGAGCATGATGCAGCCACCACCATGCTTCATGGTAGGGATGGTGTGTTTTGATGATGTGCACTGTTTAGCTTATTGCAAACATAGTGTTTAGTCTGATGGCCAGAAAGCTCAATTTTGCTTTAATCAGACCATAGAATTTTTTTCCAGCTTACTTCAGAGTCTCCAACATGCCTTCTAGCAAACGTTAGCTCTGATTTCAAGGAGTTTTTTTTTAACAGTGGCTTTCTCTGCCATTCTCCCTCAAAGCTGCAACTAGCAAAGCACCTGGATAACATTTGTTCTATGTGCAGCCCCTCCCATCTCAGACACTGAAGCTTGTAACTTCCAGAGTTGTCTTGGGTCTCTTGGTGGCCTCCCTCACTAGTCCCCTTCTTGCATGGCCACTCAGTTTTTGTAAATCTGCTCTAGGCAGATTTACAACTCTGCCAATTTTTTTCCATTTCTTGATGATTGCCTTAACTGTACGCCAAGAGATATTCATTGACTTGGAAATTTTCTTATATCCATCTCCTGACTTGTGCTTTTCAATAACCTCTTTACAGAGTTGCTTGGATGTGCTTTATTTTTCACGGTGTCAGGATACTGACTCACAGATACAGGTGTATTTTTACTGCAATCAATCGAAACACCTTGACTGCACACAGGTCTCCAAAAACAGATCTCCATATAACTTATTATGTGACTTTTAAAACCAATTGGCTGCACCAGTGATGATGTGTCATATTAAATGGGGTGGCTGCTGAGGCAATAAGTTATTTTGTGTTTTATATTTGTAATTAATTTAGATCATGATCACTTGCCATCTTCAGAAGTTTTCTGATGACTCTGCCATAGTTAGATGCATCAGCAAGGGAGATGAGGCTAAGTACAGGGCTACAGTGGGAAACTTTGTCACATAGTGCGAGCAGAATCATCTGCAACTTAATGTGAAAAAGACTAAGGAGCTGGTGGTGGACCTGAGGAGGGCTAAGGCACCGGTGACCCCTGTTTCCATCCAAGGGGTCAGTGTGGACATGGTGGAGGATTACAAATACCTGGGGATACAAATTGACAGTAAACTGGACTGGTCAAAGAACACTGAGGCTGTCTACAAGAAGGGTCAGAGCCGTCTCTATATCCTGAGGAGACTCGGGTCCTTTAACGATGCTGAGGATGTTCAACGAGTCTGTGGTGGCCAGTGCTATCATGTTTGCTGTTGTGTGCTGGGGCAGCAGGCTGAGGGTAGCAGACACCAACAGAATCAACAAACTCATTCATAAGGCCAGTGATGTTGTGGAGGTGGAACTGGACTCTCTGACGGTGTCTGAAAAGAGGATGATGTCCAAGTTGCATGCCATCTTGGACAATGACTCCCATCCACTCCATAATGTACTGGTTAGGCACAGGAGTACATTCAGCCAGAGACTCATTCTACCGAGATGTGACACTGAGCGTCATAGGAAGTCATTCCTACCTGTGGCCATCAAACTTTACAACTCCTCCCTCGGAGTGTCAGACACCCTAAGCCAATAGGCTGGTCCTGGACTTATTTCCATTTGGCATAATTAAATTATTATTTATGGTTTTATGTTGCTATATTTCTACACTATTCTTGGTTGGTGTGGCTGTAACGAAACCCAATTTCCCTCGGGATCAATAAAGTATGTCTGTCTGTCTTTGTAGAGATCTTTTTTCAGTGTCACACAGAAGAGTCTTTATCTGTAGATCAATGTCAAAAGAAACCAAATTAATTCCACTTGTGGATCAATGCTGTAAAACAATTAAATATGAAAACTTCTGTTCTTTTTTTGTTCTGGCTTTCTCCTCAAATGAAGGGCTCAAATTGACCATGTTTTGAGCTACTGTCAAAATATCTGAGTGATTATTGGCTCATCCCACTGGTCTTGTTTACTTTGATAACTGGTCAAAATACCACCTTGTGGTGGTTTAATATCTGTTAACCTGCTCTCACAATTTGCACTTGAAAATTTAATATCTTGGCAATCCCTACTTCTTGCAGTTAACCAGAATGATTCTTTGTCTTACTGGAGGACCATTGAAATAACGTTTTCACCTTAACTGTGGCTGCCACAAATTTAAGGGAGCTTCATTTAGCAATGCAAATGTTAAAATTTTAAAATTAAACCAAGAGTAGTATCATTTGTCGAGCATCATCTTTACTGATATCTTTCCATGATATAAGGTCTTAATAAATAAGAATCCAAGTTTATCTATGTAGAACTGTTGAGCCTGCTCTAGCATTTATTGAGATAAAGGCTGATTCTCAACCTCTCTTTCCTGTTTCACTTGATCCTATTATCTCTTAATTTCTTTAACTTTTGAAAATCTGTCGGTTGCAGCTTCGAAATGTTATGTAATGACATAATCTGCAGCACATGGGATAGTGAATTTCAAAGGCACACACTACTTTGAGTAAAATGTCATGTTGTGTTTTTGTTACTAACTCCCTCATGTGTTTTTAGAAAAACGTGAAGTGGCTTACATTTCCAGATTCATTAAAATAATCTTCATATTCTAAACATTATAATATGACTTCTCAAATTTAGGTCTAGTTCTGGCTTGTGTCAGGAGTAGCTCTTACAAACAGAATGTAAAAATATATGCAGGTTGGCAATCTATCCCTTCATAACTGCTCTGCAATTCATCGAGATTTTTTAATTCATCCAAGAGATGTGAATTTTGAAGGATAAAGTTGTTCATTCAAATTGCCCTTGAAGGTGGCGATGAGCTGATTTAAACCATTGCCATCCTCGACACGTGGGTATATCCACGATGCTGTTGGGAAGGAGCTCCAGGATTTTGATCTAGTGATGGTGAAGGAACAGTAAAACATTTCCAGTTCTGGAGATGCTCTTTGGCTTTGAAGGGAACTTCCAGATAAGGGAGTTCTTGTGCTTTTGATGGCCTTGTTTGTCAGCTGGTAAGAGGACCTGGATTTAATTGGTGATCTTCTCCCTGTGCTCCATTTTTCTACTATGCACATATATCTGATGATTCCCCTAATAACCAAAGAAGTATCCTTCTCTGTTCTGAATGAAATTGATGGCTGAGCCTCCGTAGCCTTCAAAGTTAGAGAACTTCAATGATTCACCATCTTCTTATTGAATTTTATTATTGTTAATATTCTGGTGTTGATCCTTTATTATAGACTCCAGTATTTTCCTTGCCACTGAGTTAAACTTATAGATTTGTAGATCCCTGCTTTCTGACTATTGAATTCTTAGGTCTTGCTTCCTCCAATCTGCAGGGACTATCCTTGAATCCAAAGTATTTTGAAAGATAACAACCAATGCATTTGTGATGGCAGTAGATTTTATCTGAAAATCTCTTTTGGATTTTACACCTGTGGAAGTGATGCTGTAATATAAAGCTGAATTAGGAAATTAAGCTGTTGAAGAATATACAGAAGAGTTTACAAATATATATATGGTAAATGAGAAAATCTGCAGATGCTGGAAATGTAAGAAACACGCACAAAATGCTGGAGGAACTCAGCAGGCCAAGCCTAAATATGGTAGATGAGTTTTGGGTGGTCAGTAGTATAGCTAGATGCAGTATTATATTGAGAATTATGAAATTATTCTGGGGGAGGTCAGTCCTTTAAAATTGAGATGAAAGACTTTGAATTTTAATATAAGAGATTCTGCAGATGCAGGAGTTCCAGAGCAATATACACAAAATGTGGAAGGATCTCAGCAAGTCAGGTAGTATCTATGGAGAGAAACCAACAGTTGATGTTTGGAACCAAGAACTTTCACCAGAACTGAAAAGGAAGGAGGAAAAAGTCACAATAAGAAATTGGGGGTGGGAGGGGGAGCAGGGGAAGTGGTACAAGCTGATAGGTGTAACTTGGTGAGGGGGAATGCTGGGGGAGGGGATGAAGTGAGAAGCTGGAAGATGATGGGTGGAAGAGGTAAAGGGCTGAAGGCAAAGATATCTGATAGGAAATGAGAGTGGACCCTGGGAGAAAAGGGAAAGAGAGGGGCATCAGAGGGTAGTGATGGGCAGGTGAGGAGAAGAGGAGGGGTAAGAGGAGAGCCAGAATGAGGATTTGAAAAAAGAGATTACCAGAAGTTAGAGAAATTGACCTTAGTGATGGATGCTGCCTTTTTGAAGCATTGGTTTTTGAAGGCGTCCTGGATGCTGGGGAGGCTAGTACCTATTGTAGAACTGACTGAGCTTACAACTTTATGCAGCTTATTCCGATCCTGTGCAGAAAGTGGTGCAACCGGTTAGAGTGCTCTTCATGGTACTTTTGTAGAAATTTGTGAATGTCTCTGGTGACATATCAATGCCCCTAAAACTCCTGATGAAATGTACCCAGTGTTATCCTTCTTTGTGATTGTATCAGTATGCTGGGCCCAGGATAGATCCTCGGATCTTGACCCCCAGGAACATGAAAATGCTCACCCAGTCCACTTTTAATCCCTTGATGAGGACTGGTGTGTGTCCCCTCATCTTACTCTTCCTGGAGTCCACAATTAATTCTGTGGTTTTACTGATGGTAAGTGCAAGGTTGTTGCTGTGAGATCACTCAACCAGCTGACTTATCTCGCTCTGGTACGCCTCCTCATCACCATCTGAAATTCTGCCAACAATAGTGTTGTTGGCAAGTTTATAGATGGCATTTGAGCTGTGCCTAGCTACATAGTCGTGGATATGGAGAGAGTTGAGCAGTGGGCGAAGCATACATCCTTAGATCTTATTTCTGATCCACACAGATTGTTGTCTCCCAGTAAGGAAGTCAAGGATCCGGTTTCAGAGTGAGGTACAGAGGCCCAAGTTTTGGAGCTTTTTGATAAGAATTGAGTGTATAATTGTGTTGAACACTGAAGTGTAGTCAATAAACAGAAGCCTGATGTAATTGCTATTGTCCAAGTGATCCAGGGCCAAGTGGAGAGCCAGGCAAATTGCAGAGAGTCCAGGTCTTTGCTTATGCAGGATTATAGACATGATCAATGTCTCAAAGCACTTTGTCACATTCAATGTGCGTGTCATTGGCAGCTCACCTTGCTCTCTTTGGGCACTGGTATAATTGTTGCCCTTTTTGAAACAGGTGGGAACCTCTGACTGTAGCAGTGAGAAATTCACGATGCCCTTGAACACTCACACCAGTTGGATGGCACAGGACTTTAGAGCCCTACCAGGTATACCATCAAGGCCTAAACCTTTGCAAGGGTTCACCCACTTGAAAGATGTTCTGCATTGGTCTCTGAGACAAAGATCACAGGGTCAGCAGATACTGCAGGGATTCACATAGATGTAGTTTTATTTTCCCTTTTAAAGCGAGCATAAAAGGCTTTTAGTTCACCTGAGAATGAAGCATCACAGCCATTAATTTTGTTAGGTTTTACTTTATAGGAAGTATTGGCCTGCAAACACTGCCAGAACTGATGTGCATCTGATTCTGTCTCTAACCTTAACTGTAATTGTTTTTTAGGCCGTACTTGGACTTCTAGTATAGTTCTGGATCATCGGTCTTGAATGCCACAGATCTAGTCCTCAGCAGAGGAATCTCCTGGTTCATTCATGACTTTTAATTCAAGAGTATCTATATGATTTCGGAGACGCACACTCATCCACACATGTGACAACTGTGGCGTATCCATTCAGACCTGAAGATAAATCTCTGAATGTGGTCTAGTCCACCGACTCAAAGCGGTCCTGTAAATACTCCTTCATCTCCCTTAACCATACTCTCTTGGTCCAAACTACTGGTGCTGTAGTCTTTAGTCTCTGCCTATATGCTGGGTGTAGATGTAGAGCTAGGTGATCAGACTTTACTAAGTGCAGGTGTGGGATAGTGTAGTAATCATTCTTGATGGTCATATAATACTGGTCAACTGTGTTGGCTCCTTGAAGATAAAACTTCTAAGATAGAGGCTTTAATACTAAAGAATCAAGGCAAATGGGGATATTGTAGTAAGTGGCAGTTGTGATTGATGAGCAATCATATTGAATTGTAGAACAAGCTCCAAAAGCTGTCCCTCCTTCTGCTTGCATTTCCCTTGTTTATTTTTCGGTAAGTGGCAAATCTTTTAGTAGAGCTGTTTGATTCCTTGAGATACGATCTATTCTCCTGTAATTTTGACTGAAACAAAAACACTCAGCTTCAGTTTTCAAAGGCACTCAACTTGTCCATTAAATATTAAGATAAGATTTAGAAAAAATTCATATTCATTAATATTGCATAAAGTATTGGACAGATGCCTCACTGAGAGCATTTTAAGTATGTTACAACACTCTGTTCTCATTGATCCATATCCAAATGAGTTTGATAAAGTGGGTATTTGTATAATGAAATAATGCACACAATATTTAAGCAACACACACAAAATGCTGGAGGAACTCAGCAGGCCAGGCAGCATCTAAGGAAAAGAGTACAGTCGATGTTTTGGGCCAAGACTCTTCATTGGGACTGGAAATAAAGATGAGTCAGAGAAAGAAAGTGGGGGAGGGTGTGAGTGTCCTTCCAGGTGAGACAAGATTTCATCTGTGAGTCTATTTGGATCATCTGCTATATCCGGTGCTCTCAATGTGTCTTCCTATATATCGGTGAGATCCGACACAGATTGGGAGACCGCTTTGCCAAGCACCCATGCTCCATCTGCTAGAAAAAGTGGGATCTCCCAGTGGCCACCCATTTTAATTTCACTTCTCACTTCCATTTCGACAAGTCAGTCCATGGCCTTCTCTACTGTTGCGATGAGGTTAGAGGAGCAGCACCTTGTATTCTGTCTGGGGAGCCTCCAACCTGATGGCATGACCATCAATTTCTCGAACTTCCAGTTTTGCCCCTTGCCCCATCCTCTTTGCCCCTTGCTTCATTCCCATTTTCCTCTCCCACTTTATCTCCTTATCTGCCTGTCACCTCCCTCTCCCTTTTCTTTCTTCCATGGCCTTCTGTCCTCTCTTATTGGATTCCCCCTTCTCTAACCCTGTATTTCTTTCACCAATTAACATTGGTGAATTCCCTTCTGGTTTCACCTAGAAGGGAAACCCCTTCTGGTTTCACCTACCACCTTGTGGTTCTTTCTCCCCTCCTCCCACTTTCTTACTCTGATTTCTCGTATTTTTTTCCAGTCCTGATGAAGGGTCTCGGCCTGGGATTTCCAGCATCTGCAGATTTTCTGTTGTTTGTGATTGGACTACGCAATATTTAAGTATAGAAAGATAGCATTTGCATTTATAGAAATTCTCTTGCCCTCAGGATAAGTCAAAACTCTTTTTTTTACTAGTTAAATTCATTTGAGCTATAATCAGTCCTGACGAAGGGTCTCGGCCCGAAATGTTGACAGTGCTTCTCCCTATAGATGCTGCCTGGCCTGCTGCATTCCACCAGCATTTTGTGTGTGTTGCTTGAATTTCCAGCATCTGCAGATTTCCTCGTGTTTGAGCTATAATTTGTTATTCAGAATATGCAACTGCCAGTTTACACACAGCTAAGTCTGATCGTGGAATCATCAAATAATACGGCATGGAAAGAGGCTCTTTGAGCCATCACAGAATCCTTCCTGCTAGTCAGAGTTGCCCATGTTCAGCCATAACCCTCCAAGTCCTTCCCTTCTAATTCAAATACCTCTTAAGTGTTGCAAGTACCTGCCTCAACCACTTCTTCTGTGCTGATTCCAGGTACTCATTGTCCTCTATTAAAGAAGTTACCTCACAGGTCTCTAACCCTCTTTTGTGTCTCTGCTCTCTAGTTTTAGACTCATCAACTCTATGACTGCCCATACCATCCATACTCCTCATTTTATACATTTCTAGGAGGTTACCTCTCATTCACCTATGCTCAAGAAATAAAGATTCAGTATGCCTAACTTCCCCCGAAACTCAAGCCCTTGAGTCCAAGCAGCATCCTCATAAATATCTTCAGCACGCTCTGCAACTTGACAATGTCTTTGCAAAACAGGGTGACCAAAATCATACACAATACTCCATTGCGATTTCAGTAATGATTTGTATAACTACAATGTAAAATCCCTGCTGTTAAATTCAATGCTCAAATAATGAAGGTCACCCTGTCTACTGGGTTTTTTTTGGAAATAGTCCAGAACTCTTTCATCACTGCACTAAACTGCCAGCCATTGTGCTCATGACTCTGTATTGGAAGTTCCTTGTATAATTTTTAAAGTTGTGGTTCTTCATTGAGATGATCAAAACCTTACTGAAATGGACTCAGTCCATTAAAGAATGTGTCAAGACATTAAACTCCATCCATTTGGCAATTAACAATAACTGGCTTTCAGTGATGCATGCTATTTGAATTGTGGTGGATTAACTCCTTTAGCAGAACAACTACCGGTAGTAGTCCATAACTCTTTGAAACTAGGTGCACTTAGACATGAAACACTGAAGTCTTGGAGTTAACTAATTTATTCCATGTCACTAATTGTTACAGTGCATATTAGAATAGCCGAGATGCACAATTGTTTGTTAAAGGGGACAGAAATTTTGTGTGGAACTTAGATGAGGAGAATTCTGTAGAAATGTATATATTATACCCAGTTAGTTACGGTTGCATTCTATACTTCATATAGTATAGAGACAAAAATAAAATCATGCGTGCCTTATAAACTTCAGGAAAAATACACATGTTCCTTTTTAGTTCATTCATTGATCCCTGTTTGAGTTCATGTTAGTGTCTTCAGTCTAAAATGAAACTAGTTTCATTTGCAAATCTAAAGTTTTCAAAAAATATATACTCACAGCATAATTCTAACTGAGGCTCTGTTTGTTTATCCTTTGCTGCAGCTTTACTTGTTCCCCATAGTAAATGAATAATATGGACAAATTTCATAGGTCTTTCTCGGTAGGTTTCTTTATAACTTTTGGAGCAGAAAGATGATAGGCCAGAAACAGCCCAGGTATCTATAAGTCTTATTTAGATTAGCCTCAGTTTTTATGCAGTGTGTTCTGGGTGCTATGATTGACTTCTTTCGGGATCCGTGGAAGGGATTCCTCAGATTTTCAGGTTTCTCACATGTACAATGAAGCGTGTTAACAAACGACTCACCTAAGGATGTGCTCAGGGCAGCCTGCAAGGGTCCCCACACTTTCCAGCACCAACATAGCATGTCCACAGTGCTCAGCAGAATCCTTGCAGCACGTCTGGCATTGTTGGAGACTGATTAACACACAGAAAATGCTGAAGGAACTCAGCAGGCCAGGCAGCATCTATGGAAATGAGTACAGTCAGCATTTCGGGCCAAAACTCTTCATCAGGCCTGGAGAAAAAAAGATGAGGAGTCCGAGTAAGAAGGCAGCGAGAGGAGAGGACGAACCTCAAGGTGATAGGTGAAACTGGGAGAGGTGAAGTACACTCTATAGTCTGGAGAAATCTTGTCAGAAGTGGCCTTCATAGAAGAGTTGCTGCCAAAAAGCTATTCCCTCAAAACTGAAACAAAGCCAAGACACTCTCCCACACAGAAACACAAGAACTGGGGTGCTGAACAATGGCAGCAAGTGCTCTGGACTAATATGTCAAGAATTGGAATTTTTGGCTCAAATAGGAGGCAGGAGGAAGGGCGGCAGAGTGCTAGATGGATGAGTGTCTGCAGCCAGTAGTGAAGCATGACGGAGGTTTCCTGCAAGTTTGGGGTGGTATTTCTGCAATTGGAGTTGATGATCTGGTCAGAATTAGCAGAATCCTCAATGCTGAGTACAAGCAGATTCTCATCCATCACATAATACCATCAGGGAGGCCTCTGATCAGTCCCAGCTTCATTCTACAGCACAACAATGACCCCATCTTCAGTGAAAAAGAAGAACAAATTCTGCAACAGATGGTGTGGCCTCCATACAGCCTTGATCTCAACATTGTTGAGACTGTCTGGGATTACCTGGAGATATAGAAACAAGCAAGGCAACCAAAGTCTGTAGAAGAACTGTGACTACTTGTCCAAAATGCTTGGAACAACCTTCCAGGTTATTTTCTTATAAAACTACAGGCGGTGTACTTAAGAGGATTAATGCAGTTTTAAAGGCAAAGGGTGATCACAACAAATACTTGATTTAGTTTTGTACAGTTTACTTCTCCAAGTAATTTTTTTGATATTTAGTAATGTTTTAATTCATTATTTCTGAAAACAATTGCTTTACAGAACTTCTTACATGTATATAAGACTTTGGCACAATACTGTACTCACAAAAAATCAGTTGATATGGTGTTTGAGTAGAATAGTTGTTGAGTTTTGTAGCAATGTCATAGGTTTACAAGATGAGCAAATGCTTTTGTTGAGAAGGTTTTTAAAGTCTTGCTGTCAGTGACCAGTAGTCTTTGTTGTAACTAGTTTGCTGAATCCTTTTTGGCATGAGCTAATTTAGCTGGATTTTGGATCCGATGCTTATTATGGGAGGAGTGGTTGGTATGCTTGATTGGTATGTTTGACTGAAAATAGTTGCAAATATTCTTTTTGGCTGCATGTCTTCAGTTGTTTTTGGTAGTGCAGCTAAGTAAACACAACCTATGATGGCCCTGGATGTTTTTCTTGTTTTAAGTGATTTTATTTTTGTTTCTCTCTCTGTTGAAATACAGGCTTGAGCATGATAAACAATATGTTCATGATGAGATCAGCAAAATTCTTGAACGTGAGCGAGATGCTACAAATGATAGCCTTGTAAAAGCAGTGTTGCGGGAGAGAACAGTGACTGCAGAGGAGCGGCTGAAATCCAAGCATGCAGTAAGTAGATTGATAACCTTTGATAACTGATCTATCAACTGGTTGGATAATTGTAAAATTTGATAAGCTGGATATTGCTCAGGTACTATTTGAAGTAGGATATTATTAAAGTAGGAGAATTTGCAGCATTTGATAATGGAAACCATCCATGTGAAAAGCCCATTCCACTGATCCCTTAGAATTTCACCATCGGTCCAGTAGTGGATAATATGACCTCTTGCTCTGTTTACTGCATCGCTCTTATTTTGACATTAATTATTTCAAAATTAGTGTTGGGTTGTGTACTTTCCCAATTTTTCCTCTAACAAATAATTCGCACGTTGATAGGTAAAAGTGTTTTCTTCAAATAGTCAGTGGAGCTAACATTGATGGTGATGTGAAGAAAAAGTTGAATGGATTGAAGAGGTTTGCAAACATTTCTCTCAACTGAATTTGCAGTTAGTTGGTTTCTACCGGCTGAAACAAATGCATGCTGGACTCTAATATTTATGTACTTGTAAGAAAGTTACAATTTCAGTACATCGGTTTGGTTGGAAAAATTAAATTAAGGATAAGTGTGCTTTCATTTTTTAATTTTTAAGATATTCTGGCTGTGAGTATAAAATATCTATCATTTAATCTTGGGGAAAATATGTTTAAGTAAGTTTGCAATTCATGAACTTACCCATTCACAAAAGTTATATTTGGAAAAGCAGTGAGATCCAGATTCGTGTAAAGATCCACATTCTGTTTTTGAAATGGCTTTCTCTTCAAAAAATACTCTCTTTTGGTAAAAAGTTTATAATGCAGTCATAGATTTGGATTATTTTTCCTTTCTGCATTGTTAGCTAAACTCAGCTGGGTGGCAGCAAGAATCCTTTTTGTTTTTCAGAATCCTTGATGCCCCTGAAACAAAATATGCTAAGAGAAGTATGCACAAGTGCATGCTTCCAAGCTGCTTTGTGCAAAGCAGAAAAAAATTATATTTATGCCTCTAAACTAAACTGGGGGAAATCCAATTAAGCTTCCTATTTCTATTTACCACTTAAAGATCAGTGCTGGAAGGAGTGATTGATGATAACATGTGGGACTCAGGGAAAATTCAAGATGAGTTTAAGCTCTGATACCCCCATAGTTAAATAGCACCTTTGCATTGTGTCACTGTACCATAACTCTTGATAGAAATTCTCTGTTTATACATCAGGTTACAAGAGGATGAGCCTTGACTTTGATGACACACAGCTGAATAGCTTATAAATGTGACCATTGAGAAAAGCTACTAGATTTACCTCTGCCATTCACAACTACGTTCTAACATGAGTTCCTGTCTTCACAATCGATGGAAGGGAGAAATATTTCTCTATGGGGATTTATGTAGAACACTTTTTATCAGGAAGGTAGTAATCAAACTATGTTGAAAGTAGTTATGCATTAGTTACTGTATTCCCACTTGGCATGTTAAGTCATCCTGTTTCATCAGGACTTGCTTTATTTTAAGTCAAACTCACCCATATATTGTGTCTAACGTGACGTTAAAGCTATATAGCAAATAATTGATAAAAATCATTATAGAATCTACAAGCATCAATTCTGCTTAATTGCCCTTCAACTTTTTTTTTAAATGGGCTATGAAAGAAGTATTACCTCAGCAGAATGTTTATACTAACTTGATTTTATGAAGAACTTTTTTTTACATCCACTGGTTTATTGTTAAATTTACTGTACCTAGCCTGAGCTATGTAACAAAATGCTTTGTACCACGCTGATCTCTGAGCAATTCATAAATGTTCCATTATAAGCAGTGGGAATAATCCATTATTATCTTTCAGCAACAGGTTGTTCTATTTGATCTGTGAAAAGATTTATGTAAAACACAATCGTAACATTGAGTCAGGTTTGCAGGTCTGGCGAGTGAGACAGAAAATAGTGACTGAACAAGTATATTAATCATTTATTTTCAAACAGTAAAAATTCGACCAAATGTTCATGTACCACACGTTACAGAGCTACAAAGTTGAATATTCAACAAATATACATTAACAAACATACTTAGTTAAAAGTATGTACGGAGCATACCTACCCAACAGTTATGTACACCATTTGCCTTAAAGTAAGAGAGAGGAAGCCTCTTCCACGTACTATTTTATACCTGGGTTATTTGAAACTGGGCACTAGACAGCTAACCAGTGGGAAAGGCAGCTCCAGTTCTAAAACTGACCAATCACAATGGAAGTAACTTTTGACATTCATAGTAAGCCACACTACTCACAAGATAATCATTAGCTGGCTTTGTTTTTAAAAAATGGGTCTATTAAGTTGGTCTGCTATTTCTAAATTACAATACTTTTCTGGAATTTTACGATGGAGTCTCCATTGTGAATCTTTACTCTGTGAGATGTTAACTTATGATATCTGGTATTTAGGAAATGGAGTTGACAGCAGAAGTAAGATGCCACAGCAGTCTATCAGTTGGCACAATGCTATTACAGCTTGGGGCGTCAGAGTTCAGTGTTTATTTCTGGCACCTTCTGTAAAGAGTTGGTGCATTCTTGCCATGATTGTGCAGTTTCATCTGGGTGCTCCAGTTTCCTCTCAGAGTCCAAACATGTACCAGTTGACAGGTTAATTGGTCATTGTAAGTTGTCCTGTGATTAGGCTTTGATTAAATAGGTGGATTGTTGAGTGGTGCATTGCAGTTCATTGAACCAGAAGGACCTGATCCACGCTGCATCTCTAAATAAATAGTTAAAAGCTGGAAAATCTGGAAAATCAAATACTTATGTTAAGTCAGGCAGCAGAGGCTTCTGGCTTAGCCATTCATACAACATGCTGGAGGAACTCAGCAGGTCAGGCAGCATCCATGGAAACGAGCAGTCAACGTTTCGGGCGGAGACCCTTCGTCAGGACAGAGGGCCTTGGTCTGAAACTTTGACTGCTCGTTTCCACGGATGCTGCCTGACCTGCTGAGTTCCTCCAGCGTGTTGTATGTGTTGCTTTGACCACAGCATCTGCAGTGCACTTTGTGTTTGCTTAGCCATTTACCTGCTGACTGTTCATTTTGTGGAATCCTATTCCTGAAATGATCAGTCACTGGTGCCATCACTAATTCCTTCTGTGTTTTTCCCCACATCCTTTTCCCTTTTGCATTTAAAAGTCCTCACTTCATACTGAAAAACATGTTTAAGGATCTGAGCCCCAACACATGAAAACAAACAAGGTGTAACAGGGTAGTACGAAAGGCTATATAAATCAGTGCATTTATTTGACACTAACCTTACGCTGCCTAATAAGGATATCATATTATAACAAGCAGTTAGGTTATTTTCAAATTCATAGTACATCTCTGGTAATCCAGCAAACTTGGGTCTTTGGAGTCAGAACATTGAAATTATTGGATGTTATTTCTGTTGGAACCCCAACACACTTTGAATTAGCTTTTTTGTTTAGTTTGTCACACGGTATTATAATAAATATTACACTAAATATAGTGAGTTTAAAAGGATAACTAGAAACTGCATCCCAGTGAGTTTAAAGGAAGTACAAGAAGTGTCATCCAGTGAACAAGGTGTTGAACCATCAGGATTTCCAAATCAAACATGGATTGTTAGCCTTTTACTGCCTTGGCTTCTAAATTTAAACTTTTGAAAATTATTGTTTAGTCAATTAAACCGGTTTTTCAAAAGAAAAAACTGCATTTCACTGTTGATGATGTCAGAGTACTGCTTCGATGGGAAATTTCATTACTTCACTTTTCATTAAAGATATCCTAGTATTTGGCAAGTAGAATTGGAAAGTCATTTATTGAAGATGTAAAAGAGAAACAGATCTAATCTTCATGATCTGACCAAATCATTTTCTTGCAAGTCAGTTTGTACTTGTGGTTGATGATGTGAACGATTTTCAAATGGCATTGTCACAAGCAATCACATATTGACATCATGTCATTGAGTCATAATAAATGGTGGGTGAAGTATTAGCATGCAAAAATCCATAGTTCAGTAATGTGAATAATGCCATCAAATACCAGCTTGATGTAATGATCCTACATTTTCATGTGGACCAGCTGGTTCAATGACTAGTTACAATGAGCTGTCATTAAACCTGTTTCAAGTTGGAAAATAGCTTTATTGCATTGTCAAACCTTCAAGCTGACTCCTAAAATAAGCAATATGCAGTGTTGTCAAGAATGAAATGCTGTCAACTCATTGTGAGACAGTTATTATTGCATATATAGATTGCAAGTGGAATTCTTTAAAACTTTGAATTGTTGGTGTATCAACAGTTTTTAAGCAGATTAGTAAAGCATTGGGGCTGAACTTCCTCAGTTTTGCAGTATCATACCACTAAGATAGCAGATGATTGGTAGAAACCTTTGGTTTTAATAGTGACAGGAAGATGGAGATGTGGGGAGAAAATAATATCAGAATGATACAGGAGACTTCTGTTCATATATATTATGATGAAGCATGGGGTGTTAGCCTTGGAACTATGAAAATAAAGGGGAAAATTATCAGATGTGCTCAAATTTTTATACATAGTAAATGAGAGAAAACTGTATATGGACAGTTAGTTGTTTGCCAGAGGGCACATAGCTCATGTAATTGAGCAAAGAACTGAAAGGGAGATGAGAATTCTGTTTGGAGTGTATTACTCCAATCTGAAATTTACTATTTGCAGAACTGGTAGAAGCAATTCAAACAAACTTCTTAAAAATAAATTGGTTTTGTTTGAAAAGAAAGAAAGACTTGAGACTAATGCAGCAGCATTTCCAGAAGTACTGTATGGACACAGTGGGCCGAATAGATCCTTCTGTGATTCTGTAAAAGGAGTCTGTTAATGACAATGTTATTCGGTGAAACCATGGGATTTTCTCACTCAATTCACCCTCAGTGACTTTTAGAAGTTATGCTTCATTACAATAATTCCAGCAGCTCAAAAGCTTCATATTTAGCTTATTCTTTTTAACAAATGCTACAGTCTGGAAGAAAGGAAAATTTGTCCTATTGGACAAGTCCAACACAGTTGATCATTGTTTCTTAAGTATGTCCTCGATGATATAAGACGTAATGGCAAGTGGTATATTTAGGATATTCAGGGGTCAGACTAAACCTACCTACTTCCCACCTGAACCCACCTGGATTTAGAAAGACCTTTGCTGAATGTTTTGAGCATGGAACAATGTTCTTAATAACTGCAAGAAGATGAATTGCTTGGAGCATTTTTCACATGAAGAGTGTGGTCTTCCATTTTCTTGGAGCCACACTCATTCAAATACTTGACTAGTTTCAAGAACTATCAGTTGCACCTCACCTCTGGAATTCATCATCTTAGTTTTTGTTTGGAGCAAGGCTGAATTGATGTCTGGAACCAGGTAGACCTCATAGTTTCATCAATACCTTCCAGATTTGTAACCATCGAGAAAGACAAGGCAACAAGCATATGGGAATACTTCAAGTTTCTCATCCATGTCAGGCATAATCTTGATTTTAAAAATATTAATCACAAGCATGAGAAAATCCAAGCACCACACACACAAAATGTTGGAGGAACTCGTCAGGACCTCGGCCTGAAAAGTTGACTGTATTCTTTTCCATAAATGCTGTCTGGCCTGCTGAGTTCCTCCAGCATTTTGTGTGTGTTGCTTAGGAATATTAATTCTCTGCTCGCCTTCACTGCTTTAGTGACCTGGACTTTTGAGCTTATTCAGACACACTCAGAAGATGAAGGTGCATGGGATCCATGATAATTTGGCCATTTGGATTCAGAAATGGCCTTTGCCCATTTAAGGCAAGAGGATAGTGGTCGATGGAATTATTCTGGCTGGAGGCATTCTGTATGAATTCTACTTGAACCTTGGCTGTTTGTGATAGATACATAAATGACCTGGATAAAAAGAGGAATAGGTGGGTTTGTAAGTTTCTAGATGATACAAAGTTTGGTGGTGGTATGGATAGTGTAGAAGATCACCAAAGTATATAACAGGATATAGATCAACTGCATTTGGGGTTACACTGTTAATGACAAGACCTTAACAGTGATGATGTACAGTGGGATCTTGGAGTCCAAATCCAGAGCTCTCTGAAAGTAGCTGGATGGATTGATAGAGTAATAAAGAAGGTGTGTGGCATGCTGTCTTTATTAGTTGAGGCATTAATTTCAAGAATCAGGAAGTTATCTTGCAGCTTTGTAAAACTGTAGTTAGGCCATATCTGCAGTATTCCATTCAGTTCTGGTTGCCCTTTGTAGGAAGGACGTGGAAGTTTTGGAGAGGTTGCATAAGAGGTTTGCCAGGATGCTGCCTAGGTTAGAGGGCTTAAACTATGAGAAGAGTCAGAATCAGGTTTATTATCACTAGCGTGTGACGTGAAATTTGTTAACTTAGCAGCAGCAGTTCAATACATAATCTAGCAGAGAAAAAAAATCAAATAAAAATATTAACGATAAACAAGTACGGTAAATCAATTACAGTATAAGTATATTGAATAGATTTTTTTAAAAACAAATATGGTATATTTTAAAAAAGTCAGGTAGCGTCCAAAGATTAGACAATGTGGTAAAGGCTGAGGGGTGACCTGATAGAAATTTATAAGATTATGAGAGGCATAGATAGAAAAGACAGTATCTTTTTCCTAGGAGTGAAATGTTTAATGCTAGAGGCATCCATTTAAGGTGAGAGAAGTTAGTTTAAAGGAGATGTCCAGGCCATGTTTCTTTATACAGTTACTGGTAGGTGCCTGGAATGTGCTGCCAAGGGAAGTAATCGAGGCAAATACAATAGAAGTGTTTAAGAGGCTCTTAGATAAGCATGTGGACGTATAGAGAGTGAATGGTATGGACATTGTTTCGGCAGATAGGATTAGTTTTGTTAGCCATTTAATTACCGGTTCTAATATTTTGGCGTAAAATTATGGGCCAGAAGGCCCGTTCCTATGCTATACTGTTCCATGTTCTTATCTGTAATTTTCACATCCCTGTAAAAAGTTACACATAAGATATTTGTGACCTTTCAGTAATAAGGTGCTTGGTTCCAATAATATACTATGGCTTTTTGCTGTTGCAGAAAAACAGTATACAAATGGCCACTTTCATTGCAATGCAAAACTCATTGACTGCACAGCCACATTTATTGTGTACATGTTGCATTGTATAATTTAGCATCTTTATGATAAATATATTCAGTCATGTTTATAAATGATGCAGCAATGAAAACGTATCAAGTGTTCAAGAACAGTTCTAGTTAACTTCAATCTATTGATTGGTTTCACGATTGGATATCAAATAATTTTTCTGCATAATATGTTTTGTAAATCCAAAAGATTCTGATCTTGATATATCTGAACATGTGCATAAATTGATTTGATAAAAGGTTACAAATTTCTATCACACAGAAATTTCTTCAACATAGAAATTTGACTGTCCATCCAGCTATTTGGAATGCGCGATAGCAGCATGTCAGAACAATGGTGGTTATTTGTCAATAAAATGTTAAACTTATGATAAAAGAAAATTAAAAGAATAAAAGCCAGGCACTAAGACATCAATAACTTATGTACGCCTGACCACAAATATACAGATTACCAGATGCCTTTGTCCAGGGTATAATTCCCTAGGTAGTTGTCACTTCACCCTGCTGACACTTTTTAAACTTACTGATGTAATCAGCTACATTTCATTTTCATAGTTTGATATATGACCCAGTGATCTATTAAATATGAATGATCAGCCCACTCTGAACAATACAACATTGAATTTCACCACAAGATGTTCACGTTTTTTTTAGAATCAATGATCTGATGACAGAGCTCTAATACAAATCATCAGTTTACCTGATTTTAATCACACTTTATACAAGTCTTCATCCGAGCTCATTAAAGCAGCTTTATGAGTGAACTCAGAACTAAACAGTGTAAAGTTGTTATCTACGGCCTGCATGTGGCTTGATGTCATTTACTGACAAAAAAAATTATCTTAACCACAATGCAGTTATAAGGTAGTATGAGATTTTAAATTATTTTGAAGTCCATGGTATGCCCTCTTCAGAACATGGAGTCTAAAAAATGATTAGACAGATACTGCACAATCACAAAGATAATAGACAGATGCCATAAGTAATAAACACAAGGTATACTGCAGATGCTGGAAATCCAGAACAACACGCACAAAATGCTACTGGAGCTCTCAGTCCTGAAGAAGGGTTTCAACTTGAAATGACAACTGTTTATTCACTTTCACAGAAGCTGCTTAACTTGCTGAATTCCTTCAGTATTTTGGGTGCGATAAACAGTTGCAAAGGCATTTTAGTTGCATTTTAGTCTTTATTGCAAATTAAAAATTGGGAAGTATTGTTGTATTTGTGCGGGCTGTTGGGAATGCCATACTTTGAATGCATACTTTTAGTCACCTCGTTTAAGAAAGGATTTATTAGTGTTGAGGCAGTCCAGATGAGATCATGAGGCCATTTCCTAGAACAAAGGATTTATTCTATCCCATGTAGGTGAAGAAGTTCAATCAGTCCTATACAGTTTACAAGAATAAGCTATGACCTTATTGAAATGTGTGAAGTCCTAAGGGGCAGGACATGATACGAGTAAAGGGGGTCTTGAACAAGGGAACAGAGTAACAAGGTAAGGGGGGTGGGGTCATTCAAAATGGAGGTGTGTAGGAATTTATCAGTGAAGGTGATGGAGGTGAGATTAATGGAAAACAAAGTAAAGGAGATAGAGTAATTTTATGATCTTTAGAATCAGATTTCACTCATATCTGTTGTAAAATTTGTTATTTTGTGGCAACAGTACCCAGCAAAGCATAAAAATTAAATCAAAGTTACAGTAAGTAAGTAACTAACTAATTAACTAAATAGTAAAAGAGGGGAATCATTCATGGCCCGTTCAGAAAGCTGATGGTATGGGGCAGGGTTTCTCAACCTTTTTTTATGCCGTGGACCAATACCATTAAGCACAGGGTCTGTGGACCCCAGGTTGGGAATCCCTGGAAAAGGGAAAGAAGCAGTTCCTAAAATTTTAAGTGAGTGTCTTTAGGTTTCTTCCTGTACCTCCTTAACATTGATAACAATGATTCTTGTTGGTGAAGGTCCTTAATGATGGATACTGCCTTCCTGAGACATAGAAGCATAAAAAACCTACACCACAGTACAGGCCTTTCGGCCCACAAAGCTGTGCTGAACATGTTCTTACCTTAGAAATTATCTAGGGCTACCCATAGCCCTTTATTTTTCTAAGCTCCATGTACCTGTCCAGGAGTCTCTTAAAAGAGCCTATCGTATCCACCTCCACTACCATCGTCGGCAGCCCATTCCACACACTCACCATTCTCTGCATAAAAAAAACTTGCCCCTGACATTTCCTTTGTACCTACTTCTAAGCACCTTAAAAACTCTGCCCTCTCGTGCTAGCCATAACAGACCCTGTCTTTGGAAAACGACTTTCATGGTGGGGAGGATTGTGCCCCGATGGAGCTGGCTGAGTCTAGCTCCCTCCATAGCCTCTGTTGGTCTTGTGCTTTGGAGCCTCCATACTAGGCAATGATGTAACCAGAATGCTTTCCACAGTACATTTGTAGAAATTTGCAAGTCTTGGGTGACGTACCAAATCTCCTCAAACTTCTAGTGTACCTTCTTCATGATTGCATCAATATGTTGGGCCCAGGATAGATGATGTTGATGCCCTGGAATTGGAATCTACTCACTCTTTCCACTGCTGAATCCCCAATTAAGACTGATACATGTTCTCTGGACTTCCTCTTCCTGAAGTCCACAATCAATTCCTTTGTCTTGCTTACACTGAATGTAGGGTTTTTGTTTCAACACCACTCAATCAGATGATCTATCTTGCTCCTTTACACCACCTCATTGGCATTCGAGATCTGCCAAAAACGGTGATATCATCTGCCAATTTAAAGATGGTGTTTGAGCTGTGCCTAGCCACACAGTCAAGAATATATGGAGCAGTGAGGTGTGCCTCTGTTGATTACCAGTGAGGAGGAGATGTTATTATCAATCTGTACTGACTATGGTCTCCCAGTGTGGAAGTCAAAGCTCCAGTTGCAGAAGGAGGTACAGAGCCTGAGGTTTTGAAACTTGTTGATTGGTACTGTGGGTATGATGATGTTGGAACACTGAATTGTAATTGATGAACTGACAGTATTGCTGATGTCATAGAGCACTACAGCGCAGACACAGGCCCTTCAGCCCATTGAGTCCATGCCATCCTGTTATGATGATGGGCAAATTGCAGCAGGTCCAGGTTCTTGCTCAGGCGGGAGTTAATGCTAGCCATGACCAACCTCCCAAAACACTTCATCATAGTAGTTATGAGTGCCATCGGGCAGTAGTCGTTGAGCCAGCACACTCTACTCCTCTTGGCTACAGGTATGATTGATGCTTTTTTTTTTGAAGCAGGTGAGAGCCAGTGACTTCAGTAAGAGGTTGAAGATGAGAAATAAGAGGTTGATTCTCTTTCAGGGAACTGAGGGCTTGGGGAAACTGGCACAGAAGAGTAGTTAAAGCCTGAGGCAAATCAGCCTTGGCAGACAGGAACGAAGAGCCACATAGCCTATTTGCACTTTTGTTTTCTGGTGATAATTTAAAAGGACTACATACCACTAGATTTTCAGTGTAGGAATATTTGGTGCATTGGAGAGTGGTTTTAACAACAACTTCTGAAAGAGAGTTGCTGTTAGCAGAAATATAAAGAATTTTATGCAAATCCTACAATGGGTAATTATTGCATTGGCACGGCCTCCTGCACACATGCTGAGCTCGTTGACTTTAACTTTGCCTCCAACTTTCACTCTGCCCTCAAATTTACCTGGTCCATTTCTGACACCTCCCTCCCCTTTCTTGATCTTTCTGTCTCCTATCTTTGGAGACGGCTTATCTACTGATACTCTCACAGCTACCTGGACTATTCCTCTTCCCACCTGTCTCTTGCAAAAATGCTATCCCCTTCTCGCAATTCCTCCACCTCCGCCGCATCCGCTCTTAGGATGAGGCTTTTCATTCCAGGACGAAGGAGATGTCTTCCTTTTTTACACAAAGGGGCTTCCCTTCTTCCACCTTCAACTCTGCTCTCAAACGCATTTCTCCCATTTCCCGCACATCTGCCTACCACCCCACTCAGCATAGAGTTCCCCTTGTCCTCACCTATCACCCCACCAGCCTCCGGGTCCAACATATAATTCTCCGTAACTTCAGCCACCTCCAACGGGATCCCACTACTAAGCACATCTTTCCCTCCCCCCCTTTCTGCTTTCCGCAGGGATTGCTCCCTACGCGACTCCCTTGTCCATTCGTCCTCCCCATCCCTTCCCACCGATTTCCCTCCTGTCGCTTATCCTTGTAAGCGGAACAAGTGCTACACCTGCCCTTACACTTCCTCCCTCACCACCATTCAGGGCCCCAGACAGTCCATCCAGGTGAGGTGACACTTCACCTGTGAATCGGCTGGTGTGATATACTGCATCCGGTGCTCCCGGTGTGGCCTTTATATATTGGTGAGACCCGACGCAGACTGGGAGACCATTTCACTGAACACCTACGCTCTGTCCGCCAGAGAAAACAGGATCTCCCAGTGGCCACACATTTTAATTCCACATCCCATTCCCATTCTGATATGTCTATCCATGGCCTCCTCTACTGTCAAGATGAAGCCACACTCAGGTTGGAGGAACAACACCTTATATACCGGCTGGGTAGCCTCCAACCTGATGGCATGAACCTTGACTTCTCTAACTTCTGTTATGCCCCTCCTCCCCTTCTTACCCCTCCTCCCCTTCTTACCCCATCCCTGATATATTTAGATTTTTCCCCCCTCTTTTTTTCTCTCTTTCTGCCCATTACTCTGTCTGTTCTCCATCTCCCTCTGGTGCTCCCCTCCCTCTTTCTTTCTCCCCAGGCCTCCCATCCCATGATCCTTTCCCTTCTCCAGCTCTGCATCCCTTTTGCCAATCACCTTTCCAGCTCTCAGCTTCACCCCACCCCCTCCGGTCTTCTCCTATCATTTCGCATTTTCCCCTCCCCCTCCTACTTTCAAATCTCTTACTTTCCTTTCAGTTAGTCCTGACAAAGGGTCTCAGCCTGAAACGTCGACAGTGCTTCTCACTATAGATGCTGCCTGACCTGCTGCGTTCCACCAGCATTTTGTGTGTGTTGCTTGAATTTCCAGCATCTGTAGGTTTCCTCGTGAATGGGTAATTATTGTCTTCTCCCTCCACTTAGTACTGACGCATATTTAAAATTCCTTATGTAGTCAACAAAAAGGATTCTTATTTAATTCTTAAACTTCTCTTGGTAGATTTTTGAAATTTCACCGCAGTTGTATTTCATTTTTTTCACATGACCTGACATGACGAATAAGATAAATGATCATGTAACCAGCAAGAGTCTTTACTTAGCAATTTGTACCTTGGCTGAACTTCCTTGCAATCATTGATGCTATACAATTCCAAAAGGGTGAAAAAAAATGGTAAGGTTACTAGACAAGTATCCAATATTCTGACTACTGATGTAGAAAGATGACCTTGAATTCCACCACAACATCTGGGAAATTTAAATTTAAGTAATAAAATCTGGTGCGTATTTACAAAAATGAAAGTCTGCTGTCCTATCAATATGGTTGTCTCTTACTTTCCTCAGTTCAAAGTCAAATACTTTATTTTTATTTAGAGAGAGAACACAGATCAGGCCCTTCTGGCCCAACAAGCTGCACCACCAAGCAACTCATTTATTTACATTAGCCTAATCACAGGACAATTTATGATGACCAGTAAACCTGCTAACCGATACGTCTTTTGACTGTGGGACGAAACTGGAACACCAGGAGAAAATTCACAGGGAGAACATACAAACTTCTTACAGATGGCATCGGAATTGGACTCCAGAATTCACCAAGTTGTAATAGTGTCGCAGTATCTACTACATCATAATGGTGCCCCAAAGAGATCCTGCAGATGTTAGAAATCCAGAACACACATGCTGGAGGAACTCAGCAGGCCAGGCAGCTTCTTTGGAGAGGAGTGAACAATCAATGCTTCATGCCGAGACCCTAATGAAGTGTTTCGTCTGAGACGTCAACTGGCAATAGATGTGTTTGCTAGTGATATCTGCATCCCATGCGAGAAAATATATTTAAAACTGGACATTATCTATTTGAGAGCAATTTTATTTATTTGTTGAGATACAGCACGAAATGGACCCTTCTGGCCCTTTGAACCATGCCACCCAGCAATTTCCAAGTTAATCCTAATTACAATGACCAATTAATCTATCAACCAGTACATCTTCAGACAATGGGAGGAAACTGGAATACCCGAAGGAAACCCACATGGTCATGGGGAGAACGTACAAACTCCTTACAGTTAGTGGCAGGAATTGAACCCAGGTCATCTGTACTGTAAAGCATAGTGGTAACCACTACACTACTGTTGTGTATCAGGAACATTCTTACTCTTTGGCTCTCAGCAAATTACAAATTATTTTGTTTATGAATGATTTGTGTAACTTCCGAATTATGAATCAAGTGCATGTAGAGAAAAATCAAGCAAAAGCTTAACTTAAATCTCTTTTTCAGTTACTGTCATAATTTTAAGCTCTTAATGATTAGCACAGTTTGAAATTGATGATTCAAGAAGATTTTTCATGCAGTGATTGACTAATATAATGTCCTTGTTACTTCTTGATTGACAGGGTAATTCCTTTAGTAATGAATAAGGAGGATTTTTAATTCACATTGATAAAATATGCAGATATGTAAAGCTGAATTCTGGGGTAAATAATCACTGGTCTAAAAAGCTTTCTCATCCTTACTTATGTGAAAAGTTTGTCAAATCTATTGAGCGTTTTAATTACACAATCTTTCAACAGCTTTTAACTGGTTTTAGGTAAGGTTTCATTGTGATGCCGAAGGGCAGAATTACATAATGAGATGAAAGAATTGTGCTTCCCAAGGGAGAGCAGTGTTTGTAACCTACTTTGTTTGTATATCTCAGCTGATGCATTCATCATTTTAATCCAATAGTTTTGAGAAACTATTTCAACTTTGAGAGATGACTGTTTCATTGTTATTTGCTGGGACTGCTCCATAGGCTCCAAAAGCTCGTAGCATTGTGGAAAACCATGCGTGGTGGTTAGGTGGGTGGATGGGAGAGAGGAAAGGGACTCGTTTTGCTGTTACTGTTTTGTTGCTGCTGTTCTGCTGAAGATTACAGGCACACTTTGTTGATGCCAGAATGTGTGGTGATACTTGCAGGGTGACCCCAGCACATCCTCGGGGTGGCTTGGTTGTTAATGCAACCATTTCACTGTATGGTTCAATGTACATATGAGAACTAAATGAATCTAAATCTGAGCTATGTTAAGTTATTATGAAATTTGAGCAAATACATGAGATTATAATTATTTTGTATGTAATGGTGTGTTTACTGCTGTCTTATATGTATCTTGTTCGCTGTGTATGACTGTTGTTACTGTGTTTTGCACCTTGGCCCCAGAGTATTGCTGTTTCATTTGGCTGTATTCATGTGTATTTATGTATGATTGAATGACAATTAAACTTGAACTTGAGAATTGACATTCCGTTATTTCAGAAATGCAGCCTGAGGTTGGTTTTGTGTTATGCAAAAGGAAACCAATAATAATAATGTGAAGAAGAACCTATGAGGATATACCACTTAGATTGAATTTGATGTTAAACCACATCAGATAGTTTCTTTACTCTCACCCCTTTTTATTTAGATATTATCTCCCTTCCTCACCTGAAGCTCTATTTTGCATATGGTAGCCAGACACTTATTGGCATATGCAGGAATGCTTCTTCTTCACATGGATATTGTTGAATCTTAACATGCATCTGCTGAGCCCAAACTCTGTATCACTAATGATATGGATTACCTCTTAAGGTATGCAAAACTATGAGAGCTATTGGGTAATTGCAAGCAGGCCTTGTTTTACTGAGGTTAGGTAGGACTACAATGAGAGATCATTGGTTAAGGGGAATATGAGGAGGAAGTGTCTTCACTCAGAAGGTCATAAGAGTGTGGAATGAGCTGCTAGCACAAGAGGAGCGTGCGAACTCAATTTCAACATTTTAAGAGAAATTTGGATAGGTACATGGAACTGAGGGGTATGCAGGGCCATGGTGCAGGTTGATGGGAGTAGGCTGCTTAAATGGTTTTGGCATGGACTAGATGGACCATATGGCCTGTTTCTGTGCTGTGCTTCTCTATGACTCTTGCTGATTTTATTTTTGTCTTTCTTCTTTCTCTACCCCCCCCCCCCCCCCCCAAATCAGGTAAACCTTGTATATGCTGAAAATGAACTCTTGATCTCGGAGTCTACATTATCATGGCCCTTGTACTTTATTTACCTTTCTGCACTACTCTTTTTCTGTATACAGCAAAGGATGCCATGGTAGTGCAGCAGTTAGCAGGATGCTTTTACAGCTCGAGTCGTTCCCCAAGCTCAGAGTTCAATCTTGGCAACATCTGTAAGGAGTTTGTACGTGTGGGTTTCCTCTGGCTGTTCCAATTTCCTCCCACAATCCAAAAAAGTACTGGTTAGTAGGTTAATTGGTCATTGTACATGTTCCTGTGATTAGGCTAGGGATGCTGGGTGGTGCAGCTTGTTGGGCCGGTAGGGTCCCTGTATGTAAATAAGTAACTATAGGTGCCACAATCATTTGCTTCTTTAGCCACTTTTTCATCATTAGAGTGCACTCTGATCATTTCATACATTAATGGCAGAATTTCTATTTGCATTTGCCTCAGTGAAGAGGAAAATTGAAGCTGTTGTGTTACACTTGTATTACTTTTGATTAAATTGTTTAACTTCATCTCCAGTTGTTTGCCTTCGTAAAAATGAAAATAGGTAATGAAGTGCTCATTAATTCAACAAAGAGGGCAAGCTTGTGGCAGGAAGCTTCAATTTAGGAGTTGTCAGATGTGATTATGAGAGACTACATAAGCTGAGTAAAACAAAACGGGGGTTCTCATAAGTCATTGTGTCCTTTCTTCCTCCAAAAATTACTATTGTTCTTAATGCCAATGTTAAAATTCTGTTCGAACCATTTTAATTGCCTAGTTGAATCTCATTTTGTTGGAGTTCCTACTATGAATTGTGATCCATGAATGTTGTTGGGATTAAAAACATAGAAAACCTACAGCACAATACTGGCCCTTTGGCCCACAATGCTGTGCTGAACATGTACTTACTTTAGAAATTACCTAGGGTTACCCAAAGCCCTCTATTTTTCTGAGCTCCACATACCTATCTAGGAGTCTCTTAAAAGACCCTATTGTATCCGCCTCCACCACCATCGCCAGCAGCCCATTCCACGCACTCACCACTCTGCATAAAAAAACTTATCCCTGACATCTCCAATGTACCTACTTCCAAGCACCTTAAAACTGTGCCCTGTCGTGATGGCCATTTCAGCCCTGGGAAAAAGCTTCTGACTATCCACATGATCAATGCCTTTCATCATCTTATACACCTCGACCAGGTCACCTCTCATCCTCCGTCGCTCCAAGGAGAAAAGGCCAAGTTCACTCAACCTATTCACGTAAGGCATGCTCCCCAATCCAGGCAAAATCTTTGTAAATCTCCTTTGTACCCTTTCTATGGTTTCCACATCCTTCCTATAATGAGGTGACCAGAACTGAGCACAGTACTCCAAGTGAGATCTAACCAGGGTCCTATATAACTTAACATTACCTCTCTGCTCTTAAACTCAATCCCATGGTTGATGAAGGCCAATGCACCTTATGCCTTCTTGACCACAGAGTCAACCTGCTCAGCAGCTTTGAGTGTCCTATGGACTTGGACCCCAAGATCGCTCTGATCCTCCACACTGCCAAGAATCTTACAATTAATACTATATTCTGCCATCATATTTGACCTACCAAAATGAACAACCGCACACTTACCTGGATTAAACTCCATCAGCCACTTCTCAGCTCAGTTTTGGATCCTATCAATGTCCCGCTGTAATCTCTGACAGCCCTCCACACTATCCACAACACCCCCAACCTTTATGTCATCAGCAAACTTACTAATCCATCCCTTCATTTCCTCATCCAGGTCATTTATAAAAATCACGAAGAGAAGGGGTCCCAGAACAGATCCCTGAGGCACACCACTGGTCACCAACCTCCATGCAGAATATGACCCATAAGCTTTCTCCATAAGCCTTGCATGGAGTACCTTATCAAATGCCTTGTTGAAATCCATTTACACTACAACTACTGCTCTACCTTCATCAATGTGTTCAGTCACATCCTCAGAAAATTCAATCAGGCTTGTAAGGCACTTCTGCCTTTGACAAAGCCATGTTGTCTAGTCCTAATTATATTATGCCTCTCCAAATGTTCATAAATCCTGCCTCTCAGGATCTTTTCCATCAGCTTACCAACCACCTAAGTAAGACTCACTGGTCTATAATTTCCTGAATTATATTCTACTCCCTTTCTTGAATAAGGGAACAACATCTGCAAACCTCCATTCCTCCGGAACCTCCCCCATCCCCATTGATGATGCAAAGATCATTGCCAGAGGCTCAGTCATCTCTTCTCTCACCTCCCACAGTAACCTGGTGCATATCGTCTGGTTCCGAGACTTATCCAACTTGATACTTTCCAAAAGCTCCACCACATACTGTTTCTTAATGTCTATATGCTCAAGCTTTTTCAATCTGCTGTAAGTCATCCCTAAAATTGCCAAGATCCTTTTCTGGAGTGAATATTGAAGCAAAGTATTCATTAAGTATCTCTGCTATCTCCTCTGGTTCCATACACACTTTTCCACTGTCACACTTAATTGGTCCTAATCTCTCACGTCATATTCTCTTGTTCTTCACATACTTGTAGAATGCCTTGGGGTATTCTTTAATCCTGCTCGCCAAGGCCTTCTCATGGCCCCTTCTGGCTCTCCTAATTTTATTCATAAGCTCCTTCCTGCCAGCCTTATAATTTTCTAGATCTCTATCATTACCTAGTTTTTTGAACCTTTCATAAGCTTTTCTTTTCTTCTTGACTAGATTTTCAACAGCCTTCGTACACCATGGTTCCTGTACCCTACCATCCTTTCCCTGTCTCATTGGAACGTACCTATACAGAACGTCATGCAAGTATCCCCTGAACATTTGCCACATTTCTGCTGTACATTTCCCTGAGAACATCTGTTCTCAATTTACGCTACCCAGTTCCTGCCTGATAGCCTCATATTTCCCCTTACTCCAATTAAACTCTTTCCTAACATGTCTGTTCCTATCGCTCTCCAATGCTATGGTAAAGGAGATAGAATTGTGATCACTATCTCCAAAATGTTCTCCCACTCAGAGATCTGATACCTGACTCAGGTTCATTTCCCAATACCAGATCAAGTACAGCCTCTCCTCTTGTAGGCTTATCTACATATTGTGTCAGGAAACCCTCCTGAACACACCTAACAAACTACACCCCATCTGAAGCCCTTGCTCTAGGGAGATGCCGATCAATATTTGGGAAATTAAAATCTCCCACCACAACAACCCTGTTATTATTACACCTTTCCAGAATCTGTCTCCCTATCCACTTCTCGATGTCCATTTTACTATTGGGTGGTCTATAAAAAACACCCAGTAGAGTAATTGACCCCTTCCTGTTTCTAACTTCCACCCACAGAGACTCAGTAGACAATCCTTCCATGACTTCCTCTTTTTCTGCAGCCGTGACACTATCTCTGATTTGCAGTACCATGCCCCCACCTCTTCTGCTTCCCTCTCTGTCTATCTAAAGCCTGGCACTCTAAGTAACCATTCCTGCCCCTGAGCTTTCTAAGTCTCTGTCATGGCCACAACATCATAGCTCCAAGTACTTAGTAATGCTCTAAACTCACCCACTTTGTTCATGATGCTTCTTGCATTAAAATAGACACATCTCAAACAATCGATCTAAGCGTATCCCTTCTTTATCACCTGCCTATTCTCCCTCTCGCACTGTCTCCAAGCTTTCTCTGTATGTGAGCCAACCGCCCCTTCCTGCATCTCTTCCGTTCGGTTCCCACACCCCCCAGAAATTCTAGTTTAAACTCTTCCCAATAACCTTAGCAAACCTCCCTGCCAGGGTATTGGTCCCCTTTCGATTCAAGTGCAACCCATACTATAGTTCAAAGTGCTTTACAATAGGATAAAAATACAAATATGCAAATAAAGCACAAAAAAACTTTAGTTAAAAACAAGGTTGAATAAATAGGTTTGAGATGGTGTTTAAAAATGTCAGCTGAGTTTGCATCCTTTATAGTTTTAGCTTTTGAATTCCACAGTTAGGAGCCCACTGATGTGCTACCTTCTGAAGAGTTGTTTTTAATATCCATCACCTATTGTCATATACAAAGCATGGTGAGATTCATCAGCTTATTTGTACATGTGTTATTGGCTTTACTTGAGGGACCCAAGACATTGAAACAGGTAAGACCTATTGATACCTCACAGCTATTAGAAAGTTCTGAATAATATGCTGCCTTGAAATTCAAGTCAGACCACTCTTTTTCTTTCTCTCATTACTGTTGGCTTTCAGAGTTCATACTTGTTTCAGTTGCACAACACAGCTCAGTTGAATGAAGAGCTGTCAAATGCTGTCCCTGTAAATGACACTATGCGAATTCACATGTTGGATTAAACATGTTTTCGTTGACAGAAATCTTTACACAGAAAATATTAGGCCCCTTTAGTGGTTATAAAGTCTGCGGTAGGGGACTGTAGGGTTATTTGGTAGTTGTCAGTCATTCATAAATATCAAGGGAATATATTGATTATATTTTGATAAAAATTCTGGGTGCAACACACAAAGACAAGCTAAACCTATATAACAAAAAAATTATGGCTGCCCAAATACTTAACCTGTTCACCACTAAATGTGGTATACTTTCAGATGGTTACAGAATTTTGCAACACACCGTCTGTAGTGCACTGGAGAAAATTAAACAACAATAAGTGACCAATAAGATTGATGGCGTTGCTTTTGCAAGAACAGGTGGAGTTTAAACAAAAGTAAAAGCATGTTCTGATGTTTTCAATTAAAACAAATTCTAAGTTCAGTTGATGTGAGGTTTCCCCAGTTTGATTTTAGGAAGTTATCCCTCTGGAACATTCGCTCTATTTCTCCATCCACAGATGCTGCCTGACTTGCTAAGTATTTCCAGCAATCTCTTGTTTTCATTTCAAATTTGTAGCATCAGTTTTTTGTATTTGCACAATTTGTCTTCTTTTGCACATTGGCTGTTTATTAGTCTTTGTTTATGTATAGTTTTCATAAATTGTATTACTCCATTTTTTCTGTAAATGCCTACAAGGAAATGAATCTCAAGGTAGCATATGGAAATATATACATAGTTTGATAAATTTACTTTGACTATGGCTTTGATTACTGAAAGAAAACACAAGTGTTATTTATTGAATGGTTAAATATATACCTTAGTTATGAAGCATATTTTGATCATTTTGATTTGTGCCATTGTTTCTGGAATCCATTGATAAGCAGTTTGATTTTATTTTTTGAGCACTTGGAGAAAACTAGCAGTAAAAGGGGCCTGTTGCTTCTCTGAAAATAGAAATAAACATTTCGTCTTGTGGGATTTATTTTTAAACAAAGTAAAAGGATCAAAGCCCTTGTGCAGAAAAAGCAGATGAGGTGGGTGATGTTATTTAACATGAATCCTAGGTTTAACAGATGACTGACAAAGAATTAGCTTTTGTTTTGGATCATTGGAGGAGGGAAGAGTGAAGGAAGAGCAGATAGGTCTACATAGACAGCTATGATGTTAGTAATTATGAGTTTAATTCTATTCTCTTGTTCTTGTGTACCTAGTTGCACAATAAAGATTGTAAACTGAGTATTCTTTTTAAATTAAGTTCATTCAGTTCTATAAGCTATTAACTTTACTGCCCCACCCACTCACACAATGGTTGAGGCTTTGATATTGGGAGAGTGTCCATTACACTACTGAATTGTGACCAGAAGTGAAATTTTAATCAAGATTATGGGTCCTAATCCATCCTCTTCACCAGTGGTTATAGCAGCTGTCTAACTGCTATTGAGTACATTTGCATGGAACGCTGCAACCAAAAAGCAGCGTTCAAAGATCATCAAAGAACCAACTTACCCCATCCCCCTCAACTGTCCGGCCATGCCCTGTTCTTGGTACTACCATCAGGCAGGAGGTTAATGAGAAGTCTCAGGTCCCACACCACCAGGTTCAGGAACAGTAATTACCCTACAACCATCAGGCTCCTCAACTGTTAAAAATAACATCAGTCACCTCACCTCTGAATCTATTCTATCATCTACAGACTCACTTTCTCTTTACAACTCATGTTCTTGGTATTATTTTTATTTGTATGGTTGCCTTTTTTACAAATTGGTGTTTGTCAGTTTTTGTTATTCTTTTGTGTTTTTCCTGTAAATGCCTGCAAGAAATGAATTTCAAAGTAGTATATGGTGATATACAAACTTTGATAATAAATTTACTTTGAACTTCAAGCTTTTCTCTTAATGCCTACCCAGATGATAGCAATTTCTTGCAGGCATGGTGATTTGAAACAAGTTGCTTCTGCAGGAATTCAGATGATGTATGTATCTTCTCTTCACTTTTCTTCCTTTCCTATTAACTTTAAAATTGCAGTAAACTGCATAATCATCTGAATTCTCCATAAGACTTAGGAGAATTAGGCCATTTGGCCCATCAAATCTGCTCCATGATTTGATCATGGCTGATTTACTTTCCTTCTCAAACCCTTCTCCTGCCTTCTCTCATAACCTTCAACATCAGCGGAAGTTAAGTACTTAACAACTTTGGCTTTAAATAAACTCAATGACTTGGTTTCCACAGCCACCTGGCAATGAATTCCACTCATTCACACATTCTGGCTAAAGAAATACCTCCTCATTTTTGTTCTAAAGAGACATCCTTCTATTCTGAGGCTGTGCCCTCTGGTCCTAGACTCTCCCATGATTTGAAATCTCCTCTAGGCCTTTCAATATGAAGTACCTTTCAACGAGATTTCCCCTCATTCCTCTAAACTCCAGTGAGTACAAGCCCAGACCCATCACATACTCCTCATACATTAACCCTATCGTTCTCCAGTACTCTCTCGTGCCCCTCTTCATGTTTTTACAATTGTTGTCATTGTCAGTAACTCATGTTGATTTTTCTTGAAGTTGCTTCTTGAATTCATATTAAATGAAAAGTTAAGCTTATGAGATAAAGGACTGGTTACTAAGATTTTATGGTGTTAGCTGTAGTTTGATTTTTTGTTTGGCTTGATGCATGGAAGAAATATGTATTTGTGAACTGTTAGTAACACACAAAAAATGCTGGAGGACCTCAGCAGGCCAGGCAGCATCTATGGAAAAAAAGCACGGTCGACATTTTGGGCCAAAACCCTTTAGCAGGTGGGGGTCCTGTGCTTTTTTCCATGGGTGCTGCCTGGCTTGCTGAGTTCCTCTGGCATTCTGTGTGTGTTGCTTGGATTTCCAACGTCTCCTGACAAAGGGTCTCGGCCCGAAACGTCGACATCGCTTCTCCCTATAGATGCTGCCTAGCCTGCTGTGTTCTACCAGCATTTTGTGTGTGTTGTTGTCTACAAATTTTCTCTTGTTTGTGAACTGTTGTAGCTCTGCTTCAGGGTACATGCGATAATAATAAGCCAATATCAGTACCAGAAACATGGTGGTCATATTGGTTCACGAAGCAAAGGAGACACATGACCACAGAGTACCGTATCACAATGTGTTACCCCAGTCCAGTTAATGCCAGTGCCAACTGTTGAAGATTGAAGGTCAACTTTGTCTCTGGTGCAGGAAAGTAACAGTTGGAGTAGAGAACATTTGGTATAATTTGCTTTGGAATATTCCGTTTCATTTGTTGTGTCTGCTAATCATTATTTTATATTATACATGTTTAGAGAGTTCAGTTATTTTATTAGTATCTACTCCAAGATAGTTATGGAAATCTGTCATCATAGTCCTTGGTTTTAATTGATATCAACCTTTACCAAAAACTATTTGTTTGTGCCGCTTCAATCCTTGCAAGAGTAGCCATGGCAACAGAGCAACTGCCTTTTTTAGACTTTTGTTCATTCTTAAGTAAGATTGCTTCAGAACAGACAGAATTTTTACCTGTTTCTAGAAGCCTGTCAAGGTGAAATTGCCATTGTCTGAAACAATCAACGACTGATCTGTTGGTTCTTTGTCTGTGACAACCAGACTGATGCCCAATATTAAACATGTCCACCAGCATTTAAAATTTGCTATATGTTCAATAAAACTTTGCACACAATCTCTAGGTCCCTGGAAGTGACTTCACAGAACAGTAATCCAGTCAGAAACACACAAATGGCCAGCATTTGGGTTCCTCCGGCACTTTGTGTGTGTTGCTTGGATTTTCAGCATCTGCAGATTTTCTCTTGTTTGTGACTTTATTTTCTCTTTCCAGCCAGTTCAAGGTATGTGGAGATTTGGTATACAAGCCCACTTGGTTTTAGTTATTTTGCATGGTTAAGCAGGAAATCAGATTAAAATGCATCTTTATATTAATGCACATTTTCTTGAGAGTATTTTAAAATGTTTTTATTGCAATTATACTGTATGGGCTTGATAGGACGCATGTTTAACATAAATACATATAAGTGAAGGCACAGCAGATTTGGGTACAAAGGCTGTATTGATGATGTTCACAGGAACATCTGCACCACACCCCCTTTCTGAAGTCAATGACCAGCTCTTTTGACATTGAGGGAGTGATTGTTGTCATGACATCATGTCACTAAGCTCTCTATCTCCTCCCTGTCTTTTGACTCATCGCTACTTGAGATGAGGCCCACTACAGTAGTATCTGCAAACCTGTAGATGGAGTTAGAACAGAATCTGGCCTCAAAGTCATGAGTGTACAGGGATTCTAGTTGAGAGCTGAGGATGCAGCCTTGTGGAGTGCCAGTGTTCAGAATAATCATGGCAGAAATGTTACTGGCTATTCAGGTGTCAGAGCATTTAGGAGAGAAGGAATCAACATCAAGGTCTTTATCTTCACATAACCTGTTCCTCAATCAACAAAGACTGTACCAACACATTAAATATAGTAGTAGATTTTATCACCGCAGGATTCGCTCCCTATGAGACTCTCCTCACCATTCATCCCTGCCTCCTGGTATTTATCCTTGCAAGCGGAACAAGTGCCATACCTGCCTCTACACCTCCTCCCTCACTGCCATTCAGGGTCCCAAACTGTTGTTCCAAGTGAGGTGACACTTCACCTGTGAGTCTGTTGGAGTCATCTACTATATCCAGTGTACTCAGTGTGGCTTCCTATATGTTAGTGAGACCTGACGCAGATTGGGAGACCACTGAGCACCTATGCTTCATCCACCAGAAAAAGCGGAGTTTCCGGATAGCCACCCACTTCAGTTTTACTTCCCATTCCCATTCCGACATGTCAGCCCACAGCTGCCTCTTTTGCCACGATAAAGTCATACTCAGGTTGGAGGAGCAAACACCTTATATCCCCTCTGGGTAGCCTCTAACCTGATGACATGACATCAATTTCTCAAATTTTACATAACCTACCCCCTCCCACTTTACCACTCTCATTCCCATTTCCCTCTCACCTTATCTCCTTAATTCCCTCTGGCACTCCACCCCCTGCCCTTTCTAAGCTCTCCAATTAGAATACCCCTCCTCTAGCCCTTTATCTTTCACCAATCAGCTTCCCAGTTCTTTACTTCACCCCTCCCCCTCTCCCTCTCCCCTCCACCACCTTCTTGCTCTGAACTCATCTTTTTTCCCCAGTCCTGATGAAAAGTCTCAGGCTGAATGACGACTGTTTACTCTTTTCCATAGATGCTGCTTGGCCTGCTGAGTTCCTCTGGCATTTTATGTGTGTTACTTGGATTTCCAGCATCTGCAGATTTTCTTGTCTTGGTGAATTTTATCAATATTATCAGAATCAGCTTTAATATCACCGGCATGTTGTGAAATTTGTTGTTTTACAGCTGCAGTACATTACAATACATAATAATAATAAAAGACCTATAAATTACAATAAGAAAATACAATATGTGTATAAAAAAGAGCCAAAAAAAATGACTTGCAAGATTTGGTCCATGTTTTCTAGAGACCACCTGTAATCCATGTAGGTATTGGCCTTCCGCTAATAAGCGACATGGTGGCGTACTGCTTTACAGCCTCAGTGATAGGGGTTCAATTCCCACCACATTGGTAAGAAATTTGTATATTCTCCCAGTGGATGCATGGCATTCCTCTGGGTCCTCCAGTTTCCTTCAGTGTTCCAAAGACACTCAAGTTCAGGGTTAGTCATTTGTGGGCATACAATATTGGCACCAGAAGCATGGCGACTTTTGCTCCTCACACATCCTTGGACTCTGCAGGAGATTGACGTAAACAGCTCATTCCGCTCTATGTTTCAAAGTACATGTGGCAAATTAAAGCTATTCTCTAATCTCCTTGTTACCAGTCTCACCTTGCCTGAGCATTGTCTCTTGTCACTCAGACACTGAGGTCACACTCTTCGTATGTGTCTGGAATAAAGATTAGAGTATTTTCATTGTGGTTACACAAGCCATCCTTGACCTCAGATGTAGATTCTGGAATTGAAGCATTTATGCTGATGACTGTAATGTGTTGATTCCATGTTGATTCCCACAAGGGGCAGGGGGAGTTACCAAGACACCAGATAGATATATTCACGATGGCCAAATCTAAATCATTAAGGCATCCCTGGAGCTGGCTATCTCCTGTTCATCCTTCCTCCCTCAGGCCAATGTCTTTGTCAAAGCATCTGAACTCTTGACCTATTAAAACAGATTAGAGTTCAGGCTTGTTCCTGCTGGGGTTGCTCATGAGTATGTCTTTGAGAATTTAATGATTATCTTGCTTCCGTGGATGTGGTTAGCACATTGCCACAAGCTTCTCCCCACCACCCTTAAAACAGGCAGTGGGTAGATATTGGTCATGTTGGAATTTTGTTTTAAAATTCTTTATATTTTAAAGTTCAAAGAAAAATTATTTACAAAGTACATACAGTGCCTTGCATGTATTCAGCCCCCACAACTACTTTAACATTTTATTGTCTCATTTTATAAATCTACAATATATTGAAGTACAATTTTTGGAGCTAATCTACAGAACATTGTGCATCATATCAAATCAAAAGAAAAATCCCAAAACCTGTCAACAGTTTACTAAAAATTATAAACCAAAGTTGTGAGACTGAAGACAGTATTTATCCCCTTTGTAATTACTATGCTAACCGTGCAGTACCTTACCAACTCACCCAATATCAATGAATAGAATAAATGCCCCCTCTCTCTGTAAGGTCCAACAGTATGGTAGGTTTCCAACCAAAATTAAGGCAAATCAGAGAAATGATAATAGAGAAGCACAAATCTGGGGAAGGGTACAAGACTATGTCAAAGGCACTGAACATACCTTGAAGCTCACTGCAGTTCATTATGAAAAAGTGGGAACAATTTAAAACCACAGCCACACTGCCTAGTTCAGGCTACCCCTCTAAACTTAGTCACTAGAGAAAAGTGGCACTTGTAAAAGAGACTACTGTGATGCCTTCTGTCACTCTGAGTGAGCAGCAGAAGTCAGCGGCTGCAACTGGAGATGAAGTTCATGACTCCACAATCTTGAGGCCTTGCACAAAAAGGGTATTTATGGAAGATTGGCAAGGAAGAAACCCTAGCTTAAAACAAAGCATATCCTTGCCTTTAAAGACTTTGTAAAGTGTCACTTAGAAGATATGTAAAGATGTGGAAGAAGATCTTGTGGTCGATGTGAACTTCATGGCCTCAATGTTAAGAGGTATGTGTGGCATAAATCTAATTCTGCACATCAGCCAGGTAACACCATCCCTACTGTAAAGTATGGTGGAGGTCGTTTCGTGCTATGGTGATGCTTTTCAGCAGCAGGGACTGGAAATCTGGTCAGGATTGATGGGAGGATGAGTACTGCTAAATCCAGAGAGATCGTGGATAAAAACTTGCTGGCGTTTGCAGAAAGCTTAAACTGGGAGGAAGTTTGTCTTTTAGCAGGACAACAATCCAAAACATACTACCAGGGCAACCATTCAGTGGCTTCAAATGAAGAAAATTGATGAGTGGCTTCAAATGAAGAAAATTGATGAGTGGCCCAGTCAAAGTCCTTTACCAGTTTGAACATTTCTGGCAAGACCTCAAGATTTCTCTCCACCACCGCTCACCAACTAACCTGGCACAACTTCAGCAATTTTGCAAGGAGGAATGGTCAAATGTTGCTCCATCCCATTTTGTAAAGCTGATGGAGACTTATCCAAGAAAGACTACTGGCTGTAATAGCTGCAAGAGGTGGTTCAACTAAGTACTGAGCAAAAAGGCTACTCATTTATGTGGATAAAGGTTGGGGGGGGGGGAGAATAATTTTACAATGCACTGTAATACTGTGATTCATTTTCTTGCAGGCATTCACAGTAAAAACAAAGAAGTTGTATAGAATCAATGAAAACCTGCACACAACCAAAGACAAATAGCCAATGTGCAAAAGACAATAAATTCTGCAAATACAAAAAAGAGAAAGCAAGTAATCATAATAGATAGATAAGTAATAACTGTTGAACACTTGAGTTCTAGAGTACTTTAAAGTGAGTCTATTTAATTAACTTCATTAGAGAATTAAGACTTCATTTGCTCTTCGTTTTCAACCTCATCCCCACCACCAAACCATGTGGTTAAAGAGCCTACTGTTGAATGTTATGAATTTGAACCATATCAAAAATATCAATGCAGTACTTTATCTAGATTTCTGATCCATGACTCAAGTAGTATTACTGTCCTCTCCTTGTTTCTGTAACATGTAAAAGTATATCAAGTGTATGTAAAGTAAATCACTCCACACCCCGGAGCAGTGAGAATATGGAAACAACATCAACTTTTATGACAGATCTCAGAGTAGAAAGTTAATGCCCAAAAGCAATATGTGCAAGATACTGCATTCACTACAATTTCACATGACACAAATATTAAAAATCACAGCATGTGACCCTACAGTTGCCTTTTTAAACCACATTATACATTATGTGCATAATCTATGAAATGTCTGTTTTTAAAAATCATTAGAATGGTATCATTTAAGAAGTACACAACCATTTTCTTATAGTCTGTGAGAAGCAGTCAGAATTTTGACTGGTTGACGTGCACTTACCAGACCTAAACAGTGCCTTTGAAAAAACTCCAAATAGGTTTTCACATAAAAATCACAGCAGTCATGAATAAATGGTCAAAGGACATATTACTACAGTATTAAAAGATATTTAATCATAATGTTCTGGTAACATCCCTGTGAAATGCTTTAGGATATTCTTTTACATCGAAGACCCTAAGTTAATATGTGTTTTTTCTGTTCGACCTCCTTCACCAAATTTAATCACCCCACCATTGGTTTCCTGCCTTTGGCAACCAGCTGTTCTGTAGAGTTCTGTAATTGGTTCCCAGAAACTCTCACCTATCTTTCCATCTGTTAAGGCTGTACAAAAGTACATCTTTGTTCAAACTTTTGGTTATCTGTCCTTTTGGTATCCAATTTTATTTATTCTTCTATTATCCACCTTGGAAAAATTTTGCTATATTAAAATGCTGCATAAACATAATTTAGATCAAACTGGCTTTAATTTAACCGTGACTGTATACAACTGATTTTTTTGTGTTTTAACTTTAAGTGGCACCAGGTAAAATGAAAATCCCATGTTGTGTTCTTGCACTTGGCTTCATTTAAGTTATGACAAAGGTTTCTTTTGTCCTGTTGAGTAGTTATCTTGCTCCTCAGGGGTTATGGATCAATGCACATGTGATACTGAGCCTTCCAAACCTGTTGGTTTCCCAGTTTGTATTATCAAAAGGCATTCAGTCAAATGCCACTTGAAAGGCTATCGTACAAGCAAGGGGCTCCTGTTAATGTAATGTTACCTTGGATAACAGATGGGCAACAGACCAACAATCAAGTTGGGATAAATGTACCTTTTTCCATTTAGCACATTACAGTTAGCAATGTGTGTCCAGAAAACGGAGTCGGTGGGATGGAGGTGCTTCAGCTCCATGCAGTCCGTATTAATGACTTCGTAAGGATTTAATATATTCAACTTTGCTAAAACAACAAAGGTTATTGGGAAAGTAACATGAGGATGGTGCAAAACTTGTAAAGGAACATGTTAAATAATTGGGCAGACTCACAGATACACTCTCATCCTGTACTGGTCACTTTTCACCCATTATTGCTGCTGTTTATACGACTAATTGTTTTTAATAATTGTGCCAGTGACATTATACTGTCATACACAAACATGCACCTTGCACTTTATGTCACCTTGTCAATCTTACAGCCATGTCACTCAGGGACTGTTAATATTATTTTTTGACTCTATGTGCTGGACCGTAACTTTATTTACTATGTTTTTCACCTTGGCACTAGAGGAATGATGTTTTGTTTAGCTGTACACATTTGTATGGTTGAATGACATTAAACTTGAACTTGAGGAAGGTAGCACATCAAATTCAGTGTAATGTGGCATTATGTACTTAAATTGAAAGCATATAAAAGTATATTTTTAATGGCATAAAACAGAGTTCACATGACTTTGCAAGAAATAAAATCTCTTGAATTGAAGAAGCCAAATGGAAGTTGATGTTAAGTACAAGTGTCAACGGATCTTACAAAAGTGGTACAAACCACTGAAAGCACATTTGGTATATTATGTACAACTTTGTTAACTTTAACTAAGGATGCATATACTTCAGTGCCATTGCAATTAAACTTCATTGTATTAATTCCTGGGAAGGGGAAGGAATTCTTTGAGTACATTGAGTTTATATTCCCTGAAATTTGGAAGGGGAGGGAATACTTTGAGTACATTGAGTTTATAGTCCCTGAAATTTAGAAAAATGGGAGAAGATTTTATTAAAGGATGTAAGATTCTCAGGGAAACTGAGAACCTGAAAGCTTACATCCTGGACACCTGTAATAAAACTCAGTGCAGATCAGAGAGCATCCGTGCAGAAGGGAAATAGATTTTATCACTTTGTAGGTTGCCTAGAACTCCAGTACAGAGTCTTTAGATAAGAAGAAAGTTTCTGAAGATTGAAATGAGAAGGAATTTCTGCTGTGAAGAACAAGAGTCTTTGAAGAGTTGTGGCATCTAAGGTGCTCAAGGATGATGTAGAACTAAGGGATCAGGTAGAGGAAATGAAACCAAAAGCCCATGATTAGCCATGAACTTGTTGACTTACGGAGCAGGCTTGAAGAGGTGTGTGTACAGCTTTTGACTCGCTTGTATTTTCTAATCTCTGCTAATTGAAGAAAATTGAGCCATAGAGAAGGAATGGAAATCTCAGACGCACCTACTTTACATTGGTATCTCTTTGTGCATGTAGGAATTACATGCATGAGGGCATTGTATGGAGCAAAATTGGAGTCAACTGTGAAACCAGGTGGGTCACTATTAGGCCTTAAGTGTGAAAAATAGACACTTAAGCATAAAATCAAATTTGGACATATGGCATAAATCTTCTCCATTTATCAAGTAAGAAGAAAACTGCAGTTGTCTATTACTTAAAAGTTGACTCATTTGGTGACTTTGTGGCCATTAATTGTATAGGATCAATGATTGTTATTTTAGAAAAGTTAAGAGTGCAGTGCGCAGAACATGTGATGAACATTGAACACAGACCGCATCTGATCATTTCTACAAATTGAATGTATCAATACTGTGGTTTCATGAGTTTGCAGAAGGAATTAAATAGAAAAATCTCTTAAAATACTGGACTTGATTTCAGTAGAAGTTGGGGTCATTGTTTTCACCCCAGAGGATTGAAAGGAAATTTGATTAATTAAATAATGAGACAATATTTTCAGTGGCAGAAGAACTGTAAAACAGAAGAACAGTTTAAGCTAATTAAAGCAGCTGATTGGTCTACCAAAAAGTAATTGATGGGATTTCATTTGAAATCTCCTTTTTATTTAACAAACTGTATTTGTGCCAAGAGACTTTCTTGTAATTCATTTTCTTCTGCTTCTGTGTTTTTCTCTTATTTCCCTCCAGGATCTATTTGCACCTATGCCAGATGTTCTCTGTCCATATGATGCTCACTAAATCACATTCAGTTCATATATTCGCATTGATGGCATTGGGTTGTGTCTTGCAGATAACAACTCCACTGTCACTGAATTATCTGTAGTATCAAAGATCTACATGCTATGTAAAAGTCTTAGGCACATGTATATGGCTAGGATGTTGAAGACTTTTGAACAGTGCAGTATTTGTCAGCGTGGAGTGGAGAGTTAGTTGTAAATCTGGTGGGAGCATTGGATGTTGGGAATAGTGAGAGTGGAGCACCACAGGAGGGGTGTGGGACAGGTGGCAGAGAAGGAGTGCCAGGGGGGATAGATGGTGCAGGTGCAGACTTACCCAGACTGGGCAAGGTAATTAGATTCCAAACAATTGGTGCATTAATCATTACAGAATATCTCTCAGGTGCTTCCCACTCCTGCCCCTCTTCCATCCCCTTTACCCAACCATGATTCCCTTCTCCCTACCCACTTCCAATTTCGACAATTGAGACCCATATCTTGGCCTGTACTCATAGGAATTCAGAAGAATGAGGTGGAATCTCATTGAAACCTATCGAATGTTGAAAGTCCTCAATAGACTGGATGTGGAGAGGCTGTTTCCTATGGTGAGGAAGCCTAGAACTAGCCTCAGAATTGAAGAACATCAATTTAGAATGGAGATAAGAGGGAATTTCTTTAGCCAGAGAGTGGTGAATCTGTGGAATTTGTTGCCACAGATGACTGTGGAGGCCAGGTCATTGGGTTTAAGGCAGAGGTTGACAGGTTATTGATTAGTCAGGGTCTGAGGGGTTATGGGGAGAAAGCAGAAGATTAGGACCAAGAGGGAGATGGATCTGCTATGATGAAATGGTGGAGCAGACACAATGAACCAAATGGCCTAATTCCACACCTATATCTTATATTCTTATATCAGAATCAGATTTATCATCACTCACATATGTCATGCATTTTTTTTTGCTGCAGTAATACAGTGCAAAACATAAAATTACGGTACTACAGTACCATGTAAAAGTCTTAGGCACCCTAGCTATTCATATGTGTCTCAGACTCTTGCACAGTACTGTGGCTCTAGATGAGCAAAAGTGTTCAATCTAAGTGTACTGCTGTTTCCAAAATCATCCCACTACAGTGTACCCCCTCCTCTCCCAACCAGATCCTTGCAGTTGTTCGAGAATGAACCATACTGCTTAAAATTTTGTTGTCTTGTTGACCCTTGAGGCAGCCAGCTTTGAATCACAGATCTGCATTATCTTGAAGACCATATGTTATCAAGCAACACACACAAAATGCTGGAGGCCAGGCAGCAGCTATGGAAAAGCTCCAACATTTTGGAGTGAGACCCTTTATGAAGGGTCTTTTCTATAGATGCTGCCTGGCCTGATGAGTTCCTCCGACACTTTGTGTGTGTTGCTTGGATTTCCAGTATCTGCAAGGTTTTCTCTTGTTTGTGATTGGATCATATGTTGCCCTCTCTGGTGCTCCCTCATTTCCTTGCCTTTCTTATTTCTGGAGGTGACTCTTTAAGCACACCCCTTTTTCCTTTAAGCCATCCCTACCCCATCCTTTCCCCCATAACGCCGTCAAATGAAACTCTGTTGACTGTCTGTTTCTCCTTTACTGAATTATCTGCACCAACCTTTCCACCGCAGGAAATCTTCAAAAGGCAATGCGTCAAAAAAAGCGGCATCCATTATTACGGACACCCACCACCCAAGACAAGCTGCCTTCTCATTACTACCATCAGGGAGGAGGTACAGCAACCTTAAGACCCACACTCAGTGTTTTAGGAACAGCTTCTACCCCTCTGCCCTCAGATTTATGAATGGTCCATGAACACTACTTCTCTATTTTTCCTCTCTTTTTACATGACTTATTTAATTTCTTACTGAAATTCTTTATTTCTTACTGTAATTTACAGTAATCTTTATGTATTGCACTATACAACTACCACAAATCAGCAGATTTTCTGACACATGTCATTGAAGATAAACCTGATTCTGATTCTGCATTGGCTCTGTTCCATTGATATTCAAATTCACATCCTTGTTTCAAATCTCTTCTTAGCCTTGCCCATCTTCTCTCATCACTTGCACCCCTACAACCTTCTCACATACTGCTGTCCTCCACTTCTTGACCATTCTAGTAGGTTAATTGGTCAATGTAAATTGTCCTGTGATTAGGCTAGGGTTAAATAGGGGAGTTGTTGGGCTGTGTGTCTCATTGGGCTAGAACAGCCTGTTCTGTGTTGCATCTCCAAATAAAAATTTAAAAAATTATCCCTGAATGTATTGCTCAAAAGCAGCTTCTGTATATCCCTCAACAAAACTCCCATTCCCTTAAATTGCTTTCCTTCTTTCAGAAGCATTCTTGCTCCCTAATATTTCCTCATATGACTTGGTGTCAAATTATGTTTGATAACACGGCCATGAATCACCTGAGACTTTGCTACATTTAAGTGTATAAATTCATTGTTTTTGTTGCAGTATTTCCAAGATCTCCAGCTTAAGCATTTTTTAATAAGCTTTTCAGTGATTTATAGGAAAGCTGATAGTCGGGATTAAAGACATCATGAGGTGTTGTATAGAAGTAGAAAAAAGAACTACCGGTAGTATGAACCATTGGAAAAAAAATTCCAATACAAGCCAACAAACAAACATGGTTTCTGTATTATCTTTAAGGAAACCTTTTGAAATCCATTAAATTATTCTTAATGAATAATTTGTCTTTGCAGTGCATAATAACTTTTTTAAAGGTTGGTCCTAGGGAGCTGGGAATATTTAGAATGTGAGAAAATTTTAACTTACCGGTATTTCACAGAGGAGTTCTACAAAGAATCTTGCTAAATCAAAATCTGCCAGCACAAATCATAATCAAACATTGAAATGTGAGACTGCTCAATCATTGTTCCCGATTGTCTTTTCACTAATCTGTTCCTCCTCCCTCCTCCCCACCTGTTAAGCTTTTGTTACTGTCCTGTTCTTGGGAGAATGTCATTGAACGTTCAGAAAGTTGAACCCACATTTGCCATTCACCTGAGCCTGTACATGAATGTTTCCAGGGGCAGGAATTTTGGCCAGTTTCCCCACATACCCCAGCTCAATGAAAATAGATACGCAAAATCTATTTTGTTTTTCACATCACAGCTGCTTGCTGCAATCATCCACTTTAGTGCAGGTAATAATGAAAGCTTAATCTCCTTATTGTATAGAAAGCTGCCTTGTACCAGTGTTTTGTTTTCCAGTATATTGCACCAATACAAAATTAACCATGTTGATTTATTTGCTATTTAATACTAATTTACACTTTCAAGTAGAAGTATGGTGTTTGTCACTCTCCAAAAAAACCCTTCAGAAATATTATAGCTTAATGATGCAATCTGGCTTCTGGAAAATGAGGTAGGTAAATTTGTTTATTAGTCATGTACAGAGTAGGGGAGAATCATTGTGGGCTCCATTACAATCCCCTTTAAGGTTAACCAGCTGGTCTTCACGAAGTCTTCTCCATAAGCCACCTGTTGTGCACTGAAGAAACATCAAGGTAATTTCTATTTATGCAGTGAGAAATGGAATTATATATCTGTTTGTTACTGTGAACATGTTCAAAGGCATATAATGATTACAAAACCATACTGTTAAGAAATCAGTAATGCATGATATCATGTATTTGAAACTCCCAACACTGGCTATAATTGAGATCAGATTTCAAACCTCTCGGAATCAAAGTATGCAGCTTTTGAATAAATTACTTATAATTTGGCTCACAATTTGTAATAAGAAACCCACAAAGATAGAATTTAATAACGAAAGGATAATGCAGATTGATTTATGAAAAGGCAGTGATGGCAATGACTTCTCCGAGGTAACAGACTGATTGTAACATCTTGAAGTTTCTGCTTTTGTTCAAGGGGAATTATTTATGGGAACTGAAACCACTTCAATGTGCAAACCAATTTCAACAGTTTTCCACAGAACATGTTTCTATGCCTACCATAAAATTGTTAATTTGCAAATTTCTTGTGTTGGTAAACACACTGAATGCCAATATGTTTATAACTCGCATCAATTTTAGGAGTTATAAGGAACAGGTCATTAAAAGGACTGTTGATTTAAGTTCTGGTCACCATTTATTAGCATAGGAATTTGAAGCAGTGTCATGACAGGATTTTGTTCCTGTGAGCTGTATGTAACCTGAACAGTCCGCAAGTCAGTTATGTGGCTGGGGACTGAGATCCTAAATGTAGAATATGTCTGCAACAGATGGCAGATTTATCCTACCAATCTCCCAAATGCTGGAGAAACTCAGCAGGAAGTCAGGCAACATCGATGGAGCCTGAAACGTCGACTCTTTATTCCTCTTCATAGATCATGCCTGACCTACTGAGTTCCTCCAGCAATTTTTGTGTTAATTTGGATCTCCAGCATCTGCAGAATCTATTGTGTCCCCAATGCTAGTTTGTAATACAGGCTGTACAGAGCTGGGTGTTTGTCAGTTGGGAAGGATCTGTACATAATTAGCCAAAATGGGTAAGCCATAAAATGTTTAGTGGCTGTAATCTCTTAATAATATTACAGCTTTGTAATATTGTAACACAATTGTAGAATCAGCATCACATGAATAAAGACTGGTAGTTTTAAAACATTTAAAAGAATAGGTAACAAAACTAGAATCGAGTCATCGTGTAATCAAGGGAGTAAGCTACAACCTGTTCAATCACATTTAGTGTTATCATGGTAGAGCACCGTTCAATGGCGTTTATTGTTTAAATTTTATTGCCACGAAAGTTACAAAGCAAAAGTCTTCCACACTGCAGGCTTAGAGGTGAGAGCAAACATACACACACAAAATGATAGAGGAACTCAGCAGGTCAGGCAGCATCAATGGAAGGGAAAGAACAGTTGATGATTCAAGCCAAGGCCCTTCATCAGGACTGGAAAGGAAGGAAGAAGATGCCAGAGGGGAAAGGGGGTCAAGCTAGGAGGTGATAGGTGACACTATCAGGGTGGGGAAGGTTAAGGGTGAGAAGAAATCTGATGTGAGAACAGACATTTTGGTGGTTATTGTCTCCTACACATACATGTAAGTTTCATTGTAGAACTGTAGAAGCCAAAGTCATTCTTGTTTTTTTTGGAAGGTGGCAAGATTATTGGATGAAAAGCAAACAGCAATAGATGATGTATGATTATTGATCATTTTAACAATGCAATCCTGTAACACTCCACTTTAGAGAATATAAGCATGACTGAAGAATGATCTTGACCTGAAAAGTCAACTCTTTATTCCTTTTCATTGGTGCTGCTTGACCTACTGAGTTCCTCCAGCACTTAGTGAGTGTTATTTTGGCTGTGGAGAAAAAGCTTGCTTTACAGGAAACTTTCACTTCAGCTTGGATAACTTCAACCCTTAGAATCTGGAATGAGAGGAGAAGGAGTTGGTTATGAAAATCCTGCTGTTTTCTGCTCCCTACTGACAAAGGGCAGCAATGATCAATCCAGTTTGTTATACTATGAAGGAACAGTGAGACTCATTTGTCCTCCCACCAGTTAGTGCTCATCTCCCACAGTGAACCAAAATGTCTTTCCTGAGAAAAGGAGGGGTGATTGATTCAAATATGAGTTTCTGACAGACAGGTTGGATGTATCAAGCACAGAAGGATAATGCACTTGTGGATCACCTGTGTGAGAGTCTAGGACTTGGGGGTCATTGCTTAAAAATGAGAGAATACCTATTTAAGGCAGAACTTACTCTCTGAGGGCAGGAATCTTTGAAACTTTCTTTCTCAAAGGGCAATGAAAGCAGAGACTGAATAGTTTCAAGGCAGTGGTGGAAGATTCTTGATCAGATTTGGTGGTGAAAAGCTCTCAGAGATAGGTGGGAATGTGAAATTGTAATGTCAGGTCAGCCATGCTCTTCTTGAACAATAGAACAAGTTTGAGAGGCTGAATGTCCTCATCCTGCTCCTAATTCATTTATTCATGTCAGCAATTTTAGAACAGCGTGAGGTCCTATTCAAATCTTAACAACATTGAAGAACTGTTTCATCAGTATTAACCCCTTTCAAACTCATACTTAGTGTTAGATATTGTTTAGCTATTTTTTCTTATTTAACTATTCCAATCATTCTTGCGCTTGTGAATAAAATTGATAGAATCATACTACTTTTTCATTTGTCTGGGTCCAGACAAAATGATGCATTATCCAGCCTATTTTCTTTGTCTAGTTTGGGACCTTGTGCAAGGACCTACCAATTTTCTACACGTGAATAAAAAGCTTTTGTCCCTTCCAATTACTTGTGTAGAATACTCAGGTGAGACTTGCAACGCACTTCAGTTGAGCAAGATCCTGTTTTTTCTATTTGTAATGAGGGTTTTTCAGCTTACTGCTGTAGATACTGCCAAATGGTTCTGGTTCCATCAGACACCTGAGCTGCATCAGAAATGACATTTATATTGCGGCACTGTATGTATCTGCATATGACACTCACATAGGGTTCGGTATATAGAGCATCTTTTCCAACATTAATGCATAATGCATTCATGATCACACAGCAGCATTGTTGCTTTGCAAATCCTGGTAAATTTCATCGGATTTTTAACTTCCTCTGGCAAGTTTCACTCAAAAGTAAGAATTGAGCCAATTCAATTCTTGCAGAAAAGATGGTAAACCAAAATTCATACTGCTGTTTAGAGGGACTCATGGTTATACTAATTTTTCAGCCTGTACTTTATTTTTGTCCAAATATAAAGGCACCAGCAGTTCCCCGTATTTCACCCCAAATACTCATCTGTTATGAGTGTGACCACTTGAGCATTGGCAAGCTGTGGTGTGAATTAAACTCCAGTGTAATCCTTAAACCTCAGGTCTTCCATCTCATGTTACATCAGCTGGTATTTGCTTAGCAATGAACATGAAAGAGCCCCAACATTTTGTATGTACTTCCTGATGTGTGTAATTGAATATTTTGAGAGCCAATACCCTTGAAGGAGAACATGCTGTGTCTCACCCCACCCAACTCACTGATTTCTGATTCAACCAGCACATAATGATAGCTAATAGGATGTGTGCTCAACCAAGATATAATGAAGAGTAAAGTGAACTGGTATTCGAACATTTCTGTTCAAGACATTGATATATCTTAAAGCCTAATATAGCCATTGAAGTGGCTACGACATGCCCTCATATTTTTAGACAGTCTCCTGGGTGTGGGGATTTCTTGCTTTCACCCTGGTTTTCTCATGACGTGAGGCCAGCACATGACGAAATCCACTTCCACGTATGAGGTCGGAAGTGGTTGATGAGGGTGGGTGAATGGGTTGGTTGAGAGGTACTATTCTATGTGCAGGTCTTCTGTGTACCCCTGAGGTATGAACTCAGTTCTGAGTACCAATCTTCTCCAGTCTGAACATTAATGGGCCAGAGATTCCCAACAGTCAGTGTGAATCTTGCATTCACAAGATTCTGTCCAACAGACAGAATATTGCATTTTTTATCCCCTCAAGTAGCCATTCTTGAATCCTTCCCTCTCTTTGCCTGGTACTCTCTTCACAGGACAAAGTTCAGAATTTGTTTCTGTTTTGGGAGTCTGACAATCGACTGTACTTGACATAATTTAGCTTATGCCTTGTTGCTGTCTTTGTTGACCATGAAGAAAATTCTGATTATCTTTCCAGTGAATTTGGAATGAAGTCAATGTTGGAATGCAGAAAACTGCCGCCAAGCAATTTGCAAATGACATTGCTCCGCAAAGGCATAACCAGGCAATGCACCTCAATAGTCTTAATATGTATGGTGGGACGTATGAGGAAAACAAAAACAGCTACTTAAAGTGCAATACTGTCAATACATCTCAGGAAATCACACTCTGTACAGTTCATTGTTTATTTTTAAATTAATGTGAATGGTTGACAACACTAATTTCAGTGTTTCATTTCAGTTATTAAAGTTTAATTGTATTTTGAAAAATTGATTTTTGCAACTGTGCTTTGATGAGGCAGTCTGTGGCATTCCGTATTGATTTCAGTGTGGAAATCTCATTCATATAACAGATTTACATTAAACTGTTGAACTTTTGCAGGTTGTTGGCTTTCCCCCCAAGCCTGAGTTCAACGTGTTTGGCAAAAATATTTTGGCCTAAACCTCCATCCATTTGCAAGGTGCACATTATATTCTTCAAAGTTTAAATTCCGGTCAAGTTTCCAGTTCATCCATTTTTCACTTAAGGCCCTGTTCCTGTATTGTACTGTTCCCTGTTCTGTGATTGCTATGTACAAGGTGAATCATTTAATGCTTGCAATCAATGTTAATTAATACCAATTGATTTTGGAAGAGGAACTGGTTTATCAAAGTTAATAATAGAACGGTTTCAATACTGGGTTCTTGCAGGCTTTTAGTATTAATAAGAACACTGGTACACCAAAAAATCAATTTAACAACAGTTCAACATCATTACAGCATTTAGATTATTGATAAATCTTAAAATAATAAAGTGGTCCCATTGTAGGTGATTCCACTGATTAAACAGTGGCAAACTTGTTACCAAAAGCAAAATATCTGATGTAACACCATCTACAGATTTGCTGACAATACAACCATTGTTGGTAGAATCTCGGGTGGTGACAAGAGGGCGTACAGGAGTGAGATATGCCAACTAGTGGAGTGGTGCCACAGCAACAACCTGGCAATCAACATCAGTAAGATGAAAGAGCTGATTGTGGACTTCCAGAAGGGTAAGACGAAGGAACACATACCAATCCTCATAGAGGGATCGGAAGTAGAGAGAGTGAGCAGCTTCAAGTTCCTGGGTGTCAGGATCTCTGAGGATCTAACCTGGTCCCAACATATTGATGTAGTCGTAAAGAAGGCAAGACAGCAGCTATACTTTATTAGGAGTTTGAAGAAATTTGCCATGTCAACAAATACACTCAAAAACTTCTATTGTTGCACCATGGAGAGCATTCTGACAGGCTGCATCACTGTCTGGTTTGGAGGGGCTACTGCACAGGACTGAAAGAAGCTGCAGAAGATTGTAGATCTAGTCAGCTCCATCTTGGGTACTAGCCTACAAAGTATCCAGGACATCTTTAGGAAGCGGTGTCTCAGAAAGGTAGTGTCCATTATTAAAGACCTCTAGCACCCAGTGCATGCACTTTTCTCACTGTTACCATCAGGTAGGAGATACAGAAGCCTGAAGGCACACACTCAGTGATTCAGGAACAGCTTCTTCCCTCTACCATCTGATTCCTAAATGGACTTTGAAGCTTTGGACTCTACCTCACTTTTTTAATATACAGTATTTCTGCTTTTGCACATTTTTTAAAATAATCTATTCAATATACATAATTGAGATACTTGTTTATTTATTATGTTTTATTTTATTTATTTCTCTCTCTCTCTCTCTCTGCTAGTTTATGCACTGCATTGAACTGCTGCTGCTAAGTTAACAAATTTCATGTCAAATGCTGGTGATAATAAATCTGATTAACCATTTGGCAGCTATAAGTTTCATTATCACTATCACAAAGTTCAGTTCATTCTCATTCTTCTAGATTCCAGTTAGGTTAGACTTTTTGTAATAGATGAGAATGAGTTACTTTTGTCAGAGAATATTTGTAGAACTGAATGCCATCTTGTTGAAAGGTAAACTTTAATAAAGTAAGAAACTACAAATGCGTGTGGTGGAGTCATATACCAGTCTAAGTCAATATTGTTCAGATTCAGCTATCCTCTGTGGGTCAATCTGATATTTCTTTAATGATTTGAGTGTAATATTGTTCAGTGAGGGAGTAGAAACAATTCAAGAATTGCATTCTGCTTCACACTAGGGTTTCATTATATCGTGCAATTACTGGAGTACTCACCACATTTCACTTTCATGTAGATGAAAAAGAATGAAAAATAATACACAGTAACCTAGTGGTTAGCATAATTCTGTTATGGCACCAGCAACCCATGTTCAATTCTGCTGCCGTGTGTAAGGAGTTTGTATGTTCAGTGACCCACATTCAATTCTGCTGCTTTCTGTAAGCCTCTTCCCCAGGGTGTGTGGATTTCCTCTGGGTGCCCCAGTTTCCACCCACCCTCCGGAGATGTATGGTTTAGGGGTTAATTTGTCACACAAGCTCATTGGACTAGAAAGGCCTATTAATGTGCTGTATCGCCAAATAAATAAAAATAGGGAAAAAAAAGATCATCTGGATTGAGAAATCTGTAAGTGAGTACATTTGGAATTTATTTTGCATTACATAGTTCTATACACACACACCCAAAATACTGTGTAAAAGTCACAGGCACATAAACATATATATATATATATCTAGGGTGCGTTAGACTTTTGCACAGTATTGTAGTTATTTTATGTATGGCACTGTATTGCTACCACACAAAAGAAAAAAAATCATGACATATGTGAGTGATGATAAACCTGACTCTGATATGGATCTCTATTGTGGACTGAGAGTTGGAAGGGGGCAGGGAGAGGGGAATCATGGTTGGGGAAAAGGGGAAGGGAGGGAGTGGGAAGCACTAAAACAATTATTTGAGCTTGCCTGGTGTCTCAGGGCTGGGGGAGTCTGCACCCACACCACCCTACCCCCCACTCCTTGTCCCACACCCCTCCTGTGGCACTCCACCCTCACCATTCCCAGCATTCTTTGCTCCCACCAGATTTACAAACTTGCACTCTGCTTTATGTTGATGAATACAGTACTGCGCAAAAGTCTTTGGCACCCTAGCTATACATACTTATGTATTGCACTGTACTGCTGCCACAGAACAACAAATTTCACAACATATGTTAGTGATAATAAACCTGATTCTGATTCTCATTCTGGTAGCAAATATGAAACGAGGGAGCATTTTCCAGATGGCAAGACACTGAAAAGCATTGGCATGTAGAGAGACCTGGATACCCATGCACACAAATTGCTGAAAGATAACAAAGAGATAAAGCAAGCAATTACAATGAATGCAAATGACTTGTTGTCCTTTCTTTCGAAAGGATATGAATAGAAGAGTTGAGGTGTATTGATTCATTGGTAAAAGTTGGACTGTATCAGTTATGTCGCTACTGAAAGAATTATGTGCTTATGATGAAGCGAGTACAGGAAACAGTAACCAGAATGATTCCTGCAAATCATTTTCCAGCATCTGCAGAATTTCTAATGTTTATGATTCCTGCAAAGTTCTATTTGTTGTGCAACAAACGATTAAGCAGAGTGGCCTCAAATGGAGAAGACAGGAGGCAATCACATTTGTATTAAGGTCAGCAGTGTCAAGGCAGGTTGTTCTCCTCTCTGAATGAGGCTCATGATCCTGAGGTAAAGGATTGGCCTTTGAGGGTGGATGATTTCTTCATCCTGGCACAAATAAATTTATGCAGTTCTCCACCCAAGTGAAAGAAGAAGAAACATGGATAGGTTTTTAGATATTTAGGGACTTAAGTGGTGAGGGCTTAGAGTGAGATAGTGGCATTGATATAAATGGTCAGTGGTAATCTTATTGAATGTAGATGAGACAAAAGCCCACCCCTGCTTCCGTCATATGTTTCTGCAATGCTTTCTGTTTTCAACTTTGTACATTTGCTTTTATCCATGTACTTACACGTCTCTGCTTTCATTTTGACGGAGATGGTCAAGGCTTGTGATATTAAAAGGAACTGGTGATGGTGATTGGTGGGTATAAGTGAAGTGAAATCTGCAATGTTTGGCATTCTTTAGAACATTTACCAACTGTAACTGTTCCTATTGCTTGCTTAACACCTGCTTGAGGATCTCAACAGGTCAGGCAGCATCTAGGGAGGGAAATGAACAGTCGAACTTTCAGGCCAAGACCCATTAACAGGACTGGAAAGGACACTCCCCACCTTTTTCTAACTTCTACCACCTTCCTTTCCAGTCCCAATGAAGAATCTCAGGCTGAAATGCTGATTCTTCATTTCCCTCCATAGATGCTGCCTGACCTGCTGAGATTCTCCAGCCCTTTGTGTGTGTGTGTGTGTGTGTGTGTGTGTGTGTGTGTGTGTGTGTGTGTGTGTGTGTGTGTGTGTGTGTGTGTGTGTGTGTGTGTGTGTGTGTATTGCTCAAAATTTTTAGCATCTGCACACTCGTGCCCTAAGGATACTGTATTTCTCAGAGCAGATAAAGGATTGAACCAAGTAAGAAGCAAAGGCAAACCCAAGCAGAGATAATATATAAGACCATAGGCTATCTGGCCCATCGAGTCTGCTCTTCTGCTCTGCCATTCAATGATGGCTGATCTTTTATTTTTCTCCTCAACTGCAGTTCCTGGCCTTCTCCCCGTAACGTTTGATGCCATGTCCAAACAAGAACCTATCAGTCTCTGCCTTTGCCATTGCTTCCTACTTGGTTCAGTCCTTTATCTGCTCTGTGTAATGATATCTTGCTGGAAATACAGTATCCTTAGGGCACGAGTGTGCAGAGAGTAGGTGGCAGGAGCAGAAATATTTCAACTGGCACATGGGCATACAGGGGACAGAAGAATTTGAACCATGACTAGATGGGCCAAAGGGCCTGTTTCTGTGCTATACTTCTCTATGACTCTGGCTATTACTCCATGTACCAGCAGATGGGATTAGATAGATAAGCAGCATGTTCATCACAGTTGTGGTGGACTGAAGAACTTGTTCCTGTGCTGTCCTCTAGGTTCTATTAAATGTTGATAGTTTCTCTCTGCTGATGATGCCTGACCCACAGGTATTACCAGCATTCTTTGTCTTAATTTTAGAACTGCCAGCAGCTATAACATTTAACTTTTATTTCACTGAAGATTGAAATGTGTTAGTTGGTGGCATTTTCAGTTTTTTCTTTCTTATCCAAAACTGAAGCATAAATAAAGATGCAACACACACAAAATGCTGTGGTCAGGCAGCATCTATGGAAATAAGTAAACAGTCAATCTTTTGGTCCAAGACCCTCTTCAGGACCCTACACCTTAAACGAAGATTCTTCTAACTGTTGGAGGAAGAGTCCACCATGTAAATTTCAGTTTCCTGACAGGAATAAATTATCCATAGTCCCTGACTTCAAAGAAAATGAAGTGACCCCTTCATTTGCTGGTATTGATTCAAAATTCCAAGGCCCATTGTAACACCATAAATTTACTGCATGAAAAATCTGCTCAATAGACACAGTAAGTGAATGATCACCTTTGCATGAAAGCTGTGTGTTTCAATATGCACAATGGAAAGTGCTTTAATAAAATAAAGGCACAAGTAATTCTTATGCTAACCCATCTCTTATTTGAGATGTTGGTTGACCGGCCATCCACCTTGCCTATGTAATTTATCTGTAGTGCTGAATTCCAGCTCCCAATTATTTTAAATTTCAGTAAAAAAGCAGATGAAGCAAAACAGATAACATATTCTCACTAGCACTCATGAAATGAACTCATGACTATTTGTCAATACATCCTATTTAGAACTTAATGTCTTCTTGCTGCCGTTCCACAAAAAAAATAAAAGACAACTATGGCAATTTAACACAGTGGCAGCTGATCAGGAAACTGTATAAATAGATTCTACAGCAACCCAGGGTAGAATTCTATATTTGGCTCAATAGGGGGAAAACAGATTGGTCTGAACTACAGCAGACCTTAGAATGTTAGAGTCCACAAATGAGTGTGTTGAATGAATGTCAGAATGCACCAGAAAGTAACAATATCTGGAAAGAACAGAGATGAGAGTAGAAAGAGAGATTGGAGGGATGGGTACCAAACTGACATGGATTTGGTGGAGTGGCAGGTACAATGATTTTGATGTTTTGGGAATGGCAGGGTATATAAGGGACAGCCAGGAAGGAGGGTAAAGGTGCTTGTGTGTGGGTGGTAGCGGTGGGGAGAAAAAGAATTACACACATCCCTATCTAATTATGTTTTAAAGAATTGCAATAATTCCAATTGTGATCTGTACTCTGCTGTGGTCAAGGTTACAGCAGTCTTTTAACTGACAGCTGCCATATACTCAGAGTGAAATAGAATGTGTAAAATGTAAGAATTGGCTAAAAATACCCACAATGGTATTTAAGTTTAATGTAATTAAATCTTAAGTAATTTACTGCAGTCATGCATTTTGATGAGTTGTGCCAAAAGATTATTGAAAATGCTTTCAGTTGGAGATGCAGCAGTTGAAGGGATGTGGAAAGTGCTGCTGCACTCCTTGTGAACAATAGTCAACATTAGGTATTTGCAGAACAGGACCTCAACTGCTGCTCCGTTTTGCTTCGATTGGAAAATTGTCAAAGATAAAATTGGATGTTATGAAAATATTTACAATAGGCAAACAGTGCCACTTATGAATAAAACGTGACGCTATGTTGTGTAGATAAATCAATACATGGGAATTGGAAAACAGTGCAAGAAATGAGGAAATGTAACATTCTCACAAGGACAGAGTTTCTATAGCAACTGCAATGACTTCAATTCATAAACAGACTGCCTGATTCATTGAGTCAACAGAAATAACCACTGTGCTGTGCAATCTTTTTAATTCAACTTTTAAATTATGGGGTACCATAAAGTAGTTTTCTTGACATTTAATTCTTAATTTAAATAATATTTGAAGTTATTACTCTGTATTTAAAAGAAGCAAGAATTTGCTCAAATTATTATAGCTCCTATATTGGGGCATTTTATACTCTTGGACAATATTGTAAATGAGATCAGGAATGAAAGGAGTAAATTTCAACAAAATTGCAAAATAACAAAGTACTTTATCTTGTGATGAAGACAGGCATGAAATATTCCAATAAAGGCTCGAAAAATATTAGCGCAGAAGACAGAGAGGGGCAGGAATTTGTGGAATGTACAAAGGAAATCAACATAATAATTGTTTTAAAGACCCTTTAGGATAAAATATGTGGATAATGGGAGCAGATTAACCATCTACCCAAATATAGTATGGACAAAGTTGCTAAGTGATTGCAGGTCAGCACTTGGACACCAAAGATAGCAGTCACACGATCCATCTTCACTCTTCTGATCTCAGTCCCTTCTTCTAGTGAGAAATCTAGAAACATTTGAGCTCTCTATGATGATGGGAGGGCGTAAAGGAGCGAGATATACCAGCTAGTTGGGTGGTGTGGCAGCAACAATCTTGCTTAATGTCAGTAAGATGAAATAACTGAAGTGGGCTTCAGGAAGGGTAAGATGGGGGAATCCACACCAGTCCTCTTAGATGGAACAATTTCAAGTTCTTGAGTGTCAGTGTCTCTGAGCACCTAACCTGGACTCAACATACCAATGGAGCTATAAAGAAAGCACAAAAGCAGCCAATTTTGCAAATTTCTACAGATGTACTGTGGACCATGTTCTAACTGGCTGCATCACCATCTGGTATTGTGGGGGGGGGCACTGCACAGGGTCAAAGTAAGCTGCAGAGAGTTGTAAAATTATTCAACTCCATCATCTGCAAGAGCCTCCGTAGTATCCAGGACATCTTCAAAGGGCGATACCTCAAAAAGGCAACATCCAGCATTAAGGACCCCCATCACCCAAGGACATGCTACTGCTACTATCAGGAAGGAGATACAGGAGTCTGAAGACACATATATACACACACACACACACACACACACACACACAATTTTTGAATGGGCATTAAACCCATGAACACTACCTCACTACTTTTTATTTCTATTTTTTGCATTACCTGTTTAATTTAACTATTTTATGTATGTAATTTATAATACTCATTTTTCTCCTTTATTATTTTGTATTGCATCATACTGTGTTGCAAAGTTAACAAATTTCACGACATATGCCAATGATATTAAACTCTGATTTTGTGTTGTCCTCGTGAACCAAATGTTCACCAAGCTTCTTAAGGAAAGGTAGGGTAGAAGTGGAACAGGAGGGCAACAAACACAAGGAAAAAGAGAAAAATAAAAATGTTAGATCATCTAAATGGGCCTTGACAAAGGCATGGGAGATCAATGAGTATGCCTCTGTAGAACACAGCAATGTCTCATATCGTGACTGGATGGCCACAAAATGGAACCCATCAGGAGCACAGACTGCAATATCTTTTATTAGTTAAAGGTCAGTCGCAGAGAGTTCCTGAAAAAGAAACACATTGCTCACAGCTCCAATCTGGTTGTTCCAACTGTGTTGTATTCAGGGCCTCTCCAGGAATTCGTGCTTTGTTACAGTTACAAAGAACTTACTGAAAAGCAATGCACATGGATAGTATTTTTCAAGTAAAATCAGCTGCTTTCAAAAGTAAAGTGGTAAGATGATGTAACAATAGCATCAGAAATATTATCACTATGACAACTTTTTAACTGATAATCAAGAAATAGGGAAAAGAAAACATCAAAGGGCACTCAGCTCCCTTTTAAGTATCCATTCCTAATATTATATAACAGGCAAGTCAGACATCATTTAGATCTTTGAGAAATAATAAATATATTTTATGTTTTCAATGCATTGCATTAAAAAAACTGTGAAAGTGAGATATCTCATGTACTGTTTGAGAGAGAACTATTGATAGAAAATAAAGACTTTTACAGGAAATAAAGATTTTAAAAACTTGAGTACAGGACCTATGAGCTGAAATCATTAATGTCAATGTGTTTTGATTTACTAAATTCTTAAGATTCTAAGCGTAGCAGTTAGCACGATTAAGCAAACTGATCGAGCTGATTATGCAACATCAACATGGAAAGGGATATGCTGAATAAACTTGAGTATTGCTTTGTAGTTAATGGGGAAACAGGTTTAAATTTTTAAGGCTATTTGACAAAATAAGGGCTTGTGTCATTGAAAAGGGTTGCATTGGATGGGGATTTAGTGAACTGCAGAAGACTGACAATTTGCTAATTTTCAGACTAGTAGGGGGTAACTGGTGGATGCCACAATATTTGCTGCTTGAGGTTCAATTACTTACAACCCACATCGAGGGTTGTTGCTGAAAGATAGCTTGTCTTTACAAGAATCAGGTCTCCAAATGAGGGAAATGATCTCTGGAATTAACAGCTTGAGGGGTCATTCCAGAGGGCTATGAGCCTTAGGAATTCTGTACCTCATGGGGCAATGGGTACTTCATTGTCGCATCTACTCAAAGCTGAGAGCAATATATTTTTGGTATTCAGTAGAATCTAGAGACATAAGGAATCAGTAAATAAACAGAATTAGGGAAAATGATAGGACATAATCTTGTGTGGTAGAGCAGATCTTAGGAGCCTTCCTTCTATTATATTGCTGTGCTGGTATTCAAGAGGGAGCAGAATGCCAAAGAAATGTCGATACTGAATATAAGGAGTAATATACAACAAACAAATTTCAGATTTAAAGGATCAGATTGCGCGAGGCTTTGCCCATCAGCATCACAAGATTGGGTTTGGAGTTTCTGCACAATTGAATATAGAAGGCTATAGAGACAAAACTAAACAAGTTGTTGCTTCAAGACATTGAAGGTGTCTGTGAGTTTCAAAGTCGTTTTTAGATTGTTAACAGCAAATACAAACTAGTGGAAGAAGGCACTACTGATCATGGATAGGATATGGTTTTGAAAGACACACATTCTAGCATCAGGCAGCATGGAAGCTGATGGTGAATTAGAGGTGGAGAATTGCCTGTTGATAATTGAATTTTGCATTCATATAAAGTTTGTCTCATACTTTGTATTGTGGGGAGATCTTAGCAGGAATTCATTGGGAATTCCATTTTGCCTCTGTCTTCCTCAGTTCTGCTTTATTCCCCTTGCTGGAAAATTGATTGAGATTTTAGGTGAAACTGGGTTGTTGTTCATCTTTAATGTTCTTCATGATTAGAAGATTCCGGTACATATGAGAATAGTCATTTCGGAGAGATACAGTACTGTGCAAAAGCCTTTGCCATATATTTATAGCTGGGATACCATACAGTACAGTATGTCTTATGGTCTTATGGAGATACTGGTCAAATTCTGCTGGAATTTTAATTGATACAAACAGTGAATATTTCATCATAAACACATGTACGGATGCTGGAAATCCAGAGCAACCACAGACAAAATGCTGGAGAAACTCAGCACATCGAACAGCGTCTATGGTAATTGATAAGCAGTCAACATTTTGGGCCGAGACCCTTCTTCAAGATTGTGAAGGCAGGGGAAAGTTGCCAGAATAATAAAGAGTGGGGTGAGGGGAAGGAGGATAGCTAGGTGATAGGTGAAGCCAGGTGCGTGGGAAAGGTAAAGGGTTGGAGAAAAAGGAATTGGATAGGAGAGGAGGAGACTATGGGAGAAAGGGCAGAGGGGGGCAATAGGTAGATGAGGAGAAGAAGTAAGAGGCCAGAGTGGAGGATAGACGAAGAGGGAAGGAGGGGAAAAATTACCGGAAGAAGGAATCAATATTTTACCATCATATTGGAGACTACCTAGACAGAATATAAAGTGGTACTCCTCCACCATGAGAGTGACCTCATCGTGGCAAAAGAGGACTGAAATGTTGGAACAGGAATAGAGATAGGAATTAAAATGTTTCACCACTGTAAAGTTCTGCTTTTGGCAGATGGAGCAGAGGTGCTCAACAAAACGGTTCTTCATGTTATTTTCAATACATACAGTGCATAAAACTGGTAACTTCTACTTTACAAAAAGACCACTCGACAATTTGATGGCTAAAAGAACAACTTTATTGGGGACGGCAAACAATATTTACAATACAGAGGCTTCCAGGTACCTCGTGCGGCATGGGTGAAGGAACTATATACAAAGCATACTGGGAGTAAAAAGAGCGGAAGTAAAGACCCCACCAACCCCGGATCCCGCCTCTCGTTACCAACAGCTTCCCGATTAGTATTAACTTACTTTTAATAATACTCACATTACAACAAAAACAGAACAATATGCACAGAAGCAGCCCTTTCATAATGTTTCTTTTCATAATGTTTGCAAAATTAAACTAAATTCCTTCTATCTGCACATGATCTATATCTCTCCGTTTCCTGAAGATTCACGTACCTGTCTAAAAGTGTCTTAAACACCATTATTGTATCTGCTTCCAGCACTACCCCTGGCATGGCATTCTAGACACCCACCACACTCTGGAAAAAAAATCTTACCCTACACATCTTTCTTTAAACTCCCTTTCCCTCCTCCCCCCCCCCCCCCCAGCTAGATACATGTCCTCTGATATTTGCCATTTCTATCATAGGAAAACAATTTTGACATTATTGCCTCAGGCAGATTCATAAAAAGCAGTCAATATGATGCAGTGTCTCGATGCAAGATGTTGACCATCATTTTGTCTCCACAGATGCTGCTTGGCTTGCATCATTTTAATTTTGATTCAGTTTCCTGCATCTCCACAACCAGTTGCTTGCGTCATGGATGTCAGAACACGCATCATCCTTTGCAGCTTCTCTTTTGCACTAACCCCATATCCCCTGATTGTCTTAATTTCCAAATATCCATTACTCTCAGTATATTGTCATTAACCGTTAATGTAATGGACAGCATTGTCAAACCAGGCACAAGTTATTGTTAATGTGTGTGTTTGTGCAAGTGAAGTTATGACAATGTGGACGTGGCAAATTGTCAATCTGAATCCATGTATCAGAAAGTTGAGGAACAGAGTAGGGAAAAGACAAGTTAGAAAATGAGAAATCATTTCCTGAAAGATCGTAAAGTCTAAATACCAAATTTTGGGTTGGCTAATGAGAGCAAAGTGTTCAATCAAACATGCCAGCTGAAGTCTAGGTTCCTTTACCCAGTCTTTTCCATTATGAGCAGAAGTATATTAATTGGCTTCAGGTTAGTAGTGACCACAAGTCTGCACCTGCTGTCTAAGTGAGTCCTGTGCATGAGTAGGATTTTGTTCAATTGCTATGACCTCTTTGGCCAGACAGCTTTTCAAAACTGACAAAAGTCTTACCTGCAAGGAATTGCCACTGAGGTGAGATATCAAGAATACTCAAAATTTTGTAGAAAGCAGAAGTTTTCAGTATGTGAACAGAGGAAAGGTCTTTTGCACAACAATTGTAGACTACAATTTAGACTCCAGTGAAAAAAGGGTGGCTGTTAGCACAATCGTGTTGCAGTGCCTGCAATCGCTGATCTTCAATTCCCACTGCTCTCTGTAAGAAGCTTGTTCATTCTCCCCATAACTGTAGGTTTCCTCCAGGTGCTCTGGTTTCCTCCTGCATTTCAAAGCCATATGGTTAGAGTTAGTGAGTTGTGAACATGCTGTGTTGGTGTTGGAAGCATGATGACACATGCGGGCTGCCCTAGTACAATCCTCAGACCGTGTTAGTTGTTGACGCAAATGCCACATTTCATTATATGTTTCAGTGTGCATGTGGCAAGTAAAGCTAATCACTTTACAAGTCTTTAAATTATTTAAGTCATGTTAATTGTTCAATCTCATGTTTGAAGATTAGTTTAAAAATATGACTCCTATAGAATAAATGGTTATTTACATATCTTTATTTACAATAATTACCTGTTATTCCTCACTCTGCTCCATTGTGTTTGTCCCCCCATTCAGACAGATACTTTATTGATCCTGAGGGAAATTGGGTTTTGTTACAGTCAGACCAACCAAGAATAGTGTAGAAATATAGCAATATAAAACTATAAATAATTAAATAATAATAAGTTAATAATGCCAAGAGGAAATTAGTCCAGGACCAGCCTATTGGCTTAGGGTGTCTGACACTCCGAGGGAGGAGTTGTAAAGTTTGATGACCACAGGCAGGAATGACTTCCTGTGACGCTCAGTGTTACATCTCGGTGGAATGAGTCTCTGGCTGAATGTACTCCTGTGCCTAACCAGTACATTATGGAGTGGATGGGAGACATTGTCCAAGATGGCATGCAACTTGGACAGCATCCTCCCATTAAAAGAAAAAGCAGGAACACACATACTAGTATATTTATCAACTAAATATGGTATCTCACAAGCGTTGAAAAAAAGGTCAGCCAAGGTTGTGCACTGACCATCAATCAATCCCTCAGATTTTTGAAGCAAACTGGCAGTTCGCTGTGCCAATTAGCGCATCAAGAAATTGAACCTTTGCTGCTAGTTTTTGTATCAAGCAATTATAGGGCTACCTGGACCTTTCCACTGATGCAGCTTCGACCTTTACTTTGCAGTGTAGATCAAAAGCAGTGGACATGTGTAGCAGTCCCATGGAAAATGAATCATAACTGACAGGGCCCTCTCCTGAAACACAGACAAGAACTATCCTGTAGGGGACTTATGGAGTTAAAGCTGAAGGGATGGGATAAATTGTAATATTCTCCCAACTGCAGATAACATTTTCAAAGCCATATCTAATTAAATAACATTTACTTAATTGCACTAATGTGCATGAAACCAAAGATTCACGCAGAGAATCCATTAACCTTGAGGCATGGCACTGTAAATACAATATTCAAAGCATTTTATTTTCATTTATTTCTACAAATTGGTAAAATTCTGAACATTCTATCACATGCCTGCAGAGATCAACTCTTTGGTATTTTGCTTTAATTATTATAAAATAATACTTCCACACAACAAATACAACTATTGCAAACATTTGTCAGTACCTTGAAGTATCTGCTTCTTACCCCAATCTTCCCATATTCTCTTTTCATTTCCTGAAGACACTGACTGAAGTGAGATTATTATGACAGTTGCAAATTACGGTATTGCGCTAAAGTTTTTTTTGCATATATATATCACCAGCTATCAGTGACAAAAATCACTGCTTTTTGAACACCAACACATGCAACTGATGCTGTTTAAAAACTGTTTGCTCTAAGCATGCTGTATTGTTGAGCGGCCACGCAAGTGCACGTGACTGATGCTAGTTAGAAACTGTACATCAACAGTCCCCTGCCCCAATTAAGCGGCACAGTGTCCCAAAAAAGCAAAGGAAATCCCACCATTTTCTTGATTAGTTTTTGTTCTTTAAGAGAGTTATCCCAAATAATTGGCTGCCCCAATTAACTGATGGCCCAATTAACCAGAATTCACTGTACTTACCAAAATAAATACAGTAAAGCTTGGTAACTGTAGTGAAATAAAATACAAACTGCCTGAGGAATTGAGTGGCTAAAGCAGCATCAGTGGAGGCAAAAGGATAGTTGACATTTTAGATTGCAACCCTACATCAGGATTGCAGACTGCTTGCTAGCTGCAGCTTTCTGCCACACATTTTGGAAAAGACAACAAGGTCAATACCCAGAAGGGGTTCTCATGCCCTTGATTATCTAGGTTTAATCCACGAGATAACTGAAAGGAAAGCTAGTTGGACAAAGCAAAAGTTTGTATTTTTCATTATCAGACTTGCTTTATTCTCAGTTAGCTCCATGTCCTGGCTGCTGTAATTCAAAGCAAGAAAGGTGAAACCTAGCTGCCACTTCCATCCATTATAAATGATTTTCATTTGAACATGTCGAATTGCTTTTCTGTTACAATGAAGATCAGGGGCCATTTTCCCCACCACCACACACAGAGTCTTTCAGGTTCTCCATTTTAAATAATAGGAGCAGAATTAATTCACTGCAGTCATGTATCTCTCTTAGATCTCTGTCATCTCATCGGGCATTTGGATGACTGTTCATTGCAAGCTAAGTGGATTTCTGACAGCAGATGTTTTCTTACTTAAGGCAGGCAGGTGTTTCAAATATTACACAAATCCCAGATTTTTTTCCCCATTCTTTCCAGAACAATGTTGTCAGTGCTTGATAAAAAGGGAAATGAAGTGCAGGTTTTGATATTGATCATTAACTTGTGTGTTATTGCTGTCAGATTGAATTGATCAACTCTTGGAACAGTTAATTTACTAATCATTTGCTGAAAATATACAGCACTGTGCAAAAGTCTAGGGCACATATATATAGCTAGGGTGCCTAAGACTTTAGCACAATGCTATATTTGTCACCGTGGAGTTAGAAAGCAGCTTTGTAAATCTGGTGGGAGCAAAGGATGGGAATGGTGAGGGTGCAGCACTGTAGGGAGTAGTGTGGGACAGGTGGCAGAGAAGGAGTGCCAAGAGCAGTGGGTGTAGACATCCCCAGCCTTGAGACACCAGGCAAGGTCATTTGATTATTAGTTTCTTGATCATTACAGATGTCTCTCTGGTGCTTCCCACTCCCTTTCCCTTTTCCCAACCATGATTCCTCTCTTCCTGCCCTTTACCAGTCTCAGTCCACAACAGACATCCATATCTATGGATCTGCGGTTGCGAAGATAAACAGCTTTATGTACCTTGGCATCTGCATCACCGAGGACCACACGTGGTCTGTACACACCAGCTGTGTGGTGAAAAAGTTTGGTATGGGCCCCCAGATCCTAAGGACTTTCTACAGGAGCACAACTGAGCACATCCGGACTGGCTGCATCACTGCCTGGTATGGGAACTGTACCTCCCTCAATCGCAGGACTCTGCAGAGAGTGGTGTGGACAGCCCAGTGCATCTGTAGTTGTGAACTTCCCATGATTCAGGACATTTACAAAGACAGGTGTGAAACAAGGGCCCGAAGGATCATTGGGGACCCGAGTCACCCCAATCACAATCTAATCCAGCTGCTACCATCCAGGAAACGGTACCACAGCATATAAACCAGGACTAAGAGCCTCTGGGACAGCTTCTTCCACCAGGCCATCAGACTGATTAACCCCACACTAATTTGAGTGTCTTTCTAAGTTACATTTATCTATTTATTGTAAATTATTATAATTTCCTATGATTGCACATTGCACATTTAGGTGGAGGTGTAACGTAAAGATTTTTACTCCTCATATATGTGAAGGATTTCGGAAATGAAGTCAGTTCAATGTAGTTACCCTGAACTGCAGGATGATCCCAGAACAGAAGTCAATGCCCTGCCTGCTCTTTATGAGAGCTAAGTGACATGACTTGGAGTGAGGAGGGATCTTCATCCCTTGGGTTTCAAGTATATCATGCTTTCATAAATGGTGTTTTGAACTGATTCATTTTTAATATCAGTTGTTACTGAAGTAATAGGCAAATACCTTTGTTAGTTTATAATAAGTTCTTGTTTTCTTTCATCTGAACTCTTCAGAGTCATCATTAAACTTTTGATTTCAATTAGATCTGACAGCTACTTGCACAAAAGACAAGGTGCTGGAGGAACACAGCGGAGGGAAATGGACAGGCAATACAGGAGACCCTGCATCTTGATTGCTCCAGACTGCAGATTCTAGCACCTACAGTCCCTTGTGTTCCCATTAAGAATTTGCACAATTTGGAAGGTTTCAATGAAGTCAGCCCACATTCTTCTGAATTCCAGTAAATACAGGCCCAGTGCCATCAAACTCTTGTTTATATGACGAGCTATTCAATCCTAAAATCATTTTCATAAACCTCTTTAGGACCCTCTCCAGTTTCAGCACATCCTTTCTAAGATAAGGGGCCCAAAACTGCTCACAATACAGGCAGTCCCCGGGTTACAAATGAGATCCGTTCCTAAGTCTGTCTCTAAGTCAAATTTGTAGGTAAGTTGGAACAGGTACATACGGTTCTTATTTAGCGTCAGTTAGTCAAATGTTTGTCCCAAGCAATGACATTAGCCTATCCTTCGATGCCTTATGTCCTGGTGCACTTTTTTCCTCATTTGAAATGTAGATCCTTTCAGGCATAAGCCAGTCTCGTCTACATTAAATATTTGGTCTGGCAAATAACCTCCCTCCTCAATAATTTTTTTCAACATTTCAGGGAAATCACTCGCAGCACTTACATCGGCACTCACTGCTTCCCCCTGTACTTTAATAGGATGTAAATTTGCCCTTGCTTTGAAACGATTGAGCCAAACCCTACTTGCAACAAATTCTTCATCACAATCACCTTCACTTGCTGCGCGTGCAGCTTTTAAATCATTGAAAAGGCTTCAAGCCTTTTCTTGCACTAAAGTAAGGCTAATAGGCATATTATGCTTATTTTAATCATCTAACCAATTGATCAATAGCCTTTCTGTTTCAATAATTAAACCGTTAACGGAACAGAAACACTGCGGATTCAGTAGCAGTCGCGGGCAGCGGGTCCTGAGCTCGCCTGGGTCCTAAAGTCCTCCCACACTGAGACAGGTTAAATGGGACAAGTGGGGGCAGTGCTGACTGGAAAAGGGGGGGTCAGGGTGAATCTTGCTAAGAACAATTTAAGCCAAATGCAAAGTTACACATTCAACACAGTGTTAACGGCAACGTGATCAGACTTAAAATGGCAGACGGCGTTCTCCTTCCTCAAGCCGATGAATTTTTAATATAATAGGCTTTATGGCAGTCCGTTCGTAAGTACAAGTTGTCCATAAGTCGGATGTTCGTAACCTGGGGACTGCCTGGACTCCAAGTAAGGCCTCACAAGTGTTTTATAAATTTTCAACATTACATCTTTAGTTTTATATTCTAGTCCTCTTGAAATGAATGCTAACATTGTGTTTGCCTTCCTCACCCCAGACTTAACCTGCAAGTTAACCTTTAGGGAATCCTGCACAAGGACTCTCAATCCCTTTGCACCTCAGTTTTTTGTATTTCTCTCCATTTAGAAAATAGTCGAACCTTTCATTTCTTCTACCAAAGTGCATTATATTCCATCTGCCATTTCTTTGCCCATTCTCCTAATCTGTCTAAGTCCTTCTGTAACTTCTATTTCCTCAAACCTATCTGCCCTTCCATCTATATCTGAATTGTCTGCAAACTTTGCAACAAAACCATCAATTCCATCATCCAGACCATTGACATGAAACATAAAGAATCAGTCCCAACACAGACCCCTATGGAACACCAATAGTCACTGGCAGCCAGCCAGAAAGGCTCCCTTTATTCCCACTCTTTGCTTCCTGCCAATTGGCCACTGCTTTATCCATGCTTGAATCTTTCCAGTAATACCATGGGCTCCCAGCTTGTTAAGCATTCGCATGTGTGGGATCTTGTCAAAGGCCTTCTGAAAACCCAAGTACACAACATCAACTGATTCTCCATTGTCTATCCTGCTTGTTATTTCTTCAAAGAACTCCAACAGATTTCTCAGCCAAGATTTTCCCTTGAGGAAACCATGCTGACTATGGCCTTTTTTGTCATGTGTCTCCAAGTACCCTGAGACCTCATCCTTAATAATCAACTCCAACTCCTTCCCAGTCACTGAGATCAGACTAATTAGCCTATAATTTCCTTTCTTCTGCTTTTGATGGAGCTGACTACAACTCTCTGAAGCCTCTTACGATCCTGTACATTGGCATCTCCATACCAGCAGGTGATGCAACCAGTCAGAATGCAGAAGTTGGGCGCCACAGTCACGTTGCAGTTAAAGCGACCCCACACAGCTTTGGACTTCAATTCCAACATCTTCTGTAAAGAGTTTGTACATCCTCCCCGTGGAATGTGTGGGTTTCCTCTGGCTGTTCCCATTTCCTCTACAATCCAAAGACGTACCAGTTAGTTGGTTAATTGGTCATTGTAACTTGTCCTGTGTTTTAGCTAGGGTTGAATCGGGCTTGTTGAGGAGTAGCTTGAAACAAAGAAACATAGAAAATAGGTGCAGGAGTAGGCCATTTGGCCCTTCGAGCCTGCACCACCATTCAGTATGATCATGGCTGATCATCCAACCCAGAACCCTGTACCTGCTTTCTCTCCATACCCCCTGATCCCTTTAGCCACAAGGGCCATATCTAACTTCCTCTTAAATATAGCCAATGAACCAGCCTCAACTGTTGTGGCAGAGAATTCCACAGATTCACCACTCTCTGTGTGAAGAAGTTTTTCCTCATCTCGGTCCTAAAAAGCTGCCCCTTAATCCTTAAACTGTGACCCCTCATTCTGGACTTCCCCAACATCGGAAACAATCTTCCTGCATCTAGCCTGTCCACTCCCTTTAGAATTTTATATGTTTCAATAAGATCCCCCCTCAATCTTCTAAATTCCAGTGAGTATAAGCCTAGTCGATCCAGTCTTTCTTCATATGAAAGTCCTGCCATCCCAGGAATCAATCTGGTAAACCTTCTCTGTACTCCCTCTATAGCAAGAATGTATTTCCACAGATTAGGGGACCAAAACTGCACACAATATTCTAGGTGCGGTCTCACCAAGGCCTTGTACAACTGCAGTAGAACCTCCCTGCTCCTGTACTCAAATCCTTTTGCTATGAGTACAAACATACCATTTGCCTTTTTCACCGCCTGCTGTACCTGCATGCCCACCTTCAATGACTGGTGTACAATGACACCCAGGTCTCGTTGCATCTCCCCTTTTCCTAATCGGCCACTGTTCAGATAATAATCTGTTTTCCTGTTCTTGCAACCAAAGTGGATAACCTCACATTTATCCACATTAAGTTGCATCTGCCATGAATTTGCCCACTCACCTAACCTATCCAAGTCACCCTGCATCCTCTTAGCATCCTCCTCACAGCTAACACTGCCGCCCAGCTTCGTATCATCCGCAAACTTGGAGATGCTGCATTTAATTCCCTCGTCTAAATCATTAATATATATTGTAAACAACTGGGGTCCCAGCACTGAGCCTTGCGGTACCCCACTAGGCACTGCCTGCCATTCTGAAAAGGTCCCGTTTACTCCCACTCTTTGCTTCCTGTCTGCCAACCAATTCTCTATCCACATCAATACCATACCCCCAATATCGTGTGCTTTAAGTTTGCACACTAATCTCCTGTGTGGGACCTTGTCAAAAGCCTTTTGAAAATCTAAATATACCACATCCACTGGCTCTCCCCTATCCATTCTACTAGTTACATCTTCAAAAAATTCTATAAGATTCATCAGACATGATTTTCCTTTCACAAATCCATGCTGACTTTGTCCGATGATTTCACCTCTTTCCAAATGTGCTGTTATCACATCTTTGATAACCGACCACCAATGTCAGACTGACCGGTCTATAATTCCCCGGTTTCTCTCTCCCTCCTTTTTTAAAATGTGGGGTTACATTAGCCACCCTCCAATCCTTAGGAACTAATCCAGAATCTAAGGAGTTTTGAAAAATTATCACTAATGCATCCACTATTTCTTGGGCTATTTCCTTAAGCACTCTGGGATGCAGACCATCTGGCCCTGGGGATTTATCTGCCTTTAATCCCTTCAATTTACCTAACACCACTTCCCTACTAACATGTATTTCCCTCAGTTCCTCCATCTCACTAGACCCTCGGTCCCTTACTATTTCCGGAAGATTATTTATGTCCTCCTTAGTGAAGACAGAACCAAAGTAGTTATTCAATTGGTCTGCCATGTCTTTGTTCCCTATGATCAATTCACCTGTTTCTGACTGTAAAGGACCTACATTCGTCTTGACCAATCTTTTTCTTTTCACATATCTATAAAAGCTTTTACAGTCAGTTTTTATGTTCCCTGCCAGCTTTCTCTCATAATCTTTTTTCCCTTTCCTAATTAAGCCCATTGTCCTCCTCTGCTGGTCTCTGAATTTCTCCCAGTCCTCAGGTGTGCTGCATTTTTTTGCTAACTTATATGTTTCTTCTTTGGACTTGATACTATCCCTAATTTCCCTTGTCAGCCATGGGTGGTCTTCTTCGTGCTGATTCTCTTAAAAAAAGAATGTCTTCCACTGTTCATATGTAGAAATTTGCTGGCGTCTTTGGTAACCTACCAAATCTTCTCTTCAGCTTTTTGACAAAGCAATGCAAAAGCCCTTAGTCCTTCAGATCAGTTTTATAGCGGTATATGTTTTTTTCATTGTGGGTTGAACAATAACAATATGAGCTGTATTTAAATGACAGGTGGAGTTATTTTCATTTTGCTAGCTAGCAAACAGCATGTGCATCACATTCAGGAAGTATGCTAAATGCTTGGTTTTAAATATATTTAATTTATGAGTCAGTAGAGCTAGTTTCTAGCAGATTTCTAACCTTGAACTGTATAATATTTTCCGGTAGCATGCAATATAGTATAGAAATATTAAAAGTAAGCTACTAGAAATCAGAAGTAAAATAGTGTGGTAGTGAAAAGATTTGGAACACCAAGAATCTATTAAGTATTTATCTTCTCCATGGTATAGTTGAAAGAATTAGAGTTTTAGACATGGGTACAAAGAATCACTTGGTGTCCCATATGTGTTGCAATATCGGCATTCTTTTATACAAAATGATATTTTTTATAATAGCAATGAAGTTAAATAACTCATTAACTTCAGAAAATAAGAAATTTGTGTTGGGGTTCATTATTTGTAAGTAGAAATTGTGCAGTGGAAAAGTATTTGTCAGATGCTTTTGTGTGAGAAGAAGCAAATTCTCATCTAGTTTTGTTTTATCAAGAGCTACAATGAACTTATTCCATCTGTCATCTTCCTGCATTGTTCCCAGACAACAAAGCGAGAAGTCTACTGTGCCATATATTACTCTTCACACAATGGATGCCAGAACCAGCACTTGTGCCAAAAAGCTAACTCCAAAATTTTGGGAAGTTAAATCTGATGTTCCAGAACAATACCAAGGGAGCAGTATACTGTGGGAAGACCTAAAGAAAAGCAATTCTGCAAGTGCTGATGAAGGGTTTCAGCTCAAAATGCCAACTGTTTATTCATTTTCACAGATGCTGTCTGACCTGCTGAGTTCCTCCAGCATTTACTGTGAGGAGTGCCATCTTGGTCACAGGCCTAGAGCCATGCTCTCTAAACTGGATGTAAAAGATCCCATGGCATTATTTCAAACATCTGCAACATAGTTTTGAAAGAGATTATTAAATAAATTGTTTGCCGGTTGGTTGTAGAAATTTATTTCAAAGGGAAAGTCTCAGTTGATCAACCTCATTGAAGTCTTGAAGATATAGCTGAAAAATTAGTAAGTAGAGGTTCCTGAAAGTTGTCATAGCCAGGGGTGGTATTGGGGATGACTTCCCACTGCCTCTTAATTGCTCCTAATGGCATATGTCTCACATAGACTTTGACAACCAAGTCTAGCTGCTGGCCTTCACTTGTGGCTTAGCTACCAAGCCCAGTGGATTCATTTTTGCTGACAGGACAAAGGACACAAAGGTGGGTTATTGGCGCCTTTAAACCAAGCGCTCCGAGCAAATGGGGCTCATTAGCCATGCTTGGTAGCTCATAGAAAAGGAAAACTCTGATCTCAAACCCCCGCTGCCTTGCAGCTACACCCACTCATGGGGAAGGCTTTGGGAGTAAACCCCGAGGAAAAAATCCGGAGCTGGAATCACTAAGGTAGTACCACGTTGCGTTTAACGCTGATAGGCAACTCCTGAAACACCACCGGTGGCAAACTATATTGGTATCTGCCATTCCTTTGGTTTTATCGGCTGCATGGAACAGGGGAGCTTGCTGCCCATGTCATACTGCCCCGGCTTGTTACAGGTTTGCGTATGGTTGACCCGACCAATGAAGGTCCCCAGCTAATTAAAATAAAATAGATCTCCAAAATGTTTTCTATATGCTGCAATACCATAGATATACCATGACAGTTTCCATCACTTACTGGCTTACTAAAGTAAGTAGATAATTGGAGTAAATGGTAGCAATAAATCCTCTATCTAATGAGTGTGAACTTGCTACCATGAGGTGGTTGAATAGTAGGCTCATGCTTGTGGGTAGGTGACATAAGTGTATTGCCCTGGTTAAGATTGCTACTGCTATACTGTGAGGTATCTTTTTTAGCAGTTTTCTGGAAAAGCAACATGTCCTACTGTTAGGAGTGTTTTGGCTTCAGCTTCCGATAAGGAGCCCCAAGTTAGGAATGTTGTGTCAGCCATTCGTAACTTTCTGCCCAGTGGAAGATTCGGGAGTGCTGGGCAGGATCAGGTTTCTGAAGGGTCTTGTTTGAGTTCTTTTGGTGGGAGCTGTGGAGCTGGGCACAAGGAAAGATGCCTCAGAGTGCCATTGGAATGATGAGAATCCCCTTTGCAAGAGAACTATGTGCAGCTAAGTGGCTCCAAGGAGGAAGGGCCAGTACTTTTGAGAGAGCCAGTTCATTGGAGATAGTCTTCCAAGGAAGTTTGGAATGTTTGGGTGCTTTCACACAGATCATGTGTCCAGCGCATGAGTATAGTGATGCACTCCCCATAGAAACAAGCTCCAATGTTATGTGCATATTGGACTGATTTAACTGTAAAGGGCCCTTTTTATTTTTATTTTTATTTTTCTGCAACTGTTTGTTGAAGTTGAAAACTTGCTAAATATATTTTCTATATAATTTTATGCTGGTGTATGATCTATCATTTCTGGGCTACCAGTAACCATGTATGGGCAGTATTTACACAGCATTTGCTACAACCTATGTTCCTTAATTGGAACATCATAACTTTTCTGTTTGGTTGAACCCCAAACCATATCGATTCTAGACGTACATTTTTTATGAAAGGTGGCCTTGTCACCCCAGAGTCACATGGCTGTTAGCAGAGTCCCGTTGAGAAAGTTTCATCAGCACATGAAGCTAGATAATTTAAAGTAGGAGGAGGCTCGAGAAAATCAAAAATTGCTCACTCATTAAGGTAAGAAACATGCTGCGGTAAATTGTGTGTGATTCTAGTTTACTGCAGCACCCTGGACAATATTTATCCATCAATTGACACAAGTACAAGCCATCTGTGTGTCTTTGTTCAATGGAAATTGGTCACTTGCAAAAATGATGCTGATTATTGTACTGTACATCACTGGCTTGAAATAACTGCTTCAAGTTGTCTTAAAATACAAGTTGTTCTTTTCTTTCCATTTCTTTACCTTTCTATCCTGTACATTTTTTTTGCTAATCAAGTAAAATCAACAGAATTCATTCATTCTTGCCTGGAGTTGAAAGACTTGTGCAGTTAACTAGAATAAAGTATTTAGTCCTTTCCAAAATTTGACAATTTTTCCTTGTTTTCTTCACACAGGCCATTGAATATTAAATGCTTCTGTAACAGGCATTTCCTTTTGTCAACTCTGAGGCAGATTTTCTTTTTCTTCAAGTCATGATTGTTTTTTAAATGCTATTCTTTTGCTTAGAAAAGAATGTTACTCTGAGGCAGATTTTCTTTTCCTTCAAGTCATGATTGTTTTTTAAATGCTATTCTTTTGAATGTACATCAGTTTTTCAATGTTAGAAAAAGATGTCAAACTCCATCCCTGACGTAGATGGTAGCAGACTCTCAATGTGGAATATCAACTTGCAAATTGCTCAATACTTTTTTCCCTAGTTTTATATCGCATTTTTCTTTGCTTATTTTAAGCTACCCTGTGTGGAAGCTAGTTGTATGGCAAATCACTGGTAGATACTTCTGATGCAGGTTACAAGTAGGTCTGTCAAAAGTCCTTTTAAGCTCTCATAACTACAAGCTACAGAAGCATTTCCACTTAACACTTTTCACGCTTGGCTGAATCACATTTGACTTTATCTGTTTCTTTAACTTTAATTATTTTTTTAGTATTTCTTCATTCAAAGTTTTGTTTTCTTGTTATCTTTCAGTTCCAGTTGTCAACTTGCTATTGTGTGCCCAATTTCTAGCCTGTTTTGCACTCCAAATCTATTTTGTCTGTTTGATCTTTCCTACGTAAGGTTATACATATATTTGGTATTTTTGTGGCTTCAACCTTCTGTCAATGTGAAATCCAAGTGTCTGTAGGAGAGAGCAGTCAGTTAAGTGTAAATAAACCTTAAGACCATTAGATGGAGGAGCAAAATTCAGCTATGCGGCCCATCGAGTCCTCCCTGCATTCATAATGGGTCAATTTTTAATCCTTTTCAACCCCACTCTACTGCTTTCTCCCCATAACCTTATACATATACACGCATAGTTATCAAGTCATTAAAAAATGACAAAGTACTTCATGTTTGAATTGCTTCAGGAGTGAATGCAGTAACGTGGGCCCAACTAACTTCCATTCTGAATTGTCAATGATTTACACTGAAAGGTGAACAAACAAACTTTAAGGAAGTAACATTCACGTGCACTCTTGATTCTTGAATGATACCATAGGATTCAAGATTGGTTATCATCATTCTTCAGTACACAAGGGTAAATGAGAACAAAATAATTGTTACTCCGGGTCCGATACAGCATTACAAAACTCATAAGCATAAGGAGCACAATAAAAAAACAATATAAATGCAAAATATCAGTTTATATACAGACAGATTGTATGTGCATGCATAAAGTGACACTAGGTACAGGAGTAGAGAAAGGGAGGAGAGCAGAAGAGATAATGATGAGAACAGGCAATTTTAGAACAAACGATGGTGGGGGGGGAGGGGGGAAGGAGCAGAGCCTGTCTAAAATACTCAGCAGGTCAAACAATTAGTAGATGAGAATCAGAAGAAATATTCATGATGGCAGCTTCAAACTTCACCCAACACTCTACACATGGTTGACCCAAAATTTTTCTCGGGCTTTTAAATCCATGCCACTTCTGGCAAAGTAAGTGCCAAAATCATCTTTTAAAAATCCCTTTGTGAAAGTACTAATTATTGTGGTTTTATATCCACAGACACGGGCCAGTGCTGCAGCCCCCATTGTTTCCCAATGCAAATGTTGTTTGTTGAGACATGACACAACAAGCCCCATGCATTGTGCAGTTGTTTTTTTCCAAAATATCATTCACAACATCTCTTCAGCTGAAGTCTTTTCAAACACAAAACACTTCATGCATGTTTAGATTGTGGGCTTTTGCTGATCTCCTGTATTTTTTTTAAAAAACAGCCTCTTTCACAATTATGAGCTCAGTTTCAGATTTTTGTCAAGTTGGATCTAGAAGTCAATAATGTTCTGCACCTTTATTTTATTCGGGGGCATTGTGGGTGGGTGTGACAATGAAATGGAAAAGTTTCATTTGTGAGTGTAGATAATAGCTAATTGTACTCTGCTGCAACTGTGGCTACTAAAGGATGTTGGTTTATTCGGAACTTGTTATATCATTCAAAGTTAGCTCAAAACACTGCATCTAGTTATGAAAGATTAGCCTTTGTTACATGTGCACTGAAACATGCACTCAGTGGCCACTTTATTAGCTACATCTGAACAAATGCACTTAATGCAAATATCTAATTAGTCAAGCATCTGGCAACTCAAAGCATAAAAGAATGCAAACATAGTCAAAAGGTTCAGTTGTTGTCCAGACCAAACATCAGAATGAGGAAGAAATGTGATCTAAGTGACTTAGACCATAGAATGATCGCTGTTGCCAGACAGGGTGGTTTGACTATCTTAGAAACTGCTGATCTCCTGGGATTTTCATGTATTACATTCTCTAGAATTTACAGAGAATACTGCGAAAAACAAAAAAAATCTAGTGACTGGCAGTTCTGTGGATGAAAACTCGTGTTAATCGGAGGAGAATGACCAGACTCTTTCAAGCTGACAAGAAAGTGACAGTAACTCAAATAACTACGTATTACAACAGTGGTGTGCAGAAGGCCATCTCTGAGCATACAACATGTCAAACTTGAAGCGGATGGGCTAAAGCAACAGAAGACCATGAGCATGCACTCAGTGGCCACTTTATTAGAATCCTCCTGCACCTGATAAAGTGTCCAATGAGTGCATAGTGGAATGCATTATTTGCGTCAATGACTAACATTGTCCAAGGATGTGCTGGGGGCATTCTGCAAGTGTCGTCATGTACCGAGCATCAACATAATATGTCCATAAACATACTAACCCTCACCGGTACGTCTTTAGAATATGAGAGGAAACTGAAGCACCCACAGGAAACCTATGCGGTCATGGAGAGAATGTACAAACTCCTTACCGACAGCAATGGGAATTGAACCCAGATTGCTGTACTTCCTACCTTCTACACCACCACTTACTTCAACGTCTAACCATTTCCAAGGGTAAATGTTGCTGCCACTTTGTGCAACACAAAATTAGACAGGCTATTTGCTCCCTGCATCCTACTGCGAGATACTGGACAGTGATACTCACTTTGTGCGCCTCTTCTAACACGAGAAAGTCTGACCTGATAATGTGTTTTATTTCCGACATTGCATTCAATCCTGTCTTTTCACCATAAATGCTAATCCGACCCATGTAATGTACCTTTAAAATCACGGCAACTTATCAAAACCTTAAAGAAGGTGATCCCTTTGTGATTATACCACACAGTAGCTTAACTTTTGTTGGCATCCATTGGAATGTTTTAGTACAGAGTGTTTCATATTGTTGGATGATTCTTGGTCAAATACTTCATTACTCTGAACAACTGCTTGCTCCTAACAGAGGTAATATACTCAAGCATCATCAGGGAATGCTTTTTAATATAGAGGTGATCAAATGCAGATTTGTCACTATTTATTCATCCTATATTTCATATTCTTTCTGCCAGAGTAAATTACTTCTCATTTGTTAATCTCCAAGGAACACTTTTACTGTAAAGCAATAAGAAGAGATGATTACATCGTGCCTGTTTAAAAACCAGGATGTGAATTCCACTGTGGGCAGGCGATTGACTCAGAGGGAATGGCCGTGGTATGGCCTGATGCTGGCTCTTATGAAGATAAAGAAAGTCAAGTTTGCTTCTGATTTTCTTGCAATATTCTTACAGATTCAAGATTAAAGATTGTTTAATGTCATTTGCAGTATACGTGTGAAAAGGAGAACAAAATAATTGTTACACTGTAACTTGAACTGACTTTATTTCTTACGTCCTTCACATACGTGAGGAGTGAAAATCTTTATGTTACGCCTGCGTCTGAATGTGCAATGTGCAAATTATAGTAAATTGTAATAAATAGTAGGATATAAAACAGAACAGTCAATATAGTTAGAAATACAATTGTGTCAGTCTGATGGCCTGGTGGAAGAAGCTGTCCCGGAGCCTGATGCTCCTGGCTTTAACGCTGCGGTACCGTTTTCCAGATGGTAGCAGCTGGAACAGTTTGTGGTTGGGGTGATTCGGGTCCCCAATGATCCAGCACAAAAAAAACAGAGTAAGATAAAGCATACAGTAAGAAAAATACAATAACTGTAAATACGTAAGATATCTTATATACATAGATTAATTGTATGTCCAGAAAGTGACGCTCAATCTGAACTTAATTTGGAGCCTGCCGTTGACTTTGACATGCTTAAGAAGAAGAAGAACTGTCATCTTAGCTGCATACTGCTGATTCCTGTTTGGTGTACATTGCTGAGGCTGGAATCTGCCTTTGATGTCATTGGACTAGATTATGGACATGGAAAATTGTGAAAAATACAGTCAGAAGGAAGAGATTTGCATTTTAAACCATTGCTTCCAGGAAACAGTGCAAAAGCTGGCAATATAATTGAAAACCACCTGGCTATTTTATTTTATTGCAAATAACAGAAATGCATTTGTAAGTTAGAATATAACTTCACCATAAATGATTTTGAAAAGGCTGGGGGCCAGCATAACCTCCCAAGCATAAAAGCATGTAAGCACATAGAAGTAGCAATAGCATTGTTAATACGGCATCTCTAACGTATCTAAGCAGTACGTAAGCATAACGGTTAAAGTAACACTGTTACAATGCCAGCCACTCAGGTCCAGTTCAGCTGCCGACAGGAGTTTGAACATTCTCCCCATGACTGTGTGGGTTTCCGCTGGTTTTCTCCCACATCCCAAAGACATATGGGTCAGTAGGTTAATTGTTCACATGGATGTAATTGGGCAGGCTGTGCTCATTAGGCTGGAAAAGCCTGTTGCCAAGGTGCATCATTAAATAAAATAAACACAATAGCCCCGAACATCGAGGGTTCAATCTGGTGATGTCTGTGTGGAACTTGCATGTTTTCCCCATGACCACAGGGAATTTCGCTCACTTCTGAAAGATACACTCAGTTATTGCATGTTCTTCCATTGTAGGGTGTGGCAGGAGAGGAGGAGGAATGGGGGAATCCGGAAAATGGGAGTACAACAGAGGCAGTTGACCAGATAATCGCAATCTTCAGAAATTCAAAGTAAATTTATTATCAAAGTATGTGTCATCCATGCCAATGGATGAAAGGTAATAACTATTCCTGAACCTGATGGTGTGGGACCTCCTTCCTGATGGCAGCAGTGAGGAAAGAGCATGGCCTGAGTGGTGGGGCAGCTGTAGGAAGGTTGTTTACAGCAGAGAGAAAACCCACAAGTATTTACGTTCAAGATTGTGGTGCTATGGGAAAAGAGGATAGGGCAATGTTCAGCCATCTCTCTGTGCAGTTCGACAAAACACTGGTATAATGAAAGTGGATTTGTGCTGATGTCATTATCTTCCCCGGAGTGAAGAGTAATTCCTAATATGATACATTTATTTGCTTTTTGGGTGACTTTCTAGGTTCGAAGCATAACACTGCATATATTTTCTACATATTCTGCTAGTTTCTACCGGATTGGAGGCAGCATCTCCAACACCGTCACACTGAACACAGGGGCCCCCCAGGGCTGTGTGCTCAGTCCACTGCTGTTCACTGTGCTGCAACACACAGCTCGAACCACATCGTCAAGTTCACCGATAACACGTACGTGGTGGGTCTCATCAGCAAGAACGACGAGTCAGCATACAGAGAGGAGGTGCAGCGGCTAACGGACCGGTGCAGAGCCAGCAACCTGTCTCTGAATGTGAACAAAACAAAAGAGATGGTTGCAACACACACAAAGTGCTGGTGGAACACAGCAGGCCAGGCAGCATCTATAGGGAGAAGCACTGTCAACGTTTCGGGCCGAGACCCTTCGTCAGGACTAACTGAAAGGAAAGATAGTAAGATTTGAAAGTAGGAGGGGGAGGGGAAAATGAGAAATGATAGGAGAAGACCGGAGGGGGTGGGGGGAAGCTGAGAGCCAGACAGGTGATTGGCAAAAGGGATACAGAGCTAGAGAAGGGAAAGGATCATGGGACGGGAGGCCTAGGGAGAAAGAAAGGGGGAGGGGAGCACCAGAGGGAGATGGAGAACAGGCAGAATGATGGGCAGAGAGAGAAAAAAAGCTAAATATATCAGGAATGGGGTAAGAAGGGGAGGGGCATTAACGGAAGTTAGAGAAGTCAATGTTCATGCCATCAGGTTGGAGGCTACCCAGCTGGTATATAAGGTGTTATTCCTCCAACCTGAGTGTGGCTTCATCTTGACAGTAGAGGAAGCCATAAATAGACATATCAGAATGGGAATGGGACGTGGAATTAAAATGTGTGGCCACTGGGAGATCCTGCTTTCTCTGGTGGACAGAGCGTAGGTGTTCAGCGAAACGATCTCCCAGTCTGTGTTGGGTCTCACCAATCTATAAAAGGCCACACCGGGAGCACCGGACGCAGTATACCACACCAGCCGACTCACAGGTGAAGTGTCGCCTCACCTGGAAGGACTGTCTGGGGCCCTGAATGGTGGCGAGGGAGGAAGTGTAAGGGCAGGTGTAGCACTTGTTCCGCTTGCAAGGATAAGGGATGAATGGACAAGGGAGTCGTGTAGGGAGCGATCCGTGCAGAAAGCAGAAAGGGGGGGAGGGAAAGATGTGCTTGGTAGTGGGATCCCATTGGAGGTGGCGGAAGTTACGGAGAATTATATGTTGGATCCGGAGGGTGGTAGGTGAGGACAAGGGGAACCCTATCCCGAGTGGGGTGGTGGGCGGATGGGGTGAGGGCATATGTGCAGGAAATGGGACAGATGCATTTGAGAACAGAGTTGATGGTGGAAGAAGGGAAGCCCCTTTGTTTAAAAAAGGAAGACATCGCCTTCGTCCTGGAATGAAAAGCCTCATCCTGAGAGCAGATGTGGAGGAGACGGAGGAATTGTGAGAAGGGGATAGCATTTTTGCAAGAGACAGGGTGGAAAGAGATGGTTGTTGACTTCAGGAGGGCATGGAGCAACCACCCCCCGCTGAACATCGACGGCTCCTCAGTAGAGATCATTAAGAGCACCAAATTTCTTGGTGTTCACCTGGTGGAGAATCTCAGCTGGTCCGTCAACACCACCTCCATAGCAAAGAACGCCCAGCAGTGTCTCTACTTTCTGCGAAGGCTGAGGAAAGTCCATCTCCCACCCCCCCCCCCCCCCCCCCATCACATTCTACAGGGGTTGTATTGAGAGCATCCTGAGCATCTGCAAGAAAATCATCAGGATCTCTCTTCCCGCCATTACAGACATTTACACTACACGCTGCATCCACAAAGCAAACAGCATGATGAAGGACCCCATGCAACCCTCATAGAAACTCTTCTCCCTCCTGCCATCTGGGAAAAGGCACCGAAGCATTCAGGCTCTCACGACCAGACTATGTAACAGTTTCTTCCCCCAAGCCATCAGACTCCTCAATACCCAGAGCCTGGACTGACACCAACTCACTGCCCTCTACTGTGCCTATTGTCTTGTTTATTATTTATTGTGATGCCTGCACTGTTTTGTGCAATTTATGCAGTCCTGGGTAGGTCTGTGGTCTAGTGTAGTTTTTTTCTGTGTTGTTTTTATGTAGTTCAGTCTAGTTTTTGTACTGTTTCATGTAGCACCATGGTCCTGAAAAACGTTGTCTTGTTTTTACTGTGTACCAGTAGTTATGGTCGAAATGACAATAAAAAGTGACTTGACTTGACTTGGTTTAGGTGGAGGAGATTCTATTTGGAGGGGGACGAGTAGTGTGTACTGATAACTATGGCCCAATCTTGCTGGCCCGTGGGTTTGCTCGAAGCATGTTAACTGCAATTGGGAAATCCTCATCAAAGTGTTAAATTGGCAACTTAAATTATTTTTTTCAATTAGCAATGAACTTATTTTAAACTCATCAAGTAAGGGAGTACAGAAACAGGCCCTTTGACCCAAATGGTCTATGCCAAATGTAGCATTGGCTTGGGTTAAAATGGGGGGAGGGGCTGCTGTATTACAATCAATCAATATATAAATAGAATTGCACTGTACCCCTCCTCTCCCAATTACTGCAAATAATGTGCACATTTTGTCTACACTCTACAAACCATACTCCAGATTGAACACATTTTGAGAGGTATGACGAAATGGTCTTTGTAAAGGTATTATGTGCTTATACACTTAATGTAGCACTTCAGATATCAATGCTGATATTTAAACCTTGTGCATTTAAGAGAACATTAATCATTTTATTCATCATCATTACTCCCTCGGAGAGGAATATATTACCTTTCATTGTTGTGCTAGTGATTGTTGTGTTTCCTGTGGGAACCGTAAATGACCCAGTACTGAATACTAACGCACTCTGACATGTTGAGCATTACTAAATTGCTGCATTTATAGAGTGGTTTCCCCTGTTCTTGTCTGCATCTTGTGCCAATGCTTTATTTTTCAAGCGTGAGATATCAGCACACAGCAAGATGTGTCACTGAAGCCTTTAAAGTGCCATGTTTCCTCATTTGTAGTGAGGGATATTACATTATCCCATGTTGTTCTCTGTGGCATCTGCAGGGGTTTTTACAGGTTGTTAAGCTCAGCCTTGCAGTTTTGGATGCCACAGAATAGCCATAGACATGGAGAAAATCACAAACATGAGAAAATCTGCAGATGCTGAAAATCCAAAGCAATACACACAAAATGCTGGAGGAACTCAGCAGGTCAGGCAACATCTGTGGAAAAGAGTAAACAGTCAATAGGACTGATGAAGGGTCTTGGCTCAAAACATTCACTGTTTACTCTTTTCCATAGATGCTGCTTGGCCTGCTGAGCTCCTCCAGCATTTTGAGTGTGTTCACTTGGAGAAAATGTTCTCTTTTGTGATACAGAGAAAGATTTTTTGTTTCCATTGACTGGTTGTATGGATTGCTAAACTGTAGACTTAACTTCTTAGAACTGGAATTGGACATGGATGCTATTACTGAAAGCAAGGTTTTGAGGTGATATGCGTCATGAAAGGCTGGTGGTACCTTGGCAGCTGTTGAGTAGCCTGAGAAACTTGTGTAATGGAGGGAAAAAAAGCTGTTAACAGTAAATATTTTTTAAAAGCACCAAGTTCAAGGTACATTTGTAATATTTATTATCAGAGTACATACATATCACCACAGGCAACCCTGAGATTCTTTTACTGCAGGCACACTTAGCAAATCTATAGAGCTGTAACTGAAAACATCAGGATCTGTAAACTGTAAGCAAACTGTGCAAATGCAGATAAGAAATAAATAGCAATAAATAACGAGCATGAAATAACAAGATAAGAGTCCCTAAATGAGTGTAATTAACCCCTTTTGTTCAAAAGCCTAATGGTTGAGGGGTAGTAATTGTTCTTGAACCTGGTGGTGCAAGTCCTGATTCTACCTGATGGCAGCAGCGAGAAAAGAGCATAGCCTGGGTGGTGAGGATCTTTGATGATGTGTGCTGTTCTCTTATGTCAGTGTTTCATACAGATGTACACAATAGTTGGGAAGGTTTTACCCATGATGTATTGGGCTGAATCCACTATCTTTTTGTTGGATTTTCCACTCAAAGTTATTAGTGTTCCCATAGAAGGCCATAATGCAACCAGTCAGCACACTTTCCACCACACATCTATAGAAGTTTGCCAAGGTTTTCGATGACATACCAAATCTCTGCAGACTCCTGCAGCAGTAGAGGCATTGTCGTGCTTTCTTCACAATTATATTTATGTAATGGAACCTCTGGTTTCCCTCTCCTGAAGTCTACGATCAGTTCCTTGGTCTTATTGACACCACTCAGCCAAATTTTCCATCTCCTTCCTGTATGCTAATTCATCACCACCTTTGATAAGGTCCACAACAGTGGTGTCATCAGCAAACTTGTATCTGGAGTTGGAGATGATCCTTTGCGACGAAGTGCCATTTTGTTAACACAAAATCTGCAATTTAACTCTATAAACTTGGTTAGTGTTGCAAGCAGGATTGATTGCTAAAATTATTTTTTTCACAGGAAGGATTTTCCCTCATCCTTCGATATTAAGTTTGTTCCTTTCTAGTAGGATTTCAGTATAATGTGCAAGCGGAATATTCATGCAATTATGTTTTTACCAGGATTTCGGAGAGATGTGATGGATGTGTGTATTAAACAGTAGACAGCATACAAGTGTGGATAATAGAATCAGTCCATTCAAACAGGGATTTTGTTTAAAGAGAATATTGTGAGGTGCATGAATACTGAGCTTATAGGTTGTCTTTGATCCTGCTTTTTTTTTCTGTCACACTTGATACCAGGTGGAGTAAATTCAGGGAAAGAATTAGGATTAAGGCCCAAGAAGACAAGTATATAGCCCTACACCAAAGCAGTTTGCACTCACAGGCTGTGGAAGTTATTGACAAGGCCAGTATTTATTGCCTGTCTCTAATTCTTAATTGCCTCAGCTGTTCAGAGGATAATTAACAGGCAACTTATTACCATGAAGCCATAACAGCCAAATATATCCACATCAGCCTAATGCCTCATATAGGACAGATTAAACAAGGATGGGGCTTTCCTTCTGTAAATAATTTTTTGATCAATTTTTTTTAATGACTATTAAGACTTTAACAGCAACTTCTCCTGCTATGGGTGAAGCAAATGTATCCCCTAGTTCGTTTATTGGAAATAATTCAGAAGATGTGTAGCTCAGGTTGGGCTGAGTTGTTCTTTCCCAGTTTTGTCATAGTCCCCGCATTGGATTTTATAGAACACATTGGTCTTGTCCAAAAGCTTGGTTCGTTCTTTTGGTCTGCAAAGTCGTCGCCTTATGCGTCAATGCGGGCAAACTTTCAGACTACAACGCACAAAGTTTCCTACGCAACCAATCAGCAATGAGATTTCCTCCCTATACCACAGTTGAGTTTCCATGATGTCAGCCAATCAGCTGATTGATAAGTTTATAAAGGCCATGCATTCAGAGGATACACCACTGTTAACGGCGCACTGATGATGCCTCCTTGTATGGTGACGAAGCGTTTGCAAGTGAATTGTCAAGATTAGCAAACAACTCAACTCAGCCAGTTTGCTTAACTCTAAATATTCTTAGTCATATAACTGCCACTATATAATGATAGTAACTTTGCAGAAATAAAGGAAAACTGGAGGAGAAGACAATAGTTGCCAAAATGAAAAAAATGAATTTCCAATTCTGTAGAAAGGAGTAAGGAAGACTGCAATCCTCCTTCGATGGATAGTTATTGTAGTTTCAACCAAGTAACGTAAAATGCTATGTCTTGCTTTTGTAGGTTCAAGGACAATGTCTTTCAAGTCAGCGTGTAGTTCAGGTAACTTTTTGTTCTGCTGATTACATAGTCCATTTGTGACAAGAATGGCATTTGTAAGAAGTGCTTGATGTTCAGTCCAAGTAATTTCCTTATGGACCTGTATTTACAGTGTTATCACGAAGCAGTTGTTAGAGTGTCCACACCAAAGGGGTACTTGAATATCATTCAAGATTCAAGATTACTCAGAATCAGAATCAGGTTTATTATCACTGACATGTGATGTGCCATTTGTTAACTTAGCAGCAGCAGTTCAATGCAATACATAATATAGAAGAAAAATAAATAGATAAAATAATAAAAATAATTAAATAACTTAATTACATTAAAAGTATATTGAATAGATTTAAAACGTACAAAAATCAGAAATAATGTAAAACTAAAAAGCGAGGTAGTGTCCAAGGGTTCAATGTCCATTTAGGAATCGGATGGCAGAGGGGAAGAAGCTGTTCCTGAATTGCTGAGTGTGTGCCTTCAGGCTTCTGTACCTCCTACCTGATGGAAACAGTGAGAAAAGGGCATGCCCTGGGTGCTGAGGATCCTTTCTGAGATACCACTTCCTGGAGATATCCTGGGTGCTTTTTAGGCTGGTGCCCAAGATGGAGCTGACAAGATTTACAACCCTCTGCAGCTTATTTCGGTCCTGTGCAGTAGCCGCCCCGATATCAGACAGTGATGGAGCCTGTCAGCATGTTCTTCACAGTACATATATAGAAGTTTTTGAGTCTATTTATTGACATGCCAAATCTCTTCAAACTCATAATGAAGTATAGTTGCTGTCTTGCTTTCTTTATAACTACATTGATATGTTGGGACCAGGTTAGATCCTCAGAGATCTTGACATCCAGGAACTTGAAACTGCTCACTCTCTCCACTTTTGATTCCTCTATGAGGATTGGTATGTGTTCCTTCGTCTTACCCTTCCTGAAGTCCACAATCATCTCTTTCGTCTTACTGACGTTGATTGCCAAGTTGTTGCTGCGGCAGCACTCCACTAGTTGGCATATCTCACTCCTGTACACCCTCTCGTCATCACCTGAGATTCTACCAACAATGGTTGTGTCATTAGCAAATTTATAGATGGTATTTGAGCTGTGCCTAGCCACACAACTACTGGTATACAGAGAGTTGTGCAGTAGGCTAAGCACACACCCCTGAACTGCTCCAGTGTTAATTGTCAGTGAGGAGGATATGTTATCACCAACCCGCACAGACTGTGGTCTTCCGGTTAGGAAGTCGAGGATTCAATTGCAAAGGGAGGTACAGGGGCCCAGGTTCTGCAACTTCTCAATCAGGATTATGGGAATGACAGAATTCAATGCTGAGCTTTAGTCCATGAACAGCATCGTGACATTGGGTGTTTGTGTTTTCCAGGTGGTCTAAAACTGTGTGGAGAGCCTTGAGATTGCATCTGCCATTGAACTATTGTGGCGATAGGCAAATTGCAATGGGTCCAGGTCCTTGCTGAGGCAGGAGTTCAGTCTAGTCATAACCAACCTCTCAAAGCATTTCATCACTGTTGATGTGAGTGCTACCGGGCAATAGTCATTAAGGCAGCTCACATTATTCTTCTTAGGCACTGGTATAGTTGTTGCCTTTATGAAGCAAGTGGGAACTTCTGCACATAGCAGTGAAAGGTTGAAAATGTCCTTGAATACTCCCGCCAGTTGTTGGCACAGGTTTTCAGAGCCTTACCAGGTACTCCATTTGGACCTTCCGCCTTACGAGGATTCACTCTCTTTAAAGACAGCCTAATATCAGTCTCTGAAACAGAGACAACAGGGTCATCAGGTGCAGCAGGGATCTTCACAGCTGTAGTTATTATCACTTCAGTGTACATAAGTGTAAAGGAAAATGAAGTTCAAAAGTAAATTTATTATCAAAGTATACAACCTTGAGATTCATTTCCTAGCAGGATGCCACAAAACAAAGAAACCCAATAGAACCCATGAAAAAGACCTTCAAATACCCAATGTGAAGAGAGCAAAAAGCACACACACATCATGCAAGAGATAATCGCAGGCAAATAGTGTTCTGAACTGAAGTGCACAAAGAGAGTCCGAGAGCCATGGTTCAATGCAGAGCCAAGTAGACATCATGGAGCAGAGAGCTGAACTGACCTGCCCCTCACCTCGGCTCCCAACACCCTGACCGTTTCAGTCTGGCCCAGCTCTGAAGTCTTCATCCGAACATTGGGTTCAGTCGCCTAGATACGCTCTGGTGCCTGGACCCTGCCACCTTGATTCAGCTTGTACCTGAACTTTCTGATTTGGCATAGTGCTCAAGTTGATCGAGCCTTGGGTTTTCCTCACTCGCAGCGACGAGCCTACTGCCTCGCCTCGCCTCGGTTCCAAAGGGAAGTTGCTGACTATTACTTGCCATGATCGTTTGCCAGAAAAAATGTGGTTAAAGAAGTATGTGGTTGTTTTCCTTGTTTTGTTAGCCAGCAGCCAGACATTGCTGAGATTCACCAGTGCCATTTTAAACCAGAAGGCTTAAGAGGTTTGTTAGATCCAATGCAGAATTTTTTTATTATTTTTTTATTAGTTTTTCAAAACATTTTACAAATTAAAAACCCCAAATCCCAATGAGGAACATTAATACAGTGCAAAATTAAGCATACAATAACAATATGCTACAAAGGAAGAGAATTTAACAAAAAAAGCACCTAAATTAAAGACAGGTAAGCTTAGTAGCCTCCCCAAGCCCCACAACACAAGAAAAAACAACAACAACTCCAGACCAACCACTCCACAATATAGAGAGTATAGATCAGGACAGTCAAACTCCCAGACTGTGAATACACTTAGCAACAGAGGATAATAATGCCTACTACCAGAAAAAAAAGGGAGCTGAAAGCAAGGGACCGAAAAGAAGAAGAAAAAAATAAATAAATAAAAACCCTAGTCAAGAGGAAGGTTATGAAAGTACTCGATAAAAGGTCCCCAGACCTTATGGAACTTTAGATCCGAATTAAGAACTGAATAATGAATTTTTTCGAGGTCCAAGCAGGCCATAATGTCGTTAAGCCATTGCGCATGAGTGGGCGGGGCAACATCTCTCCATCTAAGGAGGATCAAGCGTCTAGCCAGGAGAGAGGCAAAGGATAATATTCGGCATTTGGTCGTATCCAAACATAGATCTGTCTCGCCCCAAAAACCAAACAGAGCAATTAAGGGGTTTGGTTCTAGGTGCTGATTCAGAATACACGATAACGTGAAGATATCTTTCCAGAATTTCTCCAAGCTAGGACAGAACCAGTACATATGGATGAGAGAGGCCACACCCCTCTTGCATTTATCACAGAGCGGACTAATGCCAGAGTAGAATCGAGATAGTTTAGATTTAGACATATGGGCTCTATGAACAATCTTAAACTGTAAAAGGCAATGGCGAGCACAAAGAGAGGTTGAATTAACCGATTTGAGAACTGAGTCCCAGCTCTCATCGGATAAGGAGATACTTAAATCCTGCTCCCAGGCCATTTTAATTTTATCCACGGGCCCGTCGTAAGACTGCTAGTTTATCTCTGATAATTGATATTAAACCTTTACGTAGTGGATTAATGGAAAGAAATAGGTCCATAACATTTTTTGCAGGCATTTCAGGAAAGTTAGGAATTAAGGGAGCAATAAAGTGTCGGACTTAGAGATATCTGAAAAAATGAGCGTTAGGCAGATTGAACTTAACAGAGAGCTGCTGAAAAGAAGCGAAGCGATTATCAATGAAAAGATCTTCAAAATGTCTAATGCCCTTCCTATACCAAACATGGAATGCTGAATCGTACGTAGTAGGTAAAAAAAGGTGATTATGTGCGATAGGGCTGGAAACGGAGAACCTCTGGAAACCGTAGTATTTCCTGAACTAGGCCCATATACGCAAAGTGTGTCTAACAAGAGGATTGGCTATTGATCTGGGCAGACTACTAGGGAGTGCAGAGATAGATAATTCTTTAGTGGAGCTCAACTCCATTACCACCCAGTTAGGGCACTCGGGTTGGCCGTGGAAGAAAGACCAAAAGGTAGCACAGCGTATATTAGCTGCCCAATAATATAAACGAAAGTTAGGTAAAGCCATGCCACCCTCTTTTTTAGATTTTTGGAGATGGATTTTATTAATTCTAGCGCGCTTATTCTGACACAGATATGACAAAATAATAGAGTCTAAGGAATCAAAGAAAGATTTAGGAATAAAAATTGGGATAGATTGAAATAAGTATAAAAATTTGGGGAGAACATACATTTTAACAACGTTAATATGACCTACCAAAGACATAGATAGAGGTGACCATTGTACCAGACATCTGTTTTATAGCATATGAAAGATTGGCAAAGTTTTCACGAAAGAGGTCTTTAAACTTCCTTGTGACTGTAATTCCAAGATAAGTAAATCGGTTATGGACTACTTTAAAAGGGAGATCACGAAATGTTAGTTCTTGTGCTTCTTTATTAATTGGGAAAAGTTCACTCTTATGTAAATTAAGTTTATAGCCAGAGATCTGGCTAAACTGGTCAAGAAGTGAAAACATTAGAGGTAAGGATGTAGACGGATTTGAAAGAAAAAGTAATAAGTCATCAGCATAGAGAGAAACCTTATGCTCAACACCCCCTCTCCAAATCCCGGTCAATTCAGGACAGTTTCGAAATGCTATCGCCAGAGGTTCTATAGCCAAATCAAAGAGAAAGGGACTTAAGGGGCATCCCTGACGGGTGCCACGTTTGAAATTAAATACTTGGGATTTCTGAAAATTAGTTAAAACAGAAGCAGTAGGACACAGGTACAGCAATCGGATCCAAGAGATGAAACTTTGGCCGAGGTCAAATTTTTCTAAGACTGCAAAAAGGTAGTTCCACTCTATACGATCAAATGCTTTCTCCACATCGAGGGAAATAACACATTCAGGAATCCCAGTTGGAGGTGAGTATAAGATATTAAATAAACGCTGAATGTTAAAAAAAGGGAGACGGTTTTTAATAAAGCCTGTTTGGTCATCAGAGATAATGGAGGGAATAACGGTTTCTAATCTATGAGCCAAAACTTTAGCTAAAATCTTTACATCAACATTGAGCAGAGAGATCGGCCTATACGAGGAACACTCTGTTGGGTCTTTGCCCTTTTTTAATAGAAGAATAATAGATGCCTCATTGAAAGAGGGTGGCAGTTTGCCGTAATTAAACGAGTCAGATAATACTGAAAGTAACTGAGGAGAGAGAAGTGAAGAGAATGATTTATAAAATTCTACAGGGAACCCATCAGGTCCAGGAGATTTCCCTGAGGACAGTGCAGAAATTGCAAAAGAAATTTCTTCTGATGATATAGGCGCATTGAGTTTGGCTTTAAAATCAGATGAAAGTGAGGGGATATTCAGATTCTGTAAAAATTGATCAACAGAGATATTGTCATTCAGAGATTCAGAGGAATAAAGCCGAGAATAAAAATTTTTAAATGCGTCATTAATTTCTAAATGATCCGATGTAAAGTCTCCATTCTCCTTCCGGATCTTTGTAATATGTTGTTTGGCTTTGGAACGCCTCAGCTGATTGGCTAGGAATTTACCAGACTTATCCCCATGAATGTAAAAGCGGCTCTTGCTTTCGAGAAGTTGGTGTTCAACAGGTTGAGTGGACAGAAGGTTAAATTTAGTTTGGAGTTCAACGCGCTTCTTGTATAATTCAGGGTTCTTAGTTTGAGCATATATTTGATCCAATTCTTTAATCTGGTTAATAAGGTCTGCTCGATCTGCACAGGATCTTCTGTTGAGATTTGCTGTGTAAGAGATTATTTGACCCCTCAGATATGCTTTCATGGCATCCCAGACAGTCTGGGATGGCACTTCAGGTGATGTATTAGTGTTAAAATAAAAGGTTATCTGATCCTTAATAAATTTTTTAAAATCATCATCCGATAATAAAGTTGAATCAAACCGCCAGTGTTTATTCCTCTGAGGGAGACCAGGAAAGTTCAGAGAGAGAGTAATTGGGGCATGGTCAGAAATCAGTATACTCTGATAGTCACAAGAGTGGGCAAATGGGATAAGTTGGTTATTGAGTAAGAAATAGTCAATTCTAGTGAAGGTATGGTGAACATGTGAGAAAAAAGAATAATCTCTCTCCGTAGGATGAAGGAAACGCCATATATCAGAGATACCAAAATTAGAGAGAAACAATTGGATAGCTAAGGCAGATTTAGTAGGTGATCTGGTAACAGAGGACGATCGATCCAGATTAGGATCCAACCAACAGTTGAAGTCACCACCCAGTATAAGAGAGTATGAGTTTAAGTCTGGTAGTGAGGAAAAAAAACGTTCAAAAAAGTTAACATCATCAAAGTTGGGGGCATACAGGTTTGCTAGTGCAACTTTAGTGTTATATAGTTTACCAGAAACAATAATAAAATGGCCATTTGTATCAGATATTTTATTATGGAGTTCAAAAGGAATATTTGAGTTAATAAGAATGGAGACTCCCCTAGCTTTAGCGGCAAAGGATGAATGAAAATGCTGACCCACCCACTTTGACAGAAGCCAGGAGTTATCAAAACAACGAATATGAGTTTCTTGAAGGAAAGCAATGTCAGCTTTGAGTTGTTTGATATGTGAGAATACCTTCCTCCTTTTAACAGGGTGATTCAATCCCTTTACATTCCAGCTCACGAATTTAAGTGCACTAGCCATTATCAATTGCTAATGCATACCAGGCAGCAGGCATATAAGAGGTCAAGCAGTACAATAGCAGTCTGGGAGCAGAGATGTAAACATAGATTCGTAAAATCGAAACATATACATGTCCTGAGCAATAAAGAAAAACAATAAATACAGTGAGTGATGTTGGAACTGGAAAACCCACCCCACCCACACAACCCAAAACTAGATGGCTACCAAAACAAGTAGCTAGCTCTACCAAAAAAATTAACCCAAATACAACTTCCAGATCTGTGTCATTAACAGCAGTTCCGTATAACTACTATAGCAAATAGTAACTAGTTTATGCACTAGAAAACATAACTACAGATTAGAACACCTTCTGCAGAAATATAAAACTTAATACAGAGAAAATCGGAAGAAAACCAAAACTAACCTACCCGCAAAAAATTATAGAAGAATAAAGTAAGAGAAAGGGAAAAAAAAGTAAAAAAAAAAGGAGAGGAAGGGGAAAATTATAAATTCAAGAAGAGTATTTATCAACCATTTACAGAGAGGAAAGAAAATAATTCAGAGATTAGAAAAAAGGGTGAGGAAAAGAAAAAAAATAAAATAAATAAATATTTAAAAAAGGAAAAATAAATCAGCAGTTCAACTGTGAACCAACAAACAGGGAGGCCTTCACTAAAGACTTCAAACCTCCAAAACAAGTTAGAGTCAGTTGTAGAACTCTGTAGATAAAGTTATACAAGAATAAAATAGATTACACAAGTACTATTTAAATGTCCATAGGGAAACATTAAGCACAGAATGTCTATTTAAAAAAGACACACCAGATCCAGGGAGAGATTGTCAACAGCCCTTAGAGTTTCAATAAATAATGTCTGAGTGCTTCAAGTAAAGTCTGAGTCCAGAAAAAGTAATTTTACTACGAGAAGTACTTATCCACCATTTTAGGAGGTCCGATCAGGTTCCGAAGATGACTGGATAGCCGGAAGACTTGCCACAAATGCTTCAGCTTCCTTCACTGATCTAAACCACTCGTATTTTCCAGTATTAAGCTTGATTCGTAGATCGGCAGGATTGCGAAGAGAGGGTTTAAAACCACGATCGAAAAGCACTTTCATTGCGCCTTTAAACTCAGCGCGCATCTTTAAGGTCTGGGGTGCAAAATCTTCCACAAAGCGAATGCTTGTATCCTGGAAAATAAAAGAACCTCTGCGACATGCCTCCACAATCAGACTGTGTTTTACCTGGTATTGATGGAAGCACAAGATTACTGGTCGCGGGCGGGAGCCCAGAATTCTGGGGGGAACGTAGACCCTGTGTGCCCGTTCGAGCTCGGGCGGGTTCGGAAGCAAATCTTTCCCGAATATCTCACAGAGAAACTCAGCGAAAAATTTCACGGTTGATCCATGTTCGGTCACCTCTGGCAATCCAACAATTCTGAGATTGCAGCGTCTGCTGCGATTTTCGAGATCCACCATTTTGGAAAGGAGTTTGTTACATTTTTCCTCTAAGCTGGAACAGAGAGTCTCCAAGTATCGAACACGACTTTCTAAATCTTCAGAAGTCGAATCGATGCGAGATAAGTGTTCAGCATGTTTGTCCACTTTATCGTTGATCCGATCCAGTTTGTCTTCCAGCTGTTTGAAAGCGGTTTTGAATTCTTTTAAAATTTCGTCTCAGAGCTGTCCGAGCGCAGCCAGAGTCTCGTCTGAGAGAGCCAGAACTTCCTCTCTCCCGGATTTAGAACTCTTGCTAGACATTGTAAGTTAGATGCGTTCACAGGCAAGTAAGAGATACCGAAAAAGTTCCTAACTAAGGTTTAAAAAATGGAGACATTTAGTGCAAAGATAGCGACAGTAACGGAACAAAAGTTTGGAGCAGCTAAGCAATCGCCATCTTACCGGAAGTCTCCCAATGCAGAATTTTTTAAAAAACACAATAAGCATTAACTAACACAATAAAAGTAAATATAGAAGCACCGCTATGAAACATAATGTTTAAGGAACTGTTGAGTGTGATCGTATATACTGTACAATGCTGACTCTAGGTTCAGAAATATCTGAACATGAGGTAACTAACGGGAAATGATAAAGTGACTCTTGGAAAGAGGGACTCTTCTAGATTGCAGCAGAGCATATGAAAACATAGTAGGACAGTAATTGTGTCAGTGTAGGGATGAGGTATGGAGAGTAAGCATAAAGTAGCAGTGCGGTGGGGGGGGGATGAGGGGCTGTGGAGAGGAGTAGCTGAAGTGGTTGTAGTGATGGTACTTGAACCTGCCATTAGTACACTCAGTGAAACCCTCAATTACACTGACAATAATTATCTCTTAATGACCACTGCCATGCACTATTCACTTTGAGAGAGAACTTTCTTCATGCATGAACTTTGCACTGTTGACAGCAGATAAAGGAATTCTTCAAAGGCTTAAAGAATTAATTGGCACCTGTAAAATCTGACTCCTGGGTCTAGAGTACTTGTAAAACATTGGCAACACCTTACACTGTACTTCCCACTGTGAAGCACTCTTTTGCCCAGCTGAGAAAAGGATTACGGCTCATGAAAACACAAGTGCAACCTGTTTGTTCCTGGCATGGTTTGGTGAACAAATAGAAGGACGTGATTTTTTATTAAATTTGTGTGCATGTATTCTCTTTTGTAAGTGAGAAATATTTATGTACAATAACAGCATTTGCTTCTTTTAAATGTATATACTGTACTAGACTAGATATACTATTTATTTAACTTTTACATATTTATTATCAGTGTGGACCAGTTAGGCTGACTGACCTGTTTCTGTGCCATGTGACAACTGCCATTTTATTAGCATTCACCAAAACATTGAAGGAAAAATCATTTAAAAATCATGTTTGGCACAGCATTGTAGGCCGAAGGGCCTATATTGTGCTGTAGGTTTTTTGTTTTTCTATGTTTCTAAAGATTAGCGTTATTTGTCACATGTATATCAAAACATACAATGAAATGGTGCTACGTCAAGTACCAACATAGCGTTGCCACACGTTACTCACCCTAACCTATACGTCTCTTTAATATGTGCAAGGAAACTGGAGCACCCAGAGGAAAACCCACACAATAATTGGGAGAACTTTCAAACTCCTTACAGACAGTGGAGGGAATTGAACCCTGTTCGATTTTACAGCTGGTGCTATAAAGGTTTGTGCTAGCGACTATGTTACTGTGCTGCCAATCCACCAGACTTACTCTGTTTCTGGAAATCAATCTCCTCTCCCAGGCTCACCCAGTCAATGCACTGCTTCATCCTGAGAGATTTTAGCATCAGAACTCTTACCCTGAAAAGTATTTTTCACTTAAATATTGGAAATTGCTGATAAAGTTGGTGGGCCATTTATTCAATCAGAAAGAGATGGGGGTTTAAAACAACAAGCCTCTGGAAGCTCTGATTCAACTTCACAGGTTGAAACAATACATTCTGCAGAGTGATTACTCAGTCTGTTTTTGAATTCTCCGGTGTAGGGCGGACAAGTTCATGGAGCTTGGAGCTTAGAAAAATAGAGGGCTATGGGTAACCCTAGAGGTAATTTCTAAGGTAAGGACATGTTCGGCACAGCTTTGTAGGCCAAAGGGCCTGTTTTGTGCTGTAGGTTTTCTATGTTAGAACTGAAAATCTAAATGCATTACTGCTTCACCTAGAAAAGCTCTTTGGGTCCCAAAATGCTGGGAAAGGCTCAACTTTTAAAAGACATTTGGACAGGCAGGGAATGGGTCTTATGCAGGTATGTCAATTAGTTAGATTGGTATGGCCAGCACAATCATCGTAGGCTGTAGTGTTCTATGTTCTACAGTTAGTACACAGACTGCACATGAAATACCATGAGAAACAGTGGTTGTTGGATGTGGTAAAGTGAACCAGGGTGTTGTGGAAAGATGCTCCCTTCAGGATTCTGAAAAGAAAGAAGATCAGATGAGGGTTTAGTGGAGGAATCTTGTAGATAATGGAAGAAATTACAGTATAACCTGTTGAATAGTGTAACTGGTGGTGTGGAAGGTGAGAAAGGGGGAACCCTGCTTTTACTCTGATGAGGAGCGGGTGGGGACTGAAGTGTAGGGAATTGAGAGGACACAGATGTGAAGCCTGTCAATCAGGGTACAGTGGAAACCATGGTTATGGATAAAGGACGACATTCGGAAGCAGTCAGTTCTGTTCGCCCAGTTACTTTCCTTTCATTGCTTCTGTTTTGACGTGATTTTCCACAAGTTAACTCTGTTTCTCTCACTACGTATGCTGCCTGATCTACTGAGTATTTCTAATACTTGGTATTCATTCTCAGATTTCCAGCATCTGCATTTTTTTTATTTCCTTTGGCTAGCTTTAACCAACCAACTACTTTCAACACCTGGTTGTGGTGAGATCATTATTTTGTGACAGAAATGGAAAGAATAATTGAGTACCTTTCACAGGGCCAGGTCTGGGAAACAATAAAGAGTTCAATGGTTGTAAAGTGCCCTAAAGGCTTGAAAAGCATTACATAAATTCCTATAACTTTTAATGTTAACAGATAATATACTTTTGAAAAATAGCAGCAAAAATAAAGATGAAAATCAATAGCTTTCATCTCTATATAGTTAAACCAAGAATGTTGCTGAAAGCAGTTTGATGATTTTGGAATTCAAGGGTCAGTCCTTCAATGCTTTGAAGCTAATCATGGAGAGTGAGAAATATGGGAGAAAGTTATCTCTCCTGTTTTTATTATAATGAATGTTTGCAGACTATAATCAGGAGACCTCCTGAGGTTTGTTCTTTTGTTTACTTTCTCAATTGTAGAATTGCTGCACACTGTGACATGAAGAAAAAGGACAGAACAGTAAAACTTACTTTTCTCCAAAAGACAGAGAACCTAATTCACATTTGGTATAAAAATTCAAAAATAACAGCTTGCACTGACAATTTAAATGCTGGCCCAGACTGACTGAAAAGGCAGAGTGTTAGGACTGGAGGCGAGGTGAGCGAGGCTCGGGCCGATTCTGCTCGTTCCTCTGCAGCACTTACTCCTCACTCTGTGCTGCTGCAGCTAGGAGCCTGCTTCAGCTGCTCCAGGCTCCATATCTCTGAGTTTCGCAGCGATTTAATACTGTAGACCATAAGACATAGGAGCACAATTGGGCCATTTGGCCTATCGAGTCTGCTGCTCTATTCAATCATAGCTGATCCTTTTCTTCCCCCCTCAGCCCCAGTCCCAACCTTCTCCCCATAACCTTTGATGCCATGACCAATTAAGAACCTATCAAACTCTGCCTTAAAACCTCAAACCCAACGACCTGAACTCCACGGCCACATGTGGTAACGAATTTCACAAATTCACTACACTCAAGCTAAAGAAATTTCTCTGCATTACTGTTTTAAATGGACACCCCTCTATCCTGATGCTGTACCCTCTTATCCTAGACTCCCCCACCATAAGAAACATCCTTTCCACATCTACCCTGTCTAGGCCTTCCAACATTTGAAAAGTTTCAATCAGATCCCCTCCCCCATCCTTCAAAATGCCAGCCAGTACAAACCCAAAGTTATCAAACATTCCTCATGCAATAACCCTTGTGAACCTCCTCAGAACCTTCTCCAATGCCAGCACATCTTTTCTTAGATGAGGAGCCCAAAACTGTTCACTATACTCACCACTGCATTATAAAATCTCAGCATCACATCCCAGCTCTTGCATTCTAGACCTCTTGAAGTGAGTGCTAACAGTGCATTTGCCCTCCTCACCACCGACTCAACCTGCAGGTTAACCTTTACAGTGTTCTGCACAAGGACTCCCAAGTCCCTTTGTATCTCAGATTTTTGGATTTTCTCCCCATTTAGAAAATAGTCTGCACATTTATTTCTTCTACCAAAGTGCATGACCGTACATTTTCCAACAGTGAATTTCATTTGCCACTTTCTTACCCATTCTCCTAATCTGTCTAAGTCCTTCTGCAGCCTACCTGTTTCCTCAACACTACCTGCCCACACCCCCAACAACCTTCGTTTCATCTGCAAACTTGGCAACGAAGCCATCTATCCCACTTGGCCCACTGTGTGACGAACTGAAGCTGCAGCTCGGGGCCTGGTCTGGGCTTCAGGTCTGTGGACTCAATTTTGTTCTGAGTACTGTTGCTTGCTTTTATTGTTAGCACAATTTGTGTTTTTCCCCCTCTCTGCACACTGGGTGTTGGTCTTTTTTTAATTGGGTTATTTCGGGCTTATTGTTTTGTGGCTGCCTGCCAGCAGACAAGGCTTAAGGTTGTATAATTCATATATTCTTTGATAAGAATGTACCTTGAACTTTTAAACAGAGGCAAGTTGGGGAGTTAGCAAGACTTATAATGATACTGTACTTCCATTGTACTGGAACTTTGATTCAAATGCATTCCTCATTGTTTGCATATTGCTTGATGTAGTAGGACAATGTTATGGAGACATCCCATGGAAGGCAACTTAAGTTGTCGATAAATTTGAATGTCATCAGAATTATCTGGTGCTTCAAATTGTTTACTGCATAGTACAGTTGTTTCAATATTCATGCTGTACAAATTAAATAGTTTTATGAAGATTTTGCAGCAGGCTTTTTCCAGGTGTATTTTCCACAATGAGTACCAGCCAGTTTAGTATACTATACAAATTCAAAGTAGAATGACTGTAAAATTACAAAATGAAGATATAATTGACATCTAACTCTTCAAATCTGATCTTTTCCAACTTGTAATACAGTAAATCATTCCAGTTTAGTACTTTAATTCATAGTAATTGCTTGGAAAGGCGTTCAGTCTTTAAATAGGATGGCAGATTACAATGTTTGCAACGCTTTCAACGTGTCTAGTAAATTACCTTATAAAAGGAAATGCAAATTATTTTCATCAGTTTTGATTGGCTTATTTCGTAGTTTTCAAGCTGTGCACAAATTTCACATTCTCAACAGTGTGAGTTTAGGATCATTTGAAAATTCTGCAACTGGTAATTAGTTTAATTACAGGGAGGGAGAGTCCAGGGGATGTGGAGTTACTCTAGAAAACTGGTGTTGGATAAAAGATCAGCCATGAAGCTAATAATTGGTTACACAAGGACCTGAATAGTTTACTCTTCCATTTCTTGGGTTATTATGAGTGGCTCTGTTTAGATAGATTACACCTGTGCAACTTTGCTAACCAGATTTCAGTGTAGTGGCATTTAAATCAAATGTTATATTAGTCTGGATCGGAAGATAATACTTGTTACCTTTGTTCAGGGTTCCATAAACTTAAATATGCCTGTTATCTGCAGTGAGTCTTCGCCAATTTTTGTTTCATGTTGCTCTCCCAAAGGTTGCAGATTTTAGTGCTTCTGTTTTTGAGCACATTTTCCCTGAGGGTAATAATGTATCACTGGTGTGAAACTAGAAATTTCAGTTATAACCACAGTAAAGCAAATGTTGGAAAAGTGATATAATCGACTTGCCACTATGCCACATTACATCTCTATTTTCTCACATGCATCCTGAATGGTTGGCCACCATTTTCAGGAAAATCTAATCTCTGCACTGTTACTTGTGCCATTTTCTCTCGTAGCTGCTGCTCTCATGTCCAAGATTAATGACATTGGCTATGATACTGAACTGTAATGCAACAAGTCATGGAACTTTATGAAACTCATGAAATCAATAAATCTGAAAAATGCTATATTTTCATAAAGAGGAAAATTGTTCACTGTTGTCTTTCAGTTGAGGGAACTTGCCATCTGAATATAGTTTAGTCAAAGTGAAGATTGGGTTTTGTTATCATATGGACAAGTACATGTAAATAATGTTTACATTTTATTAAATATAATTTTTTTAAATTTATTGTGAGTTTTCACTGAAATCCACAAAAGAAATTTAATGAAAAGCTTACTTACAGCAACATCGCAGGCACATAGTATCATATTAGCAGCAATCTCATATCTCATGAAAAGCAGAGGTTAAACATAAATTTTACACCATTTTTACAAGATAACAAAATGTAACTCAGTCTTGCAGGTTCTATTTGATTCTTAATGTGCCCTACAACGGGTCCGAGCTCCTTAAGGCAGCTGACAAATGACAACAATACACATCCTAAAAACATTTTTTCAACATTATTACCAATGAGAGTCTGTGAATTATGTTGACAATCAGGAGGATGACAAGCACAGAACCTATGAATCTTTGTTTGGAAAGAAGATTGTGCTTCACATGGTTTATGGAAGGTAGAATTTGATTTAGTTATGATACTCTGTTTCTTCCCACCACTTGCATTATTAAATATATCAGAGTAAACGTTTATGGAAGGTGATTACCTGACTGCCTAAAATTGGCTCTGAAGCTTACACTTTGGAATGTACTTCATTATTTTTGGGTATGTTGTATGTATTTCAACTTTAATGTATGTACTTGGATTTTCTGTTGCCTCATGTTCACCTTTTATGCTTCCCTGCCTATTTGTGACAGGTGTCTGCTTCTTCATTCCAAGGTTATCCTGAGCTGACCCAAGTGTTTGTTTTCTCTCCTGGTATATCCTTGCAAATTTCTGCATCCTCCTCTCTTGCCATTAAATATTTAGTCTTCCTTTTCTATTCAGTTTGTTATTCCTAGTTTCTGGCTTCAGGTTCTTCTTTTTATTGTGATACTGTTTGAATCTAGTGAGCATTCCTGAGGTTACTGCCTCTCGTCGACAGTTCTTGCTAATTTAGATTTCCTTTTTTCATTGCAGCTAGCTTTGAACAGCAAGAGCCCTTGAGCCTGCCACCCATGTCCCCATGGGCTACCACTTATACTCCTGGATACTGATGTGTCCCGTATATGGCAGATTGGTTTTGGAATTTTATGGTGGTTTTGTTGTTGGGGCATATGAGTTTCTGCTCAATGGTAACTTCAAAGTTATTGATAGTTGGGTCCAGGCAGTGGTAATCCCATGCACTGTTAAGTGTTGGTAGTTAGATACATATGTTGGAGTTGGCCTTTGCTTCATGGTTTTCAAGGTGGCAACCATTATTCCAGAAGGCAACAGTAACCTGCCCAAATTGCACGGGTTACATTGGACCCTGGCTATATTGGACCCTTTCCAGTTTGCTTCCCTTCAAATTGATCCACTGATGATGCAATAGCCTCTGCCATTCACTCTGTCCTGTCCCACTTGGAAAATGGGGTCTCATATGCCAGATTGCTGTTTGTAGACATCAGTTCAGCATTCAACACCAACATACCGCAAAAACTGGTGAGGAAACTGTCTGTGCTGGGTCTCAACACCTCCTGCAATTGGATACTGGACTTCTTAACATTGAGGCCACAGTCAGTCAGGGTGGGCAGTGACACCTCTTGTCTCATTACGCTGAGCACTGGTGCTCCCCAAGGCTGGGTGTTTAGCCCGCTGTTGTTCATACTGCTGACGCATGACTGTGTCACAGGATCCAGCTCCTGCTCACCCCTCATGATAAAAAGATGGTTGATAAAGAAGTAACTATCTTTTCACTCTAAGGGATGCAGTTTTTCATTGATGCTGTTATAGTTATTCTATAATGAATTAATCTCAGGGTTATATATGGTGACATATACGTTCTTTGAAAACAAATTTACTTTGAACTTTGTAGAGTACTATGGCCTTTGGCCCATAATGTAGTGTCAACCTTTTAACCTACTCTGAAGATCAAACTAACCCCTCCCTCCTACATAGTCCTCTGTTTTCTATCACCCTTATGCCTATCAAAGAATCTCTTAAATGGCCCTTATGTACTTGCCTCTAACACCATTCCACATCCACTCACCACTCCATGTATGGATCTTAGCTATGACAGCCCCCCCCCCTTATATTTTCTTCCAATTGCCTTAAAATTATGTCCCACACTGCCCCAATGATGCCTTGGGCAGGGATGATCTTCCAGTACATAAGGCATGACTCCAGCCATGAGATTAATTTCTCCCTGTTGCCATTGAGTTTGTTTAGTATTACCAGGGCTTCTTGCTAAGTGAAAATGCTGACTTGATGAAAATGGCCATCAGTCTTTCTTCTTCTTTGGAATTCATTTCTTTGGTCTATGTTATTTCAAGGTTGAGATGAGAGAGATTCATGAAAATTGGTTGTCATAGGCAGTTCCATACAGTTGTACCAAGAACTTTAATAAATAGAACAAAATCACTTACACATTTTTCTTCTGAGCCTTCTTCCCAGTCCACATTCTATCCAGGTTATTCTCCCCCAATTTCCTCAAATATATCTTTTGTCTGCCTCTTGAACGTCTAGCCTTGTTACTTTTAAATGGGCTTCTGGAGAAGTGTTCCAGGTAATTTTCTTTGATGCCTTGTTTGATGCACTTCAGCCATGGGAATTAACTCCCACAGAACCTAACATGTACAGTAAGTGAGTTCACCACTGTTTCTTCCAAACTCCAGATAATATAAGCTCATTCTATTCTCTTCCTGTAAAAATACTTTCATACATTTAATCAATCCAGTGAACGGTTGTTGCATCCACTTTTAAGCAAGTGTTTTCTTCCCTGAATAAAGAAACAAAAATTCTACATAATTCAACCCCGGTCTCATTAAAACTCTAGTTTTTGTAAGGCTCATTTTCTATTTCACACGGGCCACCTGCAATGAAGGCCAATATGTCATTTGCATTCCTAATTATCTTCCTAACCATGTTCACTTTCTGCAGTTCATGTACTAAGACCTCCAGATTACTCTGGATAACAATATTTACTCTTCTCTCACTTTCTTAATTAATGTTTTCATTTCCATGCTTTCTGTGAAAGCAGATAGTTTCTCAATATTCCAGAATGAACTCAGTCATGTTCTTGCCCAGTTACCTCACAGGTGTGTGCCTTTCATCCTGTTCATGGTTCACTTTCCCAGCCAGCTTGATTTTACAGTGTATTTTGGCACATAACGCTTGCCCTTTGAAAGCTTGTAATCTGGTAATTCTGAAGAATTGATCATTTTAGTGTGATGCCATTCAGAAAATTGCTGTTTCATTCCTGCTGTGTTTTCTGGCCATTCTGCCTATCTAGTCTGCTCCAGTTCTATAATTGCTTATTTATTATCCCTCTCAACCCCATTCACCTGCTTTCTCCCTGTAACCTTTGACACCCTGACTAATCAAGAACCTGTCAACCTCTGTTTTAAATATACCCAATGACTTGGCCTCCATAGTCATCGTAGCAATGAATTCCATAAATTCACCACCCTCTAGCTAAAGAAATTCCTTCTCATCTCCGATCTAAAGGGATGTCCTTGTATTCTGAGGTCCAAGGTTACAGCGCTGTAGGAAACATGCTCTCTATGTATCTGGGCCTTTCAATATTCAATAGGTTTTAATGAGATATTCCCCCCCCCCCCCCTCACCTCCAGTGAGTATTGACCCAGACCCATCAATTGCACCTTGTACATTAACCCTTTCATACCCGGATCATTCTTGTGAACCTCCTCTGGACTCTGTCTAATGCCAGCACACTCTTTCTTAAATAAGGGACCCAAACCTGCTCACAAAACTCCAAGTGTGATCTGATCAATGCCTTATAAAATCTCTGCATTAGACCCTTGTCTTTATATTCTAGTCTTCTCGAAATGAATTGCATTTGCTTTCCTTACTACCAACTCAACCTGTAAGTCAACCTTTAAGGATATTACAGAGAAATCCACAAGACATTCTGGTAATAATAAAATGAGTGGACATCAAAACACTTAACACAAAGGAATTTGGTTGTATATTTCACCGCACAATCAACCCAGTGTCAGAACATTACCACACAAGTTCATCAGGGCACTATCTGAGGCATAGATGGCCTCCTGCAGCTGCTTCAGGAATGTCCTTGCCATTGTAAAGCTAGAAGACAGATTGCACAATATTCAATTCCAAGTCCTATCATATTCCAGATCCTATTTCCTCTTTTATTCCTATTTTATGCTACTAGGTTACTTTGTGTCCTGCACTGTGCTGCTACCAGAAAACAATATATTTTATGTGAGGTATCTAACAAAGTGGCCACTAAGTGTGTATTTGAAGTCTTATGCTGCTGTAGCCTATCCACTTTAAGGTTTGACATGTGCATTCAGAGTGGCTCTTCTGCACACCGCAGTTGTAACATACGGTTATTTGAGTTATTGTCGCCATCCTGTCAGTCTGGTCATTCTTTTTTGACCTCTCTAATTTACAAGAAATTTCCATCCTCAGAACTCATTCACTGGATTTTTTTTTTGTTTTTTGCACCACCTCTGTAAACCCTAGAGACAGTTGTGTGTGAAAATCCCAGGAGATCAACAGTTTCTAAGATACTCAAACCATCCCTTCTGACACCAGCAATCATTCCATGGTCAAAGTCACTTAGATCACATTTCTTTCTCCATTCTGATGTTTGAACTGAACCTCTTGACATGAGCATGGTTTATATAAAATCATCTGCATGAATTTATGCGTTAATGAGCAGTGCAACGGTGTACGCAATAAAGTGGCCACTGAGTGTATGTGATAAAAGCTAATACAGCACAATAAAGGAAACACAAGAATATCTGCAGATGTTGGAAATCCAAAGCAACACACACAAATGCTGGAGGAATTCAGCAGGCCAGGCATCATCTATGGAAAAGAGTAAACAGTTGATGTTTGGGTCAAGACCCTTCATCAGGACCGGAAAGAAAGGGGGGAGATTTCAGATGAAGAAGGTGCAGGGAGGGGGAGTACAAGGTGGTAGGGGATAGGTGAAACCAGAGGAGGGGGAGGGAGTGAAGTAAAGAGTTGAGAATTTGATTAGTGAAGAAGAAAAAGGGCTGGAGAAGGGGGCATTTGATAGGACAGGATAGAAGGCCATGGAAGAAAGGGAAGATGGAGGAGCAAAACAAGCAAACTTATTTCCTCTCTTTCCTAGTTCTGAAGAAGGGCTTCAGACCTGAGTAATTAACCCAAATTCTTTTTCTGTAAGTTATGTCTGATCTAACGAGTATTTCGAGCATTTTTGTATTTTTCAGTCTGTAATCTTATTGTTTCAAGGATATTCATATATGGATGAGATATTGGCCTGAAAATTATATAACATAGAGACATAGAAAACATGCAGCACAATACAGGCCCTTCGGCCCACAATGCTGTGCCAAACATGTCCCTACCTTAGAGCTACCTAGGCTTTACACATAGCCCTCTTTTTTTCTAAGCCCCATGTAGCCATCCAGGAGTCTCTTAAAAGACTCTATCGTTTCTGCCTCCACCACCGCCGCCAGCAGCCCATTCCACACACTCACCACTCTCTGCATAAAAAACTTACCCCTGACATCTCCTCTGTACCTACTTCCAAGCACCTTAAAACTATGCCCTCTCATGCTAGCCATTTCAGCCCTGGGGAAAAGCCTCTGACTATCCACACAATTAATGCCTCTCATCATCTTATACACCTCTATCAGGTTACCTCTCATCCTCCGTCACTCCAAGGAGAAAGGGCCGAGTTCACTCAACCTATTCTCAAAAGGCATGCTCCTCAATCCAGGCAACATCCTTGTAAATCTCCTCTGCACCCTTTCTCTGGCTTCCACATCCTTCCCGTCGTGAGGCGACCAGAATTGAGCACAGTTTTCCAAGTGGGGTCTGACCAGGGTCCTATATAGCTGCAACATTACCTCTTGGCTCTTAAACTGATGAAGGCCAATGCACCATATGCCTTTTTAACCACAGAGTCAACCTGCATAGCAACTTTGAGCGTCTTATGGACTCGGACCCCAAGATCCCTCTGATCCTCCACACTGCCAAGAGTCTTACCATTAATGCTATATTCTGCCATCATATTTGACCTACCGAAATGAACCACTTCACGCTTATCTGGGTTGAGCTCCATCTGCCACTTCTCAACCCAGTTTTACATCCTGTCAATGTCCTGCTGTAACCTTCTACAGCCCTCCACACTATCCACAACACCCCCAACCTTAGTGTCATCAGCAAACTTACTAACCCATCCCTCCATTTCCTCATCCCGGTCATTTATAAAAATCACAAAATAGTAGGGGTCCCAGAACAGATCCCTGAGGCATAGCACTGTTCACCGACCTCCATGTAGAATATGACCTGTCTTACAACCACTCTTTGCCTTTAGTGGGTAAGCCAGTTCTGGATCCACAAAGCAATGTCTCCTTGGATCCCATGCCTCCTTACTTTCTCAATAAGCCTTGCTGAAATCCATAAACAGTACAACTACTGCTCTTTCTTCATCAATGTGTTTAGTGACATCCTCAAAAAATTCAATCAGGCTCGTAAGGGCCAAACCTATGCTGACTATTCCTAATCATATTATGCCTCTCCAAATCTTAATAAATCCTGCCTCTCAGGATCTTCTCCATCAACTTAGCAACCACTGAAGTAAGACTCACTAGCCTATAATTTCCTGGGCTATCCCGACTCCCTTTCTTGAATAAGGGAACAACATCCGCAATCCTCCAATCCTCCGGAACCTTTCCCGTCCTCATTGATGATGCAAAGATCATTGCCAGAGGCTCAGCAATCTCCTCCCTCACTCCCCACAGTAACCTGGGGTACATCCTGTCCGGTCCCGGTGACTTATCCAACTTGATGAAGAGAACATCCTCTTCCTTAATATCTACATTCTCAAGCTTTCAAGCCAACTGTAAGTCATCCCTACAATCAAGATCCTTTTCCGTAGTGAATACTGAAGTAAAGTATTCATCAAGTACCTCCGCTATTTCCTCCGGTTCCATACACACTTTTCCACTGTCACACTTGATTGGTCACTTGGGATTTTCACACACAGCAGTCTTGAGAATTTACAGAGAATGGTTCAAAAACCAAAGAAACATCCAGTGAACTCTCCAGTGAAACAACAGCTCTGTAGGCAAAAATGCCTAGTTAATGAAAGAGGTCAGAGAAGAAAAGCCAGACTGGTTCAAGCTGACAGAAAGGCGACAATAACTCAGATAACCAGGCGTTACAACAATGGTGTGCAGAAGAGCATCTCTGAACACACACGTCAAACCTTTAAGTGGATGGGCTACAGCAGAAGATGACTACATTTGGTTCCATCCTGTACTCAATAAAGTTGCATATCCATTGCAGCCTCTTCAATTCACATGCCCACATAGCTTTTCATCAAGGCATGCTTGCATAACCTTTTGAGTTTCTGCTTATAAATTTGGATTTGTGTTTTTCAAATTCCCTTAGTGGAAATTTTTCCTAGTTTGGCCTTCATTTTCCCTTTATGGATCATGGTAACTAGATCCACCCCCCAACTACTTTCAAAAGAACTTTTGTTTCTTTTTACCTTTGTATTTTCCTGGCAAAAATGCTAGTTTTAGAATCATATCACCTACAGCATTATTTTGGATGAGCATTGGTCTCAACTCCTCTGCTTTATTACATAAAAAATAGAACATTTACAGTACGGTACAAGCCCTTCAGCCCACAATGTTGTGCTGACTTTAATCTACTCTAAGATCAATCTAACCCTACATTCCATATATTTTTCAATTCTGATCCCCATTTAAGTCAATCCAAAAGCTCTATCTCATCTTTGGATAATACATAAATCTGTACAACCTATCTGAGGTCATATAATTTCTTGGCAAAAGAGTAATTTACCTTTAATTAGAAAGCTTGTAGTGCTGTTCTAGCTTCCAGGAGACACTTTGAGCTATTGGTTTTCGTTATCTTGTAGAGCCGCACCCTAACATTTTGCAATTATAATACCAGTTAATTGGGCCATTGGTTAATCGGGGCAGCTGCTTATTTGGGACAAATTATAAAGAACAAAAACTAATTGAGAAAATAGCTGGGATTTCCTTTATTTATTTGGGACACTATGCTGCTTAATTGGGACAGGATACTGTTGCCGAGCAGTTTTTAACTCGAGTTAGTTGCATGCACTTGCATGACACTACACCATACATAGAGCAAACAGTTCTTAAATAACAACAGTTACGTGTGTTTATGTTCAAAATGCAGTGATTTTTGTCACTGATAGTTTGTAAGGGATAAGCAGTAAGACAATTCGAAACTGTTATGCTCACTGCGGTTTCAAGCATTAAGGAGTGAAAATGAAATTATTTTACCATATAACCATATAACAATCACAGCACGGAAACAGGCCATTCCGGCCCTCCTAGTCCGTGCCGAACTCTTAATCTCACCTAGTCCCACCTACCCGCACTCAGCCCATAACCCTCCACTCCTTTCCTGTCCATATACCTATCCAATTTTACCTTAAATGACACAACTGAACTGGCCTCTACTACTTCTACAGGAAGCTCATTCCACACAGCTATCACTCTCTGAGTAAAGAAATACCCCCTCGTGTTTCCCTTAAACTTTTGCCCCCTAACTCTCAAATCATGTCCTCTCGTTTGAATCTCCCCTACTCTCAATGGAAACAGCCTATTCACGTCAACTCTATCTATCCCTCTCAAAATTTTAAATACCTTGATCAAATCCCCCCTCAACCTTCTACGCTCCAATGAATAGAGACCTAACTTGTTCAACCTTTCTCTGTAACTTAAGTGCTGAAACCCAGGTAACATCCTAGTAAATCGTCTCTGCACTCTCTCTAATTTATTGATATCTTTCCTATAATTCGGTGACCAGAACTGTACACAATACTACTTCAGGTTAGGAGCTATGAAGACCGTAAAGGTATTGACAATTACCTTGAATGTTACAATGAAAATGAAGATTTGGAAGATGCAATTGTTGAAAGGATTGTATGAAGGCAGTCCATTCTTTGTATGAGGTGTCTGCCCTAATGTTGTTCATTTACAGTCAATCAAAAGAACACAACAGTGCACTGAATGAAATCCTCTGTTGAAGACTACTAGGAACTATTACACAGTTTTATAGTACTGTAGTGTTATTGGTAATATTCTAATCTGTTCTGTATTTGATTTAAACTCAGTTAAATGGTAGTTTATCTTTTTATACCTTTTAACTGTTTCCATGTAACTTTGGCTAATTGGGACAGCCACTTAATTGGCCCAGCCATTAATTGGGCCAAAATGTACTGGTCCTGATTTATCCCAATTAACCAGAATCCATTGTATATGGAACAGGGTGAAATTTAAGTTAGGTTGTGGTTTATGAAATTAGTTAATGAACTTGTGTTACAAAACTCATGAAGTCGAAACACTAAATAATGACAAAACTGGAATTTTCTCCTTCCCACAAAGCTAAATTGTCAAGACATTCATTGTTTCTGAAGATGAAAAATTAAGAGTAAATAAGGGAGATGATTCTACTTCAAGTTCACTCCATCATTCTCTCCACAAAGGATGTGTAGGGTTTGTTCATTATAGAAGACATTGCTTCAGAGTATTATTAGGGCATCTATATTCCTAGCAGCAGCTACTTCATAAAGGATTCATCAAAAGACTCTCAAGTTTCGCAGAAGTCATTATAGTGCCTTGAAGGACATTGAGAGCAAAAGTAAAACAACAGTATACTCTTAAGATTATTTCACAGGGGGAAATGTATTTGATTTAAAAAGACAAATAGTTATTTTACAGTTATAGAAGAATATAGTTAAGTGTTTTTGCTAGCTTTTGGTCAAAAAATGTCGGCATCTATCAGAATTGTCTGCAGAGAAGTCATTGTGCCTTCAAGATTTGAATTAACCAGCAGCTAATCTAAGTGAAGTGATTAGTGAAGTTGGTTAATTAGTAGTTTCGCAACTACTCATTTGCTCTGCAATTTTTTATTTTATTTATATTTTTTGGAGATACAATGCAAAATTGGCCCTTCTGACTCCTTGAGCCATGCCACCAACAGCCCATTAATTTAATCCTAGCCTAATCACGAGACAGTTTACAATGACCAATTAACCTACTAATCCTTGCGACTTTGAACTGTGGGTAGAAATTGGAGCACCTGGAGGAAACCCACACGTTCCACGAGGAGGACATACAAACTCCTTACAGAGGACGCTGGAATTGAACTCCGATGCTCTGAGCTGTAATAGCGTCATACCAACCACTATGCTACAGTGACGTCTGTTATTCCTCCAGTTCAGTCTCTCAAAATGAGTTATGGGCACCTGACTTGATTTTCAGAGATTATTTTTACATCTGACTTACTTATGACCCATTATACCACTGGTGTTTAGAGCAGCAGTGAAGGTCCATCGCCCCTTTCGGTGTTCAGGGCTTCCTTCGTCATGTCAGTAGCTTCCTGATAGTTGTGAAAACTATCAGTCACACAAGTCCCGAATGCAGGCTCAGGAATACTGCTGCACGCATGCTGCTTCCGTAAAAATTTTGTTTCACCAGTCAGGGTTGTTAATCCTGAGCTGAACCCAGCAAACCTGAAGGACCGATAGACGACTCTTAGTCTGGTGTCTATCCTTTGACTCATTTAGCATGGGTGACCCTACGAAGAGTCAAAGCATAAACCCCTGACTCAGGCCAAAGTAGCTCTCCAGGTCATTGAGGAACCCAATGACAAAGTTGTGGTCCTCTTGGAGGTTTACATCTAACAATGCAATATGAAACATTTTTCATTCACTGTATTTCTCTTGCTCATATTTCCACAGTAGACACTGTCTGCCATTTGTCCCAGTGCAAGCAATAATGAGTTATTATTTCCTGTTCTTTCATCAGGGGACAGTAGAGTGCTGTTCACCAGCTTTGAACTGTCTTTAAAATCGTAATGTTATAAAAGAGCTAATTGCCTTGATGAAATTTGTCTGACTTTAACTGACCTTCTGTGCAGGATAGCCCAGTGTAACGGTGTTGTACACAATTCTGATTCAGTAATAAACAAGTTTTGTGGTCATACTATAGTGTCAATGTTATTCATTCACTAAATTACAATTGGCTGCTCTCTTTGATTTTCAGATCAAGCAATTGAAAGAAAAAGAGGAAGAACTGCAGAAGCTCAATGCTTACTATAAGGAGCAGATGTCCAGACTGGAAAATCGGGTAAGGAATGTGTTTCTTACCTATCTGTCAGTCTATCTGTTTATTTATTTAAATATATGGCGCTGAATAGGTCCTTTTGGCCCATCAAGCTGTACACCCGCAACCCAAATTTAACCCTAACCTGATCACGGGGCAATTTACAATGACTAACTAACCTACCCGGTTCGTCTTTGGGCTATGGGAGGAAACGGGAGGACCCAGAGAAAACCCGCATATTCCATGGGGAGGACATGCAGAAGACACTGGAATGGAACTCGGAACTCCAATGCACTGAGCTGTAATAAACTAAATATGTTTGACTTTCATATATGTTTGTGTTTCTGATCAAGAACTAGGTGTGTTCCAATATCCATGTGTGGGAGGTTCTTTGTTTAATGAGATCATCTGATAAAATGATGAATAAGTTTACAAAGTAATAGTGACTCAACTTCACTTGTGCTCAGTTTATTAATCCTTGGTGTCTTGTAATTATTGTTCAACTTGAAACTTGATGTGAATTCCTTTTCACCTATGGTTTTTATTAAAATAGTATACACAAGAGACATTGTTAAAGCACTTCTAGTCCTTGATGTTTCAGAGAACTTGATGTTCTTAATCCTCTTAAAATAGAAATTGCACTATACAATGTTAGCACATAAACCACACATTGTCAAAGAATGTATTTTGTGCGTTACTTTAATCAAAGCGATAACCTTTAAATATGTTCACAGCTTAAAGGAGTGAATAAATCCATTTGATGTGGCTCATTTTCGTTCCATTTCTGCTCTGATTCTTCACATTCTGTGAAGTTTTGTCGTGTTTCAAGCTGCACAGAGCAACCGCAGTATAAGCAGTTCAGAGGCTAATATTTAAGCCATAACTTTCAGAGCCAAAAGTCTTTAGTGCTAGGCAGTCCAAAACTTTTATTTGCATTTTAATTACTTGCTTGTGACTTCAGGATGCCAGCACAAATTTTGTCAAACTTCCCTATCATTTCTTTTCACCAGATGCTAGAGGAGCTAATGTTTCACTGTTGATGGATAACAGGAACATTCACAGAGTGCTGGCCAGCAGTTTGGTGAATGAGCTGGACTGCAGTCACCTCTTGGACTTTATTCCTAAATATCATTCTATCGATTCCCTTCCTTCCATGCATGTTGAATGAGTATAACTACAGCAGCATATTTCCAATATTCTTTTCTAAAACCTAACCAGTAAATACTGCTCCTATTTAAAACAAGCTATATGACTTAAGACAAATTTGCATCCTTGCTTGTCTTGATGTTTTGATTGTTTTATTTATGATTTCAGCAGCTTTAACTTTCACAAATGCGGCCAGCTTGGACAGTGACCACAATCCTTTGTAAACACGTTGTATTGAATTAATTAACTTTATTACTTAACATCCTTCACATACATGAAGAGTAAAAATCTTCATGTTACGTCTCCATCTAAATGTGCAATTTATAGTGATTTATAATAAATATTATATACAACAGGACAGTCAATATAACATAGAAATGCAGTTGCGTCAGCATGAATTAAACAGTCTGATGGCCTGGTGGAAGAAGCTGTCCCAGAGCCTATTGGTCCTGGCTTGTATGATGTGGTACCATTTCCAGAGCACAGTTGGTTTCTATCTGTGATTATGCTTTTGATCACTGGGTGGCAGCTGGCATGAGCTGACGGATCTGAAGCTCAAGTGTTATAGACTCAGAGCAATGTAGCACGGCTACAGGCTACAGGTCCTACAGTGCACACTGACCATGCTGCCCACCCAGCTAGTCCCAGTTTCCTGTGTTTGACTGGTGACTCTCTGAGCCCCACCCCTCCATGTACCTATCCAAGTTCTTCATATTGTCTCTACCTCAACCATTTCCTTGGATGGCTCATTCCATACACTCACCACCCTTTGCATGGAGAAAGTTGACCATCAGGTCACTTTTCAATATTTCTCCTCTTGTCCTAAATCTATGCACCCACGTTTTGGACTCCCCTACACTGGGAAAAGACTGTACCATGCACCTTTTCTGTGCTTCTCATAATTTTAAACATGCTCATAGTTTCCAAGGGATAAAGACCTACACTAGCCAACCTCTCCCTTTAATTCAAGCCTTCTGCTCCTGGCAATATCCTCATAACTGTTTAACATTGTCTTTCTTATAATGGGGTAAGCAAAACTGCAGACTTATGCAACTGTAGCTCATAAACACAAAAGATTCTGGAAATAGAGAATGACACACACAAAATGCTGGAGGAACTCAGCAGGTCAGGCAGCATCTATGGAAAAGGAATAAAGAGTTGGCGCTTCAGGCCGAGACCCTTCGTCAGGGCTGAACAAAGGCCTTTGACCCACTGAGTGTCTCCAACATTTTGTTGTTTTTTTTCCCAGATTTCCGACACCTGTAGTTTTTATGATTTCCATTCATTTCCAGGGCTGTGGTCAACTGTGATTAATCTTTTCTTTAATGTCCTCACAACCTAATTCCAGTCTAGAAACATGAGACTGTAGTTGCTGGCAATCATGAGCAACACACACAAAACGCTGGAGGAACTTAGCAGATCAGGCAGCAGCTGTGGAGTGAGGTGAAGGTTCAATGTTTCTTCATAAGGATTGGAGAACAGCTTTCAGCATACTTTCAATTCTTCCTTTTGCTGACAGTTGACTCCTCTCTCTGTGACCGTGTAGGTTTACTCAGGGTGCTCCAGATTACATATGGGTTAGGGGTAGGAAGTTGCGGGCGTGCTGTGTTGGTGCCAGAAGTTGTAGGCTGCCTTGTGCACATCCATGGACTGAGTTGGTTACTGACCATACTGCCCATCTTCACTGTATATTTCATAGAAACATAGAAAACCTACAGCACAATACAGGCTGTGCCAAGCATGTACTTACTGTTACGAACTCCGTAACTGAGTCACTTACCAGCAAAGATAGATATGTCTGCTGAAGTCTGATGGTACTATTTTTAAACGTTTTTATCTATAAAGGGGCACAAAAGTAAGGTTAATACAAACATTCAGCTAATATAAGTCGTCACTACTCAATCTACAGCACAGGTATAGTAATAATCAATCAGAAATAAGCTCTTTCGTTGTCTAGGGGATAATACTGAGTCCAATTGAAATATAAAGAGTCACTCAGAAGTCTGCAGGCTTTTCCCTTTTGGGAACCGCTGGGGTTTCACGTTGTGGAGAGAGAGAGATGGTTGAGAAAGGATAAACACTTGCCCGATGTCTTTACGGAGCAAATCCTTGGAATCAGGGGAGCAGGCTTCCCCGTTGTTAGTTAAAAGCGGTCTTCCGTTGGTTCCAGCCACAGATTCAAAATTCGGAATCTAACGCACGTGGCTTCCTTCAAAATGGCTTCCCGCTCCCACGGGAATCGGTATCGTGCTTCCTTGGTGTCTCCTTGGTGCGTCTGAGGGTTGTCCCCCCCCCCCCTCAGACCCTCCTTTATACTTCTTCACGGGATCGCAGGTGTCAATCAGGTTGCAGGTGATGCGATCTCTCTCTCAACCAGCCCACTTTGCCCGAGGGCTTTTCACGTGGTCTCCATAAGACAATAGTCAAAGAGTCGCTTTGTTCTGCTTCCCTGGGGAACATGGTCTTCAGCACGTCTCCCTCTCTCTCTTGGGTCATTTGACCCCCCCCCCCCCCCCCCCCCCTTGACTAGGGCTCTTGCGAATCTCACAAAGGAGGGGGCTGGGGTCATAACATTACTTTGGAAATTACCTACGTTTACCCATAGCCCTCTATTTTTCTATGCTCCATGTACTTATCCAGGAGTCTCTTAAAAGACCCTATTGTACCCTCCTCCACCACCGTCGCCAGCAGCCCATTCTATGCACTCACCACTCTCTGCGTAAAAGACTTACCCCTGACATCTCCTCTGTACCTACTTCCAAGCACCTTAAAACTGTGCCCTCTTGTGTTAGACATTTCAGCCCTGGGAAAAAGCCTCTGACTATCCACACGATCAGTGCCTCTCAGCATCTTGTGTTTCGCTGTACATGTGAAAGATAAATAAAGTTAATTTCTCAGAATACTGTTTCAGCTCTTGTACATCCTGCTTTGTGGAGTTTCTTTCTAAATTGCCCTTTTCCTGCTCCTCTCCATACCTCTTAAAATCTCCTTTTAAAAACAAATTGCTTCCCTGTGTCTTTTTGAAAACTTCCTGTCGCCTTCATTTTCCATCCACTTTCCACTCTTGTGAAGCGTTCCAATATAAATATCATTTTTATTGACATATGTGCATAATGTAGCTGGATTATTCTGCAATATTTTAGTCGTAGTGCTGATAACATTAAATAAATACTTTCTAAATCCTTAGCATTATTCCTGAGTTTTTACCTGATGAATTCTGAGAGAGGAGATAAATAGCTGAAGATGTTTTGGACCAGTAGGAGGTAAACGCGACTGGCTTTGATTGATTGACTTTGTAATCTGTGATTTATGTGAAGTGTTCTATCAGTTTTAGAACATGAGGGACGCTACTGTGCGGTTCATCATTGATAAGTAAAATGTCCTTTCTGTAAAGGTACATTTTGTATTCTAATCCACCAGCCGAAACATCAGAGCATTTGTTGGCAGATTACGTAAAGCAGTTTTCTTCCTTGCTGAAGAGCAACAGATGTATTATTTGATGAAGTCTAATATTTTAGTCCAACATGAAGCAAGTTCTATACAAAAATATTTCATGTGAGATCTATTATACACTCAGTGACCGCTTTATCAGGTACAGGAATGGAACCCCTGCTGTAACCCGTCCACGTGTTGTGCATTCAGAGATTCACTTCTGTGCACCACTGTTGTAATGCATGGTTACTTGAGTTACTTTTGCCTTCCTGTCAGCTTGGACAAGTTTGGCCATACTCCACTGATCTCTCTCATTGGCAAGTTGGTTTTGCCCACAGAACTGCCACTCATTAGATTTTTCTCTGTTTTCGCATCATTCTCTATAAACTCTAGAGACTGTTGTGTGTGAAAACCCCAGGTGGTCAGTGGTTTCTGAGATACCCAAACCTCCCCACCTGGCACCAGGAATTATTCCACAGTCAAAGTCATTTAGATCACATTTCTTCCCCATCCTGATGTTCGGTCTGAACAACTGAACCTTGTGATCATGTCTGTATGCTTTTACGCATTGAATTGCTGCCAGATGATCGGCTGATTAGACATTTCCATTAACATACAGGTGTACCTAATAAAATGGCCACTGTGTGCATCTTTCATGCTAGGAAAATTGGGCTGCGGTTGCTTAACAGTTAACATAACACTTACAGCCCTGGTAACCCAGGTTTAGTTCCACTGCAGTCTGTGAGGAGTTTGTACTCCCCATGACTGTATGAGTTTGCTCTGGTTTCCTGCTGACTTCCAAAGGCATATGAGTTATTAGGTTAATTGATCACATGTGTAATTGGGTGCTGCAGGCTTGTTGGGCCAGAAGGGCCTTTTCCCATTATGTACTCTAACTCCAAATTTTAAAAAAATCAGTTTAGAAATAAGCAGCAAATTTCACTTGTGTTATCCAGGAAAATATGGTGGAATTTCTAGTAATCAGAGCACTGCAATCATTCACCTGGTTGAATTATCAAATCTAATGCTGTGCTGAAGTGTCGTTAGACTTGTGTTTGGGGAGCAACATGATGAAATGCAATGGAGTTTCATTCAGGTGTACAACAAGTCCATAAATAAACAGTTTTATTTTGTAGTGTGCTGTCTTTTGGAGATACGATAAACTTAAAAGCAATATTTGTTTGTTCACTTGCATGTAGAACTTCTCATAGCACTATTTAATGCAAAGCCAATATTCATCCCTCAGCCAACACCACTGACACAGATTAACTGATCGCCTTACTGATATTTATAGAACCCACTGTGTATAAATTATCTGTAGTTTATCTTTTGCAGCAATGCAAGCACATTTCCAATGCATTTAGTAGACAGTGGTGAGATTTGATATATCCTGAGATGAACATAGAACACAGTACAGGTCCTTCCGCCTACAATGTTGTGCCAACCTTTTAACCTATTCTAAGATCAATATAGCCCTTTCTTCCCATATAGCTCTCCGATTTCCTTTCATCCATGTGTCTGAGAGTTCCTTAAATGCCCCTAATTGTATTTACCTCTATCACCATTCCTGGCAGAGTATTATTAAAAAAATGAAGGTACCCCATCTATCTTTACTTTCTCCTTGAATGGCATAAAAAGCTAAAATACATCTTCCATCTAAATGGCGTTAATATCAAGTTGCTGGTGTGGGTTCAATTTGCGATTTCTCCATCAGTCAGACATCAACACCAATAAAAAACAATAATTTTTGAACTTTCTGATTCACTGCACAACATTAGAAGCCTAAACAAAAATATATGAGAGATGAGCTGTTCCAAGTTCAAAGTAAAGTTATTATCAAAGTGCATACGTGTCACCATGCACTACCCTTCATTCACAGTTCAACGAAGAGATACAACAGAATCAATGAAAAACTACACACAAAGACTGACAAATAACCAATGTGAAAAAGAAGTTAATCTGTGTAAATACAAAAAAAATCATAAAGAAATAAATAATACGGACAATATGAGTTGTAGAGTCCTTGAAAGTGAGTCTGTAGGTTGTAGAATCAGAACTGAGGTGAGTGAAGTTAACCATGCTAGTTCAGGAGCCCTATGGTTGAAGGATAATAATTGTTCCTGAACCTGGAGTCTGTGACCTAAGACTCTTGTAACTCTTCCCAGTCAATGTTGCTACTCCAGATCATAGCTTTTCAGAATTTTGTCATTTAGTTTCGGGACAGGACAGCCAGCTCACTGCCTGGCTTTGGCTTGGTTTGGCATGCACAAAACAAGTGAAGAGAATGGTGAGAAAAATAAAAACATCCAGTGAGCGGCAGTTCTGTGTGTGAAAACACCTTGTCAATGAGAGAGGTCAGAGGAGAATGGCCACATTGGTTCAAGCTGACAGGAAGGCGACAGTAACTCAAATAACCACACGTTACCACAATGGTGTGCAGAAGAGCATCCCGGAATGCTTAACACATTGAACCTCGAAGCTAATTTCTGGAATTCAAAAATCTCCATCACTCAACCTCTTTCTACTGCTTCACAACAGTTAAAGCAACATTTCATTGATGTTTGCCACATGTTAATATATCTTGGTAGTCTGGTAATGCTTCAAGTCCAATTTACTCTGGATCTCAACTCTAAGCTTGTTCCAAGCAGTTTGAAACCCTTGGTTCAAAATTAACACTCATGTCATTCTTTCTCCCCTATATCTTGTAAAACCTCCAGAACACTAAAAATAATAGTGTTTATAATTCAATTAATATATGTTGACACTTAACACGCGGAAGATCTTGTTCATTAGTTATGAGAGGAAGTTTCTGTTACTGTGACTGGCCTGTAAAACCACTTTTAAACATGGCAGTCCTTTATAATTTTTGTAATATATTAAGATCATTAAAAACAAAATTGTAATCTTTCACCGTGAGTGAACATCGTGGCTGTTGCTGTGAGTGGAAGCATTGATTAACAGTATCTATTCCCAGCTTTACTGCAGATTACACCATTAAGCCAGCTCAATCTTTTTCAGCTGCCGACCCAACAAGCATTTTGCGTGTCTTTGCATTCATAAAACCAAGCACCATTTTGTGCAATGTAAATTCTGCACAGATTGTCATTGATGAGTTCAGTTTGTAATTCAATAAGATTAATTTTTATAGAATTTGCAGATAACGAGCAGCACAGCACTAGAGAGGACCTTTTTAAAGACTGAAACGCAGCACTAAAGGCCTCTTCCATTATCATTATGAGCTCCTGTAGGCCAAAATGAATATTTTTTCCCTAGACTAAATTATTGATGGTTTTAGTAGCACTGACTAAAACTAAAATTAATTTGAGTGTGTACATGTCATTATTTAGGAAGCATGGGAGGCAGCGGGATAGAATGATGAACGGAAATCAGAAATCATGAAAGACTGAGCTTTATTTATTCTCAACCAGTTCCACATAGAATATGGTTCTGATCAAGAGCTTGTTAAACCATTTTGAATAACCTTGGGGGAATATGAAGCTGCTGATGAGATACAGTATTAGATTTAATAGTGTATGATAAAATTTCCTATGGTTTCTAAATTAGACTTAGAGTCTAGATGCTGCCTGACCTGCTGAGTTCCTCCAGCATTTTGTGTGCGTTGATTAGAAAGGAATTTGAAAGGAAGTGAGAGTTAAAATAAGAAAGTATCTGAGAAAAGACTACAGTGAACAGCATTTTATTTTTGAGAGTGATGCTTCCATAAGATTTTTTTTTTGTTTATGATGGGCCACTTGAAGCTGAACACAAATATAATTTCAGACTACTTGTATCATATAGGAATTTGGAGAAACAAGAAATTAACTTCTATTGAATGTAATGCATTTAATTGCATAATTGTGCTGATGCTTTACATCTAAGGTAAAAATATTTTATTGATTTTTGTTTGTACTCTATCTGAGGCTTCTCGCTTAAGTGCCCAAAAATAATCAGCCAGCATTGGGGGGTTCCATTTGCCCTGATACCGTTTCTGATAGCCACAATGTCCTGGTGAAACCTTTCACCATGTTCATCACTGACAGTGCCAAGATTTGCAAGGAAGAAGTCTAAATAGAAATGCAGAAACTGAATCTTTCGTGACATGTTTGCACTTCATAGTTTTGTATGCTTGAAGCATGTTGTCAACCAGCTCCACATAGTCTGATGCCCTGTAGTTGCCAAGAAATTTTTCACCAACATCCTTGAATGCCTTCCACAATATTTTCTCTGGTCCCACTAGAAGTTCTTTGAATTGCCTCTCACTGATGACCTGTTTGATTTTTGGATCAACAAAAGTGTTTTCCTTAATCTTGGCATCAGTAATTCTGGGAAACATCTGTCTAAATATCAAAATCCTTCACAGAAGTTTATTGCCTTTCTAAAACCTGTCCTATCATTCAGCATCCGCCCTGCCTAAGCACACCCAGGCAGTGCTGGATAAGATAGAAAACTTTTCGGCTTATATTATGGGCAATATTTTAATTGACTTGAATTCTGAATTGAATTAACAAATAAAGATGATTTTTTAAATGGTGTGTGATAGGGAAATTTCATGGTGATTTTCATGATCAGCAGCCCAAAATCCATAAGATATATCTAACACTATTCAGGAAGTAAAATTTTTGTTACCAATGCTATCTTTGAGCATAAATAGGAATCCAAAAATGTTTTAAAAGCATATAAATATGGAAAAGAGGAGTGAGGCCTATTAGGGGCAAAAAGTGAGAACTTATGAATGCCAACAGCACTGTTAAAGATCTTTGTGTCTGTCTCTGCCATGGAAGGAGTAAGTATTAATGAAGAACACTTTTTAACAGCACTGTTAAAGATCTTTGTGTCTGTCTCTGCCATGGAAGGCGTATTTTCAAAGTGTTAATGAAGGAGTAGACAAATGAGAGGCTGTGCAGAAATTATATAAATCATAAATATATTCAAATCAAAGCTCATGGCATTGGGGGGAAGACATTGACATGGATAGAAAACTGGTTGGCAGATAGAAAGCAAAGGGTAGCGGTGAATGGGTGTTTCTCGGAATGGCAGGTGGTGACTAGTGGGGTGCCACAGGACTCGGTATTGGGACCACAGCTGTTTACAATTTACGTCAACAATTTAGATGAAGGCATTGAGAATAACATCAGCAAATTTGCTGATGATACTAAGCTGGGTGGCAGTGTGACATGTGATGAGGATGTTAGGAGAATTCAGGGTGACTTGGATAGGCTGGGTGAGTGGGCAGATACTTGGCAGATGACGTTTAATGTGAATAAGTGTGAGGTTATCCACTTTGGGAGTAAGAACAGGAAGGCAGATTATTATCTGAACAGTGTAGAGTTAGGTAAGGGAGCAGTACAAGGAGATCTAGGAGTCCTTGTTCATCAGTCACTGAAGGTGAATGAGCAAGTGCAGAAGGCAGTGAAGAAGGCTAATGGAATGTTGGCCTTTATTACAAAGGGAATTGAGTACAAGAGCAAGGATATCCTCTTGCATTTGTACAGAGCCCTGGTGAGACCACACCTGGAGTATTGTGTACAGTTTTGGTCTCCAGGGTTAAGGAAGGACATCCTGGCTGTAGAGGAAGTGCAGCGTAGATTCACGAGGTTAATTCCTGGGATGTCCGGACTGTCTTACGCAGAGAGGTTAGAGAGACTGGGCTTGTACACGCTGGAATTAAGGAGATTGAGAAGGGATCTGATTGAAACATATAAGATTATTAAGGGATTGGACAAGATACAGGCAGGAAATATGTTCCAGATGCTGGGAGAGTCCAGTACCAGAGGGCATGGTTTGAGAATAAGGGGTAGGTCATTTAGGACTGAGTTAAGGAAAAACTTCTTCTCCCAGAGAGTTGTGGGAGTCTGGAATGCACTGCCTCGGAAGGTAGTGGAGGCCAATTCTCTGGATGCTTTCAAGAAGGAACTAGATAGGTATCTTATGGATAGGGGAATCAAGGGATATGGGGACAAGGCAGGAACCGGGTATTGATAGTAGATGATCAGCCATGATCTCAAAATGGCGGTGCAGGCTCGAAGGGCCGAATGGTCTACTTCTGCACCTATTGTCTATAATAATATATGCATATTTGCAAAGTTGACTGTTTATGTAAGAAGGACCAGATGGGATACGTTGTGAGACTTTGAGGGAAGCACAGGAAGAAATCTGGGTCGCACAGACCATAATTTTTCAACATTCTTTGGGTGTGGAGATGGCAGCACATGATGGACAACAGCACGCTTTGCTGCTTTGCTCAAAAAAGGGTGTGAAGATGACCAGGAACTACAGATCCATCAGTGAATCTTGGGGTAGTGGGGAAATGTTTTGGAACGTTGATCAGAAAGGGGATGAACACTCACCTGGAGGAAATGGATTAATTAAGACAAACCAGCACAAATTAATTGAGTGCAAATTACATTTAAAGTGATGTTGATGTGATGTCCCTGGACTGCCACATAATAGACTTGCAAGCAAAGTTGCTTCACATTTAAAGCATGCAAAATTGACAAAGAAACAGACGAGAGGGTCGTGATGAATGATCGTTTTTCAGATTGGAGGAAGGTGAAGTTATGTTTTCAGAGATCAATATTTAAGCCATTGTTTTGTTTATCTAAATCAATACTCTCGATTTGAGAGTGCAAGCCACAATTTCAAAATTTGGCAGTATTGCAAAGAGAAAAATGATAGATTGTAAATAAATAACATGAACAAGCTGGTGGAATGGGCTTACTTGTGGCAGGTGACATTTAGTGAGGAGAAAGTAAGGTAGAATGAGAAGAGGGAAAAAAGAATTCTGTAATAAAATTGGTGTAAAGATTGAGGGGCCAGGAGATATGTCAGCACAAATAATTGAAAATGGCAGAATAGGTTGAGAAAGTAATTTGATACAGACAATTCAACATTTTGTTAGTTGAAATATGGGGAAACAGAAGTTATGCTGAAACTTTATAAATTACTGATCTGACCTCAGCTGGAGTTTTATGCTCAGTTCTGGTCATCAAGTTGTAAGAAGAATGGAAGTTCTAGAGAGGGTCCTGAAAAGCTTTATTAGACACATTCCTTCAATGAGGTACTGGAGTTACACGGACAGATTAGAGAAGACTGGTTGTGGAATAGAGAAGGCTGAGGGGAAATTTGATATGAAATGACAATGGGTTTGCACAGAGTGGATAGTGGGAAGTTCTTGGAGAGGTCCCAGAGGAATAAAGCAAAGGAGAAAAAAAGATGAGCGACATGAGGTAAATTTTTAGATAACGTGATTAAAATTAATTTTGCACTGCCTATTGATGTGGCACGGGTAGACACTTTTGTGCCTTTCTTGGGGAAATTGGGTATTTTATAGTTAATAGAAATTATATTGGTTTGGAAAACAGGCCAATGTGTTGAGGGAGAAATGCTCTGAGTGGCAGTGTGGACACGAGGGCCTTCTCCTGTGTTGTAAGCGTTCTGTTATTTTACAATTCAAGTTGTTTTATTATAGGGCAAGTCAGCACTGAGCCAGAGGTGGACTGTGTAGTGGTAAACTGTTTTCGTATCATTGTGCTGGAAACAGCACATTCACACACACACACACACACACACTCTCTCTCTCTCTCTCTCTCTCTCTCTCTCTCTCTCTCTCTCTCTTCCCCCCTCTCTCTCTTCCCCCCCCCTCCCCCCAGAGAAACTCAGCATCCAATGAGGGGAATCAATGGTTGATATTTTGGGCCAAAGCCCTTCATCAGGATTGACAACCATTTATTCCGCTCCACAGATGCTGCCTGGCATAGTTAAGTCAGGAAGTCTTTTTTCAGTATGCTTTGACACAGAATTAATATGGGGATTCAAAAGGTAAAAATGTGTAGATCCTAGAAATCTGGAAAAAAAAGAAAATATTGACAATATTCAGCAGCCTGGGAGCCTCAGCTGACAAAAAAAGTGGGGGGGTTACATTTAAGAAGACACGACAGACCATAGATTCTAGAATATGGAGCAAAATATAAACTGCTGGGTCAAACAGCATCTGTGGAGTCCTGAGGCTTAACCCTATCCCTTTGCCTTCACAGATGCTGCCTGACCCGCTGAGTTCCTCCAGCAGTTTATTTTTATCTCATTTATGTTTGCTGACCTTTCACCAGAACAGATAAAGTGAGAAAGCGAGTGTGTTATAGGGAAGGATTGAGGTGAAGACCGAGAGAATCCAGGTGACACAAATGGTGCTGGTGCCAGCCAAGAAAAGGTGTGAATGCTTGCTACGATAGACAATCTGTCTGAAGGTGGTATAAATAGAGGCAATCAAGTTTAGAAGACTAAAACATTTAAAAGACATTTGGATGAGCATATGGATGGGAAACGTTTGGAGGGAAATGGGCCAATTGTAAGCAACTGGGACTTGGTGGGCATTATGGATAATGTGGACGAGATGATTCTGTGCTGAATTACACTGTGGCTGCGTGAGGGCTAAAGTGAGAAGCTGTAAGATACAAAGCACTGCAGTTGCTAGAAATTTGGAAGAGATGTTGAAAATGCTTATTCAGAATATTCGGAAATGCTTAGTCAGAAAGCAGCCATGGACAGAGAGAAGCTGAATTCATATTAAAGTAAATAACTTGTTTCTGAATTATCACGAGGAGGAAAGGGTGATTATCTGAAACTGTTGAATTATTGAATTCCAAATGACAATAGAAGGCAAAGGCTGATGCGGTGATCCAAAAATGAATAGTGGTGAAAAGGAGGTGACTGGTGAAAGTATTAGAACCTCGTTGGGTTACAATAATATCTCTGTTCCATAAACAAAATGCTATATGCATTGATTTAAAAGTGTTGCAGTAAGAGCAAGGAAATGTGAAGGAAATGTACAATAACAATAAATTCTGAGCATCGCAACCAAGGTCAGCTAGAACCTAGCAAGATGCATTAATATTTAGTGGAAATCCCTTTGGAGTTGGAAGCTTGTGTGTTTCTTTGGAAGATAAGCCCCTTATTAATGAAAGAAAAGTACAAATGGTAAAAGTCAAGAATCAGATACGCCAATTACTGTCACTCTGAAGGAGTTTAATAGTTATGTTTATTTATTAAAGCTGGTACAAGATTAAAGCTATCATTTGACTATATTGAAAGAAAGTTCATCAGACCAAAGTAATGAATTCATGTTTATAAAGTGATAGCTGAATAAGTTTTTTTATTACTGACATATGCTGTGAAATTTGTTGTTTTGCGGTTGCAGTACTGTGCAATATATAAAATGTGCTATAAGTTAAAATAACAAATAAGTAAAAAAAAATGAGTTCAAAAAGAGAGCAAAAATAGTGAGGTAGTGTTCATGAGTTCATTGTCCATTCAAAAATTTGATGTTTGAGGGAAGAAGTTGTTCCTTAAATCACTGTGTGGTGTGTCTTCAGGCTCCTGTACATCTTCTTTGATGGTGGTAATGAGAAGACAGCATGTCATGGGTGATAGGGGTCCTTAATAGCTTCTAATTAACATTTAGCAATTGTTAATTTTTAATTCCAGTTTCTGATGATCTGATACTCTATGTACTATTAATCCAGACCAGTGGATTCATGAAATCTGCATGATTCAAGCCACCAGTGGCTGTGGAGAAGTACATGAATGGGAAGGGTGTGGAGAGCTGTGGTTCAGGTGGTGGTTGATGGAGCTCGGTAGAATAATAGTTTGGCACAGACTAGATGGGCTGAAGAGCCTGTTTCTGTGCTGTAGTACTCTTTGATACTCAAGTCCAATGTTTAGGTTCACTTGCATTTCCTCAGACAAAGAAACAGTAAGCCTTAGAAGGAATTCTGGCATGTGCTAGTAACTTGCAGGTAACATTTGCACCACACGAGTCCCAGTAAGCAAAAAGATTCTAACTACCTATCATTGACATTCAGTGATATTACCATCACTGCATTCCCCAGCATTATTACCTTGAGTTTTACCATTGCCAGAAACACAACTAACCCAGTAACAGAAATACCTTAGCTACAGAAGCAACTAAGGGAATCTGTTGATAAGTGATTAGCTCTGAGTCTTTGCAACATCTGCATGCTGCAAGTCAGAAGTGTGACTGAATATCATTCACTTGCCCACATGGGTCCAGCTCGAACAGCTTTGAAATTCAGTACCGTGCAGAACAAAGAAGCCAGATTGACAAGCAGCCCAATCAAGCACCACAGCAACCTTGCACTCAATGTCCATGTGACCACTTCCATCAAGAGGAACCTCCAAGTTGCACCTTATTCTGACTTGCAAATATATTGCTAATTCTTCATTGTTGCTGGGTCTATATTCTGCTACTGCCTAGCCAACAGTGGGAATGAGATCCTACTGTCCTTCCTACTTTGGCCTAAAAGTCACTCTAGGCCAGGGGTGTCAAACTCATTTTAGGTCACGGACCAGATTGAGCAAAATTGGGCCGGATCAGTCGGACACGTGCGAACGCAGCTTTCGTTGCCTCTGTTTTTTCAGCCTGCTCTCATGTGTCTCAGTCTCTGCTATAACTACAAAGTGTTTCACTTTACAAATTCCGTTTCTTATGAAGAAGACTGCCGAATAAACACTAAAAACCCTGAAAACCTGGTATGAATAAACTCAGCATTAGCCATATCATACGCCATAGGCGCTTCGATTACTGGGGCCAGCTTTAATAGTAATTAGATATTATCTCGCGGGCCAAAGATAATTCCACCGCGGGCCGGATTTGGCCCGCGGGCCTTGAGTTTGACATATATGCTCTAGGCCGTGTGTTTGACTTCTCAGTTTTTTTTTCTGAATTGACAAACCATTAAGGGACAATGATAAATAGCCAATAATTCTTTACTTGGTGATACTACTAACCCATGAGTGTCTTCCATTTATATTTTACTTAGAGCAGAGCTTGAACATGACCAGGTATTTTACAGCAACCTTATTAAAAATTAGAGATTGACCTATAGGTTTTAAGGAGCACTTACTTTTAGGAAGCTACCAGAGACGGGTGATAGAATCCATGTCTGAGAAACACAGTTTGCTATATAAACCTTCCAGGTTGGTTTGTTTGTTTGTTTATTATTTAGTGATACAGTGTGGAGTAGGCCATTCTGGCCTTTCGAGCCATGCTGCTCCAGCAACCCCCAACAAACCCAATTAGCCTTGACCTAATCTTGGAACAACTTACAGAGACCAGTTAACCCATCCGGCACATCTTTGGACTGTGGGAGGAAACCAGATTCCACATGGATTCCACAGCAAGGACATATGGAGACTCTTTACAGAACAGCGCCGGAATTGATCTCCGAACTCCTGAATGCCCCAAGCTGTAATAGCATAGTGCTCACCGCTCTGCTACCAGGGAATTCAATGCTCATTGGTATTGAAGGTTATGCATGTAGTCTGACACTTTAGAATTAGGTGAATGGCAAGTGAAATAACGGTGAAGTGTTTTGAGAATCGTTTGTGGAACCGGGGACACGTTTCTCAATAATGTTGCCAAGTGGCATTTTCTCAGTTAGAAACCAGAATGGAGCAATGACAGATCCTTAGAGTTAGCAGAATGTACAGTCCTCATGTGACATGTGTACACAGGCACAATATTATACAGCAAGAATTGAGGATTATCTATCCTTTCAATTTAGGAATGGAAAGTTGGCTGATCCAATTCTTGAACTTTCAAGCAACACATATCACTGTATATCTCAATATTTCAATGTATGTGACAAATAAAGTTAATCTTTAAATCTTTCAGTGTCAATCAGGAATCTGTTTTACATTTCTGTAGTCAATAGGTTATCTCTGTACTATTGTGTTGTATATATTCCAAAGGACTAACTTAACCAGTACAATAAAATGAGCAATCAAAACCTTCATTGTAGATTTTATAGACATTTCATTGCAAGTGGCATACTCTCAATAGGGTTAGGGTTTTGGTATGTTACCAGCAAAATCTGCTAACCAGTCTATAACACCCTTCAAATGCATACAGCAAAGTTCTACTTCGTGGATTTAAAATCAAAACAAACCTGCAGATCCAAACTAAAAGCAGAAAACACTGGAAGCATTCAACAGTACAGACAGCATCTGGGGAAGAGAAATATTTCACTCTTCAGATTTATTACTCTTCATCAGAACTGGTTTCCATATCCCATTTCTGATTAAGGATCTTCAACCTGAAGGGCTAACTGTGCTTCTCTTTCCAGATGCTGCCTGACCTGCTGAGATTTTCAAGGTTTGATGTTGTGAGCTTGGCAACTAGCTTGCAAATGTTTCATCACCAGTCAAGGTGACATCCTCAGTGGGCAGTTGTTCGTGTTTCTCTCTGCGAGTGCTCGCATTTATATATGCCCCCATTTGCTTGCCTCAGTCCTGATTGGCTACCCCTTAAGTTGACCTTTGAATTGTATTGGCTCATGTTTCTTTGGCTCTTAGGGGTTTGCAGATGTCATCGATTTTGATATTTTTGTTTATAGGATTATGAGAGGAGAATCACACTTCTAAAAATTCTCATCCCTGCTTTGTGTTTGCCTGCACTAGAACCTCCACGGTGTCCCAGTTAAATGATGTTCTTCTCAGTCTTCATGTATCAGGTTTGCGTACCCACCAGTTTGTGTTCCCGCAAGTGAGTTGAGAGTTTACGTGCTGTTTGGCAGGCTTAGTTCTTGTTGCAGTCTCCACAGGTGATCCTGTACACCACATTGATATTGTCGGTTATCTTTATTGGTATCTTAGTTCCCGTGACAAACGCCCTTAAAGTCATCTTTGGATTGTGAGCAATGATGCCATGAGCTTTGAACGAGCCGAGCTCAGCAAACACAGCAACATCGAATGCCTCAGCCTGAGCCACCAATATTCACCTAACTTTCCAGAATGTTTGTTTGTTTCAAGCTGCACTTCATGCAGGTTGCTCAAGATTTTTAATTTTAATGAATATTTTCATGTTTGCACCCACGTGATTCTGTTGGTTTCTGATATGTACATTGCTGTGAATACAGTTTTGTTCAGCTGAGATATTATTGATATCGAATATTCAGTGCCAACAGAACTGGAATGCTCTTTAGCCAAGTAGTTTAACTTTGTCAGATATTAATATGGAAATGGACACCAAGGCATCACAGCTCAGAATTTGGAGCACAATTCTGCTGCCGCCTGTAAGGAGTTCATATATTCTCCCCGTAACTGCATGGGATTCCTCCGGGTGTTCTGGTTTTGTCCCACACTCCAAAGACATACCAGTTAGTATGTCATACTGGTTTGTAATTAGTAACGTGATTAGGTTGAGGTTAAAATCGGTGGTTTGCTGGGCAAGTGGCTCATTGATCTGGAAGGGCCTGTTCTGCACTATATCTCTGAATAAGAGATACGTTTGAGTGAAATGAGAAACCCCATTTATAAATCAAGATATCAATGCTTTCGAATAAATCTAAAAGTCTAAAGAGAAAAGTTGTTTAAAAAATAATTTTGTAACAGAAGATTGGCAAGCATTAAAGGCTTTTGGGATATTTGTATTTTTATTTTTATTCTCTAATTTGCAAAATTTATAGCTGGGACCTAGTGCTTAATATTCCCAAAACAAAACTGAAATAATACACATAGAATACAAACAGTATGCTAGTAATTTGATCTCATGATTTTTGATGCCAACAAAACCTTTTAATTCATTTATTGCTGTGTGCCCCACTGCTAACCATCTGTTAGCTCAGATGTGTCCAAACTACAGCTCATCTGCCTCAGAAACACTGAGGCAGAAAGATGGAGTCAGCCTTTTTTCAAAGAGAAACCCAAGTTCAGTCAACTTTTTAGAAACAAGTCATGTATGTATGAACAACAGCAAATAAGAATTTGACCTTGAAAAACTGACCATCTAATTTATATCACGTAGCACCAGTAATGTTCACAGTATTAATGATGAACTGCAGTTTCCTGCTTTAAATGATACAGCAGTTTTTTTGGGGGAGATGGTGATGACTGTAAGACACAGGAGCAGAATTTGGCCATTTGGCCCATTGAGTCTGCTTTGCCATTCTATCATAGCTGATTTACAATATCCTCCATTCTCCTGCCTTTTCCCTGCAACCTTTGATACCCTGACTAATCAATAACCTATCGACCTCCACATTAAATATACCCAATGACTTGGCCTCCTGAACCATCTGTGGCAATGAATTCCACGGATTCACCACATTCTGGTGAGCCCCATTCTTGAACACCGAAAGTCCTTCTGGTAAAGGTGGCATCTTTGTACAATTTGATCAAGGGATCCAGAATTATATATAACCAAAAAATCACAGATCAACACTAAGGCTTAATAGTAAGAAACAAGTATGCCTTATTTTTCTAAAAAGAAACTGGATCTATATTCAGTAGGATATTCATATGCATTGAACAATTTTATGTGTGCTGTTTAAAGCTAAATTGCATCTTTTGGATTGGAGGGAATATAATTCTTTTAGCTGATATGAAATTTAAATTTGATATGTGAAGGAAATGATCCTTGAGTAGAATTCAGTAGAAAGTTGTGTTATTAACCGTCTATTCAGTGGCCATTTTATTAGGTACTTCATAGAGTGACAACTGAGTGTATGTTTGTGATCTTCTGCTGTTGTACTCCATCCACTTTAAAGTTCAATGAGTTGTGCATTCAGAGATGCTCTTCTGCACATCACTTTTGTAACATGTGGTTGTTTGAGTTACTTTAGCCTTCCTGTCAGCTTGAACCAGTGTGGCCATTGCCCACTGACCTTTCCCATTAACGAGGTGTTTTCCCCTACAAAACTACTGCTTAAACGTGTTTTTTTTTTGTTGTTTTCTTTCCTCACTATTCTCTGTAAAGTCTAGAGACTGTTGTCCGTGAAAATCCTAGGAGATCAGCAGTTTCTGAGATACTCGAACCACGGTCAAAATCACTTAGATCACATTTCTTCCCCAATCTGATGTTTGGTCTGAACCACAGCCGAACCTCTTTACCATGTCTGTATGCTTTTATGCATTGAGTTGCTGCCACATGATGAGCTGATAGATATTTGCATTAAAGATTACCTAATAAATTAGCCACACTGTAAATTCTCTATTTCAGAAAATCTAACAAGCTGTCCAACTCCACTTTATTTATATAACTATAATATGTCAAAGGCCCTAAACTGAACTAACTTGATATTTCTTGGCATCTGCATTAAACTTGCACTTCATATTTCTAATCAGGACTGTTGGGGATATTTAAAAATATTGTTTCACATAATTATTTTGTTCTATTTAGTGGTTTGAATACAATTACCAAATTACTTCCAAGGCAGCTCTCTTCAAAGTTGATTTGTCTAGTTGTTGCTCATCATTCCATCTCCTAACCCCAATTATCACCCAAGCTGCACTCCATTCAATCTTTGTTTATTATAATATGAAGAAAAGTCTGAAGGAAGAACAGGCATTTCCTGAGTAAAAGGAGTCATTCTGAGTGGCATGCTGGATGGGCATTTGACAAGCCAACCACGTTGTTGGATCTGGACTTATGTATCGACCAGATTGTGTAAGGAAGCGAGATTTCTTCTCCTTAAGGACATTAGTGAGCCTGAAGGTATTTTTGTTTCAGCAATCCAGTAATTTAAATCCTTATTTCAAATCAATGGATTGCTGGCATCAAAAAATAGTGATTAATAGGTAATGTTCAATTCATAGATAATAAGTAATAGTGAACGTTACGTTCATGGGTTCATTGTGTATTCAGAAATTTGATAGTGGAAGGAAAGAAGCTGTTCCTAAATCATTGGGTTTCAGGCTCTTGTACCTCCTCTTTGATGGTAGCAATGAGAAGAGGACATGTCCTGGGTGATGGAGGTTCTTAATGATGGATGCCACCTTTTTGAGGCATTGTTTTTTGAAGATGTCCTCGATGCTGGGGAGTCAAGGTGCTGTATTGGTGGAGGTGCTCTAATTAACAAGCACCATCAAGCTGCTGTTGTTCAACCTTTTCATGGTGCAGTAGAACCTGTAATTTAAAGTGGGTGTACAGTGATATCCGCATAAGCATTTAACTTTGATCAGATGACAATAGTCTTCCTCTTCTCTCTCACTCTCAGTATATAAAGTCTTCTTAGCACTATCTTTTAAGAGTTACTTCAGTCCAACAGCGGCACACCCATTCTGGTGGAGAAGCAAGAAGGTTTTGAGTGACATTCCATTGAATATTCTTGATAATTTATTGTTTTTCATGCATGATCACTACATTGATGTTAACATGATGCAAACAAAATAGGTTTATGTATTTTTTCTCAATAAGTTATCCTTTCTATTATAATAGGAATGGTACATAAAGGCATTGCAAGGGTTAATAGGAACTTGCCATACTTCGTTTTTGTGATCGACAGAATTAGCTACAGCAATGATGGACACTAAAATTCATAAATGAGAGTCGTTGGTTTGGGAAATTTATCAGCTACATTATCATAGAAGTGTCAAATAAATTCTGAAGTTGCCTAAATTAAATGAGTATTTGCTGTTGTCAACATTAATAAGTGGCATTTTTCTCTTCCCATCTCTTCCAAGATCATGGGTACGCAGGCCTTCATCTGTGTGATTAATTTGGTTTTTGATTGTTTCAGTATCTGCACCATTAGGACTTTCATTTTCTGCTCTGTCTTTTAGTGATTGAGTAAACACCCAAACCAGTTTTGTATTCAGCTCACTGATTGACGCCGGATCAGTGTGCTCTTTCTGAGGAAGGATTATTACAAACATCTCCTGTCAGATGACATTTTAATAATTTAATGCAGACGGCAGTGAAGAAATTTTTCCTACCTTCCGCCTCTTTTATTCTTCCCCCTTGGAATAAAGAGATTGAGGTGTGGTAAGGAACACGAGCAGGAAGGAGAGGGATGAGGGGAGCCAAATCAAGTCAAGTTCAAGTTTATTATTACTCAACCATACACAGTCCATATATCACATATAGCACCTCAAATAAAGTTAACACAATAATATTAACAGATTAAAAACAAAATTCTGTAGATGCACAAGTTGACATAAAGTACATATACAACTTATAGTTAAACATACAACAGTATAACCAGAATTAGGTTTAATATCGTAGGCATATGTCGAGACATTTGTTAACTTTGCAGCAGCAGAACAATGCAATACATGAAAAATTTAGAAAAAAGACGGAAATACATTAAGAATATACAGTATGTATATATTAAATAGTTAAGATAGATACCTTATTGATTCCAAAGGAAATTACAGTGTCACAGTAGCATTACAAGTGCATAGATTTAGAGATATACAAATATGAGAAGAGAAGTAAGAAAGAATAAAAAATAAGTTACCTCAAACAGCCTAACAGGAGGGGGGGTCATCATTTCCCTGGCTGTGGGTTGACTCAGTATAGAGCTTAATGGCCAAGGACAAGAGTGACTTCATATAGTAATCTTTGGAGCAGCTCAGTTGTCTTAGTCTATTACTAAAAGTGCTCCTCTGTTCAGCCAAGGTGGCATGCAGAGGGTGAGAAACATTGTCCAGAATTGCCGGGATTTTCGGAAGGTCCTTTGTGCAATTTTTTTGCCCAGTGACAGCAACGTGTGGTCACCGAACTTTTAAGTGAAAGTAAACCTGAAACTATTCTAAGGATAATAAACTACCAAGTGCAGTTTGTTCATTGTTTAAAAGAAATCAAATAATACACATCAGTGGGTCCTACTTCTTATATACTATACGACAGCATGTAATAATATCAATCTTTCCACATTGAGGGTGGCAACCTTTGCGTGCAGTTTAAATTCCTTTGTGTGCTAGGAGCAAAAGATGTGTGCAGGCGCACACTTTAGAGGGAACGTTGCCCATGTCTGTTTGGGTTTCTTCCAGGTGCTCTTGTTTCCTCCCACAGTCTAAAGCCATACATGTTAGGGTTTGTAAGTTGTGGGCATGCCGGAAAAGTGGGCTGTCCCCAGCACATACTGAGAAGACATGTTTCATGTGACAAGTAAAGCTAAACTTTATAATCTTCAAAAAGCACATTAAGGATACCTGTGCCCCATTCTGCTCAAGGCAGACAAGTGCACACTTTAATTTAGCGAAGCAACCTGAAGGTGCTTTGCAGGTACTTCAGCAAAAAGAGTTTTGGGAATGCTGCCACCAAAAATAGAGAGATTTGATTTTAGTGAAACCCAGGACTAGAATTGAAGTGTGTAGTTTTGAGATGTGGATGAGGCAAAAACATGCAGAATTTTAAATTAACAGTGAAGGATTTTACCATTGAGACAGGTCTTAAATGTAAGCCAACAGATGAATAAAATGGGTGAAACCCATAGTATAAATAAGGACATGTAGACCAGAGAGTTCCATCACCTCAATCTTGCACAAGGAAGAACAAGAGAAGCCTGACAGGAATACATTGAAATAATTAAATCTGTAGTTAGTAACAATGTAGAAGGTTCTGCTGGCAAATAAATTGTGACAACGCTGGAGATGTCACAGAGTTTAAAAATACGTGGTCTTGCTGCTAGAATGGATTTCAGGTGTGAAATGGAACTCTAGGTCAAATATAACGCCAAGATTGTGTTCAGATAATTGGCAGGGAGAGGGATGAAGTTGGTAGTTATTTGGGGAAAACTCTCTGCCCTGCCACCCCCACCCCATATATTTTTATTCAGGAATGTGGCATGGTACAGGCCCTTCCATTCCAACGAGCCCATACCACCCAAATTAACCTACTAATTTGACCAATTAACCTAATAATGGAAACCCACATGGTGACGGAGGGAGCTCCCTACGGACAACGGCAGGAAATGAGCCTAGGCTAACCACTACACTACCGTGCTGCCCCACGGTACCTATCGGAATTGAGCCAGAGTCTGTCCTTTTAAAGACAGCGAAAAATAAAGTATTACTAAAATTAGCTTGTCACTCATTAGTTCAAACAACAATGAAAAAACAACTAATTAAACTACACCTATGTCTTTAAGGAGCCATCTTTCTCATGGGTGGCTGCCATTGATACATGGGCTTTTTCATGCTGCATTGTGACAAGGAAGGCAGAAATCATGGCCTTTTGAGCCTAGGTCCTCATATATCAAACAGTGAAAGGTTGCCTTCCCATTGAATTCCTCACCATTTCTTTATATGGATCGAATTAAACTCTGAGAAATTTGCTCTTGCTGTCATCCCAGGGTACGGATCCAAATCTAACGACACAACTGTTGGTAAGGACTAACATCTTTGCTCACTGCAGTATTTGTCCGAGCCTCATTTCTCACTGCTACCGCAGATTTTATCCACGTTATAGTCACTGATCAGTTTAATTTCTTTACTGTCCTATTTACCAGATCACTGATTCTCCTCTAATATAAATACCTTATCTGAAGCGCAGCTACCCATATCCTGCCACTCATCCATCATTGCCAGCCGTTGTTACTCTACAGGAATAAAATAAAACCGATAATGCTAAAAACCTGAAACAAAACACAGAAAATACTTGAAACACTCACGAAAGCACAGCAGCATTTCCACTTCCTGAAGAGACTGAGGTGACCAAGCCTTCCTCCCCAACCATTCTAACCAATTTTTATAGGAGCATCATCAAGAGTATCCTGACCAGCTGCATCACTGTCCAGTACGGAAATTGCAAGACATCTGATTGCAAGACTCCAAAAGATATTGTGAGGGCTTATGAGAGGATTGTCGGGGTCTCTCTTCCACCCATCAGAGATACTTATCAGGAGTGCTGACTACACAGGGCTCTTAGCATCGTCAGTGATCCCTCCCATCTGCCCAGCAATCTCTTTTACCCCCTACTATCAGGCAGGAGGTACCATAGCATTCAGATAAGGACAGTTTTAATAGGAATCAGCTTCTTACCTGAGGCCGTGAGACTAACCCAGGTCTTATCGCATATGAAACACCAGTAGTGTTATACTGTTCACTCTTTGACTTGTGCTGTAAATGCACCTTATGCTAAATGTCAATCTTCTGGAATATATTTTATTATTTGTTAATTTATTTGTAGTAAAATTCTGTATTGTGTGCAAGTTATATGTACTGTGTTGTGCACCTTGGTCTGGAGGAATATTGTTTCCTTTGGCGGTAAATATGGAAACTTTTTAATAAACTTGAACTTGAACGATCTGGCCGTGGGGAGAGAAACAGACTTAACGCTTCACTTTGGAGGCCCTTCATCAGAACTTGAAAAAAAAATGTCTGTTTTCAGCAGAATAAAACCAAGAGGTGTGGATATTGGTGGTAGGACAAAGGCAATATTTATGGTGGGCCAAGTTAAGTTGGCAATTGTACATTATGCTTCTTTGTCAGTACCAATGGGAGGGCTGTAGGACCTGCCTATCTGGTCCAGCTGGAGTAAAGAAGAGGATCAAAGACACAAGTCTTAGTAACAGACGGATCAGTGGCAGAAAGGGCACTTCCGATACTGACAAAAAGAATGAGTTACCTAAAGTTGGTGAATATTAGTTCAAGACTGTAAGGTAATATTATAATTTTATAAAACTCTGGATAGACCACACTTGGGAGTATTGTGTTCAGTTCTAGTCTTCTTGTTATAGGAAGATTTTGAAAGCATTAGAGAGAGCGCAGGGGAGATTTACCAGGATTAGAGAATATTTCTTATGGGGGCAGACTGAGTGAGCTGGGGCTTTTCTCTTTGTAGAGAAGGAAGATGAGAGGCTTGATAGAGGTGTACAAGATGACAAGAGGCAGAGAAAGAGTGGACTGCCAGAGATTTTTTTTCCCTGCACGGTAATGCTTAATACGGGGGGGGCATGATTTTAAGGTGATTGGAGGAAGGTATAGGGGGTTGTCAGAGAGTGCATGGAACACACTACCAAGGGTGGTGCTATGGCAGATAGATTAGTGACATTTAAGAAACTCTAAGCTAAGCACATGGATGAAAGAAAAATGGAGAGCAACATGGGAAGGATGGGTGAAATTGATTTTGGAGTAGATTAAAAGGTTGGCACAGCGTCATGGGCCAAAGGGCTGTGTTGTACTGTTCTGTATTCTATCACAACTGATCAGTTGGGTGTAGTTTCTAAAACAACTTTGCCATTCTGTTGAAGTTGAAGGATTGTACCGTTCTGGTCTGTACTGTTCTATGTTCTATAACAACTGAGATTATCAATAATGCAAATATCTAATCAGCCAACCATGTAGCAGCAACTCAGTCCATAAAAACATGCAGATAAGGACAAGAGGTTCATTTGTTGTTCAGACCAAACTTGAGAATGGAGAAGAAGTGTGATCTAAGTGACTTTGACTGTGCATGGTTATTAGTGACGGGGTTGTTTGAGTATCTCAGAAACTGCTGATCTCCTGGAATGTTCACATTCAGCAGTCTCTAGAGTTTACAGAGAATGGTGTGAAAAACAAAACAAAACATCCAGTGAGCAGCAGGTCTATGAGCGAAAATGCCTTGTTAATGAGAGAGGTCAGAGTAGAATGGCCAAACTGGTTCAAACTGACAGGACTGCAGGAACTCAAATAACCACATGTTACAAGAGTGGTGTGCAGAAGAGCATCTTCGAACACAACACATCAAACCTTGAAGTGGATGGGATACGGCCGCTGAAGATGACGAACATACACTCTGTAGCTACTTTATCAGCTACGTGTGCTACCTAATAAAGTGGCCAGCGAATGTATAATCTGTGAAAAAAAGTGTTCTCAAAGCACAATGTTAAGCCCTAAACTCAAATAGATTTTGTTGCTTTATTTTATTAAACAGTGTGCTCAAAGTATGCATCATGATATTTCACACCCTTTTCCAATTTCAGCATCTCTGAATATTCAAATAATATTTCACATGAATAAAACCACACTACTTGTGACATTCAAATCACTCTTAGAAAAATCTTTTCTTTTTAATAATCTGCATAATTAAGTTGTAATGACTGAAGAAAAAAGATTGAATGCATCATTGAAACAGACTTCTACAAAGAGCCAACAGTCAGATCTTGGCAGGCCCACAATTTTGGCTAGATTGAAGAGAACTGCGATCAGGACCTTACTAACCTGATGTAATTGTCACTGCTTGGTAATTCTTTACCCCAGAGAATGGTGGAGACTAGATCATTATATATATTTAAGATGGAAATAGATAAATATTATAAGGGAGTTAATGTATGTGGAGTGTTTGATGGCTCTGGGCTTGTACTCACTGGAGTTTGGAAAGAAGAATGAGGAGGTTGGGGCTTATTGAAGGCTACTGATATTGAAAGGCCTGGATGGATGGATAAGGAGAGGATGTTTTCAATAGTGAAAGAGTCCAGGACCAAAGGGAACAGCCTTAAAATAGAAGGATGTCCCATTAGAATAGAGATAAGGAGGAATTTCTTTAGTCAGAGGATGGTGAATTCATGGAATTCATTGCCACAGGTGGCTGTGGAGGCCAAGACATTGGGCATACCTTATATTTAAAGAGATTGATAGATACCTAATTAGTAGAGTTGTCAAGTGTTACAGGGAGAAGGCAGGGAAATGCATTTGAGAAGGAAAATAAATGACCCATTATCGAATGGGGGACAGACTCGACGGGGTGAATGGCATAATTCTGCTCCTATGCCTTACGGTCTTAAGCAGTCTGATACAGAGGAGGAGCTAACATCAGCATAGATCACCCATAATTATTTCAACTGGTGGAGCAGACTGTGGGGCCAACACCTGCTTTTATTGTGTTCTTGAACCATTGAGATAGAAAGTGGAAAGTTTAGAACTTTTCAAATATAGTAACATCTGTTCTAAGATAATGTGTGCAAGCAACGAGCCACCATTTAATTGTTGCATCTAGTTTCCTCAGAGAGTAACTCTGTTGATGGGCTTTTTATGATCGAGGCCTGTTGTTTAAGGACAGCTATCCAACAGAGCCATAGAAACATAGAAAACCTACATCACATACAGGCCCTTCAGCCCACAAAGTTGTACCAAACATGTCCCTACCTTAGAAATTACTAGGGTTACCCATAGCCCTCTATTTTTCTAAGCTCCATGTACCTATCCAAAAGTCTCTTAAAAGACCTTATCGTATCCACCTCCACCACCATTGCCAGCAGCCCATTCCATGCACTCACCACTCTCTGCGTAAAAAAAAAACTTACCCCTGACATCTCCTCTGTACCTACTCCCCAGCACCTTAAACCTGTGCCCTCTTGTGGCAACCGTTTCGGCGCTGGGAAAAAGCCTCTGACTGTTCACATGATCAATGCCTCTCATCATCTTATACACCTCTATCAGGGCACCCCTGATTCTCCGTCACTCCAAAGAGGAAAGGCCGAGTTCACTCAACCTGTTTGGCCTTCCAAATAATGACTTTTTTGGGCCATTCTTCCTTCCTGTTGAAACAGCTCCACCTTGTTGTTATTAGCCCGTTTTGTCACTCGCTCAACATACTAATTAAGTTAATGTCAACCTGTGCCAAGGCTAAAATTTGGACACACCACCTATTTGGCTATCATCTCAACTTCTTGAAGGATACTCCCCTTGCCATATGCCCCCCTATTCCTTGTACACCTGCGCTGCCATTCGGCTGTTGTTCATTGCCAGCTGTTCACGCTCACATTCTTATTGGAATTGATGAACAGAAATAAAACCTTGCTCCATCACAGCAATGTAAATAGGGTAGAAACAGCAAATTACAATGAAAAATAAAACAATGCCAAACACAGCGATTATTTTGTATGTCACCAGATTCTGCAGACATTGTTACAGTAAGAAGCAGATCATTTACTTTACGGTATGTTATCTCTACAAAGGTTACACAATATTGGTTTGACATAACCTCTTGGGGAACCCAGAGAATTGATTCCAATGGTTTGTCTAATTTTATAAACCGTAACATTTTTTAAAATTCTGTGTACATTGAAAATAGGTTTGCAACATTATACTGTGAAATATCCCCTCATTTCCAATAAAGTTTGATTTACCAAAGAAATGAGCATGATGCGTATACTTCTGAAAATGATTATTGTTTGTATTGAATTAAGCCCTAGATGATGGATTTGAAAAACTGTTGTTCCATCCCAAGCAGATAAATTACACAGGGTCATGTCTGCCTGAGGGACTGTGTCTGGTTCTGTATTTCCCCTTTCTACTACATTAAAAGTGGGTGGCAATAAATGTCAGGACTGGTTGTGTAATGAGTAAATGATGGTGGAAGAGGGAAACCAGAAACAAACGATGAATCTTATTTCTGCTGACAAATGACTTTTCAATCATTCAGCTTGCAATCAAATTAGAAAAATCTTTCTTTGTATTGAGGCTGTGACTGAGCCATTGAACAGCAATCAAAATAGCAAATAAACTACTCAAAATATCATTCCTAAATAAAAAATGAGCCTTCAGGCTGAAACGATCAAAATTTGCTATTGATTTGTATAGCTGTTGTGTTCATCTTTATCGATCTGATAAAGAAAGATAAATCTGGGCCCAAATGAGATTACTGTGCGTCAGTGCGTCAGACCACAAGGCCAATTATGAACCATTCATCACTGCGAGCAATGACCCGTCCACCCATCTCAGTGTGCTCCTGTCTAATCATATCACCATTGATTTTTATCTAATACAACAGACCTCGTCTGTGGCAATCATTTGTATCCTCAGACCTGCTGTAGTGATGGGCAGGGTAGGCTGAATCCCTGGGAGGAAATAGGGTTATAGTTCAATGCCACTTTTGTTTACTCTGTTCTGTTCTGCCTCTCTGCAGAGTGCCCAGTTCTACAAGGTGACCACTGAAGAATACCAGAAAGCAGTTGGTGAAGCTGAGTCCAAGTTCAAGTAAGATGCATTGTTCAGTCTTATCAAGAGCCTTTTTAAAAAAAAACAAACCTGATGTTGTCTTTCAGTGCTGTGTACACTCCATTTCATCCAGCAATCATCGTGATGTATGTGCTATTTCTCGTGGTATTAATTTCATTTGAAATGAAGCAGTATGGTGGCACGCAGTGATGCTGAGATCTCCTGCTCCCTTGTAAAACCACGAGAAGCTAATGAGCTAGAACCTAAGCAGGCCTCCTGCATTTTATTTCCCACTCAAAGTCAGCTTAGAGAAACAATGCTTAAAGTTCCTAAAGATGAAACAGAAAGATCTAGAAATGCTCACCATGTCAGTCAGCATGTCAAGAGAAAGACATAAATGGGACATTGACCAGAATGAGGGATGTTTCAGCAGGTGGTCACACCTGAAGCACTAACCTACCTTTTGTCTTTCTTCTCTGAGATGACTTGCTGAGTGTTTCCAGCAATTTCTAATTTCATTTCAAACATGTGCTTTCATTTTGTTCTTTCAAAACCATGAACTTGTTTCTCTGAGCTACCAGAATGCACCTCTGAATAAACAAAAATCAGCGGTTCGTGGTAAAATGAATGGAGATTCTCCTTCCTTCTGGCGGCATGGTCTCCTATGATAGTGTTTCTGTGTTTATATGGAGCAGAGAACAGTGCAGCATAGGAGAGGTCCTTTGACCCACAATGTGCTGATCTGATTAAACCTGATTAATCTAATCCCTCTTCTCACATATTGACTATATCCATGCCTCCTCAATATATATTCACATGCCTATCTAAGAGACTCCTATCTGCCTCCACCATCACTGCTAATAGCACATTCTAAGCCCCCCACCACTATCTGTGTAAAAGCACTTGCTTTGGACATCACCTTTGTAGTTTCTCCCTCACACCTAAATGCACACCCTCTCGTACGAATTATTTCAATTTTGAGAAAAGATGCCGGCTGTCTATATACAGTCAGTCTTCCTTATCTGCGAGGGATTGGTTCCGGGACCCCTCGTGGATACCAAAACACACGGATGCTCAAGTCTCTTATTCAACCAGTCTCAATACGGTGGACCTTAGGACCCAGCGGAACCCCAGACCTTACTTAACCTGTTTCAGTGCGGTGGACATTAGGACCCAGCAGCGGAGCTCTGAATCCGCAGTGTTTCTGTTCGTGAAAATAATCACGATCACAATTGAAAATAAAGTGGAAATAATAAAGTGATTGGAAACAGGTGAACCGCCATCGATCATTGGAAAAGCGTTAGGCTACAGTTGGTTAGCGATTGGAACAATTTTAAAGGATAAAGTGAGAAAGGCCCGGCCCCGATGAAAAGCTACAGTTATTACGGAGCAACACAGTGGTTTAATTATTGGGCTTTGGGGTTTTGGGTTTTTGATCCTCCACATCAACCCGGCACGGATAGACAGTACGCTCAGGAGTGATCTGTCACTGGATTGCCTGGCACTGAAACAAACATTTCTTAAGTGTCTTATGTGCATAGAAAAGTAAAATATATACTATATACTAAGACAAACGTTTGACTAACTGACGCTAAATAATACCGGGTTTTTTTTTTACAATCCTGATCCACGATAACCTACGCACATCCTCCCGTATACTTTAAATCATTTCTAGATTACTTATAATACCTACCGTAGATTCCGGACTACAGAGCGCACCTGATTTTTAGCCGCTGGCACTAATTTTAGAAATAAAATCATTTTTTTAAATGTAAAGGCCGCACCGGATTTTAGGCCGCACCGGATTTTCGGCCGCAGGTGTCCCACGTTGTAATATGAGATATTTACACAGAAAGATATTACACGTGAGGATTTTTTTTAACTTTTAATTAAATCCATATGGTAACAAAAACAAATACATATTGCAAATGCTTTTTTTCGAACCGTGCCCGTACGCGGCTACTTTTAAATATACGTTGCGTATACTTCTTTACTGAACAACATTCCAATATCTCCTAACGACTGGTAAAAAATATATATACTGCAGCCTACCAGGAAAAGTTATTGATACCTTTAACTTAAAAGCAGAGTTCGCTCGGATCCAAAGCCGCTCGCGTAATGCCGCTCCCCCCCTCCTTTCCGTTTCATCGCAAACGGCATTTAAAAGCAGATTTCGCTCGGATCCAAAGCCGCTCGCGGAATCCGCTCCCCCCTCCTTTCCGTTTCATCGCAAACGGCATTTAAAAGCAGATTTCGCTCGGATCCAAAGCCGCTCGCGGAATCCGCTCCCCCCTCCTTTCCGTTTCATCGCAAACGGCATTTAAAAGCAGATTTCGCTCGGATCCAAAGCCGCTCGCGGAATCCGCTCCCCCCTCCTTTCCGTTTCATCGCAAACGGCATTTAAAAGCAGATTTCGCTCAGATCCAAAGCCGCTCCGCCGCTCGACCCCCTCCTTTCCGTTTCATCGCAAACGGCATTTTCCCACAAGACGCCGCGAAACCGGGTGTGTCGTCATAGCATCCCGCGATGTAGTACAGAAAACAAATATAGTTTAAACTAAGAGGGTAGGTAGCACAATGCTTCGAGTGTTTTCCATGTTGATGAGGGTGAGTACAAATGACTGATTTACAATAATTTAATTGTGAAAGTGCGCTTGATTTATCGTACAATTTCATTGGACCTCTGTGAACTACTCATCAATTTTATTGGTCTACTGTTACGAGGCAAAATGTTTACGAGGCGGCATGAAAAAAAAATGCATTAGCCGCTCCGGATTATTGGCCGCAAAGTTCAAAGCTGTTCAAAATGTGGGAAAAAAGTAGCGGCTTAAAATCCGGAATCTACGGTAATTCAATGTAAATGCTATGTAAAATAGTTGTTATACTGCATTGTTTAGGGAATAATGACAAGACCCAGCAATTGTTTAGGGAATAATGACAAGAAAAAAAGTCTGTACATGCTCGAACAGCAAGTTCTGGAAGAGCACTTCCGGGTTTTTTCAAATCGCGGTTGGTTGAATTCGCGCATGCGGAACTCGCAGATAAGGAGGGCCGAATGTAAACTTCTGTCAAATCTCCACTGTGCCCCCTCTGCTCTAGAAAAATCAGCTCCAGCTTGTTCAAACTCTTTTATTTTGATGAGTTATAAAATAACTGAATTAAATTCAATATACACCACAGGAACAGGCCATTCAGCCCAAGCGATCAATGTCAACCATTTTGAGTTTCTCCCATTCAACTTCATCCAACTATTAACATATCTTTCTATTCATTTGGATGTTTATTTCAGTTTCTTAAAAGCTTACAGTGATCCAGAATGGAAATAAGGGATCACAATACACCTTTTTATTCTCAGCATTAGCTTGAATGAGAATAAAGGCAAGTGGTCTCAATAAATGAAGAGTGATGCACAACAGTGATGCCATCAAATTGTTCTGGTTTGATTTATCAGCCAAATTGTTTGTGAAAATTGGCAAGATCCCAAGATTGCATCTTTATTGTAGATTGATTCTTAGATTGAATGAGTTAAATCAAGTTGCTGCCTGTTTCGAAAGGTTGTGAATTAGAAGAGAGAGGTCAGGCTGAAGATAGCACAGAGCTCCAGATCACTGCAGGATAGGAGAGAGTGAGTTGGCGTAAGGGCACCACAGAGCGTCAGTTTTACATGCGTACATGTAGGGGGAAAGTGAACACACATTGTGGTGCATTTGGGGATCAGGATGAACCCCACCCAGCAGCAGTACAGCCAGAAGCGATGTCATACAGTGTTATTGTTCTATCCCTCACCTGGAGTGAATAATATTGGCAAAAGATGCTTGGTATTGTTGTTTTTCTTTGAAAAATGAGAGTTGTTCCTTGAGCTGGAGTTAATGATTAAACTCAACCATACTAGCAGGATTTAATGTCAAATAAATCACAACTTGCTAGAATGTGCATGTTAATTTCTCAGGAAGTTGGCCTTCCACAAACCTAATGGGTCATTCGGGGGCACATAAAACCATTTCCATTAGCAAGGGTCAATTAGCTGTCTGGACTGACTGAGCTGGACTCCTTAATGTGAATCCATTTTACTTAGCATTATTCAACGAGGCTTCACGAGGTTATATGTACAGTTGTAACTCTTTGAATAGTAACAGAAACATTAAGAATTTTGAGGTTTGTTATCCATCAGAGTTTCCACAGGCAATTGTAGTGATTTTTTTCTTACAACAATTTATGAAAGATGACTTTCTTCCAATGTAGCACTAAGAGACAGCTCTGTGAAATGGACAACATGTCAATAGACAATAAGACAACCTTGTTAGCGAATGTTACATTGCAGAAGGACTGAGAAACTGAAATTTTCCGAGCGTTGTTTGATTCTCCTTCAGATTTATTGTTAATTTCAACAACATGCTGTGGAACACTAGCTTCAGTTTTCTTTTGATGCCAAGACGTTATTTGTGAGTGATAAAGCCACAGATTTAATTAGATCCACACTGACCCTGCATAACTTGTATATAATGTTACGAACCCCGTAACTGGGTCACTTACCAGCAAAGATAGAGAGGTCCATTGAAGTCTGATGGTACTATTTTTAAACGTTTTTATTTATAAAGGGGCACAAAAGTAAGGTTAATACAAACATTCAGATAATATACGTCGTCAATACTCAATCTAAAGCGCGGGTATAGTAATAATCATCAATAAGAAGTAGCTCTATCGTTTTGTCTAGGGGTAAAAATATTGTCCGATGGAAATATAAAAGTCTTTCGAGTTCATGCAGGCTTTTAGCCGTCTGGGGACCACTGGGTTTCACTTGTTGGAGAGAGAGAGATTTTTTTTTTGGTGAGAAAATAAACTTGCCAGTCTTTTGGACGCAAACCGTTGAATCGGGAACGTGGGTTCCCCGTTATTAGTTCGAAGTCCTTTTCGGTGTATTCAGCCACCCGTTCCCCAGGCAAGGGGAAACAAACCACACGTGGCTTCCGAATAGCTTCCCGTTACCACGGGAGCGATGAGCGATGGTGTCTCCTTCTGGTGCGTCGCTAGGGGACTGCCTCCTGCAGCCCCTTTTTATCTTGACTTGCAGAGTTGTAGATGTCAATCAAGGTGGGGTGATACAATCCCCACCCCACATTGCCCGAGGGTGTTCACGTAGCCCTGATAGCTGGCACGTAGTATAGAGTCGCAATCCACAAAGGTGTCTCCAAGAAACAATGGTCAAAATCCGTTGCGTTGTCTTTCTGAGGATTCTCTCTCATTTCCTGGGTCCCAGACCCGAATTAATAGCAATCTTGCGATTCTCAGGAAGGAGGGGGCTGGGATCATAACAATAAAAACATGGAAACATAGAAAACCTGCAGCACAGAACAGGCCCTTCGGCCCACAATGCTGTGCCGAACATGTACTAATTTTAGAAATTACCTAGGGTTACCCATAGCCTACTATTTTTCTAAGCTCCATGTACCTATCTAGGAGTCTCTTAAAAGACCCTATTGTATCCATCTCCACCACTGTCACCGGCAGCCCACTCTACACAGTCACCACTCTCTGCATAAAAAACTTACCCCTGACATCTCCTTGTACCTACTTCCAAGCACCTTAAAACTCTGCCCTCTCATAGTAGCCATTTCAGTCCAGGGAAAAGGACTCTGACTATCCACACAATCAATGCCTCTCATCATCTTGTACACCTCTTATCAGGTCATCTCTCATCCTCCGTCGCTCCAAGGAGAAAAGGCCGAGTTCACTCAACCTATTCTCATTAGGCATGCTCCCCAATCCAGGCAACATCCTTGTAAATCTCCTGTGCACTCTTTCTATGGCTTCCACATCCTTCCTGTAGTGAGGCGACCAGAACTGAGCACAGTACTCCTAGTGGGATCTGACCAAGGTCCTATATAGCTGTAATATATAGGCTTTTAAACTCAATCCCAAAGCTGATGAAAGCCAATACACCGTATGCCTTCTTAACCACAGAGTCAACCTGCACAGCAGCTTTGAGTGTGCTATGGTAGCCCTCCACACTATCCACAACACCCCCAACCTTTGTGTCATCAGCAAATTTACTAACCCATCCCTCCACTTCCTCATCCAGATCATTTATAAAAATCACGAAGAGAAGGGGTCCCAGAACAGGACCTGAGGCACTCCACTGGTCACCGACCTCCATGCAAATATGGCCCATCTACAACCACTCTTTGCCTTCTGTGGGCAAGCCAATTCTGGATCCACAAAGCAAGGTCCCCTTAGATCCCATGCCTCCTTACTTTCTCATTAAGCCTTGTATGGGATACCTTATCAAATGTCTTACTGAAATCCATATACACTACATCTACTGCTCTACCTTCATCAATGTGTTTAGTCACATCCTCAAAAAGTTCAGTCAGGCTCGTAAGGCATGACCTGCCTTTGACAAAGACATGCTGACTATTTCTAATCATATTATGCCTCTCCAAATGTTCATAAATCCTGCCTCTCAGGATCTTCTCCATCAACTTACCAACCACTGTAAGACTCACTGGTCTATAATTTCCTGGGCAATCTCTACTCTCTTTCTTAAATAAGGGAACAACATCTGCAACCCTCCAGTCCTCCAGAACTTCTCCCATCCCCATTGATGATGCAAAGATCATCGCCAGAGACTCAGCAATCTCCTCCCTCACCTCCCGCAGTAGCCTTGGGTATATCTCATCTGGTCCCGGAGACTTATCCAACTTGATGCTTTTCAAAAGCTCCAGCACATCCTCTTTGTTAATATCTATATGCTCAAGCTTTTCAGTATGCTATAAGTCATACAAATCGCCAACGTCCTTTTCCGTACTGAATACTGAAGCAAAGTATTCATTAGGTACCTCTGCTATTTCCTCCAGTTTCATACATATTTTACCACTGTCACGTTTGATTGGTCCTATTCTCTCACATCTTATCCTCTTGTTCTTCAATACTTGTGGAATGCCTTGGGGTTTTCCTTAATCCTGCCCACCAAGGCCTTCTCATGGCCCTTTCTGGCTCTCCTAATTTCATTCTTAAATTCCTTTCTGCTAACCTTATAATCTTATAGATCTCTATCATTACCTAGTTTTTTGAACCTTTCATAAGCTTTTCTTCTTGACTAGATTTTCAACAGCCTTTGTACACCATTGTTCCTGTACCTTGCCAACCTTTCGCAGAACACCACGCAAATATCCCCTGAACATTTGCCACATTTCTGCTGTACATTTCCCTGAGAACATCTGTTCCCAATTTATGCTTCCAACTTCCTGCCTGATAGCTTCATATTTACCCTCACTCCAATTAAACGGTTTCCTAACTTACTCCAATTAAATGCTTATCTATCCTTGTCCAATGCTATGGTAAAGGAGATAGAATTATGATCACTATCTCCAAAATGCTCTCCCACTGAGAGATCTGACACCTGACCTTGTTCATTTCCCAATACCAAATCAAGTACAACCTCTCCTCTTGTAGGCTTATCTACACATTGTGTCAGGAAGCCTTCCTGAACACACCTAACTAACTCCACCCCATCCACACCCCTTGCCCTAGGGAGATACCAATCAATATTTGGGAAACCAAAATCTCCCTCCACGACAACCCTGTTATTGTTACACCATTCTAGACTCTGTCTCCCTATCTGCTCCTTGATGTCCCTGTTACTATTAGGTGGTCAATAAGAAACACCCAGTAGAGATATGGACTTCCTGTTCCTAACTTCCACCCACAGAGACTCAGTAGACAATCCCTTCATGACTTCCTCCTTTTCTGCAGCTGTGACACTATCTCTGATCAGCAGTGCCAAGCCCCCACCTCTTTTGCCTCCCTCCCTGTCCTTTCTGAAACATCTAAAGCCTGGCACTCTAAGTAACCATTCCTGCCCCTGAGCCATCCAAGTCTCTGTAATGGCCACAACATTACAGCTCCAAGTACTGATCCACCGGCTTTTTTGCCGGTGGGGGAGGGGGGTTGCTGCTCGCTGCCGTTTATGTGCGGGAGGGGGAGTTGGGGAGGACTTTGGGGTTCTAATGTTTAACTGTCGTTCATTTTTTGAGGCACTCCTCTGTTTTCTTGGATGGTTGTGAAGAAAAAGCATTTCAGGATATATATTGTATACATTTCTCTGACATTAAATTGGACCCTTGAATCTTTGAAGCTCATCTGCTTTGTTCATGATACTCCTTGCACTAAAATAGACACATCTCAAACCATTGGTCTGAGCGTATCCCTTCTCTATCACCTGCCTATCCTCCCTCTCACACCGTTTACAAGCTTTCTCTATTTGTGAGCCACCGTCCATTCCTCTGTTTCTTCATTTTGGTTTCCACCCCCCAGCAATTCCAGTTTAACTCTCCGCAATAGCCTTAGCCAGGATATTGGTCCCCCTCGGATTCAAGTGCAACCCATCCTTTTTGTATGTAGCGGAGGCTGAAGAGAGCAAGAGTGTACCTTAACTGGACATTGCAAGGTACATGAAGATAAGGCCATAATGCCATAAGACTCAGAAGCAGAATTAAGCCATTCAGCCTATCATCCCTGGCATTCCATCAGGGCTGATTTATTATCTCTCTCAACTCCATTCTTCTGCCTTGTCCACATAACCTTTGACATCCTTTCTATTTAAGAACCTATCAACCTCCTCTTTAAATATATCCAATGACTTGGTCTCCACAGCCATCTGTGCATGCCTTTTAAAAATGTGGTGTTCTCAGATTGTTTCCTGAATATTTCCTGTAATTTCTCTTTCAAGTGTTCACCACCTGAGTTTTGCATTTGGTAAACATTTTATATATATATCGCTAATTATTTTCTGATTTGAGGCTTTCCTTTTGGATATAGGAACAGAATTGGGTCATTGACTCTGCTCTGCCATTCATCATGGCTGTTTCCTTTCAGTCCCATTCTCCTGCTTTCTTCTCCCCATAACCCTTATCCCCCTTACCAATCAAAAGTTTATCAGTCTCTGCCTTGCATGCACCAAGTGACGTGGCAATGAATTTCACAGATTCACCTCCCTCTGGCTGGATAAAACACTGCATGCCTCAGTTTTAAAAGGACATTCCATTCCAGGTGCAGAAAGCAGCGACATAACTGCCCAGGGTGGTAGAAATCACACTCTGTTATCCTGGCACCGCATATGTCAACCGCTCCGGGGGTGGGGGGGGTGCCTACTTCTCTGAGATCTCCGTACTACTGCCTGCGCGATTCCACAGCCCTGAAAAATCAATCCCAGATGAGCCCCCACATATGTAACACTTGCCCAACAGGCTGGTATATGTCTAGGGGAAAAAAGTCCAGCCACTCACCAACCCCACCCCCCCCCCCATATATGCAGGTGTTGTGGGAATCAACTTAATGCCCCGTTACACACACAATATCAAACTCACACCAGATACCGTTATGGAATATACTTTAAAGATTTTACTAAAACTAAATGAGTACTACCAATACAGTATATATGAAGGAAGAGAAAATAAAGTAAAAGGTGCCAAACTTGTCAGAGTTCAGTGCACATCATTGGAGCTCAACCATCGAACCATTCGACCCCTCATCGCTTTCCTCCGACCTCCACATCCTTGCACCTGGGACCACCCTGGTGGTCGACCGGGCAGTGCAGCACTCGTCCACCTTCTTCGGCATCTTCTTCCCAACTCCCCAAAAAGACAGCGAAAACCCAGCTCCCAGACCCACAAGATAAAATAACATTTCCCCATTGGTTAACAAATGAATACAATCCCGTTATCAGCAATTCTAAAGCTAAACAACTGCTAGAGAAAGCACTTATCATGACAAAGAAGCATTCCTACTCTTAACAAGACAAAGAAGCCATTTTGATTAACATTGTACAATTCTGAGGGCAGGCTCTCAGATTCTGCACTGTACGAGAATTCCACCACACAGCCTTGTGTGCAGCTATGCTGATGGTGATTGTGGAGGAGATGGTGCCAATCCAAATTGACTGGGGTCTGCAAGATGTGGGAGCTAATGTGGCAAGTTATTAACTAGAAGTAAGAATTATATGGGGGGAGGCTTTGCACGTGAGAAGGAATATTAAAGAATGACAGAAGCAATTTTTATGTTGCCAGTTCTAATGTCCTCTCCATATTAACTGTGTTCTAGCTGAATTCTGCTTCAGTTATATACAACATTTCCAAAATTAATAGTTGATTTTCACGTCTGAACATGGTGAAGGAAGGGTTTGACACCTGATTTGAAAGAATTTCATGGACAGCTATAATTATCATAAAATTTAGCAGATGGCATTCATTTGAAAGCCAGATGTGCCCTCCACGTACCATAAATTAATATAGCAATTTTGTAGGCAGTGTGTGAATATGTGTATTTAACTGGGCGATAACAGAGCCAGTTTTGAGCTGCTGGATGCTTAGAATTCCCAATGCTCCTACTCTTGTATTTTCTCCATTGTCTTGCCATCTTCTGTAATACCTCCTAAAACAAGAAGTAGGCATCTCATGATGCATCTCAGGGAATTTTTCTCAGGTTCGGATTCAGATTGTTAACGCACAGTAGTGTCGCGGTTAGCACGATGCTATTACAACTCAGGGCGTTGGAATTTGGAGTTCAATTCCAGCACCAGGTATAAGGAGTTAGTAAATTCTGCCTGTGACCCCTTTGGTGTCTTCCAGGTTCTCTGGTTTCCTCCCACAAATCAGAAGTTAGTAGGTTAATTGGTTGTAAATCATCCCGTGATTAAGCAAGTGTTAAATAGGTGGGTTGCTGGGCAGCATGGCTCGTTGGGCCAAAAGAGCCTGTTCCGCGCTGTATCGCTAAATAAATAAACGTCCATATAAACGTACAGTGAAATGTGTTGTTTGAATTAAGGATGTGCTGGAAACAGCCCACAAATATTGCTACACATTCCAGTGCCAAAACAGCATGTTGAGAAGAACAACACAAGTGGCAACAGCAGAACAAGCCCGCTTCTCACCCACCCAACCACTCAGTCACACACACACACACACACACACACACACACACACACACACACACACACACACACACACACACACACACACACACACACACACACACACACACACATCCCCCCCCCCCCCCCACTTCCAACTCAGACTCGTGCAGGACGGATCAATGTTTCTCCATAGCAGAACTAGCAAATTAGAAATTGCCTCTGTCAGACATAAAGCATCCTCCCCTATGTGATATAATTCTTAGTTCTAGTTAATAATATGGCACAACAAATCGAGATCTCCAGCTGCTTGGTCCACAGCAAAAGTTCAGATTCTGTATAAATAAACCTAACCACATAAATACACCCAACTCTTTGAATGCTCTTACTTTACCTAGGTTAAAATAACATATCAATTTTCAAGTTACAACCTGCATTTTAATTCCTTTGTTATTTTGAACCATTCAGAGTTTTCAACCACAGAAGCCCATTCAACGCCAATTTTTAGCTAATTATTTTTCCCTAAATAGTGTCAAAAGAAATCTGCAAAATGTTTCTACATGAAATATGGACAAGTCCAGCTGCCACCATTCCTCCAATGCAAATCAGATGCTGAAAAATCAAAATAATAATGGAACACAGCATTTGCTATTATTAATGACTGAAGAAATCTTTTGTTAATAACACTGAATTAGCTCACTAGATGGAACTTAATATTCACTGTTTACTTCAAATCTTCCAATTGAATTTTTAAATGAGCCTCAAAATAGCTGTATGTATAAGGAAGGTATGCTTTATATCCCTGGCTTTTTGAAATGACCACAGCTGACTAGCTGACATTTTGTTAAGAATCACCAGTAGCTATAGTGTATGGAATAACACAATCATTTCTTCCACACCTGCGCATTTCTGTGCCAAAGCCAGGAATGTTTTGGAGGTCAAATGTGTATACATTTTAAACAGAGTGCCTGCGGGGTAATAATGGCAGAGACTCTTACAACATATAAGAAGTGTCTAGATGACCATTTGATCACCAAGTAGTGAGTGAGTGAGACCTCCGTCGGTCAAGGTCAACTATGGGTGTTGCATTCTAACTGTCTAGATACAGAAGCCTGGGCGGTACGATTTGGAGAGCAAGCTCTGGCCATGTAGTAAGGTCTCCCTCTCCATGCATCTGAGAAACACAGAGGAACAGCAGAGACAACGCAGTTTGGTACCAAGCAGCATCACAGGAGTTGCCAATCAGCATTGAACTCAACATAGGGACTCCGGTGCCAGATTTTACCCTCAGGGTTTACTGCCAGAGCCTTCATCATGAGTGGGTGTAGCCATAAGGTAATGAAAGTTTGAGATCAGAGTTTTCCTTCTTGATGAGCTGCCAACTACAGCTGATGATGCCAATAACTCACCTTTGCCCCTTGTCAGCAGAAATGGTTCCAGCGATCTAGTAGCGAAACCACACATGGAACTGGACTTGGTTGACAGAGGCTATTTGAGGTGCATACCATTGAGAGTAATAGGTAGTGGGAGCTTGTCCCATTTGTAGAAGGCTACAAACAAGTGCTGAAAAATGTGATTAGTATACAGGGCATAACCACCTTGTGAATGTCCAACATACACTCAGTGACCAATATAATATATTCACCTGTATACCTGCTTGTTATTGCAAATATCTGATCAGTCAATCATGAGACAGCAACTCAATGCATAAAAGCATGCAGACATGGTCAAAAGGTTCAGTTGTTGGTAAGACCAAGCATCAGAATGGGGAAGAAATGTGACCTAGGTGACTGACTGTGGAATGATTGTTGGTGCTAGATGGGGTGGTTTGAGTATTTCAGAAAACTACTGATCATCTGGGATTTCTACACGTAACAGTCTCTAGAGTTTGCAGAGAATTGTGCAAAAAACAAAAAAAAAACATCCATTGAGTGGCAGTTCTCTGGGTGAAAACACCCTGTTAATGAGAGTGGTCAGAGGAAAATGGCCAGACTGGTTCAAGCTGACAGGAAGGTGACAGTAATTCAAGTAACCAAGTGTTACAACAGTGGTGTGCAGAAGAGCGTCTCTGAACGCACAACATGTCGACATTGAAGTGGATGATCTACAGCCGCAGAAGACCACAAACATGCACTCATTGGCCACTTCATTAGATAGAGGAGGTACCTAATAATGTGACCACAGTGTGTATGTACAGCCCATACACACACCCCGAACAGTTGGGATACCGGAGAGATGAATTTGCCAGCTGCTGTGGTGTGATGTGGGAACTTATTCTGCTGTGATGCTGCTGGTACCAAACTGCGTTGGGTCTCTGCTGTTCCTCTGTGTTTCTCAGATGCATGGAGAGGGAGACCTTGTAGCAGACTGGTTAGATCACAAACAAAACACAGCAACGAAGCCCTGTTGTAACGTTTGCAGATGAGCATGATGCATCACAGGACCAGTTTTTATGATGTAACACTCGATCATTTTTTTTGGAGCTATTCATATTTTCTGGATAATATTCCAGTTTATATTCCAAGGCCACTTATTTGGGTCTTTTTACTGGAATTTGCATATGAATAACAAATTCAGCAACATAAGGATGAGCAGAAATCAAAGGAAAATCTGAATTGTTTTTAAATCTGACCCATTGCATTTAGATAGATAGATAGATAGATACTTTATTCATCCCCATGGGGAAATTCAACTTTTTTTCCAATGTCCCATACACTTGTTGTAGCAAAACTAATTACATACAATACTTAACTCAGTAAAAATATGATATGCATCTAAATCACTATCTCAAAAAGCATTAATAATAGCTTTTAAAAAGTTCTTAAGTCCTGGCGGTAGAATTGTAAAGCCTAATGGCATTGGGGAGTATTGACCTCTTCATCCTGTCTGAGATTTATGTGGTGGAAATCAACTATGAGCTGGAAGCTTAACGAAGAAAGCCCTTCGGATCTAGAAGTAAACACAAAGTGCGCACGATCCCAGAGTTTCAATCACGCAGGCCACTGTGATTTCATTTCCTGTGCTTTATTGCTCTATTTTATAGGAGAATAAAATAGTCAAAATCTGATATGTTTCATATGCTGTGAATGATGAAGTGTTAAGGTGTATTATAATTAGCAGCGTTAACCAAACTATAGCAGCACCAAGCAGTACAGGTAGTCCCCGAGTCACGAACGTCCAACTTACAGACAGCTCGTACTTACGAACCGAGGAAGGAGAACACCATCAGCCATTTTAAGTCGGATTGTGACGCCGTCTGCCATATTAAGTCATTGCCGTTGACACTGTTGAGTGTTTAACTTTGTTGTTGGCTTAAATTTTTCTTAGTAAGATTCACCCTGACCCCGCACCCCTCCCCCCCCCCCCCCCCCCCCCCCCGTTCTGGTCGGCTGGTAGCGCAGTGGGATCAGCGCCAGATGAGAGAACGGAGGTTTCCGAGTTCGATTTAGTGACAGACCGCTCCCGTGCCGAGTTGATGTTGAGCTCGCAACTCGACCTCGTAAAAAAACACACTGCCACCTCCAATTTAAATTCCCACGCAGAATATTGTGGAGGATCAAATACCCAAACCCAGCACAGCCCCCACTTGTCTCATTTAACCTGTCTCAGTGCGGTAGAGTTTAGACCCGGGGAATTCAGTGCAATGGTCCTTAGGACCCAGCAGACCTCGGGAGCCAGTGCAGCCCGGGACCCGCCACCCGCAGTGTTTCTGTTCCATTGACGGGAAGCGATCGTGGTTGAAAATAAAGTGGAAATAATAAAGCGTTTGGAAAGAGGTGAAACGCCATCGGTCATTGGAAAAGCATTAGGCTACAGTCGGTCAACGATTGGAACAATTTAAAAGGATAACGGATAAAGTGAGAATAATGGAGCCTGCCCCAATGAAAGCTACAATTATTACTAAGCAACGCAGTGGTTTAATTATTGGAATACATACGTTTGTTAAGTGTTTTATATGCATAGAAAGGTAAAATATATACTATATACTAAGACAAACATTTGACTAACTGACGCTAAATAATACCCAATGTACTTGTTCTGACTTACGTACAAATTCGACTTAAAGATGGACTCAGGAACGGAACTCGTACGTAACCCAGGGACTGCCTGTAGATAAAACAGTAATGGATACCTGGGGCTCATTGAAAGACAGTGAATTACATCATAAACTCTGGAAACTAAATGAGAGTTCCTCATAATTAATTCCTGCCCCATGAGGTTTCATCAGAACTGTAAAAACACTCCCTGGTAACTGGATGAGTTTTACTGGATTGTCAATGTCATTTTATTTCTGTTTTCATCCAAGTTGTTTCCTTTCTTTTAAATTTGCGTCAGCTGCTTTGATGAGCAGTAATCGTGTGGGGAAAACTTATAAGGTCATGCAGTAGTAAAAGATGAGGTGTTAACCGAGTGAGTCATTCATTGAATTAATTTTCTGGTGAGGCAATGGAAAAGATGGTTCACATCTTTATGTTAAGGTTCAAATGCTTTGGAAGAGGACGAATTTGGCTGTATGTTGTTGAACAACTCACTTTTATTTTTACTTCATCTCTTGAAATTTCCTGCTGGTGCACAGTCCTCTTGGTACATGGACCACACAGTCTGCAGCCATTCCTTGGCGGCGTGGTAGCCAACTGGTTAATGTAACGTTTCATGGGATCAGCGATCAGATTCTATCGCTGTCTCTCAGAAGTTTGTATGTTCTCACCGTCGCTGTATGGGTTTCATCTGGGTGCTCCAGTTTCCTTTACCCTTACCCTAACAGGTTACTTAGTATTAATAAACTCAAAGTTCTGCAGATGCTGGAAATCTAGAGTAACACAGACAGACAGACATTCTTTATTGATCCTGAGGGAAATTGGGTTCCGTTACCGCCGCACCAACCAAGAATAGTGTAGAAATATAGCAATATAAAACCATAAATAATTAAATAATAATAAGTTAATCATGCCAAGTGAACACACACAAAATGCTGGAGGAACTCAGCAAGGCAGGCAGTTTTGGCTTCCTTTGACCCAAAACATAGACTGTTTATTCATTTCCATAGATGCTGCCTGACCTGCTGAGTCCTTTCAGCATTTTGTGTGGGTTATTTAGGAAGTTGTGGGCATGCTTTGTTTGCACCAGAGATGCGATGACACTTGTGGGCGACCCCAGCACATTTTCACACTGTGTTGGTTTTTGACACATTTCATGTACATGTGAAAAATAAAGCTAATCTTTAAAATATTTACATATGAACACAGGTACTAAATTGACAGGGAGCTATTACAACCTGAGAACCTATTTCCATAATCGGCCAACTTTCAACCGTACAGAGCAGAAGTTCCAGCCTATTGCAATGGTGAACGAGCTCAGCAGGTCAGACAGCATCTATGGAGGGGAAATAAACAGTCAATGGGTTGGGCTGAGATCCTTTATCAGGACTGGAAAGGAAGGGGAAAAAAGCCAGAATCAAGTTTGGTCTTAGGACACAGTATACATAGCTCAGCTTCTTACTCCTTTAAGCAGCTGGCCTATTTATCAAGTCCCAAGTTAAGACTGTTTCTGATGAGAATGGCTTTCTTCTTTATTGACATAAAATTGGGTTTTTCAAGCAACATTTTATGCATATATTTCCTTTTAAAGCAGCTTTCTTTTACCCCTTACCCGTCTGCTGCTTGTTCATCTTCTTTTGGATGGACCCTTCTGCAAATTATGCATGGCCTTGTGTTATGGAGGTGGTGCGATCATTTGAGTCGAGTATGATATTTGCCTAAGAGGCTGTCCTGTGCCTGTTAGGGTTGATTCCCTTCTTGGAGAATGTGTGTGATTTTGTTTAACATGGGGAGACTAATGCACAGGCAGCCACCTTGACAGATTGGGGTCAGGGTCCAGTGGCAGGGAGTGCAAGATGACTGGGGACCCTTTACTGCTGTTGTGATGTGTCATCATCTTCTGCCAGCTCCACTGTTAAGTGTTGGTTAGATGACTCTTTGTTTAAAACCTCCCCCTTGATCTTACCACCACTGCTGACCCTACCAGGAGCTAAGCACCAGACGGTATCGATCTCAGGAATGCATAAGCCTCTCCACTACAATCCTCAGAGAAGCAATGTGTTGCAGAGATACAGGGAAGGGTCCTGCTATTTAGCTCTAGGCTATGACCACCAGAAGGCAGTGTTGCAAAGCTTCCTGTCGTTGGACTTCAGATATGCACTGCTTGTGATTTGTGATTCTGCAGGCAGAGGTGAGTAAGACATCCCATTGTATGTGACTGCTCCTCGTACGCAACATACTTTCCATTCAGTAAAGAGTTAATTGGTTTCAGCCAGAAAAATAAACCATCAAGTTCTGCTTTTCTCTCACAGGATATAAATAATAAGAAGATATTATTTTGACACTGCAGCGGTAATGCACAGATTAAATTCCTTGTAGTTAGATTAAAAGAAGAAACATTAGATTAAGATTTTTTCTAAATGGAATGAAAGGTTTACACCAAATGTACATCGAAACATGGTAGTGCATGAGGAAAGCAGCCTTGGGTGATGGTTTCAGCTTTTAGTGAATGATTAGATTCAAGGTACTTGATCTCTTCTTGTGTAATTGGTGAAATGGCTACTATTAGAAATGAAGGCGGATTTAGAGGTTTTGAAGTACCCTAGAGCTTAGCAACATCCTGATGATTGCATTTCTTAAGAATTTGTTTAATGCAATTATGCTTTGGATTTTTTTTTTAAGTTCCCATCACCCATCAAATTAGAGGCTATGCGAAGCTTTGTTTAATCACAGGATTCATCATGAGGATTAATGTGATCTGTGAGAATGTGTGGATTTTGAAGTAATTTAGTCTGAACATTTTAAACCTATTTTCAAACCTTATTGTTTGTATGCATCCATCCAACACAATGCCCTTATGGTTCACAAAATCCAATACAATCCAAAAAGATAATGCAGTTGTTCTTACGTTATACACTCAGTGGCTACTTTATGAGGCATACCTGTACACCTGTTTGTTAATGCAAATATCTAATCAGCCAATCATGTGGCAGCAACTCAAGGAATAAAAGCATGCAGACATGGTCAAGAGATTCAGTTGTTATTCAGACCAAACATCAGAATGGGGAAGAAATCTGATCTAAGTGACTTTGACCTGGGAATAACTGTTGGTGCCAGACAGGGTGGTTTGAGTATCTCAGAAACTACTGATCTCGTGGGATTTTCATGCACAACATTTACAGAGAATGGTCGGGAAAACAAATAAACATCCAGTGAGTGGCAGTTCTGTTAGTGAAAATACCTTGTTAATGAGAAGGATCGTAGGACAATAACCAGACTGGTTCAAGCTGACATAAAGGCGACTGTAACGCAAATAATCACATGTTATGACAGTGATTTGCAGAAAAGCCTCTCTGAATGCACAACATGTTGAACTTTGAAATGGATGGGCTACCGCAGCAGAAGACCACACCGGGCTCCACTTCTGTGACCACGTTATTTGGCACACTCCTGTACCTAGTAAAGTGGCCACTGAATTTAAAAGTTTTCAAAGAAAACTCTTCCTGTATTTAAAAAGGTTGGCATGCTATTTCTACTGGGTGGGATGTAGTTGTCAATTTACAGTTGTACCTTTTGCCACGTCTGTACAGTTTCTGTTACCAAGTTTAAAAATAAGCTGTATGTAGCAGGGACATTGCACTGAGTTGGTGTGATCTCTTGAGTACCAGAGCAGAGGCTGTGCCTGGGATTTTGATACCTGAACACAGTGTTTTCTCAAAGCTTTTGCGAAGTGCAGGTTTCAGTACTGTCTGTGGAACTGCAATGCTCCTGCAATTTTATTAGACAGTACTTGAGACAAATCTCTACATAATGTCGACATCATTCTTTGCAAATGGTTCCCTGAAATACTGAAGGGATAGGCATGCCTACTCCTGTATTTTAGAATTTAATTTAAAAATAAAATTACTTCAATCTTACCTGTTCTCCTATTCTCTGTATATAGGATGCTGCTTGCATTAGGGAGCATGTCTTATGAGGGTAGGCTGAGTGAACTTGGCTTTTCTCTTTGGAGTGAAGGAGGACAACAGGAGACTTGATGGAGGCGTATGAGATAAGAAGCATAGATTGAGTAGAGAACTAGAAACATTTTCATAGGGCGGAATGGGCTAATAAGATGATTGGCTGTCAGAAGTAAGCTATTTAAATAAAGGAACATGGAACGCCCTGCCATGGACGGTGGTAGAGGCAAATGCAATAGGAACATTTACGAGACTCTAAGGTAAGTGTGTGGATGATAAGGAAAGGTAGGAGAGAAGGGTTAGATTGATCTTAGAGTAGGTAACATGATGGGCTGAAAGGCCTGTCCTGTGCAGTGATATTCTATTTTCTATGTTCAGGCACAATGCAGTAGAATGCTAATCACAACATTGTCCGGGATGCAACATTTGAGTTCTGAGGAGACATTGGAAGACCCAGTTCTGTTTTCTCTGGAGCACAGGAGGCTAAAAGGGGAAATAATTGAGGTCTATAAAATTATGAAGTGGGCATACATAGAGAGGACCAAATGATTTTTTTCCTCTTATCAGTGGTGAATAAAACTATCAACTTAGGGTAAGGGGTAAGAGATTGAGAACCAATCTTTTACATCCAGACAGTGGTGGGTACCTCATATGCACTGTCAGGGAGAGTGGGGGAAGCAGAGTTAAATCAATTATGAAGGACCTAGATGAGCACTTGACTCCATGAGATATAGGAGCAGATTTAGGCTATTCGGTGTTAAAGGCGATGGGTGGGCTATAGGCGTTGAAAGTTGGGATTAATACAGAGTACCCAGTGATCAGCATGGCTTTCTTGGGTTGAATGGCCATGCTCGATGACTCTTTGATTCGTAACTTACACATGCCTGAATCTGAAATGTCCCAAGCTTCCCAGTGACACAGTAATGAATACGTACACAATGCTGGAAGAACTCAGCAGGTCAGGCAGCATCCGTGAGAAAAGAGTAGCCAACATTTCGGGCTGAGACCCTTCATCAGGAATGGGGGGGGGGAAGAGAGGGCCGAAGCCCAGTAATAGAAATAGGGGAGGGGGTAGGGCTAGAGGCGCCAGGTGGAGAACCAATCAGAGGAAGGATAAAGGGGGGGAGGGGATAAGCATGAAAGAACTGTAGAGATAAAGGAGCAGAAAGTTGAAAGGGGAGAGAGGCAGAGAGGGACCTAGGATAGGGGAAGGCGGAGGGGGAGGCAATTACTGGAAATTGGAGAATTCAATGTTCATACCACCAGGCTGGAGGCTACCCAGATGGTAGATGAGGTGTTGCTCCTCCACCCTGAGTTTGGCCTCATCATGGCAGTAGAGGAGGCCATGTATGGACATATCTAGATGGGAATGAGAGGCAGAGTTGAAGTGGGTGGCAACCGGGAGGTCTTGTCTATTGTGACGGACGGAGTGGTGGTGCTCGAAGAAGCGGTCCCCCAATCTGCGTCGGGTCTCGCCGATGTAGAGGAGGCCGCACCGGGAGCACCAGATGCACCAGATGCAATAGACAACTCCAGCAGACTCGTGGGTGAAGTCTTGCCTCACCTGGAAGGACTGTCTGGGGCCCGGAATGGTGGTAAGGGGGGAGGTGTGGGAACAGGTGTAGCATTTGCGCTTACAGGGATAAGTGCCGGGTGGGAGTTCTGTGGGGAGGGACGTGTGGACCAGGTAGCCGTGGAGGAAACGATCCCTGCGAAAAGCTGAGAGGGGTAGGGAGGGAAAGATGTGCTGGGTGGTGGGGTCCTGTTGAAGGTGGCGGAAGTTGCGGAGGATAATATGCTGGATCCGGAGGCTGGTGGGATGGTAGGTGAGGACAAGGGGAACCCTGTCCCTGTTGTAGTGACGGGAGGATGGGTTAAGGACTGAAGTGCGGGAAGTGGAGGAGATGCGGGTGAGGGCATCTTTGATGATGCCAGAAGGGAAACCATGATCCTGAAAGAAAGAGGACATTTGAGAAGTCCTGGAACGGAAAGCCTCATCCTGGGAGCAGATGCGGCGGAGACGGAGGAACTGGGAATAGGGAATGGCATTTTTGCATTGGGCAGGGTGGGAAGAGGTATAGTCAAGATAGTTATGGGAGTCAGTGGGTTTGTAGAAGATGTCAGTGGATAGTCTGTCTCCGGAGATGGAGACAGAGAGATCAAGAAAGGGGAGAGAAGTGTCCGAGATGGACCAAGTGAATTTAAGGGCTGGGTGAAAATTAGAAGCAAAGTTGATGAAATTGACGAGCTCAGCATGGGTGCAGGAAGCAGCACCAATGTAGTCGTCGATGTAGCGGAGGAAAAGTTGGGGAGTGGTGCCAGTATAGATTTGGAGCATAGACTGTTCCACGTAACCCACAAAGAGGCAGGCATAGCTGGGGCCCATGCGAGTGCCTATGGCTACACCCTTGATCTGGAGAAAGTGGGAAGAACCAAAGGAGAAGTTATTGAGAGTTAGAACAAGCTCCGCCAACCGGAGAAGTGTGGTGGTGCTGGGGAGCTGGTGGGGTCTGTTATCCAAAAAGTAGCAGAGGGCTTTGAGGCCTTCTTGATGTGGGATGGAGTTGTATAAGGATTGAACACAGTAATGAGTTGCCCAACAGCCACAATTCAGTAACAGAGAATGACGACTGTTGGCACAATTAAACTCTCAATTTACTGGGTAAAATGAATGCAGTAACTGCTTTCCCAACTACTAACCTTATGTTGAGAATTTTAGTTGATCCATCAAGAAGCGATATCGAGGAAGCAAACAGAAGGTGTTGCACCTGTTAGTCAGCAGCTGCAGATAGGGAAACAAAATGGCTCAATGTGGAATCTTCGTCAAATGCTTCCAAATCTCACTGTTACAGAAGCATAGCACTCAGTCCACCTCATCTGTACTTGTGCTCTGCACATATTTCATACATATCTCTTCATTCCTTTTTTCCTTGTACTTAACTAGCTTCCCTTTCAATCCATCGTTGATATTTGCTTTAACTCTTGGTAGCAAGTTTCACACCTGAGTCGCACTCTGGGTAAAATAACTTGTTTTCCCAGATCCTTATTGAATTTTTTACTTTGGTTTCTCTGTTTCTAAAGCAGATAAGTCAGCTGTGATATTTTTCAAACATTTTCTGTTGTGATTTCACATTCCAATATTTTCAATATTAGAATTTCACTCATCCACTTGAAGAAAAGATAATCTAATGATATGAGAATAAGTACAAAGTCTGAAAATGAGAACTGGAAATAATCGGTCCAGCATCATCTAAAAACAACAAAAAATTAAGTTTTATTTATTTAGAGTGGGGTTCCCAATCTGGGCTCCAGGGATCCCTTGGCTAATGGTAGGGGTTCCTGGCATAAAAGAAGGTTGGAAACCCCTGATTTAGAGATACAGCGTGGAACAGGCCCTTCCAGCCCAACAAGCCACCTAGCCTAATCACAGGGCAATTTACAATGACCAGTTAACCTACTAACCCGCATGTCTTTGGAATGTGGGAGGAAACCAGAGCACCCAGAGGAAACCCACACACTCACAGGAAGGATGGATGTACCAAACTTACTACCAAGGATGGCAGAATTGAACTCCGAATGCTGAGCTGTAATAATATTGCACTAACTGCTATGCTACCCTGGAAATTTTAGTCCCTAAATTTGGCTCAAAGAGTGAACCTGTGTTTTTGTTGCTGTATATTTCGAGCTATTTCCAAATTGATGGCTCAGCCGGTCCTGCCAAGAGACTGGGCACTCTTAAAGAAGTAAATTGTAAAGCTGATTAAACATTTAATCAAAGTCTAGCAGTATTGAAATGCCTTTGCGCTAGAGATAAGTACAGGTTTAAGAGAAATTAAACTATAGTTGAGATCTTTGCTATGAAAGGCTTGAAGGTTTGTGGAACCAAGGTGGACAGATGAAATCAGTGCACAAATTCAAGGGGCTGAATGATCTAGAACTGGTCCAGAGTTTAGATAATACTATCACTATAAGAAAGAACAATCTATGTTAAAAAGAAAGCCTGCCATCTTGTCCTGTTTAGCTTCTGACCAGGAGCCTGGTTATTTTTGTTTTATATTCTAGCTTTTTCCTACTGAACAAATGAATATGCTTGAACAGAGGCTCTGTTTATTCATCGGTTTAAAATAACCTAAGATAAATATGTGTTAATGGCAGGAGAGTGGAGTGCATTGCATTCCTGTCCTTATAAAGCAACCTGTCAACCAATTTGCAATGAGAAGTGCCACAGAGGGCAAAGAAATTCTAGTTTTATGGAGACAGAGAATTTGGCTCAGGCAGCGAGGAATCAATTTCAACTGCACTCAAAAATCAGAGGATATAGTTCAATATCTACTGAGTGATGCTTAGGGTTTGATGTGTCTAACAGCAGACTTTCTGCATCATTGCGGAGGCAGCGGATTCCACATTTTCTCCTCCAAGCTGGGCATGTTGCAGGGTTTGAAATATCATTGTCAAGTGCTGAATCCCAGAATACTCAAAAGAGGTGAGGTCGTCCAAGAGAACAAATCTTCTCAAATCACTAGGCAATATATTTTTTATATTTTCTTATGACATTAGAAGAAACCATTCAACCCTTGAGTCTGTGTTGGCTTTCAGAACGACCTCATCAGTCCCATTACCCACCTATTTCCCTGTAACCTATTCTCTCTCATTTTCCCACCTACTCCTTCCACCTGCCTGTACGAGACAAGATTTACATTAACCAGGTAGTGTAGTAGTTAGTGCAATGCCCCACAGCTCAGCGGTGACCAATCAGGGTTCAATTCCCACCAATGTCTGTAAGGAGTCTGTGCCTTCTCTCTGTGGCTGCACGGGTTTCTTCCCACATTCCAAAAGATGTGCGGTTAGAGTTAACGAGCTGTGCTAGAAGCATGGTGACACTTGCGGGCAGCCCCCAACACAGTCCTCAAGCTGTATTGGTCTTTAATGCAAACGATGCATTCAACTGTATGTTTCAATATACACGTGACGAATAACACTAATCTTTATCTTCAATTAATATACCAACCTGCAGTTCCTTAGGACATATTAGAAAACCAGAGAACTCCAGAAAGCACACCAAATCCACACATCCAGCACCAGTGTCATGTTGTTGGAGGTCTGGGCCAGCAGCACCAACTGCTGCACCAGTGTGCCAGCCTGGGTTAGGTATGTCTTTGTTATCCGAAGTTAATTTAATCACTGGTAAGAGCAGAAGGGCTAGAAAATTGATGATGAGAGCTGCCAAGCTGTGGAAGTGGGCAAATTGGCTTATGTTTCTTTTGAAGAATTACCTGCATGTTTACTTTTGCTATATTGTTATTTTTTTAAGGGCAACTTAGGATGATGGTTAATAAAGCTCTACAGTCTTGTCACATCCAGTCATAGCCGTTGATGGACAGTTTGGTTAATGGGTAGACAAGGTTCCAGGAAAATTCCCATTCTCAGTATTGGCAGGACCCAACTTCTAAGTGCAAATGAAAGGGTGAACACATGAAGAATATTTAACGGCTCCAGGCCTGTACTTACTGGAGTTTAGGAGAATGATGAGGAATCTCATTGAACTTTGAAAGGCCTCAGTAGTGTCGATGTGGAGAGAATGTTTCCTACAGTGGGGAGGTCTAGGGCCAGAGGTCACAGCCTTAGAATACAAGGACATCCCTGTAGAATAGAGATGAGAAGGAATTTCTTTAGCCAAAAGAATGGTGATCTGGAATTCATTGCTACAGACAGCTGTGGAGGCCGTGCCATTGGGTATATTTAAAGTGGAGCTTGATAGGTTCTTGATTAATAAGGCCATCAAAGTTTATGGGGAGAAGGCTGGAGAATGGGGTTGAGAGGGATTAAAATAAAGTCAGCCATGATGGAATGACAGAGCAGACTCAATGGGCCAAGTGGCTCAATTCTGCTCCTCTGTCTTATGGTCTAAAGCATTACCAGCCACATCCTGTCAGAAGTTACAAGTGGCTGATCCTTTTCAGCTTCCTCCTAAGAGATAAATAATGCAGTAGCCAGTTTCCAGCCAATTCTATTCACTCCACAAAATATTTAAAAATGGCTGAGAGCTATGTGTACAACAAAGGCTCTGGGCCTAAACATCCCAGCATCGGTACTGAAGTCCTGCTCTCCAGAAAAGCCGATTGGATCCAATCTCACTGACTACTACTCAATTGGCTTACTCTCTGTCATCAGTGATGGAAGCCATCATCGACCGGACTAGCAAGTAACACACTCTCCAAAAACCTGCTCCTTGTTTTTCCTTCTCACCTGAAATCGTCTATCACCTGCTAGCTCATGCTCTTCCCCCAACCCTACCCTTTCATTCTGGCCTCCACCCTCTTCCGTTCCAGTCCTGATGACGGGCCGTGACCAAAACATTGATTGTCATCTCCTTCCATTGATGCTGCAAAAGAAAGCAAACTGTGCAAATATTAAAAAAACAAATAATAATAACAAATAAAAAGGTAAATGAATTATACTAAGAATGTGAATTGTAGAGTCCTTGAAAGTAAGTGCAAAGTTTGTGTTCAGTAATCAGTTCATTGTTGTGGTAGGTGGAGTTACCCATGCTGGTTCAGGAGCCTGATGGTTGAAGGTTAAGGGACCAAAGGCTCACATACCTTTGTCCTTATGGTAGCAGCAAGAAGAGAGCGTAGCCTGGATGGTGAGGGTCCTTGATGGTTGTGCATTCTTGTGGCAGCACTCTTAGTGGGGAGGGCTTTTCCTGTGCTGAACTGGGCTGGGCTGTAGCTTCACCAGGATTACAGTAGTTCACTTCTTTCTCAAGAGCTATTGGGGTCATCAGTAAATCGTGGCCTTGACAGTGATGCCCTGATACTGAAAATGAATGAGTGAACTAGCACCACTCCCCGCATTCTGTATTGGTGAAAATCAGTTGATGATATAAATCAGGAAGAAAAATGATAGTACTTTATGCTGCAGCGACAGTGAAACATCCCTGTCATATGAATCATATTTCCTGTCTCAGTGTAAGTGTTTCCGTTTGACTTGTCACAAAACGAGGCAAAGGTTGTTGTTCATTCTCCCGACAGACACATCAAGGCTCTAAAAGATGCTTACATCCTTCAGCATGGTCCTCTCTAGCATACAAATCTTCAATCCATAGTTACTGCCACCACAACAAACCAGTGACTCATGATTACAGTACCACCGTGCTGGAAGTATTTTACTGTGTACCCTCCAAGCTGTCTTCCAAAGGCTGCCCTATCTTCGTGCTGATTTTCTGTAGCATATGGCAAGCACCACCTCCAGTATCCTTTCACTTCTCCCAGATTTGTAACCTTGCATGTCTTCTGACTGACCACATGCAGTTCCGTATCAAAACCAACCTGCACCTTACTTGCAGAGTTCCACAGCCGTTCGATAAATGGTATGCCTTCTATTCACAGTGTTTCCTCTAACCAGAGAAGGGTGCATCTGAAAGCAGGATCTGGGTGCAAAGCTCGGTTTGTGCAAAGTGCTTCCTTCTGCTGCCGCTGGTTATTCAGAAGAGGTGATAGGAAGTGGCAGAAGAGGAGAATTTCGGAAGTGGATATCTTCCACCTGCTGTTGGCCATTCTGACCTCTACACCTTAATGAAGAGGGGCATTTTGTTCATTGGCAGAGGGTGCAAGGCAAGGAAAGCTGGATTTGACCATCTCCCTCGGAGGATGAGTAGAGCAAAGTTCTCCGGTGAACAGTCTCTTTTTAGTTGAAGTGACAACTTAAAAGTTAGAAGCAGTAGTAGACCTCTCATGGCTGCTCCATCATGGGCACTGGCCTCCGTGGTATCCAGGACATCTTCAAGGAACAATACTTGAAAGAGGATCCTTCATCACTCAGCTCATGTCTTGTTTTCATTGCTACCATCAGGAAGAAGGTACAGAAGCCTGAAGGCACACACTCAATGATTCAATAACATCTTCTTACCTCTGCCATCTGATTTCTGAATGCACGTTGGAACTTTTTTCAAAGTTTTTTCCTCTGTTATTATGTATTGCTGCTGCAAAGACAACAAATTTCACAACATATGGCCGTGATATTAAACCTGATTCTGATTCTGGTGCTTATGATCCTTTACCTCAGTGCCACAATTCTGCACAGCCTTCATTATCCCTCAAATAGTACGTTCTTGATTGGGCAAAGGTTACAAGGAGAAGGCAAGAGAATGGGGTTGAGTGGGATAATAAGTCACCCATAATGGAATGGTGGAGCAGAGTCAATGGGCTAAATGGCGCAATTCTGCTCCTGCGTCTTATAATTTTATCCACTAATATTGATCACTGCCTTCGGTAAACCCAGAGCCTGAGCCTCCACGGGCCTCGTGGATGAAAAATTCCAATAATTCACTAGTCTCTGTATGAAAAAATTTCTTTGGTCCTTTACTCTTTTTGCCCTCATTTATTTTTATATGTATTTCTTATTGTAACTTACAGCAATTATTTTATGTATCGCACTGTACTGCTGCCGCTAAACAACAAATTTCACGATCAGTGATAGTGTTATGCCGTTGGCCCCCTCCTTTGTGAAAATCGCAAGAACTCTAGTTAAGGGGGGTCAACTGACCCAAGAGGGAGACGTGCGAAAGACCACGTTCTTCCAAGACGCAGAATAAAAGTGACTTTGACTATTGTCTCATGGGGACCACCTGAAAAGCCCTCGGGCAAAGTGGGCTGGTTGAGAGAGAGATCGCATTACCTGCAACTTGATTGACACCTGCGATCTCGTGAAGAAGTATAAAGGCGGGTCTGAGGGGAGGACCCTCAGATGCACCAAGGAAACACACGAAGGAGAAACGCTAGAAATCCTGCGACAGCGTTTTAATAGCTACAGCCGGTGGTGGGGTTCGTGTGCGTCCTTCCCTTGCCTGGGATTGGCGACTTCACCACGGAAGACGGCCTAGCTACAGGGGAAGCCACAGATGAGAGTCCATTCCCCCAACGAGACTTCCGACTACCTCCTACAGGTTGGAAAACCTGTCGGGTAAATGCTTCATGTTCTCTGTCTTTCTAACTAAACGTGCACCAACGCGACACTTCCGCCGACAACTAAGTGAAACTGCCGTGATCTAAAAGACTTTTAGTTATCCAGTGAACGATATAAAATCTACATTACCCCTAGACAACTATAGAGCTTATTTCTGATTAATTATTATTACACCGGTGTTTTAGATTGAGTATTGACGACGTATATGATCTGAATGTTTGTATTAACCTTACGTTTGTGCCCCTTTTTGAATAAAACGTTTGAAAATAGTAGCATCAGACTCAGCTGATCCATCTATCTTTGCTGGTAAGTGACCTGGTTACGGGGTTTTCGTAACAATAGTAAACCTGATTCTGACAGCCGGCCCATTATTTTGAGGTTGACTACTGTGCATTGTTTTTAAGGCTGACAGGAGAATTGGGGTGCTTTGTAAATAGTTTTATGTGAGGGACTAGGCTTCAGAGAAATAAAATGGTGAATGGGATTAAGTAATTTGCTTTGAGGACCATCATAGAGAGGCTGAATGGCCTCATGCTACAAAAATTATTGAGCAGGCAGCAGGAATTTAGAATGCTTCCTGCATCGGGTCAGTTAATCTCAGATCATGATGCCTATGTCAGTTTTGGGGTCTCTAAATTTCCAGGATGACAGAGTTCCTCCTTTTTGTACTAGCAGCCAAGTGCTATACTGTTGCTAACTGTATGTCTTTGGAATGTGGAAGAAAACCGGAGCACCCAGAAGAAAGACACATAGTTACAGGGAGAACGTACCAGCTCCTCCCAGGCAGCGGTGGGAATCGATGATCACTGGCACTGGAAAGCGATTAGGCTAACTGCTCTGCTGTGAGCCAATGTTGAGAAAAACAAAGTACCTCTTCCAGTTTGTTCCCACTGCACAATGATGCCCTCTGACAATAAAGATTCACAATGAGACTTTGGGAGGCAAAATGTGCCTCTACGTTTAATGATGATGAGCTTGACAGACAGGGGAAGTGGTTAGACCTCCTTCGAAAAGTGCCGCATCCCACCTGACTGGGGGAACCTCTGGCCCAGGGTTACACAACTGGGGAATGCATTCAGGGGCAGTGAGAACCTCAAGATCCTTGGGGAGCGTGGGAAGCCTGGCAGAAATCGCAACACCACCACCCATCAGCCACTGCAAATCTGCAGAACTAGACTAGAAGCATGACTTCCTTGATCTAACGAGAAGGACAAATCTGCAGAACTAGACTGGAAGCAAGTCGTTCTTGATCACAAGGGACTCCCTGAGAAAAGGATTGAACACTTTGCTGAACAAAGACACACAAAGCCGAGTCACCTTTCATTTTCTCAATCTTAAATTATCTCTTAATTTTTATTAGCCAGCAGTCTAATCCTTCGAGGGCTGGAAATGAAAGCTGAGCAGGATGCCTTTCTGTGCAAATTTGAAGTAAATAGCATTAATCTCTCATTCTTGAAACCAGCTAAGTGCAGAGTGTTTCTTTCTGGTTATAACCAATGAACTTGTCAGGGCAACATCAGATTCAATACATTTGCAAGGCAGGGTTGTGACAAATAATAAAAAAACTTCTGCATAAATCAACTTGGTCTGATTTCCCCCCGAGGACTTTCAGGACATGGTAAATGGACAGTACAAAAGAGAAAAAGACCTTTATCGTGGTAACAGGCTTGACCTCACTCTGTGAGATGCATCGCAAAACAGGGGAGCGAAACACCAAGTATCTTAATAGTTGGTGTCAGAACATTAGCAAGTCATCTGGGACAAGGTCATTCCAGCAGCCCCACGTTTTCCCGGCGGACTTCAGCGAATGATGAAGCGATCAAAGCTGAATGCTGGTACATCATCAGAACCTCATTACACACACCATTTTGCGCACACAGCTGCAGCAACAGCATTAGAGAACTCTGATCTAAATTCATTAGAATTTGCGTTTGACAATCTCTTCTGCCTTATCGCTGAAAGAATGCTGGAGCATGCAAGCCTGTCTGCATCTGTCCCTTTCTTGTCCACCATTTATAATCCCGTCCATTTAGTGGACTATTGAACTAGCCTCATCAAGCCACCGGGGTCAGTCCTTTTGTGTGCATTAGGGGCTGACTTGCTGTAATATTTAGCTAGAGGTGTTTTCATGGGCATGTTTATGAAGATTGATACAACCAAGGTTCAGTGTTAACTTTTTACTGTCACTCGCTGCATTAGTGTGGCTCTGTATTGGATTTAGCGTTGATTTATGTAACAGCTGCTGTATGCAAGCAACTTCATACCAGCCCACAGACATTAGACAACACAGCCGTAAGCGATTCAAGCAATAACTATAATCGTGTTCATAATCATCTTCCTCTTGGGCTCCCCATCGATTTGCCTTGCCTACAGAGATGGCAAGAGAATACGTGATTCTAAGCAGTGTTTTTCTGTTGAAGGCAATTGTAAGAGAAGGTCGTCACTAATACTAATGAAGCTTGTCACATGTCTGTACTGTGTTCCTCAGTCAGACATGGAGAGCTTTGAAGCCCTGTTATTTAGTGGTTAAAATTGAAACTGAGAGTGATATGCACATAGGACCATAAGATATAACAGCAGAATTGGACCATTTGGCCCATTGAGTCTGTTCTACCATTCTATCATGGCTGATTTATTATCCCTTGCAACCCCATTCTCCTGCCTTCTTCTCACAACCTTGCTTGACTAACCAAGAATCTAGCAACCTCTACTCAATGTACTCAATGACTTGGCCTCTACATCCACCTGCAGCAATGAGTTTTGCAGATTTCTTACCCTCAGGTTAAAGAAATTCTTCCTCATCTCTGCTCTAAATAGAGATCCCACAGTTCGGAGGCTGTGCCCTCTGGTCATAGACTCCTCCATCATTGGAAACATCCTCTCCATGTCCACTCTATTAAGGCCTTTCAATTCTTGTAATGATCGGTACGGAAGACCAGGTTGTTATGTCATGTGATTTTCCGCACTCCTACCTATCCGCCCTTATTTCTGCAGTAAACTACTAGCCCTTTACTCTGCTTTTCTCAGTGTGAATGCTGGAATGAACCATGTAGAGGACGATGGATCTCTTGGAAACAGAGAATTGAAATATCAGCACTTAATTCCACTTGATAAGAATTAGTGTTTTAGAATGATTGTGTTTGGCTGGATTATGTTCATCTTTTCAGATTCAGTTGGCCACTTTACTCAGTTCACCTGTACACCTGCTCATTAATGTAAATATCTAATTGGCCAATCATGTAGCAACAACTCAATGTGTAAAAACATGTAGGTATGGTCAAGAGCAGCGGTTACCAACCTGAGGCCCATGGACCCCTCAGTTAATGGTCAGGGTCCATAGTATAAAAAGGTTTGGGAACCCCTGGTCAGGAGGTTCAGTTGCTCTTCAGGCCAAGTATTAGAATGTGGACGAAATGTGATGGTGGCAGATGGGGTATTTTGAGTATTTCAGAAACTGCTGATCTCCTGGGATTGTCATGCACAACAGTCTCTAAAGTTTACAGAGAATGGTGTGAAAGACAAAAACATCAAGTGAGTGGCAGTTCTGTGAGCGAAAATGCCATGCTAATGAGAGAGGTCACAGGAGACTGGTTCAAGCTGACAGGAAGGCAATAGTAACTCAGATAACCACGTGTTACAGCAGTGGTGTGCAGACGAGCATCTCTGAGTGTAAAACACATCAAACCTTCAAGTAAATGGACTGCAGCCACAGAGAGCACACTGGACTCTACTCCTGTACTGTAGAAAGTGGCCACTGAGTGTATTTACATTGAAACTTACAGTGAAATGCATTGCTTGCTTTAACAACCAGCACAACCAAGGATTGTGCTGGGGCAGCCCACAAGTATTGCCACGCATTCAGGCACCAGTAGAACATGTCCTTAATAGAACTCAACAGCACAGAAGATACCAAGTGGCAAAGTGTGCCTTGTTCCTCCCACTCACCCCCACACAAACTTAATCCTCGAAGCCCAGGACAGGCCGGGTTGTTCAGCCTCTGGCTTCCAGCGAACTCATGGATTTGCAGATATTGCTGGTAGTTCCAATGAGAACTGTTGGCGATTCCCCTTACTGCTGTCCACTTCACCTCCGACTTCCACAGATGAACTAAAACACAAGGTCAGATGATTGATATTCCTCCTCTTCTGAAATGAGCAGCCCAACACCACTAGTTTGAATGGGGTTGCTGATCCTGAGTGGAAATCAAGTTATTTAATTTTCTTTTATTACAATGGTTGTAATTTTTAAAAATTTTAAATATTCAAGTCTATTCTGACTAATTTAAAATGTATTTGATCATGGTTGATGCTTTGAAACATTGTAAAGGCCTGGGTCAGCAGCAAGCTGTTGAAAGATTGTCCTGGGATCGAATCTCAAGCAACATCGCTTGATGTCCTACTCACATTGTGCGATGTCTCCTGGGAATCTCCGTATCCAGAACAGGTCACTAAGGTCTGCCGGACGTGGTGTGTGGCTATTTGGGCGGCATGCTGGGTCCTGGACAACAGACCTAATTATTTAAATCCAACAGCAAATTCTTCCTTGGGGCAATTATTGATCCACAGGGGCAATTATTGATTTGCTGGGACATTCATTGGTCGATTCCTGTTTAGAACTTGTAAGAATTCAAAATAAAATAGGCCTTTACACCATATTCCCCAAAAGCTTTTTGCTTCCAACAACATTTAATTACTTTTGTGAATAACTTACATTGGAATATGAAATGACAGAAGGAATATTGGTTTGTCTTCTTATGCACGTTGGTTATTTGTCAGTCTTTGTGGAGTGTTTCATTGATTGTGCTGTATTTCTTTGTTCTACTATGAATGCCTATAAGAAAATGGTGACACATATTTGATAAATAAATTTACTTTGAACTTTCAACTTCATTTGGAAAGTCTTGGAATTCAACTTGCACTATTTACATATTTAGTCTGTCATACTGGGACATTACAAACTCTGTTAAACAGTTTAAAAATTAATTTTCTTTTAGTACTGAAGAAAAAGAGGTAGTGCTTTATCCACTAAATCTTACAATGTTTGTCCATTAACCTGAAGATGAGGACAGTGGGAATACTCTTCCTCGTGTGCATTTCCCCCGTTTCCATGCTTCACTCATTTCTGTTTTTCCTAGTGTCTTTTATTTATTTTGCAAGTAAATTCATTTTGGAGCCTATGGTTTTTAACATGAAAGCTCAGAAATGAAACCTCGTTTGTTTTAGTCATCTCCTCACTCTCAGCGCAAAGGCAATAAGTGCAGCATATATTCAGATGGCTTACACATTTTTAAGTGCACCTGAATGCACAGGTTTTTCCACAGAACTGTGAGGAAGTTCAATTCCCGAACAAATGCAGATGTCCTGAACTTCCTGACGAGGGTTTGCCAAGTTCTGCTGGTATTCTCTGTTGAATACCATCATTTCAATGCCAAACCAGTCCACTTTGGGCAGTTGTCAGTGCAAGAGGAGTGGGTCCATTTTATTGGGTAGACAGGCTGTAAAGGAACTGGATAACTTTTGAACATTGTGTGTAATTAATACTTTTTTAAGTGTTTTAATCTTTTACCAGCTACTGATGCTTTATCAAACAATTTTATGATTAGCTTTATTTGTCACATGTACATCAAAACATACAATGAAATTGTGTTGTTTGCATCAGTGACCAACACGGTCCAAGGATGTGCTGAGGGCAGTTGTGGCCATGGTTCTTACAGACAGGAAATGAACCCTGATTACTGGCGCCATAAAGACTTCTAGTAAAATGGCGGCGTGTTTGATCGCAGCGTCTTCTCCAAGGTCAGACAAAGGTGTTTGATATGTTATATGTGTTTGCTATTCTATATGTCTATATGTGTCTTGTGCTGTGTGTGACTGTTGGTACTCTTTTGTACCTTGGTCCTGGAGTAACACTGATTTGTCCGGCTGTATTCATGAATATTCATGTGTGGTTGAATGACAGTTAAACTTGAATTAATGAACTAATCGCTCGCTACCATGCCAGCCCTATGATGTGGAGAAAACTGGGCTGTAGTTCTCATTTGCTTCCTTTCTTCTTTCCTGGGTTGTGGGGTAATGTTCAGTTTGTGGGAACAGGTCTAGAAGTGTGGATGATGGCACCACAGTGGTGCAGCTTTAGAGCACAGATCCAGCACGTGGGTTCACTCTTGGTCTCCGGTGCTGCCTGTGTGCAATATGCATGTTTGCCCTGTGTCTGAGTGTGTTTCCTCCAGGTGCTCCAGTCTCCTCCTATGTTTCAATGGCTTGTAGTTATGTACGTTACTTGTTCCTAGTGCATAGGTGAGTGGTTGTGGGAGAAGATGATAGACTTATGTGGAGAATAAGTGATTAATATTGGATTATTATAAATGGTGGCTGAAAGCAAAGTGTGCTCTGGGTGTGCTGAGGGGCTTTTCTCCAGTCTCTATAACTCCTTAGTCACTAAAAAGCTGGAAAACAGGTCATCATTGGTTTTCAATCCCATTAATTTCTCCATTATTTTTCCCTCATGCTAAATCCTTTCACTCTAGTTTCATAGTTCAGTACTATTTTAAGGGTGGATTTTTGTGTCTTCCATAAAATCATTCACAGGATACTTGTTTGAATTCTCTGGCAATTCATTTCCCAATTAATTTCTCTTCTCTCAGTTTGTAAGGGAGCCACATTTGCTAGTTTTTACCTAATTACAGATCTGTAGAAGCATTCAATCCATTTTACATTGCTCACCAGATTTCTCATGTATTTTACAGTCCCTTTCCTTGACAATTCTCCTGAATCCTCCTTTCCTAAATTTGAACTTTTTCCAATTCTGAGGCTTATTGTTCTCTTTGGATCTAATGCCTTTTATTTTTACCTGCAATTGGATCAATTTTTATTTGTCATTAACTCTGTATTAGTTTTTGATATGTTACTAATTGCCCATTATCATACCTTTTAAAGTAGGTTTCCTATCCAATTAATGTTTTACAACACTGGTTTCAGATTGAACTGGATCACAATCAATTTTCATGTAAAGTTCTGTTGTATTGTTTTCACTGTTCAATGAAGGCTTATAAATTAATCCTTTGTCATTGTACAACTCCATATCTACAATAGTGTGTTCCTTCTTGGTTCCTCTACATCCAGATCTAGAAAATCATATTTGTATCTGGTCCTTAATTTTGTCCTCTACGCTATTCCTGCTAATTTGCTCTGCCTTGTCAGTATGTACAGTAGATTTAGATTCCCCATGGTCTCACATTTCCCCTGTTACATGTTCTTCCAGTTTCCTGGTTTATAAAACTGCTTGTGGTACTAGTACATTGTGGAGGTGTACATGCCTGTAGATAACAAGTGCTGTTCTGGCTCTTTTTTTTTTACATTGCTCCACCCAAAATGATTCAGAATCAGAATAAGTTTTAATATCACCGCCATATGTTGTGAAATATCCACTACTCAATTTTCTAAATTAAGATTCTGTTCCCCACACCCTTTATGCCCTCCTTTATTATGTATTCTTTTTCCATCCTGTCTATCTTTCCTAAATGTTAACTATCCTGGAATGTTAATTCCAAAACTTGGCAATTAAATGGGTGCCATGGCAGAACAGTTTACAGGACCAGCAACGAGTTTCAATTCCTGCTGCTGTGTGTAAGGAGTTTGTACATTCCCTTCGTGGCCATGCACCAGGACCTTCTCTGCTCCATTGCCCAACACCCTATCGCACTACGTAGCTAAAAGTCTTAATAGTTATTCAATTTGTTTGATTGAAATGAAACCCATTCAGACAGGCAGCTTCATGATACTGGAATCAAACTATTTAGAAATGATAAGGAGCTAGTAAACATGTTACTAAAGGATTTTGAGGTGCACGTTCTAGCCTTCACTGCGAACAGAGCAAAATTAAACAGAACTTGGTTAAGTCTTTTTGTGAGACTGCACCATAATAAGGAGAGGGTAGACGCCCTTGGGTTGGTACGGTATAAATTTACTTGATCGATTCCTCAAAAGAAGGGCTAATCCCTTGATGAAATATTGAGAGATGCTGTCCTATTCTCAGAACAGTTCAGCAGAAAGAGAGTGGATCTCACACTCTGTTTTATTATTACTGACTATAGTATGTTATAAAATTGGTTATTTTGTGGTAGCAGTACAGTGCAAGACAATGCTATTCTGTAGAGTGTAATAAATAAGTATATAAATAATTCGGAAGAGAAATGCTGAGGTAATCATGGCCCATTCAGGATTTGATGGCACAGGGATAGAAGCTGTAACTAAAATGTTGACACGAGGAAGTCTGCAGATGCTGGAAATTCAAGCAACACACACAAAATGCTGGTGGAACGCAGCAGGCCAGGCAGCATCTATAGGGAGAAGCGCTGTCCTAAAATGTTGAATTGGGCTTCAGGGCATGTCTAGGTGGTGAGGTTTCTTTAATGGTAGATGCTACTTTTTTCAGGCACAGCCTTTTGAAGATGGCCTCAGTGTCGGGGAGGGTTGTGCCTGCGATGGAGCTGGCTGAGTCTACAACTCTGTGCAGCCTCGGTCGATCCAGTTGAGACACTGAAGATTCTGAAGGGATTGACAGGATAAATGCTGAAAGACTTTCTCTGGTTGGGCAGTCTGAAACTAAGACAGTTTTAGAATTAGGGGATCAACTATTTTATAGTGAAATGTGAAGAAAATTCTTTATCTAAACGTTTGTACATCTGGTATTTTTGGGTTAATTCTAGGCTGTTTATCAACTTGTGAGTGCAAGTGGAGTCCAGCAACAAGTTTGGGAGTAGAGAATCTAGTGAAATAAGGTTAATTGTGGGTACTTAATAGGGACAGGAAGTCATGTGATATGCAAGTTTGGGAACTGAAGCTAGTCACTGAGTCACTAGTAGAACTTAAGTCATGTCCCCTAATTTCAATTGTACGTATCAGTTAATGACTTTTTACTGTGTATCTCAGGACAACTCCAGTGATTATTTCTATCTTCTGCAATGCTACATTTTTCTCTTACTCTGAACATTCCCTCCTTGTTCAGGAAACAAAACTCTCTTCACCTCAGTAATATGTTGCTGATATTCTCAGTGAAATTATACATCACAACATTAATAACTACAAGCACCAATACATTTTAAATGCAACACTTAGTACTGTTCTGTAAATCCCACTAATCTTATTAAGAAACTAGCAGGACAAATGGTTTTCTGGAGCTTTTTGTAAGCAATCCATTTTCGTCCTGTTTGATTTAATTTATTTAGCATTATAAATACTAATACCAGAGTCACGGAGATTAGATTTCTTGTTCCCTTTCTCACATTGCTGCTCTAAGTGATTTATGTTAAGTCGTGAGAAACATTTTTAGAAAATGCCAGCCTTATCTGCTTAGTACTTAACTGATTCCACAACCTATGGACTCACTTTCAAGGACTCCTCAACTCATGTTTTCAGTACTATTTATTGTTCTTACTATTTGCTTTTCTTTTTGTGTTTGGACAGTTTGTTATCTTTAGCACATCGGTTGTTTGTGTGTCTGTGTAGTTTTTCATTGAATCTATTGTACTTCCTTGTTCTACCATGAATGCCTGCCAGAAAATGAATCTCAGGACAGTATTTGCTGACATATATATACTTTAATAATGAATTTACTTTCATCTTGGATCTTATTTACTTTCTGCAACTGAATGGTCAAATCTTTGCTAAGTACCTGACTCTTTGACTCCTTTTTTTTCCACCAAATAAATTGATATCTTGTTCAGTTTTTTGAGTAGCTGGATGATATGGGTGGGATATATCTCTACCAAAGGAGGTATAAGGCTAGCCTGCAGATGACCATTGGGTCACGTGAAGCCATGAGAGCAAGCGGTGAATGGTTGTATGAGCAGCTGGTGCATATCACAAGTACTGGTTATGCAAACACTGACGCCAGGCAGATAATCTCTGAAGGGTATTGATAATGGCTGGGGTCACCCATCTTGTAAAGGCACTGTTCAGAAGAAGGCAATGGCAAACCACTTCTGCAGAAAAATTTCCCACGAATAATCATGGTCATGGAAAGACCATGATTACCCACGTCATACAACACGGCACATAACGAACGTAGCGAATGAAGTTATTCATTTATCCTGCTTTCCTTCACCACTCTGTCCCCATTGCAGCAAAAGTTTTCTTCCTCCTTCTCCATATCTGGCCGACTTTGGCTGAGGTATGGTTTCACAAGCATTCAATGTTATCTGTGTTAGTTTAGCTTGATTACATTAGCTTTATTTGTCATGTGCCTGGAAACATGCAATGAAAGGTATTGTTTTGCATCAGTGACCAGCACAGACCAAGGCTTGTTCCTAGGCTGCCCACAACTCACTAACCCTAACCCTAACCGTGTGTCTTCAGAGTGGGGGAGGAAACCCACGTGGTCATGGGGAAAACATACAAACTCCTTGCGGACAGCAGCAGGAAACAAACCTCGATCAGTGATCACTGGTACTGTAAGTCGATTGCACTAACCGCTCTGCTACCATACACGGAGAGACTAGAGTAAAAGTCTCAAGTCTCAGGATGATTGGAGGCACTTTAGGTCTGAGTTGAAGAAAACCTTGGAATCTTCTGTTCCAACATAACTCCCGTTGTTCAGTCAATAAAAAGATTCAGGCTTGGAATTGATTTTTTGGGCAGTGGAAAACTCAGCGACGTAAGGATAATCTGGCAAAATGTTGATGTCAAAGTTCACGTTTGGAATGGAAGATCATGTTCTCTTGTGAATTTGATCCCAGACGTAAAAAGCCAAACAGATGGTGTTTTGTGACAATCCAATTGTTTCCTGGTCATCATGATTGAGACTGATGTTTATTCTATTTTAATTTAATTTAAATTCCCCAGCTGCCATAATAGGATTCAGATTCTGGGTACTAGCTGGCTTCCTCACTCTGCTACCAGACCCCATTGATCCATGTCAGCTCCTCTCACACTACTTTGTCTAACCCTATTGACATATTCTTCTGTTGAAGTAATGTTATTTTTATTCAGAGCTACAGAGCAGAACAGGCCCTTCCAGCTCAACGAGCTGCACTGCCCAGCAACCCAACTACTTAACTCTCGGCTAATCACAGGACAATCTTCAATCACCAATTAACCTACTAACTGGACTGTGGAAAGAAACCCATGTGCAAACAGGAAGAATGTACAGACTTTCTAACAAAGGATGCTGGGATTGAACTCCCCCCCGCAGCTGTAATAGCATCGTGCTACCTGCTACACTACCAGCTTTATAAAACCCTCGTTAGGCCCACACTTGGAATTTTCTGTTCAGGTCTGTTCGGTTCATTATAAGGAGGATGTAGAAGCTTTAGAGAGGATGCAGAGGAGATTTACCTGGGTGCAGCTGGATTAGAGGGCATGTCTTATGAAGATAGTTTGAGTGAGCTAGGACTTTTCTCTTTGACGTGAAGGAGCATGAGAGGTGACTTGATAGACACCCACCCCACCCCTTACATTCCCCCAATCACCTGAAAATTATGGCCCCTTGTAATCGCCATTTCCTCCTCAGGAAAAAGTCTCTGGCTATCCACTCTATCTATGTCTCTTCCATCTTGTACGCCTGTATCAAGTCACCTCTCATCCTCCTTCGTTCCAGAGAGAAATTCCCTAGCTTGCTCAGCCTTTCCTCATAAGACATGAAGTTGGGATGATCTTCATGACTGAAGTTGGCGTGATCTTGGTTCTGGAGGGGAGGAAACACAAATTAATAGCTTCAGGTTTGTCGTGTAAATGAGTAGCGTTCCAGCAGAACACAGTCAATCTTGCCACATACAAGAAAATCTGCAGATGCTGGAAATGCAAAGTGTGTGAGGGAGGAAAGGCAGGTGATGGAGAAGGGATGCGCTCAGCCCGAAGTTGTAGGGGAGAAGAAAGAAAAGGATAATAAATTTGAATGCATTGCTAGGGATGAAAAGAGAGGAGGAGGTGGAGAGTATCTTAAATGTATCTATTTTAATGCTAGGAGCATTGTAAGAAAGGTGGATGAGCTTAAAGTGTGGATTGATACCTGGAATTATGATGTTGTAGCTATTAGTGAAACATGGTTGCAGGAAGGGTGTGATTGGCAACTAAATATTCCTGGATTTAGTTGCTTCAGGTGTGATAGAGTAGGAGGGGCCAGAGGAGGAGGTGTTGCAATGCTTGTCCGAGAAAATCTTATGGCGGTGCTTTGGAAGGATAGATTACAGAGCTCCTCTAGGGAGGCTATTTGCGTGGAATTGAGGAATGGGAAAGGTGTAGTAACACTGATAGGAGTGTATTATAGGCCACCTAATGGGGTGCGTGAGTTGGAAGAGCAAATGTGTAAGGAGATAGCAGATATTTGTAGTAAACACAAGGTGGTGATTGTGGGAGATTTTAATTTTCCACACATAGATTGGGAAGCTCATTCTGTAAAAGGGCTGGATGGTTTAGAGTTTGTGAAATGTGTGCAGGATAGTTTTTTGCAACAATACATAGAAGTACCGACTAGAGATGGGGCAGTGTTGGATCTCCTGTTAGGGAATGCGATAGGTCAGCTGACAGATGTATGTGTTGGGGAGCACTTCGGGTCCAGTGATCACAATAGCATTAGTTTCAATATAATTATGGAGAAGGACAGGACTGGACCTAGAGTTGAGATTTTTGATTGGAGAAAGGCTAACTTTGAGGAGATGCGCAGGGATTTAGAGAGAGTGGATTGGGTCAAGTTGTTTTATGGGAAGGATGTAATAGAGAAATGGAGGTCATTTAAGGGTGAAATTATGAGGGTACAGAATCTTTATGTTCCTGTTCGGTTGAAAGGAAAGGTTAAAGGTTTGAAAGCGCCATGGTTTTCAAGGGATATTAGAAACTTGGTTCGAAAAAAGAGGGATGTCAACAATAGATATAGGCAGCATGGAGTAAAGGAATTGCTCGAGGAATATAAAGAATGTAAAAGGAAACTTAAGAAAGAGATTAGAAAAGTTAAAAGAAGTTAAGAGTTTGGTTTGGCAAATAAGATGGAAGTAAATCCGAAAGGCTTCTACAGTTATATTAAAAGCAAGAGGATAGTGAGGGATAAAATTGGTCCCTTAGAGAATCAGGGTGGTCAGCTATGTGTGGAGCCGAGGGAGATGGGAGAGATTTTGAATGATTTCTTCTCTTCGGTATTCACTAAGGAGAAGGATATTGAATGGTGTAAGGTGTGGGAAACAAGTAAGGAAGTTATGGAACCTATGACAATTAAAGAGGTGGAAGTACTGGCGCTTTTAAGAGATTTAAAAGTGGATAAATCTCCGGGTCCTGACCGGATATTCCCCAGGACCTTGAAGGAAGTTTGTGTAGAGATAGCAGGAGCTCTGACGGAGATCTTTCAGATGTCATTAGAAACGGGGATTGTGCCAGAGGATTGGCGTATTGCTCATGTGGTTCCATTGTTTAAAAAGGGTTCTAGAAGTAAGCCTGGCAATTATAGACCTGTCAGTTTGACATCAGTGGTGGGTAAATTAATGGAAAGTATTCTTAGAGATAGTATTTATAATTATCTGGATAGACAGGATCTGATTAGGAGTAGCCAGCATGGATTTGTGCGTGGAAGGTCATGTTTGACAAACCTTATTGAATTTTTTGAAGTAGTTACGAGGAATGTTGACGAGGGTAAGGCAGTGGATGTAGTCTATATGGACTTCAGCAAGGCCTTTGACAAAGTTCCACATGGAAGGTTAGTTAAGAAGGTTCAGTCGTTAGGTATTAATGCTGGAGTAATAAAATGGATTCAACAGTGGCTAGATGGGAGATGCCAGAGAGTAGTGGTGGATAATTGTTTATCGGGATGGAGGCCGGTGACTAGCGGGGTGCCTCAGGGATCTGTTTTGGGCCCAATGTTGTTTGTAATATACATAAATGATCTGGATGATGGGGTGGTAAATTGGATTAGTAAGTATGCTGATGATACTAAGGTAGGAGGTGTTGTGGATAATGAGGTGGGTTTTCAAAGCTTGCAGGGAGATTTATGCTGGTTAGAAGAATGGGCTGAACATTGGCAGATGGAGTTTAATGCTGAGAAGTGTGAGGTTCTACATTTTGGCAGGAATAATCCAAATAGAACATACAGGGTAAATGGTAGGGCATTGAGGAATGCAGTGGAACAGAGAGATCTAGGAATAACAGTGCATAGTTCCCTGAAGGTGGAGTCTCATGTAGATAGGGTGGTGAAGAAGGCTTTTGGAACGCTGGCCTTTATAAATCAGAGCATTGAGTACAGAAGTTGGGATGTAATGATAAAATTGTACAAGGCATTGGTAAGGCCAAATTTGGAATATTGTGTACAGTTCTGGTCACCGAATTATAGGAAAGATATCAATAGATTAGAGAGAGTGCAGAGACGATTTACTAGGATGTTACCTGGGTTTCAGCACTTAAGTTACAGAGAAAGGTTGAACAAGTTAGGTCTCTATTCATTGGAGCGTAGAAGGTTGAGGGGGGATTTGATCGAGGTATTTAAAATGTTAAGAGGGATAGATAGAGTTGACGTGAATAGGCTGTTTCCATTGAGAGTAGGGGAGATTCAAACGAGAGGACATGATTTGAGAGTTAGGGGGCAAAAGTTTAAGGGAAACACGAGGGGGTATTTCTTTACTCAGAGAGTGATAGCTGTGTGGAATGAGCTTCCTGTAGAAGTAGTAGAGGCCAGTTCAGTTGTGTCATTTAAGGTAAAATTGGATAGGTATATGGAAAGGAAAGGAGTGGAGGGTTATGGGCTGAGTGCGGGTAGGTGGGACTAGGTGAAATTAAGAGTTCGGCACGGACTAGGAGGGCCGGAATGGCCTGTTTCCGTGCTGTGATTGTTATATGGTTATATGGTTATAACACACACAAAATGCTGGAGGAACTCAGCAGGCCAGGCAGCATCTGTGGAAAAGAGTACAGTGGACATTTCAGGCCAAAGCCCTTCAGGGTTTCACCCTGAAACATCGACTGTGCTTTTTTCCAAAGATGCTGCCTGGCCTGCTGAGTTCCTCCAGCAATCTTGTGCCTGCTTTCAGTATCTCCTCCAAGCTGCTGCCGTCGTGTCTGAGATCACATATGAATGGCTATCCAAACTGGGTGTCCTCTCTAAACAGCGAGATAGTCACCTCCTAGTAAACATTACAGGACAATGTTCAGCAGCAGCTGACTTTGTTGTTTTATTACAGATGCTCTAAGAAAGAAATCCACTTTAGGTTTTTTAATAACATCACAAATAGACTTTGTTTAACATGAGAGGCACAATTCAGTCTCTGGATCCAGATGATGGTGTAATCAGCTATTGCTATTTTTGACATCATGTGTATATCCCAATTAAATTACAACCTTGTTACATTCTCCTAATACATCAATTATATTCTTCCATAACCACGCAACATTTGAAGAATTATTTAATTTGTTTGAAATGAAAGAATTAATCTCAGTGATTGACAGTTTGATCCAGGCTACCCCATATATATTCTTATTACTTTTTGTTAAAATTTAATTTGTTATGAAATTTATCTGCATCTCATATGAATAATAGTAACTTAACCCTGTGTCCCAGAACATGTCAGGCTGCTTGTCAGTATGTGCTACACAGCTGAAGTAATCCCATCCTCATGTCTTTTTGGTATTCTAATTCTTTCCTTTACGACTTGGTGCCGAAGTAAAGATGGTACCTTTCCAATCATATATAGTTTGCCGTGTATGCAATCCTGTTTGATCTCACATCTGTCATCTCATAAATTATACAAACAAAATATTTGTATCGCAAACTGGAACATAACCAGTGCGATTGCAAGCCTACCAGAAAAAACACACACACAACATATTAGAGAAACTCAGCCGGTCAGGCAACATCTATGGAAATGAATAAACAGTCGATGCTTCAAGCCCAAGATCCTTCTTCGGGACTGGAAAGGTCGGGGGAGGAAAGGGAGAACTTGTTTGAAGGTGATAGGTGAAGCCAGGTGGGTGGGAAAGGTGAAAGGGTGGAGAGGAAAGAATTTGATAGGAGAGGTGAGTAGACCATGGGAGAAAGAGAAGAGGGAGTTGCTGATAAGCAGATGAGAAGAGCTGAGGCCAGAGTGGAGAAAAGAAGAAGAGTGAAGGGGAGGGGAAAAGGAAGAATAAATAAATAAACAGAAGGGGAAACATACAAGAAATACATTATTTAGTTTCCCTCCAGGTAAACCTGTGAATTATGGCTTGTATGATAAGTAGACGAGGTCAATACCTTCTAACAGTCCTAGTGGAGCTCTTTTAAATAATGAAAGAATTTTGCTGGGAGGATGTGTGGAATGAGTACTTTGTCGAGCTGCACACCAATGATTGGTTTGGGGTTGAAGGTGAAACGTGGTTATGGACTTGGAGTAAAAGTGGTTAAATTATACCCAAAGGGACCGTGTGACTCATTAGCCGACTCCTGCTTTCTGGAAGCCTCTTCACTGGACTAAATTCTGGTTAATGTCCAGTAACAATAAGCTTTTAATTTTGTAGGAATATTTAATCAGTCCGTAAAGATTCAGTGAACACAAGCTGATGGTGTACTCTCTGTTCAGACAGTGCAGCTGGTGAACATTGTTGGATGTGAGTGGGAGAGAAATAGAGAAAATGCCATCCTGAGTCATTTATTTAAACCTCTTGTATGGTATTTGTTTGTAAGGAATGATTTGGCATCGGCAATTAGTAACTAACAGCTGCCGCTGCTCGTGCCTGCTGAAAGAATAAAAGACAGACCTTCACAAAGAATACAATAACTATCAAAGGAGCTGAACAGTGCAAAATAACTTAAAACATTACAGAAGTTCAACTTCACCATGGACTCTTAATTGAAGTTTCATTTATTGCATTTATATTGCTGTAATGCACCATATCAGAGGGTACTGAGAGAAATACAAGATCATGGTGTAGGGGACAGCATTGGTATGAGCAGAAGGCTGGCTGACTAACAGGGAGCAGTTGGCATAAGTGAATCTGTTCTTACTTGGTAGGATGTAGCAATGTAAGTGCGGGAGGAAATTAAAGTTGGAGTCTCAGCATTTAAGTTCAAGTGACCTGGATGAAGGCACCAAATAGACAGTACTTGCTAAATTTACTTACGAGGCAAAGGGAGGAAGATAAGGAGGGTGTGAAGAGAGCAAAAGGAGGCTTAAAAAAAGGAATGTGTAGTCAAACATCTGGCCAATTGCTGGGGGTTTGAGTGGAAAGAGAATAGTTATGCTTCATTGTTATCTAAAACATTGATGAGATCACATCTGGCAAATTGAGCATTATGCAGGAAAATGTGAACTGATGATTTTGGCAGGGATGATATAAAAGTGTATTATCTAAATGGTGACAGACTGCAGAGATCTGAGGCACAAAGGGATCTGGGCATCTTACAGCATGGTTCTCAAAAGGCTGGTATGCAGTTACAGCAGGTAATTAGGAAAGCTAACAGACGTTATTGTTTATTGCAAAGAGAATTGAATACAAAAGGAGGGAGTCTATGATTAATTTATATCAGGCAATAGTGAGACCACATCTGGAGTACTGTGTTTAGTATTGACCCCTAATCTAAAGATGAGTGTAAGTGTAAAGCAGGCAGTTCACAGCAGGTTTTACAAGACTAATACTGTATCTGTAATGTCCCAATTTCACTTATGAGGAAAGGTTGGACAAGCTATGCCAGATGAGCTGGAGTTCAGAAGAAAGAGGGTCACCGTGATTAAAACTTGCAGGGTTTTGAGGGATTTTGACAGGATGCGTGCAAGAATTAGAGGCATTATTTGAAAATAAGGAGTCACCCATTTCAGAGACAGCTGAGGTGGATTTTTCTTTCTGACTAGTCTTGCTGTGATGCTTCAGAATTCTCGTACTCCAGGTGAGGAGGGCACAGCATCTCTGAATATTTTTAAGAGAGAGATTTTCAGATCCTTAAAAAAAGCAGTAATGACCAGAAACAGACAGGTTAGACAGCATATGAAAGAATTGAAATGGATGGCATTTCTTGTTCAAGACCCTTCATCAGAAGTGGGGAAGAGATATCAAGAGAAAAGGGGAAATTTCTTTTTCTCAGAATCAGGTTTAATATCACTGGCATAGTCATGAAATTTGTTAACTTAGCAGCAATGGTACAATGTAATTTGTGATAAATAGAGAAGAAAAATAATTAAGTAAATCAATTACAGTAAGTATATGTGTATAGTAAATACAGTAGTTAAAATAGTGCAAAAACAGAAATAATAAAAATTGAGGTAGTGTTCACGGGTTCAATGTCCATTTAGAGATTAGTTGACATTGGGGAAGAAGCTGTTCCTGAATTGCTGAGTGTGTTACCTTCGGGCTTCTGTACCTTCTTCCTGATGGTAACAATGAGAAGAGGGCATGTCCTGGGTGATGGGGGTCCTTAATAATGGATGCTGCGTTTCTGAGGCACTGCGCCTTGAAGATGTCTTGGATCAATGGAGGCTAGTACCTATGATGGAGCTGATTAATTTTACAATTTACTGTAGCTTCTTTTGAAGTTCTTTCTTTCCCCACCCCCCACTAGATGATGATGCAGCCAGTCAGAATGCTCTCCACGGTACATCTGTAGAAGTAATACCAAAACAGAAAATGCAGCTCAGACCGCAGCTATGGGAAGAAGAGCAGACTTAATGTTTCAGGTGAAAGTCCCTTCATCAAAAATGGGACTGAGATTAAAGCAGTGAGCTAAGCTGCTGGGAGGGTGAGGGTGGGATTTGTCTCTGACAAGGTAAAGCTGGAGTGTTGATTGGGTTAAGTTGCAGATGAGGTCATCCCACTGAGTGAGTGGAAGCATTGAGAAAGTGAGTACATATCGAAAAGAATCTCGACAGAAGACGGGAGGAATGGTGAAATGCAGAACAGGAAGACATCCTTGGCGGATTGGGCTGGCTTGTCCTCCACTCCCGGAGGACGAAACCAACAAACAAACTGAGCCAATATTAGACCTCACGTGGAATATTGCCTTCAGTTCTGGTTGCCTCATTATAGGAAAGATGTGGATGTTTCAGAGATGGTGCAAAGGAGATTTACCAGGCTTCTGCCTGGATTAGAGAGCATGCCTTATGAGGATAGTTTGAGTGAGCTCGGCCTTTTCTCTGGAGCAAAGGAGGGAGAGAGATTTCTTGATAGAGATGTACAAGATGATAAGAGGCATAGATTGAACGGATAGCCAGACACTTTTTCCCAGGGCGGAAATAGCAAATACCAGGGGGCATAATTTTAATGTGATTGAAGGAAAAGTTGAGGGAGATGGCAGATGTAAATGCTTAGACAGAGAGTGGTAAATGCATGGAACACACTGCCAGGGGTGGTGGTAGAGGCAGATACATTAGGGACATTTTAGAAACTCTTAGATAGACATGTGGATGATAGACAAATGGGAGCTGTGTTGGTGTGAAGTGTTAGACTGAGCTTAGAATAGGCCAAAAGGCCGTGGGCCAAAGGGCATGTGCTTGCTATACTGGTCTATGTTCTGTGCTAATACTACTAAAGGACGACAGGCTCAGATGGAAGATGAGGAGCTGTTCCTCAAGCTTGTGTAAGTCTCACTGTTACAATACAGAAGATAAGTCAGAGTGAGATGGGATAGAGAACTAAAGGGGCAACGAACAAGAGGCTCCAAGTTGCCTTTGCATTAATGAATGTGGGTGCTTTGCAAAATACTCACCCAATATGCATTTGCTCTCTCCATTGTAGAGGAGACCACGTAGTGAACATCTTCAAGTCTAGTTAACTACCGTACATTTGAAGTGCAGGTGACTTCCGCTTCACCTAGAAAGTATATGGGTCCCTGATTGCTGGGAGGAAGGGGAGAGCAGGGAAGACAGGGGCTGCGCCTGTGGCAAGTGTCTCCTTTGTAGTTAAAAAGGACCTGAAGACTCAGTAGGACTTAAGTACTATTGTCATTATTAATATCTTCATTTTAACAGAAGTAGCTCTACTATTACTGTATTCATTTTGGTATTTTCTGGCAGCTAAGTAATTTTGAGCAGTGTTATAGCATCTGTACTATTTTCTAATGACATTAGTTTCTGTTGCTTGCTCATCTCCTGGGGCAGAATTTATCCTGGCATTCTTTTTTTACAATTTCTTTCCAAAAGGATTTTCTTTTTTGGGGATCTGGAAAGACCAGAATATTTTGCACATCTTTAATAACCATTTGAGAAGATGATGGTTAGCCAACTGAGTGGAACACTTAGCCTTTTCAGAGAGCATTTAAAAGTCAGCCGCACTGCTCTGGGTCAGGAGTCACGCATTGACCAGAGTCAGTACTGAGAACAAATTTCCTTACCAGATGAACAGTTGCCATTTGCAATTCTGATAGGTTTTGTGATCTTTAGTTATTATTATTATTGTTGTTCCTGATGGCAGATGATTATTCAAATTTAAATTTTTTAGGTACGCTGGTAGGATTTGAACTCACATCTCTGGCTTTTTTGCCTGGGCATCTAGATACAATTCGACTGTTTTAACCAATGTGCTATCACTGTAAGATGTACAATGATTAAATTACCAGACAGGTAATCCAGAAACCCTGAGATCTGTGGAATTTAAACTTAGTTACTATTCTGGATGGTAAAAAAATGCTTACTTATAAAGACCACTGAAAATGCTTGTTATATATGCTTGTGGGCCAGAGATCAGCCATCAGAGGGACACAGGAGACTGCAGATGTTGGAATCTGTTGCAATACACACAGTACTGGAGGAGCTCCGCAGTTCGGGCAGCATTTACGGAGGGAAGTTCAGCTGACAGTTCAGGTTGGGGTATCCTTACCTTTGTGACCTGGCACATCGCTGGATTGACAGATTGTGCTGCAGATTTTAAGAGAGTGTCCCTTGATTGGCAATAATTAATAAAAATAATTACAGATTTTGATTTTGAAAAAATATCAGTGGAATGGAAATGAATTGAATCATTTATACTTTCTGATTTTTTTTTGTATTTTTAGCGGAGGAGGTCACTGAAATATGAATTTTCAGGATACTGTTCCAGAGCCGTTTATTAACATGAGTAAGGATTGTGAGGTCTCTTTATTTATTGTCTTGTTATTTTTCAGTATTGAAAAACAGCAGATAACTATAACTGACTGGTGCATGCATGTAGCTCACATCGATCTCAAATAGAACATATTCCATTTCTGGCCTTTCTGCACAATTATTCTGATTGCTGGATTGAATTGGTTTGTACATGTGGGCAAACAGATGGAACTATTTATCATTAGGAGTCACTCTGGGAATTTGGATGTCTTGTTCCAAATACCCCATTTATATTGGGGCTCTAAATACATATTTGTGTTGAAATTACAGCTTAATAACAATAGATGGTGAATTATGAAAAATGAGAGAGCTGTTTTCTCTTTGTGGGTTAACATTTCCAGATACCTTGTCTTTCCCCCTGGAGCTACACAGCAGGTGATTGGCTTTGCACTGATATAATTAGCTTTGCTTGGTCTAACACCCATTTCTGACCTGCAGCCAACACTAACTGTAAATGAAAATTAGCTCTTTGGTAGTTGTTTATGCAGAGAGTAAAGCGTATCTGTCATTGAATACGAAATGGCCATTTGCTCTGTACATTCTGATTGCATTCGCAGGTTAATTAATTACAAAGGAAGTGATTGCCCTGAAATCTGAACCTAGTGAGTGAAACTTCAACCATGCATCAAGGACCTCTGAATTTCATGGTCACATTTTTCCTAAATTTATTTTGAAGATCTGTGTGTCATTGGCAAGGCCAGTAATTGTTGTCCTTGCCTAACTGCTCTCGAGAAGCTGGTAACGAGCGACCTCCTCATGTACATTACAGGCTGATTTGCTGCCGGAGATCGGATTTATATTCATTTGTACAGCACGTGTGTTATCAAAATAAACACAATCCATAAGTGACATCTCTTCTTTACCACAGACCTGCACTAATTATGCTGTAATCTTATTCCACCCTATTTGTCAGCATCACCTTAACCTAATGTTGTCATCCCTACTTCACCACAGAACCTTGAGCAGATCACTGATCAGATCTGGTACTTTGTTATAGAACATAGAATATTACAGCCAAGTTCAAAGTAAATTTATTATCCAAGTACATATCTGTCACCATATACTTCCCTGAGATTTGTTTTCTTGCAGGCATTCACAGTAGAGCAAATTTTAAAAATATAATACATGAAAAACTACACACAAAGGCACAAGCAATGTGCAAAAGATGACAAAACTGTAAATACAATCAGTCAGTAAGATTGAGAACATGGGTTGTAGAGACCTTGAAAATGAGTCCTGAGTTGTGGAATAAATAGGCCTTTTGGTCCATGATACTACGCCGACACTTTAACCTGCTCCAAGATCAACCTAACCCTTCCCTCCCACAGAGCCCTCCATTTTTCTGTCGTCCATGTGCCTAAGATTCTCAAAAAGGCAATAAAGAGGTAATGATAGTGAGATCTAGACAGCAGCCAAATCAGTCAGCACTGGCGTGTTTCGGGACTGTGTCCGTGTGATCGGCTTCTGTGTAACATCGCAACAGACATGAGCTCAGATGACACTGTATGTAAATGGTTCCAGTTCTACCAAAATATTATCAGAGATATAAGCTCTCCCATCAGACAGAAGACACAAAAGCCTGAAAGCACATCCCACCAGTCTCAAGGACAGTTTCTATCCTGCTGTTGTTGGTCTCTTCAATGGAGCTCTTGTATGATAAGATAGACTCTTAGTCTCATAATCTACCTCATTATGATTTTATCATTGTAACTGCACTCCACTCCTATGGTACCTTTCACGTTTTATTCTGCATTTTTATTGTTTTATCTTATCTAGCCTAGTCTGTATGAACAGTATGCAAGACAAGCTTTTCACTGATCTTGGTAAATGTGACAATAATAAACCAATATCAGGTGCAGTCATAAGTATGTTCATCCTGCTCTGGTACCAGGTTCCTTTATGGAAATGTCACATCTCCTTGTACAAAGTGCTAGCTGCTGTGAAGCCTCAGTACAATCTAATATCACGTCACTCCAGTTAATCCTTTTGTTCGCTGTAATCTAATTTTTCTTGATCTCATTTCTCTCCCCCAGGAGGTACGAGTCTCGACCCATCTGTGCTGAGCTCCAGGAGGATGTACTCCGCTGCTATCAACAGAACCCAGAGCAGACTCTCAGCTGCTCTGCATTGGCCAAGCAGTATGTTCACTGCATCAACTACGCCAGGCAGGTGAGCACAGCCACCAGGCGGAATGCAGAAGCAGGGCAGGGTTTGGTTGGCCAGTAGATATACGGTGTGATGTATTTAGTGAATTCTGCTTCACTTGCCAATTCTTTTTATTCTTCTAATTATATCGTGTAATCATTTTAACAGTTGGATCCTTTGAATTCCTTGACAATTTTGTTGATTCAAGCTGCACCCAATAGTATATCATTTTGTTACAGCGGACTTTTCTTGATGGTTCTGTGGCCTAATTCATTGCACAGGATCTGATATGACTGAGCTTGCTTACTCCACTTATTCTGAATATTGGCCACTCTGAAGAGTATCTTCGTAGGAATCAGCATCTTGTGTAGCAAAAGGGGAGGTGATGGGCGTGCTTCCACTCAGATTTTCAGCACAGATAGACAGCTCAATCCAGCAGGTCCATGCCAACAATTATCTTCCACTGGAGCTTCCTTCCATCCCAAATCTAAATCTAACAGTGGCTTATGATGACAAAATGTTTAAGTTGTTTGTTTAGTCTTTTGATCCAGATAAGTCACAGGAGCTGGGAATTAACAATATTTGGAGTAAAAATACAGAATTTGTAATGGTAATTGTGAAGCTGTTGGATTTTCGTAACCCTTCCTGTTATTTGCTATCATTAGCCAGTCTGATAAGTATTCTTGACATGTAACTGCCCATTGAAATGGTCCAACAGCTAGTGCAGGGGCAATTGGTGACAGGCGATAAATGTTGGCTCTGCAGGTAGCAATTACAATCTTCAAATGAATAAATAATGCTTCTTTTCCTTTTCCTGGTTGCCACTCTCAGTTCTGGTGCCAGTATGTTTTATAAATACCTAAATGAAATGCAAGGCGGCAACTCAATCAAGTAATTATAGAGCAACGCTGCCGATGAATGCTCACAGAACAAATATATTCAATTATTGCATTAAACTAATTTTCATCTGTTATATTGAAACGATTGAAAGTCTTGTGACGGTATTAAGCAGCTGCACTAAATATCTTGGCGATGTAGTGATGCAGGTGAAAAGGCTCACAGCGGAGTGACCCAAGTAGCTGAATGGGTTGTGGTTTAATTAGTACAGAGAGACAGAACTAGTATACCGAGAAATAAACTGATAGTTACTTAAACAAAACAGAATGCTCAGAAAACATGGAAAATCGATCTACATCTGTAAAGAATTTGTGTTCTTTATTATTCAATGATTTATTTATCTTTCCCCGGACAATATTCAATATTTATCAAAGCCCAAAAGTGAACATCTGTACAAAACACACAAAATGTTGGAGGAACTCAGCAGATCAGACAGCATCTATGGAGAGGACTAAACAGTCATGATTTGGGACCTAAACCCTTCAATAGGACTGGAAAGGAAGGGGAAGAGACCAGCAGAAGAGACTGGAGGGAGGAGAAGGAGGACAAGCTAGAAGGTGATAGGTGAAGCCGGGTGGATGGATGGGGCGGGGGTGGGGGGGGGGTTGTTAAGTAAAAAGCTGGGAGGTGATAGGTGGAAAGGTAAAGGGAAGGAGAAAAATAAATCTGATAAGAGAGCAGAGTGGACCATGGGAGAAAGGGAAGGTGGGGGGGGGGGGGGGGATACCAGGGGAAGGTGATAGGCAGATGAAGAGAAAAGAGGCCTGAGTGGGGAAAAGAAAGACAAGGGAAGAGAGGAAAATAATAATAAATTGATTACCAGAAAAAGAAATAAATGTTCATGCCATCAAGTTGAAGGCTACCTAGATGGAATATAAGGGCTCCTCCAACCTGAGAGTGGCCTTATTGACAATCCCTGAAGTTTGAAGATAATTTACTTTGGGTGTGTGATGGCTTCCGAAATCGGTGCAGGAACCGTGTGTTCTGACACAGATGGGGTGGGCAAGTGCATGGTTTGTGAGGTGACCCACTGCTTACCCAGGCCTCTGAGGGACCTTGATGCAATCCCTTCAGATTCTCAGCACCATTTCTTTTCCACCCTGAGCTGTCATGGGTCAGAGGTCCTGAGGAGTCAGCGGCAATTCTTTCAGTCTTTTCCCTATCTGCTCAGTTATCTCTTTCTAGAACAGAATTCAGAATATATTGTCTGTTTCAGGAGCGTGTCAACATGCAAAATAAAATGGCCTGGCCTGTATCGCTGACTGAGTGAAACTTGGGGGTCTGGAAGAGGACAATAATATGTTTGCTTATTCTCCAAGGAATTTAGAAGATTTTACAGAGATGATATTGATGGTGATTTCCAGTGCCTTGAGATGCTTGCAAAAGGTTATCATATAGATCATATCAGGATCGTATGGTAGAGCTGGGACCTCTGTTGTTCCAAAGACTGAACTTTATGCACCAAGCACACCACTAAAACGTTTGTACTTGTCCATTCAGATACAAAATACCACCAATGTTGTCTCAGCAAAATCATTAATGTTAACTGGAAGGACATGCAAACCATCGTCTATATTCCTTACATAGCCTGGTCATTCTCGGACAGTTGTGTTGGGCTGGCCATATCATTTGCATGATGGATGCCAGAAACAGACTCTTCATTCCTAAGTCTAGTCAGACAGAGAAAAACATTTAAGTGCAAAGTCCACACTGGGAACCTCAGGTCCATGACGGCTTAAAGAGGAGAAAGAGCGTTCAAGATGGTATTGAGAACTTCAAGGTGCCCAGAAACTCTGCCTGAGCAGCAGAGCGGGGCGTCACCTCCCAAGCTTACCCGTCTGTCTGCCCCATCTGTGGAATACTGCAGTTTCCACGTGGGCCTCATTGGCCTCAGAAACCACAGAGTGTGAACAAGTCATCCTCGTCGTCAAGGGAGTGGATAAGAAGATGAATAGATTGCATTGATAATTGGTGCTGACATCGAAATCTGTGCCGTCACAGTATTATAGAAGCGTGCCAGTATGTATTTCAGCCCTAGCAGTAAACTTAAAAGTTATTCAGAATAAGATGCATGTGAAATGTATGACTGATCGTCACGTTTTTTGGAGCTAATGTTTTTATGGAGCATATAAATTTAAACTGGAATTTAAAGACGGATTAAACTATTTGCAGTGTCAAGCTTTCCTTTCACTTATTCCATAGGGTGGAACACTCATCTCATTTCCAGTTTTTTTTTTAACCCCCCTCTGTATCTTGTAATGCCTTTATTTTAGGTAAAATATTGGGCCAAGATCTCTTCTGGCTCATCAGCTGTATGTCAATTTCCCATGACAATTCTCAAGATGGAGAAGGAAATTCTGCAGGTGCCCTGTTCAACACCATGCTTTCAAAGCAACTCTACTAAAATCAAAATAACACATCATTCAGTCTTTCATTTCCTGCTTTGGGACCTTTACTGACTGTGCCAATAGCCTGCATTGTAGCAATGACTGCATCAAGAATAATTCATTGCCTTGAAGCACTATAGGAATCACGAGGGGGGAAAATAGCACTGCATATATGAAAGTTCTTTTACTTCGTAATTACTTGCCTATCTCTTAAACATCTTGTGACATATGTGCTGATCCGAGATTTAGACAGCCTTTTCTTCACTTACAATTATCCATTTGTTCACAATTCCTGAAACAGAAAGCCTGCTTTGTAGCCATTCAACACTATTATTTAAATATCTTGGTCAGATAATCTTTTAACCTCTTCATCTCCATGGACTATTATATAACATCGCTTTCAATTTGCAATTTTTAATGCATTTTTTATGACCTTTGTACCTCTGGCGAGACCGGTAGTTATGGCCTGTCTCTAGATTTCCATGAATGGAGTCACGTATACACTAGAGCAGGTGAGGAAGGGAGTGTACTTCTCTGAAGTGCTTTAGTAAACCAGAGTGGCTTTCACAACAATCCATGTTATTGTTCATTATTATTAGTTACTAGGTTTTTTAGGGATTTGGTCAGTCAAACCCTCTGCATTACTGATACACTAATATGGTTCAGCAGCATGATAGCATGGCAGTTGTGCAACGCTTTGGCTGCTAGTGACCTGGGTTTAATTCCGCCACTGTCCGTAAGGAGTTTGTATATTCTCCCCATGGTCGCGCGAGTTTCCTTCAAGTGTCAAAGTCAAAGTAAGTTCATTATCGAAGTACATATAAGTCGTCAATAATCAGCTCTTGGTTTTGCTGACGTTGAGTGAGAGGTTGTTTTTGTGACTCCATTCAGCCAAATTTTCAATCCTCTAGCTATATGCTGATTTGTCACCACCTTAGATTTGGACAACAACAGTGGTGTCGTCAGCAAACTTTAATATGGCGTTGGAGTTGTACTTATCCACACAATCGTAGGTATAGAGTGAGCAGAGCAGGGGGCTAAGCACACAGCCTTGCTGATGGTGACTGTGGAGGAGAAGTTGTTGTTAATCCATACGGACTGGGATCTGCAAGGGAGGACATTGAAGAACCAGCTACACAGGGAAGTATCGAGGCCTAAGTCTTGGAGCTTAGTGATTATTTTTAATGGGATGATAATGTCGAAAGCTGAACTGCAGTCAATGAAGGTGCTCCGGTTCCTCCCCACATTCAAAAGATCTGCAGGTCAGTAGCTTAATTTGGTCACATGGGTATAATATAGGGCTATAAGGTTTTTTGAGGAAGATACCAGGAAAGTTGATGAAGGCAAGGCCATGGATGTTGTCTGCATAGACTTCTGCAAGGCATTTGACAAGGTCCTGAATGGGAGGGTGGTCAGGAAGATTCAGTCGATTGGCATTCAAGATAAGGTAGTAAAATTGAAGAAGCCAGAGTGTAGTAGATGTTTGCCTCTTTGAATGGAGGACTGTGGCGAGTGGTTTGCTGCAGGGATTGGTGTATCAGTGTTGGGTCCATGTTTTTTATATATATCTAGGATTCCTAACACTTTTGCACAGTACTGTATTTGTCAATGTGGAGTGGAGAGTGAGTTTGTAAATGTGGAGGGAACAAAGGATGTTGAGAATGGTGAGGGTAGAGTGCCACAGGAGGGTTGTAGGGTATGTGGTGGAGAAAGATTGCCAGGGGCAAGGGTTGGCACAGGTACAAACACACCCAGCCCTGAGACAACAGGAAAGGCCATTTGATTCCAAACAATTGGTTTATTGATCATTGCAGAATGTCTCTGGTGCTTCCTGCTCCCTCCCCTCTTCCTTCCCTTTTCCCATCCATGATTCCCCTCTCCCTGCCCCCTTCCCGGTCTCGCTCTTCAATAGAGAGCATATTGTAATCAGATTTATCATCCCTCACATAGTCATAGAAAACTACAGCACAGAAACGGGTCCTATGGCCCATCTAGTCCAAGTCGAGCCATTTAATCTGCCTAGTCCCTTCGACCTGCAACCGGACCATAGCCTTCCATACCCCTCCCATTTATGTACCTCTCTTAAATGTTGAAATCAAAAATTGCATCCACCACTTGTGCAACAGATCATTCCACACTCTCACTACTCTGAGTGAAGAAATTTCCAACATGTTCCCCTTAAGTATTTCACCTTTCACCTTTAACCCATGACTTCTAGTTGTGGCCTCATCCAACCTGCTTGCATTTCCCCTATTTCTACCCCTCATAATTCAGTATTCCTCTGTCAAATCTCTCCTCAAACTACAATGATTGATTGATAAGTTCGTGGCCTAAGGTAAAGGAGATGAGTTATTAACTTCAAACTTTCTGCATTTTCATTCAAAGGGTTGAACCGCACGTGCATTTAACGAGAGCTGTATAACTCATCTCCTTCTACCGTAGGTCATGAACTTATCAATCACCCATGCTGTGGACCACTTCTACAAAGAAGAGATCCGTATGCTCCACGATCGCTGGACTAAGTGTGTACATGTAGGAGAGAACTATGTTGAAAAATAAATGTGCTAGGTTTTCTAAAATTGACTCGCTTCTACCGTAGGCCACAAACTTATCAATCACCCCTGGTACTACGCTCCAGGGAATAAAGTTCTAACCTGTTCAATCTTTCCATATAACATGGGCCCTCCAGTCTCAGCCACATTCTTGTCAATTCTCTCTAGACTCTTTCAATCTTATTTTCATCTTTCCTGTAAAACTGCACACAGTACTCCAGATTCTCACACAACTGCAACACTGTACTCCCAACTCCTGTACTACGAAGGCCAATGTGCCAAAAGCTTCTACTTGTGATGCCACTTTCAAATGAATTATGGACCTGTATTCCCAGATGCCTGTGTTATTCTACTATGCTCCTCAGTGTCTTAACATGCACTGTGTAAGACCTACCTTGGTTGGCCCTCCCAAAGTGCAACACCTCACACATGTCTGCATTAAATTCCATCTGCCATTTTCCATTCCATTTTTTCAGCTCTTCCAGATCCCACTGCAAACTTTGATATCTTCTTTTCTGTTCACTACACTCCCAATCTTGGTGTCTGCAAATTTGTTAGTCCATTTAACCACGTTATCATCCAGATCGTTGATATGGGTGACAAATATCAATGGACCCAGCACCGATACCTGCAGCACTCCACTAGTCACAGGCCTCCAGTCAGAAAAGGAACCATCTACTACTACTGCTCTCTGGCTTCTCCCACAAAGCCAATTTACTACCTCGTCTTGAATGCCAAGCGACTGAACCTTCTTGACCAACTTCCCATGCGGAACCTTGTCAAATGCTTTGCTGAAGTCCATGTAGACAACATCCACTGCCTTGCCTTCATCAACTTTGCTGATAACTTCCTTGAAAAATTATAAGATTGGTTAGGCATGACCTGCTATGCACAAAGCCACACTGACTATCCCAAATATGTCATTAAATTAGTTTTTTTTTGTGGCAGCTGTACAGTGTAATACATAAAGTTACCACAGCAGTGCTCAAAAGTCTTAGGAACCCGATCTATATATGTGCCTAAGACTTTAGCACAGTACTATGTATTAATGATCTGGATAATAAACTGGATCTGCAAATTTGCGAATAACATCAAGATTGAGGGTGTAGTGGATAGCGAGGAAGATTATTAAAGCTTGCAGTGGGATCTGGACCAGCTGGAAAAAGTCAGGTGGAATTTAACGCAGACAAGTGTGTGGAGTTGCACTTAGGGAGGACCAACCAGGGTAGGTCTTACACAGTGAACAGTAGGGCACTGAGGAGTGTGGTAGAACAAAGAGGTCTGGGAATACAGATTCATCATTCCATAGTCATATAAGTCACAGGTAGATGGGTCCTAATGAAAGCTTTCGGCACATTGGCCTTCGATAATCTTTGTATTAAGTACAGGAGTTGGGATATTATGTTGAAATTGTATAAGATGTTGGTGAGGCCCAATTTGGAGTATTGTGTGCAGTATTGGTCATGTACCTATAGGAAAAATGTAAATCAGATGAAAGTGTGCAGAGAAAATTTACAAGGATGTTGCTGGGACTTGAAGACCTAAGTTCAAGGGAAGAGGTAGACAGAATTATGAGGAATTTAGACAGGGTAAATGTAAGTAAGTGTTTTTCGCTGAGGTTGAGTGAGACTAGAACTAGACATCATGGGTTAAGGGTGCAAGGTGAAATGTTTAAGAGGATCTTCTTTACTCAGGATAGTGAGAGTGTGAAGTGAGCTAGCAGCACAAGTGGTGGATATGCGTTCGATTTCAGGATTTAAGAGAAATTTGGATAGGTGCATAGAGGGGAGGGGTACGTAGGGCTACGGTCCAGGTGCAGGTTGATAGGATGGGGGAGACTAATGGTTTAGAATTAACTAGGTGGGGCGAAGGGCCTGTTTCTCTGGTGTAGTGTTCTATAATTCTATTTTAATTGGGTGGCCCGGGCTTTTTGGACCGAAAGAGCCTGTTATTGTGCTATATTTCTAAATGAAATAAAACATTTAATTTAACCACTGTACCACCCCTATACCCCTGAATCATATTCTTGAAGTTCAGTTACCAAAACCAAACCCAATGTTACACAATATTTTGTTTAACCTCCTTGTTATTTTTAGAGTGAATGATGAGGCACATTTTGACACCTACATAATTCCATTAACTTTCTGTTCCTGATGTGTGAAGCGCAATTCTTTTTGCTGTCTATGTACCATTCTAAAGTTTCAGAAGTGTAGGGTAAATTGGTTTCTGGATGATGTGAGGCTTTTGCCCAAGTTTTCTTTTTCTTCCCACACGAATTTTGTTTTACGGTTCTTTGCAAAATGCTCCAATCATAACATGAAGTTCAAGAGCAGAGGAGAACAGGAAATGAGGGGTGGCCATTTGGCCTGTCAAAACTGCGGATGTTGTAGATCTGTTCAGATTAAAGCATGCATCCAGAATCAACAGGCATATGAGATGTCAAAACACAGTCAAACATTAGCTGATAATCCGTTACTAACAGTAGAGCCATAGGACAGGAAACAAGCTCTACAGCCCATCTAGTCTGAACTGAACTGTTATTCTACCCAATCCCATCAATCTAGACCGTCGTCCTCCATACCACTCCCATCCATGTATTTACCCATAATTCCCTTAAATGCTAAAATTGAATTCCCTATCCACCACTTGCGCTGGCTGCTCATTGTGTGCCTCTGCGTCTGTCTATTTTTTGCTTCTAGTTACTATTTCTGGATTAATCAAATTGGGAATGTGTTTAAGCCCCATCAGCCAAACATTGGTGACTGCTCTGCAACACTATCTTACCCTTGGACCAAATAAAGTTAACTTGAATTTGTTTTGTGGTGTAAACACAAGAGGTTCTGCAGATGCTGGAAATCCAAGGTAATAAACAGCAGGTCAGGCAGCGTCTATGGAGAGGAATAAACAGTCAAAGTTTCAGGCCGAGACCCTTCATCAGGACTGGCCATGTTTTATTTATACCCTGAAGATGTGTTGCGAATATAATGAAAAGAAGCAAGTGGATTTTTATCCTGTGAGAGACACATTAGCAATGTGGCTGTGACTGACCTGTAAATAAACCTTTATAGTTTTGTAAAAAGAAGCAGAGAAATGGATATTGAGCAACCCAGAGACACTAATTTGAATTTGTTTAAATAATTAAATAAAAAGCTAGTATCAGCTGTGGTTACCATGAAAATAGATTCTAGTAAAAAAAATCAATCATATTCACAAGTAGCCTTCATGGAAGGAAATCTGCCGTCCTTACCTGCCAAAATGGCCTTGCAATTCCTGAGGCGATTAAGGTTGGACAATGAATGCTGGTCTTGAACTGTGCACATTGCCAATTAGCCAAATGAGAACAATAAAAGGTTCATTAGGTGAATATGTTGTGTTTATTGAAATGTATTATCTTAATGAGAATGTGGAAACTTAGGTAGACGTACTGCAAGAGCACGTTTCTAGCAAATCGCTTAATTGACCTTGGTTACCCTTCTCATTTATTTTCTCATAAATATATGTGTCTTGTTTCCTTTCTTACTTTAGAGCCTTCTGGGGAAAGGAGGTTAACACAGATTCCAGACTCATCAAAAAGCCCTCATCATCTATTTCGCCAACGGATCACCTTTCAGAAGTAATCAAAGTAACTCGACAAAGGCATCAGGACATTATGGGAAAGAGGAAACAAAGGGCCATTATCACCACAGTAACAGCAGCAGCAAGCACCCTCATTTTAATTGGTGGGGATGTGTTTGGCACAGTTGTGAACGGCTTAACAACCTGTCAAGCTTCTAGTCCTACCAAGAATGCGTTCAGCTTTTCTGTTATTGTTCTGTCCTATGACATTATATGGAATATTTTGTTTTGTTTAATATGAGGCCTTTGAAACATTCTAACAATAATGTGATTAAATCTGTCTTTCAAAGATCAAAATACAGCTGACTTGTCTGAAGCTACTAGGTTCTGTCTGAGCTTCTGATGCACAAAATATCTTGTTATTTTGAGTGTACATATTGCAGAATGCAGTAGTTTTATTAATTTCTGAGTCCCCTTACTGAACAACATTCCAGACATTGCTTGCACATTATGATCTTTGAGCTGTACTAGGATGAGATAGTTCATTATAATCTGAGCCAGAAATGAGCTCTTTAAAATTACTCGTCTCATCAGGAATGCACTTCATTGAAGCTTAGTGCCTGGACTTGTGTCATATTAAAAGAGGGAGCCAACTGGCCCCAGTTCAGGTTGTCCCCAACAATCTGTTGAGTATTATTCCTCATGATTTCACACAGGTTTAGCGTCTAGTTGCTTTAATATTGAGAGCTGCACTCAGTAGCCACTTTATTAGGTAAGCATGTACACCTTCTCAATAATGCAACTCAATGCACAAAAGCACGCAGACACGGTCAAGAGGTTCAGTTGTTGTTCAGACCAAACATCCGAATTGGGAAGGAATGTGATCTAAGTACGTGTGACTGTGGAATGATTGTTGGTGCCAGATGGGGTAAGTATTTCACAAACTGCTGATCTCCTGGCATTTTCACGCACAACATTTTCCGGAGCCGGTCTTTCCAGCCTGGGGTTCACGGAGAGGTCCATGGCATTAAAAAAAAATTGGGAACCCCTGCTCTAAAGTTTACAGAGCGTGGTGCGGAAGAAACAAAAACATCCAGTTCTGTGGGCAAAAACATCTTGTTAATGAATGAGGTCAGAGGAGAATAGCCAGACTGATTCAAGCTGACAGGAAGGTAACCGAAACTCAAATAACCATGCATTACAACTGTGATGTATAATACATTGATCCGTGCGGTTTTCCTTTCCACAGGATACCTCCTTCTTCAATGAATGGGGATTCGCTTCCTCCACTGCATCTCCTCCACGCTCGCCCTATGTTCCTTCACAGTGACAGAGTTCCCTTTGTCCTTACCTACCACCCCATGAGCATCTACATCCAATACACCATTCTCCGCAACTTCCGCCATCTCCAAAGAGATCCTACACCGAACCTCCCCATCCCTCTGCTTTCTACAGGTATCGCTCCTCTCATGATACCCTCGTCCATTTGTCCCTCCCCACTAATCTGCCTCCAAGCACTTATCCCCACAAGTGACCGATGTGCTACACCAGTCCATTCACCTCCTGTCTCACCTGCATTCAAGGTGAGACAACGATTCACCTGTGAATCTGCAGGAGACATCTATTGTGTTCGGTGCTCCCAGTGTGGCCTTCTCTGCATTGGTAAGAACTGTTGTAAACTGCTTCATCAAGCAGCTCCACTCCATCCGCCAAAAGTGAAACTTCCCAGTGGCCAAATATTTTAATTTCCATTCTGACATGTTGGTCCATGGCCTTCTCTTTCCCACCCTCAGGGTGAAGGAGCAACACATTATATTCCATCTGGGTAGCTTCCAACCTGATGGCATGAATATTGATTTCTCCTATCAGAAAAAAATTTCTCGCCCCCTCCTCTCTTTTTTGATTCCTCTTTTCACCTGCCTACCACCTCTCTGGATCCCTTCTTTCTTCCCTTTCTCTTATGGTCCACTCTCTTCTCCTATAATATCTCTTCCTCTCCAGCCCTTTGCCTTTCCTATCCACCTGGCTTCACCTATTACCTGCTAGCTATCCTCCTTCCCCTTCCCTCATCTTTTATTCTATCGTCTTCCCCCTTCCTTTTCAGTCCTGAAGAAATATCTCAACCCAATTCAGCGACTGTTTTTTCATTTCCATAGATGCTGAATTCCTCCAGCATTTTGAGTGTTTTTCTTTGAATTTCTAGCATCTGCAGGATTTCTCATGTTTTTGATCCTTGCAGCAGAAGACCACGAGTGTTTCTCCTGTACCAAATAAAATGTAAACTTGCACTCTAACTTGGAGATATGGTTTCACTCTGAAAGTGGACTGGGAGAGCATTTTCTCCAGGGGATCTCATTTCAAATTTGGGTCCTGCAGACTACAGACTATATTCTTCAGGGCAATTGTGAAAGAAAAGCGTTTTCTACCAGTTCTGCAGCCAGAGTATGAATGTGCCTTTGGAGCTGCAGGACACTGCCTAGGATGGATACAGTGGTTCATTTTATCCTCAGGCACTCACACCACAACAGGGGACGCAGAAGAACTCATTTTTCTGTGCACTGATATTAATGTCTTTGTTTTACTTCGACCTGGAAATAATATATTCTACTACAGGACAGAACACATTGAGACTTTGTTTATTTGATGTGAGGTGAGAGCTGACCATGGATATTGGGTCCTAGCTGTCTAGATGCACTAACCTGGGCAGTACAATATGGAGAGCAAGCTGTTGCCCATGTAGCAAGCTCCCCCTCCCCACGCATCTGATGAACCCAAAGGAACGGCAGAGACCGATACAGTTTGGTACCAGCAGCATCGCAGGAGTTGCCAGTCAGCATTGACTCAATATAGGACTGCCTTACGGACTCCAGCTCTGGATTTCTCCCTCAAGAGTTTATTCCCAAAGCCAATTCCCATGAGTGGGTGTAGCCGCAAGGCAGTGGAGGTTTAATATCAGAGTTTTCCTTCTCCTTAGATGAACCGCCAACCACAGCTGACAAGCCCCATCTGCCCGATGCAATTGGTATTAAGGCACCAGTAACCCCCCCTTTGCCCCTTCTCCTCTCAGTAGAAATGGTTCCTCTGGTTTGGTAGCTCAGCCATACGTAAAGGTCAGGAGCTGGACTTGGTTATCAGAGGCTATTTGAGGTGCACACCATTGGGAGCATTTAATAGGTAGTGGGAGTTTGTCCCCATTATCACCTCTGGCTATAACAACCTTATGGAACTTTTTCATTTAAAATGCCCTTTATAATCAAAAATTGCCCTTTTTATGGAATACAGTGTTGGAAATGTGTGATAATGCATTTTGGTAAAAAGAACAATAGTGCAGACTATTATCTAAATGGGGAGAAGGTTCAAACACCAGACGTGCAGAGGGACTTAGGAGTCCTTGTGCAAGACTCCCCAAAGGTTAATTTACAGGTTGGGTCTGAGATAAAGAAGGCAAATGCAATGTTGGCATATATTTCAAAGGGAATGGAATATAAAAGCAAGGAGATAATACTGAGGCTTTATGAGACACTGTCCCACTTGGTGGCACAATAATATCAGCACCGGACTCCAGAGCGAAGGTTGCCGAGTTCGAATCCAAGTCGAGTGGAGCATTGAGCTAGCAACTTGGCCTTGTAAAAACAAGAATAGTTTGCTACAGAAACACCATCATGATGGTTCCCTGATAACTCCACTGCTGAGTTAAGGGCTATTCTTCTTTATAAGACACTAGGCAGGCCACACTTGGAGTATTATCAGCAGTTTTGGGCCTCATATCTCAGAATAGATGTGTTGTCATTGAAGAGAGTCCAGAAGAAATTCACAAGGATGATTCTGGGAATGAAGGGGTTAATGTATGAGGAGCATTTGGCAGCTTTGGGCCTGTACTCACTGGAATTTAGAAGAGTGCAGTGGTATCTCATTGAAACCTATCGAATTTTGAAAGGACTAGATGGAGTGGAAGTGGAGAGGATGCTTCCTGTGGTGGGGATATCCAGAACTAGAGGGCACAGCCTCAAAATTGAGGGTTGACCTTTTAGAACAGAGGTAAGGAGGAATTTTTTTCGCCAGAGAGTAGTGAATCTGTGGAATGCTCTGCCACAGACTGTGGTGGAGGCCAAGTCTGTGGCTATATTTAAGGCAGAAGTTCATAGTTTACCGATCGGTCAGGGCATCAAAGGGTATATATGGTGGGAAGGCAGGTGTATGAGTTTGAGTGGGATCTACAATCAGCCTTGATGGAATGGCGAAGCAGACTCAATGGGCTAAGTGGCCTAATTCTGCTCCTATGTCTTATGGTCTTTTGTATTTAAGACTGTGTTGGTCATTGTCACAAATGACACATTATTCTATATATTTCGATGTACATGTAATAAATAATGTTAAGCTAACCTAATCTAAATAGTGATTTCAATTGCCCCTTTATGTATATAGAGGGGTAATTGAAATCAGAGATAATGGCAAATATTAAGTAAAGCATAAAAGAGATTTGTAAAAAATGCAAGGCAAAGAGTAACTGATATTTATCAATAGACATCAAGTAAGTGAAGCATTTTGTTAACATATTGATTTAAAAAAAACATGGTGTTACTAGGGCCACGAACAGTTAACAGCAGCTATTGTATCACACTTCAGTTAGTATTTAAAAGGGAAATAACAGAGGTGGACATGATGTTTGATGGTGGGTTAGTAATACAGTAAGGGCACTTAAAATAGAAAAAGGGATATATTAAATAAAGTAATCAAACTTGGGAGGATGAAAGTCCTGGTCTGGTTGAATTGCATTCACATTAAAAAGAGAGATAACAGAGACATTACTGCTCCTAGTTAATAACTTTCTAGACCTGGGCATAGTGTTAGAAGACTGATGGGTAACATAACACAGTTATTAGTAAGGGAGATTGAACATGCCTGGGAAATTATAGACTAGTCCTTAATATCAGACGGATGGAATATCTTCTAAAGAGAACATCTAGAAATGAAAGGTATAATAATGAAAGGTCAGCTGAGATTTCCAAAGGGAAAATCTTGCATGACCAAACTTATTGAATTTTTCTTGAAATGGGAACTGAAAAAGAGAAGATAATGGTAATGCAGTATGTAATTTGGATTTTTAAAAGGCCTCCAATGAGGTACCTCATTAAAGACTAATGAATGTGGAGTTCAGGGACATGGAATGGATTGCTCAGTGGCTTCACGGCAGAAAGCAAAGAGCAGGATTAGAGTATTTCTTCACAATGGTCGAAGGTGGGCCGAGCTGTTCCATGGGGATCCACGCTGGGACCATTAATGATCACGATTCACATTGATGATTTGAACTTTGGAATGAGAAGCACGGTTCCTAAACTTGTCAATGTTACCAAGGAGCAGTTAGATAATTAATAGTGAAGGGGACTGAATCAGAAATAGGTTTAATATCACTGGCGTATGTCGTGAAATTTGGTGTTATGCAGCAGCAGTACATTGCAAAACATCATAATAAGAATTAAATAAGTGTGTGTGTGTGTATGCTTTAAAAGTTTAATTAAGCAAGTAATGCAAAAAGACAAGAAAAAAAGTAGTGTAGCAGTGTTCATGGGTTCAATGTCCATTCAGAAATCGGATGGCAGAGGGGGAGAAACTGTTCCTGAATCGGTGAGTGTGTGCCTTCAGGCACTGTACCTCCTTCCTGATGGGAGCAATGAGAAGACAGCATGTCCAAGGTGATGGGGCCCTTACTGATGGATGTCACCTTTTTGAGGCATTGCTCCTTGAAGATGTCCAGGATGCTGAGGAGGGTGTTGCCCCTCCCCCAACCCCCTTACCAGATGGTGCTGCAGCCTGTTAGAATGCTCTCCATGGTATATCTAGCAATTTGCGAGTGTGGTGACATGCCAAATCTCCTCAAACACCTTATGAAACATAGCTGCTGTCATACCTTCTTTGTAACTCCATCGATGTGTTGGGCCCAGGATAGATCCTCAGAGATGTTGACACCCAGGAACTTGAAATTGCTCACCCTTTCCATTAATGACCCCTTAATAAGGTCTGGTGTGTCTTACCCTTTCTGAAGTCCACAATCAATTCTTTGGTCTTACTGACGCTGAGTACAACGTAGTTCCTGTGACACTACTCAACCAGCTGACCTATCCCACTCCTGCACGGCTTCTCATCACCATCTGAAATTCTGCTGACAGTAGTTGAATTGTCAACACATTTATAGGTGGTGTTTGAGCTGTGCCTAGCCACAGTCATGGAACTATAACAAATTACAAAAGAAAAGAAAACTAAGAGATAGAATTCAAATGTAGGCAAGATGATACCAGTCTGTATTGGTTGTTATTGTGTATAGTACTGTGTATACATTGAGCCAGATTGTGAAGACAGTGTGCTTATGAGTACATAGAGAGCAAACATCAAACTTATTAATACATCCCATCATCTGTGCCCACACACTCCTTCATGAAGTTCAAAATACATAGGAAAGAAGACACAAACATCAGGCCTCCCACTTTGTCCCTGCATTTGTCAGTGAGTCCAGGAACACTGCGTACAAATCAAGCTGAAGTGCCAAAAGTCTTCCAATCTGGCCCTTCAATGATACACCGGACAGTGATCCCTTTTGTTGGATAGGACTGCCAAACTTTGCTGGAAATGTGACTAACTGCTGTTTTTGTTGTATTAATATTGATAGGTTAATTAATTTGTCAGTTGTATATAAGTATTTAATTTTTAGTGATAAGTGTGTAACTGTTTCTAACTATCTCTGAATATGAGTAACACTTGGAGACAGTGGAAAGTCCTTCTGTGGTAAGGCTGTTGGGATACTCCCTGGACAAGCCTTCACTTTGGACTGCACAAGGACTGCTCTCCAACTACAGTCAGCTCAGCTTGTAACTGATAATAGTGAGTCTTCCAGAGCTTTAAGGCAAGCTTGAGGACTCCAGTGCAATCTTCTTTGTTATAGACAATCTATCTTTTTGGAAGCCCTTCAGGGTCAAGGATGACTTCCATCCATTCTAGTTCTGTGGCTCGCAGTTGGTTCATGAGACCCGTGCGACATTGGAGGGGTGAGGGAATGGAGTGGAGGGGTAAGTGAGTTTGAGAGGCAGTGCATTCCATGCAGCATTTACCCAGAAGCTGGGCAAATTCTGAACACATGAAATTGATGCCTTGGTTCCATCCTGAATGTTTACTCCTCCACTTTCAACATCCATGGGTCAGGAATCCCAAAGTTAATGGGGATATTGCAATTTTTTTCCAAGTAGATCCAAGAGAATCCTTGAACCTTTTCCTGGTTCTTGTGACAGGGCTGGGAAAAGAACTTCTCATTCCAGTGCCTGGTATCGGGCATGGAATACTGTATTAATTTATTATTGGATCCCATGCAAGGCTTATTGAGAAAGTAAGGAGGCATGGGATCCAAGGGGACATTGCTTTGTGGATCCAGAATTGGCTTGCCCACAGGAGACAGAGTGGTTGTAGATGGGTCATATTCTGCATGCAGTGGTGTGCCTCAGGGATCTGTTCTGGGATCCCTTCTCTTTGTGATTTTTATAAATGACATGGATGAGGAAGTGGAGGGATGGGTTAGTAAGTTTGCTGATGACACAAAGGTTGGAGGTTTTGTCGATAGTGTGGAAAGCTGTCAGAGGTTACAGTGGGACATTGATAGGATGCAAATCTGCAGAAGTGGCAGATGAAGTTCAACCCAGATAGTGTGAAGTGGTTCATTTTGGTAGGTCAAATATGATGGCAGAATATAATATTAATGGTAAGACTCTTGGCAGTGTGGAGGATCAGAGGGATCTTGGGGTCCGAGTCCATAGGACACTCAAAGCAGCTGCGCAGGTTGACTCTGTGGTTAAGAAGGCGTATGGTGTATTGGCCTTCATCAATCGTGGAATTGAAGTTAGGAGCTGAGAGGTAATGTTGCAGCTATATAGGACCCTGGTCAGACCCCACTTGAAGTACTGTGCTCAGTTCTGGTCACCTCACTACAGGAAGGATGTGGAAGCCATAGAAAGAGTGCAGAGGAGATTTACAAGGATGTTGCCTGGACTGGGGAGCATTCCATATGAGAATAGGTTGAGTGAACTCGGCCTTTTCTCCTTGGAGTGAAGGAAGATGAGAGGTGACCTGATAGAAATGTATAAGATGATGAGAGGCATTGATCATGTGAATAGTCAGAGGCTTTTTCCCAGGGCTGAAATAGTTGCCACAAGACAACAGAGGTTTAAGTTGCTGGGGAGTAGGTACAGAGGAGATGTCAGGGGTAAGGTTTTTTACTCAGAGAGTGGTGAGTGCATAGAAAGGGCTGCCAGCAACAGTGGTGGAGGCGGATACAATAGGGTCTTTTAAGAGACTTTTAGATCGGTACATGGAGCTTAGTAAAATGGAGGGCTATGGGTAAGCCTAATCATTTCTAAGGTAAGGACGTGTTCGGCACAACATAGTGGGCTGAAGGACCTGTATTGTGCTTTTGGTTTTCTATGTTCTATGATTGTCACTGTATATCCAAACAGGATTCCGGAGGAGCCTTTACCCAGGGAGTAATTAGATTGCCAGTAATGTGGACAAAATATTGGAGGAATTCAGCAAGCAAAGAGGGGAGCGAACAGCCAACATCTCTGGCTGTAGCCCTCCAACAAGACCCATGGAATTTACCCCTTATCTATTTTACTGGTCACATCCTCAAAGCATTTCAATAGATCGGCTAAATTTAATGTCCCTTTTGTAATGTCATGCTGACTCTGTTCAATCCCATTATTTTTAACTAGGTGTTAAATCCTTCATTATAGATTCCAGCGTTTTCCCTGTCACTGATGTCAGACCACAGCTGTTACATCACGCGTGACTCTGATGTGCAGCTTAAAGCTCCTCAAGACCTTTGATTTCTTATTGTAAAATGAGATTTTATTATACTAGAGTATTATAATTACGCTATGTTTCCCATTATGTGTGGCTAACACCAGGACTCCAGTTAAAAACCGATTAAAATTCTTTGAACAATCACTTGTATCCCTCTTGTGGACAATAGCACCCCTTGCTGTGGGCACAAGTAAAACGCAGAGCAACAACAACAACAAAACAAGTATGAAGATGAGTGCAGATCTTTTAAAAAGGGAATAGGAATAGAATTTCTTCTCTGTGACTGGTAGTTGGGATAAAAATGTCTGCTAATGTGTGGCAAATTTCATTGCCCAGTGCAAAAAAAGATCAAAGATTAAAGATAACGTTCAAAATCAACTTACTCTCCAACACATAAAAGACTCCCTTCAAACTGCGTTCTCAAGCATAAACCCCATGAACCCAACTTCATAGAGTTTATGTCCCTGAAAAAAGGCTGTATAAGAAACTGACAAGCAAGGAATTAAATACATGCAATACATAGCTAACTAATTTAGCTTTTTATTGCACCTGGCAATTTATTTGATGAGAATATTACTATATCAAAATTCAAAAGTTCAAAGTAAATTTTATTATCAGAGTACGTATATGTCACCACATACAATCCTGAGATTGTTTTTCCTGTAGGCATACGCAGCAAGTGTATAGAACGGTAATTGTAAACAGGATCAATGAAAGATCAAGTAGAGTATGGAAGACAACAATCCATGCAAATGCAAATATAAATTAAATAGCAATAAATAATGAGAGCATTGAATAACAAGGTAAAGATCTTTAAAGTGAGATCACTGGTTGTGGGAATATCTCAATAGATGAGTGTAGTTATCTCCTTTTGTTCAAAAGCCTGATGGCTGAGGAGTAGTAACTGTTCTTGAGTCTGGTGGTGTGAGTCCTGAAGCTCCTGTGCCTTCTACCTGATGGCAGCAGTGAGAAAACAGCTGGCCTGGGTGGTGAGGATCTTTGACGATGGATGCTGCTTTCATACGACAGTGTATCATGTAGATGTGCTCAGTAGTTGGGAGGGCTTTACCCATTATGTGCTGGTCTGAAACCATTACCTTTTGTAGGATTTCCCATTCAGTATCTATAATCATACAATACTATAAGACATAGGAACAGAATTAGGCGATTTGGCCCATCAAGTCTGCTCTGTCATTCAATCATGGCTGATTTATTATCCTCCTCAACCCCATTCTCTGGTCTTTTCCCCATATCTTTCACACCCTTACTAATCAAGAACCTATCAACCAGTGCTTTAAATATACCCAATGACTTGGCCTCCACAGCCACCTGTGGCAATGAATTCCACAGGTTCACCACTCTCTAGCTAAAGAAGTTCCTCTTTATCTCTGACCTAAAGAGATATCTTTGTATTCTGAGACTGTGCCCTCTGGTCCTAGAGTCTCCCCAAACAGAGGGAGGATATTTACCTTGTCAGGTCCATGATGGTTCTCTATAAGGCAATCCAATCAGTTCAGTTGACCTGCTGAGGAGCGATGCCTCAGAAAGGCAGCATCCATTGTTAAAGACCCTCATTACCCAGGACATGCCCTCTTCTCATTGTTTCCATCAGGAAGGAGGTACAGAAACCTGAAGGCACATGCTCAGCAATTCAGGAACAGCTTCCCCTCTGCCATCAGGGAGGAGGTACAGAAGCCTGAAGGCACACACTCAGCGATTCAGGAACAGCTTCTTCCCCTCTGCCGTACGATTCCTAAATGAACATTGAACCCATGAACAATACCTTATATTATTTCTGTATTTGCACAATCTTCAATTTGACTTTTTAATATACACATACATACTTATTGTAGTTGATTTACCTATTTATTTTTCTTCTTGATTTTGTGTGTTTGAGGGGTGGAGTGCAAGGTGTCGATTCGGTTAATAGTGATTGGTGATATGTATTGCATTGACCTGCTGCTGCTAAGTTAACAAATTTCACGACACATGCTGGTGATAATAAATCTGATTCTGATGATTTTGTGTCAGTTAATGGTGATGGTGATTGTGAAGACCTCCCAAGTTAGAATGTTCATTGCCCCTTCCTTCCTCTCTCCCTCCTTTCTTAAACGTATGTTACTTCAAATTTTCAAGAATTTCTCCAGAATTGATAGAGTTTTAGACAATAATAACCATTACATTCATTATATCTACAACTAACTCTTTCAAAACTCTTGGATAAAGATTTGGTATCCTTTGTTTTATGGCGTTCAGTTGTTTTTACTGATATTCATTTCCTTCGGACTGCCGTGCTGATCCTTTGCTTCTTACAGGCTTTGTTTGTTTCTGTTCTGCCTCAAAGGATGGGATCTCCCAGTGGCCATCCATTTCAACTTGACTTCCCATTCTCATTCCAACATGACTTCTACTGCCACAATGAGGTCACACACAAGTAGGCGGAGCAACAGCTGGTATTCCGTCTGGTTAGCCTCCAACCTGATGGCATGATCATCAGTTTCTCTAACTTCTAGTAAATTCTCCCCTCCCCATTTCTTTGTTTTTCCATTCCCTATTTTGGTTGCCTCTAACCCTTTTCCTTTCTCCTCACTTGCCCATCTCCTCCCACTGGTGCCCCTCCTGCTCCCCTTTCTTCTGTGGTCCCCTGCTCTATCAGATTCCTCCTTCTTCAGCCTTTTACCTCTTACACCTATCACTTCCCAGCTTCTGACTTAATCCCCTTCTCCCATCCACCCACCTTCCCCTTCACATATAACTTGACCGGTTGAATTATTGTACTTCCATGATTATTGTATTATCCACATACAGACATGTGCTGTGATTTAGATCTAGAATGACTGCCAGAGGAGGTGGTAGTATCAGATACAGTTATTATGTTTTAGGAGTATCGTGCAAATACCTACATTGACAAAGCATTGAAGGATATGTTACTAATGCAGACAATGGGATTAATAAATATAACAAAAAGTTTGACATGGACCATTTGAAGAGCCATTCTTGTGTCATATAACTCTGTGACTCTGTGCTGTATACATATCTAATTTCCTGTTTCATGCCTTGCTCAACCTTCCTCTTTACCATCTCTTAGATGCACTCAAACTGATTCAACTGATTATCATGACCTGCCAAAGCAAAATCATTTCAGATTCAGATTCAGTTTATTGTCATTTAGAAACCACAAATGCAATGCAGTTAAAAAATGAGACAACGTTCCTCCAGAATGATATCACAAAAGCATATGACAAAACAGACTACACCAGAAAATCCACATAACGTTTGGCAATCCCCAATCCAGAGTCCGGAGAGGCTGCTGCATATTAATCTCGCGCTACCATCTTAGTGCATTCCCCGGAAAAGAACTCCAAATCCACCAGACAAAACAAGACCAAAAACTAAAGCTACAAGACCTGCACAAAACCACATAGTTACAACATATAGTTAAACAGTGCAAACAATAGCATAATTGATTAAAAAACAGACCATGGGCACAGTAAAAATAGTCCAAAGATGTTAAAAGACTATAAGTTCGAAAGAAACCACCACACAGATTCCACAAGTCCCCAGGGTCCCAAGTTGACTCGCCATCCCACGCCGGCGGCAGAAGGGAATACCCCCACTATGGACTTCCACGGTGCCGCCCGACTCAGCCTCGCAGACGCAGCACACACCGAAAGCGGCCTGACCGCAGCGGACTCCAAGTCCGTCGAACTTCCAAGCCTCCGACCATCCCCTCCGGCACAGCTTCTCCGAGCACCATCCTCTGCCGAGCGTCTTAAGATGCCCCCGCCAACAGCCATTGGCAATGTGACCCCGAGGACTAGGGGTCTGTTCTTCCCAGCAGAGACCCGGACCTCACAGCAGCAGCAGCAACGAAGAAGGTCTTCCTGGAGATTTCCAGATGTTCCTCCGTGCTCCCACGTCCATTTTCAACCGATTATGATTGCACATGGCACCCCACTTCACACATAACAGATAATCAGCTCACCATTGGGCTGATCTCATCCCTTAGTGACAGTGCTATCCCACCTCCTTCTTTCACCCGTCCTTCCTAAATATCAAACACCTGGATCTTCCATCTCATGGTGCAGCCATGGTTCTGCAACAACAATTAGATCCTACCAGTAACTGTGTCAGTGTCTCACCAAACTTACGCCCACTCTGCTGGCCTGCATCAATGTTTGTCTGCTCTTTCCATAATTGTCAACATACATGTTGGGAGTAATTCTGTGCTTTTTAATACCTTTTCTAAAGGAGGTTGAATGGCCTCACCCCTTTTTAGCCCTGTAGCCATTGGTTTTCATGTTGACCTGGTCTCGATGCATTCATGATACCCTTTCAGTATTGTCTGTAGCCATTTTGCAGCATTCTTGATCCTGGCAGTAGATTACATGGTCAGAAACATCCGTCCTTCCCCATAACTATCTATTGATCTTCTGTTCTTGTTGGTCAAAGATCTATGATTCAAAGAGAATATCAAAGAAGGAAAAAACAATGAAAATATTTAAAGAGACGATTTCAGTGCTCATCACTGAAATAGATGAAGATATTGCTGTCACTGGGATTGTGATTAAGATTTTTTAAAAATTGAGAGGAAGGAACTAGGGAGATGTAGAAATTGTGGAAGATTTGTAGGGTAAAAGAGATTAAAGAGGAAGGGGGTTGGCTGAAGAGAGATATGAAAGGCACTTGCAAATTTTAACAAACGGTAAACTGATAGGAGAATTATGTTGGTTGAAACCACTTAAATGTTAAAATTCTCAAAGCACAAGGGGCTGCAGATGCTAGAACTGGGAGAAATATAAACTGATGGTAGAAATCAGAAAGTCAAGAAGCACCCATGTAGACAAAGGAATGGTAAACATTTGGGATGAGAATCTGCACCAGGCCCTACATCCCAATGCATGGTTATCACCTGGATCATTAACAACCACTTTGCCTCACAGATGCTGCTCGACACGCTGACTCCTACCATCAGTTTGTTTTTGCTCCTGATTCCAGTATCTGTAGTGTATTGTTCCTTGAGCACTCTAACATTTAGGTAGTTCCAATCAACACAAATCTTGCAGCACAGCCTATATTGGTGAACAGGAACCAAGATGCAGAATTCTCAGCAGAATTTAGGATCCCTTCAAGTTTACCAAGATGGAAAGTGATTTCATTCCGCCTGATTTTACTTGCTGGTGTGACTGTCTGGGGCACAGACAGCAGGGCAGATTAAAGCATCAAGGCCCAAGAGCAGAAAATGAACCGATATTCAGCCTCTCTACTCTGCACCGATGAAAGCATCGAGCCAGATTAAAGTGGTGAGGATTGTGAATGAAGAACTATCTGGTGTTCTTCTCCGTGCCAGCCAGGATTCCCCACTCGAGCCTGTTACGTCTGCTTGTGTTTGACCCAACTACCACTCACTTCTTCTCACTACTACCACCATACAGGAGGGGCAGGAGTCTTAGGCCCGAAGCCAGTAGTTTCGGGAACAGCCATCGGGTTCCTGGACCAACTTCATTCACCTCAACACTGAACTGACTCCGTACTGTGGACTCTCTCTGAAGGACTCTGTCATACATATTCTATGTATTAATTGTATACTGTTTCAATTATTTACACAATTTGTTCTTTATTTTGCACATTGGATGTTTTACAGTCTTTGTTGTGTGGGCTTTTCGAGGATTCTATTGTGTTCCTTTGTTGTGTGACTGCCGGCAAGAACACGAATCTCAAGTTTGAATATGGTACGCATACTTTGATAATCAATATGAACTTTGAACTTTAAGGGTTTGCAAGCAATTAAGGAAATTGAAACAGGTAGAGAGAAACCTTTTCCACTGGTGAGAGAAGATTAGAGGATAGAGTCAAACATTTGCACTTGTCTTTTTAGAAGGAAAGTTTAGAAGCAATTTCTGCTAGACGAAAGCTGGTAGATGTTTGGAACACATTTCCAAGTTATTCATAGGTACAAAGAATGATGTCAACAGGTACAGCACCTATTTATACTCCTTAGATCATAGACCATGTACTGTACCCTCTTATTTAATTGAAGTTCAAAGTAAATTTATTATCAAAGTACATATATGTCACCATGTACAACCCTGAGATTCATTTCCTTGCAGGGATTCACAGAAGAAGAAAGAAGCACAATAGAATCAATGAAAAGGTACATACAAACAAACTTGGACAAACAATCAAAGTGCAAAAAAAGACAAACAGGGAATTTACAAATAATTAATAAATAAATAAATAAAATTGAGAACCGGTGTTGTGGAAGTGATGCCATAGGTTGTGGAAAGTTTGTTGCTTGAGGTGGGTGCAGTTATCCACCCTTCTTCTACCTCCTGAACCTAACACAGTGGTCACTGAGTGTAGGTTCCTGGTTTTATGCTGCTGTAGCTCATCCATTTCAAGGCTCGACATGTTGTGCATTCAAAGATGCTCTTCTGCACATCACTGTTGTAATGTGTGATTACTTGAGTTACTGTCACCTTCCTGTCAGCTTGAGCCAGTTTGGTCATTCTCCTCTGAACTGCTCACTGGATGTTTGTTTTTGCTTCTCACACCATTCTCTGTAAACTTTAGACTACTGTTCTTGAAATTCCAAGAAGATCAACAGTTTCTCAGATACTCAAACTACCCTGTCTGGCATCAACAATCATTCCATGGTTAAAGTCACTTGGATCACATTGTTTCCCCATTCTGATGTTTGGTCTGAAAAACAACTGAACCCCTTGACTGGCTGATTAGATATTTGCATTAATGCGCAGGTGTACCTAATAAAGTGGCCACTGAGTGTATTATGCATCAGAAACCCTGTTTTATCCTTTCCCTTTCATCTCAGTTTTCAGTTCCTGTGTGAACAGAAAGAGCCATCCTCATTGCTAACGGCAAAATGCATGAGCACTGAAATTAAGCTTTGAAAAATGGTTGGAAAGTGAATTACTGCTGGCCATCCACTAGTGCTGCTTGCGACACTGTTGTTATCAAACACTTCAGGTTAAAGTGTGCTCGTTAGCTTCTAGCTGTACTTTAACTTGCAGTGCCCATTCAATCCTATAATCTAAATCTATTCCATTTATTATAAATTGTGGTGGTTTCTTTGACCTAATGCTGTGGTTTATTTATACAGCAGACATTTTGTTTCAGTCATTTGAATTTTGCCAACTCGATAACCACAGCAGCAGATGTCAGACTCCATTCAGAATGATAATCTGTAAAGCATGTTCAATATCTTGTATGAAGGCAGTTGCCCCAGTCAAAATGTATGACTGCCTGATGTGCCATGCATGATGCATTGGGTTTTAACCTGCTATAAAATTACAGTATCATGGATAATCACTAGGTGCAGTATTGTGTTCAGTCATCCTATTGTGAATGATAATGAGATTCAATTTTGATAAACTAGTAAATTTAAAATCAAACTGCCCCTTCGGCTAAAATACCACGGCACAGATTGCAATATGCGCTTTCAGCCTATGGGCCACTGTGACATTAAATACTGTGATATATTTTAAATAAGGAATCAATTTATTTCCTCTCTAACCTGATTAAAATCAGTAAAATGTTAGAGAAAGTGCAGCAGGATTAAGGTTAGAGCTCAGAGGAATTAACATTTCATGAGTAACCCTTCCAATGAAGGTTGCCTGCTGAGATTTGCCAATAATTTTTTTTAATGTTTATGATTTCCAGATTTTAAAAAACGTTGATTAGCTTGTGTGATGGTAGTCAAATGTCAGACTGCAAAGTGTCACCAAACCGTTGTGCAATCAGAGCAATGCGCTAGATGTTGGTGGGTATAGCAATCCCAAATTGTGAGAGAAGCTTCAAACTAAAATGTTTAAAACTACTTTTGTGCAAAATTTTTGATTGGGATCTAGATAGGGTTACAGAGATTTAAAAGCTAGTTCAAAATTGTTTCGGAAATAATGAGATATAGAATATTAATTACTTCATTTTACTGCAGATCGGATTAGCAAAAACATCTCCTCCACAATCTCCATTAGCACAGTTATGCCAGAGGGCTATGTGCTTAGCCCCCTGCCCTACTCACCTCACACCCCTGACTGAGTGGCTAAGTACAGCTCCAATTCCATACTCAAGTTCACTGATGACACCACTGTTGTGAACTGAATCAGTGATGGTGATGAATCGGCATACAGGAGGGAGACTGAAAATTTGGCTGAGTGCTGTCGTAACAACAGCCTCTCACTCAACGTTAGCAAGACCAAGGAACCGAGCGTAGACTTCAGGAGAGGGGAACCAAAGGTTCTTGAGCCAGTCCTCATCGGACCATCAGAGACGGAGAAGGTCAGTAATTTTAAGTTCCTGGAAGTCACTATCTCAGAGGACCTGTCTTGCACCCATCATATAAATGCCTTTGAGTGGAAAATTCTACAAAGGGCAGTGGATTCAGCTCAGTACATCATGAGTAAAGTCCTCCCAGCCACTGAGCACATCTACATAAAACACTGTCATAGGGAAACAGCATCCATCATCAAAGCTCCTCACCACCCAGGCTATGCTCTTGTATTGGTGCTGCCATCAGGTAAAAGATACAGGAGCCTCAGGACTCACATCACCAGGTTACTACCCATCAACTACAGGCTCTTGAACAAAAGGGGATAACTACACTCATCTACTGAGGTGTTCCCGCAACCAATGATCTCACTTTAAGGACTCTTTATCTAGTTATTTCATGTTCTCATTATTTATTACTATTTATTTATATTTGCTGAGTGTGCCCACTGGAAAAAGAATCCTACATAGCGTAGTTCTCCTCACAGGAGCATACCTTACAGACAATGTGCCGGACTCTGATGCAACCCTTGGGTATGTCCTAGACAGTCCTGCCAGAGGGAGCATGCACAGAGTTTGCAGACAGGAGACAATACTAAAATAGACTCTAAATGCCATCAGATCAGAACTGCACCTACCACCTACCATCCTCCCTTAGCTGAAGAATCAGAGTTCCGCCATTTTGATTAACACTAGGGAAAACATTGGAAGTAGGAAGGGCTTTGGGCCTCTAGAGTTTTCTGTCATTCATTCTTTGTTTTTTCTTCTGTATTGTGGATGACTGCAAAGAGTAAGAATTTCAGGTTATATTCTCTGATATTAAGTTGAATTTGATTTGACAGGGGATATCTTTCAAAGAATGGCTTTGTGGGACCATCGCTGACTGAGGTGCCCAGGTTCTGAAGGTCTTGGGTCTGTGACAGAAAGTGAATTAACTCACATGAAATATAAACCTCTTTGACATCATCCTCTTTAATCTACCTGTTGCAAATATGTCCATTCATTATAGTATTGGTAGAAATTACCCTTGCATTGTTGTTGTGGAGACAAAATCCTCTCATCACACTGAGCACAGATATGACCCTTGATGGAATTGTTTCCAAACAGATCTGACAGCTGAAAACTTGGGTATATTTGAGCATCTCCCCCACAGATGCTGCCTGACATAGTAAGTTTCTCCAGCAATTTGTCTTTTGCTCCTGACTGCAGCATCTGCAGTCTTTTGTGTCTCCAAGCTCCACTCATGGCTGCAGAAACGTCTACCAATACAACTCATGACTACATTAGCTTTCCATTCAGGCCTAGCTTAGCTCACCGAGCAATAGTGGTAGCAGTAGTATAATTACGTACTGCCCATTACTCTGATGGCATTTAGGGCAGCAATGAAGGTTCTCCATCTCTATCTGTCCTTGGCCATTCAAACGTTTGAAGAATTCTTCATTGCTGTTTGCATGACAATTTTGTTTTGCCAGTCAGGGTTGTTAGCCCTGAGCTAAAACCCTGAACCTGGAGGACCAGTGCACCACTCTTAGTCTGACCTCTACCCTTTGACCTGTTTGGCATGGGTGACCCTAGCAAAAGCCAAAGAATAAAGCCCTGACTCCAGCCAACATGACTCTCTGGGTCAGTGAGGTACGCAAGCCTCCAAACCACAACAAGGTTCTTGTCCTCTTGGAGAAGCAGCAGCATAGTCTTTCCAAAAAAAAAAGAGGCAGCAACGCATGAAGTAACAAGAGAAAACTGCATTTGTGCTGTACAACAGGAATAACATGTTACTGGACAGAGCTTTACAATGGCAATCCCACTAATACTGAAGGACAACCAAATGGATAACAGGAGGTGGTGATTCTAAGAACAAACCCATCCTCAGTAATGGTGGGGGTGTAGCATGTGAGTGCCAAACACAAAGTAGAAACCTTGCCAACCACATTGAGTCAGTGGTAAGGAAGGCAGATACAACATTAGCATTCATTTCGAGAGGATTAGAGTATAAAAGTTAGGATGTAATGCTGAAGCTTGAGGACTTGGAGTATTGCGAGTAATTTTGTGCCCCATATCTAAGAAAGGATGTGCTGGCATTGGAGAGGGTCCAGAGAATGATTCCAGGAATGAAAGGGTTAACGTATGAGGACTTTTTGATGGTTCTGGGTCTGTACTCCCTGGAGTTAAGAAGGATTTTGGGGGGGGGATAGGGGGGTTCTCATTGAAGCCTATCACATATTGAAAGGCCTAGAAAGAGTGGATGTGGAGACGATGTTTCCTATAGTGGGGGCAGTCTAGGACCAGAAGGCACGGCCTCAGAATAGAGCGATGTCCCTTCAGAACAGAGATGAAGACAAATTTTTTCAGCCAAAGGGTAGTGAATCTGTGAAATTCATTGGAACAGACAACTGTGGAGGCCAAATCGTTGGATATATTTAAAGCGGATGTTGATAGTTTCTTGATTCGTCAGTGTGTTGAAGGTTACAGGGAGAATGAGGTGTAATAGATCAGCCAAGAGGAAATGGCGGAGCAAACTCAATGGGTCAGATAACTACGTTCTGCTCCTATGTCTCAGGTGCTGAGTGAAAGATTGGTTTTGACTTCCTCTGGAGATTCTCAACATCATAGAAGACAAACTCCAGCCATTTCCATTTGTACCACATGATAGCACTGGATAGAGAAACAATGTCGTAGCTGGAGAGCTGAAGATATGTGCACTAGAATTAACCAAGCCTTTAGACAAACTGTTCCAGTCCAGTCAGAATGCTAAAACCTACCCAACATTGTGGAAAGCTGCCTGTACATATCTTGGTTACATACAGTAGGACAAATTCAGTCGAGTTAATGATGCCAAATCAGCTCAGTCTCAGTCATCAGCAAAGAGATGTTAAACTGTCGTCAACAATACTATTGAGAGACACTCACTCATAAGAAATTATTGGTTTTGCCTAGATCACTCTGCTTCAGATCGCATCAGAATTTTGGTCCAAACATCTACATTTCAGAGAGAGGATGAGAGTGACTGTTCTGGACATAAAGACATCATTTGCTTGACTGTAGCATTCAGGGGTGCTGGGAAAGGTGGTAAATGGGCTTCATGGGGCGAGCACCTCAATGGTTAGAGTCTTAACTTATTCAAAGGAAAATAGCTTGTTAGAGGATACCTTCAAAAGGCGATGCTTTTAAACTTCAGCGTCCATCATTAAGGACCCCACCTCCCAGGATATACCCTTTTCTCATTGCCACCATCAGGGAGGAGATATAGGAGCTTGAAGACACACATGCAATGTTTTAGGAACACCTTCTTTCTGTCCGTCATCAGATGTCTGAATGGACAACAAACACTACCTCACTTCTTTGGCTCTTGTTTGCACTACTTATTTAATATAATTTTTAAGTATATTTCTTTGTGTAGTTTTTTTAATGTATTGCATTGTACTGCTGCTGCAAAATGACAAATTTCATGACATCTGTCGTTGATAATAAACCTGCTTCTGATTTACTCCTAGGATGTCACTACAAGGTTCTTTGGGGCAGTGTGCCCTCGGACCATTTACCTTCCTTCTCTCACAAAGTCAGGAGTAGGGATGCTTACTGACTTCAAATCCAATTTCAAGTCCATGGCTGGATGCAATCTATGAAGCAGTCTGTGCCTTCGTGCAGCAAGAGTTAGACAAGATTCAGGTGTAGGCTGCTAAATGGCAAGTGATATTCATGCCACTAAGGTGCCAAGCGTTGGCCCCATCCAACAAAGGAGTGTCTTCACCACCTTTCCCTGACATTCCCCGCATCCTGAAGAATACTTCTGGACCTGAAATGTTGGCTCTTTTTCATTCAGCAGAAGCTGCCTGGGTTGTTCCAGATTTTTCTGTCTTTATTTCACATTTCTAGCTTTGGTTGTTAATTTCCCTGACAAAATGGATGCCATAGAACAGTGCAGAACAGGTCCTTAGGCCCTTTTACTTACTCCAAGATTAAATTAACCCTTCCATCCTATATAGCCTTCTATTATTCTTGTTTCTATCTTGGAGTCTCTTAAAAATTTCCCAATATATCTGCCACTGCCAGCATCCCAGACAGCACATTCCACACACCAGTGTTAAAACCCTACTTCTAACATCCCCCCTCCTATATTTTCCTCCAATCCCTTTAAAATTATACCCCTCGTATTGGTTGTTTCCACCCTGGGAGAAGCCAGCTGGTGACGTAGTGGTATCAGCGCTGGACTTCGAGTCAAGTGGTCCGGGGTTCAAATCCAGCCGGCTCCTTGCATGCTTTCAGTCCATGCCAGGTTGCCCGTTGAGCTAACAACTCGATCTCATTAAAAACTGTTGAATGCCACCCCTCCCTTCTACAGATCAGTCTAACCCCTCCTTTCCACACAGCCCATAACCTCCATCTTTCTTTCATCCTTCTGTCAATCTAAGAGTCTCTTAAATGTCCCTATAAATATCCACAGTATCTAACTAGAATTTCACACTCAAGGTTCTGGACTAATTCTGGCATTAATTTCTGCATGCAGGTCTGGACTGTTAACAACAGAGCCTTAAATGACACTTGGCTCATGAATGTAAACTAGTCAAGGGAGTGTTTTATTTTGTTAATAAACTGTTTCTCTCTCTCTCTCTCTCTCTCACACACACACACACACACACACACACACACACACACACACACACACACACACACACACACACACACACACACACACACACACACACACACACACACACACATCTACAATTGAGAGACTCCCCATACCACATTTATGAGGCCCTTTAAAAGACATGAATGTAAGCCCACTGAAAAGTGTTTATTTCCCTAGTTTTCACCTCCTGTGAGACCCTCACATTCAAATGAATGAAATGTCCTTCAAATTTCAACCCTCAAACAGGAACAAATCCAAGTTTCAGTGGTTAAAAGGCCACGTGCAAATTTACCATACCTCTGCTGATAAGCCAAGCATTTTGAGAGCTAATACTTTAGAAGTCTAAATGCTTACATAATTACTGTACATGATCCACATGGCTTTAATCTGCAGTGTTTTAATCACCTAAATTAAGAATTGTAATTAACAGCCCTAACATTCCCCTGGAAAAGAGCCATTGTGCAAGTTCCACAACATCTAAATATATTAACTACTGTGCTCTGCATTAATTACTGCATGCATGTTATGAGGCCTCTTTTTCATGGTTTGTCTGTTGTGACGTCTGTATTAAAACAGCAGCTCAGAGTTGCGTAACATCTTTGCTGCCAGAAAAATTCCCAAGATGGTTCATATAAATATAATGAACCAAATATCAATACTTAGCTGAAAAGGTCAGTAAATCAAGATCTTGGTTACAGGAATACAATTCAAGGAAGGTCTTAAATGAAGAGTGCAAAATTGATTGAGGATATCCAAGGATTTGTAAGGTAACGAGTGGGACTGCACAGGACTGAAGAACCATAGATTTCTTGGCAGACTGGAGAAAATGTTGAGGCCATTAGGATTTAAGTAGAAGGGTAGAACTTTTAACACTGGCAGAGAGTCTAATGTGTACCAGTGAGAATAGAGTCAGAGATGGGGCTGGTTGGTCAGCAGGGCTTAGAATGTCGGCAGTGCAGTGTGGACGTGCTTGGGTAGTCAATGGAAAGTGAGAGACTTTCCAGCAGAGCTTTGGAATAGTGAGGTCAGGAGGCAACTAGGGTTTGGATCAAAGTACAGCAGAGATAAGACATAAAGGGAGTGTGCTAAGAATATGGGGTTGAAACTCGGTTCAAATACCTTTAGACGGGAGTGAACAGATTCAGGTGCAGATTCATTTATTTATTTATCATGTGTATGTCGAAACATGCAGTGAAATGTGGTAGACATGTTTTATTGTCAAACTATGCTGGAGACACAAGAGACTGCAGATACTGGGATCTGTAGCAAAAAGCAACCTGCAATAGGTCAGGCAACATCTGTGGAGGGAAACATTTCAGGTGAGACCCTTCATCTGGACTCTGAACTCAAACTGTATCAGGGACTGAAAGTAATGATTTTGATTTCCCTAGTGTTCAATCAAAGGAAATTACCGATCACCTTGTAACAGGCAGAGCAGCAACATATAGTCAGTGGCCGTGTTGAGAGCAGGAGCCAGGAGTCAGCAGCCTGCATGCTCTAGCTAATGTCATAACTGCAAAAATACCAGCAAAGAGCAGCACGGCATTCAGCTGTAGGAAGGGGCCACGGATGTAATCTTTCAGAACTCTACAAGTCACAGTCTTGCTGTGGTGGAAAAAGACATTCCCAGATGTTCTTTGCCATCTTAACAGTTTATCTCTGCTTGGTAACAGTAAAACTGATCTAGGGCAGTTCCACTAAATGAGACAACAGAAGAGATGCTTGTGTGGTCAAGATTCAAGATTTTTTAATGTCATTTCCAGTACACAAGGGTAAAGGAGAACAAAATCATTATTACTCCTGGTCCTGATGCAGCACAAAAAAACACAATAGGATGAAGAACACAATAACTTTAAAAAAACACCTTAATATAAATACATAAGATACACAGGATGTCCACAAAGTGTTGCTAGGATGTCCAGAGGAACGCCTATATGTAAAGTGACTGAGTGGAAATGATAAGGTAGTGGTGGTTGGGGTGCGGAGGGGTGAGATAGTGGGCGGGGGTGTTGCAGACCAGCAAGATGCTACTGGGACACTGGAATAATAAATCACAGTCAGAGCACATTTATGCTTTCGGGCAGTTACTGTGGGCAGAGGCAGAAACCTGACTGGACAGATGACGACGGGTCTGAATCAAACACCATTAGGAGCTGTAGAGGAAAATTGGAGGGGGAAGCTTGGGCACTGGGGCAATGGATTATCAAGGGTGTCTTCCTCAGAGAAGTGGGTGATGAAGAGAGACATCAGAGGAAGAGGAACGGTTCTTGATGAAGTGAACTCCTCAAGATTTCCCCTGCTGGCATTGTGACCAGGAATGGAGGTGAGACCGAAGAACTTTGGACTTCTTGCTACAGTCTTTGATGTCTTTTCTCAAGAAGCAACTAATTTCATGACATACTGTACACCAGTGATAATATACTTGATTCTGATTCTGACAGACTCTGGTGGTTCTTAAAGATGGGAAGAGTCAGATTTATGGTCACCCAGGAATAATAACCTGACATAGTCAAACAAATTGCACCTGAAGTGAGTCAACTGAGTATCAGAAAAAGAAGGCACAACATGGAGCCCAAACCCAACTGGGGTGAAACTCTGTTAGGGACAAGAGCCAACTATAAAATGGGTTCATTGTACTGAAGCATTGAATGAACTCGACTTAGATCCAGAGTGGCTGGATTTCTTCTGACATGCTTTATCCCTCAGGGACAAAGCTTGCTCAGAACCGATTGCGCCTTTCAAGGTTGAGAGAGAACTGTGCAGAGAATAACAGATGCCTTTTTTGTTGAACTGCACTAAATAAAAAAAAATACATAAATAATGATTATCCTGCTCGGCAAAGGACTCAGAGATAAAACAAGCAGCCAGGTACTCTGTTTCAGAAGTACGTATACACTATTTAACATTGGCATCTCCTAAAGAATTAACTCTCACATCCCCTGAAGGAGGTCGGGATTGCTTTTGTATTCTCTTCTCTAGAATAAGGTTATGTAGTGCCTTTATCTTAAAGAAGAATATTTGAAATGTTTGAATGCATTCTGAGCCTCCTTCCCATGGCTGATTGTAAACTTTCTCAACCAGAGTAACATCAGGGTAAACTTTAAAGGAAGTCAGCTGTTTCTTGGAAATGGGAAGAGGAAAATAGTAACCACAAATGTCTTGTACAGATGTAGGAAACCTAGAATAAAAACAATGTTGGAAATACTCAGCAGGTCTATAGAGAGAGAGGTCAAAGCTTCCTCCTTAAGATGGTGCTGCTGAGGGCGAGTGACTACTTACTGGCAATTAACAAAACAAGAAATACAACTAAATACTTTATTAATAACACATTTTCTGAAAAAAATGTGGTAAATAACCACCGCAAACAATGAAGAGACGAGCAAAGGCGAGGCTGAGTTGAGGGTTGAAGTGTGCTGGTGCAAGGCAACGTCGGGGAGAAGTCAGGGTGAGGTTGAGGCATATTGGAGAAGAAGTGGAGGTGAAGGGAGCAGAGGAGATGCAGAATCGGGACCCATCCATCTAAACTGAGAACCAGGTTTGATTGATCTGAGCACTGGGCCAATTTGGAAAGGTTACGTATGGGCTAAAACATGGCGACAGGGTCCAAATCCAAAGCTTATCAATGCGATAGGACCTGGGTCTTAGAACAAGGAATGATCCAATGTTTGGACAATTTAAACACCAGTTGGATTGAAAAGGTCAGGTGTCGGGACCAGGGGCAAGGGTCAGGCTGGTTCTGCTCGCTTCTCTGTGATGTTACCCTGCTCTTTGCTGTACTGAGGCTGAGGCTTTGGGCCTACTCCGGCTGCCCCGGGTTTCATGCCTATGGGCTTTGTGACCTTTACCCTGCTCTTTGCTGTACTGAGGCTGAGGCTTTGGGCCTACTCCGGCTGCCCCGGGTTTCATGCCTATGGGCTTTGTGACCTTTACCCTGCTCTTTGCTGTACTGAGGCTGAGGCTTTGGGCCTACTCCAGCTGTCCCAGGTTTCATGCCTATGGGCTTTGTGACCTTTACCCTTCTCTTTGCTGTACTGAGGCTGAGGCTTTGGGCCTACTCCAGCTGCCCCAGGTTTCATGCCTATGGGCTTTGTGACATTTACTCTGCTCTTTGCTGTACTGAGGCTGAGGCTTTGGGCCTACTCCGGCTGCCCCGGGTTTCATGCCTATGGGCTTTGTGACATTTACTCTGCTCTTTGCTGTACTGAGGCTGAGGCTTTGGGCCTACTCCAGCTGCCCCGGGTTTCATGCCTATGGGCTTTGTAACATTTACTCTGCTCTTTGCTGTACTGAGGCTGAGTCTGGGGACTCATTTTCATGTTATTTACTTACTTTTATTGTTTTTTTTCCTCTCTCTGCACATTGGGTGCTTGTCTGTCTTTTTTTTAAATGGGTTCTTTTGGGTTTCTTGTTTTATAGTTGCCTATTAAGAGATGAATCTCAAGGTTGTATACTGTATTCATACTTTGATGATAAATTTACTTTGAACCATGAACTTTGAATTGCATGGGGGATCAGATGAAAGGCCTTCAACCACAGATCTTAATTCTGTCTTTCATTCAACAGATATTACCTGACCGCTGACCGCTTCTGGCATTTTCTGTTTCTGTTTAGGTGACTAGGAGCTAATTTCATGAACGAGGTGGAGATGTAGAAAGTAAACATGAGGAATCTCGGAGATGATGGTGAGCACTGCAGAATTTTGGGTTGGTGATAAAGGATGGATGTGTCAAAAACAACTGAACTCTCAGACTTAGTCAGAATCCATTCTGAACTCTGTCCTTGTCAAGGAGTGTAGGACGGGAGGGGAGAGGGAATGGTCAGTAAATTTATTGGAGATCAATGTTCTTTCGTGGCTTTTATATTAAGGGATCCCCCAGTGAACTGACCCTGAGATCTATTGGCATGCAGGCTCCAATGTTTGTTCAGTCTCTCAATATTGATCTCATTTGAAAAGCATTCACATGAAAACCAGAAGCTGGGCACTTATGTGCATGTGGCTCCTTATGGACACACCTAAGGCTGGTTGCCCATAAACCTAGGCTCCAAGTCAAGTGAACAAGCAGGAACCTAGGGTCGGCTATATGTGCCCTGGCCCAGGGGTTAAGAGGCTACAAACATAGGCTTATAGTTGCACATAGATGCTCAGGCCCAAAGCTGGATACACAAGCAAGGCCCAATGTTGGGTACACGTTCACATTCCTAAAACTGGAGGATATACAAACACAGGCCTACGATCTGGTGACCCCTAGTCTACCCCAAAACTGGCAAATATCCGGAAATTTTCATAACTCATCAGTGACTCTCAGTTAAATCTCATGAGCACCCAGATATTTATCTACCCATCCGGATATGACAGTGGACGTGAAATCAGTGTATATGATAAACATTCAGGTCTCTGCGCCTTCACGTGGAGGAAGAACCCTCAACGTTCTATGGAGTGAGAAGCGAAAGTGCACCCTCAAGCTGGAAGGGCAGGTTGAACGAGGATACCGGGATCAATCACAGACGTTGCAACCCAGCTGCCTGCATGATATGCAAGTCAGGGCAATACAACAAGCTGTTGCCTATGCAGCAGGCTCCCCCTCTCCACGCATCTGATGAACATAAGAACAAACATAAGAGCATAAGAAATAGGAGCAGGAGTAGGCCATCCGGCCCATCGAGCCTGCCCCGCCATTCAATAAGATCATGGCTGATCTGTCCGTAAACTCAGCTCCATCTACCTGCCTTTTCCCCATAACCCTTAATTCCCCTACTATGTAAAAACCTATCTAACTGTATCTTAAATATATTTAGTGAGGAACCCTCAAATGCTTCTCTGGGCAGAGAATTCCACAGATTCACCACTCTCTGGGAAAACAGTTTCTCTTCATCTCTGTCCTAAATCTTCTCCCCTGAATCGTGAGGCAATGTCCCCTAGTTCTAGTCTCACCCACCAATGGAAACAACTTTCCTACTTCTATCTTATCTATCCCTTTCAAAATTTCAATGAACTCAAAGGAATGGCACAGACTGATGGAGTTTGTCACCAATGGCATCGCAGCAGTTGCTGGTTAGCATTGAACTGAACATAGAACAGCCTTAGAGACTCCAGTTCTTGATTTTTCCCACGAGATGTACTCCCAAAGCCTTCCCTATGAGTGTGTACAGCTGCAAGGCAGTGGAGGCTTAAGATCAGAGTTTTCCTTCTCCTAGATGAGCTGCTAACCATGGCTGGTGAGCCCCATCTGCCTGGAGTGACTAGTTTTATGGTGCCAATAACCTGGCCTTGCCCCTTCTCTTGTCAGCAGAAATGTTTCTGCCAGGTAAGCCACACTTGAAGGCCAGGAGCTGGACTTGGCTGTCAGAGGCTATCTGAGACGCACGGCATTGAGAATATTTAAAGGTAGTGGGAGCTCATCCCCACTACCATCCCTGGCTATGACAACCTTAACGAACCAGATGAGCGATAGAATATAAAGAATTGCAAAATGAAGGGAGATGTGACCCCATAAATGACACTGTTGTATAATGGATCTAGAGGCAAAGAGTTGGTAAGTTTAGCTCAGTGGTCAGTTTAGTAAAGGGACAGGAATCACCATCCCTGAGTCAGATTTCTATCAAGGACATCATGACAATGGGGACATAATAGCATCATGATCAAGTTATTATTCTTGTAACCAGAAACTTGAAATGTTATTTCGGAGACAAGAGTTCAAATCCCATCACGGTAGCTGGGGAATTTAAATTTGTGTGATTAAATAAATATGGAATATATCGAGAAAAAAACACAAGTGAAGGATTGTCATTAGATCCATCTGGTGTACAGTATTAATGTTCTTCAGGGAATTAAAGCTGCTTGCCTGTGTCTGCAGACCATAGCAATCTTATCCGGCCGATGAAATAGCTGTACAAGTCACACATTTCACAGCAGTTAATTCAGATAAACAATAAATACTGACTGAGTTAATAAATCCCATGTTCCAGGAGGAAACATAAATGTCATTCGTACTAAACCAGATACTTCTTGCTAATGAATGGGCAGTCTGGAAGAAGATGAGGAAAATGTTGGTGATAGTTGATGATTCTGAAGGGTAATGTCACCCTTGGGGTACCCAAAGGGGAAGTGGATGTAGGAAACTAGAGATGTTTACACCCTGGGAGAACAATGGCTGTTTCAGAATCATTCCTACCTCAACCAGTTTGCCTGATGAATTCTGGATCTGCAGCATAAATTACCAAGTTTGGTGGAAATTAGTTTGATCAGATGAAATGGAGATCTAATAACCTCAGGTCTCAAGCAGAGTAGAGCCCTGCCAGTGTCACAGGTGAAGACTAGGCTGAAGACAATATATCTTGTGCATGTTTGGCCATTCACTCCCACAGTCCAAATCAGGATCAGAATCAGGTTTAATATCACTGGCATATGTCGTGAAACTTGTTGTATAAGTGAAATAATTAATCCCAAAAGGGGGCAATAAAGAGGTTAGTCTACTGTCTGTTCAGAAATATGATGGCAGAGGGTTAAAAGCTGTTGGGTATGTGTTATCAGGCTCCTGTGCCTTCTCCCTGATGGCAGCAATGAGAAGAGGGTGTGTCCTGGGTGATGGGGGGTCCTTAATGATGGATACAACCTTGTTGAAGCATCTCCTCTGTGCCCATAAGGGCCTGTTTCTCCACAGTGCTCCATAACTCCATTACTCAATGCTCTGCCATTCACTAAGATGGTGGGATGACCTTTTACATCACAGCCTCTTCCTTACACTGACCTCTTATCCCTCGATATCCTTACTAGCTAAATATCTATCACTGAATTTATCTTACAGCAGAGGCTGCACAGGAGTCTTCAGTTCCATTACCCTCTTGGTGTACAGATTTCTCTCATCTCTGGCTGTATAGCCGCACATTATTTTGAGAAGGCGTATTCCAGTTCTTAACATCACAGCCAGGAGAAACATTCCTGTAACTACCCTATCACGTCCCATTGAGTTTTGTATGTTTCAAGGTGATTACTTTTCATTCTACTAAATACATGATAGAAGTCCAGTCTGTTTAACTGTTTCTCAAAGGACAACCACCCTTCCTCCCGTACTCAATATGGCATTGTGGTAAACTATGTGTACACCTGTCTGGACACGCCCCTCTGCTGACTGCTCCTGTGGCTCCTCCCACAGACCCCTGTATAAAGGCGATTGGAGGCACTGCTCCTCCCTCAGTCTCCAGGATGTAGTGGTCTCGTCTGCTGCTAATAAAAGCCTATCTTTTGCCTCCTGTCTCCGAGAGTTATTGATGGTGCATCAGGCATGCCATCTAACACTTTCATCGTAGTCCAGTATGGAAACACCAATACCCAGGAATGGAGAAGACTACAAAAAGTAGTGGATAGAGCGCAGTCTATCACAGGAAAAGCCCTCCCCACAGTGAGTACACCTACAAGGAGAGCAGTCACAGGCTGGCAGCGCCCACCATCCAGGCCAGGCAATCCTCTCACTGCTGCCAACAGGATGAAGGAGCAGGTTCAGAAACAGTTATTACCCCTCAACCATCAGGCTCCAGTGTGGAAAACTTCACTCACCTCAGCACTGAACTGCTTCCACAATCCGCGGACTCACTTTCAAGGAATTTACGATTCATGTTCTCATTAGTATTCTAATAATCAGTATTCTCAGCAGTTTTCATTTCTTTTGTTTTTGTATTTGCACTGTTTGACAGACAGACAGACAGACATACTTTATTGATCCCGAGGGAAATTGGGTTTCGTTACAGATGCACCAACCAAGAATAGTGTAGAACACATTTCTTTGCACATTAGTTGTTTGTCAGTCTCTGTGTATAGTTTTCATTAATTCTGTTGTATTTCTTTGTTCTACTGTCAATGCCTGCAAGAAAATGAATCTGACGTATACTTCGATAATAAATTTACCTTGAACATTGAACTTCCAGGAAATTGTCTGGTGAACCTTCGTTGCTCTTCCTCTATCATAGATCCATCTTCTCTGAAGCAGAGGGGAAAGGACTGTACATACTAATCTAAATCAGAATCAGAATCAGAATCAGAATCAGACTTTAATCGCCAAGTACCTATGCACATACAAGGAATTTACTTCCGGCAGATGTTGTCTCTCTGCTCATAACAATAATAATGATAAATATAAATGAAAATATAGATTATACATACAGGTAGTGCAATCCAAGTAATAGTTAGCCGACAGTTAACCGGCAGTTAACTGTTCAGCAAAGTGACCGCAGTAGGGAAAAAACTTCTCCAGTGCCTATTAGTCTTAGTCTGGAGGGATCTGAAGCGCCTACCAGACGGAAGCAGATCAAACAGTCCGTGGTACACCTCGGCCTATATGACTGTAACTGTGATGTCAGTTATGTTTTAATGCAATGTTAACATATTTAAGCTGTTCAGACAGTTTCTGCCTAAGGGATTCAAGGATCAAAGATCAATTTTATTTTCCATGTACATTTAAATGTATTAGGAATTTGTTGTGTTGGTACGGCATGCAATAAAAACAACCTCACAACTATAAAGAATAAAGAATTATATAAAATAATGTTAGAAGTATGAATATGGAATAAAATTTGCATAAATACATAAATAACAGAACGTGGTGGTGGTGATTGGCATCCATCTGTCTCAAAGGAAAATGGGTGATGATCACAACCCTGGGCAGAAGATATAAAGATCCTGAGATGCCAAGTCGTCAAGATCCCCCTCTCGGTCTCACCAGTGTAGTCCAAAGGAAAGCTTATGAAGCGATACGTTTGGCACCAGCTTGGCTGCAGGAGCTGCCAGAAGGATGTTCAATGACGTCCAGCCGCCTTAGGGGCTCCACTCCGGATTTGCTGTCTGGGTTTACTCCCGTAGCCTTCATCTCTCCCAAGGCTGCCCACAAGGCAGTGGGGCTGTTTACCCAGAGCTGGGGATCTGGTTTCCCAGCACCAGGGCATGTCCACACACCGGTGGGCCTGTGTGCTATGGGTGCAGGGGCCGGACCTCCTCCCCATCCTCTGTAGTTCACCCTGAGTCCAAAAGGTGTTCAGTTTCTGTGTGTGTCACCAGTGAGGCGACACTACGTGAGGCTTGCTGTTGGAGAGGCTATGTACTGGCAGGGAGAGACTTACACATTCAGCTCTTCTTTTTACAAGACTGTTAGCCAGCTGGCTAACAGAATGTACTTACAATGTAAAGAGCATTATAAAAAGTGGTTTAAAGTGTTTACAGTGGACTGAGGTGATAAATAGAGGGGGAGTAGGTCTGACTACCTACTGCTGAAGATCATGGGTCATGGGTCAGGTCTCCACTGCTGAAGGTCATGGGTCAGATCTCCATTGCTGTAGATCATGGGTCATGGGTCAGATCTCCACTGCTGAAGATCATGGGTCATGGGTCAGGTCTCCACTGCTGAAGATCATTGGTCATGGGTCAGATCTCCATTGCTGTATTCAGCAGTAGGCTCTGTTCAAAAGGACATCGTCTCTGTTTTGACTGAAGAGTTCAGCAGCAAATAGATACTTACAAAATAAATACTTAGAAAGCAGAAAGAAAATTAGTATTCCAGATAAAACAGGTCAAAGTTTAAAAAGAAATTACTAAAAAATGGCTGTTTAGGCCAATGTGGGCAACTCAATTAATTTCTTACCTTATTGCCAAGCTGCTTGGAATGTTGCATGTAGCAATTTGTATGATAAAGTGAGTGGGCTTTGATAATCTCCCAATGGGCTTGGCATTAATTTGAGCAAAACAAACAATTAATGTTCAGTCCTATGAGGAATGAGGAAACAGAATTTATCGGGCATGCTATAAAAAGAAAAAAGACAAAACACCCCCAACAATGAACCAAACGCCATGTGCTCCTCCTTCACTTCCTCTAAAAACAATTCTTTTAACAGATGGTCCATATATTCAGAGCAAATCTGCTTCACAACCCAAAGGGGTTTCGTAGGAAAATTATCAAACAAATTTGACAGCAACCCACTGAAGGAGGTATCAGGACAGACATTTGGATTGCAGTCACAGGAGAATCAACAATAACGGTCTCATGGACCCTGCGACCAGTACTCTTCACTCACAGCAGCCCATTGGCAACCTGATAATTTCCAGCCAACAGGAGCTGCAGAATGATGGAAGTGACGAGGTTTCTGTCATTTCAGAAACTCAGTTGTGATTATCCTGAGCCTTTCATAATCAAAACCTCTGAAGTTATTCTTGGCTCCTTTACTAGATGACAATGTTCAGTAGGCCCAGGAGCTAATCGCAAAGGCAAGGCGTTCTTGGATTGGAAACTGAGTCAAGAAGAGAGACGCAGAACTACAGGCACCTGATTGACGTAGGAGATGGAGGGTGGAAAAAATACAGATGACCAGAACACACGTGGATCCTTCTGCACCGTCAATCCATTTGAGAGCAAAACTTCCAGGGTACTTGATAAAGTCAGTTCAATTCTTAAGTGTAAAGGGTTTTTAGAAAAGTAAGATAATTACTTTTATAAAAAGTGAAATATATTTATTGATTTATTGACATACGGTTTCTGGTCCTCCCTTTGGGGGAGAGCCACCCAGCAAACACCCAATTTAATCCTACCCTAATCATGAGACAACTTGCATTGACCAATTAACCTACTAACCGGCACATCTTTGGACTGTGGGAGGAAACCCATGCAGTCACGGGGAGAACGTACAAACTCCTTACAGGCTGAGGCAGGAATTGAACCCAGGCCGCTTGTACTGTAAAGTGTTATGCTAGCCACTACACTACCACGTTACCCCTAAAATTAGATTTAGTTAAGAGAAATTAGCTTCATTTGTCACATGTGCATTGAAACATGTGAAATGTGTTGTATACATCAGCGATCAACACAGTTTGAGGGCATACTGAGGATAGCCCACACATGTCGCCATGCCTCTGGCACCAACAGAGCATGTCCATAATTTACGAAAGCTAACTTGTATGTCTGTGAAATGTGGAAGGAAATTGGAGGCACCCAGAGGAAACCCATGTATCATGAGGAGAAGGTATAAACTCCTTATGGACAGCAGTGGGAATTCATCCCCCAGTCTTACAGCTGGCATTGTAAAGAGTTACACTAGCTGTTCTGCAACAGTGCCAGCCAGAGTAGTGCAAGTATTTGGAAACAGGCACATGAGAGCTGTGCATAATGCTACAATTACACTGCCCAATTTAACCCCAACACTGGTGACCAGAAATGTGAGTTTTGCTGCCTGACCTGTTGAGTACTTGCAGCAGCTTCTTTTTGTTGGAAATAATTTGGAAAATCTATCACTTGGGTGGTTGACAATTGAATTGAGCTGTTCTCCATTCTGGGCATTCCATTTGTAAGCATTTCACCACCATACAAGGAGGCACCATCAGTGCACTGTTCACTTGTGGTGTGTCCTCTGAATGCTTGGCCTTTATACACTTATCAATCTGTTGATTGATCAGCATTATGGAAACTCAATTGTTCCTGAAAACATGGTTTTCCACAAATAGTTTTATAAATAGACAAATAGATCTTGATCCAATTTATAAGCCAATGCAGGCAAAATTCCAGACAATGCACAAAGTTCTCCACACAACCAATTGGCGACGAGACCCTCTCCCTATGTCACAATTGAGTTTCCGTAACGACAGCCAATCAAATGATCAATGAGTGTATAAAGGCCAAGCATTCGGAGGACACACGACAAGCGAACGGCACACTGATGACGTCTCCTCAGATAGTGATGAAACATTTGCAGATGGATTGCCACGATCGGAGAACAACTCAACCCAATCTTACTTTTTGTATTTAACATTCATGTCTGTCTAATACTGATTTACCTATGGATTTTGTGTAAGATTTAGTTACTTAACAGCTCTTTGGCAACAAAGAAAAAAAATCAGTGACTATCTGTCAAAAAATGAAAGTAAGAAACAAAAGAAAATGCATTTAAGGGCCCTATGTCAGGACATCCCAAAGCACTTCACAGGCAATTAATTACTTTTGAAATACAGTCACTGTTTTTTGTCGGTGAATGTGACAGCCAATTTGCAGAAATCAAACTTTCATAATTAACATTGAGATAAATGACAAGTTCATCTATTTTTGGGAGAGCTGGTTCAGCAATAGCTGTTGGTCTGCACACCAGGACAACTCCCCAGCTCTTCTTTGAGGAGAGCCGAGGGCAACAGATGCCTCAGATGGAAGTCTTATGTGCAAGGTGACAGCACTCTCTCACAGCTGTGCTGAAGTATCGGCCTAGCTTAGGTCCATGCCTCCCAGAATGTACCACAGGCTTTTCACTCCGAGCTTGTGTGCCATCACATTGTGTTACAGGTGCAAAGATCTTCACGCTGTATTTCGAAAAAGAGGGGCTTGACAGGTGAGCACTGAATGTGGAAGGACTGGCTCTCATCTCTTAACAAGGTACGTGATGCAAAAATTCAAATATTAAAGAAAGCATTCAAAATCAACACAAAAAGGGCTCCCTTCAGACTGCGTTCTCAAGCATAAAGTCCTTACAATGACAGTTAAATACATGCAATATATTAATTGGCTTGTTAGGGCAGATTCAGGAGTTAGGGTATATACAGTAGCAGATATTAACTTCAGCAACCAGTGTTTAGACCTGATTGTGAATTGCAGATTAATTTTAAAATGCAGCCATGGACAATAGTTTTCTTGCAGCCGTGGACTCCAGTTAATTGAAAACCAGACAAAGCTGATTAACATTCATTTTGAGTTTGTGGAGTGTGGGTGTGAAAATTATGTGTAATGCAAAAGAGGCATTGTAAATACATTGTAACTATAAAAATGTCCTGCTGCTACCTTGGATTTTTAGCATATATAAGGTTGTGTAATATTGGGTCAAAAAGGCCTCTTCCTCCAAGAGTGTCTCATTTTGCTGAATAAAACACTTCTGTATCCATTAGCTTCAGTGTCTCTCCAGTAACTTTGTTCATGTTACAACAAGCTAACTTCAGGTTTTTTTTTGCATTGACAATTCATTTGATGAAAACGTTGAAGGGTTTGACTGTATCTATAGTTATACACTTAGAGGACAATTTATTAGTTACACGAGTGTACCTAATAAAGTGGCCACTGGGTATTTGTTCATGGTCTTTTGCTGCTGTAGCAAATCAGCTCCAGGTTTCATCAGGTTGTACATTTAGGGATGCTCTTTCGGACAGCACTGTGTGACTATCATGCTGACAGGATTTGACACAGTGCATATAGTCATACACAGCATGTATTGTTATGGTACAGCCCATGTAGTTGCAATAAAGCACAAAACAATGAGAAAATAATATCAGCACGAGTCCATGGGTGACACGGCCTGAAGAGTGATGGTGTATGGGATGTTGTACTGGAGCCACGTTTCAGAAAGAATGAGCATGTAGCAGTTCCTCACATCATGCTGGATCAGTTGCAGATGATGGTAATCCAGTTTGTTTTCCAGGGAGTGAACACTGGAGAGCAGTATTGATGGAAGAGCCAGCCTGCATGCATTAAGCTTTTAACCTCGTACTGATTCCAGCGTTCTCTCTCACCAGAAGACCGCTGATATGAAATGGTAACTCTCAATCTCTCTGCTCCATCAGGCCCACATGCAAAAAATACAAAACTCAACGTACACTTATTATCTAAGAATGCATAAATTATACAACCTTGAGATTTGACTGCTTACAGGCAGCCGCAAAGCAAGGAACCTGAAAGAACCCAATTTAAAAAAAGACCAACCACCAATGCACAGAGAAAGAGAAAAAAAACACAAATAAGCGAGCAACAGCAACAGTGTTCTGACCAAATTGAGTCCTTAGATTCAAACCCTCAGAGCAGGCCCAAAGCCTAGGTATCAGTTCACCACATTAGCGGGGCAAATCACCGCAGAGTTGGCAGACACGAAGCAGACTCACCGCCAGAGTATTGCAGAGAACATCACGGGAGAGTGAGTTAAATCGGCCCGACCTTTCCAGTCTATCTGGGCTGGCATTTAAATTGTCCGAACAGTGGGTTGTACCTCACAGTAGTACCCTGGATGTGGGAGCAGGAGCTCTATTTGTCAAGCGAAGTTATGAGCATACATTCAAGTACCCACACATGAATTTCAGGTCCTCTGAACGCTGTTGTTCTCTCCACAGATACTGCCTGACCTACTGAGCATTTGTGCCATTTCTGTTTTTTCATATTTCAGATTTATAGCAACTTATAAACCTTTAGGAAGGCAAGATATATTGAACTTTCTTCTACTGGGATTTGAGTTCAGGAGCAGAAATATTTAGCTCTATTTATATGACTCTGGAAGGTTGTACACATTTCTGGTCCCCCGCCTAAATTTATATGTGACAAGGGAATGGAATGAAAGCTGACCCCCATTGACCTCTGGGGTAGAGGGCTTAGTAGCTTAGGGCCTACACTCCTCTGCATTTAGAAGAATGAGAGTTGATCTTATTTAAATATTCAAAACTCTCTATAACCTGACAGGGCAGAAGCAAGGTTAATGTTTATGCCTGGCTAGGCTGATAAGAAACAGGTAACATTCTCGGAATGAGGGGACGGTCTTTCAGAACTGAAATGAGAAGATATTTCTTTGCCTAGTGAATACTGTATCTTTGGAATTCTCTGCCCACGAGGGCTGTAGAGGATCAATTACCAATAGTGATATGGATAAAATTATAGATATTGCAGCAATCTGCTGTTAGTGCAGGAAAGTGATGCTCTGAAGTAAGCAATTGGCTTTGGTCATGGGGCATGACAGAGAAAGCACAGGGGATTATATTTGCCTGCTACTTGTGTCTTTATATTTTGCTTCGTGACTTCACTAGGTTTTGAAAGATGCTACGTAAATGCAAAATTTCTTTCTGAACAATTCCTTTGAAAGTTGTACACTAATTGTTGAACATTCACCAGGAACTTAAGGACTTAAATAACTGTCAGCTAAACTCAACTAGGGGATGCTAGTCATGCACATAATTAAACAAATCACACAGTATATATTTTTTTGTTTTTAATTGAGTAGCTGGCTTCATTCTCAGGAAACAAACAAAATAATCTACCCTCACACCATCTGCGTCGTTTTAAAGTTGGGAACACGATAATAGATCCAGCTGTGCTTTAACTTTTTATTCACTGTCACCTTAGTTTACACTGGCTCACAGTGGCCACTGAGTGTATCTTTGTGATCTTCTGCTGCTGAAGCCCATCCACTTCAAGGTTCAAAGTGCTGTGCATTTGGAGATGCTCTTCTGTACACCACTGTTGTAATGCATGGTTATTTGAGTTACTGTCAGGTTTACTATACACAGTCGGGATAGATCTATAGAGTCCCTCAAAAGCAGAGGTGGAGGAGTATGCCTCATGATCAACTCCACTTGATGTACAAATATATCAGTGCTGTCCTAATTCTGCTTACCAGATCCAAAATATCTAGCAGTTAAGTGCCGTTCTTTTTACCTACCACTAGAGTTCTCTAGGGTTATTTTGGTAGCAGTATACGTTCCACCTCAGGCCAATGTCAAGTAGGCTTCAGATGATCTGTGCAATGGAATCAACATGCACAAAACAATGCACTATAATGCTTTCACCATCATTTTGGGGGACTTTAACCAGGCTAATCTCAAAAGATTTCTAAGTAGTTACCATCAACAGATCTCTCGCAATACCAGAGGAAACAACACACTGGACCATTGCTACACCACCATCAAGAATGCCTACCGTGCTATTCCACGCCCTCACTTTGAGGAGTCTAATCACCTGGCTGTACCTCTACTCATTGAGTATAGGCAGAGACTGAAGACTGCAGCACCAGTAGTGAGGACCAAGAAGGTATGGACAAGGGAAGCACAGAAGCACCTACAGGACTGCTTTGAATCGGTGGACTGGACCGTATTCAGGGATTCATTTTTGAACTTGGTTGAGTATGCTGCAGTTGTTACCAACTTCATTAAAAACCTATGTGGATGAGTGTTTTCCTACAAAGACTTCCTGTACGTTCCCAATCCAAAAGCCATGGATGAACCAGGAGGTTCGGCGTCTGCTGAAGGCTGGATCTGTGGAATTTCAGTCTGGTGATGCAGACCTGTACCAGAAAACCGGGTATGATTTGCAGAGGGCCATTTCAAGGGTGAAGAGACAATTTTGAATGAGGTTGGAGGTGTAAATGGATGCAAGGCAACTCTGGCAGGGTTTGCAAGACATTACTTCCTACAAAGCGAAACCCAATAGCATGAATGGCAGCAGTGCTTCACTACCAGATGAACTCAACGCCTTCTATGCATGCTTTGAAAGGGAGAACACAACTACAGCTGTGAAGATCCCTGCTGCACTTGATGACCCTGTGATCTCTGTCTCAGAGGCTGATGTTAGGCTGTCTTTAAAGAGAGTGGACCTTCACAGGGTGGAAGGTCCTGATGGAGTACATGGTAAGGCTCTGAAAACCTGTGCCAACCAGCTAGCAGGAGTATTCAAGGACATTTTTAACCTCTCACTACAGGCGGAAGTTCCCGCTTGCTTCAAAAAGGCAACAATTATACCAGTGCCTAAGAAGAATAAATTGAGCGGCATTAATGACCATCACCCAGTAGCGCTCACATCGACAGTGATGAAATGCTTTGAGAGGTTGGTCATGACTAGACTGAACTCCTGCCTCAGCAAGGACCTGGATCCATTGCAATTTGCCTATCGCCGCAATAGGTCAATGGTAGATGCATTATCAATGTCTCTCAACATGGGTTTAGAATACCTGGACAACACAACCACCTACGTCAGGATGCTGTTCATCAACTATAGCTCAGCATTTAATACCATCATTCCCACAATCCTGAATGAGAAGTTGCAGAAGCTGGACCTCTGTACCTTCTTCTGCAATTAGATCCTTGACTTCCTACGTCAACAAAGACCACAATCAGTATAACATCTCCTCCTTGCTGATGATCAACACTGGTGCACCTCAGGGGTGTGTGCTTAGCCCACTGCTCTACTCTCTCTATACTGTGTGGCTAGGCAAAGCTCAAGTGCCATCTATAAGTTTGCTGATGACACAACCATTGTTGGTGGAATCTCAGGTGGTGACAAGAGGGCGTACAGGAGTGAGATATGCCAACTAGTGGAGTGGTGCCACAGCAACAACTTGGCACTCAACATCAGTAAGATGAAAGAGCTGATTGTAGACTTCAGGAAGGGTAAGACAAAGGAACACATACCAATCCTCACTGAGGGATCAGAAGTGGAAAGAGTGAGCAGTTTCAAGTTCCTGGGTGTGAAGATCTCTGTGGATCTAACCTGGTCCTAACATATCACTGTAGTTATAAAGAAGGCAAGACAGCAGCTATACTTCATTTGGAGTTTGAAGAGGTAAGATATGTCAACAAATAGACTCAAAAACTTCTATAGACGTACCGTGGAGAGCGTGGAGGTTGCATCACTGTCTGCTATGGGGGTGGGGTCTACTGCACAGGACCAAAAGAAGCTGCAGAAGGTTGTTAATCTAGTCAGCTCCATCTTGGGTACTAGCCTACAAAGTACCCAGAGCATCTTTAGGGAGCAATGTCTCAGAAAGGTAGTGTCCATTCTTAAAGACCTCTAGCACCCAGGGCATGCCCTTTTCTCACTGTTACCATCAGGTAGGAGGTACAGAAGCCTGAAGGCACACACTCAGTGATTCAGGAACAGCTTCTTCCCCTCTGCCATCCGATTCCTAAATGGACATTGAACCCTTGGACACTGCCTGACTTTTTTTAATATACAGTATTCCTGTTTCAAAATCAGAATCAGAATCAGGTTTATTATCACCGGCATGTGACGTGAAATTTGTTGACTTAGCAGTAGCAGTTCAATGCAATACATAATCTAGCCGAGAGAAAAAAAAATAATAAGTAAACAAGTAAATCAATTATGTATTTTGAATAGATTAAAAATGTGCAAAAACAGAAATACTGTATACTTTTAAAAAGTGAGGTAGTGTCCAAAGATTCAATGTCCATTTAGGAATCAGATGGCAGAGGGGAAGAAGCTGTTCCTGAATCGCTGAGTGTGTGTCTTCAGGCTTCTGTACCTCCTACCTGATGGTAACAATGTGAAAAGGGCATGTCCTGGGTGCTGGAGGTCCTTAATAATGGAGCCTAATTTTTTGCACTTTTAAAAATCTATTCAATATATGTACACTGCAATTTATTTATTATTTTTATTTTACTTATTATTTTTTTCTCTTCTATATTATGTATTGGATTGAACTGCTACTTCTATGTTAACAAATTTCACGTCACATGCTGGTGATAATAAACCTGATTCTGATTCTGTCAGCTTGAACCAGTCTGGCCATTCTCTTCTGATCTCTCTCATTAACAAAGCATTTTCCCTCATAGACCTGCTGCTTCCTGGATGCTTTTATTTTTTGCTCTGTAATCTCTAGAGCTGCTGTGTGTGAAAATCCCAGGAGATCAGCAAGTTCTGAGATACTCAAACCACTCCAACTGGCACCAACAATCAATCCACGGTCAAAATCACTTAGATCACATTTCATCCCCATTCTGATGTTTGAACAACTGAACCTCTTGACCACCTCTGCATGCTTTTATGTATTGAGTTGCTGCCACATGATTAGATATTTGCATTAATATGCTGGTATACAGAGGTACCTAATAAAGTGGCCACTGAGTTTAGTTTCAGCATAACTTTGTTTATTTCACAATGACCTTTTTTTAGAAGCTGTTGAACCTGTTGTAATTTTCACTCTAATCATATACTGCCTGCGATGTTCTCAACCACAGGTAACATGTGATACAAAGTGGGAACTGAGCATTTCAAGTGGATAGGCTGCAGTTACCGGTAGTTGCTTGTCAAAAGCTTCTTTTTAACACTTTATGAAATTTATTCTCCAAAGTCTCAAATCCTTGTGGCGGCTGGGTGCTGTCGTTGAGACCTGTGGTTGGATGTCGCTCATAAGACCATGCGAGTACTTTGAGTACAGTGATCCCAGGAACGAAAGGGTTAACATATGAGAAGCTTTTGATGAGCCTGTACTTGCTAGAGTTTAGAAGAATGGGGGGGGGGGGGGGTGGGGAGCGAGGATCTCATGGAAACCTATCAAGTACTGAAAGCCCTGGACAGACTGGTTGTGGAGAGGATATTTCCTAAAGAGATTGAGTCCAGGATTAGAAAGCACAGCCTCAGAATAGGGGTATGTCCACCTAGAACAGAGATGAGGAGGAATTTCTTTAGCTGAAGAGTGGTGAATCTGGTGGCTGAGGGGGCCAAGTCATTGGGTATAACTAAAGTGAGGGGAGGTTGATGGGTTCTTGATTCGTAAGGGTTATGTGGAGAAAGCAGGAGAATGGTATTGAGAGGGATAATTAATCAGTTATGATGGAATGGTGGAGCAGGTTCAATGGGTCGAATAGCCTATGTCAGTGACTTTGTGGTTATTGTAATGCTATGACAGTGCCAGGGACCCAGGTCCATTTCCCACCACTGTCTGTAAGGAGTTTGTACGTTTTCCCCATAACCCCGTAGGTTTCCTCTGGGTGCTCTGGTTTCCTCCCACAGTCCAAAGACATACATGTTAGTAGGTTAATTGTTCATATAGGTAACTGGGCAGTGCCAGCCCATTGTGGCAGAATAGCCTGTTATGGAGCTGTATCTCTAAATAATGAATAATAAATCATAACATGAGGAGCCAGTGCAATGTCCAAGGCAGGAACAACTGTAATATCAAGTCAAGTCAAGTTTGTTCTCATTTATCTACATACATGTATATAATGAATATAACCATATAATGTTTATAGAAATGAGACAACGTTTCTCCGAACTAGGCTGTAAAACACAATAACTTATGAAGGTAAGGATAAAATCTGCAAATGAATCACACATAAATAACAAACTAAAGTGCATTGTTATTAAATATTGTAAGGTATGGAACAGATTATCCAGTGACTGTTCCAAATACGATGCAGCAGGGAGTTCAGAAGCCTAATGGCCTGAGGGAAGAAACTGTTTCTCATCCTGACTGCTCTTGTTTTTATGCATCGGAGTCTCCTATCGGATGGTAGAAAGTCAGAGGATACTGGGTAGATGGGTGGGATCCTTACAAATACCAAGGGCCCTGCGTACGCAGTGCTTCTGATAAATGTCCTCACTGGATGCTAGGGAGGCTCCTATGATCCTCTCAGCTGTTCTCACAGTCCTTTGTAGGGATTTCTGGTCAGATGCTCGACTGCTCCCAGACCAGATGGAAATGCCACTTGTTAGGATGCTCCTGTAGAAAGCAGGTAAGATGGGGTGGGCGGGGGTGGGAGCCTTGCTTGCTTCAATCTTCTTAGGAAGTGGAGGTGCTGCTGTGCCTGCTTGCAGGGAGGTGACATTGAGGGACCAGGTGAGGTCACCTGTGCTGTGAACTCCAGGGAACTTGGTGCACTTAACTCTCTCTACAGAGGAGCCATTTACTTGCAGAGGGAGATGGTTTGTCTGCATCTTCCTGAAGTCCACGGTGATTTCCTTTGTCTTCTCCACATTCAGGATTAGGTTGTTCTTCTCACACCAATCCACCAGTCACTCCACTTCCTCACTATACTCTGTCTTGTCATCGTTCTTGATAAGGCCGAACGCTGACGTCACGGTTTGAGCTGGATCCTACGACACAGTCAGCAGTGGGCTGAACGCCCAGCCCTCCGGTCACCAGTGCTCAGCGTAATCAGAGATGTTGCGGCCCACACGAACTGACTGTGCCTTCATGTTCTGAAGTCCACTATCTAATTGCAGAGGGAGGTGTTAAGACCCAGCAGCCAGGGATATGATGGTGCTGAACGCTGAAATGAAGTCTATAAACAGCAGTCTGGCATATGAGACCTGATTTTTCAGGTGGGACAGGACAGAGTGGAGGGCAGAGGCTATTGCAGCATCAGGGGATTGATTTGAACGAGAAGTGAACTGGAAAAGATCCAATGTAGCCGGGAGAAGAGCTTTAATGTGCTCCATGACCAGCCGCTCAAAGCATTTCATAATGATCGATGTTAATGCCACCGGACGATAGTCATTTAGGCAGGATACTGTTGCCTTCTTTGGCACTGGAATGATGGTTGCCACCTTGAAAACCGAGGGGACAATGGATCATTCCAGAGAGATGTTAAATATATTCATCAGTACCTCCATCAGCTGGGGGCTGTGCAGTCTTTCAGAACCTGACCTGGTATGTTATCGGGCCCCACAGCTTTGTGTGGGTTGACTCTGGGCAGGGTCTTCCTCACCTCAGCTTCAGCCAAACGGAATGTCTTCTCCCCCGGAGGGAGGGGTGCCTTCTTCGCCAGAACTTTGTTCTGTGCTTTAAACCGGGCGTAGAAGACATTCAGCCTCTCAGGGAGTGAAGCATCCTGGTCACTGAAACACAGGGTAGACTTGTAGTCTGTAATCTTCTGAATTCCCTGCTACATGCGCCTCGTGTCTCTAGTACTCCCGGTGTATTTCAAGATTCAAGTATGTTAATTATTGAAGAATGTAGAAATGATAGAACCTTAAGATTTGCTTGCTCACAGGCAGCCACAGAGCAAGAAACCTGAAAGAACCCAATTAAACAAAAAAAACCATAAAACTAAAAGACCCACACTTGATATGCAAGAGAAAGAGAAAAAAATACAAATCAAGCAAACAATTGAAGTGAAGAACATCATTCCAAACCAAAAATGAATCCTCCGGTACGAGCCCCACAGCAGCCCAGAGTAGGCCCAAATCCTCGCTTATTAGTCGGCATGCAGCACAGCAGGCAGGGCTGTCTTCATAGCCTCAGCACTATGTAGATGACCATCGTGCAGAATGAGTGAAATCGGCTTTCAGCCTAACCGACACCCTACCTTTTCAGTCTATCTCGGCAAGCGTTTAAATTGACCCAATGATGGAACAGTGAAAGTCTCCACGTCCTGGGGAGACCAAGTGAAATTGGCGCTTGCCTCCGATTTGGGCTGGTTCTTAAATTATCTAAACGGCACACTGTACATCGTACTAGGACCCTGGCACTGCTGCTATGAAAGGCTCTGGGCCTAGAACACACTGTCCAGTGACTTGCTCCAGGCCCAGATTTTGCCACCCAGCCTGAAGCCGCTCTGAAGCTCTACAAATAAGCTTGGCACCTAGAGCGATCCCATCTCACGCATGGGCCAGGTGTATGGGCATCGGAACTTCATCTGCATTGATTCATCTCCCAAACTCGCCTCACCATCGCCCACCCCTTCACTGTTTGTGGTAATGATTTAACATAATTTACCTCAGAAAAGGTACTTGTAGTGATGTTTTAGTCAGGTTTCTTAGCTTTTTGACTACTAGGAAGCTGTCGCACATTTTCAGTAGCACCATCTTGACCAGAATTTGAGCCAACAATTAAAGTGGTTATGAAGAATTTTTCTTCTATCTCCTTGCTTCCCCCTCCCCCCGTCCATTTTAGAGGATGAATAATTTGAAATTAGGAAAGATGTGTGTGTGTGTGTGTGTGTGTGTGTGTGTGTGTGTGTGTGTGTGTGTGTGTGTGTGTGTGTGTGTGTGTGTGTGTGTGTGTGTGTATTTATTTATTTGGAAAACAGCAGGAAACACGCCTTTCTGGCCCATCTAGCGGTGTCACCTAGCAAACCAGCTATTTGAACCCCAGCCTAATCACAGGACAATTCACAATGACCAATTAACCCACTAACCGAAAACCAGAGCATTCAGAGGAATACCCACCTGGTCACGGGGAGAATATACAGACAGCACCAGGTGTATACTCTGAACTCTAGAGCGCCCTGAGGTATGATAGCATCGCAACTTTATACAACTCTGGTTCGGCCACATCTGGAGTATTGCGTACAGTTCTGGCTGCCCCACTACAGAAAAGATGCTGAGGCTTTGGAGAGGGTGCAGAAGAGGTTTACCGTGATGCTGCCTGGTTTAGAGGGCATGTGCTGTCATGGGAGGCTGGACAAACTTGGGTTGTTTTCTCTGGAGTGGCAGAGGCTGAAGGGAGATCTGATAGAGGTAATTAAGATTATGGGAGGCATAGATAGAGTAGACAGCGAGTATCTTTTTCCCGGGGCAGAAATGTCAGAGGGCATGCATTGAAGGGGATGTGAGGGTAAGTTTTTTACTCAGAGAGTGGTGGAAGCCTGGAATGTGCTGCCTGGTATGGTGGTAAAGGCAAATACATTAGAGGCTTTTGAGAGACATTTGGATAGGCACATGAATATGAGGAGGGATATGGACATGGTGTAGGTAGGATGGGTTAGTGTTTAGGTGTTTTCGATTTGCTTTTTAGCAGGTTCAGCACAACATTGTGGGCTGAATGGCCTGACCTTATGCTGTGCTGTTCTCTGATCTAACAGCTTGTCACCTCTTGCACTTATATAGCTCCTTTCCCAACCTCAGCCCAAGGTTACAGAGGCAACACTGAAATTCTGTAACTTGTGCAGACTGACTAGCAGGAGACAAAAGCAGATTGCTAGTCTTTTTTTACAGGAATGCTGGGAACATGAAGAGCTTGATAGAGGACCAGGTCACAGAATCAGGAAAGGTCTGTTCCAACTCTACGCTGGTAAACCAACGGATCAGCTGGAGACGCAGTATAGAAAGAGACTCTCAGTAGGTGGCTACACCAATCACATCCAAGAATGAGAATCTCAGCACAGTGGAGCACAGTTGAAAGAAATTCAATGATCTCACAATGTTGTTAATGTGACCTGCAGGCAAGTCTTTATGGCTGTGGAGAGAATCTGTTTACGTGATGCTTGGATCTGAGTTATTTCAGGAAGTATGGTAACATTGTGCTAAGTTCTAAATGTAATGGGTCATGGATTTGTTCAGTGCTGTTTTACATTTGGTGCAAGCGGATCTGAATCAGGGTTTGGGGGATGAGTTTTGCACCATTTGGCCTCTCCTTTAATGGCATGGAGTATTGGTGTTAGGGATTGCATAGGCTTTGCCTTGAGAATTTTTATTTTGCAAATTCCTTTAAAAATCACCTCTTGGTTAGAGACCTCCTTTTCTCCAATGCAGTCTGTGCTTCACAGGATAGATCTTCACCATGGTGAAATCCACATCTACCTGCACGTTCAGAAGGTGAAAAAATCTTTTCATAACAAACCTTGGCCTCTACATTTACTCATAGGAAGCCAATTACATGGCAAGTTTCTGAAATTACTGAATTCAGAGCTAGATTCTGGTTCCAAGCATTACATTGTGTGTTGTTGGAATAATGTTTGAGAGAAAACAATGAGGTAACAGTTGGATGGGATGGGGAGATATTTTATTCCCATCCCAGTCTAGCGTTATTCCTACAATCCAACAGTACACACTGGAAAGCTAAGAACATAGTCTCATCTTCCAACCTTGGCACATTGCAACCCTGAGATTTAGCACTGAATTCAACAATTTCAGAAATTTGGCATGTAACTGGCTTCTCAAAACTACACAATGTGGGAAACTTAGAGTCACTCCTGAGGACTGAATAGAGGCATTCTGCAAGATGATCTTCTAATCTACGTCTGGCTTCTCCAAGACTACAACCAAGTCAACCTCTCTGACAACAAATGAGTTGATGTGGCAGAAAGCTGCTTTAGACTCCTGGAAAGATCCTGTGTTGAGGGAATTGAGAGTGGCTTTGACCTCCACGGAGGCAGTGGTCCAGGCACAAGAACATGCCTCAAGGTTTCCTTTAGAATGTCACCTAGGTCTGCACTGACATGAAAGGGAGAAGAAAACCTACAAATACATCGATCATTAAACTGCTCCAGATAAGATGTCAGATCTCTGAAAACTCTCAAGTAACATCTTTGTTGATGTGCATCTCTTGTCACTTGTCCCCATGCACCCTACCAATTCCGAGTGGACAGGCTTATTTATAAAATGTCTGCAGTGGTGTTGAAGAATCTTAGTAGCTTCGCAACACTCTGTGGCACCCAATTCTCAAGTTTCTCACCTGCTAAAAACTAAAGAAAACACATACTATGCACTCTGAACTTTGCCTGGGCAGCCTGCCAGCCTCTTCTGAAAGTGCCCTGTCTCGTCTCCCAGTGTCAGCAGGTTGTGCCTTTAAGCTGTGATGTGCTCCTCGTGAAACTTTCCAGGGCCCGAGAGGCCTATTGCTAACATCAGCTTTCCACAACAGCATGAGCTTTCCAAAGGGTCAGAGCTGTTTGTGACAAAGTTAACTTCTAACATATATTCTTTGCTCTTTGAATTCTTTGAAAACAAGAAACAGTCTTCAGTCCTTAATGTAAGTTGTACTTACTTTTTTATTTTTATTTAGAGATATGGGGCAGAATGGGTCCTTCTGGCCAGTCAAGCCCACCACCCAGCAACCCCACTTAATCATAACCTACCTAATCATGGGACCATTCACAATGACCAATTTTGGAAACAACTGTTTTTTAAATAATACCTTTTATAAGATTAGTACTTTTTAACAAACTCCTGTACTTTTCACACTTACTGGCAGGAAGTGGTATAGCAGCTAAACTAACGGTTTATCGCCTTTCTCATTTTTCATTGACCATGTATTAGCACATTCCCACGTGATGGAATTATTTTAATTATGGAGTCTACTAATTAATTCATTGCTATCTAAGGAATTTTCTTCTTATCTATAGAAGTGATAGATTTTTCAGAACCACCATGTTTTGTTCCTTTGCCTTACACCCCTTAGCATTGTTTCCCAGCTCTCTATTTAGTTTGCTTAATACTTGAATGTTTATTTATACTCCAAAATGAACTGAAATCTTGGAATTAAGGCTTCTCGCCATTTTTGACTCCTGGAAGAACTTTATGGGTCAGAAATTAAGTGGAGATCCTAGAACAAATTACGTACCCTGTATGTTTTTGGAATGTGGGAGGACAGTGCAGGAACCGGGGAAAACCTACACATTCCACGGGGAGGATGTAGAGAGACTCCTTATGGAGGATGCCGGGATTGAACTCTGAACTCTGATGGTCCAAGCTGTAACAGTTACCATAGCTAACTGCTACAGGACCATGGTGCCCAATTGCAAGCAATAATCTGTTGAAGTTAAAAGAAAACACCTGATATGGCTATATCAAAGTGGATAGTAAAAGCTTTTTCAAGTATGTAAAAAAATAAATAAGAGATGAGAATGGATATAGGACTGCTAGAAAATGGGGCCGGAGAAAGAATAGCAAGGAAATAGCAGATTAACTAAATGAGTATTTTGCATCAGTCTTCACTGTGGAAGACACTAGCAGTGTGCCAGATGTTGAAGGGTGTGCGGGAAGAGAAGTGAGTGCAGTTACTATTACAAGGGAGAAATTATAGATCAGTTATCCTGACTTCAGTGGTTGGGAATTTGTTGGAATCAATTGCTAAGGATGAGGTTGTGGAGTACTTGGTGACACGGACCAAGGTCGAGCTTAGTTTCCTTAAGGGGAAATCTTGCCTTGGAATTCTTTGAGGAGATTGAAAGTAGGATAAATAAAGGGGATGCAGTGGATGCCGTATATTTGGACTTTCAGAAGGCCTTTGACAAGGTGCCACACATGAGGCTGCTTACCAAGTTAAGAGCCCATGGCATTACAGGGAAGTTTCTGGCATGGTTTGAGCATTGGCTGATTGGTTTGGAGGCAGTGAGGGGGAATAAAAAGATCCTTTGCTGGCTGGCCGCCAGTGACTTGTGGTGTCTGCAGGGGTCGGTGTTGGTACTGCTTCTTTTTGTGCTGTATATCAGTAATTTAGATGATGAAATAGATGGCTTTGTTTCCAAGTTTGAGATGATCTGAAGATTGGTGGAGGGGCAGGTAGTGTTGAGGAAACAGGTAGGCTGCAGAAGGACAGATTAGGAGAATGGGCAAGAAAGTGACAAATGAAATACAATGTTGGAAAATGCATGGTCATGCACTTTGGTAGAAGAAATACATATGCAGACTATTTTCTAAATGGTGAGAAAATTCAACAATCTGAGATGCAAAAAAGACTTAGGAGTCCTTGTGCAGAACAACTTAAAGCTTAACTTGCAGGTAGAGCCGGTGGTGAGGAAGGCAATTGCCATGTTAGCATTTATTTCAAGAGGTCTAGAGTACAAGAGCAGGGATGTGTTGCTGAAGCTTCATAAGGTACTGGCGAGGCCTCACCTTGAGTATAGTGAACAGTTTTAGGCTCCTCATCTAAGAAAAGATGTGCTGGCATTGGAGAGGGTTCAGAGGATGTTAACAAGGATGATTCCAGGAATGAAATGGTTATGATACGAAGAACGTTTGATGGATCTGTTCTCATTGGAATTTAGAAGAATGAGGGGGGGGGGGTTCTCATTGAAAGCTTTCAAATATTAAAAGGTCTAGACTTGGTAGATGTGTAAAGGAGGTTTCCCATGGTGGGGGAGTCTAGGACAAGAGGATGCAGAGACATTTCTTTAGCCAGAAGGTGATGAACTTTTGGAATTTATTACCATAGGCAGGTCATCTGGTGTATTTGGTGTATTTTTCAAGCACATGTTGAGAGATTCTGGATTGGACATGGCATCACAGGTTACTGGGAGAAGGCCACTGAGTGGAACGGAGAAGGAAAAATAAAGATCAGCCATGATTGAATGGCTGAGCAGACTCCATGATCCAAATGGCCAAATCCTGCTCTTATGTATTATGGTCTCATGGTTACTAATAGATGTGGTTTGGAAAGTGACATGACTATGGGACTTCTTGTCTGCATTGGCCAAACATGAGACAATGGGTCTATGTTAGTTGGCTGACATTAAACCAGGTAACTACAGCTAAGTTACTTGCACCATAAGATCATCTATGAAGCTTTTAGATCATCTGAGAGAATTGTGTTGTCCCAGCAAAGGTAGCTGGAAAACATCACATGCAGATGACATCGTCGAGTTGAAGAAACAGTATAAATATTAGAAGACATTGGGAATTGTCAAGAATGACAAGGCGAATTGCAGAAAGAAGAATGAGAATTTATTCCTTAACCTTTGGTTTTGCGATGGATGACTTGTTCATCTGCAACTCATTGTCCATGTGTTTGGAAATCCTTTGTAGTTTGTAAATCGTTTGTAATTCAGAAACCTTTTATAAATCAGAAATCCTCTCTGAGTGTCAAATGTGTGTTAAGAACTATCTGTCTAAATTTAACCATGTATCATCAAAGTTAAAATAAACTGTGTTTAAATTACTTCATTAGCTGGAAGTATCTCCTCCTTGGTAGGGAGGTGGGCATCCACCACTCAGGCTGTGGGTATTGGGAGCTAAACCTCACTGCAGCGGCCAGACAGGGAAGTAAGCTGGTCCTTAAAGCGTAGGTGGATATAGTATGACCTCTATGTCGAATAGGGCTTAAAATCCTCCTTTGAGCTTATGGCTTTGCAGACAGAGAACCCAATGCCATCACGTCGACTGCTCGAAGATGATTGTAGGATCTAGATTTGAACAATTTGTGTTGATGCAGTAAGGAGTAGACGTAAATGCAGAAAATTACATTGATAGTTATGCATCCAATATCTAGAAAAGATACCAGCACTAATATGGACTGCATTGTCGAATTTCACAGTTGTTAAGATTACAGCAGATGGGTTCTCCAGTGCAGACTACTCAGGGTATGACAGATAATGGATTGCCTTGTGCCTGAAGTATCAGGTATTATACAGCCAATTTGCTGTACTTGCATCATTGAGAAGGTAGTATTCCACCAATGTGCCAATCTGGACTTTTGTGTTTATATCTCAAACGTGGGCTGAGAGGATCATAGGGGTCTCCCTACCATCAATAAGGGACATTTATCAGGAGCGCTGCATAAGACCATAAGAAATAGGATCAGAAATAGGCCATTCAGCCCATTGAGTCTGCTTCACCATTCAATCATGGCTGATCCAATTCTTCCAGTCATCTCCACTCCCCTGCTTTCACCCCATTCCCTTTGATGCCCTGGATAATCAAGAACCTATCTATCTCTTCCTTAGATACATACAATGACTTGGCCTCCACAGCCACTCATAGCAAAAAATTCCACAGATTTACCACCCTTTGACTAAAGTAATTTCTCCGCATCTCAGTACTAAAAAGACATCCTTCAATCCTGAAGTCCTGGACTCCCCTACCATGGGAAATAACTTTGCCATATTTAATTTGTTCAGGCCTTTTAACATTTGGAATGTTTCTATGAGATTCCCCCTCATTCTCCTGAACTCCAGGGAATACAGCCCAAGAGCTGCCAGACATTCCTCATACAGTAAGCCTTTCATTCCTGGAATCATTCTGGACAATCTTCTCTGAACCCCCTCCAGTGTCAGTATATCCTTTCTAAAATAAGGCGCCCAAAACTGCTCACAATACTCCGTGTGGTCTCACGAGTGCCTTACAGAGCCTCAACATCACATCCCTGCTTTTATATTTTATACCTCTACAAATGAATGCCAACATTGCATTCACCTTCTTCACAAACAACTCAACCTGGAGGATAAACTTAGGGTATCTTGCACAAGGACTCCCAAGTCCCTTTGCATCTCTGCATTTTGAATTCTCTTTCCATCTAGATAATAGTCTACCCATTTATTTCTTCCACCAAAGTGCACGACCATGTGCTTTCCAACATTGTATTTCATTTGTGACTTCTTTGCCCATTTCCTTAAACTATCTAAGTCTCTGTGCAGGCTGTCTGTTTCCTTATAGGGCCCTTTAGTATTATCAAGGATCCCACCCATCCACCCAGCATCCTCTTTGACTTTCTGCCATCAGGCAGAAGACTCCAATGCATAAAGACAAGAATGGTCAGGATGAGAAACAGTTTCTTCCCTCAGGCCATTAGTCTCCTGAACTCCCTGCTGTATTGCATTCAGATTGTCCCTGGTTAATCTGTTCAGTACCTTACAGTACTTAACTTATGCACTTTAGTTTGTCTATTTATGTGTAATTCATCCGTAGATTTCATCCTTACTTTCACAAGTCATTATATATTTTGTGTGTTATATATACTACAGTGCTTTACACTTTGGTTTGGAAAAACATTGTCTCATTTGGTGGTATACATGTATATAGTCAAATGACAATAAACTCGACTTGACTTTGATAGACAACCTCTGGGCTCCAGTTTCTCAGAGGTGACTGAACCAAGAACAGAACCATGGTTTAACTTCTGCAATGAAGAGTACGTAGAAAAAAAATCTCAGGCCCTGCAGTCTGACAGCTCTTAGATGGGAAAATCTAGTTGATGGTGCTTGCAGGGTGCACAATATGTATATCTAATAACTCTTTTCCTGCCATTGCAGGAGTTTATTACAGTGTATTAATATTTCTGTGTGAGCTGAAGTGATGGACCAAGGTGCACTGAATTATCAGTAGCTGCTGGCACTGTAATTTTACTGTATGCCCTACTCCACCAGAGTATGACAGCAAGAGAAAGCAGGGCTGCCACGGAGACAAATGATTAAAATATAGCGTTCCCAGAGCATTAGCAAAGGATTTTATGAGAACTGGGGAAAAGATTAGCTCCCAGCTTCTGGCCCTGAATAAATCATGCAAACAAGAAGCAATTGAATAATAAGAAGAAATGCAATAGATTCTATCCTCATGTAGATGGAGTAAATGACATATTTTTCTGTTTGGAGGGCTGGCCGGGTGTCATTTGTGACTTTGTTAGTGGTACTTATCAGGTTAGACTCACTGTGGAGATATTTATCAAGTGTCATAGATGCCCTTGATATTTCATTGGCTCACTCATTCATTCACGCTGTATCAATATTGTTTATTAATTTTTCTCTCCGTCTCTCCCCACTGTGTTTAGACTTTATGTATATTAATCATTACAATATTATTGAAAATGCAGAAAATAATCAAAACAGTTTAAGTTCTTGAGTTCTTCTTCTTTCTAATGCCTCTTTTTCTCCCTTTACAAGGTGGCTGAGGTCCTATCGGAGTCCATGATATACAACTGCACTCAAACTCCAGTTCTCCAGTGGCACAATGCCCCTAACCTGCCTTAATTTCGATATACAGTCGGCCCTCCTTATCCGTGAGGGATTGGTTTTGCGGATACCAAAAAACATGAATGCTCAAGTCCCTTATATAAAATGGCATAGTATTTGTATATAACCTACACACATCCTCCCATATATTTTAAATCATCTCTAGATGACTTATTATACCTAATACAATGTAAATGCTATGTAAATAGTTGTTATACTGTAATGTTTAGGGAATATTGACAAGAAAAATAACTGTACATGTTCCTCTCGCTCACAACACAAGCAGTGAACGAACGAGATGCGAGCTGAACAATGATCAAACAATGAGTAAAACTTATAATCATCTGTAGATTACAGAATTTATAACACCTAATACAATGGAAATGCTATTTAAATAGTTGTTACACTGTCTTGTTTGGGGAATATTGACAAGAAAAAGAACTGTACATGTTCCTCTCGCTCACAACACAAGCAGCGAACGAACGAGGCACGAGGCGAGCAATGATTAAACAACGAGTAAAACTTGTAACACCTGTACAGTAGTTGTTACATTATCTTGTTTAGGGAACACAAGGACGCTTTGGAGGAGGCTCAATAATACTAAAGTCAGGAACGAATGAGACGCGAGGCGAATAATGCTCGAACAACAAGTGCTGGAAAAGCACTTCTGGGTTTTCTCGATTTGCGGTTGGTTGAATTCGCGCAATCAGAACTTGTGGATAAGGAGGGCTGACCGTATCCAGGGGTGGCTTGAGGCAGGTGCCATCAGGGTGCGGCCTTGTGCGGCCCTGTTGACACAAATTCTCTCTGGTGTCATGAATTGAAACACTGACGTGTCATGGGGATCTGGAACATCGAGACAATGAGCGTGACTGTCGGAGGCCTCTGCACTTGGGGGATCAGTCCCTCCAGCTCTCTCTCTCTCGATGGCGGGTGAGAGCTTGCTGCTCATTCTAGAGTAGGGGGAATCTCAAAATAAAAGCAGCACTACAGACATTGAACCGGGGACTGTTTGTCTCCCCTCTCACTGTGATACCTCTCTCTCCCTTGTTAGTGAGATAGAGAGCCTGAAGGATGATCAGTAGTTTTTGATGCACCATGGTCTCTCTTTGGAGCTTTGCTGTTGCTTGCATGGTGGCTGGTGTGAGTGTTGATGCTTTCTGCTAGAATATGTGGGAGGAGGGGGACGGGGTATGGTTGATGCGGCCTGTGATTCTTGTGCGTGGGAGGGTCAGGGGGCTCTGGGGTTCTTACATTTTTTCTGTCATTCATTCTTGGATCTTTTTTTCTGTTTCATGGATGTCTGTGAAGAGTAAGAATTTCAGGTTGTATACTGTATACATTCTCTGATATTAAATGGAAACATGGAACCATTGAACAAGGTTAATAGTATTCTGGCCTTTATCTCAAGGACTGGGGTTCACAGGAATGGAAGGGAATAAAGGTCTGGTATAAAATTAAAACCAGACTCAATCCAGATACACGCAATTGCATCTGGATTTTCCAATTAAATTGGAAGTCAAGTTTATCGTCACATTGGACAATGACACATCTATGGTCGGCAGAATCTCAAATGGTGACGAGGAGGAGATACAGCTGGTTGAGTGGTGTTGAAACATCAGTAAGACCGAGGAATTGATTGTGGAATTCAAGACAAGGAAGTTGAGGGAACACACACCTGTCCTCATCGAGGGGTCAGCACTGGAAAAGGGGGAGATGTTTCAACTTCCTGGGTGTCAACATCTCTGAGGATCTATCCTGGGCCCAACATATTGACGCAGTTACAAAGGGGGCACAACAGCAGCTGTATTTCATCAGGAGTTTGAGGGGACTTGGTATGTTATCAAAGATTCTTGCAGATGTACTGTGGAGAGTGTTCTAACTGGTTGCATCACCATCTGGTATGGGGGGAGGGGCCACTGCACAGGATTGGAAACAGCTGAAGATGGTTGTAAACTCAGCCAGCTCTGTCATGGGCACCCGCCTCAAGGACATCTTCTAAAGGTGATGCTTCAAAAAGGCAGCAGCCATCATTAAGGAACCCCATCACCCAGGACGTGCCCTGTCCTCATTGCTACCATTGTGGAGGAGGTACAGGAGCCTGAAGACACACACTCAATGTTTCGGGAACAACTTCTTTCCCTCTCCCATCAGATTTCTGAATGGACAATGGATCCATGTACACTACCTCAATATTATTTTACTTCTTTATTTTGCTCTATTTTTGCACTATTAATTTATATATATAAAATTCCTTGTTGTAATTTATAGTTTTTAATTATGTATTGTAATGTTCTGCTGCTGCAAAACAACATATTCCATGACATACGCCAACTTGATTCTGATTTAGTACACATATGCACAGATGCAATGAAAAACTTACTTGCAGCAGCATTCCAGGCACATGATGAAGTTACTGAGTGGGTTGACGAGAAAATTGAAGGTAATGTGGGATATACAGACTTCTGAGACGTTCAGCTGCAAACACAGGTGTACCATAGGAGGAGAACGTGCAGCTCAGGCTGGGTGAGGTGTATTTCAGTCCCCTATCCTGCTGCTGGACTTGAAGACATTTTTTGAGCATTCAGCACTGGATAGTACATTGTATCCTGTTTTCTGCTAGGAGAGGCATGGTTATTTCAGAACAGGACGTACTTATTCCAACCCAGATAGCATCAGCGGCACGGCAGAGGAAACTGCAAACAGTTTCAAACCCCTGGGAGTGTACATCACACACAACTTCTCATGATCTCAGAACACATCCAACAGTCAGGGAAGATCACCAGCACCTCTACTTCCTGACTGTTTGTCCCACTCCCATCAGGGAGGAGGCTATGTTACGTCCACACTAGGATCACCAAACTCAAAACAGTCACTTTCCCCAAGGAGTAAGGCTGATCAAAACCTTCACCCACTAACCCACCGCTCCACACCCCCAACCACCACTACTTTATCATTTCCTACTAATCACCTTATGTACAGACACTCCTGTGCCTAGAGTCATTTCATGGACATACAATCAATCTATGTATATAAGCTATCTTATGTATTTATGTTTATTGTGTTTTTATTATTATTGTGTTCTTTATCTTTTGTGATTCTTTTAGTGCTGCATCAGATCTGGTGTACCTATCATTTCGTTCTCCTTTACACTTGTGTGCTGGAAATGACATTAAACAATCTTGAATCTTGAAGGTCTAGAATTTCTCTGGCAGTCAGAATGGGCAGGTGGTGTCTGCATATTCAAAGTTTCAATGTCCAATTTAATGTCAGAGAAATGTATACAATATACATCCTGAAATTCTTTTTCTTCGCAAACATCCACAAAAACAGAGGAATGTCCCCAAAGAATGAACGACAGTTAAATGTTAGAACCCCAAAGTTCCCTGCCGCCCCCCGTGTGTAAGCAGCATCAAAGCAACAACCCCCCCCCCACCAGCAAACAAAAGCATCGGCACCCACCACCGAGCACTCAAGCGTGAGCAAAGCAACAGCGACACAGACTCGCAGTTTCCCCAAAATACTTTGCATTTCACCCAGTATACGACATACCACAGGCTCTCTCTCCCTAATAAGGGAGAAGAAGGTGTCTCCGCTTTTCTAGCAAGTGGGGAGACATAACAAACAATTTGCTGGTTTATGATGTTAAAAGTCTGTTATGTAGCTTTTTTCGAGCTCTGTGCCTGAAAATCTTTTAAAATCTCGGGTTTCCAGGCACACAGCCGTAGATGTTTTGACTCCCCTGATGAAACAGAGGTCTCCTGCTGTGACACCGACCCTCAATCCGCCTGTCTCCAGAGCCCTGAGATCTTAGGCTTCCAAATCCGAGCCGGACTCTTAGCCCGAGCCCTTGATGTGCCAAACAACGGCCAGTCCTGAAACCCCGAGAGTGGGTCCCATTCCCGCAAAGAACCGAAGTCAGTGTGTACCTCCAGGTCAGGGTCTTCAAAAAGAACCCCGAAAGGGAAAAATAAAAATATTAAAGATGGAAATAGAGCTGTTTCCAAAGATGCAAGCAAAGCAGCCGCCTTTTAACGCCATCTTTACTCCGCTCCGCCTATTTAGTCTGTGGGTTCCGAACTGACAGCTCCTATGTAAATTTTCAACTCAGATGATCTCGCCTCGTGATTGAGTCTGCCAGTTAGTTGTATTAATATCAACTTTTATAAGAAATCGACTCAGTAACTGAAGAGGGTTGGAAGCTCAGTGTCAATGAGTGGCCTGAGCTCAGTCTATCAGGAATATTGGAGCAAGAGCACAGGTTAAGTGCAATCACGTTGCCAGTTTTTGCTGCGGTGGCTAACGTGAGTGACATGATAATGTAGCAGTTAACAGCACCCTCTATAAAATGGGTGTTTGATACCCTCTGTGGTCTGGGGTAAGGAGTTTGCATGTTCTCTCTGTGACCACATGGGTTTCCTCTGGGTGCTCTGGTTTCCTCCCACAGTCCAAAGACATATGGTTAGGGTTATTGTGTTGTAGGCATGTTACTCTGGCACCAGAAGTGTGGCGACACTTGTGGGATGCCCAGCAAAATTGATTTGATCAAGTGACACACTTCACTGTACATTTCAATGTTTTGATGTACATGTGACAAATAAAGCTAACCTTATCTTTACAGAATTGCTAATATTGATTAGACATCTTGGGAATTACATCAAACTGTTAGTTGCCTGGTTTGGATAGTTATAAATTAGCCAGCCGGTTGGCTGATTTTTCATTCTCAGTTGAACTATGTTTAAAAGAGTGTTCAGAGAGGACATATTTAAATATATTTTATCATTGATTCAAGATTGTTTAATGTCATTTCCTGTTCACAAGTGTAATAAGAACTAAATAATTGTTACTCCTGACTTGATGCATCACAAAAACATGAAAGATAAAGAATGCAATAATAATTTTAAAAACACAATAAATGCAATGCATAAGTTAGCTTGTATACCAGGGTTACCAACCTGGGTTCCACCAATGGTATTGGTCCATGGCATAAAAAGGTTTGGGAAGCCCTGTTTAAATCATAGATTGATTATTATGTCCATAAAATGATGCTCAACTGTACATAAGGTGACTGGACAGGAAATAATGAAGTAATGGTGGAGTTAGTGGATGGAGGTGTTGATCAGTCACTGTATTTGAGTCTGGTTGTCCTGACGGCTTCTTTGCTGATGTGAGTGGGTTAAACAGTCCATGAGCAGGGTGGGTGAGATCTTTTATAATGTTACTGGCCCTTTTCCAGAACCTTTCTGTATATATGTCTCTGAAGGCTCATAGGCAGGTGCTGGTAACGTGTTGGGCAGTTTTGACCACCCATTGTAGAGCATTTCCTGCCCACCGCAGCGCAGTTTCCATACCAAGCAGTGATGTAGTTTGTTAAGGTGCTCTCTACCTCTGTAGAAGGACGTGCAAAGCCTCCTCAGAAAGTAGAGGCATTGGTGAGCTTTCTTGACTGTGGAGGATGTGTTCTGGGACCATGAAAGGTTGTGTGAGATGTGCCCTCCCAAGAGATTGAAACTGCTCACAGTTTCCAGTGCTGTACCAACACTGTGTTAGCCAAATGGATTATGAGTGGCCTTTTAGCAGTCAACAGTACAGAAAACAAAGCCACTTTAATCAGGGGTTTTCCTGTGTTTCTGTCCAAGTGTCAATGACTACCATTTGATAGCAGTTACATTAACTGTAATGAAGTACTTTGAGAGGTTGGCGATGGCACGAATTAACTCCTGCTTCAGAGTTAACCTGGATCTGATCCAACTATTTTCCCACCACAATAGCAGATGTGATTCTCTGGCTCTTCGTTCTGCTCTGGACCATCCGGACAGCAGGAACTCATTTGTCATAGCCCATACTCATTGACCAGGATCATCCCATCCAAACTCATCATCAAGCTTCAAGATCTGGGCCTCTGTACCAATCTCTGCCCCTGGACTTTTCCTCACCGGCATTCCTGAATCGGCTGTTGTACTTCACGTCTATGAATTTTGCAGCGACTTGCCCCTCTAATATGATGAACTGACTACCAATGCTTACTCCAAGCTGCTCCAGGGGGCTAAGGACTGGATTTGGTTTGGAATGTTGTAGTTGTTGCTCCTTCCATTGTTTGCATGATTTGTTTTTTTCACTCTTTCTCTGTGGCACTGGGGGTTGGTCTTATTTATTTCTAATTGGGGCTTCATTCAGGTTCCTTGCTTTGTGACTGTCTGTAAGCAAACAAGTCTCAAGGTTGTATCATTTATAAATTCTTTGATAATGAATGCGCTTTGAATTAATCAGTGAGTGTTGGTAATAACACCTCCTTATCATCAATGCCGATGCACCTCAAGGCTGAGTCCTTAGCCCTCTGCTTTACTCTCTATACATACACACAACCTTGTGGCTAAGCACGACTACAATGCCATCTTCAAATTTGCCGATGACATTGCTGTCTTTGGTCGAATCACAGGTGGTGCTGAGTCAGGTTACCAAGGCAAGATAGGACACCTGGTTGAGCGGTGTCACAACAACAAAGTCTCACTCAACATCAGCAAAACTAAAGAGTTGATTGTTGACTTTGGGGAAAGGGAAGGAGGGTGACATGTGCCAGTCTACGTTGGGGGATCAGTGGTGGAGAGAGTCAGCAGCTTTAAATTCCTGGGCGTTAACCTATTGGATGAGCTGGGATGAGCTCCCTGTTTCACTTATCACCGACCACCTTGTACTTCTTCCTCTCCCTCTCCCACCACCTTCTTACTCTGACTTCTCCTCTTTCTCTCCAGTCCTGATGAAGGATCTCAGCCTGAAACATCGACTGTACTCTTTTCCATAGATGCTACCTGGCCTGCTGAGTTCCTCCAGCATTTTGTGGGTGTTGTTTTCGAAACACTATGATCATTTTGTCATGAACATCTGTTATTTATTTGTCCAATTTCATTGTTTCTTGTAAAAATTGTGTATAATTTTTATATATATAGCTTTTCTTGTGATTGCTACTTATATGATGCTCTGTGCCTATAATGCTGCTGCATGTACATTTTTCATTACTCCTGTGCAAATACATATTTGTACAAATGACGATAAGTTTAATTTCAAAATTCCTAATAAACAGGGCACATTTCTGAAAACTCCAGGATGCTGTTGGAACATTGGCAATCCTAAATAAGGATGTGCAGATTTTGAAATATTCCCTGAATAATGAATGGGTTGGGATTTTCCTATTAAAGACCTCAAAAGGCAAGGTTAATTATGCAAAGTATTTTGTTGTTAAAAATATTTAAGCAACAGAAGTAACACAACAAATACAGAAACCTTCAGGGTTTATTGAACCCCTGGCATCTGTGGAGGAGATACTTGTTAGTGCTGCCAACCCTCAATAATTTTACTTGAGCTGTTCAAATTCTAACACAGTAACACATGGGACAAATGCATAGTGGCAATAAAAAAGAAACAGGGTTTTACATTTTCCTTTCATACATTTCTCCAGATCACTAATGAGGAAATGGGACTATTTGGCTGACAGTCAAGAATCTGAAATGAAATGAATATTCATTTTCTAATTGGTTTAAAGTTGGAGCATAGCCAAGATGGACAAATCTGTTGACCAATACTGAAAGAAGGGGGGAAGGGGAAGTCGGAAGTGGGGAGACCATACTTTGACACCATGAAGAATACACTTAGTGGCCACTTATTAGGTACAGCTGTTCGTTGATGCAAGTACTGTATCTAGTCAGCCAACATGTGGCAGCAACTCAGTGTATAAAAGCATGCAGACATGGTCAAGAGGCTGTTCAGACCAAATCGGAATGGGGAAGACATCTGATCTGAGTGACTTTAACTGTGGAATGATTGTTGGTGCCGGACAGGGTGGTTTGAGTATCTCAGAAACTGCTGATCTCCTGGGATTTTCACACACATCGGTCTCTAGAGTTTACAGAGAATGGTGCAAAAAAACAAAAGGCATACAGTGAGCAGCAGTTCTGTGGGCAAAAATGCTTCCTTAATGAGAGGGATGCAGGGAGAATAGTCAGAATGGTTCAGCTGACTTGAAGGTGACAGTAACTCAAATAATCATGTGCTACAACAGTGGTGTGCAGAAGAGCATCTCTGAATGCACAACACGTTGAACCTTGAAGTGGATAGGCTACAGCATCAGAAGACCGCAAGCATACAGAAATACACTTACTGGCCACTTTATTAGTTACCTCCTTTACCGCGTAGAGTGGCCACTGAGTGAATGTCCAAACAGAACTGTGAATGTCAGCTGTACAAGAATGGTAATGTCTATTGCGTATATATGCTGAGAAAGCTTGCATGTGGAAACAATAGAAAATAAAAAGGCATAGCAAATCAGGATCAGAATCAAGTTTATTATCACCGGCATGTGTCGTGAACTTTGTTAACTTTATGTGGTGAAGTGTGAGGTATATGAGTCCACCTCACAGCATTATCTCCTCAACACTTTCCACTCCTGTTTGAAATGGTAAGTGATTTGCCAGCTCCTGTGAAATGTGTGTGAATGTAGATGAGATTGTAAGAACCCACAGAGGGGTCACAGACTGAGGATGCAGTTGAACAACAGGGTAGATGCACAAACCTCACACCCTGTTGAACTAGTAATTAATTCACAAAGGAGCTATTTACAGCCAGTTATTAATTCAGATTGATTTATCAGATGTACATCGAAACATAAAAGGAAAGGTGTCAATTGCGTTAACAACCAAAACACTCAAGGATGTGCTGAAGGCAGCCTGCGAGTGTCTCCACACATTCCATCCTGTGCCAGCATAGCATGCCCAGAACGCTCAGTGGAACGCAAGACAACATAAATCAAAACGAGATGGTAACAGCAAAACAAGCCCCTTTCCCAAATCACTCACACCACAGACAGGCATTTGTTCTCAAGTACATCCATTAAACCTGCCTGATACTCCTACAGGACACAGACACACACGTGAGCGCTGACACATTCAGATGCTTTTGAGCGCGCGCACACACACACACACACACACACACACCCCCCCCCCCCCCCCCCACATGGAATAGAATTAAAAGTCACTGTGAATTATGTTATCTATGCTTAAAGTAATTCATTAAATTCCTTTCTGCTCACTTTAACAAAATTAATATGCCCTATAAAGCCAGACTGATGAATTTAATATGAAAGTCAAGCGTTCATATACTGAAGTTATATCACTCACAATATTTTCTAACCTCCGACCACTTACAGCAAAAATGTCTGTTACTTGAACACAACACAGTACATTCATGATATTGAGCCAAGTGAACGAGAAACCCCATTTATCATCCCATGGTCTGTGGCCTTGATGACCCTAAGGAGGGAGGTCAAAACAAAAATCAATTAGGGTTCCCCTCATGGCCACTGCCCAGGGGCCTGATATTCAAAGAACCTTCTCTGCAGCAAGGGTCAGTGTTAATAGAAGGATAACATCAGAATAAAAAATCGTTCCCTAGAGTTGAATTACTCCATATCCGAACCATTAATGGTCATGACATATTCAGATGTTGCATTTACAACAGCGCTAGTCAAAGCCACATAAAACTTTATGACAGATTCATTGAACTATCATCATTAAATATGCAAATAATGTTATGTTTTAATTGACCACAAGCCATGGTTAGAGGCTTTACAGAAAGTAATGCATTCACCTCACATGGCAGAAAGTGTTCAGGTGCATTATTGTGTTTTCTGAACTCAAGCTTTGAGTATCAGTGTCAATGAGACCAAACGAACTAGTGCAGCATGTTCTAGAGGAGATGTACTGGAAAGAGGGATGGACCTCTTGGGTTTGCACTGTGTCATAGCACATGATCAATAATCATTACATTACGGGGTGCTCTATGTCCTTCTGTGATTCTCTGGAATATAATTCACTGATTATCTCCCTCTGGAGATTGAGTCAGTACTCAAAAGTCAAATGTTTAACAACATTGGAAATAGATATGGAAGGAAAGTGTTGTCTGGCTCCATGTTATTGGAGTGTCAGACACCCCGAGCCAACAGGCTGGTCCTAGACTTATTTCCACTCGGCATGATTAACTAATTTTTATTTAATTATTTATGGTTTTATATTGCTCTATTTCTTCACTATTCTTGGTTGGTGCAGCTGTAACGAAACCCAATTTCCCTCAGGATCAATAAAGTATGTCTGTCTGTCTGTATGAGACAGATCCCATTAATGATTTTAAATGGCAGTTGGATGGTAACTGCAGAAGATCTTGAGGCTGATGGACAACAATAGAGTTGAGGGACAACTTCCCTTTCTAAAAATCAGCATTGTTGTATTTGGCCAAATGGCCTCTTTACATAGTCATAGAGTCAGGGAGAGATAAAGCACAGAAACAGGGCCTCTGGCCCAAATCCACATTGATCATCAAACCCTCAACTCCCCCACTCCTCCCCACTTACACTAAAACTACAATTATTTTTTAAAAATTAGAGATACAGCACTTCTGGCCCTTTGAACCACCGCCTAGCAACCCCTTACAACCCTGATTTAACCCTAACCCAATCACGGGACAATTTACAATGTCCAATTAACCTTCCCAGTACATCTTTGGACTGTGGGTGGAAATCAGATGATCAGGAGACAACCCATGCACTCCACGGGCTTCTATTTTTTTCCCCTCACATTCTCTTCAAGTTTTCCCAGATTCTACTATTCACTGACACACTTGGGCCAATTGACCCATCAAGCCCCACATCATTGTGAGGTAGGAGGAAATTGGAGTGTCGAAGGGAAACCCACGTGGTCACAGGGCAAGCATGCAAACTCCACATAGCCAGTGCTTGAGGTCCAGACTGAATCTGGATCTCTGGTGCGGTGTGGCATTGGCCATCCTGTCAGCTTGAGCTGGTCTGGCCATTTTCCTCTGACCTCTCTCATTAACAGACTGGATGATGCCACAGCAGTGTTCAAGAATGGCATTGGAAAACTCAAACATATCAAGGGTAAAATAGTGTTAAATGAAATTTCCTCACCCAAATTTTATAAAGCCCATCTGGTTCCTTATACCATCTGTAATAAAATGGCCTGTGAGCTAGATCACATGCAGGCTGAAACTATTCCTTCCAGGTTGAATGAAGCCTATGGACAACACTAGAGGTCCCAGTAGCCAAGAAGGATGGGTCTGTCAGGATCTGTGGTAATTTTATGGTCACCATCAACCCAGTACTGAAAGTAGATCAATACCCTCTGCCCAGGATAGGGGAGATCTTTACAAACCTTTCTGGAGGAAAACACTTCAGCAAAGTGGACTTAGCTGAGAACTGCCTACAGATGGAGGTGGAAGAAGAGCCCAAAGTGTTTCTTACCACAAACACTCACAAAGGGATTTATCACAATAATATGCTTGTTTTTGGAGTAGACAACTGCACCTGCACTCTGGCGGGAAGCTATGGACCAGGTGCTGCAAGGCTGCCCAGGCGCTCAGTGTTACCTGGATGACATCATTGTTACCAATGAGGATGACAAGGAACATCTCCAAACTCTCAAGACAGTGTTAAAAAAGATTAGGAGATAATGGGCTCAGAGCACAATGCAACGAGTGAGGATTCTTTAAATGAAGCATCACTTGGTGTGGTCACACCATTGATGCACAAGTGTGCTGAGAAAACTGAAGCATTGGTGGATGCCCCCAAGGCCAAAAGACATGTCACAGTTGCAATCCTTTTTAGGATTTGTCAATTACTGTAACTGGTTCCTGTCAAACCAGGCTACTGTGCATCATTTCTTGAACTCATTACTACAAATTGGGAAGAAATGGCAATGGACAAAGCAGCGTGAGCTGGCATTCTAAAATGTAAAGGAAGTGGTGATGTCAGACACTGTTCTCACACATTATAATCCACATCATCCATTGAAGCTTGCTTGTGATGCCTTGCATTATGGGATAGGTGCTGTTACAAGTGATGGAAGTGAATGCCCCCACACCCTTTGCATCATTTTCCCTTACCGCTGCAGAGAAAAATTATGCAAATTGACTGAGAGGCCTTGGGTCTGATTTGGAATGTAAAAGATTTCAACCAGTACTTGTATGGGAGAAAGTTTACCCTCATTACTGGTCGTCAACCACTGGTATCCATTTTCAATCCACAGACAAGTGTTCCACTAACAGCAGCACCGATTCAGAGATGGGCTCTGTTTCTCGGAGGACACAATTACAAGACTGAATTCAAGAGGACAAATAATTGTGGAAATACGGAACACAAAATACTCTGCAGATGCTGGAGTCAAAGCAATATGCACAACACGCTGGAGGAACTCAGCAGATTGGGCAGTATCCGTGGAAACGAACAGTCAATGTTTTGGGCCAAGACCCTTCGTCCTGACATATTCTCCCTAATGAAAATCAGAAGTCCCTTATACAGCAGAGATGACACATCTACATAGCAATCCAAAATGAATGGAGTGTGCAGCTGAAACTCCAGTTCCCCCATTTTTACCAGAACCGGGATGAACTTGCCCTTGATGAAGGTTGCCTTATGTGGAGATTGAGAGTCGCTGTACCATCCAAGCTGAGTGCTAAAGTGTTAGAGGATCTACATGCCGACCATCTAGGTGTGGGTAAAATGAAAGTGCTGGCCGAATGCTTTGTTTGTTGGCCTGGAATAGATCAGTATATCGAGCAGCTTGCCTTGTACTTTTTGAAACGCCAGCATGTCCAGAAGATGCCAAGAGCAGAGCTTCTCCATCCCTGGTAATGGTCCACATTGCCCTGGCAGAGGATTCATGTAGATTTTGCCAGACCGCTCATGGGCACAAATTCCTTGGAGGTAGTGGGTGCAGCTACAACATAATTAGAAGTGTTCCCAATAGCCTCTGCTACAGCCTTGCACACTGTTGATGTGTTGAGAAACCTCTTCTCTAGAGCAGGTGTTCCAGAACCCTTAGTTAGTGTCAATGGACCTGTCAGCAGAACGCACTCAACCAGAAGGTCACCAATTGTTCTCTTCCATATCACAATGCAGCACACTCTACAACCAACAACTCACAAGCAACACTGTTCCTGGGCTGTCCCTTGCACTCACACTTGGATCTCCTCAAACCCAATCTCAGAAGGAGTTTGCAAGGCTGAGACAATTGAAGGATCCTCAATGTTTCACTCTTGGACAAGCAGTCCTGGTGAGGGTCTACAGAGATAATCAAAAGTGGGTACTTGGAAAGATTAAGAACAGAACTGGACCACTCTCCTACACAGTGGAAACTGTGTCTGATATCACCTAGAGATGATGCATTGATCAGTTGAGCAGAGCAGAGTCAATTGTTAGAGAAGAAAGAGGTCCAGAACCATCAGAACCATTTCCTGCAGTCCCAGAGTAAACTTCTACAATCACCATGGAGGAAACCTCAGAACCTGAGATTGTTTCAAACCATAAGTCTCATCTGTCATGACATTTGTTGTTTTGTGGCAGCAGTAGCAAGACATAAAAATTACCATAAGTTGTAAAAATGAATAGATAGATGTGCAGATATCTATATCTATATCCATAGATTTGATAGGTAGGGCAAAAGAGGAAGTGAGAGGTAGAGTTTGTGGGATCATGGACCATTCAGAAATCTGATGGCAAAGGAAAGGAAATTGTTCCTAAAACATTGAATATAGATCTTCAGGCTCCTGTAGTCCTCCCTGGTGGTAGTAACGAGACAAGGGTCTGCCCTGTATGGTGAGGGTCTGTAATTATGGATAATGCCTTCTTGGGGCACCACCTCTTGAAAATGGCCTCAGTGTTGGGAGGGTTGTGCCTGTAATGGAGCTGGCTGAATCAACAACTCTCTGCAGTTTTTGTCAATTCTGTGCACTGGAGCCTCCACACCAGATGGTGATGCAACCAGTTAGAATGCTCTCCACAGTACATTTTCGGAAATTTGCTAAAGTCTTTGGTGACATACCAAATCTCCTCAAATTACTAATGAACTATAGACACTGATGTACTTTCTTCATAATGTTTGGCTCAGGATACATCCTTTGAGACACAAGAATATGAACCTGCTCACTCTTTCTACCACTGACCTCATGAGGACTGCAGATTTCTTCTTACTGAAGTCCAAGAAGTCCACAATAAATTCCTTGGTCTTGCTGGCTTTGAGTGCAATGTTGTTGTTATAATGCTACTCAACCAGCCTTTGCTATTCTCACTTCTTTATCAAGGCTATCCCTTATGGTGATAGCAGTATATAAAGGATTAAAAACCTTTCTGCCTTAAAAGTTGTATACTGAAGCTGTTTGTTATGTATCAGCCAATGGAATGTCTTACGAATATTTTAAGCAGCTTCTGTCCTCTGATATTGCCAATAATTGCTTTGTCCACAGGCAATATCCAACTCCCAGTTAAAATTACTAATGTAAGTAGTCTTATGTTGGCCAGATTTCTACTTAACATTCTGCTCAGATGTCCTATGTTCTACATATTCTGCAATAGGTGCTGTCTGGACTTTAGATGTATGAATTTGAATATGGAATTTACCTAATTTACTTAGAGACACAGTGTGGAACAGGCTCTCCTGGCCCTTCGAACCGGCTACCCAGTAAACCACCGATTTAGCTGTAGCCTAGTCACAGGACAATTTGCAACAACCAATTAATCTACTAACCAGTACATTTTTTGACTATGAGGGGGAACCGGAGCACCCAGAGGAAACCCACACACACAAGGCAAGGTATGTACAAATTTGCTTATTTAGGATGCCAGTATTGAACTCTGAACTCCAATGCCCCCAGCTGTAATAGTGTTGCGCCAACCGCTACTGTGGCGCCACATGGGATTTGGAATTTAATAGCATCCTAGAAACTGAAAAAGTTTACTAATTCCAACATTTCCTTCCTGTTTCATAGATCAGTCTCACCAACTGTAAAAGCTGCTAATGTGGAAATTAATGACAATCTTCATCTGTGCAGACAGTTATGATGAAGGTATTTAATGCATCAATCATTTCCTGATTCTCTTTACTATTTTCCCCCCAGTTGTCCTTTAAGGGGTCCATCTGGTCTTCAACACTCCATCACCCTTGTAGCTCCCAGGGCAACTTCTTTGATCTTTTTAATTACTGCTACCAAACAATCTAAATATTGTCTATGTCTTACTGACCCTTTTACGACAACCAGTGTTGCATCTTTTAAACCCTTTTATTTTGGCTTTCTGGCTGTTGTTTGAGACCCTACTGATTTTTTTTACTGTTGCCAAATATATTTGCTTTGTACACCCCCAAGGAATTAAAACTTGGCAGGAAGTTCTATCCTGATCACTCTATGTGTCCCTGAGGAATTGGTTCAATAGTGGGAGATGGTACATTATACTAAAGGGAACGGCATAGAAATTCATGGGAACAAAATGCATTTAAATTGGGGAGGGGTGAGAATACAAATAGCAGATGGCCACAAGCATCCCTGGCTTCAAAGTGGTTGTGGATAAGTGGTAGATCCAGCATCACTTGCCAGATGGTAAGACAAAAGCCACATGGAAGGTGTTTGGACAGTTGCATTGTCAAAGAAAATCTTATATCAGTGCCAGAAAAAGTACAAAATAACTCCCTTGAAAAAAATGTGCAATATTTAGGTTCTGGCAGAGGATTTGTGAGCCAAATTTAAGAGAACGATACCCTTCATTTTTGTAGGGAGGCAAGTGAATGGAACCAGCATCTGTCATCGTCGGTTGGGACAGAAATTCTTTATCTTCTTCAGTTTTAATATTATAACCTATATATTTGAACAAGCTTTAGGTTGCCATTCCTCACATCTCTATGTCATACTTCGGTGAGATCCAGTGTGAAACACGCCCTTCCAGCCCAGTCAGCTGCACCACCCAGTAACCCACTTATCTAACCCCAGCCTAATCACAGGACAATTTACAATGCCCAATTAACCTACTAACTGGGAGGAAACCAGGGCACCCGGAGGAAACCCACACAGTTCACGGGAAGAACGTACAAACTCCTTACAGGCAGTGCTGGAATAGAACTCAGCACTCCAGACCGGAATGCCTCGAGGCATGATAGCATTGTGCTGCCTGCTCTGCTACCATGGCAAGCCAACATTTTGGCTGCTAATGCTGCTGCTTAGGGTGATAGAAGTGGCATATAAATGTATTTGCTGATACATTGCATAATTCAATTTGTTTTGGTCATTCTAATTTACAGACTGTTTATCTATCTATTTATTGAGATACAGCACGGAAATGGCCTGCTATCCCCGATTTAAACCCAGCCTAATCATGGGACAATTTAAAATGATCAATTAACCTACCAACGTCTTTGGTCTGTGGGAGCAAACTGAAGAACCCAGAGACAATCCATTGGGCGGGTACTCACTGGAATTTAGAAGAACGCCGGGGAGGGTATCTCACTGAAACCCAGATAGAGTGGATGTGGAGAGGATGTTTCCTCTGGTGGGGGCTATCCAGAACTAGAGAGCACAGCTTCAAAATTGAGGAGTGATCTTTTAGAACAGAGGTAAGGAGGTTTTTTTTTTAGCCAGAGAGTAGTGAATCTATGGAATGCTCTGCCACAGGCCGTGGTGGAGGCCCAGTCTAGGGTATATTTAAAGCCGAAGTTGATAGTATCCTGATCGATCAGAGCATCAAAGGATATGGCGAGAAGGCAGGTTGAGTGGGATATGGGATCAGCCATGATGGAATAGCAGTGCAGACCTGATGGGCTGAATGGCCTAATTCTGCTCCTATGTCTTATAGTCTTATGGAGATGTCAGGGAGAATGTGCAATCTCCTTACATACAGCAGCGGGAATTGAACCCTGGTCATTGGTACTGTAATGCATTGTACTAACCACTATGCTACTGTGCAGCAAAGTCTTTCCCTGTATTAACGTGACAATAAACTGGATGTGCTTTGCTATGTGCATACAGTTTAAATGAACTGTTTTATTTTACAGCAGTAAATCACCACTACATACTCAGTGATCACTTTATTAGATACATCTGTATATCTGCTAATTAATGCAAATATCTATTCAACCAATCATGCGGCAGCAACTCAATGCATTAAAGCATGCAGACGTGGTCAAGAGGTTCTGTTGTTGTTCAGACCAAACATCAGAATGGGGAAGAAATGTGATCTAAGTGACTTGGAATGATTGTTGGTGCCTGACAGGGTGGTTTGAGTGTTTCTTCAAACTGCTCTCCTGGGATTTTCATGCACAGCAGCCTCTAGAGTTTACAGAGGGTGGTGTGAGAAACAAAAAGCATCCGGTGAGTGGCAGTTCTGTGCATGAAATTGCTTTGTTAATGAGAGAGGTCAGAGGAGAATGGCCAGGCAGGTTCAAGCTAACAGGAAGGTGACAGTAACTCACACATTATATCAGCTGGGTGCAGAAGAGCATCTCTGAATGCACAGCACTTCGAACCTTGAAGTGGATGAGCTACAGCGGCAGAAGACCATGCCTGGCTGCACCCTTGTGGTCATTTTATTGGGTACACACCTGTACCTAACGAAGTTGCTACTGAGTGTACGTGTGAGCTTCAAAGATGACATCTCAACTCAGGCGAGTTAATTCACTCAACCAGAGACGAAGAAACTCTCACAGTAGTAACTGTTACATGGTTGTTGCTCGTTCATTCAATATCTTAAGGTACTAGATGACTCTGAGCTGCAGTCTCTGTCAAGATTGTGGCTGAGATGTAATTGATTAAGTTTGTTTTAATGGTTTTCAGAACAGAATGGGGATTTGTGGGGCAAGTTATGGTTTAAGGACAGGGTTGTGAAGGAGTTAGAGGTCAGGCCGGAGTTTAAGACTCCGCTCCGCACTCAAAGCCCAGTGATGTGGACGGGTGTTGGAGGACAGCCATGGATGTTGGACTGTCCCAGGTCAATGGGTCTCGGAAGTGGACATCCATGCAAGCATGAGGCACAGCGGCCGGGAAGCCGCTGTTTGAGTCTGGAGTTCAGGGTCCTGTTGTCGTCTAGTCTGGAGTTTGATACCGAAGATCAGCACATCAAATGCATTATTATCAAAGTACAGTATGTATGCAGTATACAGCTCTGATTCATCTTCCCATGGCCAGTCACGAAACAAAGAAAAATCATGGAACCCATTCAAAAAAAACACCTGAACCCCCAGCCCCCTCCACGTGCATTAAAAAAAACTAATTGTGTAAACAGCAACAAAAATCGTGTAAACACGGGATATAAAAGGCAGGGTCAAAAGGCATATTTCAGTTCATCGTTAGGTTTATTTATTTTTATTTATTCAGAGATATAGTGCGGAATAGGCTCTTCCACCACTTCAAGCTACACAACGCAACTCCCAAAAGCTCCGATTTCACAATAAGTTTAACCATAAGACATAGGAGCAGAATTAGGCCATTCAGCCCATCGAGTCTCCGCCGCCATTCCATCGTTGCCGATCCTGGATCCCACTCAATGCCATACACTTGCCTTCTTGCCTTATCCTTTGATGCCCTGACCAATGGAACGATTTATAATTACTAATGAACCTACTTGGTATGTCTTTGGACTGTGGGGGGCAAACAGAGGACCTGGAGAATACCCCACATTCCACAGGGAGGACGTCCAGATTCTCCTTACAGCGGACACTGGCTTTGAACTCCAAACTCCGACGTCATGCCAGGGCTGTGTTGGTTGTTAGCAAAAATGACACATTTCACTGATTGTTTCGATGTGCATGTGACAAATAAATCAGAAAACGAATCTGAATCTGGAAGCAATGTTGTGAGTGCTTCTTTCTTTGCAGGTACATCCATGTTTGTCGTGAGCCCTATAGTCTCTGTGGCTTGCCGTAGAGCATTGAGCTTCTAGAGTTGTTGAGACCCTGTATTTACTAATCATTATCTTAACTAGAGCCATTAAGGTCTTGTGCTTTTTGTTTAATCTTGTCATGTTAATTATAAGTCGCACAAGTTTCCTGCAGCCTGTGATTATTTAAAGAGGACTGTTGTTGACTGTCTTGGCAGGGTCCTGGAGTTGGAGAGAATGAATTGTCCTGAGGTGTTGCTCAGTTGGTATTCCTACCTCGAATGTCTTGTTTCCTTTTCTTCATGGGGTATCTGCCACCCTCCACTCCCAGGTGGAATTGAGAGCCTGCAGCTCGTGAGTTGAGTCGGTGCCAGCGACACCCACCCCCATCACAGGAAAAGCCTGCTGTTCCTCTGCACTTGGGAACAGTCCTCCAAGAGCACACCATGACATCAGGATCTGCAGAAGTATTCATCAACTAATCTATGGAACATGAGGCAACGAACTGGGAATACAGTACCTGCAAAGGAATGGGAATCAGGTGGTTTCCATCTTTGCTCCTGATAATGAGAGGTAAAGCTCTCCTTAAGTTGAAATGGGTAGAGATTGTAATCTTGTGAAGGCAGAATATGTCACACAATTTGCGGGACAGGACAGAGAAGGACAATCGGAAAGGAAGTGACTGGACTGAGGAGTAGGTTCCTGTCTATTTGTTTCTTTCAGACAGCTTTCATGACTCAGAGAGACCCAGGAGAAATAACCTTGGTTTATAAGCAAAAGGCAAGGACCTTTCATGAACCCTTGACGATATCACAAATGAAAAATGGGCAAAGATGTACTTTGTGTTTAGAACTATAATGTAAGAAACTTGGCAGCCAGTTTTAGAACAGCAAGCTTCCACACATAGCAACGTGATAATGGTTCCATCTGCTTCAGAGTTGATAACTGAGGAATGAATATTTTCCAGGTCAGTGGGAAAGTCTCCCTTTCTTTTTTCCAATAGTTCTCTGGGAACATTTAAGCCTGTCCAAGATGGCAGAAAGCCTTAGTTTAATGTCTCACCTGAACAAGTAGTGGTGTTCCCTCAGTATAGGTTCGGAGCGCTGGCAGAGATTTTTCTGCCCAAGTCTCCAGAGTGGGAATTGGATCTGCATTCTTCTAACTTAAAGGCAAAAGAGTCAACTCCCCTTTGAGTCCATTCATTCTTCCTGTGATGAGGGACAATTTACTGTCACCAACTAAACAACCAGCACATCTTTATGATGTGGATGGAAACCCACCAGCCCACGGCAAGAACGTACAAACTCTGCGTAGACAGCACCATGGGTCAGGATTGAGCCCAGCTCCCTGGAGATGCAAAGCATCAACACAAACCGTTGAACCATCTTCTCCAGCCCTTTCTGTTCTTACTATAGACTTTCCTAATCTGTGATCTTCCCTTTGCTTCCACTGTTAGTTACTGGGGTTAGAACATCACTACATTGTCAATTGACCATGTTCATGAGCGAAAGAAAAGAGAAGTAAATGCAGAGCTGAAGAGAAGAACTGCACAAAACACATGCTCAAAAGTGATTAAGGTGGAGATGCTGTTACATGGGAGCAACACCACCCTCTCGGCCACAGATGTCTAAGTCCAAAGACCCGATAAGGTGTTACGATTGGTAGCTGTTTTGTCTGCAGTGCTGCCGATGATTAACTGGACTCTTAAAAACATGCACTAATCCTTAATCACCTTTTATTTACTTGTGCAGTCTGGCCCCTGTCACCAAACTGTTCTGAAGTTTGAACAAAAAAGTGCCATTTTTACACTGAAGTTGACTAGTTGGATACAAATATTAACCAAATGGAAAGCTTGGCATGATCAATCACCAATAACACTACTGTAATGCTGGTCACAAACAAGAGAAAATCTGCAGTTGCTGGAAATCTGAGCAACACACACAAAGTGGGGGAACTCAGCAGGCCAGGCAGCATCTATGGAAAAAAAGTACAGTTGACATTTTGGGCCGAAACTCTTCAGCAGGAAGGTTAATGCAGGTATTAAGCTTTAAGTTCCTCGGGGTGAATATCACAAATGACCTGACTTGGTCTAACCAAGCAGAGTTCACTGCCAAGAAGGCCCACCAGTGCCTTTACTTCCTGAGAAAGCTGGAGAAATTTGGCCTGTCCCTAAAACCCTCACTAATATTTATATGTGCACCATGGAAAGCATTCTTCTAGGGTGCATCACAACCTGGTATGGAAATTGTCCTGTACAAGATGGGAAGAAGCTGCAGAAGATCGTGAACCTAGCCCAGCACATCACACAAACCAATCTTCCATCCTTGGACTCGCTTTACACCGCACGCTGTCGGAGCAGTGCTGCCAGGATAATCAAGGACACGATCCACCCAGCCAACACACTTTTTGTCCCTCTTCCCTCCGGGAGAAGGTTCAGGAGCTTGAAGATTCGTACGGCCAGATTTGGGAACAGCTTCTTTCCAACTGTGATAAGACTGCTGAACAGATCCTGACCCGGATCTGGGCCGTACCTTCCAAATATTTGGACCTGACTTGCACTACCTTACTTTCCCTTTTCTATTTTCTAATTATGATTTATAATTTAAATTTTTATTATATTTACTTTGATTTGTACCTCAGGGAGCGCAAAGCGCAGAATCAAATATCGCTGTGATGATTGTACGCTCTAGTATCAATTGTTTGGTGACAATAAAGTAAAGTAGTAGTATTAATAAGCAATAGAAACTACAAGTTAAGAGTCATAGAGTTAATAAAGTTATTGTCCAATAGTTGGTGTGTGTCTTGTCTTGTATCCTATATTTGCATCCTTATCTAGTTTCAGTATGCCAAATTTTCCCGGCCCCCATACTTAAAGGGGAGTTATGCTCTTAAAGACCTTCCTTGCTTCCATTGACTGCACACTGAAATGCCTCTCCATAGCCTCCTCTTCTGCTATGTTCTGCTTGGGTAATCTCCATCCTGAATGCATGAACATTGATTTCTATAACTACAGGTAATTGATTTCTCCTCCCATTCCCTTTTTCCAGACCCTTATTCTGGTTCCCCTCTCTCCCCTTCTCTTCTCCTTACCTGCCCATTACTTCCCTCTGGTGCCCTTCCTCCTTCCCTTTCTTCCATGTTCCATTGTCCTCTCCCATTAGATTTCTTCTTCAGCCTTCCACCTATCACCTCCCAGTTCTCGCTTCATCCCACCTCCTCCACCAATTTATCTTCCCCCTCACATGGTCTTGTCTATCATCTGCCAGCTTGTACTCGTTCCCCTCCCCCCACCTTATTCTGGCTTTTGCCCTCTTCCTTTCCAGTCCTGATGAAGAGCCTCGGCCTGAAACATTGATTGTTTATTCCCCTCAGTAGATGCTGCCTGACCTGCTGTGATCCTCCAGCATTTTGTGTGTGTTGCTCTCTCCTGGATACTGTCTTAACGCTTCTCTTGTCACAACATGCCCAGTGTATGGCCCAGTGTACCACTCGCAGACCTACCCTTTGCACTGCTGGACTGCCTTCCGGGTCATTGAATCACCTTGTTGGTTTCCTCTGCTCAGTCTTCCAGAAGTGTTTGGGAGCAAGGCCCTACCTCATCAAGGGTTTGTGCTTTATTGACTACACTCAACTGGTTTAGGTGGCCGCCGTGTGTTCCCTGCCACATATAAACAGATGAATGCCTGGTGTGGGCCAGTGGTGGGTGACCAGCTCTGATGAGGGCACAACAAGCTCTCACCCCCACCCAGAGGTGTAGCCCCTTCCTGAGCACCAAATACACTATAAGCAAGTTGCTTGACTACGATGTATACAGTATATAGTTACAAATAAAGGACTAATCACTTTTCCGGAATTGCATGGTTTAAATCCTTTGACAATGAGACCATAAGACATAAGAGCAGAATTAGGCCATTCAGCCCATTGAGTCTCTGTTTGTTGATTTATTTTCCCCTCTCAACCCAATTCTCCTGCCTTCTCCCTGTAACCTTTGACACCCTTACTAATCAAAAACCTATCCGCCTCCGCTTTAAATGTACCCACTGACTTGACCTCCACAGACACCTGTTCCAATGAATTCCATGAACTCACCACCCTCTGGCTAAAGAAATTCCTCCACATCTCTGTTCTGAAGGGATCCCCTGGTATTCTGGTAACGAAGCACCCTATTTTGTAGTCTCAAGTTGATTCTGCATATTGTATTATTCCTGATTCCCATGGCATTTGGTACAAGCTCTACCCTTGGTTGCAGCTCCTTATGTGATTTTTACCAATATTTTGATTTCCATTGTTATTTCTAACCTTGAGTTTGTGGAGTTTCTGTAGGAAAGAATATTTTGCTGATGAGGGTGTGTTCAGCAGGGAAACTTTTGAAAGATGCTGGAGGTGGTGGGTTAGTGGAAAACGCAGTGGTGTTCCATATATCAATTGCTCCTTCTTGCATTGAATTTGCAGGATCAATGACACTTCTATATTATGCAAGGCGGATGGTGTGTTTCTATTGTACTCCAGTGAATGCATTAGCATAATGTACACAAGTGATGGCTCTATCATTTTCCTGTGTTGTGTTGATATGATGCCTCTAATATTGTACGAGGGTGATGGCTCTTCGTATTGTGTGGAAGCAGTCTCTATCATCCTCAATAGAAATGATGCCTCTAGAGCATTATAAATGTCTGATGCATCTAGAGTAACAGAGAGATCTGATGTTCCCAGCACATTGTGTAAGAATGATTTCTCTTCTCTATAGTAAGAGAATTATGTACATATCTATTGTTGTATTCACCTATTCTCTGGTACTTTAATATTTTCTGACATTGTGTAAATAGACTGGGTGGACTTACTTTGTGTTCTTTTTCATTTCCATGCGAGCACAGTCAGCTCCATCTTGGATGGACCCTAGCCTCTCCTTGGACGTCATCCAAAGGTGATGCATTAAAAAGGTGGCATCAAGCATTAAGGTCCCCCATCATACAGGACATGCCCTCTTCTCATTGCTACCATCAGGGAGGAAGTACAGGAGCCTGAATACACACACTCATGTTTTAGGAACAGCTTTTTCTCCTTCACCAGCAGATTTCTGAATGGACAATGAACCCATGAACACCACCTCACTAATTTTTCTCTCTGTTGCACTACATATTTAATTTAACTTTATACCATATATATTTCTTATTATAATTTACAGTATTTTAAAATTATTTATTGCACGATACTGCTACTGCAAAACAAACAACTTTCATGACTTGTGCCAATGATATTGAACCTGATTCTGCTCTTTGCTGAGATGAAGTTTTCGGTCCTGGGATATGAAACACTTTTGTTACCAGTCCAAGAGTGGTACTGTTCTTTGCAACTATGAGTGTTCACTCTGCTCTGAGAGCACCTAATGCAAGAACTCTGTAATGTTCTCTGATAAAAACCTGCAGCTCCCTGAATTACTTACCAATTTACAAATTCACTCAGGAAGTTCAATGCCCTCAATTTGTTCACTCTGGTTAAACTCAAGTTGCTTTCAGTTCATGTTCGCATCAAGGTAAGCGTAGTCTTGACCCATGTCCAACTACCTGAATTACTTTGTAGTTGTATCACATCTTGAAAATGTAATCTTGTAATAACTGAGGGAAAGTTGCTATTGTTCAAAGTTAGTGAACTTGGTTGCATGATATTTGGTCCCACCAACTAAATTTTTAATGTCGATTGTGAATAGCTAGGGCCCAAGCGCTGAATCTTGCATATCTGGTTGTTAACTGCCTGCCCTTCCGTTGCTTTCTATCTGTTAACCTATGTCAACATTGTCTGTCAATCTGTCAATCTATGTCAACATATTAGCTCCAATTCCACATACACCAACCTTGTTGACCGTTCTTCTGGGATTTTGTTAACAGCCTCCTGAAAATCCAAATAATCCATACCCACTTGTTTCCCATTTTTTATTCTATTAATGAACTCCAGCAGAACAAAGTTTTCCTTTCACAATTCGAAGCTGACCCTCTCCAAATTCATTTTTCATTTTGAAATGTTCTATAATCCATCCTTAATTTTTCATCCGGCAACTTTCTCGTCATGGACATTATGTTAACAATTTCTTCTATCACCACATTTGCTACCCTCCAATCCACAGGAACAATTTCAGAATCTCTAGAAATTTGGAAGCTGTTAACTAGAGTATTCATTTTCTCATGACCACCTCTTTCAAACTTTTAGATCCCCCTCCAAGGAGCCAATGGAGTAAATTGTTCATCTCTCCCTCCATTCTGTTCAAATTTGGAAGCTTCACCTCAACAGGTAACAAATGTTATGGTATTATTTGAAAACTAAGTGAATTCCTCCAACATTGTTCTCTTGAACAGAGCTGAAATGGACACTTGAGGGTATCCACCCCTTTGCTGTCACCAGTGAGAGCTTGTTCTCTTCACAGCACGTTGGCATTTACTTGCTTAATAGATAGCGACACCCTCAGAGCGCCCCCTGCTGTGTTACCAGGTTACAGCTTAGAGGAAGAGCAGCTCCAGGAAAATTCCTGAACCTCAGCACTGTCCCAAATACACTTAAACATGTGAATCACCTGGTACTTGTGAAGGAGATAAACTCTGCGGAAATGTTTGATCAAAAAACAATCCGTTACTGATTAACATCATTAGGTTTTTCCTTACATTAGATCAATTGCATTTAACCATAGCATAAAATGCAAGGGAATCTGCAGATGCTGGAAATCTGGACTAACATGCACACAGGTCGAGACCCTCAAAATGTTGACTCTTTACTCCTTTCCAGAGATTCTGCCTGTGTTCTGCTGAATTCCTCCAGCATTTTGTGTGTGCTACTCTGCATTTAACCAAAGTATCTGCCAATTTTTGGAGTTCAAAGATCATTATGTCAGAGAAAGCAAAAAGTGCCCACAAGTTACAAATGAATTAAATAGATTATTGTGCAAGCTGATCTAGTCTCCACTCCATAGACCACATGTTTTACACAGAACCACGGAGCTTTGATCTTGAAGCCAACCTCAGGCATAAACATCAATATGGACTCATTGATAGAATAATTGATAACCTGCAAGCTTCTTTCCAACTGGGTGCTGAAGGTGACTTACAACAGCAGTGTGAATGGAAATAAAGAGACACTCAGTTCTTTCCTTCATCTCTTTGATGTTGACTGTAATTGTTCTTCAGAATGATGCTGAATAGACAAAATGGATTGGCTACAAACAGTTCCTTATTAACCTTTAGAGAATGGAAAGGCAGCATTGATAAAGCAGATCAATGTGAGGCCTTGATTGGAATTCATGATCCATCAGTTCCAGGATAAAATGGACCACTTATATGAAAAGGTTCACCACCTGATCACACGATAATAAAAAGGAAGAAAAAGATTTGCATTTATATACAATTAAACATAGCATAATCAATCAGCAATGATGTCTTTGCCATCAATGAAGAAGGTGAAGATCAAAGTATAAATCGCTGGTGTACCTGGCAGGGCACTGAAAACCTGTGCCAACCAACTGGCAGGAGTGTTTGAGTATATCTGCATCCTCTCACTGTTGCAGTCAGAGGTTCCACCTGCTTCAAAAGGGCATCTATCATATCTGTGCCCAAGAAAAGCAGGGTGAGCAACCAACGCCTGGTAGCACTCATGTCTACTGTGATGAAGTACTCTGAGAAATTGGCCATGGCTAGAATTAACTCTGCCTAGGGCAAGTGTGTGGACCCACTACAACTTCCCTATTGCCAACCGGTCTACAGTGAATGCAATCACGCTAGCTCTTACAGGCGTGTAGAGTCAGCCATCTCCATCACACATCCACAACATTCAGGGCACTTTTAAAAAGCAGTGCCTCAAGGAGGCCACCTTCATTAGTAAGGACCTTCACCATCCAGGACATGCTCTCTTCTCATTACTACCATTAGGGAAGAAGTATAGGAGCCTGAAAATGTACACTCAACGTTATAGGAACAGCTTCTTTCTCTCCTCCATTTTATTTCTGATCGGTCCACCTATTCTTGAACACTACCTCACTATTCATCTTTGCACTATTTATTAGGCACCACAGTAGTGTAGTGATTAGCATGACACTTTGATAGCTTAGGGCATTTCAGAGTTTGAAGTTCAATTCTGCCGCCATTCCATAAGGAGTCTCTGTACATCCTTGCTGAGGAATGCATGGGTTTTCCCTCGTTGCTCCAGTTTCCTCCCACAGAATGAGGAACGTCCGGCAGGGTTACCGTATGAGGAACGTCTGGCAGGGTTGCCATATGAGGAACATCTAGCAGCTCTTGGGCTGTATTCCCTGGAGTTTAGGAGAATGAAGGGCGATTTCATAGAAACATTCTGAATGTCTGAAGGCCTGAACAGATTAGATATGGCAGAGTTATTTCTCATGGTAGGAGAGTCTAGGACAAGAGGGCATGACTTCAGGATTGAAGGATGCCCATTTACAACAGGGATGCAGGAAAACTACTTTTGTCAGAGGGTGGTAAATGTGTGGAATTTCTTGCCACGAGTGGCTGTGGAGGCCAAACCATTGGGTGTATTTAAGGCAGAGATAGATAAGTTCTGGATTAGCCGGGGCATCAAAGGGTATGGGGTGAAGGTAGGGGAGTTGGGATGACTGGAAGAATTGGATCAGCCCATGACTGAATGGTGGGGCAGATGCGATGGGCTGAATGGCCTACTTCTGCTCCTATACCTTATGGTCTTATAGTATAAAAGCTTACTGGGTAGGTAAATAGTCCTGTCATTAGGTTAGGGTCAATCAGGTTTGTCAGGGGTTGCTGGGCAGCATGGCTCAAAGGGACGGAGGGCTTACTCTATGCAGTATCATTAAAATTAAGAAAAATATATTTATTTATTTTACTTATGTAACTTTTAGTATTTTAATGCTTTGCACTGGATTGCTGCAACAAACAAAAAACTCATGAAATATTTTGGTGTTAATACCGGTAAATCCAATTTTGATTCTGATTCTGTAATCCAAATCTTTCCTTCATTATTGAATCTCACATTTACTTAATGTCAAACTCTCCATTTCATTTTGGGGGGTAAATTTCACAATTTAAGCCTCCCTATTTTCTAGTACCTCTAGAAGACTTACTGCTTTCTAGTAGAGAGTGCCTCTACTTAGAAATTTGTGAAGATTTGGCATGTCACCTAAAACTTCGCTGAACTTCTATAGTTGCACAGTGGAGAGTATCCTAACTGGTAGCATCATGACCTGGTATGGAAACACCAGTGCCCAGAAATGGAAAAGCCTACAAAAGTGGTGAATGTAGCCCAGACCACCACAGGAAAACTCTCCACACCAGGGAGCGCACATGGAGCTCTGTCACAAGAAAGCAGAACCCATCATCAAGGACACCCACTATCCAGGCCATGCTCTCTTCTCATTACTGCCATTAGGCAGGAGGTGCAGGAGCCTTGGGTCCCACACCACTGGGTTCAGGAACAGTTATTACCCTTCAACCATCAGGCTCTGGAACTGAAATGGATAACTGCACTTACCACAACTCTGAACTGATCCCACAACCTACAGACTTACCTTCAAAGAGTCCACAGCTCATGAGTCTAGAACACACGTTCTCAGTATTATTTATTTTTAACTTGCACAATTTGTCTTCTTTTGCACATTAGTTGATTGTCAGTCTTTGTTAATATATAAATTCTAATATATTTCTTTGTTTTTTCTGGAAATGTCTGCAAGAAAATGAATATTGAGGTAGTTTATAGCAACATATACAGTATGTACTTTAACAATAAATTCACTTTGAATTTCCTACCCATCTAATTTGGAGAATGGGCCTGTTCTATAGTATGTTTATGGCAGTGGCTAGGAATTAATTGCTGAGACTGATCAAGTCACGTCGCTGAGTGTATCCAGCATTTTCTGTGTTATTTCTGTCCTTGTACCACCCTCCTCCTGCTATCTCTTACCATTGTCTAATTAAGATGATAATGGGAGAACAGTGAGTTCTTCAAATATCCATGACAGATAAGTTCATTGCAAATAATATGAGTCAAAAATATTCTTAGTTGGTCTATTGTGTGCATCGCCTGCATTGGGAAAGTTAGAGTTGTGCAGGTTAACTGGTTATAAGACTATGTAGGTTTTGTGTAGTTCAAAGCTTCATAAGAAGTAGTCTGGACAGATCTAGGGAGCCCTCACCTTTCATCACATCAAACTTGACACCAAAAGAACAAAGAAGGAAATGAAGATCATCCTAATAGCTTGTTTGGTCAATTAACTCAAATTCGCACCTTATCCTGTTTCACATTAAACTCAAGGAGAAAATGGAAAAGTGGTTAACAGAGCTGAATATTTTTTCAACCATACAATGAGAAGTTAATGGCAAATGTTTTCTGATTTCTGTAAGAGCCACCTATAAATTACACAGCACAAGAAAGACTTTTGCTTCCTGAATACTTTTGGGTGTAGTTTATGGATTTTGGGCTGCTGATCATGAAAACAACATGATATTTCCTTATCACGCACCATTGTTTTGAAATTGCCTATATTTGTTATGTCAATTCATAGTTCAAGTCCATTAAAATGTTGCCCACAATGTAAGCTGAAAAGTTTTCTATCTTGTCCAGGCACACCTGGGCATGGTAAGGCATGGCGGATGCTGCATGGCAGGACAGATTTTAGAAAAACAGAACATAGAGTCTAGAGGAGGCAGACCAAGATGTCACGAAGCACAAGCCAGGAATGGAAAATGACACTGATACTGATACTGATTTTGAACCCATTATGTCGAATTATTTGATAACTCAGTCTGAGTTAAATGACCTGGTCAGAGACTTGGGTTTGTCAAGGGCAAAGGCAGAATTATTGGGTTCAAGACTGCATGGATGGAATTTGCTGTGAACCAGGCACAACTTTTCCATGAACGATTTCAAAATTTGAGACAGATTTTTTTCCCCAGAATTATTGATGCCAAAACTAAGAAAGGCATTTTTGTTGGTCCACAAATCAAACAGGTCATGAATGATAGGCAATTCAAAGAACCTCTAGTGGGACTGGAGAAAATTGCATGGAAGATATGCAAGGATGTTGTTGAAAATTTTCTTGGCAACTACGGTGCACCAAACTATGTGCAGCTGGTTGCCAACATACTTCAAGCACACAAAACCATGAAGAGCAACATTTCACTAAAGATTCATTTTCTGCAAATTTAGGTTTCTTCCCTGCAAATCTTGGTGCTGTCAGTAATGAGCATGGCGAAAGGTTTCACCAGGATGAGACCTGATGTTTATCATTTATTCCCTTTCATAGATGTAATCATGGAGAAATGGTATCAGGGCAACTGAAATCCATATACTGGCTGGTGATTGTTGGAAACTTAAGTGAGAAACCTCAGGCACTGAGTACAAATGAAAATCATCAAAAAAAAATCTTTAGCTTAGTTGAACTATTGCAAAGCATCAGCGTCTGTTATGTAATTAAATGCATTATATTCAATGAAAGTTAATTTATTGTTTCTCCAAATTCAGTAGTCTGAAATTATATTTGTGATCAGTTTCAAGTGCTCTATCATAAACAAAAAAAATTCTGAGGAAGCAACACTTTTGAAAAAATTTGTTGTCCAGTGTAGATGGAAACTCTGAGCACTTAGCAGGGTGAATGAAGATTCTCAGAGAGTTCTGGGCAGTCATGTTAGAGAAATGCAAATAGTTTTTTCTTAACAGAATGAACTTTTGCTTTGGTTATGTCCTTGAAAATGGAAAAATACACTGAAATATTTTGTAGTATAATGTGGGTGCTGAATTTCTGAGAGTGTGTGTTAAGGAAAGTGATGAAAAAACTGGCCAGAGAGATAAAAGTTGTGAAGACTTTGAAAGACTGTTAAAGTTTTTTAGTGAAGTGGTACAATTTGGAATATTGAACTTGAAGGTGGAGTACAAGTTTAGTGGCAGAATTCTTCACAATGTGGAAGGATAGAGGAGTCTTGGGCTCTAGGTTGCCACATATATGAATAGGGTGGTTAAAAAACTGTGTGGCGTGTCATCTGAAAATGCATCTCCGGGTAGTATATGGTGACAGATATGTACTTCGATAATAAATTTACTTTGAACTTTGTTGGCTTTCATTAGTTTGGGTACTGAGTTAAAGAGCTGTGAGGTAATGTTGGAGATCTATAGCACTCGTACTAGATTACACTTGGAGTACTGTAAACATGAGATTCTGCGGATGCTGGAAATACTGAGCAACCTGTACAAAATGCTGGAGGAATTCAGCAGGTCAGGCAGCATCTATGGAGGAGAATAAACAGTCAAACTTTTAGGACGAGACCTGATGTTTACCATTTATTCCCTTTCATAGATGCTGCCTGGCTTGCTGAATTTCTCCACCATTTTGTATCTGTTACTTGGAATGTTGGGTTCATTTTTGGTTGGCACATTAGAGGAAGGATGTGAAAGCTTCAGAGAGGGTTCAGACGAGATGTGTCAGGATGCTGACTGGATTAGGTGCTGACATCTTATGAGGAAAGAACAAAGAAAGATGAGAGGCAAGTTGGTCGTAGTTATGGGAGGCATAGAGAGAGTGGACTGCCAGTGGCTTTTCCTCAGGATGGAAATGGTTAGCACCAGTGGACATCTGTTCAAGTTTAGTGGAGGAATGTACTGCCGGGGTGGTGGTCGAGGCTGATATTTAAAAGACTCTTAGTTAGGAACGTGCATGTAAGAAAAAGGAAGGGTTATGGGCTGTGTAGGAGAGAAGTGTTAGATTGATTTATAGTGCTCCATTCCAATGGCTGTCATATCATTAAACTTGAACACCGACACTCCCTGTCAAGTAGAAAGTTGCAGGGCACATTTGAGTCACCCTTGAGCATCCTGGATTTTTGCATTTCATCTCAGTGAGACTCAGTGGCATCTTGTCCAGTCAACCAATAAATCACTGGAGAAATCCTAACTGCCAACCATTTAACTTCAGTCTCATCAAGGCCGTTATCACCCTACCAGAATCTCACAATTAAGTCAACTTGAGAAGAATTTTAAACAGCACATGAAGTAGCAAGGGAGATGCCTGGAATACATTTAATGTATTACACACTCACAATGACCATATCATGTCCCATCCAGAAAATCAGAATGATGATTCTTTGTTAACAATATGCTGTTATGTTTTTTACAATATTAAGCCTAATTACCTCAGTAAATACTGAACATCTGGAATGAAAACTATAAGTCTACAAGACATAGGAGCAGAATTAGGCCACTTGGCCCATTGAGTCTGCTCTGCTATTCGATCATGGCTGATTTATTATCCCTCTCCTACCTTCTCCCCACAAACTTTGACACCTTTACTAAACAAAATGCTTTAAATATACCCAATAACTTGGCCCCCAGAGCCACCTGCGGCAATGAATTCCACAGTTTCACCACTCTCTGGCTAAAGAAATTCCTCTTCATCACTGTTCTAAAGGGATGTCCTTATATTCTGAGATTGTGCCTTCTAGTCCTGGATTCTCCCACTAGGAAACATCCTCCCCATAAACAGAAAATGCTAGAATCATTCAAAGGGTCAGGCAGCATCTATGGAAAGATAAACAAAAAGTAATGTTTCAGAGCAATATGTTTTTGTCAGAGTTTATACAAAAGGTCATGCTACTGGGTATTCCTGATATTCTCTTTCAACCTAGTAACTTCTGCAGATGATTTTTATAAAGAATTCTGTGTGTCTGCGTTGAAATCTCAGAAATATCCTTTCTCTTTGTCACCACTTTTTAATTCCTGCTCCCATCTCCACATTGTTAATTGTGGAAATTCCCTTGGTCTCCCTGGCACCATTGTGATTCAGGCCTTTATCCATAGATGGCAGCCCCTCTGTTCACCACCTCTGTTCATAGGCTAATTAATCAGTTGCAATCCTCAAAAGGTGGCTTTATCATATGAGGATATTTTAAGGAAATTATAGAATTGGCATGTGACTCCCCTTACTCCTTCTGTAACATCTCCCTCGAAAGTTCATTTCATTTGTTTTGTCTTGGTTGTGATTGATTTTTCTAGTTATAGAACATAGAATATTGACTGAGAGAACAGTACAGGCTCTTCAACCCACAATGTTGCTGACCCTTTTAACCCACACCAAGATTAATCTAATGCTTCCCTCCACATTACCCTCCATTTTTCTTTCATCCATCTGCCTATCTAAGAGTCACTCAAATGGTCCCTAATGTATCTGCCTCTACCACCACCCCTGGTAGCACGTTCAATACACTTACCACTCTCTAAAAAAAAATACCTCTGCCCTCCCCTTTATACTTCTCTCCAATCACCTTAAAATTATGTCCTCTCCTATTAGCCATTTGACCCTGGGAAAAAGGCACAGGCTGTTCACTCTATCTGAGTCTCTCATACACCGCTAGCATGTAATCTCTCGACCTCCTTTGCTAGCTTGCTCAATTTCTCCTCAGAAGACATGCTCTCTAATCCAGGCACATCCTGGTAAATCTCCTCTGCACCCTCTTTAAACTTTCCATATCCTTCCTACAATGAAGTGACCAGAGCTGAACACAGTACCTGGTGTCATCAAACCAAAGTTTTATACATCAGAGTTTATGTCCCTTCAATTCCCAGAGATCCTGAATCTGTCTTTTATGTACAGTCACAATCCTACAAGATATTTCCAATTATAAACTTTGCATCTTGCAATTAGTACACACTTCCTGTGATATGCCAGTTATTTGTAACACTTGCTGTGTTACACTATATTCACTAAGGCACTATATCCTTACAAAATAGCATATCACTAACTCAGTGTGACAATGCAATTGGGATCTGCAGAGAAGTATCGACACCAATGATGTAATTAAAATCCTGGCCTACGAATTCAGACATACAGTGTTCCTGTTTTGGATGCACGCTAATCTAATAAATTTGGTTTTGAAGTTGGCGATGGATTGGGGTGGAATGTGTTAATTTTTAGATATTTTTGCAGGGATATAGTATAGATAAGTGACCAGTGTCCAGTATTAACAGAAAGGTCCTTAAGGCAGTTTCTATTGAAACAGCCCACACTACTGAAGAAATCTTTGACAAATCAGTATATCCAATGCCACACTGTTTTAGCCAATGAGCTTCTAGCAGGGCAAAAATAATAAGCCAGTTTTCTTCCAGAAAAAAGAGTCAAGTTACTGAGCAAAGGGAACTGAAACTATACTTATCGCTCCCGGTAGAAGCAGGGTAACCTCTCTTCTCAAAAAAAATGCAGTGATCAGAAGAAAATTTCAAACACGTTATGAAAATCAAAACACTACAGTGATGGAAATTTGAAATAAAAACAGAAAATGATGGAAATGTGAAATAGAACGGATAATGCAGGTAACACTCAGCAGGCCGGGTAGCATCAGTGGAGAGGGAAACAAAGTTAATGCTTCAGACCATTAAACTTTTATCCGAGTTTGTACAAAAGGTCACACAGCTGGGTATTTATCCTATTTTCACTTTATTATTGTTCCTTCTGCTGATGGTTTTTAAATTTAAAAAAATGTCTGTTCACACTTCCATAGAACTTAGAATATCATGGGACAGTACAGGCCCTCTGGACCAAAGTGTTGTGCAACCCTTTAATGTACTCCAGGATCAATAAGTTATGCCTCTTTGGCTGCTGTTGGGCGGGACAAACTACCAGGGAGAAGCTGAAGCAACCAGCTCTCCGGCACTGTGGCTCAGAAGGGAAAGGGAGAGAAGAGGACTGCAGTCTGATAAGGGATTCTGTAGTCAGAAGAGTAAATAAGTGCATTGGCTGATTGTCAGAGTGGGAATAAAGGGAGCCTTTTCTGATTGGCTGCCAGTGACTAATGGTGTTTTCCAGGGTTCAATGTTGGGACCGCTTCTTTTGACGTGGTATGCCAATGACCTGGATGACAGAATTGATGGCTTTGCAGCCAAGTTTGTGGACAATATGAAGATAAGTGGAGGGGCAGTTAGTGCTGAGGAAGCAGGAAGGCTGCAGAAGGATCTGGGCAGATAAGGAGAATGGGCAAAGACTTGGCAGATGGAATACAGTGTCGAGAAGTGTATGGTCATGCACTTTGGTAGAAAAAATGAAAGCGTAGACTATTTTCTAAATGGGGAAAAAATTTTAAAATCCAAGGTGCAAAGGGACTTGTGAATCCTCGTGCAGGATTCCCTAAAGGTGAACTTGGCAGGTTGGGTTGGTGATGAGGAAGACAAATGTAATGTTAGCATTCATTTCAAGAGGACTAGAGTATAAAAACAGGGATGTAATGTTGAGACTCTATAAGGCACTGGTGAAACCTCACTTGGCATACTGCGAGCAGTTTTGGGTCCCTTATCTTAGAAAGGATGAACTGACAAGGGAAAGGGTTCAAAGAAGGTTCATGAAAATGATTTCAGGAATGAAAGTGTTTGAGGAGTGTTTGATGGCTCTGGGTCTGTACTCACTGGAATTTAGAAGAATGGGTAGGGGATCTCATTGAAACCTATCAAATGTTAATTAGCCTAGACAGCGTGGATGTGGAGAGGATGTTTCCTATAGTGGAGGAGTCTAAGAGTAGAGGGTACATCCTCAGAATAGAGGGATATCCATTTAGAACGGAGATGAGGATGAATTTCTGTAGCCAAATGGTGGTGAATCTATGGAATTCTTTGCCACAGGCGGCTGTGGGGTCCAGGTCATTGGGGTGTATTTAAGGCAGAGGTTGATAGATTCTGGATAAGTCAGGGAAAGGCTTTGGGAGTAAACCCTGAGGACAAAACCAGAGCTGGAGTCCCTAAGGCAGTCCGACGTTGCCATCATCCTTGTTCTGGCAACTCCTGCGACGACACTGGTGCCAAGTTGTATCGGCCCTTGCCCTTCCCTTGGACAACGTCGGTGGCGTAGAGAGGGGAGACTCACTGCATGGGCAACTGCCGGTCTTCCATACAACCCTGCCCAGGCCTGCACCCTGGAGAAGACTTCCCAGGTGCAGATCCATGGTCTCGCAAGACTAACGGATGCCACCACAGGGTATTACAGTTTATGGGGAGAAAGCAGGAGAGTAGGGTTGAGAGGGACATGGGTCAGCCATGATCAAATGGCACTGCAAACTCAAAGGGTCAAATGGCCTTATCTGCTCTTATATCTTATGGTCTTATGATCAATCTAACCCTTCCCTCCCACATAGCCCCCAAGTTTCAACCATGTGCCTATCTAAGAGACTCTTAAATGTCCCTAATGTATCTACCTCTATCACCACCCCTGGCATCGCATTCCGTGCACCCACCACTCTGTGTAACGATCCTGCCCTATACTTTATTTTCCCTATTCTTTCCTCCAATCACCTTAAAATTATGCCTCCTTGTAACAGCCATTTCCACCCTGGGAAAAATTCTCTGGCTGTCCACCTGATCTATGCCTCTTATAATCTGTACTCCTTTATCAAGTCACCTATCCTCTCAGATACGTCCAATCTCAGAGACACTTTTCTGTCATGTTTGTATCTTCAGTTATGAAGTCAGCGTTAATTAATGATCTCCCTGACCCCATTAGACATTTGTGATTTGTACATCGATGCAGCATGACAGGCAGCATCTATGGAAAGAGGAACAGTTAACATTTTAGGTCCAGAGGTGAGTACTAGCCTGTCTAGCACTGAGAACTTCTTCAAAAGACCATGCCTCAAAAAGGTGGCATCTATTATTAACGAATCAAATCATCCGGGACATGTCCTCTTCTCATTGCTACCATCAAGGAGGAGGTACAGACACCTGAAGGCACACACTCAACATTTAAGGAACATTTCTTCCCCTCTGCCTTCAGAATTCTGAATGGACATTGAAACCATGTACACTATCTCAATATTTCTTATTTTTGTTCTCTTTTTGCACCACTTATAAGTAATGTAATAATAAAAAAATATAATTTACAATAAGAAATATAATTTTTAAAAATAAATTAATTACATATTATAATGTACTGCTACTGCAAAGCAACAAATTTCAGCACATATGCCAGTGATATTGAACCTGATTCTGATTAAACTTCTGATGAAGAATCGCGGTCTCAAATCAGTAACAGATTCTCTTTCCACAATTGCTGCCTGATTTTCAGAGGACTTCAGGCAACACACGCAAAATGCTGGAGGAACTCTGCAAGGTAAGCAGCGTCGGTGGAAAAGAGTATTTGACATTTCAGGCCAAGATCCTTCATTAGGACTGGGGAAAAAAGAGATGAGAACTCAGAACTAGAAGGTGGAAGGGGGACGGGAGGAAGAAGTACAAAGTGGTAGGTGAGAGGTGAAACCAGGAGAGGGGGAGGGGATGAAGTAAAGAGCTGGGAAGTTGATTGGTGAAAGAGATAAAGGGCTGAAGAAGGGGAATCTGATAAGAGAGGGTAGAAGACCATGGAAGAAAGGGAAGGGGGAGGAGCACCAGAGCGAGGTGATGGGCAGGTAAGGAGATAAGGCAAGAGAGGGAAATGGGAATGATGAAGGGGAGGGGGCATTACCAGAAGTTCGAGAAATTCTGGTAATGATGGAAGTACTCAGCATGATGATACGCACTCAGGTTGGAGGCTATCCAGATGGAATATAAGGTGTTGCTCCTCTAACCTGAGTGTGGCCTCATCATGCTGAGTACTTCCGTCATTACCAGAATTTCTCGAACTTCATAGATCCCTTCACCAAAGTCAGTCTCCATCACTTTTGTTCATCAAACATGGCTTTTTAAAAGCATTTGGATGATGTAGATGTCACCTGCTCGGGAAGTATTTCTTGTCCATTTTTAATGACCTCATGTTCAGAGTAGCTCACAGGGAATTGGTGCTACACATACATAGACCAGGCCAAGGAGGAGTGGCATTCAGGCTGCTCTGAACCAGATGCACCTTTTACAACATTCCAATAGCATCATGAGACAAGATTTATACTCAAGATTGAAGTCTAATTATTTACATTTAAGCTACCTAACTATTACATTGGAATCTGTTCTCAAGATCAATTGTGCCGTGGAGTAAAAGAAGATTACATGTGCCACAGTTGTGTAGCCGTTAGCGCACCGCTATTACAGCTCAGGGCGTGCCGGAGTTCGGAGTTCAATTCTGGTGCCATTCTGTAAGGAGTCTCTGTTCATCCTCCCCATGCATTATGTGGGTCCTCTAGTCCTTCAGTTTGACTCACGGTCCAACGATGCACCAGGTAGGTTAATTGGTCATTGTAAATTGTCCTGTGATTGGGTTAGGGTTAATCGGATCTGTCAGGCGTTGCTGGGGCAGTGTGGTTCGAAGGTTTCTCCAGGTTGCATCGCTAAATAAAATAAATAAGGATTTAAAGGGAAGCACAGGGTCAGCTTTGTCACACAGAGGGTGATACGTACATGGAAAACACTGCCAGTGGAAGTAAATGAGGCAGGGACAATAATAATATTTAAAAACCACTCGACATGTACATGGATTGGAGGGGTTTAGAGAGATATTGGCAAGCACAAGCAAATGGGACTCTCTTAGATGGGCTGAAGGACATGTTTCCATGCTGGTTTCCTCTGTATCTCCAACAGTGGCTTACCTAAATGTGAATTGAACTGTGTACACTAATTGACAGGGCATTATCTTATTCATTTCAATCATGGTGCAGAAATGAATCGAGATTTATAAATTTTACTCAGTGAAAAGTGGTGTTAGAGGGTCACCAGTCCTCTTCCTGAATTTACACTTGTATAAACCACTAGTAGAGTCATAGAAAAAAAAGCAGTATGCAAACATGTCCTTCAGCCCATCTAAACTCGTCCCATTTCCTTGTGTCACAAATTTGAGTACACGAGGAGGCCATTTTTCTCCATGCCCCCTCTATCATACAGTAAAGTCATAGCTGATCTTTTACTCAGTACCACCTTCCCACGTTATGCCACCAGCATTCAAGAGCCTGAGTTATAGGATGAGGTTGGACGGACTTGGACTTTATTTACTGGAGCGCAGGAGGCTGAGAGTGACCTTATGGAGAGTATAAACAGGGTGAATGTGCAGTCTTTTATCCCTGGGAAAGGAATCAAAAAACAAAAGGGCATAACTCTATGGTGAGAGGGGAGAGATTTGAAAGGAACATTCGGGACAACTACTTCACCCAGAGGACAGTGCATACATGGAAAATCCTGCCAGTGGAAGTGATTGAAGCAGGTACAATAACAACACTGGAGAAAAAAAACACTGAACATCTACATGGACTGGAGGGGTACAGGCCAAATACAAACAAATAGAACGTTCTTAGATGGGCTGAAGGGCATGTTTCCATACTCTATTCCTCCAGGATTCTACTAATCCTATTTTTCTGTTAATTGTCGAAAAATATATTGATTGTTGGATTGAATACACCCAGCAACAGAATCTCTGCAGCCTTCCGGAGTGGAGAAGTTCACAAGTTTATCACCCACTATCATCTCGCAATGAGACTATGATATTTGATTGTAGACATCCCAGCCAGAGGAAATCATTCCCCTTAATAATGTTGTATGTTTCAATAATATTGCCTTTCACTCTTCTCATCTCCAGAGACTACAGGCCCAGTCTGCTTAATCTCTCCTCATAAGATAAACCCACCATCTCAGTGACTAATCTGGTGAACCCTTGCTGCACTTCATCCATTACAAGTATATTGTTGCTGTGTACAATATTCCAGATGTGGTCTCACTGGAACTCTACTTAATTGGAGTAAGATACAGTATATCATCTCTTGTATTCAATTACTCAAGTAATAAGGCCTAACCACATTTTGTTTCCTGATTATTTGCTGAATTTACAGGATTACTTTCAGAGATTTATGTACAAAGCTAACCACATCCTTCTGAACACCATAATCCTTCATCCAACTTTTTCTACCCAAGTACATAAGTTGTGATATTTGACATGATACTTCCACATTATAAGAAGGATGAGGAAGCTTTGGAGAGGGTGCAAAGCAGATTAACCAGGGTACCTCATGTATTAGAGAACATGTTGTCCTTAATTAGTTGGGGGATTGAGTTCAGAAACCATGAGGTAATGTTGCCACTCTATAAAAGCTCGGGTTAGACCACAATTTGAGTACTGTGTTCAGTTTTGGTCACCTCATTATAAGAAGGATGTAGAAGCTTTAGAAAGGGTGCAGAGAAGACTCACCACGATGTTACCTGAATTAGAGAACATTTTTTATCAGGAAAGGTTGAGTAAGCTAGGACTTTTCTCTCTGGAGTGAAGAAAGATGAGATGTGACTTGATAGAGGTATCAAGCTTTAGGGTTGATGCTGGATAAGAGGCATTGAGTAGACCCAATACCTTTGATAGAGGTATGAAGCTTTAGGGTTGATGCTGGATAAGAGGCATAGAGTAGACCCAATACCTTTGATAGAGGTATGAAGCTTTAGGGTTGATGCTGGATAAGAGGCATAGAGTAGACCCAATACCTTTGATAGAGGTATGAAGCTTTAGGGTTGATGCTGGATAAGAGGCATAGAGTAGACCCAATACCTTTGATAGAGGTATCAAACTTTAGGGTTGATGTTGGATAAGAGGCATAGAGTAGACCCAATACCTTTATCCTAAGGTGGCAATGGCAAATACCAGAGGCAAGTAGGGGGAAGTTTAGGGCACATGTCAGAGGTAGGAGTTTTAAAACAGTGAGGGGTAGATACCTGGAACACACTGCAGGGTGTGATGATGGAGGCAGATACATTAAGGAGATTTGAGACACTTAGATGGGCACATAGATGAAAGAAAATTGGAGGGTTATGGGCAATGAGGGAGAGAAGGATTAGACTGTTGTGGTGTATGTTAAAATGTTGGCACAACATTGTGGGGTGTAGGGCCTGTACTGTGCTGCATTATTCTATGTTCTATATTTAATCTGCCTTATCTTTCCCCATTCACCTACTTTGTCTTTATCTCCCTGAAGCCTCTTCACATTTTTCTCAATACCCACACTGCATCACTTTTTGACACTTACATATTACACCTAATCCCTTCATCTATATCATGACTATTCTGTAGAATGCTGGGCTGCAGATCTTCACAATGGATCCCTACAACATCTGAAGGGTTACAGCCTTATAACTGGGAAATGACCATTTATTCCTTCTCTCCGTTTACTGTCCATTAACACCACCCTGTCTACATTGTTTAACTATGTCTTGGTCATTTTGTCAAAGGCCCTCTGGATGTCCAAATATATCATACCAACTGGTTCACCCTTATCAGTTCTACTACTTCCAATCTGTTTGTTTTTGGGTGGCTGTATCTTACTGATATCTTACATATGCTTGCTATCTTACATGTGTTATATGTGCTTTGTGCTGTATTATATGATATTGTATATTATATTGTGTTTTGCACCTTGGCCCCAGAGTGATACCGTCTCATTTGCCCCTTAGGGGCCCATTAAATCTCTCCCCTCTCACCCTATAGACCTACATTGGTGCCAAAGTTTCTCCATCATGAGAAGTGAAGGGAGGTAAAGTAAGAAATGCTTGCATTTCAATAACACCATGCATGTGTTAGGCTTGCATGAGCAGGCACCTCACAGTCTCCACCCTGTGAATAGGGGTCACCTGATACTTGTTTCCAACTCGTCACCTGCAACCTATTTAAACCCAGCTCTCATCCACAAACCTTGTTCACCCATTGAACCAGTCAGCCTCACCCGCTTGCTCCTAATCTTCAGTTACCTTGTTGCTTTGTCATGTTAAGTATCCATTCTCTCTTGTTTTGTGACCCCTCGTGGCCTGTTATTGTACAGTTCATTATTAAGGTAATCACTCACTGCCGCTTTGTGTTTGGGTCAAGACTCCTCTACATTTCCTGAGAGGATGTCCCTTCCAGAATTTCCTGAAGCTCTTAACATCCATTGGAAAAGTTCTGTCATGGGCACTAGCCTCTCCAACATCGAAGGCACCTTCAGAAAGCAGCAACCATCATTAAGGACCACTGTCATCCAAGATACGCCCTCTTCTCATTGCCACCATAAAGGAGAAGGTACAGGAGTTTGAAGGCACACACTCAACATTTGATGAAGGGTCCTGGTGAAGGATCTCAGCCAGAAATGTCGACTGTTTATTCCCATCCATAGATCCTGCCAGACCTGCTGAGCTCCTCCAGCACATCATGTGTATCACTCTAGATTTCCAACATCTGCAGTGTCTCAACGTTTCCATACAGCTTCTTCCCCTCTGCCATCAGATTTCTGAATGGACAGTGAGCCCATATATATATATATATACATTTAATATATATACTTATTGCAATTTATAGTTTTTTATTATGTATTGAAATGTACTGCTGCTGCAAAACAACAAATTTTGTGACATACGCTAATGATAGTAAACCTGTTTCCGATTCTAAGTGTAATTACAGTTGTAGTGCAAGAAACTCAACAGCCCAATTTGTGCATAGTAAGTTCCCAAAGACAGTAATGTGATCATGACCAGCTAATCTGTTTTATTGAGGAATCTCTATTCTGGTACATTGGGGACAACCACTGTGAGCGTCTTTGAAATAGTAACATAGATGATTCATACACAGCTGAGGGAACAGTCAGAACCTTGTTTTAATGATCATTCAAAGGGCATGAAAATGAAAACAGGAAAGAAAACAAGTCCAACACATTCAATATGTCAAATCCAAGAACTGCGGTGGTTGTGATATTTTTTTGAATATAAAAATCTGATCGTCATTCCCAAAGAGGCTTACATAACAGACAGAGCTGTTTCAGATCACTCTGCGTTTAAACCCTGAAATGTAATAACTTGGAACTCAAGTGCCTGAAAAGCGATATGTCAAACCAAAGTAACAAATTCAAATGCCAAGGCTCTCGACTTTGTGTAAAATGAGCAGAGCTAAAATGCCTCTGTACTTAATTAAATACCTCAGCAGCTAAATAGCCTCATTAATTTTTAGACTGATTTATGATATCTGACTTTTGATAAGTGAATCACATGCAGTGTCTGTAATGTAATTAATTAATCGTCCTCTCTGTCTAAATTGTTTTATAAATAGAATATGCCAACAGTTGGACATTTAGGATAAGGACGAGGGCAAAACCTGCCTAAAAAATTATATGACGGGGCATTAAAATATAACCATAGGAAGCTACAGGTCAAACAGCCTCTCAGGCCTTCTCTGCCGTTCAATCAGATCTTTGCTGTTCTACACAGCTCACACAAAATGCTGGAGGAACTCAGCAAATCAGGCAGCATCCATAGAGTTTTGAAGTTTCAGGCCGAGACTCTTCATCAGGACTGGAAGGGGAGGGGGCGGAAGTCAGAATAAGAAGGTGGAGGGAGAGGGAGGAGCACAAACTGGCAGGTGATAGGTGAGAAAAGGTGAGGGGGCAGGAGAGTAGGTGGGGGAGGGGGTTGAAGTGAGAAACTGGGAGGTGATAGGTGGAAAAGGTCAAGGGGCTGAAGAAGAAGGAATCTGATAGGAGAGACCAGTGGACTGGTGAAAGAAAGGGATGGAGAAAGGGCATCAGAGCGAGGCGATGGACAGAAGAGGGGAGGAATCCTGATGAAGGATCTTGGCCTGAAATGCTGACTGTAAATGCTGCCAGCTAAGTTCCTCCATCATTTGTGTGTGATGCAGAAACTCTTTATGATGATTGACCTTATGCCTCAAGTTCACATTCTGGCTGGATCACTAAATATTCAAAGGGAATTTGTAAGATCAAATCTACCAGTGTGAATCTTGCATATACTTATGCACTGGACACCCTTATCTCTCTGTGAAAAGATTTTTGCACATTCTAGACAGAGACATTCAACACCTGATCCTTAAATAATGACCCCTGGTTCCAGAGCCTCTTACTTGAAGAAACAACCTTTCAGACTCTATCCTGAGGACGGGGATGAAAAAGAAATTTCAACAGTGTAGGTTTGCCTAGAAATCTGTCTCTGGTTACTTGTTTGTGATACAGCTGAAATGTATTCCACTGAAGCTAATGATGTATCTTATACTCATGCATATGCATGCATCTCTGGCAATACTGATGTAGTAAAGGTACGATCAGTTGAGTTGAGGGTGACATTCTCCTATAGGGTTGTCTATTGGTGGGTCTTCAGGTGGCTGTATAGACTGATCCGGGATTACATCTTCTGATACATTGTGGGCACCCTTTGCCTCTTGCAGGAAGCCATGGGACTTAATCTGAGATATTGGGGTGGATTCCCTTAATGGAGAATTTCTATGCATGACTTTGTTTAACATGGGGAAACTGATGCACGGGTGGACACCCCATGGTCCTTGACAGATTGGGGTGAGGGTCCAGTGACATGGAGTGCAAGACAACGGGGGACCCTTCACCGCTGCATCCTCTCTCCACCCTCACTGCCATTGTGATGTGTCATCATCTTCCACCAGCTCCACTGTTGAGGTCTAGGTTAGATCGTACTTTGTCTAGAACCGTGCCTTGACCTTGCTGCCATGGGTTACCCTACCAATAAGTAAAGTGTCAGAAACTCCAGACAGCGTTGCTCTCGAGATCTCAAGAATTCTCAAGCCTCTCCATCACAGCAAGGTGATGATCCTCAGAGAAGTTCATCTCTGGTAACCCCTCGGTTACCAGCATGGGCACAGGCTTGTTTTTAAGTCTCTTTCATAGGTATGTTTTAACATACTGGAAAGAAGGTAAAAAGAAGGGTAAAGAGTTATGAAAAGGGTAAGTGGAGCCTCAGAAGGTTTATGGACATGCTAAGTAAAGAGAGTAAGAAAGTGTGATAGCAATAGTATATATCATCGACTTGATAGCGAATGTAGGAAAGGGAAGTATTTTTAAATTCAAATGATGGAAAACTGTTGGCATAATGAGAAATCTGGTTGTTCTTGTACATGCATCACGAAAAGTTCACCTAAAGGTTTAGCAAGCAATTAGGAAGGCAAATGTTACACTGCCCTTTATTGCAGGTGCATCAGTATGCAAGAAAAAAGACCCCTTGCTATAATTCTGCAGACCCCTGATGAGATGCCATTTAGAATATCTGGGACTCTTGTCCCTATTTGAAGAAGGAGGTACTTTAAATGGGGGTGGGGGTGCAGTTACAACAAAGATTCACCAGGTTCATTCCTGGAAAGGGAAATTATCCTTTGCAAATAGATTATGAAGACTGAGCCTTACCTCTCTTGGGTTAATAAGAATGAGAGAAAACTGTTGGAACATATAAAATTCTTCTGAGATTTCTCTGGGTAAGTGAAGGGCTGATGTTTGTTGTGTCTAGAGCCAGGTGTTCTCAATACAAAGTCCAATGAATGTCATTGCTGGGAATCCACACGAGGACGCAGCTCTTTCTATGCAAACTATTTTTAGATGGGGTTCAACCCGGAGAAGTGTGAGATGGTACACTTTGGAAGGCCAAACTCCAAGGCTGAGTACAAAGTAAATGGCAGGATACTTGGTAGTGTGGAGGAGCAGAGGGATCTGGGGATACATGTCCACAGATCCCTGAAAGTCACCTCACAGGTAGATAGGGTAGTTAAGAAAGCTTATGGGGTGTTAGCTATCATAAGTCGAGGGACAGAGTTTAAGAGACGTGATGTAATGATGCAGCTCTATAAAACTCTAGTTAGGCCACACTTGGAGCACTGTGTCCAGTTCTGGTCACCTCACTATAAGAAGAATGTGGAAGCATTGGAAAGGGTACAGAGGAGATTTACCAGGATGCTGCCTGGTTTAGAGAGTATGGATTATGATCAGAGGTTAAGGGAGCTAGGGCTTTACTCTTTGGAGAGAGGAGGATGAGAGGAGACATGATAGAGGTGTACAAGATATTAAGAGGAATAGACAGAGTGGACAGCCAGCAACTCTTACCAAAGGCACCACTGCTCAGTACAAGAGGACATGGCTTTAAGGCAAGGGGAGGGAAGTTCAAGGGGGATATTAGAGGAAGGTTTTCCACTCAGAGAGTGGTTGGTGCGTGGAATGCACTGCCTGAGTCAGTGGTGGAGGCAGATACACTAGTGAAGTTTAAGAGACTACTAGACAGGTGTATGGAGGAATTAAAGGTGGGGGGATATATGGGAGGCAGGGTTTGAGGGTCGGCACAACATTGTGGGGCGAAGGGCCTGTAAAGTGCTGTACTACTCTATGTTCTATGTTCTATTAACAAGGGGGTCAGGAATGAATTGGCAAGGTTTCTGGAGTTTAGGGTATTGGGAGAGATTTCAGCACCTGGCAAGGTTATGGCACAGATGAACCTCATAATGACTACCCTCTCAAAAGAAAGTAATGAATTCTTCCTGTTACTCAGTACACTGGGACGCTGATCAGAACCTCCTAGTCACACCTTACTGGATATGCAAATGAACAGTAGGGTTGTTTTTTTCTTATTGTGTCAGGACCAAGTGTAAAAGAAGGCTTATTGGTGGAAATAGATAGCATTGTTGTTGATCAAAAAATGCCTGTGCACTCACTGCTCTTGAACATTGAAGGTGGGATGGTGTAGACAGACCTCAACCTGTTCTATTCCTATAGTAGAGGACAGGGTATCAGAGTTTATGCTGTCTTTTGTGATGGCATTTATATACTGACCATGAAATAGCCCTTATTTTGGCATCTTTAAAACTTGAACCAGGAGACACAACTCTTATGTTTTTGTGCAACACGCACAAAATGCTGGAGAAACTGATCAAGTCAGCCAACACCTATGGAGGGAAATAAAACAGCGGGCATTTCAGACTGAGACCTTCCATAAAGACACCCAGTCTTGATGAAGTGTCTTGGCCCAAAATGTTGACAACAGTCCTGATGAAGGATCTCAGCCTGAAACAGCGACTGTTTAACCCCTTGCATAGATGCTCCTGACCTGTTGAGATCCTCCAGCATTTTGTGTGAGCTGCTCAACGTTTCCATCATCTGACGAATCTCGTGTCTCATGTCTCTGTGCCCCACTGCAGAGCTTCCAATACAAAACCTAATGTGCTCAAACTCCTGCATAATCCTGAGAGAAGACTTCACTGTTACAGGTACTAATTTCGATAACATACCTTTGATCTTTGAGGTCAAAGCAAATGATTTTGTAAAGACCCTTCACAAAGTATTACTCTCAGATCCAAGTCACATAATCCCCAAGTTGGGCTTTCCATGGAACTTCTCCAGGCTCCAGAAACATGCTGAGACATGAAAAGAAAGCTTCCACTTTGTCACCTCTCAGCAACAACAGCAGGGTGCAGGGAGCAGATGAATAGGAGGAGTCAGACCCAAGCAGAGAATAATGTGTCATCCATCATCTGTGAATCTTAACACAGCTGAATAAATGATAATGCCTGAAGGATATGATTTCATTTGCAGAATCCTCCAGAGGACCTTCTCACAAAAGGTTGAAATTGTTCTTCTCATCCCCAGGTGATACAAGACATCTTAATATCAGCACCATAGATCGAAGCAGCAGGAAACAGGAAATGGTTCAAAGCTCCGCGAGCACTTCTGATCCCCTGCACATTCCCATCAATAGACTATATTATTTCCCTCCATCCCACAGTCCAAGTTGGCTTGGCATGGGTTTCTTCAGCAGGCTGGCTCTGTCACCTATCATCTGCTGATTATACCAGTTGGCCACCTGCCACCCACTGCATAACCTAGGGGTTGCCAATCAAACCTTCTTGAAGACTTCTCACCAATGAGGTGAAGCTGTTCCTGAGATAATCACAATGGTTGCCCTTCTTTCAAAGAAATTCCATCAAAAATCCTCCGATTTTCAGCAATTATGTTTTACATTTTTCTACCAGAGATGGTGACAATAACCACAAATATTTCCTTTCAGTTCTAAAGCATTGTTTACCCACCTTTCCTCAGTTAACCTCTCTAATTAAATAATCCACTTTCAATTGTTTATGCTTTCAGATCCTTCACTCGCAAATAAAACAGATTGCACAAAATAATTCTGCATCCTACATGATCCTCTTTCTGCAATAACCTGGCAACTGCACTTGTAACCTCATTTCTTCACTGATGAAGAAGGTGATCTATCATTAATTTAGTGACATCTTAATTTTGGATGCTGACCGTTGTCATGAGAATAAGGTAAGGCAACATTGCAGTTGGGTGGCAAATTGAGATGAGTTATGTTTTACTTGCTACCCTTGGGCTACCTCCTATATGAGGTCACTGATGCTCTCCCTAGGATTTCCCGCTCCATGTCAAATGTGGACACTCTTGATCTTCCAGACTATTCCCAGTTCATAACGGGGTCAAATAAGGTAGCATGATCATATCAGCTACCTTCCCAATCTTCCTCGCTACAATATTTGACCTCACCTTGAACAATCTTGCTAATGGTGTGGTACTTCTTTACAGGATGAGTGAGAAATTGTCCAATCTCCGTCAGCTCCATGCCAAAATCAAGACCTTGGTCATCAGATTCCAGTATATGGATAATACTTGCATACACATACACTCAGATTGGTGATTGCCTCACTAACAACTACAAAAAGATGCATTGTACACTACATATTTGGAAGATTGATAATCTTCACTGACTTGTCCCTACCGCACAAAACCATCCATTGACAATGAAAATATATAATAGAACATAGAACAGTACAGCATAGGAACAGGCCCTTAAGCTCACAACATTGTGTCGAGCCAATTAATGAGACCCTGGCCAAACTGGATCTGTCCAATATCTTGGGAGCCACCTCTCCATGAAGATAATCATTAACAACAAAATTCACCACCACATCCAATTGACCAGCACAGTCTCTGGCTGAATGGAGGAAAGAGTGTTAGAAGACCTCAAGCCTATTACCAGGCTCATGGATTACTGGGCTATCAAACTGCAATGGTGATCCTCACCCTCCTTCAGAAATGGAAAATTATAGTTGGCACCTCAAACCATTAGGGAAGTACTTGCCAAACATATAACTGTGCCAAACTTACAAAACTCCCTAAATCCACAGTGAGCCAATATCTGTACTGATGAAGGATTTTGACCTGAAATGTTAACTCTTCTTTCTACTGTAGATGCTGTAGGAGTTCAGCAGGTTAGGCAGCGTCAATGGAGATGGAAAAATAGTGAATGTTTTTGACCAACCTCCAAGCGGACCCCAACCTTGTCGTAGGGCTTGGAGGATTGCATGCCTCATTGACCCAGAGAGTAGTGCTGGCTAGAGTAAGGGCTTTATGCTTTGGCTCTTTGCCAGACAGGACAAAGGATAGAGGTCAGACTAAAGTGTTCCACTGGTCTTCCAGGTTTGGGGGTTCGGCTCAGCGCTAACAATCCTGAATGGTCAAACAAAACTGTTACAACAGCGATGAAGAATCCTTCTACATCTGAGTGTGACGGTATTCCTGAGTCTCCACCCGGGACCTGCATGACTGACAGTAGTGAAAACCAAGAGGAGGCTCCTGACACAATGAAGGAAACTGTGAACGCCGTCAGAGAAGAAGAAGCTTCTTTGCTGCTCTAAACGCCAATGGCATAATGGGCAGTAAGTAAGTAAGTTTTTGACCAAGACTCTTCATCCAGATGAAGGATCTCGGCCCAAATCATTGACCGTTTATTCCTCTCCGTAGAGACTGACTGACCTGCTGAGTTCCTCTGGCATTTTGTACATGTTACTCTGGATTTCCAGCACCTGCAGAATCTCCTATGTTCTCTACATGCTGACAGATGTGGCCTGATTTCCAGAATTTGCATATTTTTATATTTCTGGGCCAATGGCAGTGTTCCCTCCTAGACCAGCAACCCCAACATCAAGGCTATGGGTATCCTCAATCAACTCTGATGCATTCTGGGGAAAGGACACATACTCAATATGTCGGACATCACACAAAGTGGGAGTGTTTTCCCACAGGTTGGCGAAGAAGTTACCCACTGTGGGTGCTCAGGAGAGTGACTTGGTGCTGATTGACATAACTGAATCCTTCTTAGTTCTCATTGAGAGTTCTTTAATGGATGGGGATAGAATTGAATGTCTCCTTTGCCAATCCGGAACCCCAACCAGAGCTTCATAATATCGCATCTGTTGTGACTGTGAATGGAATCACCAGGAGATACTAAAGCTGGTAATACAGAAGTATTTATTCAGCAAAACAAGCTCTTGGAAGAAGAGGCCTTCTGACCTAATATTACATTGCATTTTATATGTTAAGGAACAAAGCTAACAACAGGACAATTTCTATAATCGCAATGCATTCATAATAAAACCTCAAGAGCATAAGATACAGGAACAGAATTAAACCATTTGGCCCATCGTGACTGCTCTGTCATTTCATCATGTCTGATCCAATTTTCTTCTCAGGTCCAGTCTCCTGCCTTCTCCCTATATCCATTCATGCCCTGACCAATCAAGAATCTATTAACCTCTGCCTTAAATATACATAAAGACTTGGCCTCCACAGCTGCCTGGGGCAAAGAATTCCACAGATTCACTGCTGTCCGGTGAAACAAATTCCTCCTCATCTCCATTCTAAATGAATGTCCCTCTATTCTCAGGCTGGGTCCTCTGGTCTTAGATTCTCCAACCATAGGAAACATCCTCTTCACATCAACTCTTACAAGGCATTTTCCTATTCAATAGGTTTCAATGAAGTCACCACTCATTCTTCTGAATTCTTCTGAATACAAGACCAGAGGATTTGTAAGAGAAGCTACTTATTCCTGAAATCATTTTTGTGAACCTACTTTGAAATCTCTCCAGTATCAGCACATCCCTTCCAAGATAAGTGTCCCAAAACTGGTCACAATACTCCAGTTTCTAGTCCTCTTGAAATGAATGGTAACATTACATTTGCCTTCCTCACCACAGACTCAATGTGCAAATTAACCTTTAGGGAATCCTGCACAAGTACTCTCAAGTCCCCTTGTGTCTCAGTTTTTTGTATTTTCTCTTCATTTATAAAATTGTCTACCCTTTCATTTCGTCTACCAAAATGCATGACCATGCATTTCTTGACATTTTATTCCATGTGTAACCTCTTTGCCAATTCCTCTTTATTTCCTCAAAACTACCTGCCACTCCACCTATCTTCATGTTGTCTGCAATCTTTGCAACAAAGCCATCAATTTCCGTCATCCAAATCATTGACATATAATGTAAAAAGAATCAGTCCCAACATAGACCCCTGTGGAACACCACTAGTCACTGGCAGCCAGCCAGAAAAAGCTCCCTTTATTCCCACTCTTTGCCTCCTGCCAATCAGCAAATGTTTTATCCATGCTAGAATCTTTTCTGTAATACCATGGGCTCATAGTTTGTTAAGCAGCCTCATGCATGGCACTTTGGCAAAGGCCTTATGAAAATGCAAGTACACAACATCAACCAATTCTCCTTTTTCTATCCTACTTGTTATTTCTTCAAAGGATTCCAACTGATTTGTAGGCAAGATTTCCCTTGAGGATACCATGCTGGCAATGTCCAATTTTATCATGTGCCTCCAAATACCTAGGATCTCATCTTTAATAATTGACTCCAACATCTTCCCAACCAATGAGTTCAGAAGAGCTGGCCTATAGTTTCCTTTCTTCTGTCTATCTCCTTTCTTGAAGAGAGAAATAACTTTTGTAATTTTCCAGTCTTCCAGAAGCATTCCAGAATCTATTGGTTCAATACTATCTCCTTGTTTTTATATTCTATTCCCCTTGAAATAAATGGCAACATTGTATTTGCCTTCTTTATCACAGACTCAACCTGTAAATTAACCTTCTGGGAGTCTTGCACAAGGACTCCTAAGTCCTTCTGCATTTCTGATGCTTGAACCTTCTCCCCATTTAGATAATAGTCTACATTTTTGTTCCTTTTACCAAAATGCATTATCATACATTTCTTAACACTGTATTCCATCTGCTAATTTTTTGCCCATTCTTCTAACTTGTCTAAGTCCTGCTGCACTCGCATTGCTTCCTCAGAACTACCTACCTGCCACCTATCTTCATATCATCCACATACTTTGCCACAAAGCCATTAATTCCATTATCTAAATCACTGACAAACAATGTGAAAAGTAACAGTCACTGGCAGCCAACCAGAAAAGGCCCCTTGTATTCCCATTCACTGCCTCCTGCCTGTCAGCCATTCCTTTATCCATGCCAGTAACTTTCCTGTAATACTATAGAAATTTATCTTGTTAAGCAGCCTCATGTGTGGCACTTCATCAAACAATTTCTGAAAATCCAAGCGAATGGCAGCCACTACCTCTCCTTTGTCTACCCCACATACTACTTCCTCAAAGAACTCTAACAAATTTGTCATGCAAAATTTCCCTTGTCAGAAACAATGCTGACTTTGACTTATTTTATCATTAATCTCCAAAGACCTCGAAACCTCATTCTTAGTAATAGACTCCAACACTTCCCCAACCACTGAGGTTAGGCTAACTGGTCTATAACTTCATTTCTTTTGCCTTCCTCCCTGCTTAAAGAATGGAGTGACATTTGCAATCTTCCAGTCCTCTGGATTCAATAGGTTCAATAGGTACATTTACAATAAACACCCTGAAATTCTTTTTCTGGACCATGCCAGAATCAAGTGATTCTTGAAAGATCATGACCAAAGCATCCGTTATCTCTTCAGCAACCTCTCACAGGACTCTGGGATGTAGTCCATCTGGCCCAGGTGACTTATCCGGCTTAAGACCTTCAAGCTTGCCTAGCACTTCTTCATTTGTAATAGCAATGGCACTCACTGCTGCATCCTGACACTCACTGACATCTGGCATACTGCTAGTGTCTTTCACAGTGCAGACTGATGCAAAGGACCCATTAAGTTCAACTGTCATTTCTTTGTCCCCCATTACTACCTCACCAGCGTCATTTTCCAATGGTCCAATGTCAATTCTCACCTCCATTTCACTCTGAAACTGAGAAAAAAACTTCTGGTATCCTGCTTCATATTGCTTGCTTGTTTGCCCTCATATTTCATCTTTTCCCTTCTTAGAGCTTTTTTAGTTGCTTTTTGTTGGATTTTAAAGGCTTCCCAATCATCCAACTTCTCATTCACTTTTGCTACATTATACGCCCTTTCCTTAGTTTTTATGCAGTCCTTAACTTCCCTTGTCAGCCACGGTTGCCTAGCCCTGCCATTTGAGAACTACTACTTCTGTGGGACATATCTATCTAGTGCCTTGTGAACTATTCCCAGAAACTTCACTCTTCTCTGCTCTGCCATCATCCCTGCCAATATCCTCCTCCAGTCCATTTGGTCAAGCTCCTCTCTCACGCCCCTGTAATTCCCTTTATTCCATTGCAATACAGATACACATGAGTTATGCTTCTCCCTCTCAAATTGCAATATGAACTCAATCTCATATTGAGAACTAAAGGTTCCTTTACGTTAAGCTCCCTAATAAGATCTTGGTTATTACACAACACCCAATCTAAGATAGCCTTTCCCCGAGTAGGCTCAAGCACAAGCTGCTCTAAAAAGCCATCTCTTAGGCATTCAACAAATGTGATCTGACACCAACCTGATCTTCCCAATCCCCTTGCATATTGAAATCCACCATTACAATTGTGTCATTAACCTTATTGCATGCCTTTTCCAGCCCACTTTGCAATCTCAATGTGACATCTTGGCAACTATTTGGAGACCTATAATGTTTTTTTTACCTTTGCAGTTTCTTAACTCCACCCACAAAGATTCAACATTCTCTGACCCTATGCCACCTCTTTCTAAAGATGTAATTCCATTTTGCACCAACAGAACCACACCACCGCCTATACCTTCCTGCCTGTCCTTTCAATACAAAGTATATATTTGATGTTAAGCTCTCAACTGTGGCCTTCTTTTAGCCATAACTCAGTGATACCCACAATGTCATACCGACCAATCTCTAATTATGCTCAAATTCGTCCACCTTATTCCAAATGCTACATGCATTTAAATACAACACCTTCAGTCCTACATTCTTTGCCTTTTGAATGTTTCCTCTGTGGTATAATTTAACTCTTTGTTCTGTCTGCATTTGTACCCAATCATTGGCTTGTTCTTCATTATATTCATGTTACACCCATCATCTACTTGTAAACCTGCTGGCTCATCTTCATCCCTATCATACTGGTTCCCATTCCCCTGCCATATTAGTTTAAATCACTCCCAACAGCTCTAGTAAATCTGCCGCAAGAATATTGGTCTTCCTTGGATTCAAGTGCAACCCATCCCTTTTGCAGAGAAAGGGACATTTTATGCCCCCCATGCCCGTTCTTTGGCTTTTATGTTGGCTTTGAATTCTCCTGTTAGCCAGTTTGTGCCATCTTGCCTTTAGATTACTTCTTCCTTTTTGGGATGTATATATCCTCTGCCTTCGGAATTGCTTCCAGAGATTCCAGCCATCACTGCCAAAGTTCTTTTCCAATCTTTTTTTACCAACTCATCTCTCATGTAATTCCCTTTACTCCACAGTAATACTGATATTTCTGACTTTAGCTTCTCCTTCTCAAATTTCAGGGTGAATTATATCATATTATAATCACTTTCCCTAAGAGTTCTTTTACCTTAAGCTCTCTCAGCAAATCTGGTTCTTTGCACAACACCCACTCCAGAATAGCTGATCCCCTAATGGCTCAACCAGGAGCTGTTCTAAAAAGCCTTTTCATAGGCACTCTATAAATTTCTGGAATTCAGCTCCAACCTTATTTGGCAGGGGAATGGGGACCGGAATGATAGAGCGGAGGAGGGGGAAAAACAGAAATAAATCTAAGATAGTGAGCAGTAAAGATGTCAGGAAGGACAGGCAGGTGATGGGGCAAGTTTGCAGCCATTGGGATGAGTTGAAGTGCAATAAAGTTGCAGTGCAATCAAAGCAAAAAGTACTAAATACTGGACTTAAGGTGTTATACTTAAATGCACGCAGCATAAGGAATAAGGCGGATGATCTTGTCGTACAGCTACAGATTGGCAGGTATGATATTGTTGCTATCACTGAGACGTGGCTAAAGGATGCATGTCTCTGGGAGCTGAACATCCAAGGATACATGGTGTATTGGAAGGATAGACAGGTAGGCAGAGGGGGTGGCGTGGCTTTATTGGTAAGAAATTATATTAAATCATTAGAAAGAGGTGACATAGGATCGGAAGGAGAAGAATCTTTATGGGTTGAGCTAAGAAATTGCAGGGGTAAAAGGACCCTGATGGCAGTTATATACAGGTCTCCTAACAGCTGCAGTGATGTGGACTACAAATTACAACAGGAAATAGAAAAGGCTTGCCAGAAGGGCAGTGTTATGATAATTGTAGGGGATTTTAACATGCGAGTGGATTGGGAAAATTAGGTCGGCACTGGATCTCAAGAGAGAGAATTTGTAGAATGTCTACAAGATGGCTTTTTAGATCAGCTTGTTGTTGAGTCCACTAGGGGATCGGCTGTACTGGATTGGGTATTGTGTAATGAATCAGAGGTGATTAGAGAGATTGAGGTAAAGGAACCCTGAGGAGGCAGTGATCATAACATGATTGAGTTCACTGTGAAATTTGAGAAAGAGAAACCAAAATCCGATCTGTCAGCATTTCAGTGGAGTAAAGGAAATTACAGTGGCATGAGAGAGGAACTGGCCAAAATTGACTGGAAAGGGACACTAGCGGGAAGGACGGCAAAGCAGCAGTGGTTGGAGTTTATACGAGAAGTGAGGAAGGTGCAAGACAGATATATTCCAAAGAAGAAGAAATTTTCGAATGGAGAAAGGATGCAACCGTGGCTGACAAGAGAAGTCAAAGCCAAAGTAAAACCAGAGGAGAGACATTACAAAGAAGCAAAAGTTAGTGGGAAGACAGAGGATTGGGAAGTTTTTAAAAGCTTACAAAAGGAAACTAAGAAGGTCATTAAGAGGGAAAAGATGAACTATGAAAGGAAGCTAACAAATAATATCAAAGAGGATACTAAAAGCTTTTTCAAGTATATAAAGAGTAAAAGACAAGTGAGAGTAGATATAGGACCGATAGAAAATGATGCTGGAGAAATTGTAATGGGAGATAAGGAGATGGCAGAGGAACTGAATGAGTATTTTGCATCAGTCTTCACTGAGGAAGATATCAGCAGTTTACCAGACACTCAAGGGTGTCAGGGAATTGAAGTGTGCGCAGTCACAATTACAACAGATAAATTACTCAGGAAGCTGAATAGTCTAAGGGTAGATAAATCTCCCGGACCAGATGGAATGCACCCTCATATTCTGAAGGAAGTAGCAGTGGAGATTGCGAAGGCATTAGCAATGATCTTTCAAAAGTCAATAGATTCTAGCATGGTTCCGGAGGACTGGAAGATTGCATATGTCACTCTGTTATTTAAGAAGGGGGCAAGGAAGCAAAAAGGAAATTATAGACCTGTTAGCTTGACATCGGTGGTTGGGAAGTTATTGGAGTCGATTGTCAAACATGAGGTTACGGAGTACCTGGAGGCATATGACAAGATAGGCAGAACTCAGCATGGTTTCCTTAAAGGAAAATCCTGTTTGACAAACCTATTGCAATTTTTTGAGGAAATTACAAGTAGGCTAGACAAGGGAGATGCAGTGGATGTTGTGTATTTGGGTTTCCAGAAGGCCTTTGACAAGGTGCCATACATGAGGCTACTAAACAAGATAAGAGCCCATGGAATTATGGGAAAGTTATATACATGGATAGAGTGTTGGCTGATTGGCAGGAAACAGAGAGTAGGAATAAAGGGATCCCATTCTGGTTGGCTGCCGGTTACCACTGGTATTCCACAGGGGTCCGTGTTGGGGCTGCTTCTTTTTGCGTTGTATATCAATGATTTGGATTATGGAACAGATGGCTTTGTGGCTAAGTTTGCTGATGATACAAAGATAGATGGAGGGGCCAGTAGTGCTGAGGAAACAGAGAGAATAGGCAAAGAAGTGGCAAATGAAATACAATGTTGGAAAGTGTATGGTCATGCACTTTGGTAGAAGAAATAAACAGGCAGACTATTATTTAAATGGGGAGAGACTTCAAAGTTCTGAGATGCAACGGGACTTGGGAGTCCTTGTGCAGGATACCCTTAAGATTAACATCCAGGTTGAGTCGGTGGTGAAGAAGGTGAATGCAATGTTGGCATTCATTTCTAGAGGAATAGAGTATAGGAGCAGGGATGTGATGTTGAGGCTCTATAAGGCACTGGTAAGACCTCACTTGGAGTACTGTGTGCAGTTTTAGGCTCCTTATTTAAGAAAGGATGTGCTGGCATTGGAGAGGGTTCAGAGAAGATTCACTAGAATGATTCCAGGAATGGAAGGGTTAACATATGAGGACCGTTTGACCACTCTTGGACTGTACTCCTTGGAGTTTAGAAGAATGAGGGGGAACCTCATAGAAACATTTCGAATGTTGAAAGGCATGGACAGAGTGGATGTGGCAAAGTTGTTTCCCATGGTGGGGGAGTCTAGTACAAGAGGACATGACTTGAGGATTGCAGGGCGCCCATTCAGAACAGAGATCCGAAGAAATTCTTTTAGCCAGAGGGTGGTGAATCTGTGGAATTCGTTGCTGCGGGCGGCAGTTGTGGCCAAGTCATTGGGTGTATTTAAGGCAGAGACTGATAGGTATCTGAGTAGCCATCAAGGGTTATGGTGAGAAAGAAGGCAGGGGAGTGGGACTAAATGGGAGAATGGTTCAGCTCAGGATAAAATGGCGGAGCAGACTCGATGGGCCAAATGGACGACTTCTGCTCCTTGGTCTTATGCTCTTATTTCTCCAATCTACGTGCATATTGAAGTCCCCAGTGATTATTGTAACATTGTCCTTTTGGCATGCATTTTCTATCTCCCATTGTAATATGTACACCACTTCCTTAAGACTGTTCTTCCTCTGAGTTTCAAACACCTCGATGATCACACTAACACACCCAAAATGAGCATTAATCACCTCTGTCTCTGCAGCTGCATTCATGCATATGCAGACATCTCAGGTGAATAGATGTTTCCTGGTTTGCAATTGACCCTAGTCTGAAGCTTCAAGAACACAATTGTTCTGAGCTACATTTTAAACTCAATCTACAATCCATATTCAGGTCTAAAGACTGGTTGTTGTTGTAATTAATATTTGCTCTTCACCATATTTTCTGAGTACACCCTAGCAGCATCTAACAGATTTATTAAAGCTGATGAGGTTTTAAAGGAGCTTATTTCAATAATAATAATAATAATAACAGGCTCACACTTTGTATGTTCCTCCATCTCCTGCTCTTCCCACTACTACCATTAGGTGGGAAATGTAATATTTTTCAGGCCACACCACCTGGTTCAAGTTGATACCCTACAACCTTTGGGCTCCTGGACTGGCTTCACTTGCCTCAGTGAATCTGCAGCTCATAGTCTCATTATTATTTGTTTACTTTTTAAATTATTTGCACTGTTTGACCCTTTTGAACATTGGATGTTTGTCGTTCTTTGTTATGTATGTTTTCTTCACGGATTCTATTGTATTTCTTTGTTTTCTTGTGGGTGTCTACAAGAAAATGAGTCTCGAAGTTGTGTACAGTATACATACTTTGATAAAAAGTTTAGATCATGAGATTATAAGACATAAGAACCCAATTAGTCAATTTACCCATTGAGTCTGCTCTGCCATTCCATTATGGCTGATTTATTATTCCTCTCAGCCCCATTCTCCTGCCTTGTCCCCATAACCGCTGAAACACCCTGAATAACCAAGAACCTGTCAAACTCAACTTTAAATATTCTCTGTGACTTTGCCTCCACAGCCATCTGTGGCAAAGAATTCCACAGACTTGCTACCCTCTGGCTAAAGAATTTCCTCCTCATCTCTGTTCCTCATCCTCCCCTCTTGCCCTAAATTCACCCACTATAGAAAACATCACATCCACTTTATCTAGCCCTTTCAAAATTCGATAGGGTTGAATACTTTGAACTTTAAACTTTTGAACTTTTCCCCATGCCCTGATTCCTGACCACATAAATTACCTTTATTTACTTTGCTTTGTAATGTCTCATGTCATTGAATCCATCTAAAGTGAACTGCATTCACATTCATAGTCGAATGCTGCACTCTTCAACCCACCATGTGGATATGAGCAAGTAAGAATCAGCAATTGAAACTTGTCCAAATCTATTAAAACCGAATGTGTCACAACAGCACTGAAAGGAGTGCAGATTGTACTCGGCACCTGGGGTTTGAACCACTGAAATCCATGGGACATGACTAACTTCTAAAGGAGTTTTCATGCTCATAGACAAGAACAAGACAATTATGAGAACACAATCTGGGACAATGAGTCTTTTGGGGATTTTAATACATTCCAGAAGCCGTGATGGAGCCAGGAAAAGCAATACTGGAACGTTGTAATGTGTGAACTGGATATGTTTGCTTTGGGCAAAGATACAGAGGTATCATCTAATCAATGCCTGAAGTGTGAGTCCGGCCATCCGTGGAGTACATTATCTTTCTCTTAATGCTCTCTCAGTCAATTTACCAAGGACCTCGGATATAACCATGCAGAAGACTCATTTTGGAATTATTCTTACAATGTGATTATAATGGGATTGTGCACTGTTGCGACAATTAGAATGAGGTGAATTTGGAGAAGGATAAATTTCAATTTAAGGAGAGGGACTTATTTTGTTGTGCTTTGGTTTTCTTTATTCAAAGAGGCAATTCTTTTCTCTCAATATTCTTTTTGTCAATTTCAGACCAGGGCCATAAATTTAGATTCAATCGCAGCCTGGGGCACAGATTGCACTGGGGTGTATCTCATTAAAAGAGTAGAAAATAACAGAAAAAAATACGTCAAAGAATGACGAATATTTTCACTTTTGTTTTGAAAAACTCATATTCGGAAATCATAAGTTTTTCTCAATGCTATTAATAGCTGGGTCGGTGATCATTGTTAATCACATGCTTAGTATTAGGAAGGAAGATTTAAAAAGTTCACAAAGTGCACAAGATTTGGTGAAGGTTGGTGTTCCATTCTAGGCTGGGTTGATGCCATGCATTGACCCTTGTGTTTGAATATTGAAGATTAAAGGAGTGATTAATCATGGTATTTAAGGTGATAAATGAATTTGAGATGGTGGGGAGGAGAAATTATTTTCTCTGGTGGCAAATGCCTGCAAGAAAATGAATCTCAATGTAGTATATAGTGACATATAAATATTTTTATAGTGACATATAAATAAATTTACTTTGAAATTTTGCATAAATGCTGGAGAAATTCTGAAGCTTTCTCTGCCAAAAAAAAAATCTGTTGTTGCTTGGTCAACCTAAATCTGATTGGCTTTTGTCAAGGCCTTTGGAAGGAAGGTAGGTAAATGGGGCCACAGTGCAGATCAGGCATGATCTAATTCAAGAGTCAAGGAGACATGACAGATGGAATTTCATTCTGTCCTCCACTTCAAATAGTTATTTTTGTGGTATCAGAGGACTCAAGGATCAGGAGGCACTAATTCAAAGAAATGAGCAAAGGATACATTACTTTTTAAAGGCACTTGTGGCAGGATACCCAGCTTGTGACTTGCTCTTATCATAATAATATTTAAGAGGCTGGTCAAGTCGAGTTTCTGATCAGTGGTGACTCCTAGAATGCTGCTGGTGGGAAAACTTGGCAATAATAATTCCATTGACTATCGCGGGTAGATGTGTAGCCTGACAGCATGAACCTTGACTTCTCTATCCTCCAGTAATCTCTCCCCACCTCTCTATTTCCATTCCCCATTCTTGCTCCCCTCTCATCCCTTCTCTTCTCTTCACCTGCCCATCACCTCCCTCTGGTGTCCCTCCTCCTTCCCTTTCTCCTATGGTCCACTGTCGTCTCCTTCTAGAGTCCTTCTTCTTTAGTCCTTTACCTCTTCCAGCTATCAAGTTCCAGCTTCTCACTTCACACCCCCTTTCCTGCTTGCACCCACCTTCCTCACCTAGTTTCATAGAATATAGAACATAGAATAGTACAACACAGTACAGGCTCTTCGGCCCACAATGTTGTGTCGACCCTTAAACCCTGCATCCCATATATCCCCCCACCTTAAATTCCTCCATATACCTGTCTAGTAGTCTCTTAAACTTCACTAGTGTATCTGCCTCCACCACTGACTCAGGCAGTGCATTCCACGCACCAACCACCCTCTGAGTAAAAAACCTTCCTCTAATATTCCCCTTCAACTTCAACCCCTTACCTTAAAGCCATGTCCTCTTGTATTCAGCAATGGTGCCTTGGGGAAGAGGCACTAGCTGTCTATTCTATCTATTCCTCTTAATACCTTGTATACCTCTATCATGTCTCCTCTCATCCTCCTTCTCTCCAAAGAGTAATGCCCTAGCTCTCTGCATCTTCAACAATCCTCTACACTATCCACAACACCACCAACCTTTGTGTCATCTGCAAACTTGCCAACCCACCCTTCTATCCCATCATCCAGGTTGTTAATAAAAATCACAAAAAGTAGGAGTCCCAGAACTGATCCTTATGGGACACCACTAGTCACAATCCTCCAATCCAAATGTACTCCCTCCACCATGACCCTCTGCTTTCTGCAGGCAAGCCAAATCTGAATCCACCTGGCCAAACTTCCCTGGATCCCATGCCTTCTGACTTTCTGAATAAGCCTACCGTGTGGAACCTTGTCAAATGCCTTACTAAAATCCATGTAGATCACATCCATTGCACTACCCTCATCTATATGCCTGGTCACCTCCTCAAAGAACTCTATCAGGCTTGTTAGACACAATCTGCCCTTCACAAAGCCATGCTGACTGTCCCTGATCAGACCATGATTCTCTAAATGCTCATAGATTCTATCTCTAAGAATCTTTTCCAACAGCTTTCCCACCACAGATGTAAGGCTCACTGGTCTATAATTACCCAGACTATCCCTACGACCTTTTTTGAAAAAGGGGACAACATTCGCCTCCTTCCAATCCTCTGGTACCATTCCAGTGGACAACAAGAACATAAAGATCCTAGCCAGAGGCTCAGCAATCTCTTCCCTCACCTCGTGGAGCAGCCTGGGGAATATTCCGTCAGGCCCCGAGGACTTATCCATCCTAATGTACTTTAACAACTCCAACACCTCCTCTCCCTTAACATCAACATGCTCCAGAACTTCAACCTCACTCATATTGTCCTCATCGTCATCAAGTTCCTTCTCAGTGGTGAAAACCGAAGAGAAGTATTCATTGAGGACCTCGCTCACTTCCACAGCCTCCAGGCACTTCTTCCCACCTTTATCTCTAATCGGTCCTACCTTCACTCCTGTCATTCTTTTGTTCTTCACATAATTGAAGAATGTCTTGGGGTTTTCCTTTGCCCTACTCGCCAAGACCTTCTCATCTCCCTTCTTGCTGTCCTCAGCCCCTTCTTAAGCTCCTTTCTTGCTACCCTATATTCCTCAATAGACCCATCTGATCCTTGCTTCCTAAACCTCATGTATGCTGCCTTCTTCCACCTGACTAGATTTTCCACCTCACTTGTCACCCATGGTTCCTTCACCCTACCGTTCTTTATCTTCCTAACCGGGACAAATTTATCCCTAACATCCTGCAAGAGATCCCTAAATATCAACCACATGTCCATAGTATTTTTCCCTGCAGAAAAACATTATCCCAATTCACACCCGCCTTATAGCCTCATAATTTGCCCCTCCCCAACTAAAAATTTTCCTGTTCTCTCTGATTCTATCCTTTTCCATGATAATGCTAAAGGCCAGGGAGCGGTGATCACTGTCCCCCAGATGCACTGACAGATCTGTGACCTGACCTGGTTTGTTACCTAATACTAGATCTAGTATGGCATTCCCCCTAGTCAGCCTGTCAACATACTGTGACAGGAATCCATCCTGGACACACTTAACAAACTCTGCCCCATCTAAACCATTGGAACTAATCAGGTGCCAATCAATATTAGGGAAATTAAAGTCACCCATGATAACAACCCTGCTATTTTTGCATCTTTCTAAAATCTGCCTCCCAATCTGCTCCTTGGTATCTCTGCTGCCAGCAGGGGGCCTATAGAATACCCCCAGTAGAGTAACTGCTCGCTTCCTGTTCCTGACTCCCATCCATACTGACTCAAAAGAGGATCCTGCTACATTACCCATCCTTTCTATAGCTGTAATAGTATCCCTGACCAGTAACGCCACCCCTCCTCCCCTTTTTCCACCTCGTTATCCCTTTTAAAACACTGAAATCCAGAAATATTGAGAATCCATTCCTGCCCTGGTGCCAGCCAAGTCTCTGTAATGGCCACTACATCATAATTCCATTTATGTATCCAAGCTCTCAGTTCATCACTTTTGTTCCTGATGCTTCTTGCAATGAAGTACGCACACTTTAGCCCTTCTACCTTACTACCTTTACACCCTCTATTCTGCTTCTCTTTCCTCAAAGCCTCTTGATATGTTAGATCTGGCTTTACTCCATGCACTATACTTGCAGCTCTCGCATGACCTTTATCCTCCTCCACCTCACTATCTGCTCTAACACCTAACATTCACCTAATGTTCGCCGACTTGAACTCCTTCCCTTCCCTCCACCTTCTTCTCTGGCTTCCTTCCCCCTCCTCTCCAGTCCTGATGAATTGTCTCAGCCTGAAACACCAATTGTTCCTTTCGCTCCACGGATTCTGCCTGACCTGCTGAGTTCCTCTGGCATTTTGTGTGTGTTCCTGTAAATGGTATCTTGCTGGGCACCGTCCCTGTCTGGCACTTGTGGGAGAACCTTGATTCCCTCTTATCATCCCATGCCTGAACATCGTCCAGGTCTTGCTGTTTGCTGGCGTGGCTGGTTTCATTTGGGGAGAAGATGTAAATGGAACTCAACTTAGAGCAACTGTCAGTGAGCATTCCCACAACAGATTTAATGACGTGAAGAAGATTATTGATGATGGAGTTGAAATGCCAGGCCAGATGGATTGAAAAGGCAGGGTGTCGGGATGTCTACTTGGCTCTGCACTGACCTGAAGCTGGGGCTGTGGGCTTCGTGTCTGAGGACTCTCTTTCATTCTGAATGCTATTTGCTTACTTTTCTTTATTTGTATGATTATTTTTCTCTCCGCACATTTGGTCCTCTTTTTTAATGGTTTTTTTTGGGTTTCTTTGTTTTGTGGCTGCCTGTAAAGAGATGAATCTCGAGGTTGTATAATGTATCCATACTTTGATAATAAATACACTTTGTATTTTGTACTTTGAAGATGTTTGGGCCTATGACATTAACCTGAAGAACTCCTGTGGTGATTGCTTGGGGCTATGGTGGCTGATATTTCAGAATCAGAATCAGGTTTATTATCACTGACACATCACAAAATTTGTAGTTTTGTGGCAACACTGCAGTGCAATATCCTAAAAATTACTACAGGTTACAATAAGAAATATATAAAAAATGAAAATGGTGCAAAAAGAGAGCAAAATAGTGAGGTAGTGTTCATGGGTTCATGGACCTTTCAGAAATATGATGGCAGAGAGGTTGCAGTTTTTTTAAAATGTTGACTGAGTGTCTTTAGGCTCCTGTAACTCCTTTCTGATGGCACTAATGAGAAGTTATGTCCTGTGTGGTGAGGGTCTGTAATAATGGATGGTACCTTACTGAGGCATGGCCTTTCGAAGATGTGCCTGATAGCGGGGAGGGTTGTGCCTATGATAGAGCTGGCTGACTCTGCAACTCTTCACAACATCTTGTGAAGCTGTGCAGTGGAGCCTCTGTGCCTGGCAGTGATACAACCGGTCAGAGTGCTCTCTACATCTAACAACCACAATTAGCTTCCTTTGCAGGAGGTGTACCTCATTAGGACCTCTTGTCAATTGGTGCCTTCACTCTCACCTCAACTCCAGAATTCTGTTCTTGGGTTCACTTTTGGACCAAGCCTGAGATGAGGACTGGAGCCAAGAGGTCCTGGCAAACCCAGGCTGGGTGGGTAGGTTACTGATTAGTAGGTCTTCCTGAGAGCATTGTCAACATCTCCCATCCCTGTTGTAGATTATGGCACATCAAATTCTCCTTCAGAAGCTGTTTAAATATGGTGTGGCTTTCTGCCTCTGCCAATCCTCCTGGCAGAGTTCCAGACCTACAACACACACACAGGGTGATTTGTTTTCCCTCATCTCTCCTCCAGTCTCTTTATCTACTGTTTTAAATTAATGTCCTGTGGTTATTGAGGAGAATAGTTTCAGCCTTTTTCAAAATATTTAACCTTTCATCATTTCATACAATGTTGTCATGGTGTCATTTCACCCAGGGGCCTTTGTAGAAATCTAACAGCAGACTGATTAAACAAAAGTCTCCTCATTCTGCCAATTTTGATCTTCTGGATGCAGTCTCTGCCTGTGTTTCTAGTTCATATTATACTTAACCAGGTTGTGTGTGTGTGTGTGTGTGTGGAGGCACAACCAAGTACTATTACCATCTGGTTACCTTGCCTGCCAATGAAATCTTATTCTGCTATTCTGGGTACTTCCAGATTGGACTGAAGTCTATTCAAGGCACAAGAATAAAGCACCTTCATTCTAGATTTGATTTGTCCTAACTCTGAGCAGGCAGTTATCAATTCCAATACAATCGACCTTTGAGGGAACAAAGTATCACAATCCAATCACAGCTTAGAAACATGAGAAAATCTGCAAGTGCTGGAAACCCAAGTTTGAGAATTTGACGTTCATGCCATCAGGTTGGCGGCTACCCAGATGGAATAGAGGGTGTTGCTCCTCCATACTGAGTGTGGTCTCATCATGACAGCAGAGGAGGCCATGGATAGACACATCGGAATGGAAATGGAAAGTGGATTTAAAATTCCTCTTTTACTGGAGGACAGAGCCTAAGTGCTCAGTGACGCGGACTCCCAATCTACATCGAGTCTCACTGATATACAAGAGGGCACACAAGATGATAGAGGAAGGGAAGCCCCTTTTCTTTGAAGAAGGAGGAATGAAAAGGGGCTTCTCTTTCTTCACCATCAATGCTACCCTCAACCGCATCTGTTCCATTTCATGCATGTCTACCTTCACCCCAGGGATAGGGTTCTGCTTGTCCTCACCTACCATCCCACCAGTCTCCGCGTCCAGTACATACCGGTAATTCTTTGTAACTTCCACCACCTCCTGCAGGATCCCACCACCAAGCACATCTTTCCTCCCCACCCCCACTTTCTGCTTTCCACGGGGATCACTCTTTACACGACTCTCTTGTTCACTCTTCCCTCCCCACTGATCTCCCTCCTGGCACTTAGTTTTGCAAGTGGGCCAAGTGCTTCCCTTGCCCCTACACCTCCTCCCTCACTACCATACAGGGCCCCAAACAGTCCTTCCAGGTGAGGCAACATTTCTCCTGTGAGTCCGTTGGGGTAATTTACTGTGTCCGGTGCTACCGGTGTGGCCTCTGTGTGTGGGTGAAAACTGATGTAGATTGGGAGGCCTGCTTCACTGAGCACCTGTCGTGATGAGGCCACACTCAGGTTGGAGGAGAAACACCTCGATCTGAGTAGCCTCCAACCTTATGGTATGAACATCGATTTCTTGAACTTCCAGTAATGCCCCCTCTCCTTCTCTATTCTCCACTCCCTTTTCCCTCTCTCACCTTATCTCCTTGGGTGTCCACTCCCTCCCTCTGGTGTTCCTCCATCACTTTCTTCCATAGATTTCTGTCCTCTTCTATTAGATTTCCCCTTCTCCAGCCCTGTATCTCTCTCATCAATCAACTTGTCAACTCTTTACTTCAGCCCTCCCCACTCCCGGTTTCACCTATCACCTTGTTGTTTTACCTCCCCTCCTCCACTCTTTTACTCGGACTCCTCATCTTTTTTTTCTCTAGTCCTGCTGAAGGGTGTAGGCCCGAAATGTCGACTGTGCTCTTTGCTGCCTACAGAGTGTGTGCCCAATTTCACTCCAGCAATTTGAGGAACTTGCCCAAAGTTCACAGTTAATCATAAGAAAGAACAGTAAAGAGATCAGAGTTGGATTAATTTTGACTATTGTGTGGTTGACTGATGGAATGTATGGGAGCCCATGAATACACCAGAACTGCCCTTGGTTTGGAGAAACTAACTTCATTTATATTGGGCAACAAACTTTACAGACATCCTAACACAAATTGGTGAACGGTGGCGACTAATTCTACAGGTTCTGATACCACCTTATTAAAAGAGGCATGTGCACAGGCACTGGAGAAGAAACAAAAGAGATTTACAAGGTTAATACCAGAACAGAGAAGCTATATCTACCAAGAAATTAATATAGGATGGTTCCCTTTTCTCACGTGAAGAGGTTGAAGTAGAACTGCAGATTGAAAGAATGATCACAGGAGGCCTTGAGATTCATGTCCTTGCAGGCATTTACAGGGTAAGAAAAAAGAAATATAATAGTATTTACTAAAACTATATTTAAACAAACACTGACAAACAACCAATGTACAAAAGAAGACAAACTGCGCAATTAACAGACATTGTTGAGAGCTACTCAGGACACCTTGAAAGTGAGTCTGTAGGTCATAGGTTCAGCTCAGGGTAGTGGTGAAGTTATTCATGCAGGTTCAGAAGCCTGACGGTTGAAGGGTAACAACACTGGACAGCAATTTTTTTCAAAAGTATTGCTTCGTCAGAAACCTTTCACTGACAGCACCAAGATTTGTAGGGAACACAGAAAGTGAATCTTCAGTGACACATTGCAGTTCATGATTTTGTATGCTTGAAGCATGTTGTCAACCAGCTGCACGTAATTTGATGCTCTGTAGTTGTCAAGAAAATTTTCATCAACATCCTTGAAAACCTTCCATGGGATTTTCTCTGGTCCCACTAGAAGTTCTTCAAATTGCCTGTCATTGATGACCTGTTTGATTTATGAACCAATAAAAATGCCTTCCTTAATCTTGGCATCAGTTATTCTGATTTGTTTAATAAATTAAATAACAAATATAGGCAATTTTAAAAAATGGTGCCTTTTAGGGAAATTTCATGATGATTTTCATGATCAGCAGCTCAAAATCCATAAGATACACCCAAAAGTATTCATGAAGCAAATTCTGTTTTCCAGTGTAACTCTTCCTGAATTTGGTCGAATGGGAGCTAAGGTTCCTCTGTATCCTGTCCGATGGTAGCAGTGAAAATAGAGCATGGCCTGGATGGTGGTGTCCTTGTTGTTTCCCTCTACAGAGGCCACCTGCTCTGAAGCAGGTTGGCTTTGGCTGCAGATTTCAGCACCTGCAATCTCTCGTATTCTCCAGCATAGTCTGATATGGAAGCATGTCTATGATTAGGGAATTTGTGAATACCAAATAATGAAAACCTAGATAGAGTGGACATGTAGAGGATGTTTCCAACAGTGGGACAGTCCAGGACCAGAGGGCACAACCTCAGAATAGAGGGACTTCCCTTTATAATGGAGATAAGGAGGAACTTCTTTTCGTCAGTGTGTGGTGAATTTGTGAAATTCAATGCCACAGGTTGGCTACAGAGGCCAAGCCATTGCACATATTTAAAACAATGATTAATCATAAACCTTACAATGATTAATCATTAATAAATAATTTAAAAATACATAAACAACAAACAAATAAATCAATAAGTAATGTGAATCTCAGTACACTGCTGCCCTTTCGTCTATGCTGACCAATGGGACTCTCTTTGCAGGCTTCAGTTCAGGATGCTATTTACTTGTGGTTACCGTTTGCACGGTGTGTTTTTTCCCTCTCCTGCTAATTGGGTGTTTGACAGTCTTCTTTATTTGTTTTGTGGCTCCTTGTTAGGAGATGAATCTCAAGGTTATATAATGTATACGTGTGTGTGTGCGCGTGTGCCCTGAACTCCTGGTGGAGTCATCGGGGCGCCATCATGACAAGCTTTTTGCACCGATCCTTTTGGTGATTGCTCATCGTGCCTTGGGCATCTGAAATCTGGCGGAGCCCATCCCTCTCCAGGTTTTGTTTTACGAGGTCAAGTTGCTAGCTCGACATTCAACCCAGGCACGGGCGGAGAGCGTGCAAGGGAGCCGGCCGGATCTGAACTCAGGACCTCTCGCCCCAAAGTCCAGCTGGTGCCACTATGCCACCAGCCGGCTATACATATATTTATGTAGACATACCTTGATAATAAATGTATTTTGAACTTTGATGTCAGTAAAAGCCGAGGTGAAATAGGTTATCACAGATATAGTTGCTCCGTTTCAGACTGCCAATTACTATAAACAGCCCTCATCACTGTTGTCAGCTTTCAGTTTTTCAAATTGGGCACTCCTGAGATTCAATTAGTTCAAGTAATTTTCTATCAATTGATCTTTAACTATTTGTCTTTCTTATCATGTTTTGGCTATGCATACTATATCTATTTGGTCTCAGAGGTGCTTCATCAAGATCTCTTTATCAATCCACCAAGATTTTTTGTCTCTCATCTCAAAAAGATTTCAATCAATTAATCGCTCTGTTTTTGTATCTAATGAAATTCTGAATGTCACATCTTTGATTTCTGGATCCAATTTTGACTCAATTGTCATGTGTAAATTCTCCCATGATAATTAGATTCAAATCCCTCATGTTTTTCATCACTGCTTGACTCCCAATAGCCCAGAATTACATTCACTGGCCACTACATTAAGTACCTCCTGTATCTAATAAAGTAGCCACTGAGTGTGTATCGGGGTCTTCTGCCACTGTGGCCTATCCATTCAAGTTTCGACATGTTGTGCATTCAGAGATGCTCTTCTGCACATCACTGTTGTAACACATGGTTATCTGAGTTACTGTCACCTTCCTGTCAGCTTGAACCAGTCTGGCCATTCTCCTCTGACCTCTCTCATGTTTGCCCACAGAACTCCTACCCCCGGATGTTTTTTTGCTTGTTTTTCACACCATTCTGTAATCTCTAAAGGCTGTTGTGTGTGAAATCCCAGGAGAACAGCAGTTTCTGAGATACTCAAACCACCCCGTCTGGCACCAACAATCATTTCACAGTCAAAGTCACTTAAGTCCCATTTCTTCCCTATTACGATGCTTGCTCTGAACAGCAACTGAACCTGCACACTTTTATGTATTGAGTTGCTGCCACATGATTGGCAGATTAGACATTTGCATTACCATGCAGGTTAACAGGTGTACCTAATAAAGTGGCCACCGAGTGTATGCTTTGGGATGAACGTAGTGCTTTTCAGTTACTGAGTTCTGGAGAATTGAACCAGAGATAAATTGAATCACAACACTGTGTCATAGAGTTGCTCACCACGGAAACAGTTCCTTCAGCACAGTAGCAGTAACAACATGGGGGTGCCGCGGTAGCGTAGCCGTTAATGAGATGCAATTACAGCTTGGGGCGTCAGAGTTCAGGGTTCAATCCCGGTAAGAAAATTTTGTATGTCCTTCCCTTGTGCAAGTGGGTTTCCTCCCGGTGCTCCGGTTTTCTCCCAGAGTCCAAAGCTGTATGGATTAATGGGTTAATTAGTCATGTGTGTGAAATAGGGCAGCACGGTCTCATTAGGCTGCAAGGGCTTGTTACTGTGTTGTATCTCTACATAATAAATAATAATTAGTCATTGTAAATTGTCCAGTGATTAGGCTAGGGTTAAATCGTTTGGTTGCTGGACAGTGCGGCTTGATAGGTCGGACGGGCCTGTTCTGTGCGGTGTCGCTAAATAAATAAATAATACACAAATAGATAGATAGATAAATAAACAGGGTCTTAGTGTCGGTAGCTCTGAAATAATCGGATAGTCATCAAAAGTTCATCTAATTTATTAATGTCTTATGGGGAGGAAATGCACCAACCTTACCTAGTCTGGTCTGCCTGTGATTCCAGATCCACTAATACAATAGATTTTTCAAGTGCGTCCTCAGCTCAAGAACCAATAGGATTGGACAATAGATGTCAACATTGCCAGAGAGGTTCTTATAAATTATGTATAATTTATGTTAATGATAATTTAAATTTATGTTAAGTTATGTTTGTCATATTTGTAGTGTACTGTGCTGCTGCTGCAAGAAGCTAATGTTCAAGATGTTTATACCCTGTGTACAATAATAAACTTGAACTTGAACTTGAACTCATCATGTCAACAAATAGAGAAAAACGAATCTAAGTACACTTACAATTTTCTGTGGAGTTGAGTGACTTTAGCTAGAGGTAACCACACTGCCCTGTAACAAAAGGATATGAGTAAGACATATAGGAGTTTGGGTGACATAGTGGTGCAGTGCTTAGCCAGTTGGGGTTCAATTCCCACTGCTGTCTGTAAGGAGCTTGTACGTTCTCCCCACGACCACATGGGTTTCCTCTGGGTGCTCCGGCTTCCCCCCGTATTCCAAAGATGCGCGAGTTCAGGTTAGAAAGCTGTGGGCAGGCTCTGTTGATGCCAGAAGAATGGCAACACATGCGGGATGCTCCCAGCATATCCTGGGGCTGCAAACGGCAACCTCACTGTACGTTTTGATGTGCAAGTGTTTTGTATGACAAATAAAGCCAATCTTTAAATATTGAGTGGAATTGTGAGTGTGGACAGACTCAGGCTCAGAATGACACCTTTGATGTCCTGCCCAATAAGTAGATTCCCAGATCAATAAAGCTGTGAGCTGTCTTGTCCTACATCACTGTGAACAGCACAATCTCCAACTACACTTGTCCTTAGTGAATTATTTTAAGCAAAGAAGGAATGATTAAAAATTTGGGAGGTGTATATTTTGGTGGAGGGAAAATGGAGGAATTTCAGAGTTCTGTCTTGACAGCTATAGGTGCCACTGTCAGTGGTGTGCTGCGAAGATCAGGGGGCACACAGAGTTCTCCAAGGCTGTGTAGCTGAAGGAAGTTACAGAGGTGGGAAATAGAGAACCCTTGACCACAGTAATGAAATTTTTAAATCAGAGGTATTAATCAGTTGCAAAATAACTTAAATAATCCTGAGTTTGTGAAAGGCAAATTGTTAGCACAAATTCTTTATCTTTTCCGTCTATCACCCCTTCCCCAGGTTTTTATTTCAACCCCTCCCTCAACACCTACCTTCCCCCTCACTAGGCCTTCTAGCTTGTACTCCTTCACCTATCCCCACCTTCTCATTCTGGCTTCTTCCCCCATCCTTTCTAGTCTAGATGAAAGGTCTCCACCAACAACATGGACTCTTTATTCCTTTCCACAGATGCTGCTGAGTTCCTCCAGCATTTTGTTTGTGTTACTCTAGGTTTCTAGCATCTACAGAATCTCTTGTGTTTAGTACAAGTTTTCTGCTTTTTTCTCTTTACAGAACTGATTGTATGGATTACATGTGAGTAGAAGCTGCTCAGGTCAGATATTGGAGAGATTTCCGTAAGACTGGGTATCCCCTAGAAACGGGATTTAGGGAAGGGAGTGGACAAACTGGAAGACCATGACAACAGTGATAAACTGTTTTACTATAGGCAAGTAGTCTTATTAAGGATTTGAGGATCCCACACTCTTCATCAACCACCTTAGAGCCTAATGAACGGAGCTGGAAGGAGGTCATCCTCAATCCCAAAGAAAAGTAGAAGAGAATCAAGTGTTGCCCCCGAGTTACAATCTGCATTTGCGATTACCACAACATTTCAGAATCAATTTCGATCAGGTTTATTGCCGGTGGTGTGCGTCATGAAGTTTACTGGGCATCAGCAGCACATGGCAATTCATAGTAATAAAAACTGGAAATCATCCTAAATAAATATATATACTTTTTTTTAAAGTTAAATGAAGTACGTAGTGCAAAAAAAAAGTAGTGAGATAGTGTCCATTCAGAAATCTGATGGCAGAGGGTAAGAAACTGTTCCTGAATCATTAAGTGTGTGTCTTCAGGCTCCTGTACCTCCTCCCTGATGGTACCAATGAGAAAAGAGCATGGCCTGGATGATGGGGATCTTTAATGATGAATGCTGCCTTCTTTGAGGCTTCACTCCTTGCAGATTTCTTGGATTCTGGGGAGGATAGTGCCCATGATGGAGCTGACTGAGTTAACAAATTTCTGAAGCTCATTTTAATCCTGTGCAGTGTCCCCTCACCCCATAGCAGACAGCGATGCAGCCAGTTAGAATGCTGTCCTGGGTACATCTGTAAACATTTGCGTGTGTCTTTGGTAACATATCAATTCTCCTCAAACTCTTAATGAAATATAACTGCTGTTCTGCCTCCTTTGTGATTGCATCAATATGTTGAGCCCAGCATAGATCATCGGAGCTGTTAACACCCAGAACTTGAAACTGCTCACCCTTTCCACTTCTAATCCCTCAATAAGGACTGGTGTTCGTTTCCTTGTCTTAATCTTTCTAAAGTCCACAATAAATTATTTTGTGTTACTGATAGAACATAGAACATAGAATAGTACAGCACAGTACAGGCCCTTTGGCCCACAATGTTGTGCCGACCCTCAAACCCTGCCTCCCATATAACCCCCACCTTAAATTCCTCCATATACCTATCTAGTAGTCTCTTAAACTTCACTAGTGTATCTGCCTCCACCACTGACTCAGGCAGTGCATTCCACGCACCAACCACTCTCTGAGTGAAAAACCTTCCTCTAATATCCCCCTTGAACTTCCCTCCCCTTACCTTAAAGCCATGTCCTCTTGTACTGAGCAGTGGTGCCCTGGGGAAGAGGCGCTGGCTGTCCACTCTATCTATTCGTCTTAATATCTTGTACACCTCTATCATGTCTCCTCTCATCCTCCTTCTCTCCAAAGAGTAAAGCCCTAGCTCCCTTAATCTCTGATCATAATCCATACTCTCTAAACCAGACAGCATCCTGGTAAATCTCCTCTGTACCCTTTCCATTGCTTCCACATCCTTCCTATAGTGAGGCGACCAGAACTGGACTCAGTACTCCAAGTGTGGCCTAACTAGCGTTTTATAGAGCTGCATCATTACATCGCATCTCTTAAACTCTATCCCTTGACTTATGAAAGCTAACACCCCATAAGCTTTCTTAACTTCCCTATCTACCTGTGAGGCAACTTTCAGGGATCTGTGGACATGTACCCCCAGATCCCTCCGCTCCTCCACACTACCAAGTATCCTGCCATTTACTTTGTACTCTGCCTTGGAGTTTGCATGCAAGGTTGTTGCTGCGACACTGCTCAGCTAGCTGATCTATCTTGCTCCTGTACGCCTCCTCATCGCCATCTGTTACTGAAATCAAGTCAACCAGTTGTTTGGGGAAGTGAGCAGTGAACCCAACTAGCTCGAGCCAAGTAGTTGACAGGGACTGCTTAAAGATCAGCACTTGGAAAACAATGTAGTTAGTAATGGCTTTTGTAAACACAACAGGAATGGCACTTTAAACATCTGCTATTAATTCTATAGGAAGTGCAATTTGTCCACCAGCATCTGGAAAGAAGAACTTCAGTTACAAACACAAGAGATTTTGCAGGTGCTGGAAATCCAGAGTAACACACACAAAATGCTGGAGAAACTCAGTAGGTCAGGCAGCATCTTATGGAAAGGAATAAAGAGTTGACATTTTTGTCTGAGACCCTTCATCGTGATTGTCCTCATCAGATCTGAAGGAGGTCAGAGGGAGATTTAATAAACTAGAAGGCATTTTGTGTAAGTGATGAAGAGCTTTCAAGGCAGTCAGTAACAAAACGGAATAAATTTAAGTTGGTGGGATGGTAGTGATTACTTACTACCAGAGCGAGTGATTGACTTGGAAATTTTTCTTGTGATCGCAAGACCCTGTTGGACATTGGTAATGTAGAATACTGAAAGTCCAGTTCACTGGTTTATTGATGAGACCGAAGGTCTCATAGCCTTGGTTGTAGTACGGACTAGACCATTGTGCCACAGTGTTGCAGCTGCCATGGAGAGGAGACGCTGGAGGCAGTGAGGAGACGGCAGAGATGCAGCAGGTGCCCTGGAGTCCATGCTGGGTTGGGGTCCGACCCATCCTGATGGTGCGGCGCTCCAGTGTTCTCTCGCTGGAAGACAAGCTGGATTGCATTCGTCTGTGGACTGCAGTGGGCTTGTCTTTGGTGACAATATCCATGCATCATCAATCTACAAAACATGACACTCAGGGACTTGGGCTACATTATACTTCTTAATTTTTCTGAGTGACTGTATGTTTACTGCTATCTTATCTATGCTATATGTGTCTTGTGCTGTGTGTGACAGTTAGTACCGTGTTTTGCACCTTGGCTTTGGAGGATGCTGTTTTGTTTGGTTGTGTTCATGGATATTCATGTATGGTTGAGTGAAAATTCAACTTGAATTTGAACTTAATGCGGCAAGTGGTTAGCAATGGAATAGTATTAAAGGACAATCAAAGCAAATCCAGTCATGGTTTTCAAAAGAGAACAGCATAAATACTTTGAAGATTATTTTTGGGGATATGGGAACAGAATAGGAAAATTGGAAGCCTCTTAGATAAAGAAGACTGTCTTGTGGTGGAAATGGCTCTTTTTGTGATGATGCACTCTGTAATTTTATAACTTGCAACTCAAACTATTGTCCACACCTGGTGAAATTTTAGCAGCAAGCAGTTGAATAGTTCTGGAACAAAATGGGATGGAAGAGAATCAGTCGAAGAAGATCCAAATGAAATGAAAGAAAGAAAAAAACTGGATCAGTAAAAGTAACAGAAAAAAATATTGCCAATAAGGCCAACTTCAGCTAGAAGTTTACAAATATCACCCAGCACACTTTCAAGGATAATCAGAATCAGAATCTGGTTTGATATCACTGGCATGTGTTGTGAAATTTGTTGTCTTTGCTGTAGTAGTACAATGCATTACAGAATAATAGAAAAAATGAGAATTACAATAAGCATATATATTAAATAGTTAAATTAAATAAATAGTGCAAAAATGGAAATAAAAAAGTAGTGAGGTAGTGATCGTGAGTTCATCGTCCATTCAGAAAACGGATGGCAGAGGGGAAGAATCTATTCCAGAATTGTCGAGTATGTGCGTTTAGGTTCCTGTACCTCCATCCTGAGGGTAACAATGAGAACAAGGGATGACCTGGCTGATGAAGGTCTTTAATGACGGATGCTGCCTTTTTAAGGCATCACTCCTTGAAGATGTCCTGGATACCATGGAGGCTAGTGCCCATGGTGGAGCTGACTAAGTTTACAACACTCTGCAGCTTACTTCGGTCCTGTGCAGTAGCCCCCACCCTCCATATCAGATGGTGTTGCAGCCAGTTAGATTTCTCTCTATGGTACACCTGTAGAAATTTTGCGCGTGTCTTTGGTGACATACCAAATCTCCTCCAACTCCGAGTGAAATATAGCCGCTGTTGTGCCTTTGTAGCTGTATTGATATGTTGGGTCCAGGATAGATCCTCAGAGGTATAGACACTCAAGTTGCTCACTCTTTCCCTCTATGTGGACCTGTGTATGTTCCCTTATCTTACCCTTTCGGAAATCAACAAATGGTGTTCGTCTCATTGAAACATTCATAAAATCCACAATAGAAGAAAGTGATCTTCAAATATCACACTGCAAATCCAGTCTGATAGAACGATGGCTGCTTGGTAAGCTATAGTGCCACTTGAGTCTGGATGATTGTCATAAACTGAAAATCTTGGCAATATATTCTGTGGAGTAGCTGGAACAGTTTATCTGTGTTTCCCTCTTTTTAGCGATTTAGTGATATGAAAAAGAGCTGCACTGCGGTGAACAATAAATTAATGACATAGAATAAAGAAGTGAGTGCTTATGGCCTGGGAGCACATGGAATAAGGTCAATAACAGGACTGACTATAAACTCTGCAGTAAGCTCACATTTTGAAATGTGCTTTGAAGAACTCTTAGAGCAAGTATTTTTGGTATAATAAACCCAAGTATATGACATTCAAAGTTCAAAGTATATTTAGTATCAAATTACATACAGTATATGTCACCATATATAACCTTGAGATCTGTATTCTTGCGGCATATTCAGTAAATCCAAGAAACACAATAGAACCAACGGAAGGCCACATCCAACAGGACAGATGAACAACCAACATGTAAAAGACAACAAACTGTGCAAATACAAAAGAGAAATATAGAAATAATAATAATAAATAAATCAGCAATAATTATCGAGAACATGAGATGAAAGGTCCTTGAAAGTGAGTCTATAGGTTGTGGGAACAGTTCAGTGATGGGGTAAGTGATGTTGAGCAAAGTGGCATTCGGTATTCACGATGTGTTCTTCTCTACACTGGAGAAACCAACCTCAGATTGGACAACTGCTTTGAGGAACATCTGTATTTGTTTCACAAGTATAACTCTGAGCTTCCTGGTGCCTGCGCTTTTAATTGTCGATCCCAAACCACCTTAACCTGTCTGTCTGTGGCCTCTAATGATCAAAGTAAATTTCTGGAATGACATTTCGTCCTCTGTCATGGCACACTGCAGTCTTCTCAAATTCTCCGGCTTACTTTCTCATTCTGTGTTGTTTCTGTTGCAACTGATCATCTGTGATTTCTCCATTTTTTTTCTCTGCTATTAAACTAGCTCATTATTTCTCTTTTTCCCAGTTCTTATAAGATGATAAGATCATAAGATCATAGGATATAGGAGCAGAATTTGACCACTTGACCCATTGGATCTTCTCCAATATTTCATCATGGCTGATCCATTTTTCCTTTCAGCGTCAATCTCCCGCCTTCTCCCTGTATCCTTTCATGCCCTGACTAATAAAGAACTTATCAACCTCCACCTTAAATGTACCCAATGAAGTGTCCTTCACAGCTGCCCAGGGCAACAAGTTCCACAGATTCACCACTCTCTGGCTAAAGAAATTAATCCTCATCTCTGTTCTAAAAGGATGATCCTCTATTCTGATGCTGTGTCCTCTGGTGATAGACTCCCCCACCATAGGAAACATCCTCTCCCCACCCACTCAATCAAGGCCTTTCACCATTCAATTGATTTTAAATAGGTCACCCCTCATTCTTCTGAATCAAGTGAATACAGGCCCAGAGCCACTCTTCATATGACATGCCTTTCAGACCCGGAATCATTTTCATGAACTTCTCATTGAACCCTCTCCAGTGTCAGCACATCCTTTCGAAGAAAAGGGGCCCAAAAGAGACTAATGAAGGGACTTTAACCGGAAATGTTGATTCTCTTTCTTGTACCACAGATTCTGCCTGAACTGTTGAACGTTATTCCAATGTTTTTGTTCGTATTTTGAACTTGCAGATTCTGAGGTTTTATCTTCGTTGTCATATAAACTTAGATGCTGGCCTCATTCACTCAGAGGCCACCTTGCTATGTACAGGACCAGTCCTAATATAGGAGTGGGACCTGCTGTGGTCTTCTGCACATCTACTTCAACACTCAGAGATGCTCTTCTGGATACCACTGTTGTAGTGTATCCTGAACCACCTGAACCAGTCTGGCTATTCTCCTCTGACCTCTTTCATTAACAAGACATTATTTTGCCTGAAGAGCTGCTGCTCACTGGATGTTTTTTGCTTCTGCACCATTTTCTGTAAACTCTACAGACTGCTGAGCGTGAAAATCCCAGGAGATCGGCAGCTCCTGAAATATCCATACACCCCTTCTGGCACCAACAATCATTTCATGGTCAAAGTCACTTAGATCACATTTCTCCCTCTTTCTGATATTTGGTCTGAACAATAACTGAACCTCTTGACCACGTCTGTATGCATTTATGCATTGAGTTGCTATCACATGACCAGCTGATTAGAAATTTGCATTAAAGAGCAGGTGTACAAGTGTTCGGAACGAAGTGGCCACTGGATGTATTTTTGAAAGCGGTCTGAGAAATTACAGCTTTATTTGTCTGGAAGTTGTTCTGTTATTTGTGAAGAATGTTTCACAATTTGAAATTTATACCTACTCTTAGATTCCCTAAATCTCCTTAATACCTCTGCCTTTAAGTCAACTTCTGGTAATCTGCCCTACATTCTCTTTATATGAGTGTATCAAATATTGTCTGATGACATCTCTTTGTTGTACTAAAACCATGATATAAATGTGGTTTTCTGCTGTTAAATGATCTTGCTAGTGGGCTGCCCATTATGAACAAAATTAAAAGGCATTGTTACAATTTCTTGCACCAGGGATAACTCGTCTACTTTGTTTTCACTTTACATGAGGCGCATACATATGATGCGATGGTGTAATGACATGTCATTCACGTACTACATACATAATGTGTAACTATAATGAATTGTTTAAACAACAAAGAAAGCTTAAATCAAACATGGAGTGGGAGAGTGCCAGAGAGGTGTCGAGGTGTTGGGATGAACAGAGTTTTTCTGTGGGACTCTAGATCATGGTCTCTTTGGGGAGCTTGCATGGCGGGTGGTGGGGGAAAGGGGTGTCGGGAAGGTTGATGCTTTGCTGCTCCGTGTGTGTAGGAGGGAGGAAAGGGGGCTTTGGGGTTCTAATCCTTTTCTGTCATTCAGTCTTTGGGGGTTTTCTTCTGTTTTGTCTGTGAAGAGTAAGAATTTCAGGTTGTATATTGTATACATACTCTGATATTAAATGAAACCATTGTTCCATTGAATACCTTTACAATATTAATCAAATATTATTGATATAGTAAGTATATAACAAGCTGCTCATCATGAACAGAAGCAAAAGCTATGTTTACATTCTTTTTGATAAAAGGAATTTCCTCTCCAAGGTTATTGATACTTATGAACAGTAAGATTGGCCTGTGCAATTGAGCAAAGAATGTGTGAGTTTGAATAAAACCTTGGAGTTATAATTTCTAATACATCTAATACACAATGCTAAAAACTTGATGGCAATTTTGCCACTTAGCTCTCTGAGTTTTTCTGATATTCTTTGATGATTGGAATAGCACTTCAAAACTATTTTTTCAAGCTTGTTTATTATACTCTATTTCACTTGTGGATGTGGGATAAAATGAAATTGAAAATTGCTGCTGTAATAAAAACAGGCAGATGGACAGGAGATCAATGTAAAGAATAAAGGAGGGTTATAAAATCAGTCTGAAACCAAGTTGACAGAGTACAAAGTTGATGAGTCTAATTAATAACCTGAATTACCTTTTGATTTCCTGTATGGATGCAAAATGCAAAATGCTGGAGATCTGAAATAAACTAGACAACACAGGAAATAATCAGCAGGTAAGGCAGCATCTATGGAGAAAGAATTAGAGTAAGTGATGCAGGTTAATGATCTGGCATTACTCCTTACATGAATGTGGTCAGAATGTGTGGCACATCTGAGTGTTGGTAGTTAATGATGCATGTTACTGTATGCTTTGTTGTATATTCATTGTATTTATTTAAAGACACAGCACAGAAGGGGCCCCATTGGCGTTTTGAGCCACCCCACCAGCAACTCCCAAATTAACCCCAGCCTTTTCCAATGACCAATTAACCTACTGACCGGTACATCTTTTGACTTTGGGAGGTAACTGGAGCACTTGGAGGAAACCCACACAGCCACGGGGAGAGCATACAAACTCCTCACGGGCAGTGATGGGAATTGAACCTGGGTTGCCTACACTGTAAAGCATCGTGCTAACCGCCACACTACCTTGCTGCCCTATAACCTACTGACCAGTAGGTTTTTGGACTGTGGGAGGAAACTGGAGCACCTGGAGGAAACACACGCATTCCACGGGGTAGACGTACGAACTCCCTACAGATGACGTCGGGATTGAACTCTGAATTCTGAATCAAGTTGCAATAGCAAAGTGCTAACCGTTAACCCACCGTAGCACCCATGTGAGAAATCTGAATATGAACACGAATATGCTTTTAGGGCTCTTTCTCTTGAATGCAAATAGAAGCTATTTATCCAAAGCACAGGATGCAGGGCACAGAAGGAGCTATTTCAAGGGACTGATCAATTGGCCCCATTCCATACGGTTCCAATCACTCTGTATTTTTCCCCTTTCTAATTCCATTTTAAAACTTGCTTTCTCACAGATTTATTACTTTGGATTACACCACCTTTACAGAGAGTACATTGCAGATTTGCATTTCACTACATAAAAATAAATCTCCTCACCTCCCTATTGGTTGTGCCAATTACATTAAATTTATCTCCTCTGGTGAATGACCCTCCTGCTGCTCAAAACAATTTCTCATTTACTCTCTCAAGGCCATTCGTAATTTTAGTAACCATGACTAAATCTTCTTTGAACTTTCTCTGCTCGGAGGAGAGTAACAGTGGTGTCTCCACTTACCCTGCATAACTAAAATCTGATACCATCCTTGTAAATTTCTTCAGCCAAGTCAAAGATGTATTATCATTCCTGAGTCGGGCACAGTAGAATGGTTGAAGCCTGAGTGCTGATTTAAAAAACACACACAAAATAGAGAATATCAAAACAGGGGGATAATGTCGAAGGTTTATCAGACACTAGTCAGGCTGCACTTGCAGGATTGTCAACAGTTTCAGGCCCTTTGTCTCAGAACGGATATATTGCCATTGCAGAGAGTCCAGAGGAGGTTCACAAGGATGATTCCAGGAAGGAAGGGGTTAACAAAGTCTGGTGGCTTTGGGCCTGTATTCACTGGAATTTAGAAGAATGAGTGGGGATCTCATTGAAATATACTGAATGTTGAAAGGACTAGATAGGGAGTTCTACAGGGGTCAGTGTTGGGACCGTTGCTTTTTACGAAGTATGTCAATGATCTGGACTATGGGATTAATGGATTTCTGGCTAAATTTGCTGATGATACAAAGATAGGTGGAGGAGCGGGTAGTGTTGAGGAAACGGAGACCTTGCAGAGAGACTTAGATAGTTTAGGGAAATGGGCAAAGAAGTGGCAAATGTAATACAATGTTGCACGATCAAAGAAATAAATGGGCAAACTATTATTTAGATGGGGAGAGAATTCAAAATGCAGAGATGCAAAGGGACTTGGGAGTCCTTATGCAGGATACCCTGAAGGTTCACCTCTAGGTTGAGTTGGAGGTGAAGAAGGCAAATGCAATGTCGGCATTCATTTCTAGAGGTATAGAGTATAAGATCGGGGGTGTGATGTTGAGGCTCTATAAGGCACTCGTGAGACCACACTTGGAGTATTGTGTGCAGTTTTGGGCTCCTTATTTTAAAAAGGATATACTGACATTGCAGAGGGTTCAGAGAAGATTGACAAAAATTATTCCAGGAATGAAAGAGTTACCATATGAGGAATGTCTGACAGCTCTTGGGCTGTATTCCCTGTTCAGGAGCATGAGGGGGGATCTCATAGAAACATTTTGAATGTTAAAAAGGCTGAAGAGATTAGATATGGCAAAGTTATTTCCAATGGTAGGGGAATCTAGGGCAAGAGGCCACAACTTCAGGATTGAAGGTCGTCTATTTAGAACAGAGATGTGGAGAAATTACCTTAGTCAGAGGGTGGTACATCTGTGGAGTTTGTTGCCACGAGCAATTGTGGAGATTAAGTCATCGGCTGTCTATAAGGTAGAGATAGATAGGTTCGTGATTAGCCAGGGCATCAAAGGGTAAGGGGTGAAGGCAGGGGAGTGGGAATGACTGGAAGAATTGGATCAGCCCATGGTTGAATGGCAGAGCAGACTCGATGGGCCGAATGGCCTACTTCTGCTCCTGTATCTTATGGTCTTATAGGTGGATGTGGAGAGGATGATTCCTTTAGTGGGGGTATCCAGAACTAGAGGGCACAGCCTCAAAATTGAGGGGTGACCTTTTAAAGCAGAAGTAAGGAGGAATCTTTTTAGCTAAAGAATGGTGAGGAGCTCTGCCACAGTCTGCACTGGGGGCCAAGTCCGTGGGTGTATTTAAAGCAGAAGTTGATAGATTCCTGATTGGTTGGGGCATCAAGAGATATGGCGAGAAGGCAGGTGTATGGGGTTGAATGGAATCTGGGCTCAGCCATGATGGAACGGTGGAGTGGAATCGATGCACTGAATGGCCTAATTCTGCTCCTATGTCTTATGGTCTAAAATGCTGGAGGAGCTCAGCAGGCCGTGCAGTATCTATAGAGGGGAATAAACAATCGATGTTTCAAGCCTAGACCCTTCATCAGGACTAGAAAGGAAGCTGGTAGAAGCTAGAATAAGAAGGTGAGGGAGGTGAGGAGCACTTTTCTGGTTTTGACCCCCTTCTTTTCCAGTCCTCATGAAGGTTCTCGGCCTGAACTGTCAACTGTTTATTCCCCTCCATAGATGCTGCCTGAATTTCTCCAGCAATTTTGTGTGTGTTGCTCAAGATTTCCAGCATCAAGATGTACTTATGATTTATGAAATTTACTTCCGTGTGCGTGCATTTCAGATCTCTGAAAAAATCCCACTGCCCTTCCTGCTAAGCATTGGGAGAATCCCATCATCATTCTGAATAAATAGTTTGGCGGCGACCAATCAACAGAGGAGTGTGTTAAAAAGAGCTACCTTTTCAATTAGGCCTGGGATTAAGATCTAAAAGACAGAGCTTCGGGGCGGTTTCTCTGAGTTGTGCAGTGACCAATCAATTCATTAGACAGGGAGAATGAAAGTGATGCAGGTGCAAGTGGAGTGGCCATTCCTTTGTGTGTACCAGTCCTTAGAGTGGCTGTGGCTCATTAGGCTTAGGTGAGTTCAGGCTTGGATGAGGTAAAGTATCCGGCAAAGTTCTCTTTTTATTTCTCTATTTCTCCTCTGTTAGGGCAGAGTAATGGCTCCAGGGGCAGTGATTTGTACTCTGGGAGATATGGGAAGTCTGGGAGGTCTCCAGTCTCATGGAGAAACACATCTGCACCACGTGCACCAAGTTGCGGCTCCTAGGAGAATGTATTAAGGAACTAGTGCTGCAGCTTGATCTCCTACTCATACGGGAGAATGAGGAGGTGATAGATAGGAGTTACAGGGAGATAGCTTTCAGGAGACAGGTAACTGAGTGACTGTCAGGAGGAACAGGGGGTATGCATGGGCAGTGCAGAGTACACCTTTGGTTGTTTACTTCAATATAACTTTAGAAACTATTGAGGGGGACGACCTACTGGGGGAGCCACAGAGACCGGGTCTCTAGCACTGTCAGGGGCTGTGGTTTAGAAGAGCAGCGAACTGAAGAGGACCGAAGTGTTGATAGCAGATTCTATAGTCAGAGGTGAGATTCTGTGGGTGCGATGGAAGCACCCAGATGGTACGTTGCCTCTCTGGTGCCAGAGTCAGGGTGAGCAGCCAGAAGTGTTGGTACATATTGGCACTGATGACATAGGTAGACAAGGTGAGGAGGTTCTGAAGAGAGATTTTAGGGAGCTAGGTAGAAAGCTGAGAAACAGGACCTCCAGGGTAGTAATCTCTGGATTGCTGCCTGTGCCACGTGCCAGTGAGGGTAAAAATAGGATGATTTGTCAGGTGAATGCATGGCTGAGGAACTGGTGCAGGGGACAGGGGTTCAGGTTTATAAACCATTGGGATCTCTTCAAGGGAAGATACAACTTACACAAAAGGGACAGGTTACACCTAAACCCAAAAGAGTCCTATATCCTTGCAGACAGATTTGCTAGAGTTGTTCAGCTGGGTTTAAATTAATTCGATAGGGGGATGGGAACCCAAGTGATAGTGTGGAGGATGAGGTAGTTGGTTTACCATCAAAGGCAATCTGTAATGAGACTCCTAGCAAGGAGAGGCTGATGATCGGGCAAAATTGCTGTCAACAGGGTACATTGTAACATAAAGGGCAGACAAAATTCACCCTTTTCGATTCTGATGAAATGGCGGAGCAGACTCGACGGGCCGAATGGCTGACTTCTGCTCCTTTGTCCTATGGTCTTATAATTTGTACTGTACCTTACAATATTTAACTTATGCTCTTTGTTTATCCTTGTGTAATTTATTTGTAGATTTAAGTTTTACTTTCCTAAGTTATTGTGTGTTACATGTTAATTATGTGTACTGATGTGCTTTACACCCTGGTTTGGAGAAACGTTGTCTTGTTTGGTGGTGTACGTTGTAGTAAATGGACAATAGACTTGACTTGCCATACGTTTGCCTTGTGGTTGTAGCTACAATCCAAGCTGATAAAAAGTAAACACTGAATAGATGAAGGCCGTTCAGTCCATTGAATTCATGCTTCCCACAGCCCGTGTGCAACATTGCCCTTTAACCTGTGTGGAAATAAGATTTTAATTTCCAGACTGGCTAACTTTGTTGTAGGTCCTGATACACTGATACTCTTGGAACACTTTTGGATAGCCAACTGAACCTTATTCAGTGCACTTAATCTCTGTGGAAGTAAAGTTTTAATTTTCAGACTGGCATTCTATTTTATAAGTCTTCTCACATTTATATTTGTCAAACAGTTTTGGAAAGCTCACTCAAACAGTGACCTGGCGGTACTCCAAATCAATCCAGGAATCATTGATTCTTCTTTTTCAAAGAAGGAGGATTGAACTTCAGCTTTTAGTGTAACTATAGACCACACAACCATTCGCAAGGCCCGTGGAAAGATAGATTTCCAATATTATAGACTACCCTGGAGCCAGGTAGCTTTAATTTAATGTTTGCAGCTCTCTAGTGGTCATTTTCCAAACTCATTCTGCTTCTAAACTCTTCGTCAGCAAAGGTCAGACCATCAACTCTGCCAGATCTGTTTTCATTCAGTAGCTGCTCTAAATGGGAACAGATTTTGTAAGCCCACTCAGTAAAAATCATTCTGTACGAGTGTTGGTGGTCCTGGTAAAAAATGATAGTGCTCTATTGCTCATTGTCCTTGAGAAGGTGTGCACAGCTATTCCTGCAGATCACATTTGTTTATTTATAGAGATACAGTGTGGAACAAGCCCTTCTGGCCCTTCAAGACATGCCGCCCCGCAATCCCCTGACTTAATCCTAATTTACAATGACCAATTAACTTACCAGCTGGTACATCTCTGGACTGTGGGAGGAAACTGGAGCACCCGGAGGAAACCCCCATGGTCACGGGGAGAACATACAAAGTCCTTACAGGCAGTGGCAGAAATTGAACTCAGGTCACCTGTACTGTAAAGTGTTGTGTTAACCATTATGCTACCAAACTCACAAAGATAAATTTTTACTACCTTTAAATCAGTCCTTGGGCCTTGCAAACTGTTGTGTGGTGTACAGCTACAGTGAAAGCTAAACCTCAATTCTCTTTCTTTGAGAAAGAAGAATCATTGATTCCTGGATTGATTCGGAGTGCCACCAGGAAGAATAGGTCACTATTTGAGTGAGCTTTTCAAAATTGTTCTATGAATATAAATTTAGAGCCTCAGTGTACTGATTGGTACAAATAAAAACCATGAATAAACTAAGGGAGACTCCATGTTTGGGTCACTGGTTATTTGTTACTGGGGTATTGACTGGCCAGCCAATATGCAAATGAGTATTAAACCGGGGAGGTATATAGTGACATATTAATATATACATACCTTTCTAATATGTCTGTTTCATGTAAAAAGTTTAATGAGAGATTCAGAAGGATGAAACATTTTGAAAGAATAGACAGGGAGAAACTTTAACAGAAGAGATTCTACAGATGCTGGAAGTCTGGAGTAGCATATACAAACTGCTGGAGGAACTCAGCAGGTCAGGCAGCACCTGTGGAAAGAAATAAATAGTCGACATTTCTGGTTGTGACCCTTCCTCAGGGTGACTCTGTTTCCAGAGACAATAGATCTTGATAACCGGAGTCCACAGATTTTTCGCATTTCCCCCTCCCCCCACCACTTTCAAATCTCTTACTATCTTTCCTTTCAGTTAGTTCTGATGAAGGGTCTCGGCCCGAAACGTCGACAGTGCTTCTCCCTATAGATGCTGCCTGGCCTGCTGTGTTCCACCAGCATTTTGTGTGTGTTGTTGTCCACAGATTTAAGATCATTAACAGAAGTTCCGGGGGAAACGAAATTTAAAAGAAAATCAGTGAATTGCAAAGACCTAGAATGCATTACACTAAAGAGAGGAAGAAACTGATTCTCTTTCAAAAAAAGAATTGGATGTATATTTAAAAAGGGAACATTTCAGGGTCACAGAGAAAAGCCTGGAAGATGGAGACTAATTAAACAGCATGCACAGTGAGCCAAATGGCCTCTTTCAGTATGCTATGATTTTATGATATAATGTCTGTTATAACCACAGGATGTCTTAAGTGTTCTACACTTTATGTACAATGCAAGAGGAAATATCTTCATTCCCGGAATTGCAAGGCATGCCTGCTGCCCACTATTACTCTAATGTGACTTGTTATGTGGTAAACCTCTATGTAAATACAGACTCTTCCCCTGGTAATTTATTGATCCACAGCTCTTAGATATTTAAAGGTTCCGCTCTGCCAGACTCTCCTCGTGCTTGACCCTCAGCAGTCCATTAGAAACAAACACACTGCTGTCCTTTGGCTGAAGGGGAACTGTCCCATGCAGAGAGGACTCTCAAAGTGAGTTTATGAACAAGAGTGAGCATTTATTTCCCCAACCACAATCTCCCACAAAGACCTTAGCTTTTCTTAGGTTACTGGGAAGGTAGAGTAGAAATGCACTCAGTATCTCTCACACACAGGCCAAATTATTAATTTTTGGGTCTCTGTCCAAAAGTAACATCTCTAACCAGCAGGAAGATGTGTTATTATATGTGTAAATAATAAAGAACTTCAGTTCCCAGTGTGCAATGCGGGCAGCTCACCTGGAACTGGTGTTGGTGAGCTGGCCGTATGTGCTCAGGTCAAGCTGAATCCTTGAGCTGGATGCTCTTGCTCATGTGGAGCCATTTTCGGTAAATAAATATGTGCTAGTGTTTTTATCCTCGCTACTTGGCTTTACTGAGAACAAACAGAATCTGGGCCTATTTCTTATTCCACACTTAGCCTTGCATTCTGAATAATCACTCCTATTCTTCCAATGTTAGTGCATCACAAAATTATGATACCAAATTCGATTGTTCACTATCATATCACATTCTCAGCTGAGTTTCACTTGTGGTACTAACCTTGATCAGACCCCATACACCAACACAGATTAATAATATCTGAAATAACTCTATTATGGTGATCATATTCTGTTAACAAAGTACCACAGTATTATTTAGAATGGAATTTATTAAATAGTGTAATAGTTTTTCCTAAGATATGTCATCACGGGTCATTAGGGTAATGTGTTAGTTAACAATATCTCATTGGTATGGTGTTGTATAATTCTCTAGGGTAGGTATAATACCTCTGAATCGTGCCTTCTTTACCACTTGAGGTTTTCGAAACATATTTCTATATGCAAACGGTTTGATAGAAATTCCTCCTCTGAAGTGAAATTTCTTAGTACAGAGTAAAACATTAATTTCAGTATTAATCACTGAATGCAGAGGGCTATAATAACAGCCATGCATATAACCAGTCACATTTGCATAGTACTATGCACTCGTATAACTAATCTTTAGTAATTAATCGATAATCATTAACATTATTGCTCTTACAATCCTTTAGTATATTGTTATTGCTCTTAAACACAAGTTTCTGCAGATGTTGGAAACCAGAGTAACTAACACACACACACACACACACACACACACACACACACACACACACACACACACACACACACACACACACACACACACACACACACACACACACACACACACACACACACACACACACACACACACCTGGAGGTACTTAGCAGGCCAGACAGCATCGATGCAGGGAAATAAACAGTCAACGATTCAGGCCAACACCTTTCATCACAACCCTTTGAGCACCTGGTCAAAGAGTTGGAGGCCAGCAGAAGTCACAGAGGGGGAGCAGTGAGAGAGGGTTTCACTGAACTTCTGTCAAAGAGAAGTTTTAAATTTCTACAAGGTAGGGCATACCTCGAAGAGGCTTTGCAGTGGAGCAGCTAATCAGGACCTGATAAAGGGCTTTGGCCCAAAATGCCAGCTCTTTATTCTTCTCCATGGATGCTGCTTGACCTGTGACATTCCTCCAGAATTCAGTGTTAATATTGTTCCTACTCACAACAGAATAACAACGGACAGATCCACTGCAAAGAAACTGAACTGCAAAATGAACGAAGTTTTACTCACCTGGGTACTGCTCCTATATTCTTTTTACCCATTGTATAAATCATACAAAAACCCACACTACTTTATTGTGAGAATTGCATTAAAATTAAAGGATAAATAGGCCACAATGTGCATTGGTGACACAGTAAAACACAGTATACACTGACCAGTGATGACCACATACACAAACTGCAATAGTAATTCCATCTGTCTATCCTTATTTCCCCCCTTCCTTTGTAACCTTTATCCTTAAACGTATTGCTGGCTTGGAAGGGGAAGTGCAAGAGAAACATCTCCAGTGACCGGAAGCCCATGGTCCTGGATTGATGGTACCACCTTTACCAATGACTTTACTGACCTTGACCAATAAGCCAAATGTTGGTAAGTGATTAGGTTCAATAGGTACATTTAATGTCAGAGAACTGTATACAATATACATCCTGAAATTCTTTTTCTTTGCAAACATCCACAAAAACAGAGAAGTGCCCCAAAGAATGAATGACAGTTAAATTTGAGAACCCCAAACCCCCCTACTCCCCCTCCCACACAAAGCAAAGATCCCTCCTCCCCCACCAGCAAAAAAGCATCTGCACCCTCCACCGAGCACTCAAGCTTGCAGCAAAGCATCAATAAAAACCCAGACTTGCAGTACCCCAAAGACTACTCGTTCATCCAGTATGCAACGTACCACGGGCTCTCTCTCTCCCTAATAAGGGAAAAAGAGGTGTCCCTGTTTCACTGCGAGAGGGGAGACGTAACAAAACAACTCGCTGGTTTACGATGTTAAAAGTCTGCTGTGTCGCTTTTTCCGAGCTCTGTGCCCAGAGAACTCGGGTCCCTGGGCACACAGAAGGCAGCCAGCTTGCTGCTTTCGATCTTCCGTGTACTCCCACAACACATCAGTTTGCGACACTAGCCTTGGATCAGCCCGTCTCCAGAGCCACGAAAATCCAGCACTCTGAAGGCACATTTGTCTTCCAGGCCAAGTCCTTGGCCTATCGAAAAGTGGCTGGTCATGAGGCCCCAAGAGCGGGTCTCACTTCCACAAAGAACCGAAGTCAGCGTGTAACTTCCAGGTCAGGGTCTTTAAAAGAAGCTTGAAAGGGATAAAGAGAGATATCAAAGATAGAAATAGAAATAGAGCTGTTTCCAAAGGTGCAAGCAAAGGAGTCGCCGTTAGGCACCATCCTCCTAAGCTCACGTTTATGTTCAATAGTTCCACATAGAATCAGAGAATTTATGGAATATACAATCTGAAATTCTTGTTGCTCACAGACATCCAGGAAAACAGAAGGCTACCCCAAAGACTGTGACAGTAAAAACATTAGAACCCCAAAGCCCCTCCCCCCCTGCACAGGCAGCAGCAAAGCAATGACCTGTCCCTCCCTCTGCTTATTTCAGCAAAAGAACATCAATACCTACCAAGCAAGCAATAGCAAAGCCCCCAAGAAAGACCATGATCTGCAGTACAACAGAAACTAATCGTTCACCCAAAAATTCAACATACCAGTCTCTCTCTCTCTCCCTTCCTCTCCCTACTTCTCTCTCTGTCTCTCACACTCTCTCTCCTTCTCTCCCTGATAAAGGGGCAGAGAGGGGAGACGAGACCTTTGCTACAGTTTTTTTAATCTAAATCTTTTATAAGATAATGTTTTTAATTCTCAGTGCTGAATGATGTTTAATTTTATTACTTTTTTGTTTTAATTCCATGAACAATTTGTGAGTGGCTCCAAAGATTTAAAAGTCATTCACCGGCCTTTGACAGCAGGTTGTCTGGGGGCAGAGGCTCCGAACCCTCCATGTGAGGCTTCATCTTTGTTCCTGGGCCATTTTGACTCACAGGGCTGCTGCATCACACAGGCTGCTGATTCAGGGCCGTGGTGCTGCAAAGTGTGAGCAAATGGATTGAACACCATTAGCAGGCCGGAAGGTGCAGAATTCAGCCTGGTAACTTCAAGAATACAAGAGATTCTGCAGGTGCTGGCAATTCAGAGTAACACACACAAAATGCTGGAGGAGCTCCACAGGTCTGGAACACCTACGCAGAGGAATAAACAGTCGATGCTCTGGGCTGAGACCCTTCATCAGGTGGAATATGCTGGAATAAGAAGGTGGGGGAGAGGAGAAGGAATAAAAGTTAGAAAGTAATAGGTGAAGTCAGGTGGGTGGGAGAGGGTGGATGGAGTAAGAAGTTTGGAGGTGCATGTGGGAAAGGTAAAGGGCTGGAGAAGGAATCGGATATGAGAAGAGAGTGGACCAAGTGCGTGGAATGGGCTGCCAGCGATGGTGGTGGAGGGGGATACAATAGGATCTTTTAAGAGATTCCTGGACAGGTACATGGAGCTTAGAAAAATAGAGGGCTACGGGTAACCCTAGGTAATTTCTAAAGTACGTACATGTTTGGCACAGCATTGTGGGCCGAAGGGCCTGTACTGTGCTGTAGACTTTCTATGTTTCTATGGACCATAGGAGAAAGAGGCAGGGCACTAGGGGTTGGTGAAGACAAGAGAACAGGTAAGACGGATTTTCCGGATAACTACACGCACTGGTTAGGGTTAATAAATTGTGGGTATGCAGTGTTGGTGCTGGAAGTGTGGCCACACTTGTAGGCTGCCCAGCAAAATCAGCATGATTTCATTTGATGCAAACAACACATTTCCCTCTCCATTTTGATGTTTCGATGTACATGTGGCAAATAAAATTTATATTTGTTTTTTTTCTTTCCTACATGTTGTCTTTTATATTCTAAATTTTGTCAAAAAATGTTCATTTCTTTACCATTTTACTCCTGCCTTATTCACTAACACTGATAATAAGATCAAACTGGTTTTCCCAATTAACAAATCCCACTGCCATTCCATATTTCAAAACCGCTTCTTATTTATAATATGCTTTTCATACCATTGCCAAAGTACAACACTAACAATGAATTCCAATAACTGTTTGCCAGTGGATGTGGTCTCTATAGATCTTCCGAAGGTCTTTCATAAAATCCATTGCGAGAGATTAATGTGCAAAGTTAAAGCACATTAGAGGGGTTAATGGACTTGCAAAGATTGGAATTCTTTTTGATAGTGGCGAAGCAAGAACCAGGAATGAAAAGATCTTTGCTGCAGTGGCAGGCAGTGACTGGTAGGGTGGTGCAGAATTCACTATATACACTCAGTGTACATTAGGTACTTCCTGTACCTAATAAAGTGGGTACAGGTACTAAGTGCATTCTGTATGTTCATTGTCTTCTGCTGCCAAAAGCCCATCCACTTCAAGTTTCAAAGTGTTGTGCACTCAGAGATACTCATCTGCTCAACACTGCTGAAACAAATATTTATTTACTGTAGCCTTCCTGTCAGCTTGAACCAGTCTGGCCATTCTCCTCTGACCTCTCACATTAACAAGGCATTTTGCCCACAAAACTGCCATTCACTAGATATTTCTTTTTTTTTGCACCATTCTCTGTAAACTCTAGAGACTGATGTGTGTGAAATACCCAGAAGATCCACAGTTTCTGAGATTCTCAAACCACCCCATCTGGCACCAACAATCATTCCACGGACAAAGTCACTTAGATCACATTTCTTTCCCTTTCTGATGTTTGGTCTGAATAGCAATTGAACCTATTGACCATGTCTGCATGCTTTTATGTATTGAGTTGCTGCCACATGATTGGCTAATTAGATATTTGCATTAATGAGCAGGTGTACAGGTGCACATAATAAAGTGGCCACTGACTGTATATCTGTGATTTGGAAGAAGTAGCCAAATGTAATTAAAATTTTCAAACACAGTGATGCTGGATGGGATTGTGAGTTTTGAAGAGGATGGAAAAAGACTTCAAGGGGATTTAGACAACTTGGTTTTGTGAGCAAATCATGTCAGATGCAGTAAAATGTGAATGAATGTGAAGTTATCCACTTTGTTAGTAAAAACTGGGATGCAGAAAGTTATTAGTGTTAAACTTGGAAATGTTGAAGTACACGGGGTCCTGGAGGCTCTTGTACAGAAGTGATTGAAAGCAAATACGGGTACATCGAGCAGTTAATGATATATTGGTCCTCATTCCTAGAGGTTTGGATTGGAGTAGCAGGCATATCATAGTTGAGTGATATGGAACATTGATGAAGCCACACCTGGAATAAATATTGTGCAGTGTTTTAGTCTCCTTGCTTAAAGAAGGGTATAGTTGTCAAAGAGGGAATTCAGTGAGGATTCACTAGACTAATTTCTGGAATGGTGGGACTGCTATATGAGAACAGATTGGTTCTCTTGAGTAGCATCACCATCTGGGATGAAGACTCCAGTGCACAGGATTGAAAACAGCTGAGAATCTGGTCTCAGCCAGATCCAAAATGGGCACAGCCCTCCCCCCACCCCATCAGACAGGAGGTGCAGGAGCCTGAAGTCACATATTCAATGTTTTTGGAGCAGCTTGTTCCCTCCTTCAGTTTTCCGAATGGTCCATAAACCCATGAACACTACCTCACTATATTACTCTCTTTTCTTATCTATCTATTTATAACCTACATTCATTTGTTTTAATCGACTGCTCTGCACTGCTGCTGCAAAACAACAAATTTCATGATGTATGTCAATGATAATTAACCTGATTCTGATTCTGAGTTTAGGAGAGTGAGAGGAGATGTTCAAAGTTCATTTATTATTAAAATATGTCCGTCCACAGACGGTCAGCACGGAGTAGTACAGCAAGCTGAACCGGCCTGTCCCCTGCCTCGGGCTCTCACACACTGACCTTTTCAATCTGGCCCATCATCCAAACATTGGGTTCAGTCACCTTGATAGTGTTATTAACAAGCTGGATTCAGAGAGGATGGTTTACCTGGCTGGGAGGTGTAGAACCCGGGTTACAGCTCAACGTACAGGGTAAGATGTTCAGGATTAAGGTGAGAAGGATGGTGAGTGTGTAGAATTATCTGCTGCAGAAGGCTTTGGAGTTATAAGATTTATACTAAACAGAGACATTTTAAGTTGCAAATGGTATTGAGAGCTATGGGGAGAGGAACACGGTATTGAGGCAGAAGATCAGGCATAATCTCTTTGAATAGCAGAACGTGCCGTAGACTGCAGGGCTGCAAGGCCTATTTGATTTCTTAGTTTTTTATGTTTCTATTTCACCTACTTGTAACTACATCCTGTTTCTTTATTTAAATAGCAACTGTTAATTTAACACAGCTCTCTACTTCTGCATCCATGATTTTATTGTGTAGATTGGAGAGGCAGGAAGGAAACTTTTGTAAAACCACTGCCAACCACCTGAACAAACTCCGCTCAACTTGTAATCTCTGTTTTGTTACTTTTTCTTTAAACTATTCTGATATTTTCCTGGATGCTAACTATGAGAGTATTCCTGAGAGACCATGGACTATATTCTGCCATATCTGACACCTTTTCAGAAAACTGAGGATTGGTAAGAAGAACACAGAGGTATTTAGGTGTTAAGTGAGGGGGAAAAAGGCATCTGGGCATAATGTTGGAAAATGTGGAAGTTACTCACTTTAGGACAAAGAATGTCAAAGATTTGTCAAGAGTGTCAAAGATCATGGAAGAAAGCAGGAGAATGGGAGTGAGAGGGATAAAAAATCAGCCATGATGAAATGGCAGAGCAGACTCGATAGGCCGAATGGCCTAATTCTGCTCCTATGTCTTATAAAATGGTGTTATAAAATAAAGTCATAATATTATTGTAAAAAACAATGCACTAATAAATATTGGGGTACAAAGGAAACCTCATAAACTGCTCATGAATCATACCAATTTATTATGTTGTCATGCTAACCAATTAGAAAAGCAAATGTCAACCTCCATTATAAAGGGTTAAGAGTATAACAATAAAAATGACTTGATATGATTGTACAAGACTTTTTTTAGACTTTCTCTGCAGACCCACATGTTGCTTCAGACTCCAGTACTCAAGGAACAATATTCCTTAAATTCAATTGATTGAATCCTGAAAGAAATCATAGTTGAGAGCTTAACATCTAATGAGGTAGGCAGAGGGGTGGAGTGGCTCTGTTGGTAAAAAATTAAATCAAATCCATAGAAAGAGGTAGCTTAGGATCCGAAGATGTAAAATCCTTGTGGGTAGAGTTAAGAAACTGCAAGGGTAAAAGGACCCTGATGGGAGTTATATGCAGGCCTCCAAACAGTAGCAAAGATGAGGGCTACTGAAGTATCTACAGAAGATAGAAAATACATGTCAAAAGGACAAAGTTGCACTAGTCACGGGGGATTTCAATATGCACATAGACTGAGAAAATTAGGTTGGTGCAGGATCCCAAGAGGAGGAATTTGTCGAATGCCTACAAGATGGCTTTTTAGAGCTGCTCATGGTTGAGCCCTCTAGTGTTCTGGACTGGGCATTGTGTAATAAACTGGAAATGATTGGGAGAGCTTAAGGTAAAGGAACACTTAGAGACAAGTTATCATAATATGATAGAATTTACCCTGCAATTTGAAAGGGAGAAGCTAAAGTCAGATGTATCAGTGTTACAATGGAGTAAAGGGAATTACGGACACATGAGAGAGGAGCTGACCAGAGTTGATTGGAATGGGACACTAGCAAGGATTATGGCAGAACAGCTATGGCTGGAGTTTCTAGGAGTATTTCGTAAGGTGAAGGATTGATACACCCCAAAGAAGAAGTATTCTAAAGGCAAGATGACATAACCATAGCTAGCAAGAGAAGTCAAAGCCAACATCAAAGCCAAAGAGAGGGGATATAATGGAAGAAAAAATAGTGGGAAGTTAGAGGATTGGGAAACTTTTAAGAACCAACAGAATGCAACTAAAAAAATCATAAAGAGGGAAAAGATGGAACATGATGGTAAGCTAGCGAATAATATTAAAGAAGATACCAAAAGTTTCTTCAGATATGTAAAGAGTAAAAGAGAAACCACTGGAAAATGATGCTGGAGTGGTAGTAATGGGGAACAAGGAAATGGTAGACAAACTGAATAAGTATTTTGCATCAGTCTTCACTGTAGAAGACACTAGCAGTATGCCCGCAGTTCGAGAGTGTCATTGTGCAGAAGTGAGTGAAATTGCTACTACTAGAGCCAAGGTGCTTGAGAAACTGAAAGGTCTGAAGGTAGATAAATCACCTGGACCAATGCTCTCCATCCCAGGGTTCTGAAAGAGGTGGCTGAAGATATTGTGAAAACAATAGTAATGATCTTTCAAGAATCAGTGGATTCTGACATGGTTCTGGAGGACTGAAAAATGGCAAATGTAACTCCACTCTTTAAGAATAGACAGAGGAAGAGGAAAGAAATTTTAGGCGAGTTAGTCTAACCTCTGTAGTTGGGAAGATATAGGAGTGGATTGTTAAGGATGTGGTTTCGGGGTACTTGGAGGCACATGATAAAATAGGCCGAAGTCAGCATGGTTTCTTAAGAGAAAATCTTAAATGACAAATCTGTTGGAATTCTTTAAAGAAATAACAAGCAGAATAGACAAAGGAGAATTGGTGGATGTTGTGCACTTGGATTTTCAGAAGGCCTTTGACAAGGTGCCGCATGTGAATCTGCTAAACAATCACAACAGCACCTCTTTCACCTCAGATGGTTGAAGGAGACTGGCATGAGTGCCTAAATCCTAAAGACATTCTACAGGGGCACAATTGAGAGCCTCTTGACTGACTGCGTCACTGCCTGGTGTGGGAACTGTACTTCCCTCAATCGCAGGACTCTGCAAAGTGGTGCAGAAGCCCCAGTGAATCTGTAGATGTGAACTTCCCACTATTCAGGATGTTTACAAAGACAGGTGTGTAAAAAGGACCCGCAGGATCATTGGGGACCCGAGCCAACCAACCACAATCTATTCCAGCTGCTACCATCCAAGAAACGGTACCGCAGCATTAAAGCCAGGACCAACAGGTTCTGGGACAGCTTCTTCCACCAGGCCATCAGACTGATTCAATTCATGCTGATACAATTGTATTTCTATGCTATATTGATTATCCTGTTGTTCATACTACTTGTTACAAATTACTATAAATTGCACATTTAGTTGGCTACAGAACGCAAATATTTTGACTACTCATCTATGCAAAGGTTGTAAGAAATAGAGTCAATTAAATTAAAGTTGAGAGCCCAAGGTATTGCAGGAAAGATACTAGTATGGATAGAGCGTAGGCTAATTGGCAGGTGGCAAAGAGTGGGAATAAAGGGAGCCTTTTCTGATTGGCTGCTAGTGACTAGCGGTGTTCCGCAGGGGCCTGTGTTGGGTCCGCTTCTTTTTTACATTATTTGTCAATGATTTGGGTAATGGAATTGATAGCTTCATGGCCAAGTTACCAGACAACACGAAGATAGGTGGAAGAGCAGGTAGTGCCGAGGAAGCAGGGAGGCTGCAGAAGGACTTAAGACAGGTTAGGAGAATGGGCAAAGAAGTGGCAGATGGAGTATATGGTTGGGAAGTGTATGGTCATGCAATTTGGTAGAATAAGTAAAAATGTAGATTATTTTCTAAATGGAGAGAAAATTCAAAAATCTGAGGTGCAAAGGGACTTGGAGTTCCTTGAGTAGGATTCCCTAAAGGTTAATTTGCCGGTTGAGTCAGTAATGAGGCAGGCAAATGCAATGTTAGCGTTCATTTTGAGAGAACTAGAATATAAAAGCAAGCATGAGTCTTGATAAGGCACTGGTGAGGCCTCACTTGGAGTATTGCGAATGGTTTTGAGCCCCTTATCTAAGAACGGGGGAAGAAGCTAGAGAAGAAGATGAGGAAGGGAAGCTGGCAGGTGATAGGTGAAGCCTGGTGAAGGAAAAGGTAGGTGAGTGGCGGAGGGGGGTATGAAGTGAGAAGCTGGCAGGTGTTAAGGGGGGAAGATAAAGCACTGAAGAAAAAGGAATGTGATAGGAGAGCAGAGTGGACTACGGGAAAAGGAAAAAGAGGAGGAACACCAGAGGGAGGTGATAGGTAGGGGAGGGGAGGAGAAGGGAAGGGGTAAGAGGGGAACCAGAATGTAAAAGAAAAGAAGGGGGATGGGGGAGAAATCACTGGAAGTTGGAGAATAGTTATTCATACTGTCTGGTTGGAGGCTACCCAAACAGAATAGGAGGTGTTGCCCTTCCAACCTGAACGTGACAGTAGGGGAGGTCATGGACTGACAGATCGGAATGTGAATGGGGACAGCGTCTTTCCCCTTCCTTTCCAGCCCTGATCAATGGCCTCGGCCCAAAATGTCGACTCTTTATTCCTCTCCATGGATGGTGCCTGAATTGCTGGGTTCCTCCAGTACTTTGTGTATGTGTTACTCTGGATTTCCAGCATCAGTAGAATCTCTTGTTTTGGTGAGCAATGCAATAGATTGAGAATAATATTGGCAGGACCATATTGCAATACTGTACAATACACTACAGAGGAATTATTATTGAACATGCTGAATTTAACAAGAAGTCTAATATAGGTCTATGGGTATAATAAATAGGTTTAATTCCATGGTACAGCAAGTGAAAACTGCAATTCCGAAGAATATACAGAAAATATTGGAAATGTACAGATGCCTAAAGTAGCACAAGACAGATTAACACCTCAGAAAATCTCTCCCAGCCTCTCACCATAACTGTCACCCTCTTTCTGTCATTAACATGATAGAGAGAAAAAAATTCAAATCATAATCCGTGTCCACTGCGCCCTCGGGTTAGGAACACAATTGCATCCTGAACTCTTTTACAACCTACTCAGATGTTTCATGCGAGAGCTTTTGGCTGAGCACAATGGTGTGGTAGTTGGTGCTGTTGCCTCACAGTTTCAGTCTCCTGGCTTCCAATAATGCTGTCCAGGAGCACCTGCGTGTTCTCTACTCCGGTTCCCTTCCATATCCCAAATGAGCATAGGTTGGTAGATTAACTGGCCATTGTAAATTACTTAGCGTTAGTAATTGGCAAAAAGATCAAAATTAGTTAATGGACATGTTAGAGAAAGTTAGTTGCAGAGTTGTGCAGAAGCAAGAAGGGGGAAGGGTTGGGACAGATGGGAGCCAGCATGAACTCGATGGGCTGAGCAGTCACCTTCTGTGTCAGAATACATAAGAGTCACTGAGCACTACAGCACAGAAGCAAACCGTCTATCCGTGCCCAACTATTATTCTGCCTAATCCCATTGACTTGCTCCTGGACCATAGCTCTCTATACTCCTCCCATTCATGTACCTGTCTAAACTTCTTTTAAATGTTGAAATTGAACCTGCATCCACCACTTCCACTGGTAGCTCGTTCCCCACTCTCACCGCCCTCTGAGACTGAGTGAAGAAGCTCCCCCCCTTCACCATGTTCGCCTTAAACATTTCACCTTTCACCCTTAACCCATTATCTCTGGTTCTAGTCTCACCCGACCTCAGCGGGAAAAAGAAATGTTCTCCAAATTTTGACGTACATCCTGGGTTTTAAAAAAAAATTTTGTGTGTCAAGTATACAGGATACGTGTTCCAAATCGGAGGAAAGCAGAAATTACCTGGGAAACAGACTCTAAGCCACGCATGTGCAGACGGATAAAAAGCGCGACCCAATCGTAGCCGGGTGTGAAAGTGTGTGTCAGCCGGTCCGGAGCAGTGAGATGTTTCTCTCTGGGATCTCACTCATTATACGAACCCTGATGGACCTCTGCTGGGGAGAGGGGAGGCTAAGTTTTATTCTCTGATAGAGTACTGTCCCGATTTGTTTATGGGGAGTGGGGGTGCGTTGTTATAAGACCTGAAAGGATAATTGTATAATTTGATTGTGGCCAGAGGTATGAGTTGCCGGTTTAAATTGAACACCTTTTAACAGGGATGGGTGGAGATAGGGTATCGATTCTATGAATAAAAATCACGGCCCTTAGTTTGGCGGAGATGTGCCGCGGCCACCGGAAATCTGAATTATTATCGGACTATGGTGCTGTCAAATAGTTTGGCTGCGTGGATCATAAAGACGCCTCAGATGCTGACAGTGAGCCGCCAGCTAAACCTAGGCGGACGAAATCCGCCGGATAGCTTTATCCCCACGCCACGCACGCCCCTCTCCAAAAAAAACAGTCGTCCGTACTCGTTACGGACGTGTCTAAGCGAATTGGCACTGGCCCCGGCGTTAGTGCTGAGTCTGCAAAATGCCTCTCTCCTGTAGGGGTCGCTGCAGTGCAGGGATTCGCCAGCGTGTTTCCCTCCTACACACCCGCCGTCTGCAACCTCCAATATAATAATAGTTGCATTTATTTAACTGTGCCCCCTTTCTCAGTGCATTTTCTGTTCTGAAAATTCCGTATGCACGGAGAAATCACTGTGCATGGTGCAATAAACAGCGTCTTAAAGGGAAAGTACAAGTTGTCAAAAGGTCCAGTATCCCTATTCTGAGCACAGTTTGGATTAGTTAGTAACTTGGCTGCTTTCAAGTATTTTCTTTGGATCTTTTGTTCTCAACTGGATTGGGAAGGCGGTGGGTGATCGAGGGAACAGAGCCCACAGGGTGACCCGGAGTCTCAATTAATCTCTTAAGGGAACCCCAACAGTGTTTTAATTTGTATTTGGAAGCCTAACCAGTCACCAAGAAGCGCGATTAAAGTGCTCATTTATGTTAATGTTGCAAAACTTAATGTAAACTTTGGTTTATGCAAATCAGATGGAGGCGGACATGTAACAATCTGCTGGATGAGCTCAACAGGCCGAACAGCGTCTGTGGAGGTGAGAGGAATTGTCGGCGTTTTTTGTTCGAAACTCCCATGCGGCAGGACGCTTGGGAAATTTAAAAAGGTAGCGGGAATTTCAAAGAAGTGGTCTTCCAAAGAAACGAATGGCCTGTCATAATCCTCCATCCGCAATCATTGATCATTAACGATCTTCGGCAGGTTTAATTTTATGTCTTAAAATAAGTGGTTACAATGGATTTTTAAAATGTAAGATAAGTTTTAGAGAAAGTTTGTGCCAAGTGAGTTAATTATTTGAATGCAGCATCCTTGGAGCCCGCAGTCATGTTCTCTGAATCCGTGGAATATTGCGGCACTCTCCAATACGCACTTCATTCACAACGAAAGCAGGCACCGTTAATAATTGCAGATACTACTTCCGATAAGCACGTTTGTATTTCGTCCGATGTAACCCGAGCTGTAAATAGCATAATTATCACAATAACTAAGAGTAACTGCACGTCACTGAGGTGGAATATCGGCAGCAAACGGGTGCGAAGCTTGGCCGCCACTGCGCCCTGTCGAAATGCAAATAGGCAGCACAGTTACATACACACAATTACACACTTGACTTTACGTATTCGAGGCAAAGTTGGTGCCTGCATTTCCCCCCTCCAATCTTCGATGCGTGAATCTGATCTTGCGACAGCAGTCCAGAGAAGATTTCCGCGCTATCCCTCCGCCTCGGTCGCTGCCGCGGCGGTTTCTGCTGCTTTTCGCCGGCTGAATTCGGCGCTTGCAGTCAGGACGGAGCGAGGAAGGAGTGAGCCACTAGCGAGCGGGAGATCTACCCGTGAAACCTCGATTCCAGCGAGTCCACCCCCACTCCACTCAGAATGGACTGAGGTGTACAAGTGTTTCATGGCTTTGCTTTGGGGAAGGGGGCAGAGGGCGCCGTGAGAAGTCGGTGATATTCAGCATTCACTTACGTTCTTCACAGGGTCTGTTTTAAGTAGATGAAGATCAAGAGAGGCTTATCTATTTTTTTGAGGGGCATATCTCTGAGGTGTGCCAGGATTTGATCTCACCGTCTTTGCAGTGTGTCAATGCGGCGCTGTGCTAACGCAAACCAGGCAGCAACGGAGGTAAGTGAACCGTTGAAGACCGGTAATGGGAAGTTTAGCTGCACCAATAGTGTCAGTTTCAATCTCATTTGCAAGTAATGAAATACTAACTACCCAATCCTATATACAGTATGTATATAACCGGCAAAAGAATTTAACGCTGCCGGATCATCAAGGTCTTAGTAATCGAGACTGATCGACTGCTGTACTAACTAACTGGTAAGGCTCCGTTTTTGCAACCAAAATAACTAGTAGACGAAAAATAATAACCCCTTGCAATTACAGCGATGGTCGACCAATGTACGAGCCCATGCATTCTGGACCGCCACAGCCTTCCGTTGTAAGTGCCTAGTGCAGGTGGCAGTGTGGATTCGGTTTCTTCCCCTCACGATTTTACAAACGCACCCTCAGCTTCCCATTCAGGAAGGATTTCACCTCGTTTATTGACTGGCATCATTTCTAAGAATGTTGCGTCTCATCGCTGTTTATTTTATTTTGAAAGGTGAATGGAACGTGTGTGTGTGTGTGTGTGTGTGTGTGTGTGTGTGTGTGTGTGTGTGTGTGTGTGTGTGTGTGTGTGTGTGTGTGTGTGTGTGTGTGTGTGTGTGTGTGTGTGTGTGTGTGTGTGTGTGTATGCGCGCGCGCACTCGCCCGCGCGTAAATCAGTATGATATGTGCCCGTGTGTTTAACACTGTCAGTGGTATATGCCAGTGTCTCTTCCCAGAGTCAGTGTATGTGCTTCTACCTCTATGTATGTCTATCAGTGCTTCTTAAACGAGCAGAGTGGTTGTGCATGTATTATGAGTTACAGTATATGCATCAGTGTACCAGTATTCAGTCTGACCGTATTCCCATGCTGGCTGATAGACTGGGGATTGCCCGTGTTGCTTACAGGTACAAGCTCTCCTCCCCCGAGAGGGAGAGGTGGGGAGAGAGAGAGTGGGTGGGAGGGAGAGGGGTTGAAAAAAAGAGAGGGGATGAGAAAAAGGGGGGAGAGAGGAGCGGAGAGAGAGGGGGGAGAGAGTAGGGGGTGGGGAGGGTGAGAGAGAGAGAGAGAGAGAGAGAGAGGACAGAGAAATTATTCCGTAGTGTCCTAAAGCCCGCCGAATTATTTTAAAGGACCCCGTTCCGGAGTGGCGGTGGAAACATTAAAGCGCCATCGGCAAGTCGGCAAACCAGACTATGAAGTATAAAGCCGAGATGCAATCTCGAGCATGGTTCCTCACTCTTCCAATGCCTTTCCCGTCGATTCAACCTGTCTATAGGTCCAATGCGCTCAGAGCCAGGTTGTGTCTTTCTCATCGATCTGCATACTCATTGGACTGGCACTGGTCTGCCGTGAGCAGATAACACGCGTTCTATCGGCTGGCTGTCCGCGTCCACACTTGCTGCCGGTCACAGCCGAGGCAGTGACTTCCAGTACACTTTAATTCTGTGGAGAGGCGCTCCTCTGTCCCGTGTTGCGTTTTGCCCTGCAGTGGCTTACTGTTATCTTTAAATTAAGCACACGAGCAAGGTAAGTGGACTATTGGATTGTTTATCCGAACAAGGTGAAAGAGAATGGGAGAATCTTTCATATCGGAAAATAAACCCTTGGCATGAATAAAATGAAAACTAGTGGGTTCGTTTAGGGATTTAAAGGAGGACGTTTATTTATTTGTGCAGTATGACAATGAGTATATTTAATTTAGCGAGGCCTCTGGGATCAGACTCTATGTGTGTGTGTGTGAGAGAGAGAGGGACGCACAGTCCTGTCAATGTCTCTGGAGACTTCTACCTGAAATCCAGGCTGACGGCGCGGGCATGAACAAGTCCTCTACTCCTTCAGTGCCGTCTCCGGAGTCACCTCGCTTTCCCCACTCTACTGGCGAATCTCTCGGAATTCTCCATTCGCCGCGGATTGTAATTGAAATGCAGAGATCGTGGCTCGAACTCCGGCTTGTCTCAGGGCAACCGAGTATGGACAGAATCTTCTCTCAGAGCCTTCTTGACAGCAGTAAAACAAACCGCTCTTCCGATTGCGACAGAGCGAGGGAAATATATTCCTCGTAATGAGTCCGATTAATGAAATTAAAGGCCAATTTTCCCCATTAACCCGATTAATGGTAATGAAGAAAACTACACTCTAGTCACTAGAGTCTAGTGCTATCTTGGTTTAATAGATCATTAGTTCACTATCTTTAAACTGGCTTTTAATTAACTTTTTTTAAGTTAACATAGGGGCACTTCAAATACCACTGTAAACGCTCAGGTTGATTGTCCGTCCTTGATGTTTCAATTGGCCCATCAGCTAAGTAGGGTCTAATTCTGCCGTCGCATTGTAACAATTATCATCGATGGTCACTGCAGTGTGTGTGGAGTCTGCGTAGGGAGAAAGGTTGTGTTAAATTTATCTTCGGTATTGGCAGTGTTTCGCTCTTTTAACAAGGGGAGAGGCATTTTGTGAGATTTATTTGGGTTGGTGGTATTAGGGCAACCCGGAATCTCCTTAGCGGATTGAGTTAAGAGGAAGACACAGATGTGGTCGTCTTAACCGTGTAAATAAACCACACTCTTCGCAGGATTATGTGGCGATCGTTCTCTATCTCTGTCTCTCATATTCTCTCTCTCATACTCTCTCACTCTCTCTGCGAGAGGCGGGTGAGAGAGAATGAAAGAGAAAATGGGCGAGAGAAAGAACGTATGAGAGAGGGAGAGATTTGAGTGCCCGCATTTGGGGAGTCCGTTGTGAAAAGGGATCCCCATACAGCTGCGAGTTGACGGAGGAGGGCGGGAGAAACTGTGAGTTGGAATACCATGGTAGGAAGTATGAAGTCGCAGGGGTCACCTTTTGGTATTGACTTTGACCCAGATTTCAGATCAGCTGTTTATAGAAACGGAACATTCCACCCACTGGGTCACCAAACCAGGAAAATAGTAATCACCTATCTGCTTAAACTAAACCGAAATGTTCAATTTGCCTTAATTAAATCTGCAACTCGACTTATACTGATATTTACAAATAATTTGGCTGATATTTTGCTGAGAAAACGATATTGCACTGTTTATAATATAACAATCCAAAATTGGTTCTGAAAATTATAGCACGCTTTCATATTTACATACTAGAAAGGTGGGTGTAATTTCGTTATATTAGGTGAAAACAATTTATTATTATAATATATTAGATAAAATAATGTGAAGTGAGCGTTCATACATCGGCACTAGGACCCAGCGGTGTTTCCCACCGCGCTCCCATCTTGCGGCAACGCCAGTCACTTTCCCTTCCTTTCTGAACACTAAAACTGTTACAAGCACTCGGCTACGGGAATGCCCCGCCTCAGTCTCAGTAGCGATGAATGGCTGAGCTGACAATCACTGGGCCACCTCATCGCGAGTGAACTAAACTGGAATCGGTTATAAATTAGATTTGAAACAGATACAGAGAGTTTCAAACACACTTCATCTGCTGGGTCCTAGCGCCCTAGTTATCATGTCGGGTGGAAGAGAATGAGATGGTTGTAGTTGATCTTAATGAGATTGAAGCAAGATAGCATGTTTTAAAATAAAAAGATATCCTTTTTATACCACTTAAATTTCAAGTGTTGAGAAATTATTTAAATTGTTACTACGCAATAAATTCAGCTCCAACCAATATTGAAAGTTTGCATTTAACAAATTTATTCCCCAAATTTGTAAGTTAATTACCATGATCGTTTTTATATTCTTGATTTAAGGTTATTTTATTGCGTATTAGGAGCGATTGCTCTGAAGTAAGGCTTTTTAATGCTGGGTTATAACTATTTTATACTTGATATAAGCAATATAGTTTATCACAATATATTTAAAGGTTATAATCAGTTACTCGTGCGGTGCCTTGACATGTTTTGGGTGCATTTGTTTATATACGCAATACCTACACCGCGTATTTAAACAAATGACATGGGTGACAAGGTAGCGTAGCGGCTAATGTAATGCTACTAGATGCTAATGTAATGCCAGTGACCCGGGTTCAATTCCTGCAAAAGTTTCTACGTTCTCTTCGTGACCGCGAGAGTTTCCTCCGGCTGCTCCTGTTTCCTCCCACATTATTAAGCAGGTTAATTGGGTATAATGGGGCGAGCGTGGGCTCGTTGGACTGGAAGGATCTGTTCCCTTGCTGTCTAAATCTACAATGGAGAAAATAATATTCAAAATGTTTATAGTGATATTCAATTAAACGTTAATGACGTTAACTCTTTAACTTGAGGTTTTCCCATTGATTCGTATTACTCAGTCACCCAACCGACGCGCCCAGAAACCAGAAAGAAACTAGTTCCTTCTGAACCCTTTATCCCTTTCCGATTAATGATTATTCGAGATCTTACTCGATTAACTTTTCGTGTAAGGGTCCAGAAGAACACAGAATGATATTAGCTGAGAAGGTTGGATCAACTGATACACTTTTTTAAAAAAACAATAAAATTGGCCATCGGCAGCTTTCTTACCTTCCTAAGTTATTGTGCGTTATATGTGAGTTATGTGTACTACTGTGCTTTACACCCGGTCCGGAGAAACATTGTCTCGTTTGACCGTATACACGTATATAGTTAAATGACAATAAACTTGACTTGACTTCGTCCCAATTAGTTAGGGGATCACTGAGATCCCTGAGATCCCCAAGCCACCAGTGCGCCAGTAAAAGGAGCTCAACCACTCAACAGCGTATCTTTTGGCGGGGGGTTCAATGCAGAATTTTCCTTGTGTGCAATTAACGGGCTTTTTTCCAGTACTATGTAACAAAGAGTGCGTGTTCTCTAGGTAGATTCTGAGACTTGCAAGCTGTAATTGGATTAGCGACGTTGCTTATCATTTGTTGAGCGCCTGACTACAGTGAGTTGGCTATGGTTCATATCGTCGAGGGTGGCTCGGAAGGAGATGCTACCAGGGTTCGGGAAAGAGTCGACGTGGTCATTGGAAGGTCGATTTCATGGCGACAGCAGCATCCGTTAGGTCACTGAGTACATCTCAAGCATTCTATGTGTTTTTTTCTGCGATTGATGGTAGGAGATCTGAGCGGAAAAGGCGCGCGAAGTGGAAAGAAAGGTGGTGCTGGGTTGGAGCGCGTTATCTTTTGAAACCGCCAGGCTGAACTTCATGCCGCTTTCGAACGCTGACCTCCTTGTGAAAGCAGTGCTGTACCTCATCTGCTGCCCTGGTAGTGTCAGCGACTGAGAAGCGACCAAGCGCTGATTGTCGGGGTACAAGGTGCAATTGTTACGTGTTCCACTTTCATCTTTAGTTTAAAGAGGCTTGCATTTTAGTGGTGAGCTTTATAAAATTTAATAAAGCAGATTCTAACGAGGATCGCGTATAGGAACGTATTTCACCGTATCTCGTTGGCGTAGTTTCGGAACTGACCAGAGAAATAGTCTGCTTGGCCGCCTTGTCTTTCAGTGTAACCTCGGGGATTCAGGCTGCTCCCTTTCCATTCTGTGCGTAATTAAAGATTTCCTCCTGAAGATTGAACGCTTTCGCGGCCGAGTTCCCGTTCTTTCTTTCACCCGCTGTTAAGTCCTCGCATTGATGCAGTTGAAAGCAAAGTTCTGATTTAGCAGCCGAGTAACTTGATTATTTTTTAACTTGCCTCTGGCTGCGTATCGCAATACTTGCGGCAATACGAACTAGATATAATGTAGATGTCGATCTGTGCAAGTACTGGCGACTCGAGTGAGACGCACGTCAACCCCACTCACCATATTTCCAGCGAAATCTTTGCTGGACAGAAACATTTTCAACAGTTGGGTCTGTGTGGTGTTACATGCAATCAGTACTGATTGTTAATTGAGCACTCGGGAGATAGCGGAAGTCTGATTCTCCCCTTTTCAGATTTGGCACTTGATATTGGAGAGGATCGTTCAGAATTATTCCAGGGCCGGGAGGGAACGCAGTTCCTTCCCAAAAGCCTGTCTGTCTGCGCGAGTCCCAGACTTGGCAAGACTGTGTGTTTCCTTGTGAAATTGACGCGCGGTACTAAAAATAATGCAGCCCCGAGTTGTATTTTACAAAGAGCCGACCTGCATCCGAACAATTTATCAGCAGAGGCCAAGGTTGGGAAGGTCAAGCGCCCTGGAGTCGAATCTGGAGAGATCTTTGTACACATCTAATTATTAATTAGGGATTCCAAACAAAAGTACAACAGTGAATTCCTAATCACTTATTCAGAATCATAGGGACTAAACACATCTACTTAAGCATGTTTTTAAAAAGAATTAGCATGTGGTGCCATACCATCGCCAAGATTTCCAAAGTTAGAGTCATTGCCTTTTTCAATTATCGTTAACTTTTGAATTAATTTCTAGTTCATTCAAACAAACTTTATTCTTAAACAGTTGAGCCCCGCGGTGGCATGCACTTTGACCCAGGGTTACGTGCTGTAGCTGACGAGAGAGGAAGCATTGGGTAATCGACCCCTAAACATTGGCCGGGATTCAGCTAGTTCCTTGCAGCCGCCCTTGAGGGTTGGCCCGATGTGGTGACGCGCGGATCCCGTGGCCTCGAACAATCCGCACCAAGTCAGGACGGATTCGCGAAACCCTTCCTTGCTTCAACTACCCCACGAAGCAGTTCTCGTTTCTTCCCTCGGCTGGTCTGGATCCCTCCTCCCGCAGGGAACGAGCGCTGTTACTTGGTAGGGTCTATTTTTATCATCCTTGCTGTGCGAGGAACAGAGACGGAATGGGGCTGGCGGCGTGTAGACTGTTGCTAGAGGCGAAGTAGATTGAAGGCTGCCTCTCTTATTCATGAAATTTAGCTGAGGTCCGAATAGAACAGCTAGACTAATTCCTCTGTCACCCTTTTTTATAAGACGTTAGCGCTAAATGTTCTAAGTTCATAAAGAGCATATTGATCTACTTAATTCATTAAAAGTTGGCTGTTAATTCAGTTGAAGTTCTAATTATTGCAATGTAGTATTTCATCACCTTTCTCGCTGCAGTTGTTTTGTCGATTGGGTCTTTGTACTAATGGGTAAATCCTAGACTGATAATTGAAGAATAGCAAATATCTCCGTGAATCCTTTTAAAGGTTCTGTTGGAGGCGGGCGGATATCCTGACGAGCTTTGCAGGTAGCCAATGAGCGCAAGGCTAGCTTTTGGGGGCGTCCCGAACGACGCGAAAGAGCCAATGGGAGAGCGGTGTGGGCGGAGGCTGAAGCCCTGGTCTTAAAGAGTACTCATCTCGGCCGAAGCATTGCGGCGGGAATAAGGATGAGACAACTCGCTACCTGTAGGTATTGGAGAGTGAAGTCCTGAAGGCTGTCTGGCAGTTGATTAAGATACATTGCAGATTTTGGAAGTTGCCTTATTTATTTAAGGTACTTGCATTGAACGCAACATCCTGATTATTTAGTAATACCGTTGATTCGGGGTTCGGGGCAACAGTAGTCTTTATTGAAGTTGGGAACGGATCAATGGTAGATTCCCATTCTGTGTTGTGTGCTGTATACCATGAAGTGCGTAAAATTGGATTCCTCATCCTTTGGTTGGGGCGCTGTTTAATCCCGGGTGGCAGCTCATCGTCACTATATCACCTTGAAGATGGAAAAGTGCGGGGGGCACTTGGCTGATGCGGAGGGTGGAGAGAGACCCCGACATTGTAGGGATCAGAAAGGGACGAATACAAGAAGGGGATGAAGCGAGTACCATGGAGAGGGACTAAGCAAAGTTTATGCATCCCACACTCACACACTCCTTCCCTTTCACCAGGCCACGGCACTGATGACAAATCTGGTACTTAATCTTTCTCTCTCTCCCTGTTCAGGTTCACGATGCTGAGGGCCGGACACCCAGTGGTGGGCGGATTGTAACTGCGTTCTTGATCTGGGAGTAAAGCGTAAAGCAGGAGCAAGCGGCCAGAATTTTAAATCAAAGAGGGTGGAAGATATGGCAGCGAGCAGCGGCAGCCTCAGTTACTTCATCTTCCAGCTGCTGCTGATGGTCGTCTCCGGTCGGCGGGAGTTAGTTAACCCAGACTACAAGACCTTCCGAGGGGAGAACGCCAACTGGGCGTTCAACCACTTGGCGGTGGACGAACGCACGGGCAGCGTGTACCTGGGAGCGGTGAACCGGATCTACAAACTCTCCAGCGACTTGCAGCTCCTGGTGGTCCACCAGACGGGACCGGACGAGGATAACCCGGACTGTTACCCGCCCCGTATCGTGCAACCGTGCAGCGAGCCCCTGCGCCTCACCGACAACGTTAACAAGATGCTGCTTATCGACCAGGTGGAGCGGCGGCTGATCGCCTGCGGGAGCTTGTACCAGGGCATCTGCAAGGTGCTGAGACTCAACGACCTCTTCAAGCTGGGCGAGCCTTTCCACAAGAAGGAGCACTATCTCTCCGGGGTCAACGACAGCGGCTCGGTGTTTGGGGTCATCGTGGCGGGCCAGGGGCAGGGCTCTAAGCTGTTTGTGGCCACGGCCGTGGATGGCAAACCCGAGTATTTCCCAACCATCTCCAGCCGCCTGCTCGCCAGCAACCCGGAGGCCGACGAGATGTTCTCCTATGTCTTCCACGACGAATTCGTAGCCTCTCTCATCAAGATCCCGTCTGACACCTTCACCGTCATCCCCGACTTTGACATCTACTACATCTATGGTTTCAGCAGCTCGGCTTTCGTGTACTTCCTGACGCTGCAGCCCGAGTTGGTCCACGCCGGGCCGGGTTCCACCCGCCAGAGGGTCTACACCTCCAAGTTGGTGCGCCTCTGCCAAGCCGACACTACCTTCAACTCGTACGTGGAAATGCCCATTGGATGCGTGAAGGACGGTGTGGAGTACCGACTGCTACAAGCCGCCCACCTGGCCAAGGCCGGCCCTGTGCTGGCTCGGTCACTGCGCATTACTGCCGGGCAGGACGACGTGCTTTTCGCCGTCTTCTCCAAGGGCCAGAAGCAGCGCAGTCAACCCCCCGACGAGTCCGTGCTTTGTATGTTCGTGCTCAACACCATCAACGAACACATCAAGAAGCGGCTGCAGTCCTGCTATCGGGGAGAGGGCTTGTTGGACCTCGCCTGGCTCAAAGTTAAGGACATCCCGTGTGTATCCGCGGTAAGCTCGCTCTCTGTGTTGTCCACCTTTCCCCGTTCGGTTTTGTTGGCAACCGTGTACAGTCGTGGAGTTTGAGACCAGACTAGGTCCGTTTTCCCCGCAGAGAAGTTAAGAGGGTCATTAATTCAAGTTCAAATTCAAGTTTAATTGTCATTCAATCATGCACATAAATGCAGCAAAACGAATAGCGTCCCACTGGAGCCAAAGTGCAAAACACAGAACCAACAGTCACACACAGCGCATTTAGCAAGTGAAAGTTTGACAGCAGAAAAACATACAGTTACAGAAATCTGAACAATGATAGAGCCCAAGTCCCTGAGCGTCATGTCCTGTAGACTGATGTGCGTGGGAATCCTCCCGGAGCCACGTTTCTCCAAGAACAAGCCCGCGTTAGTTCTCATTTCGCCCAAGTGATTGAAGCGTTATAACATCTGTGAGGGTCATAACTAGCACAAAAAGGGGACATATTTAGGGTAAGGGGAATGAGATTTACAAGGGATCTGAGGAGGACTTGAGAGAGTGGTGGAAACGGAGTTGTTGATAACACCTGAGAAGTGTCAGAATTGGGGTTTCTCCATCTTTTTTATGCCATGGACCAATACCTTTAAGCAAGGGGTCCAGGGATCCCAGTTTGATGAACACTTGAATCACATAGCCATAGAAGGTTATGGACCAAGTGCTGGAAATGGGAATGATATGGACAGGTGTTCAGCACAGACATGGCGGGCCGAATGAGCTGTTTTCATGCTATTTGACTCAATGGCTAAGCACCCGTGCCTATGACCCACTTCAGTCTTGAATGGAAGCATTGGACTAAGTGCAGTTTTGGCTGACGTTCATTGAAACCTTCTGGAGCTGCTAACTTAGGAATAACTTAGGAGTGGAATGGGATATTACATTGGGAAACTCTTTCCTCAGCTTTGTTTAAAGAACAAGAGAGGATCTATCCCCAGTATGACCAGCATTTCCACCTTAATCAATGTCATCAGAACAGATTAACAGACACAAAATACAGGCGGAACTCAGCAGGTCAGGCAGTATCTATCTGAAGGAATAAAGAGTTGATGTTTCAGGGTGAGACCCTTCATTTATCTGGAAAGAAAGGAAGGGGGACACTGCCTGACCTGCTGAGTTCCCTCAGCATTTTGTGTGCGTCACTCTGGATTTCCAGCCTCTGCAGAATCTTTTGTGTTTATAATCAGAACAGATTAGTTATTTATCACATTGCTGATGGTGGTACTTTGTTGTGCACAAACTGACCACTATGTTTCCTAAATTGTGGAGGTGCCTGCAGTTCAACCCTTCTGTGCTGTAAAAGATACTCTGTGGTATCCTTGGGTGATGACAGGTGCTCTATAAGAGCAGAGTTTCAAGTATGTTCTGAGCCACAAAAGTAGTATATGGACTTGATATACAGTCACTGGCCACTTTATTAGGTACAGGAGTGGAACCCAATGTAGTCCTTGGCTGCTGTAGCCCATCCAGTTCAAGTATCATGTTGTGCATTCAGGGATACTCGTCTACACACCACAGTTTATAATGCATGGTTATTTGAATTGCTATCACCACCCTGTCAGCTTGAACCATTCTCCTCTGACGTCTCTCATCAACAAGTTATTTTCACCCATAGAACTGCCACTCACTGGATTTTTCTCACACCATTCTCTGTAAACTCTAGGAGACTGTAGTGTGCGTGAAAATCCCAGGAGATCAGCAGTTTCTGAGATACTCAAACCACCTCATTTGGCACCAACAATCATTTCACAGTCAAGGCACTTGGATCATATTTCTTCCCCATTCTGATGTTTGGTCTGAACAACAACTGAACCTCTTGACCATGTCTGCATGCTTTTATGCATTGCATGGCTCTATATGATTGGCTGATTAGATATTTGCATCAGCGGGCAGGTGTACCTATTAATATGTCCACTGAGTGTATACCCTCAGCTTCTGCCTTTGAAACAAATCTAATTTCTTGAAACAAAATATAATTAGCAACCTAGAAAGAAACCTTTCATTTATTAAGTTTAATTACTTAAGACATCTTCTATAATGGATTGATTATTGAAGTGCACATGACGTTGCTGTGCCCTTTAAAAATTCACTGAGCAAGGTCCAGCAAACATAGTGCAGTGGATTCCAGTTAATTGGGACACATTGGGACCTGATCATTTTGACCCAATTAAACCACTGCCCAATTAGCCAATGTTTAATGAAAATAGTAAAAGTGGTATAAAAAAGATAAACTACTATTTTACTGAGTAACAAATTATGTATTTAAATGAAATGCAGAACAAATTAGAATATTCTCATTACTACTGCAGTACTATAAAACTGTGTATTGGATCCTAATAGTTATCGACTGAGGAATTCATCCAGTGTATACTCCTGTGTTCTTTTGAGTGTTAATGAACAAAATCAACATACATACTGAGTCAGATGATGGACTGGCTTCATACATGAATCCTCCAAATCTTCATGTTCATTGTCCCATTCAAGATGATTGCCAATACCTTCAAATTCTTCGTAGGTCCTAACTTGTTGAAGTATTGAAATCACTGCTCTTTGAATACAAGCACACACAGCTGATGCTATTTAAAAACTGTTTGCTCTAAACATGGTATAGTGATTAATGGCCACACAAGTGTACATGACTAACAGTAATTGAAAATTGTTCAGAAATAGTTTCCTGTCCCAATTAAGTGGCATTGCGTCCCAAATAAATAGAATTGCAGCCATTTTCTCGATTAGATTTTGTTTTGCAAGTGTTGTCCTAAATAAGCGGCTGTCCCGATTAACTGATGGCCCAATTAACTGGCATCCACTGTGTATGAATGACCAGTTAACCTACATCTGTTGTTTGAGGAAGCAGTGTTAGCTGGGAAGAGCTCTGCACTTTCAGATGTCCTTTCAAGTTCAAGTTTATTGTCATTCAACCATACACATGTATACAGCCAAACAAAACATTGTTCCTCTAGGGCCAGGGTGAAAAACACAGTACATATAGTTACGAACCAGCACGTAGACCCACAAAATATTGATTTATTTATTGTGATACAGCACTTCGAGCCACGCTGCCCAGCAATATGCCGACTCAATCCTAGCCTACTCACGGGACAAGTTACAATGACTGATTAACCTACCAACCAGTAGGTCTTTGGACTGTGGGAGGAAACCCACATGGACACAGGGAGAACGTATAAACTCCTTACAAGCAGCAGTGGGAATTGAACCCGGGTTGCCTGTACTGTAAGGGATTGTGCTAACCACTACGCTACCGTGCTGCCCTAATACTAATGTCAGCACAAGTTCCTGAGTGACAAGGCCTGAAGACTGACAGGTTGACATAAAGTGCAAGGTGCATGACTAGGTAAGACAGTATACTGTCACTGGCACAAACAATAGTATCAATACGTGAAACAGCAGCAATAAGAGGTTAAAAGTGACCAGTAAAGGATGAGAGTTGGGGAGTAGGGGATGGCAGGGCATTCAGACACTTGTGCTGGGTGACAGCAGGGTGTTAAGAGGTCTAACAGTCTCAGTTCAGAGATGGGGCATAAATCAAATACTTCATTTAAATTGTGATACCTCTTGTCTTTACCGTGACTTGTTCTAATTTTTATATCCAAATCCATTTGGCCCAAATGGTTTATGGTCTGCGTGAGCCTCATTTCACTCTCCCAGGACATATCTTTTGACTTTGTTTCCTCTAGTACATATCAAATTGAGCACACACTTTGCAACAGAGATTAAATGTACAGCTTCAGACTTTGTGCTTAGCCGGTTTTGAAGAATGTGTGGTGATAGTCCTCATTTGATGGGTAGTTCATTTGCATTGCTACATGAATTAATTTCTGCAGTGACAAAATTCTGCATTATCTTTTAATAGCCACTTGGCATTTCTTGATTCATTTTTGTTGTATCAGCAAAGAAATTAGAATCCTTATTTCAAATATGATAAAATTAATTTGAGTGGGGTATATAAGTGTTTTCATATTTTTTTAAACCTTACTTGTAAGGCTAGTGATTTATTTGTGACTTTAGGGCTTATGAATTATTCACAGCACTGCGTGCATATTAAAATGGAGTGTTCTGATGGTTCAAGAGCGTAAATGAACCATGTGCCACAGAATCATGTCACCAGATCAGGAAATGTATTGTTTTCAATTGGGTCTTAAGCTGAGCCAGCTAGCTCAGCTACCTCATTTGGTTTGATAATAATTTTCCGTCCACTGCAATTTTACTGTTTAAGCTTGTAACCACAATATCTCAATGTCTTTGCAAAATATGTGCATTGATGGCCAGACCATCCGTGAGCACTTGAGTCCTTCTTGCCTGCCTGTCTGATCTATTTATTTATTAATTGTTTTATTGCGTGGGCGAGACTCTCCCGGTCCTTTGGGCCATGCCACCCAAAATCCCCTGATTTAATCCTGGCTTAATCACAGGACAATTTACAATGACCAATTAACCTACCAACTGATATGTCTTTGGACTGTGGGAGGAGATCCATACAGTCACGGGCATTGATTACCTGTCTCCATTTTCAGTGCTCGGTTGTTTGGGCGACGTTGTCCATCGTTTGGCCTTGTTTCTCTGGGCAACTCCTATCATACTGTGATTGCAGATGGTTAGCTTTCTTGGACTATGACATAGACTACCTGTACTCCAAACTTTCAGCTGTGCAGGCGGCTTATGGCAACTTTGTTACCTCCCTCATCTTCCAAACGCTCTTTCCCTCGACCTCCCCAACTCTGCGCTTAATTGCCTTGTCAGTTACCTTTTTTTCCAGGGTCCTGTATGTTCTCTCAATCCTGTTACTTTATTTCAGTGATGTTGTCAAAGTGTGTGTATGTATGTGTGTATATATATATATCTGGTCCAACTTGACAAGTTCAAGAGGGATCTTCTGTAGCAATAACTTGGCCATTGTGATGCAAAAGTTAGTTAACAGTGACAAAGAGGAGCCCGGAGCCCGGTCACGCCCTTTATCTTCTTTTTAGGCCCATCATTCGCCACAGCTGCTTGACAAAGTCCTCTGTCTTCTATTATCGTACATAATATTGCAGGTGTGGCCTCACTCGTTACTTCTAAATCTGCACCAAAACTTCCCAGCATTTATATTTTGTATCATGTACTCGGATCCCCAATGTACTGTGACTTTGTGTTGCAAAAATAGCAAGGTAGTGTTGAGTGTATGTCCTCAGACTCCTGTACCTCCTCCCTGATGGTAGTAGTGAGGACCATGTCCTGGGTGATGGGGGCCCTAAATGTTACAATGCTGCTTTTAAGAAGCAATGTCTTTTGAAGATGTCCTCAGTGCTGGGGAGGCTAATGCCCATGATGGAGCAGGCTGAGCTTACAGCCCTCTTCATCTCCTTCTGCTCCTTTACACTATACTCCATCTGCCAAATTCTTACCCATCCAGTGAACCCATTGATATCTCCTTTCAAGCTCTTTGCTCATAACTTTGTATTATTAGCAAATTTGGCTATAATATGCTTCACCCAAGTCAATAATATAGATTATGAATGGTTGGAATTCCTACATGTGGAAGCCTGCTAGTTACTGATTGCTAGGCTGATATTGACCTAATATTCCTCTGCCCATTACTGCACAATATATTGCTCCCAACCACGTATGTTTTAATCTTGTGCAGTGATCCTTTTATATGGTACCTTATTGAATATTCTGAAATTCTACATACCCTCCATCTTTTGGTTACTCCTTATTCATCCTGTTCACTTACGTGCTCAAAGAATCCCAATGAATTTGGAGAACCATGGTAGTGTAATGGTTAGCACGATGCTATCACAGCTAGGGGTGTCAGTTCAAAGTTCAATTCTGGCGCTGTCTGTAAGGAATTTGTATGCTCTCCCTGTGATCGCGTCGGTTTCCTCTGGGTGCTCCGGTTTCCTCCCACAGTCCAAAGACATAACAGTTGGTAGTTTAATTGGTCATTGTAAATTGTCCTGTGATTAGGCCAGGGTTAAGTAAGTAGGTCGTTGGGTGGTTCAGCTCATTGAGCCAGAAGAGCCTGTTCCACACTAAATAAAATAATAAAAATGTCAAATATAATTCTTTTGTTTCATAAAACCTTGTTGACTCTGCCTCATTCCCTGATGATTTAACATAAACTTTAAAGCACTTGCTACCTCTTTTACTGCTCCCTTCGTAACTTTCCTCTCCTCATTCCTTTACAAAATTTATCATTTCATCTTAAATATCCTTTCTGCAGAGCAGGACTGGTATATTGTTCTTGCTTGGAGTAGATAGAACATAGATGCAGGATTCATTATCAGGTTTAATATCACTGGCATATGTCATGAAATTTGTTGTTTTGTAGCAGCAGTACATTACAATACATAATAATAATAACTGTAAATTACAGTAGGAAATATATTATAAATGTGTATATATAAGTTAAATTAAATAAGTAGTGCAAAAAGAAGAAAAGAAGTAGTGAGGTAGTGTTCATGGGTTCAATGTCCATTCAGAAATCTGATGGCAGAGGGGAAGATGCTGTTCCTGAATCATTGAGTGTGTGCCTTCAGGCTCCTGCACCACCTCCCTGATGAGGGAGAAGAGGGCTTGCCTTGGGTGATGGGGGTCCTTAATGATGGATGCCACCTTTTTTGAGACATTGCTCCTTGAAGATGTCCTGGATGCTGGTGAGGCATGTGCTCATGATGGTGTTGATTGAGTTTGCCAACATTCTGCTGATTATTTTGATCTTGTGCAACCCCACCCCCACATACCAGATGGTGATGAAGTCAGTTAGAATGCTTTTCATGGTACATCTGTAGAAATTTGTGAGCATCTTCGGTGACATACCAAATCTTCTCTAACTCCTAATGAAATATAGCTGCTTTCATGCCCCCTTTGTAACTGAATCAATATTTTGGGCCCAGGATAGATCATCAGAGACGTTGACACCCAGGAACTTGGAAAGGGTGAGCAATTTCACTGTTGATCCCTCAGTGAGGACTGGTGTGTGGATACAGGATGTTAGATCTGTAACTATTAGGTCTGGGTTCACAGGGAATCAGTGTAAACACACACAAAATGCTGAAGTAACTCAACACGTCAGGCAGCATCTATGGAGAAAAATGAACAGATGACGTTTTGGGCCGAGATCTGTCCTGATTCAGATTTATTGATTTACATGTACATGAAACATACAGGGAAATGCCTTGTTTAAGTTACAACCAACAAAACCTAGGGACGTGCTGGGGTCAGTCTGCAAGTGAAACCACACATTCCGGCGTCAACAAGCATGCTCGGCTCGGCGGAAGAACACAGAACACAATAAGCAACAAAACAACAGCAGAACAAGCCCCTTTCCTCCCTCGCACCCACCTATCCACACACATGGACAGCCCTCAAACTCCACAACAGGCCTCCAGTCTTCAGTCTTCGGCCATTGGGCTCCAACTTCCAGACATCTGATTCACCAATGGGCTCCGATCTTTGATATTGAGCTGATGAGGGGGCCCAAACTCTAGGCTTGAACTTCGGGTGCACCGACTGACCAACACTTGTGTCTCCTGCTTGCACAGACATCCAATCCTGTGGCACACCAACTGGACTTCATCACCCATCATCCAGTGATGAGTAGAGGCCTGGACTGTGGATGTTCTTCATCTCTTGTTGTAATGAATGGTCTCAGCCTGAAATGGTGATTGCTAATTTTCCTCTATAGATGCTGCCTGACCTGCTGTGGTCCTCCAGAACTTTGTGTGTGTTGATCCAGAATTTTCAGCATCTGCTGTTTCTCTTGCATCATGGGATCAGTGTAGCAACCGATCTTGCCTCAGCCAGTTATTTTTGGTGTGCTTGGGAAGACTGAGCTTGCATTGTCCACCCTTTCATTTCTGTCTTGATTCGTAAGGGAAGCAGGATTGAAAAGACACCTGTTTGGCCCCTCTTTGATTTCATTAGTGATTTACCCACCACACCTCCTTTTTATCTGCCCACATCTTTTTCTTTCCTTTTTGGGACATTCCCCACATTTAAAGGTGATTTATAAATGTAATTTCTTTTTCCAATTTGTTTGACAAGCAATAGTTGCTAGCCCTGTTGTGCCCTTCACTAGTTTCAGTGCTGACCCCATGCACATTCACAGCAGTCTGAAGAGTAGCAATGCAATCATAAATAAAACTCTCCGTGGAAGATAGTGCAATTCAACTGGATGATGAGGTACACATAATTTGATAAGTGTGATGGGGTCTGTTAAGGTTTACAATGAACCCACTTACCCTATTGATAGAAAAAAACAATTTCTTTAGAGAGACAATGCAGTACAAGGCCAATCTGGCCCACCAACCAACCGATTTAACGCTAGCCTAATCACAGGACAATTTACTATGACTAATTAACCTATTAATCAGTATGTCTTTGGACTGTGGGAGGCAACCTGAGCACGCGGAGGAAACCCACATGATTCACTGGGAGTGTGCACAAACTCCTTTCAGATGGTGTCGAATTTGAACTCCAAACTTCAGAACACCCCAAACTGTAATAGCGTTGTGCTAACCGCTATGATACCATGGTGCCCCACTTCTCTATAATGAGGAACAAAGCTTAGTTCTGCTCTACCTCGGGGCCTTGTGTTACGGTTGCGAGATCATGAGGATTTTCAGTGGGGTTGCTGGATGGATCAGCTTGTTGTAGTTGCAGATGTCAGTGTCATCAATCAGTGCTCAATCCTGCATCAATACAGGATTTATTAGGTACAATGTACAACTGCTCATTAATGCAAATATCTGATCAGCCAATCATGTGGCAGCAACTTAATGCATAAAAGCATGCAGACATGGTCAAGAGGTTCATCAGAATGGGGAAAAGATGCAATCTAAGTGACTTTGACTGTGGAATGTTGTTTGCTTCTAGACAGGGTGGGTTGGGTATCTTGGAAACTGCTGATTTCCTGGGATTTTCATGCACGGCAGTCTCCAGAGTTTACAGAGGATGGTGTGAAAACAGCAAAATAAATCTGGCAGTTCTGTGGGCCAGTACACCTTGTTAATGAGAGAGCACAAGGAAGATAGCCAGATTGCTCCAAGCCACAGGAAGGTGACAGTAACATGTGTCACAACAGGGGTGCGCAGAAGAGCACCTCTGAACACACAACACGTTGAACCTTGACGTGGACGGTCTACAGCAACAGAAGACCACAAACATACACTCAGTGGCAACTTTGCTTGGTACAAGAGGTTCCTAATAAAGTGGCCACTGAGTTTATCTACTCCCGAGAAGACCAAGTACACCAGTACTGAGCTGCAGAAAGGATATTTGTGATTAAATGATACATTTTATAAAGGAAAGTGGAGAATAAACCTTATCAGGAAGGCAATAGTAGAGGTAGCGAGTGGATTGCTTTTAAAAAAAGTATAGAATCATAAAGCAACTTATGCAAAGTGGTGCTTCTGAGGGGATGGAGCAAAAGGTGGGGGCGGGAACTTGACCACCAGCAAAGATCAAAGATGGCCTAATCAAAAACCCCTCTGCCCCCTCATTCTATCTTCTCTCACACCCTTCCTTTGGGCAAGCAACACAAAAGCTTGAGAATACGTACCACCAGGCATTCCCACTCTGTTATTGTTTTTCCCTTTATAGAACCTTAATGTCCGTATATATGGAATGATCTGTTTGCATGGTGTGCAAGCGAAGTTCTTCACTGTGTCTTGGTACATGTATCAATGACCATGTTAGTTTAAAGGTTTGAGACTCCTTTGTCTTTCCATTTGGGCAGTTGCTAACTGGAAGCCATTGAAGTTCCGTTCACAACAAGCTTGATACCACTTCAGAAAATGATGAGCACTTTAGAACTCATGAAATATGAAGATAGGGTTTTCTTCTTGGAGTAAAGGGGTATGAGAGTTGACTTGATAGAAGTGTACAAAATGATCAGAGGCATTGAGAGAATGGACTGTCAGACATTTTATCCCCCAAGTAGAAATGGCTCATACCAGGAGTGTAATTTTAAAGTGATTGGAGGAAAGTATAGGAGGGATTTCAGAAGTAGGTTTTTTACACCTAGAGTGTTAGGTGCTTGGAACGAGCTACCAGCAGTGGTGGTAGAAGCAAATATGTTACTAGAATTTGAGGAACTCGTAGATAGATTCATGGATGATAGAGAAGTAGGATAGTAAGGGATAAAATTGGTCCTCTTGAAGATCAGAGTAGTCAGCTATGTATGGAACCAAACGAAACGGGGGGAGATCTTAAATGGGTTTTTTGCAGCTGTATTTACTAAGGAAGCTGGCATGGAGTAGATGGAAATAAGGCAAACAGGTAGTGAGGTCATGGAACCTATACAGATTGAAGAGGAAGGGGTGCCTGCTATCTTGAGGCAAATCAGAGTAGATAAATCTCCAGGACCTGACAGGGTATTCCCTTGGACCTTGAAGGAGACTAGTGTTGAAATTGCAGGGGACCCTGGCAGATATATTTAAAATGTCGGTATCTATGGGTGAGGTGCCAGAGGATTGGAGGATAGCTCATGTTGTTCCGTTGTTTAAAAAAGGCTCTAAAAGTAATCCGGGAAATTATAGGCTGGTAAGTTTGACGTTGGTAGTAGGTAAATTATTGGAAGGAGTACTAAGAGCGAGGATCTACAAGTATTTGGATGGACAGGGTCTTAGAGTCAACATGGCTTTGTGCGTGGTAAGTCATGTTTAACAAATCTATTAGAGTTTTTTGAGGAGGTTACAAGGAAAGTGGATGAAGGGAAGGCAATGGATGTTGTCTACATGGACTTCAGTAAGGCCTTTCACAAAGTCCTGCATGGGAGGTTAGTTAGGAAGACTCATTCCCTAGGTATACATGGTGAGGTAGTAAATTGGATTAGACATTGGGAGAAGCCAGAGAGTAGTAGTGGAGGATTGTTTCTCTGAGTGGAGGCCTGTGACTAGTGGTGTGCCACAGGGATCAGTGCTGGATCCATTGTTATTTGTCATCTATATCAATGATCTGGATGATGTGGTAAATTGGATCAGCAAATTTGCTGATGATACAAAGACTGGAGGTGTAGTGGACAGTGAGGAAGGTTTTCAAAGCTTGCAGAGGGATTTGGATCAGCTGGAAAAATGAGCTGAAAAATGGCAGATGTAGTTTAATACAGACAAGTGTGAGGTATTGCACTTTGGAAGGGCAAACCAAGGTAGAACATACAAGGTAAATGGTAGGGCACTGAGAAGTGCAGTAGAACTGAGGGTCAGGGAATACAGATACACAATTCCCTAAAAGTGGCATCACAGGTAGATAGGGTTGTAAAGAGAGCTTTTGGCACATTGGCCTTTATAAATCAAAATATTGAGTATAAGAGTTGGAATGTTATGGTGAGGTTGCATAAGGCATTGGTGAGGCCAAATTGTGCAGTTTTGGTCATCAAGTTACAGGAAGGATATTAATAAGGTTGAAAGAGTGCAGAGAAGGTTTACGAGGATGTTGCCGGGACTTGAGAAACTGAGTTACAGAGAAAGGTTGAATAGGTTAAGACTTTATTCCCTGGAGCATAGAAGAATGAGGGGAGATTTGATAGAGGCATCTAAAATTAAGATGGACATAGAGTGAATGCAAGCAGGCTTTTTCCACTGAGGTTAGGGGAGAAAAAAAAACCAGAGGACATGGGTTAAGGGTGAAGGGGGAAAAGTTTAAAGGGAACATTAGTGGGGGCTTCACACAGAGTGGTGTGAGTGTGGAATGAGCTGCCAGATGAAGTGGTAAATGCGGGCTCACTTTTAACATTTAAGAAAAACTTGGACAGGAACATGGATGAGAGGTGTATGGAGGGATATGGGCCAGGTGCAAGTCAGTGGGACAAGGCAGAAAAATGGTTCGGCACAGCCAAGAAGGGCCAAAAGGCTTGTTTCCATGCTGTAATGTTCTATGGTTCTATGGCTATGTAAGAGGGAAGAGAGGTTGATCTCAGAATGGGTTAAAAGATCGGAACAACATCATTGGCCGAAGGACTGCACTGTGCTGTAGTGCTCTATGTTTTAAGTGCTTTTTTGAGTGTGGGCTCTGCATAATGTAGGAAATGTGGCAGTCAACTTGTGGGCAGAAGATCCCAGGGAAAGCAAGAATAATGGGCAGATAATTTGGTTGGTGATTTGGATTGGGGGATCTGGCGACTTCTCTGAAATAGTGCTGTTAGAAATTTATTACATTCTGATTTGGCAAGATCCCGATTTAGTTCTTCTCTCAAAATATGACACATAAGATCACAAGGACAGAAATAAGCCATTCGGCCCATCGAGTCTACTCCACCCTCTGTCAAGGCTGATTTATTATCCCCCTCAACCCTGTTCTCCTGCCTTTTCCCCATAGTCTTTGATGCCCTGACTGATCAAGAACCTATTGATCTCTGTTTTAAATAGCTGTGGCAATGAATTCTATTGGTTCACCACCCTCTGGCTAAAGAAATTCCTCCTCATCTCTGTTCTAAATGGACATCCCTCTATTCTGAGACTGTCCCCTCTGGTCCTAGACACTCCCACTATAAGAAACATCCTCTACACATCCACTCTATCTGGGTCTTTCAATATTCAGTAGCTTTCCATGAGATCTCCCCTCATTCTTCTCAACTCTAGCGTGCTCTGAGCTATCAATCGCTCAAATGATCAAACATCTGACAGGGCAGGATAGTACTTGATTATTTCACGCTTAAATCCTTGGAATGGGAATTGACTCTCCCTGCTCAGTCAAAGAGAGAACAATTCAAGGATAATTAATTTCGAACAAACAGTACAAAGTTTAAAATACTGAAAAACACTCTTGCTCTCATTAGCTGGTGAACAAAAGAATAGGATAAATTCCTAGAGGAGACTTATCTTTTCCATTGTGATGTCTCACACTCTCTGAAACTGAGAGTAATAGTGTATTGATTAGTCGTGTAAGTTAAAACAGAAGGCTGTTGTACTAAACACACAAGGTTTTAAATTACAGTATGAGTCAATAATCTATTTATAACCTACTTTGCTTTAGTTTTGGGACTTTTGCCACTCAAGCGATCCAAGACAGCTTTTCGTGTGCAGCAGTCAGGGAGTGCTGCCAGTTTAGCACCTAATCAAAGATGACACCTATAAATCCCCATCTCAACTCTTCAAGTCATAAATCTTCTGGCTCTATTTTGCCCAGTTTTGTTTTTCTCCAGTGTCCTTGCAAATATCCATCTCAACCAATATAACTTTTTACAAAGTATGACTTTCTGGACAAATGTAAAGTGGGATAGGGCTCCATCAGTTCTGTTGTCCTCCTGAAATGCATTGTGCGATTGTACATTCTATTCTGAGGTTGGGAACATACAGGCTAATGATACTCGGGCAGGGAAGGTCACAACCAGGATAAAGTACTGGTGCAGTTCTGTGCGTAGTTGAAACAATTGTGCCTTCTGGATTTCGAATGGTATTGCATTCAGTATTAACAACAGAGAGAGGTAGCTTGGTATCGGGGTGGGGGGGGGGGACAAATCATGTCACACCCGCTTAATATTATGTGGATCTGATGAAATAGGATCTTATTGCCCACGGTATCCATCCCAACCATGATGTCTATCCACATTTTGCACAGCTGTATATCATATTAAGCCCATCTCCATCTATTCCATTCCTATCCAAATTCCTATGCAAATTCCTTTTAAGCTTTATAATAGCGTTTTCCATCTCTAACAGCTTGTTCCAAATATTAATCATCCTCATTGTGAAAAATGTACTCCTGGGATTTCGATTAAATCTCTTCCCCCTCACCCTGAACATATGCCACTTTGTTCTCAAGTCCCTTTCCCCGGGAAAAGTATTCCAACTCTCTATCCTATCTTTGGTTGGCAAATAGTGCCGGTGAGCCACAGTGATGTGTTGCGAGCTGCTTACAAATCTTCTAAATATAGCTCTTCCGAATTACCCCTGCTGCAACCTACAGCCTGTAGTTTCCCCATGAAGCAACGCAGTTTTCTATCATCTTAATGAACTGACAACTTCCCAATTTTCTGATGGATTCGGTGGACTTAACTCTCAAGCATGCAGGTATAGCACCTTTAGGTGGATGATATACATCACCTTGACCTGAAGAGAGGGAGGAGGGGTGGACTCAAAAATGGCTGAAACACAGAGGAATGGAACTCCCTCTACTCAGAGTCTTGTGAGAAAATGTACAGTCGCTGGAGAACAAGACTGAGGAACTAAGAGCAAGGTTGCTGCATTGAAGGAAAATGGCTCACTCCAGACATACTGGATGCATTGGTGAGGTGAGAAGTCTTCTTGATACACAGGATAGACTGAACTGCTGATTTGGATGAGGCTAAAGATGGGGATGCACAGCATGTTTCATGATAAACCCTGTGTGCTCGAACATGGTGGTGACCATTGCACTTAACAAGAGAGTTTTCTGTGATCCTGACTGCAATTTACATACTACCAGTAGCTAACACTAATGAGACACTTGAGATATTGAATGCTGCCATCAAGCAAGAAACAGTCCAACCCTATGCATTTCAAATCATAGTCGGAGACTTTAATCAGGCTCATTTGAAGAAATTTCTGCTGAGTTACCATCAGCATATAACCTGCAGCACCAGGGGTCCCAACACACTTGACCACTGATATACTATGATAAGGAATGCCCACCATTCCAGGCTCAGACTGCATTTCGGGAAATCTGATCACTTGTCCTACCTGCATACAGGCAGAGGCTAAAGAGCAAAGCACCAGATATTCGGATGACAAAGAGGTGGTCATGTGAGGCAGAGGAGTGGCTATGGATTGCTTCGAGTTGGTAGACTGGGCCATGTTCAAGGACTCATCCGTAGATCTGAATAAAGACATCATAGTTGTAACACTTATGGACGAGTGTGTCCCCACAAAAACACTCAGTCTTCCCCAACCAGAAGCCTTGGATGAACCATGAGATCCTCAATCTGCTGAGAGCCAGATGAGTGGCTTTCCGGTCTGCCAACTGAGTAAGATGCAAGAGGTTCAGGTGTGGTCCCGGAAAGCCATCTCATGGGTGAAGTGGCAATTCTGGGCCAAATCTGAATCACTGGAGGATGCTTGACAGCTGTGGCAGGGCTTGAATGCAAAGTGAAACCAAGCGACATAGGTGACAACAAGGCACCACTCTCAGATATGCTCAATGCCTTCTATGCTCAGTTTGACCATCAAAACATGAAGGGAACTTTCACGGACTTCCACAGTTCCCAATGACATTGTAATTTCAGTCTCTGATGTGAGAGCATCCTTCAGGTGGGTGAACATCTGGAAAGCTTCTGGCCCAGATGGGGTTACCTGGCCGAGGACTAAAATCCTATGTCGATCAACTGGCTGGTGTGTTCACTGATATCTTTAACCTCTCACTTCAGCAGTTTGAGTTATTACCCCTCAACCATCAGACTCTTGAACTAATAGGGATAACTTCATTCAACTTCACTTGCCCCCCACTGAACTGTTCCAGTCATACTTTCAAGGACTCTTCATCTCATGTTCTTGATATTTATTGCTTATTTATCTATTATTGTTTTTCCTTTAGTATTTGCACAGCTTGTTGCTTTTTGCACATTGGTTGTTTGTCTGTCCTGTTTGGTGCAGTCTTTCATCGATTCTATTATGTTTCTTGAGTATGCCTGTAAGAAAATGAATTTGATGGTTGTATATAGTGACATATGTCCTTTGATAATACATTTACTTTGAAATTTGAATTCTGCTCCTCTTAATTTTGTAAACCTCTATAAGGTCACTTTTTAGCCCTTTACTCCGAATCCACTCACTATCTGCTTGATAACTTCACCCGTCCATTCAATGCAACTTCCTGGAGAGTCTCATCTACTTTCTCTCCACTGGTGCCTCCTCCTTCCTATAGTATGCCAACCAGGAAGGTACACTATACTCCAAGTGCAATCTGATGAATGTTGCAGTTGTACGCAACATGATGTTCCAACTCTTATGCTGAATGCCCCGTCCTAGGAAAGTAAGCATAACAAATAGCCTTTTGGCGACACTATCCACCTTTGACTGCCAGGAAATTATGGATTAGTATAGTCTGTAGGTGAGGTTCTGGCATTTACTCTTTATGTACTAAGAGAATTTGCCCTTCCAAATGTGCTACCTCAAATAAAGAAGAGCATTTCCCTGTAACACACAAAACGCTGGAGGAACCCAGCCAGCCAGCAGCATTTCTGCCGGATTTACCGTAATTTGCTTCCCTTGGCATTCAGGGAAAGATGCTGTATGACCCTAAAGATTTATCCACCCTAATATGTGCCAGTACACTCAGTGGCCACCTGTACCTCCTGTACCTAATAAAGTAGCCACTGAGTGCATGTTCATAGTCTTCTGCTGCTGTAGCCCATCCACTTCAGGGTGCAACGAGTTGTGCATTCAGAGATGATCTTCTGCACACCACTGTTGTAAGGTTAGTTGGGTTACTGTTGCCTTCCAGTCAGTTTCAAACAGTCTGGCCATTCTCCTCTGAGCTTTCTCATTAACAAGAAATTTTTGCGCGGAGAACTAACTGCTGCTGACTGGATGTTTTCTCATTTTTGTACCATTCTCTGTAAACTATAGATACTGCTGTATGTGAAAATCCCAGGGGATCAACAGTTTCTGAGATATTCAAACCACCCTGTCTGGCACTAACAATCATTCCACAGCCAAAGTCACTTTGATCATATTTTTTTCTCATTCTCTTGATTGTTCTGAATAACAATTGAACCTCTTAACTGTATCTTCATGCTTTTGTGCATTTTGTTGCTGCCACATGATTGGCTGATTATTTAGGTGTACTAAATAAAATGGTCACAGAGTGTGTTTCTAATACTTCCTCTATCCTGATTGTAACTTTCCTCAGAATATCAGCTACTTAACTCTCCAATCTTCATGTCCTTGTCCCTGATGAATAATGATGAGAAGTATTTAAGATATTGGTCACACCACCTGGCTCTATAGAGCATCCCCCTCATTACTGAGTGGAACTATTCCTTCCTTAGCTAACCTCCTCCTTCTAATACACATAAAAGGTTTAACTATTCTCCTTTCTCCTACTTGCCAAAGTCATTTCATGACCACTTTTTGTCATAATGTTTTGAAATATTCTTCTATATCCCTCTATAAACTTCAAAGGATTCGTTTGATAACAACTTCCTATGCCTGAAAAGTGCTTTTTACCCCTTGATCATTATCTTTTGTTAACTAGCATTTCTTCAACATGCCATAATAGTTAATTATAAACTAAAAGAACTGAAATCATCCAAGAAACATGGTGTATTCTACGACCAGTCTTTACAGGTTATGAGCCCCAAGTTTGTGTTGAAACCCAATGTTGTGGGCATACATACCCAGGGTACAAACTTGCTTTTGCTGCAGCAACACTGTACATTACAAACATAAATTATATCATCTTAAATTAGCATAATTTAGACATAATTTAATGACAATATAAGCAAAATAGAGTTCAAGAATAGTTACTACCCCTCAACCATCAGGCTCTTGACTAAAAGGTGATAACTACACTCAATTGCTCCATCATTGAAATGTTAAAGCCAATGATCTCACTTTAATTATCTCGTGTTCTCATTATTTATTGCTATTTATCTGCATTTGCACAGTTTGTTGTCTTCTGAACTCTGATTCACCTTTCATTGATCCTGTTATAGTTACTATTCTATAGATTTGCTGAGTATGCCCACAGGAAAATGAATTTCAGGGTTGTATATGGTGACACATATACACTTTGATAATAACATTTGTTGTGCACTTTGAACTTTGAATATTAGTGCACCCTAAGGGAAGTCGAATTCAAGGTAGAACTAAAATATTCAAGTCTGCTCAAGACCCTGATGGCAGTGAGGAAGAAGCTGTTACTGAACCCTGAAGCATAGGTCTTCAGGGCTTCTCTGCCCTCTTCTGCCTGATAGCAACAAGAAGAGGGCATAGCTTGAATGGTGGGTGTTCCTAATGATGGCTGCTTTCCTGGAATACTGCCTCTTGTAGATCAACCTGACGAAAGATAGATGCTAGTCTAATCCTGATTATTTCAGAGTAAGTTCGTAGGCATGTGGATGATAGAAAAATGAAGGGCTGCATAGGAGGGAAGGGTTATATTAAAATTTTGGCACAACAGTGTAGGCTGAAGGCCTATACTGTGCTGTTATGTTCTATGTAAGTTTTAACCATTGGCACTCTTTATCTTCCTCACAGCCTGTCCCGATAGATGACAATTTTTGTGGCTTGGACATTAATGCTCCATTAGGCGGTTCCACCCTCATGCAGGGTATTCCCCTCTTCTCCGAGGACCGGGACAGGATGAGCTCGGTGATCTCGTATGTTTACAACAACCACTCACTGGTGTTTGTGGGCACGAAAAGCGGCAAGCTGAAAAAGGTAGGAAAACCTGCTTTTCTGTTTCACTCTCCCCCAGGCCCTTGGTTGTTGATGCCTGAGCTGGTATTTGGTGTTGAAACCCTGAAGTTGTAAGCGTTGCTATGTTTTGTTGCTCTACCCCTCTCTTCTTGGCCTGGTGTTTTTCTTCTGGGATTGGCCTATGGAATTCTACTGCAAACATGTTGGTGCCTGACTGCAGAATGGACATTGCTTACTTGATATTGAAATGGAGATAACTAATACTGAAGCATCTTCAGACTTTTAGATTCATGCAATTTGGTGGCTGTGTACTGCTCTTCGGGTGCTGGTAATTAAGGAGTTAGGGATAGGAGATTGGTGCATCCACTTCTCTTCCAACAAAGGGGCAATCAAGCCTGTCAGCAGAGCTGTAACATTAATTCCTCGAGGGGATTTGCTGAGTTGTATCAACTTGAGAACTTTTATGAATGAAACAACAAAATTTATAGGCATTTTTGCATCTTAACTGCTGTTGTTTGAGTCAGTGAGCATATGCGTAAAATGTATCATAACTTGATACAGAGAGCCAATGACTTTTGAGTGTATAGTCCTCAAAGTGCTGGCACTTTGAGTGTTATCTTTGTAGCCTGCCCTCGTTCTATAGAAATGCTAATTCCATTTATCATTTGTCATGATACTGTGAAATTTGTGTGCAATGATAACTTGTGGGTTTTAATCCAACGTTATATCTTATGCAAGACCTATTTGGTCTCCGATTCACATCTGTCCTTAATGAGCAGGTAACCTAGTCTTCAAAGATGCCTTAGTATACAAATAACTGTCCCTTGGTCCTAATAGTTTGTTTTTTTATAAAGTATCATCAGTTGTTAATTTTGGACTTTGGGATGTAGATTTTTGCACACTGCTGTCCCAATGAGACACTGGATTGTGTAGAGGAAGAGAGAGTTTAATAGAAGTGAGTGGGACCAGTCTGTACTTCGTGCGTCACAGTTCCTGGGGAGACATCAGATTGCACTTAAGTAGGCACTTGGCAAGGACCAATGCAAAGAAGATAGGTTTATGCAGAGTGACCATTTTGGGCGCAGCCATTATGTGAGTGGGCCAGTGTTAGAGTGGGGGGTTGAGGATTTGGCTCATCAGGGTTTTGGTGAGGAGAGTAGGCCACAGGTACTTCTCATTATTTATTCTCTATTTCTTTCTTACTGCACATTTAGAACAGTAGGGATGCCAGACAGCATACTAGAGTGGTCCTGTTGTGGGATGTGGGAAGGCAGGGAGACCACCAGTGTCCCTGATGACCACAACTGCAAGAAGGCATTGAGCTGCAGTTTCTAACAGACCTGCATTAGTTGCAGCTGGAACTGAATGAACTGTGGATCATTCGGGAGGCTGAAGGGTTGATAGACAGGACATACAGGGTGGTAGTTGCACCCAAGGTGCAGGACATGGGTAATTGCATATCCATCGGGAGGGGCAAAGGGGATAGGCAACCACAGCAGAATGGCCCTGTGTGCATTCCCTCAACAATAGGTGTATTGCTTTGGATACTGTTTGGGGGAGGGGGTGGGGAATGACCTAGCAGAGGAAAACCATCGCATTTGGGTCTCTGGCACCGAGTCTGGCTCGGTGGCTCAGAAGGGAAGTGGGAAGAAGAGATGAGCTGTAGTGATAGGGGATTTGTTGGTTAGGAGAACAGAAAAGAGGCCCTGTGGATGAGAATGAGATTCCCAGATGGTTTGTTGCCTCCCGGGTGCCAGGGTCAGGGATATCTCAGATCGAGTGAGCAGCAGAGGTTATGGTCCACATTAGTACCATTGACATGAGTAGGAAGGGTGACAAGGTCCCGCAAGATATTAAGAGGAATAGATAGAGTGGACAGTCAGCACCTCTTCCCCAGGGCACCACTGCTCAATATAAGAGGTCATGGCTTTAAGGTAAGGGGTGGGAAGTTCAAGAGGGATATTAGAGGAAGGTTTTCTACTCAGAGAGTGGTTGGTGCGTGGAATGCACTGTCTGCGTCTGTGGTGGAGGCAGATACACTAGTGAAATTTGAGAGACTACTAGACAGGTATATGGAGGAATTTAAGGTGGGCGGATATATGGGAGTCAGGGCTTAAGGGTCAGCATAGCATTGTAGGCCGAAGGGCCTATACTGTACCATTCTATGTTCTAAAGTGACTTCAGGAGGTTAGGTGCTAAGCTAAAGTACAAGACAAGGCATAGGTTGGTTTCCGGCAAAGTTGTACTTGGAAAGTGGGAAGCCCTTAAAAGTGAAATTTTGAGAGAATAGTATTTGTATGTTCCTGTCACAATAAACTGTAAGGGTAACAGGTTTAGGGAACCTTGGTATTCAAAGGATGTTGAGGCCTTGATATGAAAAAAGGAAGAGGAGCCGAGCAGTAATTACAGGCAGGCAGGAACAACTGAGGTACATATGGAGTATAAGAAATGCAAGAGAACTCTTACAAAGGAAATCAGGAGGACCAAAAGAAGACATGAGGTTGCTCTGGCAGACAAGGTGAACAGACATATTAAGAGCAGAAGGATATCAGGGGACAAAGTTGGTCCTCTGGAAGATCAGAATGGTAATCTATAGGTGGAACTAAAAGAGATGGGAGAGATTTTAGATAGATTTTTTTGCATTTGTATTTACTCAGAAGATAGACACAGTTGAAGCAAAGCAGCAGCCATGCCATAGACCCTGTACAGAGGAGGAGGTATTTGTTGTCTTGAGGCAAATTAGAGTGAATAAATCCCCAGGATCTGACGAGGTGTTCCCTCAGACCCTGTAGGAGGCAAATGCAGAAATTGCAGTAGCCATGGCAGAGATATTCGAGTCATCCTTAGCGACAAGTGAGGTACTGGAGGATTGACGTTGGCTAATGTTTTTTTTCTGTTTAAGTAAAGCTCTAAGAATAAGTCAGGAAATTGTAGGCTGGTGAGCCTGACATCAGCAGTGGGAAGATTATTGGAAGGTATTCTAAGGGACCAGATATATACGTATTTGGGATAGTCAACATGGCTTTGTGCATGGTAAGTCATATCTAACCAATCTTATAGAACTTTTTGAGGAAGTTACTAGCAAGGCCTTTGACAAGGTCCTGCATGGGAGGTTGGTCAAGAAAGTTCAGTCTCATGGTACTCAAGAAGAGGTAGTAAATTGGATTAAACATTGATTTGTGTAACGTTACCTCTCTGACTAGTGGAATACTGCAGTGGGTCTTTACCCCTACTCCAGACCTGCTGAAGGATCTCTGCCTGAAACGTCGACTGTACTCTTTTCCAAATATGCAGCCTGGTCTGCTAAGTTCCTCCAGCATTTTGTGTGTTGCTTGGATTTCCAGCATCTGCAGATTTTCTCTTGTTTAGTGCTGGGTCTTTAGTTGTTTGTCATCTACATCAACAATCTGGTTGATAATGTGGTACATTGGATCAGCAAATGTGTGGAGGACACCAAGATTAGGGGTGTAGTGGATCCTGAGGAAGACTCTTAAGCTTGCAATGGGATCCGAATCAGCTGAGGAAATGACAGATGGAATTTATTGCAGAGAAGTGTGAGGTGTTGCACTTTCAAAGGACCAACAAGGATAGGACTAACACTGAACAGCAGGGCACTGAGGAGGGCAGTAGAACAGAGGGATCTGGGAATACAGATCCATTAATCCTTGAAAATGACGTCACAGATAGATAAGGTTGTATTAAAAAAAAAAACTTTTGGCATGTTGGCCTTGATAGATCAAAGTATTGAGTACAGTTTCTATTGAAATTGTTACATTGAAATTGTATAAGACATTGGTGAGGCCTAATTTGGAGAATTGTATGCAGTTTTGGTGACCTCCCTTCAGGAATGATGTAAATGAGGTTGAAAGAGTGCAGAGAAAATATACGAGGATGTTGCTGGAGCTCGAGGACCTGAGTTCTAGGGAAAGGTTGAAGAGGTTAGGACTTTATTCTCTAGAACATAGAAGATTGAGGGGAGATTTGATAGAGGTATACAAAATTATGAGGATATAGATAGGATAAATGGAAGCAGGCCTCTTCCACTGAAGTTAGATGGGACTACAACTGGAGGTCATGGGTTGAGGATGAAAGGTGAAGTGTTTAAGGGCAACACGAGGACCAACTTCTTTACTCAATAGTAGATGGTGGTGAGAGTGTGGAACGAGCTGCTAGTGGAAGTGGTGGATGTGGGTTTGTTTTCTACATTTAAGGGAAGTTCGGACAGGTCGATGGATCATTTTCTGTGTTGTTGGCGTTTATGATTCTATTCTATTGCTTGGCTGATTCAATAAAATGTATGTTGTTGAACTAAGACCTTGGGTTAGGATGCTGGTAAAGTGTTTGCTCTATATTCAAATGAGTACCAAACTCAGCCAATCAAACACATTTTTAAAATGCGACCAATTTATAGCTACTGATATAACTTCTAACCAGCACAGAACAAGTGTCGAAGGTTAAATGCTTTATTCTAATGATTCTAATTTGTCAGAAATTTACTTTCATTCCGAGGTTTGTAAGGATCACGGTCAGAGACACTGGTAGAGGCAGAAATCTTTATTGTATTTAGAACGCACTGCGATGCATAGTTAAAGAGCCATGTCCTATAGGGCTACAGGCTCAGTTTTGCCAGGAGGGGTGGAGTTTGATCACACCAGAAATGGAGCCAATTGGTGGTGTAAATTTTCAGTTAGTCTCTCCATTTGCTGCCAGCTTTTGACGAGGGAGAATGGTAATCCATTGAACCCTAGAGAAATTGGGTGGTGAGCTAGATTCTGTGACACAAGATGATGCCTGCCCGTGCCATGTGCTGCTCTATAGAGTAGAAACAGACAAAGTTTTGGGAACCTATCTGACACGGATGGCAAACAGGTTTTGAGGCACAGGATTTTACATTTGAACAATCGTAATTAAAATTGATTAATTGAAACTGCTGAAGACAGTTGTTAGCCAAACAATATAAATTGTTATGAGCCTGTGCCATCAGAGCTGTGCACGAGACTGATGATTGAGGCAGAGCTGGGCATTCTCAATACCTTGGAGGATTTTTAGTGTGCTGGCCTGTTGTGGTGGCGGTGGTGGCATCCGTCGGTCTCGAGAGACCATGGATCTGCGCCTGGAATTTCCAGGGCGCAGGCCTGGGCAGGGTTGTATGGGAGACCTGCAGTTGCCCAAGCTGCAGGCCTTCCCCTCTCCACGCCACCGATGTTGTCCAAGGGAAGGGCACTAGGACCCATGCAGCTTGGCACCGGTGACGTCGCAGAGCAATGTGTTGTTAAGTGCCTTGCACAAGGACTATTGTACCCCCACCCTTCTCGACTTGAGAAAATGTACATCCTTGAAGTTGGTATTGGTGAAGAGGTCGTCATCACAGAAACGGGTTATTGCGTAGACTTGTATTGAACATGATTAATAGCAGTTCTAATGTGGAGCACCAGATTAATCTATAAGGGAAATGAAACAGTTGACTCATTTGCAAAGAAGGAAATATTGTCCTTAAATGTTTACAAGCATATTAATTATGTACAATATTGTATTAACCTTTCAGCTCTATTCATTCTTTGATAATGGGTTGATCATGCTTTTAAAGTCATAACAATTAATTATAAAATTAATTAAATTTAATTTAATGATTCTTAAATGCCAGAATTTAATTATGTTTTATGATTTCATTGTGACAGCCACTTTTTTTTTGTATGGAGTTTAATGTTTTTTGGTTTCCATTATTTGGTTTGTGTATTAACTGTAAACATATAAAAGAAAGAGAAAGAATGAGAGGGGGAGGGAGGAAGGGAGAATGAGAGAGAATGAGTGTGAGAGGGATAAAGAAAGAAAGAGTCAATGAGAGAGAGACAGAATGATAGAGAGAATGAGTGAGTGTGAGAGGGAGAATGAAAGAGAAGGTGAATAAGAGAATGATGGAGAGAATGAGTGAGAGAGGAAGAATGAAAGAGAACGAGAGAAAGAGATAATGAGTGTGTGAGTGAAAGTAAGAAAGTGAGTGAGAGTGAGAGAATGAAAGAGATGACTGAGAAAGAAAATGTGAGAGAGGTGTGTGTGTGTGTGAGAGAGAGAGAGAGAATGAGTGTGGGAGTGAATGAATGTGTTCCACATCGCGGAAGAATCATTCTAGCTGCTGTTGGAAGTTTTTCTTTCTCAATTGTTGGTCCTGGTGAAAAGTTGAATCAAGTTAAATGAGTAGAGTTATGACGGGCCATCAATAGTGAGGTTTAACACTGAAGTATAAGTGGGGGGAAAAGTAATCTTTACACTTGTAGCGCATTCATTGCAGTGGTGCTCTTCACAACTGCTGTTTTTTGACCACACAGGTGAAGTTGTATACACACTTGAAATAGTAGGTACACACTGCAGGTCTCCAGAGAAAGATTGGGATGAGCTGGATTAATTACTTAAGCTCTCAAAGGGCTTGCTCGGTCATGATGGGCTGAGTAACAAGCTTCCATGATGCATGATCTCATCAAAAGATGTGTGCCTGGCAGTGTAGGTACCTTCCCCCTTTGGGGATCCCAATGCCAGTTTGGCAACTGTGAGTTAACAAGTCTGATGCCCAGTGCAGTTTGAGGTGTGCATCTCAAATCTCTCAACATGATCCTACTGCTCAGAGGTCAAGGACTGTAAATTTTCATTTTTGGGAGTGACGTGTCTTCAGGAATTGTGAGCTCAAAGGGTGCAGTTTGAATTTGCCTGTGGTGTTGCTACAAATAATTTTTCCCTGGTAAATGTTTACAACATATCACAAAGCTGTCAGCGTAACTAGGTGGATTTCAAAACTAGGAATATTTATTGAAGTATTTGGCTGGGTATGTTTTCAGGTCTTGTATTACACCTATATTTGTAAAGAATGGAACAAAAGGAGATGGAAACACTTTAAAAGGACTTTTATAGCTTACTTCCTGTGGCAGTGCTCATATCGGAATGTCTTTATTGATTGATGGACATGCTTCCCTCCAACACTGCGAGAGAAGACTGGCAAGTTTGATGGAACATTCCATGTGTGGAATGGGTCAAGTGCATCCCTTCTCCCTGCCACTGTGGTGACTCTCCATCTTGTGCTTCTAGTGCCAAAGTGCATGTTGCATGGCCTCTCTCAGGCTGGCACAGCCAGTGGAGATGCTGCGTCCTCATATTTACAGTAAACAGTGTTCGATCCTGACATTTGATGCTGTCTGTGTGGGGTTTAACCCTGTAACAATGTTCCCTGTAAGGCGTGTGTGCACACACATCTTTTGCTACTACAGAATTTAAGCTGTGCACAGAATGTTGTTACCTACCTTGTTGGCATGTTAAGTATATTTCATGATCGTACACTTTCGCATTTCCTTTTCCTGTTTCTGATGCAGATGGTGTTGACAACGTGGAATTTGCGATGATTTATTTGCAGGTTTTAGAACTGGCTTATCTATACTGTTTTTGTTGAAGAAATTATTGGTTCACTACATCGACTCTAATGATGGTGTACAAAAGCTTCAGCGAGAAAATCCTTCATTACCTGCTACAGGCCCATTATGTATGTTTTGGGAAAGTACAGATGAACGAGAGCGAGAACGATCAAGCTCAAATGAGATCAAAGTTCTAATTGACGGTGTTTTGCTAGCTGTTAAAATGAATACTCTTATATAAAATTCAGTGCGCACATGTTGTCAATGGCAAAAAATTGCTCAGCATAAGATTTTTGTGCACACTGGTCATTACAATTTAGAGGGGGCCTATAACCATGCAGGCTTCCTCTGTCTGCTCTGATTTCTTCCTACTTCCCAAAGATGACACCACAGTGGCATGGCAGCTAGTGAAACACTATTACAGCTTGTGGCATTCCAGAGTTCAGAGTTCAATTCTGGCGTCGTCTGTACGGAGTTTGTATGTTCTCCCTGTGAACTATGTGGGTTTCATCCAGGTGCATCGGTTTCTTCTCACAGTCCAAAGGCACACCGGTTCATAGGTTAATTGGTTATTGTAAATTGTCTTGTGATTAGGCTAGTGTTAGGTAGATGGACTGCTTGGTGGTACAGCTCATTGGGAAGAAGAGCCTGTTCTGCGTTGTATCTCTAATAAATAAATGTTTGTGTTGGAGGTTAAATGAGCAATGTAAATTGGCCTTAGTTTGTAAGAGAATGGTAGGATCTGGCCTCCAAGAGAATTACAACCTTGTCATTGTTTGGAGGCTTTTGTGCCTCAATGACCTGGAGAGCTATGCTGGCTGGAGTCGGGCTTTATGCTTTCCCTCTTGGGAGGGTCACCCATGACAAACTGGCCAAAGGGTAGAGGCCAGACTAAGAGCGTTCCATTGGTCCTCCAGGTTCAGGGGTTAAACTCAGTGCTAACAACCTGACTGGGAAAACAAAGCTGTTACGGAAACAGCAATAAAGAATCCTTCTACATTTGAGTGTGACGGTATTCCTGAGTCTCCACCGGGACTTGCATGACTGACAGTAGTGAAAACCAAGAAGGTACTGACATGATGAAGGGAACCCTGAATACCGTGAGAGATCGAGGACCTTCATTGCCAGTGGTGTAACAGGCAGTAGAGAGGTAGGACTGGGGGGGGGGGGGGTGTTTGATAGAGTTATAGGGAGAATAAAATAGGATTAGTGTAACTGACTACTTTTTGATCAACATAGGCTGAAGAGCCTTGTTCCATTCTGTATGACTCTATAGTTCTATCGCTGCATATGGACTATTTCTAACTGGTGATTCCTCACACATCCCAATCTAGTTAGATTGTGGAGGACCTGTAGCAGAGCCTTAATGCATATATACTGTACATACCCACCCATCTATTGGGTACCTTGCTCTACTTCTGGCAAAAGCAACTTAAAGCCACTGAAATGGAGTAAGCAAGTCATCCCCAACCTTGGTCAAGTTTTGGTATACCATATTTCAAGAGGAGGTTGATAGGTTCTTGATTAGCAAGTGCATCAAAAGTGATGGGGAGCAGGCAGGCAAATGGGGTCGAGAAAGATAATAAATCAGTCATGAACAAATGGTGGAACAATCTTAGTGCGCTGAATGGCCTAATACTGCTCCTATGTCTTATGGTCTTAGAGAGATTGTCAAAGAAAGAGACTAAGAATGCATAATGAGGAATACTTTGAATTGAATATCTACAGGATAGTCTACACTTGGAGCCAGGTGCAAAAATTATTTGCTATCCTATTTAAAACGCTTCAGTCAGGAAAGGTTTTGAAGTGAAAATGTTGAAGTATTTATCTGGAGGCCCATTGATTATTGCAGGCAACACTATGGGCATGTAGTTGCTGTCATTTTGGACAGCTTTCAAATCTGACCTGAGAACTACTTACAAACCTGAAGCTAATAAAGCACACATTCAATGTGCCTCTTGAGGGACAACAGTTTGGTTCTTTTTATGTGTTGTAACACGTTTGTGCTGGTCAACAGAAGCTTGCAATGGAGGAAAGGCTCTGAACGCTTTGCAATATCAGGAAACAAGTTCTGTAGAGCAACTGATCCATTTGTAAGGGCTGAGTGTGGTGTAATACAAGTAATGGTGGGATTTGAACTTGGGTTGCCTGTACTGTAAAGCAATGTGCTAACCACTGCGCTGTCGTGCTTCCCGTACCAAGCACTCTACCTGACTTCCAGCTTTGGCATAGCACCTAGTATGAGTGACTGCAATATCAGTAACAAAGGAAACAGATTACTACATTCTCTAATTAACTGTATTTCAACAATAGACATAGTGCTAACAAACTGCAAATATCAAAATGATAACACTTTACTTCGTAACAGCCGGTTATGGGGGAAGCATATGACATGCTTGCAGTGTGATGAGCAAGACTGCGTTTGTGAAAGGATTCTATTTGATTTTACATCAAAGTAAACGAGCAAAGGAAAGGAAAAAGCAGCCTGGAACAGGATGTATTTTCCATGTCTCTGACAAATGCCTACCTTCCCAACCTGTCTATTTCTTAACTGAAGATCATCTCATTCATCCAAGGCAGATCACCTGAAAAGAACCCCTTCTGTATCGACTGCGCCAGTCTCAATGTTTCATTAAGTCATCAGAGCCATTAACATTAATTACCCTGTGAATCTGGCCATCACTAGCAAGAGTAGCATTTGTTCTCCATCTCCAATTGCCTTTCGGAAGATAAATGGGCTATCTTCAAACCAGGTGAGTTTAATGTCACATGAGGTACAGTACAATGAAAATCTTGCTTGCAACAGCATCTTTGGGCGTATAGGTATGGATAACACAAAGAATACACATCATACATTTTTATTCATTTATAAATTGTAAAAATAATTCTTCTTAATGCTTTTTTTGTGGTGAAGCTATTCACACAGTGTAAAGGATCCAGAGTTTTGGCCCAGTGACAATGATGGACTTGTGATGTATTTCCAAATTAGTTGGTAAATCTTGGGCCTGGTCTTGTTTCCAGGCTACCTTATGAGAAGATTGGCTTTTTTTGTCATGTGTATGTTGAAACATTGAGAACATTTGTACGAAACCAAAATCAACAAGACTTGTGCTGGGGGCACCCCTCAAGTGTTACCATGCTTCTGGTGCCAACATAGCATGCCCACAGCTTACTAACCCCAACCCGGAATATGGAGTGAAACTGGAACAACTGGAGGGAACCCACACAGTCGCAGCTATCTCTGCTTACTCATAAAGTGAAGCTGCTAGTCACTCATGGCAGCTGACCAAGACAAGCAGAGGGATAAAGGCCCTAGAATGCTCTCTTGTTGGACAAGGGCATTGCTGGTTTTAACACACACACACAATGCTGGAGGATCTCATCAGGTCTGGCAACGATCTTGGAAAGGAATAAAGAGCTGGTGTTTTGGGCTGAGGCCCTTCATCAGGACACTCTGCCAGTTTCTGTTTGAGAAGGTTCCAGGTTCAGGTTGATGGCTATCGTGAGTTGGTGGATCTTATTGAGGTTGTAGTTGGGAAACTGCAATTGTATTCTTATGGAGCTGGGTGGACAGTTATCTGTGTTCTGCATTTACCCAGAACAACTCCTCTGGTAAGTGAGTGTTTGCTGTATCCAAAATGCTGGCAAAACTCAGCTCTGTTGAGAGGAGTAAAGAGTTGAGAAGCTTTATCAACCTGAAATGAGGCTGTTTATTCCTCCCTATAGATGCTGCCTGACCTGCTGAGATCCTCCAGCATCTGTGTGTGTTGCTCTGGATTTCCAGCATCTATAGAACCTCTTGTGATGGACATAAACACATCCACTTATTTGTTCAATTTGCTTAGAAATGGGTTGGGATTGGGATGGTGGTGGAAGTCAAAACCTGGCATTGCAGTTGAGCGGACCGTGGATGTGATGGGAAGGAAAGTGGAAAAGAAATCTATGATCAATTCTCTTAGACTCCTGAAATTCAGGTATTTGGATGGAAATGCGAATGCTGTCCCAGGTACTATTTTATCAGGTCTAATCTGTAAAGACTGAGTACCAATTAGGAAGAATGTTCTTACCAAAAGAGCAGTGGTTATTTAGGGTCAATCGAAAGCTTCAAGGGCAAAGCTAATGATTTTTAGAAGGTACATGCATCGAGGGACATATAAACATTACTGCAACCATTCAGATATACCTAGTGGCCACTTTGTCGGTATACCTGTACACCTAATCAGCCAATTGTGTGGCAGCAACTCAATATGTAAAACCATGCAGACGTGGTCAAGTCAGACCAGACATTGAAATAGGGATGAAATGTGATCTAAGTGACTTGGTGCCATATGGGGTGGTTTGAGTATCTCAGAAACTGCTAAGCTCCTGGGATTTTCACCCACAACAGTGTCTAGAGTTTATAGAGAATTCTGTGAACAACAAAAAAAAAATCTGTTGAGCAGTAGTTCTGTGAGGGAAACTGCCTTGTTAATGAGAGAGGTCAGAGGAGAATGACCAGACAGTTCAAGCTGACAGGAAGTCGACAGTAACTGTGCAGTAAGGGCTACCGTACATGTTCGAAGTAAGCTGCAGATTGATGTAAACTTAGTCAGCTCCATCATGAGAACTAACCACTAGCCTCTGTAGTATCCAGGACATCTTCAAGGAGCGATGCCTCAAAAAGGCAGCATCCGTTATTAAGGATCCCCATCACCCAGAATATGCCCTCTTCTCTTTGCTTCCTTCAGGAAGGAGGTACAGAAGCCTGAAGGCACACACTCAGTGATTCAAGAATAGCTTCTTTCCCTCTGCCATCCAATTTCTGAATGGACATTGAACCCATGAACACTATCTCATGACATTTTTATTTCTATTCTTGCACTGCTTATTTATTTTAACTATTATACTTACTGTAATTGTTTTTCTTTATTATAATAATTGCAATGTACTGCTGCCAGAAAGTCAACAAATTTCACAACTATTCCTGGTGATGTTAAACCTGATTCGGAATAACCACGCGTTACAACAGTGGTACCTAATAAAGTGGCCACTGAGTTTTATACAGCTAAAGAGTGTTGGGAATTGAAATACAGCATCATGATGATCAAGTTTGATATCAGAATGGAATCGATACTAAATAGTTTATTCCAGCAGTACTTTTCATTACTAGTATCATATTGCCTGGCATAACAATTGGGATTATATGGACCATTTTCATTGTTTATGCCTGAAAAGCGTTTGAATGGAAATGAGAGTCACCAGTGTGTAACCTGTTAAAATGTGACTGTATTTTCTGAATTTAGTAATTCTCTTCAATCCAGAATTTGTTAACAGTACAGAACAATTTTCAGCATGGCCCATCAACCTGTTTCCAGTTCAAATAGCCAGACCATCAATTATAACAAGAGTAGGAAATGGGAGAACAGCATTCTGACAGGGACTTGCATATGATTTATATGCATCAGTTTATGTATTCAAGGGAACACCAAATCTTTTTTAAGACTTTGCAGCACGGTAAAGCTTTATTGTGTGGTGAAACTAGCCTTGCTGCTCTAATTTCAGTTACAGAGAAATGAAACATGCCCCAAAGGCCACATTTATTGTCAGGCAAGATTGGGAGTTTACTGAGGATGGTAAACTAAGAGTGGAATGCAGGTGTTCAGATTAGTCAGCCAATAGTTGTCTCTGTGCATCAAGCTCCTGATTTCAGAGCAAAACTGAGTTTAAGGTTGGGTTATTGGCTCTTCAGCTCTTTAGATGTAAGCAGAATTTGCAAAGACTGGGAGACCAAGCACACTTTACAAACTAATCCTCCGCTGTGGAACAAGTGGGTGGAAAAAACAAGAGGCTGTTGCAAGGTCAGTGGCTTGAAGGCGAGGATGGTCACTCCTTCTGGGTTGGCGTGAGAATGGAGTGGGTAACAGGGTTTTGGTCAAGGGAAAGAATGTAGAACAATGCAGCACAGGAAGGCTACTGAATATCCAGCCAGCAGACTCGGTGTCTGTGCCAATCAAGATGTCAAATAAAACTAATTCTATCTGCTTCAATGAAATTCATATCCCTCTATTACATACATGTTCATGCACCTGACTGAAAACCAAAACAACATTTACCTCTCCCATTTTAACTTCACCGCCCCACCTTAATTATGTCTTAGAAACTCTCGGAGCACTTGCCAGATGTGCAGCTTTCCTTTTGCTGGCTGGGTATTCGGTAGCATTGCTGGAACATGTCTGTGGACAGAAGATGAAGACTGCTCCATCATTGGGGAAGTGGTTTATTTAGCCTGGATAGAAATTATAGGGGACAAGGCATCCATTTTGCTTGTTGTAACTATTATGGTCGAAGAGCTCTTTAACTCTCATAATTCAGCTGCAATCCTGTTTCTGCGATGAGCTTTTCCACGCTATCCATCTGCTTTCCAACTTTCCCTTTTTGATGCCACCCATTTGCCTTTTAAGCAAAATGTTGTCGCTGCCTCAAAGATCCTGTTCATTTTGTAATAACTGCTGTGAGAGACTTTCCACCTCCTCCTCTGTGCACCAAAGTACAAGCCCGCCCCCTCCATCACCTTTGATGACAGAGCAGTCTCATCTGTGCTTCTTTGTTAGTGATTCTGCCAGCTTACAGAAAGAGCCTTTATCTATTTATTATAATTCCTCTTGATCTTTAGATTCCAGTGGAGAGGACATTAGATTGAGGTACCAGAATGTGATGAGTGCCTCGTGGATTTATATATTTGACTTTGGATCTTGCTGGTAGCCAAAAGGCACACACTTCAGATAATTGACAAAAGGAGCTGGTAAGAGATGAGAGTGTTCTCTAAACAGAGAGTTTTCTATTTATTCATTCATGGGACATGAGCATCACTGGCATTTATTGTCCATCTCTAATTGCCCTCGGGAAAAACTGCTTTTTCAGAGGCAATTAAGAATAAAGCTCATTGAGTCATATGCAGCTCAGATCAAACGAGGATGATCTGTTTCCTTCGCTGAAGGACACTAGAAAATATGTGAGAATTTTATAACATAGACACGAGATTCTGCAGATGCTGGAAATCCAGAGCAACGCACACAGAATGCTGGAGGAACTCGGGTCAGGCAGCCTCTATAGGGAAGAATAAGCAGTTGATGTTTCAGGCCGAGATCCTTCATCAGGAGTGGAAAGGAAAGTGGCTTCTTCCCCCTTCCTTCCCACTCCTGATGAAGGGTTTTGGTCTGAAAGGTGGACTGTTTATTCCTTTCCATGGATGCTGTCTGAGCAACATTTTGTGTGTGTTGCTGAGGGTTTTACAGCCATCCAGTTATGGTTGACATTACAGATTGTAGTTCTTTATCCAGCTTTTAATTAGTTACTTGAAATTAAACTTCCAGCCAATGCAGCAGGATTTGAATTCTTGTTACAGATCTTTAGTCCTGTTATTGCAATCGTATCTGCATAACCTGAAAATGGTGGAAACTGATCCAGGGCGGGGATTGAATAAAGAGGAATATTTTAGCCTTCAGATAGAAAAACAGAGTGCTATAACTAATCAGGTGAATTCTTCTAGGATTCTGCATATGCATGGATGGGGTCTTCCTGCACTGCAATATTCCAGAAATGTAATAGAGAATAATTTAAATGTGGAAAGAAGTATTTTGGGATAGAATGCAAAGTGGTTGACCAAAGACAGTTACGGATTAGTGAGCTGGACTTTTGGCACCTGAATTGAATGCAGTACTATGCAATGGAGTTGAACCGATTCTGATTGCATGGGGTTCAGCCTAGTACCAAATGTTCTTGCAAGCCCCAAATGTCATCCGCCTCTGTAAATAATCAAGGAAGTATATAGAGTTAAAACTGGTGAAATGGAAATATTAATAATGGTGGAAGAGTGATGTGCTTCAATAAAGTTTCTTTGATGGGGCTTGAGCAAGGAGGGTCACAGAGTCTTGGTATCACAGCATGGAAACAGGCCATTCGGCCTCACTGGGCGGTGCTGACCAAGATACCTGTTCAAGCTGGTCCCATTTGCCGGCATTTGGCCCATATTGTCCTGGACCCAGCACATAAATGCAATTGTGAAGAAAGCACGGCAGCACCTCTACTTCTCTGCAGAGATTTGGCATGACATTAAAAACTTCGGCAAACTTCTCCAGATGTGTAGTGGTGAGTGTATTGACTGGCTGCGTCATGGCCTGGGATGGAAACACCAATGCCTTTGAATAGAAAATCCTACAAGATGTAATGGATTTGGTCCAGCACATTACAGGTAAAACCCTCCCAACCATTGAGCATATCTATATGAAACACTGCCATAGGAAAGCAGCATCCATCATCTTCGACCCTCACCACCCAGGCCATGCTCTCTTCTCGTTCCTGCCATCAGGAAGAAGGTACAAGAGCCTCAGGACTCACACCACCAGGTTCAGGAACAGTTACATCCCCTCAACTATCAGGCTCTTGAGCAAAAGAGGATAACTGCACTCAATTGCCCATTCGTTGAGATGTTCCCACAACCAACGATCTCATTTTGAGGACTCTTTATCTGGTTATTTCATGTTCTTGTTATTTATTGCTGTTTATTTATATTTGCATTTGCACAGTTTGTTGTTTTTTCGGTACTGTACCTGATCTTTCATTGATTCTGTTTTTAGTTACTATTCTTATGATTTGCTGAGTATGCCCGTGGGAAAGTGAATCTTGGCGTTGTATGTGGTGACATTATATGTACATTGATAATAAAAGTTACCGTACTTTGGTCTTTGAACTTTAAACTTTGCCTGTCCATGTACCTATCCATTGTGTTTAAAACTTGTTATTCAACAGATAAAAAGGTTTGCTACATCTGGAAATATAACACCTGAACTCAGTGCTCAGTCATGACAATGCAAAAACTTGGGAATGAAATTCTGTTCTCTCCCATGGCATTCCTTAATGACCACAGATAGAATGCATCTACTCACTTCCCAAAACAAAACCAAAGTGAAGACTTAAAGACTTAATTTGATCAGGATTATTACTGCAGACCCTTGAAGCCCACTTACAAGTTCTGCCACTTTTTTTAAATGCAGGCGGGAAGAGCTGGCTTTTAATGTGGATTGCAGGTTGTCAATTTCTTTCTAAGATGCAGTGTTTATTTATTTATTAGTACTGAAAACCAGACTGCTGCAGAAAGCCCTCCTGATAAACAAGGGTCATGAGTCTTTGTTGAGTTTTGTTTTAAACAGAAACTTTGTGAGATCAGTGCGAGCGTATGGCTCAGGAAGTTTATTGTTTTCACTGGATCGATGCCATTCTGCTCACATGATCGAAGATAGCCAGAAAGGTCCCCAAGTGGATGAATAATGATAAGGGCCTCTGGAAAAAGAGGGGTCAAATATTGACCCTTCCTGGAGGCTATTCTGACTTCCTGCCATGTGTGATGTTCGATGGAATAGGGATTTGACAGGGTTGGTGTCTCTTGGTCAAACAGTAAAATCATTCATACTGTGCCTCGTGATCAGCCATTGAGTTGTTTGAGTTATTGCAGCCTCAGTTTGGCCAAGTGAGTAATGTAAATTAGTGTGAAATTGCTAGGCCAGATTGAGCAGGAAACAGGAGACTACTTCATGAAGGCAGTGTCATGCCACAGTTTGACCTTTTCCATATTATTAAACTTTAAATTGACTCTAAAGTGTGCGGTAAGTGGATTGGTCATGTTGTTTGCTGCTTGCAAGTGGAGATGAAGAGGAATACCTTCAGTTAGAGGTGGCGAATCTATGTAATTCATTGCCACAGACGGCAATGGAGATCAATTCATAGGGAAATCCACAGTGGAGGTTTTTAGGTTCTTGATTAGTCAAGGTATCAACCGTTACGGGGAGAAGATAGGAGAATGAGGTTGAGAGGGATAATAAATCAGTCATGATGGAACAGTAGAGTGGACTTGATGGGCTGAATGGTTTAATACTGTTCCTATCTTGTAAATTGTGATGAGGTGGGAAATTGATCTGTGCTGAACCGGATGGTTATGAGATCAGATACCATATCAGAGACTCGTGTGCGTACAGTTCTGAGGAAGCTCTGCACTATTGCAGACCCTTTCTGCCAGATCTAACTTTAAGCTAAGCTCCCATCTGCTCTCTGTTAATTCCAGTGTCTTGGCCAACGTTTAACGCCAATATCAGTTCAAGAATACTCCCTGTAGATGAACTCACTGCTGTTGGAGGACTTCACTGGGTGTGAATTGACGGCTGTGTTTTTTGGCTGTAATACAAATTGTTTGGAAGCATTCAGAAGTTGAGCAAGTTGCATGGAAACGGAAACCTTCCATCAGATTAATAGAGTCCAAGGAAAATAATGAGGGAAGTTGATAAATAACTGTGAAGAACTGTTATTCAGCCTAGTCCCAATGACCTGCACCTGGACCACAGCCCTCCATACCCCTTCCATCCTGCACTTGCCCAAACTTCTCTTAAGTGTTGAAATTGAACTCGTATTCACCACTTCCGCTGGCAGCTCATTCCACGCTGCCACTGCTCTCTGAGTGAAGAAATTCTCCCCTCATGTTCCCCTGAAATATTTCATCTTTCACCCTTAACCTATGCCCTCAAATCACCCCCTGACCCATCTTATCTTCAGCCTATAGCAGTCAACATGTTCCCTCAGTCTATTCTCCTTTTCACCTTCCCTGCTATCTTTATATGGCCTTTTTCTTTTATATGGCAATGGTGAGCTTGCACTGTGGTTAAATCATTACAATTTTAATATAGTGATATTGCTCTTCAGTTCTAATCTTCTACCTGTGTACCTCAGTATCAGTTTTATCTTGAGGTTTATTAACCCATGTTTCTGTGACTTAATGACTTCAGAGGCATGCCCTTTCTTAGTAAGTATTACAATTTTGTTGTGCTTATGTAACGTTGATAGCTGTGTCTTAGCTTTGATCCTTTATAGATCACTGTGTCATTGCCTGTGCCATATTTTTGAAGTATTGTTTAGCAGACCTCTTGTGATTCACACAGTACTGTGGCTGACTAAACTCTGAGGTCCCCTCTGGGTGTGATGGAGCTTTGGCACTGAATGGCTGACTTTGTTGAAACACATGACTTTGGTGATGAGGTAATTTATAAAAATGTGCCTGGAACAAATCCTTTCCTTGTAATCTTGTGGACTGAGTCTCCCTGAAGGTCTAAATGCTTTGTCAGTGATATCATGAAGGAAAAAGCTAGGAGGAGGAAGAGAGATTATGCCGGATGTGGACCAAAGGCCCCAGACATTTTCTGAGATGGGGTTGGTTTCATGTCCTTTTGGTTGTTGGGTCATTTGAAACCATGGAGAACAGATGAGGTTCATGCCGTGGTCAGAAATGTAGAAGTGAGCAGCACTGCTCAAGAGGCTCACCAAGGAGTTAATTATAATTCTACAGTACATTTGAAGTGCTTGATCTCTTGCTGGCCATCTCTCTCACCAAGTCTCTCTGGGGCCTCATTTCTTGGGTTTCATGCAGGGTGAGGAGCAAAGTGTCTGCCTACATAACAAACCTGCTGATTCTCAACTCCTCGGAAGAACTCTCATTTAGGGCAGTGGGGAGAGTAATGGTGCAGGGAATAATCTCCCTCTAGCTGAAGCACTTGGGTTCTAATTAGTTCTCTTCGATCTGTGAAGTGTGAGGGAAACTGTAAGAAACTTTAACAAAGGTTTCTCAAAGGAAATGCAATGTTATTTTAAATTTCTTCCACCCCTGTTCCAGTTACTCCTTGTGCTGAATCTGTACGAGGTAATCACTCCAACCCAACTGTTGGATTGGACTGTAGAATTCTTACTCTTCTTGTAGCTTTAATTTTCAATGGTTGTCACTATTTTTGTATAATCACCTATATACATGTAATTGGTTGCATATACATTCTGTCTGTCCCTCTTATCAGAGGATGGTACCGAAGTTCTGGGTCTGTGGTTTGTGGACTGGACTGTACTTCGATTGGACTCTTTCGATTTCGTGTTTTTATATTCTGAGTTTTTACTCGTTCCTTGTTGCCATGTGTGTGTCTGTGGGGGGGGGGGGGGTGAGGGTTGTGTTTGATGTTTTTCTTTGAATGGGTTCCATGGTTTTCTTAGTTGTCTGTGGAGAAGATGAATCCCAGGGTTATAGTGCATACGTACTTCAATAATAACAGTACTTTGAATCTTTGATCTCTTGACACTTCTTGTTCATCTTTGCTCTTGCAACTTTTGATAAAATGATCATAAGCACCAAGTTTTATCCTCATTTTAGACTTCTGAAGAATCTTTGGATTGCAAATGCATCTAGATCTAAAATCAGAATCAGGTTTAATGTCACTGTATATGTTGTGCAATTTGTTGTTTTGCAGTAGCAGTACATTGCAGAAATTTGAAATGTAGAAATTTGTGAGAATTTTGGTGACAAACCAAATCTCAAATCCTAATGAAGCCACTATCTTCCTTTCTCTGTAATTGCATCGATATGTTGGACCCATGATGGATCTTCAGAGATCTTGAAACTTGAAATTGCTCACCCTTTGTTACTTCTGATCCCTCGATGAGGACTGGTGTGTGTTTCCTCAACTTCTCCCTTCCTGAAGTCCACAATCAATTCCTTGGTCTTACTGAGGTTGAGGGCAAGGTTATTATTGCAACACCACTCAACCAGCTGGTCTGTCTCACTCGTGTACTCCTGCAGCATAACACATCACAGCAGATCCTGTCGGGTGGTGGCAGAGTTCAGTTCCAATGTGTGGGTTTCCTTCCACATTCCAAAGATGTATGGGTAAGTAGGTTAATTGGTTATTGTAAATTGTCCTGTGCTTAGACTAGGGTTAAATAAGAGGGTTTCTGGGTGGTGCAGTTTATTCGGCTGGAAAGACCTGTAGCTCTAAATAATAATAAGATAAAAAGAAATGATAGGGGATAGGGTGAAGCGCAGAGAAATTATAAAACCTGCTGGTTTAATGGGTTCTTCGTGATGCCCCTGGTGCATTTGAGCTGATATATTTACTCCTAGCAAACTTTACTTTCAAAACTTGAACGGGAGAATTGTTCAAAGTAAGGTGTGTGTGTGTGTGTGTGTGTGTGTGTGTGTGTGTGTGTGTGTGTGTGTGTGTGTGTGTGTGTGTGTGTGTGTGTGTGTGTGTGTGTGTGTGTGTGTGTGTGTGTGTGTGTGTGTGTGTGTGTGTGTGTGTGTGTGTGTGTGTGTGTGTGTGTGTGTGTGTGTGTGTGTGTGTGTGTGTGTGTGTGTGTGTGTGTGTGTGTGTGTGTGTGTGTGTGTGTGTGTGTGTGTGTGTGTGTGTGTGTGTGTGTGTGTGTGTGTGTGTGTGTGTGTGTGTGTGTGTGTGTGTGTGTGTGTGTGTGTGTGTGTGTGTGTGTGTGTGTGTGTGTGTGTGTGTGTGTGTGTGTGTGTGTGTGTGTGTGTGTGTGTGTGTGTGTGTGTGTGTGTGTGTGTGTGTGTGTGTGTGTGTGTGTGTGTGTCCGTCCGTCCGTCCGTCCGTCCGTCCTGAGATTCATTTTCTTGCAGGCATTCATCATACAGCAAGGAACAGCAACAGAATCATTGGAAAAACTACACAGAAAGACTGACAAACAGCCAGTGTGCAAAAAGAAAATTAACTTTGCAAACTGTGCAAGTCATAATAACGAAAAAATAAGTAAACAAATAGTACTGAGAACTTGCGTTGTAGCGTCTTTGAAAGTGAGTCCATTGGTTGTGGAATCAGTTCAGAATTGTGGTGAGTGAAGTTATCCATGCTGAGAACCTTGAAACAGAAGGAAGTTTTTTTTTCCACTTCAGGTGAAGAGTTAATTCAAAATAAGCTCAACGAGTATTGTTCCAAAAATGAAGTCCAAATGTGAGTTTTTGTTCTCACATTAATTTGTTTGCAGTCCTTCCCCAAATGTCCAAGTGACCGAGTGCGTTCTAATGAGGTCTAATGTTTGCTTGCTATGCAACGGTGGTCAAAGTGCCGCAAGTGTTTGAGACAGTGGTGAGGGGGAGCTCACTGCAGCTCTGGAAATCAGGACTCGGAAAAGAAGGCACTAAAGAGGCTGATTAGAAAGCTGTGGAGCCACTTGATGTCAGTGTGGCCTCTGCGGTTACATGATTCAAAGCAATTTTAAAGCAATCTAAAATCAGTGTGTTTGTATGTAAAGGCACATTGTGGACAACTGACTAACTCGAGTGAATTAAAGCCTTCTACTGCTTTCTGAAGCATTCTGTTCTCTGTGTATTTGGTTGAAGTGGGGCTCTCAGTTCCTTAGTGCCTTAACAAGGGTTTGTTCTTCTGTTGTGGGCAGTTTTTGACCGTGAATGTGTTTGGCATTTGACCGTAGGAGGAGATTTTATCCTGGCCTGGGCCTGAACTTTGTGTGTACCCAGAGTAATTGGGAAATGGAAACTAGGCTGACTCTCTCTGTCAGTTTGTAAATTTTCCAATCCCAGAGAGTTCTCGACCCACTTTTTCAGAACACACTGTTATCCTGACATAGATCCATTGATTCAGTACAGTCCAGAGGACTTAGCGTTTGAGCCAGAGGCTGGTATGACGTTGGGTGTGCAGTGGACTTGGCCGTTTTTATCATCAGAATTATAAGAGTTGGATTCCACAGGTACATCAAGTAGAAATCTATTTTCTTGTGTTATGGGTATATTAGAGTCAAGATTTGCCTTTATTCTGTATTTATTGATTGAGATACAGTGCAGAACAAGCGTTTCCGTCCCTTTGAGCAACACCACTCAGGAAGCCCCGATTCAACCCTAGCCTAATCACGGGACAATTTACCATAACCAATTAACCTATCAACTGGTAGGTCTTTGGACTGTGGGAGGAAACCAGGGCACCCAGAGGGGAGAATGTACATATTCCTTAGAGACAGTGGCAGGAGTGCTGTAGTATTACATAACCACTTCTTTGGTAGAAGATTTGTCTTCTATTATGCTGGCTTGATGTATATAGAATCGTAGAGTGACACAGCACAGACATGGACCCTTCAGCCCAACTCTTTCATACTACCCAAGCTGCCCATCGTGACTCATCCCATTTGGCTTATATCCTTTTGACCCCTTTTTCTCCATGTAGCTGTCCAAATTTTTTGTAGCTGTTGTGATTGCAATATATGGCAGCTCATTTCATTTATGCACTGCCCTCTAAATGAAGAAATTTTCTCCTCTCACCTTTATATGTGAGTCACACTGGGTAAGATGTAATCGGCTATCACCTAACAGTCCTGTGGTAGGGCTTGGGCCTCAAGGTCAGAAGGTTGTGTTTTCAAGCTCAGCTCCAGAGGCAAACACATAATGTTGACTTGTTGAATGGAATAGAAAGAGGGAACTGTATTGTTGGAAGTGGCCATTATTGTGTGAGTTGTGTCTACAATCAACGTCTTAGTCTTGCTAATGTTGAGCGCAGGGTTGTTGTTGCTCTCACCAATTGAGCAGCCAATCTATTTCGCTCCTCTATGTACCCTCCTCGCCAAGCAAGATTCTGCTAGCAACAGTGGTATCGTCGGTGAATTTATAGGTGGCATTTGATTTGTGCCTAGCCTGTCAGATCTCTCCACCTCGTAGTCTGGCCTCCATCTTAAATACATGATTTACATGTCTCCACTGGAGACACAAGAGACTGCTGATTCTGGAATCTGGAGCAATGCAGAAAGAGCCGGAGGCACTGAGTGGGTCAGAGAGCAACTACAGAGGAAATGGACAGTCTACGTTTCAGATCAAGGCCCTTCCAATTGGAAACAACTACTGTTCATTTCCCTCCAAAGATGCTGCCTGACTTGCTGAGTTCCTTCAGTGCTTCATCGTTTTTTTTCTATGCCTTTATTTGCCAGGTTCCTCTCCTCCTCTCTCCGAGAACCTGCTTTAGCCTTGGCAGTCTCAGCAAACCTTTGACTACCTCTACTAATAGCCCCTTGTGTGCTTATGTCAAATTGTGGCTGATATCACCCTTGTGAAGCATGAAACATAGTAAATGTGTTATATAAATACAGTTATCACTGTAGGGGGAGAAAACATTTCCTGAGCTGATTTGAGATAAGGCATTCGGCACTTGGAAAGCACTTGAGAGAAGCCAGTTCAATATGTAACTGTTATGAAGATGAATATTGTTTATCCCTCAGGCTTTGTGTGTGTCTGTGTAAAACGACATCAGCTCAACCTTCCATACAGTTGTAGGGGATGCAACATCTCTTTTACCCCATTCCCTTTGACCATCCAGGGACTCCTTCCAAATAAGTGGGCATTCACCTTGCTCCCAATAACTAACTGTATTGCATTTGATGTTCTTGAAGTGACCACACCTGTACTAGAGAAATCAAATGCAGGTTGGGGGACCACTTCACACAGCACTTCCATTTGGCTTGCAAGGGTGACTCTCAGCTTCTAGTTAACTGTCAATTTACTATTGCATCAAATGTATCCCGTGATCTTTATCTTCGACCCCTTGTCCTGTTCCAATGAAGCCCGACGTAAGCTTGACTAACAGGAACTCGTCTTCCAACCAGACATGTTACAATCCTTGGAACTTATCACTGTATTCAATGAGTTCAGATAACCAGCCTTTGTAGTTTGACCAGATTTCATCAAGGATTGGTATGGTAACTCTGTCCTCTTCCCACAGCGGTTGCCCAAACTTCAGTTCCTAGTATTTTTAAAATTTGGGTTTCTAATAATCTTACTCTTTTATCTCAGTTACCTCACACTTCCCCTCCCTCTCCGCTTCCCTCTCCACCACCCACCTCCCTGTTTCTATGTCCATCTCCTCCAGATAGATTAGCTGCAATTAACAAACCTTCACTCCCCCCCTTAACTAGCGTCAATGCCATTTACATCCTTTGATCTCTCTTGGCATCCACTGTATCACAGACATTTCCTCTGTCTCCCACCCACCCACCTGCTTCTCTGCAATTTAAAACCTGATCAGTTTCCTACATTTCCAAGCTCTGAAAGTTCATTGACCTGAAAGGTGAACTCTTTATCTTCCTCTCTTCACAGATGTTGCCTGACCAGCAGAGGATTCTCAATGTTTTCTGTTTTATTTATGATGTCTACAATCCTCTCTGCAATTGGCTGCTTCAAACAGGAAGGCAGGGAAACACTGAGTGGGCTCTTTCTGTGCTGTTTATTCCAAATCATGCAAGAAGCACATGGTGTCTTTTGGCACAGATGCCCATGGACTGCACAAGTAAAACTGTTTCACTCTGTATAAATTTTTTGCAAGAAAAAAATGCTCCTTTCATGTTTGACGGCATTTTGTCATCACTTGGGAGCTTTGAATCTCTTGGCAGTGAACTTTAATTCATTTTGATATTTGCTCTTGACTCCCTTCGTCGATGTGGTTGACTCAAATGAGGGTTGCCATCTCACCAGTGATTATTGCGCTTGATTTTTCTCAGCCCTCTGGGCATCTGAGAACATCCAAGGGCCAAGGTACTTCTCATAGTGGCTGTATGACTTGCAGCTTGTTGCTGTAATTAAACATTAGCTGAGAAGATTTGCGTAAGTGGATCCATTTGGTCCTAGGGTGGATGGGAAAGGGGTGTTTGAGTTGACTTTATACTGCGTGAAGGTTGGGTGGGGAAGCTGTCGTCATATTGAATGAAGATAGTGGGATGGACAGTAGAGGAATATCTGAGCTGTCCTCATAATGGTTGGTAGGGAGTGCTAGTGCTGGTTAATTTATTGGACTGGGTCCAACCAATAAACTGTCATGGTATCGCAGATCATTGGGTGCCTCTGAATTACAAAGAGGCATTGCATTTGCTACCTTCCTTTAAGAACACAGACTGTAAGGGGATGGGTTTGGCCACTCTAGGATGTTAAGAATTCCAGATCAGGTGGAACTACAGATTTCCTCTCCCAACATTTGCTCTGTTAATTGTTTTGAGGGGGACATAAAATCAACAGGGAGGTAATACTGCAGTTCGCTTCCTCACTTGTAGATATACTCTCAGTGAAAATTTCATTAGGTACCTCCTCATACTGAGTGTATGTTCATGGTCTTGTGATGTTGTAGTCCATCCACTTCAAGGTTAGACATGTTTCTTGCACTCACAGAAGCTTGCCTGCACACCATTGTCGTAACACATGGTTATTTGAGTTACTGTCACCTTCCTATCAGCTTGAACCATTCTCCTTTGACCTCTGTCATTAACAAGGCATTTTCACCTACAGAACTGCCGCTCACTGGATGTATTTGTTTTTTGCACAACTCTCTGTAAACTCCAGGGAATGTTGTGTGTGAAAATGCAGGAGATCTGACAAAGAGGTAAGAGGGAGCCGGAATGTTAAGTGAGAGAAAAGGGAGGGTGAAGAAATTACTGGATGTTAGAGCAATCAATGTTCATTTTGTCAGGTTAGAGGTAAATGTGGGATAAAGAGCTAGAATCAGTAATGGAGTTCATTAATGTCTTGAGGGAAGGAAATCTTGTGTGTTTCCTCATTCTGGTCTGCACAAGCCTTGAAGTCCACAAAGATGGACGAGCAAGCTACTCCAATAAAGTTCAAGTTCATTGTGTGTGTGTGTGTGTGTGTGTGTGTGTGTGTGTGTGTGTGTGTGTGTGTGTGTGTGTGTGTGTGTGTGTGTGTGTGTGTGTGTGTGTGTGTGTGTGTGTGTGTGTGTGTGTGTGTGTGTGTGTGTGTGTGTGTGTGTGTGTGTGTGTGTGTGTGTGTGTGTGTGTGTGTGTGTGTGTGTGTGTGTGATCAAACAAAGTAACATTCCTCCACACCATGCAGTATAGCACAAGGCACATAAACTGAAATATTGCCATAAATAACTTAATAAAATATCACTCAAAGAACATGTAGAGCAGAGGGAAGGGAAGGGGAGTAAGGGAAGTGCTGGCTATGACAGTTTCTGATAGGACTTGGCTGTGTAAGATGTATTACAGAGAGCAGGAAGTCTCTCTTCTTGCCTCAGCAGGGGACTAAATTGGCAGTATGGAAAAATATCTTTGGTTCCAACCCCATCACAAACTTTAGTGTGAAGTCTGTGCCCAAAACACCAAGTCAGTCACATGCTTTTTGTTTGATGGAAAAAAAGTAAAAATACTAAAGAGCTCTGAAGGATAATCAAGTGATCTTGCACTATTTATAGACTTCAACCAACAGTACACTGGGTTTGAGATACTAAAATGTAAATTAAATCTGGAGGCTGGCTATTGAATTTCGGTCTAGACTTATGTTGCCGTACATCTGCGTGAACTCAAACTGTAAGAGCTAAACAGAATGAGGTAATAAAAGATCATAACGTCTGGATTTTAACCTCATGGCCTCCATCTATCTAAAATGATCTGTTCTGTATAAGCAGCCGGGTTTGCTGAATTGTCCTTTTGTCTTTCACATGCCATAGTTTGATAACTTGATATAGTACGTGAATTTGTCATATGTGTGTGTGCATGTAGTGGTTTCTCGCACAAGACAAAACATCCTTACATCTTGAAGTTCTAAGTTCAAAATAAAGTTACATTAAAAGTACATGTATGTCACTAACAACTCTAGATTATTTTTCTTGCAGGCATATGCAATAAATCCATAATAGAATCAATGAAAGATTGCACCAACTGGGCACTCACCCAATGGGTAAAAGACAACAAAGTGTGCAAATACAAAGAGAAAGAAATAATAATAAATAAGCAATAAATTTCAAAAACATGAGATGATGAATCCTTGAAAGTGAGGTTTCAATGTGTAGTTATAGATAGATAGATACTTTATTCATCCCCATGGGGAAATTCAACATTTTTTCCAATGTCCCATACACTTATTGTAGCAAAACTAATTACATACAATACTTAACTCAGTAAAAATATGATATGCATCTAAAATCACCCTCTCAAAAAGCATTAATAATAGCTTTTAAAAAGTTCTTAAGTAGTTTACTTAAATACATTGAGTCCTAACCCCGGCACTTTAACATATCTTACTCCTGGCGGTTGAATTGTAAAGCCGAATAGCATTGGGGAGTATTGATCTCTTCATCCTGTCTGAGGAGCATTGCATCGATAGCAACCTGTCGCTGAAGCTGCTTCTCTGTCTCTGGATGGTGCTATGTAGAGGATGTTCAGGGTTTTCCATAATTGACCGTAGCCTACTCAGCGCCCTTCGCTCTGCTACCGATGTTATACTCTCCAGTACTTTGCCCACGACAGAGCCCGCCTTCCTTACCAGCTTATTAAGACGTGAGGCGTCCCTCTTCTTACTGCTGCCTCCCCAACACGCCACCACAAAGAAGAGGGCGCTCTCCACAACTGACCTATAGAACATCTTCAGCATCTCACTACAAACATTGAATGACGCCAACCTTCTAAGGAAGTACAGTCGACTCTGTGCCTTCCTGCACAAGGCATCGGTGCTGGCAGTCCAGTCTAGCTTCTCGTCTAACTGTACTCCCAGATTCCTGTAGGTCTTAACCTGCTCCACACATTCTCCATTAATGATCACTGGCTCCATATGAGGCCTAGATCTCCTAAAGTCCACCACCATCTCCTTGGTCTTGGTGATATTGAGACGCAGGTAGTTTGAGTTACACCATATCACAAAGTCCTGTATCAGTTTCCTATGCTCTTCCTCCTGTCCATTCCTGACACACCCCACTATGGCCGTGTCATCAGCGAACTTCTGCACATAGCAGGACTCCGAGTTATATTGGAAGTCTGATGTGTACAGGGTGAACAGGACCGGAGAGAGCACGGTCCCCTGCGGCGCTCCTGTGCTGCTGACCACTGTGTCAGACCTACAGTTATTTGAGTTTCTGTTACCTTTCCTGTCTGCTTAAACCAGTCTGGCCATTCTCCTCTGATCATTCTCATTAACAAGGCTTTTTCACCCACAGAACTGCTACTCAGTGGCTGCTTTTTTGTTTTTCTCTGTAAATTCTAGATTCTGTTGTGTGTGAAAATTCCAGAAGTTCAGCAATTTCTGAGATACTCAAACCACCCCATCTGACACCAACATCATTCCACAGTCAAAGTTACTTAGAACACATTTCTTCCCCAATCTGATATTTGGTCAGAACAACGACTGAACCTCTTGACCATTTCTGCATACTTTTATGCATTGAATTTCAGATAGATGTTTATGTTTACTCATCTCCGCACTGAACCGGGGCTGTGGCCAGCAACTAACGGGCTCCTCGACCACCTGTGACTGGCTTTGAGGCTGTGACCTCACTTTTGTGAAATTTAGTTCTGGATCTGATTTGCGTACTACTTATTGTTTGCACCATTTGTTCTTTATTTTTGCACATTGGGTCTTTTATAATGGGTTCTATTGGGTTTCTTTGTTTTGTGGCTGCCTGTAAGGAGACAAATCTCAGGGTTGTATATGGTATACATTCTTAGATAATAAATGTTCTTTGTACCTTGAATTTTGAGTTGCTGCAACGTGATTGGCTGATCTGTGTTAATGAGCAGGTGTACCTAATAAACTGGCCTCTGAGTGTATATAAACCACCCCCCCCCCCCCCCAAAACCCCTGCAGCTCTCCCTCCACATAGACCCATCCATTCGATTCTGCGGACAATGTATGAAATTACACAAGTGATTCTTTTCCTTCTGTTATCACTAAACACTAAATTTGAGCTAAGAAGGGAGGAAGAGGAACATCATCAGAGCTGGACATGTTGATATTTAAACCTGTGACATAGTGACAGGAGTGTAGGGAAGAACATGAGGTTGATGATCATTGCACTAAAACTGGTAGGAAGACCGTTAATGTTGTGGTTCAGACAGGCCCGAAGCTGCTAAGCAGAGGAACTCTTTTCTTTGCCATTTATTATGTTCATGTCTTATGGAGTTTGTGCTTTCGAACTCATTTGATGGCTCCCTCGTTCTCCCTTGCAGATGGAGATTGCTGGCCAATTGCCGTGTCGCTTTTTGCTGTTTTGACCTCCCTTTTGGGAAAAGAAAGCAAACACTGCTTGGTTTATAAGAAAAGCTGCTTCATCTATCGTGACGAGTGCCCCAGCAGCAGGAAACCTAATCCACCAGCCACCTCCATGGGTGCGAGATCTTTCTATGTCGTCATAGCAACATGTAGTCACACTCACCTCTTGTTGCCTCCTTCCTTCAATGCAGTTCCTAGTCCTTCAGGATTTAGGTAGAAAAATTGATATTTCGGTAGAATTATTATTATTTTTTGTATCTGCACATTTTTTCATGTTTGTTGTTTGTCAGTCTTTGTTTCTGTGTAGTTTTTCATTGATTCTCTTTTATTTCTCTGCTCTTCTGTGAGTGTCTGCAAGTAAATGGATCTCAGGGTAGTATATGGTGACATGTATGTACACTACTTTAATAATAAATTCACTTTGAACTTCGAATCTCCAAAAATGAAAGATTATCTCCAGAGCCTCCACTGCTGGGTCAGAAGGAAAATTATCTGGACATTTAAAACTCTGAAGGTTCTTGTAACTTAACAAGAATATTGCTCTTCGCTGAGAGGGAAAAAAATAAGAGGCATTGAGTTGACCGGTAAGAATTGCCCAGTTGGGTTACGAAGAATGATTTGATTGGCATGAGGTGGTGGAGCCTGAGAGGATGCATGGGATGGGCAAGAGTACTGGTGACAGGAGGTCACGTGATGTCACTTCCAGGTATATCTGTTCTGCTAACCTTGTATTTCATGTCTTGCACTGGACTGCTGATGCAAAGTGATGAATTTCACAACTTAAATCAGTGATAATAAATCTGATTGTGATTTGGGGTTAGCATTAGTATTAGGCATCGTGTTTATTTACAGATAGACAATAGATGAGAAGACACCAAGCTCCAAGTTGCTGAGCTGAATTGTCTCGAAGCCACTAAATTCCTTTTTAAAGTCTGCTGCTTGTATGAAATGTGTTAGGTGGCGAATGCTCATTATTTTCAAAGCAGACTGTTAGGCTTTCATTTGGTAAACTTCGATCTGTCACAGGGAAACGTTGCCAGTGCGAGAACAGCTTTTACAGCCATACCCTGTTCCGTCTTCCTGTGAAACTATTATTTCACCTACATGTGAAGCTGTGCGCTGGTGAAAGGGAGGGGTGATGAAACCCTCAAACGAATGACTACTCCCTTTGATTAGAGCCCTGATAGTGAAATGATATAAATCCTCAGCACCCTTCATCCCTTCATGAACAGCCGCTTCACGCTTACACTCCACACCTCATTCCTATAATGACACAGTCACTGTTCTCCTTCCTGTGTTTCCATGTGTCCTGCTGCTACCTAGAGGAGTTTCTCTTGCCAAGAGTCATTTTGTCACCAGCATTTCCTGTCCGAGTCACCTTATGTACAGATACTGCTGCACCTAACTTTATGTGGATGCAATCAGTCTATGTATATAAATTAATCTTGTGTATGTACAGCCAAACAGTTACTTGTACATTGAGCAAACACGAGGAAATCTGCAGATGCTGGAAATTCAAACAACACACACAAAATGCTGGTGGAACACAGCAGGCTAGGCAGCATCTATAGGGAGAAACACTGTCGACGTTTCGGGCCGAGACCCTTCGTCCTGGAAAGCGTGGTGGCGGTGACAGTAAATTTTCCTGTTAAGTACGTAAGATTTGGCTGTACATTAGTAATCAGCAGTGTTTTTTTTTCCCTGTGTGGTACAGCACCTTCCTGTTTGGTGGTTTGGTTTTGCATTGGTGAGGGATACAGGTTCTCAAACCAACACGTGTTACCATTAAAGCGATAGATTTGAAATCCATGCTTATTTTTAAGAAATCAGATGCCTCTCACCCGATAGGAAGGTGCAGCTCCATTCTTGTTTGGAATGGGTCTGTATTGTACCGATTGTGCTCCAAACCATGAACTTTTTACCCAGATTGTAACCTCTTCCATTGTGGAAGAAAACTGAGAAGATAATTGCATGTAATGTACAGGATCAACATAAATGGATAAATCGGCTTAGCTTTCCGCATAACTCTATTACGTGAGACAAAGATTAGTTTTTCAAACAGTTGTCATTACTTTTTTTCTCATGTCAGAAGCAGAGCTAATCGCAACTTGAAGAGTTTGAATTCCAGTGGAACTGTTTTTGCTGCGGAAGTATCAGTCAACTGATGGGTCTAAATGTAATTGAAGCAGAGGGACAGTTGGAAGAATCAGGTTTAATATCACCAGCATATGTCACAAAATTTGTCAGTTTGTTAACTTTGTGGCAGCAGTACAATGCAATACATGATAAATATGGGAAAGATTGAATTACACTAATTATATATATTCATCCTGATGAAGGGTCTCGGCCTGAAATGTTGACTGTTTACTCTTTTCCATGGATGCTGCCTGGTCTGCTTAGTTCCTCCAGCATTCCGTGTCTGATCTTCAGAAGCTCTTGTGTTTCCACAAGTACATGCAGGTCCCTCTTGTTTCTTTTTAATGCCAAGACATTCAGAATTAGACAAATACCCACTTGTAGTTGGATTAGGCCACATTATGATCGTAAGTCAGGGGCTCCCAACCTTTTTATGCCTTGGACCAATATCATTAAGCAAAGGGTCAGTGGACCTCAGGTTAGGAATCACAATGGAATCTGCTTGCTCCTGTTGCTATAATGTCCCCTAAGTCCACAATGTTTGGATTCATTGCTGAACACTTGAACCATCCACACAGACATTGTGAGGGAGAGAAACCCACAGCGAGTTCATACGCTATTATATAGCCTTAGGAATTTGTACTCGGCACAGTGAGCTGATCACGCAATGCAGAGTACATTACATCTGATGATCATAGTCCCCCGAAGGAACTGCTGCCATTTAGGGAAAGAACATTAAAACCATTAACTAGTGTGTCTAAGGAATTATGCACAGTTTAACAATGTGCCACCAACAGTCTTTTGGGCAAGAAGCTCGTGTGAATTAATGTTTCATATAGATGGTGCCGATTGTTGCCAGAATGTTGAATGCTGATAACCCAGTCTGTGAGATGCTAATTGCTGTTTGATGTGCGACTGAGTTCTGAAGGGCAACATGCTTTAATAAAGACGAGGGAGCAGCTTCAAAGATGTCCTGTAGAACTGCGAAGAGGTGTGGACTCTGCAAAGTTCAAAGTGCATACTTGTCACCATATAGAACCTTGAGGTTCATTCTCATGTGGGCATTCACATTAAACACAAAAAACACAAAGGAATCAATGAAAGACCATTCCCAACTGCATAAACAAAACCAGTATGCAAAAGACAACGAACTGTGTAAATACAAAAAAGAAATAATAATAAATATCAAGAACATAAGATGAGTTCTTGAAAGTGAGTCCATAGATTGTGGGAACTGTTCAGTGATGGGGCATTGAAGTTATCCCCTCTGGTTCAAGAACCTGATTGTTGTGGGGTAATAACTGTTCCTGAACCTGGTGGTGTGAGTCCTGAGGCTCTTGTACCTTCTTCCTGATGGCACCAGTGAGAAGAGAGCATGTCCTGGATGATGGACACTGCTTTCCTTTGATAGTGTTCTGTGTTGATGTACTCCACAGAATTGGGAAAAGGGTGGAACATGGAGTGTTTGTGAAATTTGTGGGGGTGGAATTTTGCACTGGCACAAGCTGGAATTGGGTAAGGTTTACAGGGAGCACACTGCTTGAAGAGGTAGATATTAAGACTTCTGTGGGGAAAATAATTTGACAGACCTGTGGCAGATGAGTTTAAGGAGAGACCATAATAAATTGTAGTTAATGGTCTGTCAGCAACAGCATTCTGTTTTGAAATTACTTCCCAATGAATTGGAATAATCTTGAAGGCATTCCAGTAGGCTATACTTCATTAGGAGTTTGAGGAGATTTGATACGTGAACATTGACTGTAGCAAATTTGCACAGATATACCGTGGAGAGCATTATGACTAGTTGTATCACCGCCAGATATAGAGGCACCAATGCACAGGGTTGTCAGAGGCTTCAGAATGGTAGACTCAGCTAGATCCATCAGGGAGATCTTCAGAAGGCAGTGCCTCAAGAAGGTGGCATTCATCATTAAGGGCCCTCACCATCTGACACATGTCCTCGTCTCAAGTCTACCATCAGGGAGGAGGTACAGGAGCTTGAAGTCCCACACTCAAAAGTTCAAGGAACAACTTTTTCCATTTTGCCACCAGATTTCTGAATGGTCCATGAAACCATGAACACTACTTCACTATTCATCTTTTGGTCTATCAGTCTATCTGTCTGTCTGTCTATCTTGTTGTTTCTTTTGGAGCCTTCCGGCAAATCGGGCAACAACCTTGCCATTTCTCTAGCATTTGTCTGTTTTTTTTTTAAAAAAGAGGCTGAGTTGCCAGCAGCTCGACTTTCAACTGAACACTGATGGAAAGTGTGTAAGGAGCTGGTTGGATTTGAACCCGTGGCTATTCACCTCCAAGTCCGGTGCTAATGCCAACACACCACTGGCCAGCTAATCTATCATAATTGCTGTCTTTTGCACATTGGTTTTGCCTATCCTGTTGCACTGTACTGCTGCCACAAAACAACACATTTCATTCTGACTTGCCAGTCATTTATCAGTAACCGTGTCTTTCACTTTGCTGTCATGGTTTAATGGTATGGTGAACTGGGCTGAACCACCCCTGGACTTTGTCTGATTAACATCTAAGCTGCAGCTGTCGGAGAGTAGAGCCGGCAGTCCACTGTGAAATTAAGACGCTGTTTCCACTGAAACCAGGGCTTCCGAAATGGGCAGATTTGTGTCGAATGCACTTGTTTCAAAGGCTGGAGTCCGGCAGAATTATTTTCATTGATGATGACGGCAGAATTGATGCTCAGCAATCTCCTTGTCCCTCTTCCCAATCCAAATCTGGGCAGGCTGTGCAGTGAGCAGTGGATTTGGTGCTGAGCGATGAAAGCCAGAATTTTGCTGCCTTTTGTGTTTAATTGTGGGACTGCAGGAACTCCCCTGTTGTGCTAAATCCTCCAATCCCAATCGAAGACTGTTTTCTTTCCAAATCTCTAAACGGAAAGAAATTTATTTACCTGGAGCCTGGCATGCCCTTTGGCTGCCCCCAAGGGCCTATACAACCGGTCGATTACCGTTTATAGCACAGCTACTGTAATGTGCAGAAAGTTCGAGTTGGAAGCTGATTTATTATCAAGGTATACATATGTCACCATATACAACCTGGAGATTCATTTTCTTGCAGGCATTCACAGTAGAACAAACAAATACAACAGAATCGGTGAAAAACTACACACAAATACTGACAAACAACCAGAGTGCAAAAGAAGATAACTCTGCAACCTGTGCAAATCAGAATAGTAATAATAAATAAATAATGCTGAGAACATGGATTGTAGAGTCCTTGAAAGTGAGTCCATAGGTTGTCAAATGAGTTCAATATTGTGGTGAGTGAAGTTATTCATGCTGTTTCAGGAACCAGTTGGTTGAAGGATCATAACTGTTCCTGAACCTGGTGGTGTAGGGTCTGAGGCTCCTTCATCTCCTTCCTGATGGCAGCAGCGAGAGGAGAGCCTGGTCTGGATAGTGGAGGCCCTTGATGTCAGATGCTGCTTTCTTCAGGCAGTGCTTCTTGCAAGTTCTCACCATAATGTAAAAATAACCAGACAAAATGATTCTTGGTTGAGGAATAAATACTAGAGTGAATGTTCTTGCTCTACAAAATAAAATTATTTGAGGGTGTTTTATATCTAGCTGGTCAGCTGCCTGCAAGCTGACGGATTGAATATTGACAAACACAAGAGATTCTGCAGATACTGGAAATCCAGAGCAACACCCACAAAATGTTGGAGAAACTCAGCACATCAGGCAGCATCTATGGAGCAAAATACGAAGTCAAAGCTTCAGGTTGAGACCCTTCCTCAGTACCAATTGAAGGCTCTCAGCTCAAAATATTGACTGTTCCTTCCCCTCCGGAGTATTAGTATTGAATTCTCCAGAGTGGTAGTGTTGTGGTTAGCACAGCTCTTTACAGTACCAGCGACCCGGGTTCAATTCCCGCTGCTGCCTTTTATGGAGTTTGCAAGTTCTCCACGTGACTGCATGCATTTCCTGCAGGTGCTCCGGTTTCCTCTCACTGTCCAAAGATGTACCATTTGGTAGGTTAATTGATCGTTGTAAATTGTCACATGATTAGGCTAGTGCTAAATTGAGGGGGGGGGGTGTTGCTGTGTACACGGCTCAAAGGGCCGGAAGAGGGCCTTTTCCGTGCTATATCTCAATAAATAAACAAACTTCTAATAACTTTCACCCCATTCCTTTTCCATCTACTTCTGATCCACCCATCACTCTTCCACCCTCTCAACTTGCCTGTCTCCCACCTACTCCTCCCACACTACTCCCCTCGTCTCTCTCCCCTGGTTCCATGCTCCACCTTCTCCCATCAAATTCCATCAGCCTCAGAACTTTGTCACTTCTGCCTGTCGCCTCCCAGCCTCTGTCCCTATTCCCACTCTCCCCTTTCAGAGGGGAAGGAACAATAGATGTTTCCGGCCAACGACCTTCATGAGGTCTCTGCCTGGAACATCGACTACTTATTCCATAGATGCTGCCTTACCTGCTGAGTTCTTTCAGCATTTTGTGTGTGTCGTTGCTCAAGATTTCCAGCACCTACAGAATTTCTTGTGTACTCCCAATTTTTGTTTGTGGCAGAGTTCAGTTTACCTGAAAACTGGCACCTTGGACAGTGCAGGACTCCTTCTGTGCTGTGCTGTCTCACTGGGTTGCCTATTGTCAATGCTGAGAGTGAAGGTCTTGCTGTCTTCTGACACCAAGGCAACTGTGTTGTCCACTGGACCATGGTTAACCCTTGTCTGCCACAAATTCCTTGGCAATGGGTTGAATTGATCGACCTCTTTTCTTTCTGTAGTGAGAAACGAGAGTCTTTCTGATGCCAGTGCCAAGATGGGTACTTTATAGTAAATAAAAAAAATAGTTGTGGAGTCAGGGACCAGAGAACACAGCCTCAGAGTATGAGGATATCTCCTTAGAGCAGAGATGAGGAGGAATTTCTTTAGCCAGGTATTGAATCTGTTGAATTCATTGCCATGGATGGCTGTGAAGGCCAAAGTCGCTGTGTATATATAAGGTGGAGGTTGATAGTTTCTTGATTAGTAAGGGCATCAAAGCTTATGGGGAGAAGGCAAGAGAGTGAGTTGAGAGGGCTAATAAATCAGCCATGATGGAATGGCAGAGCAGACTCAGTGGGTTGAATGGTCCTGTATTTTGTGGTCTTATGGTCTAAGACTCACATTAGAAATAATAGCTAACTTAATGACCTTGATTTTCTTTTATTGCATGTCCAAAATGCTAATAAAGAAACTATTGCACAAAGTGACCAAGAGGGCTGACGGTCATTAATCTAAATGAATGCTCTCTACCGGTCTGAACTGGAACAGAAATAATCAATTTTAAATGTAATCAAAGTAAATATAAATCGATTTGTTCCACTTGCTGTTTTGGGCATAAAAAGAAATCAAGTCAGAGGCTTGAAATTGTGCTCCAGTATTGCATTACATTTATTAGGAGGAGCCCGTGGGAGTGTTAGCCAAGGTTTCCTCTGTCGGTTGCTGTTTGCAAACCGACAAGCTAACCTACTTTTTGGAGGAAGCCGAGCATAATTGTTGCCGTTTTTTTTTCCCCCCTCCTCGTCTATGCCAAGACCTGGCCTTGATGAAACAGGCAGTTATTTTCAACAAGCATCTGTAGGTGTTTGAGATCAGCTTGCACTGATCAGCTCCACTGTTTGATCAGCAGCGATATAAAACTCCATAAGACATAGGGGCAGAATTAGGCTATTTAAACCATTAAGTCTGCTCCACCATTCAATTATGGCTGATTTATTATCCCCATTCTCCTAGCTTCTCTCCATAACCTTGACACCCTGACTAATAAGGCCATAAGTCAGAACCTTCAACAATGCAGCATCATCTTTATCATCTGGATTTTGGTTCTTAACTGTCTTGAACCCATAATCTTCTAATTCATATACGAGAATGCAATCCACTGAGTCGCAACAAAATACTTGAGACTCAGGAAGTTGGGGGTGGCAGTTGCCTGGTGTTTTCTGCTACGGTCGTAGCCTTGGGTCTGGCGGGTCTGGTTTTCCTGCCAACAGCCACTGGGCAAATCTGTGAAATCGTCCTGGAGGACTGTCTGTGTGGGTGGGAGGAAAGGGGCTTGTTTGCTTATGGATTAGTTGCTGGTTGCATTCTGTTTTATTGTGTTTTGCCGAGCACTGTGGGCATGCTATGTTGGCGCCAGGATGTGTGGCAACACTTGTAGGCTGCCCCCAGCACATCCGTGGGTGTGCTGGTTGTTAACGTAAATGTCGTATTTCAATGTACATGTGATGAATGAATCTGAATCTGGACATCGGGTTCACTCTGCACTGTGAAAGTCAAACTACAGGGCATCCCATGTTGCTGAAGAGGCAGTGGGATGACTAGAAGTTCACAGGTTGGGAAAGACACTGGTGGGGTTTTGTTTTCTTGTTTATTTTTCACAACAAGCTCCCCAAACTTTTACAAATACTCAGATTTTCCTGATATTGGCATTTATTATTTTCACATGTACCAAAATACAATGGTAAAGCAACACACACAAAGTGCTGGAGGAACTCAGCAGGCCAGGCAGCATCTGTGGGAAAGGGTACAGTCGACATTTTGGACTGAGATCCTTCAGCTGGACTGCAGAGAAAAAGATGAGGAGACAGAGTAAGAGGGTGTGGGGAGGGGAGGAAGAACCACAAGTTGATAGGTGAGAAATCGGGAGGGGTGGGGTGAAGTAAAGAGCTGGAAATTGATTGCAGAAAGAGATACAGGGCTGAAGAAGGGGGAATCTAATAGGAGAGGACAGAAGACCATGGAAGAAAGTATCAGAGGGAAGTGATGGGCAGTTAAGGAGATAAGGTGAGAGAGGGAAACAGGAATGGGGAAATGGTGAAAGGGGGAGGGGGAAATTACCCGAAGTTCGAGAAATTGACATTCATGCTATCAGTTTGGAGGCTACCCGTTTGTGCACAGATAAAACCATGAATAAGTAAACATTAAACAATGCAGAATATGATTTGAAGCTACAAAATACAGTGCAGTTGGACAAATGAGGAGCATGGGCCTTGAAGAGGTAGATTGGGTGATCAAGCATTTAGCTTTCGGTGTTGGTTGTGCAGCCTGAATGGTAATCAGATATTATACAACATACTCTCATTCTTGTGGCCAGGACGTGTAGTGAACCCATCCTTTGGAAGCATGTCACCAAGAATATAGCATGGGGAGAAGGATGGAAAAATACTCTTTCTTTAAAGCAAAACCTAATGCCCCCTGAGGAGAGAAAATGTTAAGATTGATATCGTGCAAGTTTATAAAGTGGTGGTCCCCAGTAAAGGAGAGTTTGCAACTAGGAGTAATCCATATTGGGTAACTGCAGTCACTGTGGTCGGGGAGCAGTGTGGGGTCGCGGTCATTCTCACCCAATCTGACCTCATCTTGCCTGCAGACTAGCAATGTGATTGGTGCCTTTGCTTGTGCTGAGATGGTGTCCTTGTGAACGGCTGCCAGAATCGTCAACTGCCTGCACTTTGAATTTGGGATGCTGAGGGGTGAGGTCAGGCTTCAGAATGGGTAATCTGTTCAACTACCCACCCACTCAGCCTGCATGACCTATTTGTCTACGTTCCACAGGGATGCTGCCTACCTCTGTCCTGGTGTGTCGTGATGGTGGGAGATTTGCTTGCAAGTCTGAAACAAGTCTATGCTATCCACTGATTAGCCTGCCATGTTAGCTTTATACACTTAGTGGCCATGTTATTAGGTACATCTGTACACCTCGTTAATGGAAACATTTAATTAGCCAATCATGTGGCAGCAACTGAATGCATAAAAGCATGCAGACGTGGTCAAAAGTTCATTTGTTGTTCAGACCCAACATCAGAATGGGAAAGCAAATGACTGTGCAATGATTGTTGGTGACAGATGGGGTGGTTTGAGTACCTGAGAAACTGCTGATCTCCTGGGATTTTCCATGCGCACCAGTCTCTAGAGCTTGCGAAAGCAAAAACACATTCGGTGTGCGGCTGTTCTGTGGGCAAAAATGCCTTGTTATTGAGAGAGGACAGAGAAGAGTGGCCAGACTGATTCAAGCCGACAGGAAGGCAACAGGAACTCAGATCACCACATGTCACAATAATGGTGTGCAGAAGAGCATCTCTGAATGCACAGCACATCAGCCCTTGAAGTGAGTAAGCTGCAACAGCAGAAGACCACAAGCGTACACTCGGTGACCACCTTATTAGGTATAACAGGTACCTAATAAAGTGACCATTGAGTGTATAACATCCCCTAATTAGCCTTCTACGCTGTTTATAATTGTGAACTGAATAGAACTGTTTTCCCTTAAGTGACTCTATTTGCAAGGTGGAATCTGACCCAGCACTTCAGCCTAAGGAAGTCCATGGTGCCAAGTTCCTTGCACTATCTGAATACCAGCCCGCTGATGGTTTGGTGCTAGTGCCAGTTAACAAATGTGGTGGTGGGTTCCAGCTTACAGCTGTGAGGTATTTTTGTTTCATACTGAGCTTGACGAATGCACAGTCACTCCTATTGCAGAGGGCTTCCATTGCTCTGTGTAATTGGACAATGCCCAGTCACTGCCAATGTTAAATTAACAGGCTGTTAGAGACGTTAATTAACAACTAACAAAGATGCTGGTTGTAGTGTGGTAATCAGTCAACACTTGGAGAACCAGAGAAATCGTTTATTTAAATTTTAATGGTGTATCTCAGCAACCTCGCCACGTTGTTTTTGTGAAATGAAGTTTGGAGAATGTTTGCTGGAACTTATTAGCAGTCTGTGTGGGATGAAATATCCCAAGGTGAAAAGCACTTGTTTTCAAACCGGTATCATTTGGATGATCCAGCCAGCCGGGGCCGCCTGCAGATCTCCGCTTTCTCTGAAAGACTGAATGCAGTGTTAGTTAGCTCTGCTTGTCTCTCTCCCTTCTCCTCTTCCATCTCCAGCTCCGTCAGAAGTTTACTCCCAATATGCACAGAAGATGGAGAGCCTCTTGCGTCTGACCTAACCAATCACTGCTGTGTTGGTTTGCAAGAGAAACTAGACAGGAAGAACAGTTGGACGTTCAAATCAATTATTTTTCTGATCTTTCTCATTTTCTGTATTTCATTACTCGTGCTTTCATTATTATACCTTTCTCTGTGTGAGCGTGCTAGGGGGTGTGGGGGTTCACACTGGGCAAGTGCCTTGTGTGTGAGGGGTTGGACGGGAAAAGTGTGTGTGTGTGAGGGTTTTGTTGGGTGAGGTGTTTGTGGTGGGGAGTGTGTGTGCAGGTGTTTGTGTGTGGGAGGGTTGTGCTGGAGGAGTGTGTTTGAGGCTGTGGGTTGGTGTTGGGGAGTGTATATTGTGTGTGTGTCTGTGTTTGGAGGCATGGGAGATTATATGAGGAAATTACAAGCAGGATAGACAAAGGAGAGTCAGTGGATGTTGTTTACTTGGATTTTCAGAAGGCCTTTGACAAGGTGTCGCACATGAGGCTGCTTAACAAGGTAAGAGTCCATGGCCTGACAGGAAAGTGTCCAGTATGGATAGAAGATTGGTTGATTAGCAGGAGGCAGAGTCAGAATAAATGGGGGCCTATTCTGGTTGGCTGTCAGTGATAAGTTATATTGGTATTGGGACCACTTCTTTTCATGTTATGTCAGTGATTTGGATGATGGAATTAATGGCTTTGCAGCCATGTTTGCAGATGATACAAAGATAGGTGGAAGGGGCGGGTAGTGTGTAGAATGACTTGGACAGATTGGGAGAACAGGCAAAGAAGACCATAAGGCAGAGAAGCAGAATTAGGACCATTCAGCCCATCAAGTCTGGTCTGCCATTCTATCATGGCTGATCTCAGATCCTACTCAACCCCATACACCTACCCTCTTGCCATATCCTTTGATGCCCTGACGAATCAAGAAGTGGCAGATGGAAATAGTGTAGGGAAGTGTATGGTCATGCACTATGGTAGAAATAAAAAAGGCATACACTATTTTCTAAATGGGGAGATACTTCAAAAATCAGAGGAGAAAGAGAATTGGGACTCCTTGTAGAGGCTTCCTGAAATGGTAATTTGTAGGTTGAGTCAGGTAAGGAAGGTAAATGCAATGTTAGCATTCATTCTGAGAGGACTAGAATATAAGAGCAAGGATGTCAAGCTGAAGCTTTATAAGGAATTATAATGCCCTTATTGTGAGCAGTTTTGGGCCCCTTATCTAAGAAAAGATGTGTTGGCATTGTAGAGGGTCCAGGGGAGGTTCACAAGATTGATTCAGAGAATGAAAGGGTTGACACATGAGGAGTGTTTGATAGCTCTGGGCCTGTACTTGCTGGAGTTTAGAAGAATGAGGGGGAATCTCATTGAAACCTATTGAATATTGAAAGGCTTTGGCAGAGTGGATGTGGAGATGATGTTTCCTATTGTGAGTGAGTCTAGAATCAGAGGGCACAGCCTCAGAATAAAGGACTGTCCATTCAGAACAGAGATGAGAAGGAATTTCTTTAGCCAAAGGGTGACAAATCTGTGGAATTCATTGCCACAGATAGCTGTGGAGGCCAAGTCCTTGAATATATTTAAAGCAGAGTTCGATAGGTTCTTGGTTAGTTAGGGCATCAAAGGTTAGGGGGGAGAAGGCAGGAGAATGGGCTTGAGAAGGACAATAAATCAGCCATGATGGATTGGCGGAGCAGACTTGATGGGCCAAGTAGCCTAATTCTGCTCCGTTGTCTTATGGAAATATTGGGGGTAATGTGTGTGTTTTTGTCTCCTCAGTGTGTATGCATGTCTGCTTATTTATATCTGTGTGTGTGTGTGTGTGTGTGTGTGCGCGCACCTGCTTATATGTTTATGTCTGTGCACAGGCACATCTACTTATTTATGTCTTTGTATGTCTGCGTATATGTATTCATGTGTGCAAATCTAAACGAAGGAGCAAGTTATGGACTTTGGTTTGTGTAACTGCGGCACTGCACTTACCCAACAGGACCAGCGAGGGAGCCTCTGTGCTTATGCTGAATCTGCCTCTTTCCAGCCTTAAGAACCAGCTGTCACTGACTGCTGGTCAACAAAAAACCTTTATTGGCCACTCAACATGGCCTGATCGGGAAGTGGCAAGGAAGGTCTACCTCGTTTCCTGAAAATACAGACAATGAAGAGCATGTTGCATGAGGAATAAAGTCTGAGGAAATAATATGCAAAAAAAAGCACCATGTGGTACAAAAAGGTTTGAAATAACGAGAAGCACATCTTCCCTAGAGATACCTCAATTATGTTCTTTCCAACTGATCTGTAAATATGAGGAGTGTGACTGCTGGAATTTCTTGAGATGACACTTTAGAGAAAAGGTTGGACCACTTCCATTTTAACACTTTTTAAGGCTCTGTTAAAGCCATTCCCCAGCCTTGCAGTCGTAGTAAACTTTGCCCAAATTCGGTTGATTTTCTTTGATAAAGTCACCTCACCTTCTAAGTTGTCTATTTGATTTATGATTAAATTTCACAGATTAGTGATAATTAACCTATAGCACCTGTGGCCAGTTGCCGGCCGGTAGTGTAATGGCATTCACATCGGACTTTGAGGCAACTTGTCCTGGGTTTGAACCTGGCTCGCTCCTTGCTCGCTTTGCAACCGTGCTGGGTTGAGCGTAGAGCTAGTAACTTGTCCTCGTAAAAGAAAACAGACAAAAATAAAATGCAGAAAAAAAAATGTCAAGGTTGCTGCCTGATGTGCCACAAGGCACAGAAAGGAACAACAACACAACCTATAGCCAGAGGTAAATTGAAAATGAAAATTGTACATTTTTAAATTAATCAAAGCAAGCGGACATCAGAGACTCATCCATGTTGTGTATCTAAATGACGATGAAGAGCAGCTGAAGGCCATTTGGCCTGTCGTGACTTTGCTGCCTTCCAAAATCTCTCCAATTAGTCCCATTCACTAATCTTACCCTGTTGCTCTGCAGACTTGTCTCGCCTAAAGCTTGGTCCACTCCTCCGAGATTTAGTATCAAACCTGCTCCCCTCTTTGCACAACACTTTGCTCCTTTTTTAACCGTTTCTTCCTCATCCCTCTGATTTGGTAGTGAGTGATGTCAAAAAGTGCAGAGAAGACTGAAGGGTTTGTTTCCTGTGACTTGTATTTCTGACCTGCGAGACTTGAAGTAGATGATGCGCAGAATTCCCAGACCAACCAACCATTCAACTTTCACCATTGAAATTTTGTTTGCTTAATAATTGGAGCAAGCATTCTTGAGATACTCTGAGGCAGATTTCTTCTGTCTACTGTGACTAACACATTTTCATGAATACAAAGAAATTAAGCCATTGAACCTTAAAGGGACCACATACCAATTCATCTTAATAAATCCTTTTGTGTTATTTGCTACATGCCATACAGAACAATGCACACCTTGTATAAATCATTTAAAAATACTTATTGTTAAATCATGAATGTAGACATATGTAGTCTTTCACGACTTTAATTGTGTTTTGGATCGACATTATTAAAGAGTGGCGGATTAGCCGTGAACCATGAAGTGTCTGTACCAACAGTGCAGCAGGAACTACATGCAACTCGAATTAATACATCTTCCCCCCGCTGACTGAAATTTTGAATGTCAAAATTAATGGTTAATAATGTAATTAAGGCAGAAGAAATTAAATACTTCACAATAGGATTTAATCTAGCTATAGAACCTTTATCAAGTCCTCTGCCTCTTCAAACACTGCTAAAAGCAAAAAAAATTATTTTCTAAGTGGCCTTGAGCTATCATTCAATGATGTGCACTTCAGTCAGGAGCAACTAGCCTGCCTTCATGTGGGAACATCTGCCAACAAACTGTTCGGTCTCGTGTAGCACAGTAGCAGGTTCTGGTGTGCTTGCTTGGGTAGATCATTGACGTTATTGCTGGATGGAGTCACCAGAATCCATTCATGGTTTCTTCCACCCTCTCGGGAGAGAATGGTTGGGGTGGGTAGACTTTGCACTTCTGGTTTACTGAGCCCACTGAGGGGTGTGCGGAGATAAGTCTGCGAGTCTCTGCAGTTTCTTGTAGACGTGGGCGGAGTAGTTGCGTACCAAGTCAAGGCAGTATGCACGATGGCAGCAAGCCTGTGCGGGGGGGCTTTTAAAGCAGAAAGGGCGTTCTACTCTCTCGATGTCACACGTACAAATGAGCGTCACGGATTGGGGTCTTCCTTGGTTGCTGTGGTGAACTAGATATACCTGTCTGACTGCTCCTGTGGCTCCTCCCACAGACCCCTGCTGACTGCTCCTGTGACTCCTCCCACAGACCCCTGCTGACTGCTCCTGTGGCTCCTCCCACAGACCCCTGTATAAAGGCGACTGTGGGCTGCTGCTCTCCCTCATTTTCCCCAGGATGTAGTGTTGTTTATTCTTCCAGTCAATAAAAGCCGATATCTCGCTTCCTAAGTCTCAGCGTGTTATTGATGGTGCATCAGTTGCATGGACGTCCGCGGCATCTACTGCACCTGGCCATGCCCTTCGCGCTCCACGGAGCTTTGCAGAACCACCTTCCCAGCCGGTGGATCTCATCTGCCCAGTCTGCCGGAGGTAGCTTCCCATGTTAGGGCAGGCCTGTCGCCATCTCACCGGGGCATGAGGCCGCCAGCTACCTTCACCTGGTTTAGTCTGCCTGTGACCGGGGAGTGGCCGCTGTTGCACGCAGTCAGCTACTTGGAGCCGCGGGTGAGAGCTGAGAGTCCAGTGGGGACCAGAGGTGAGTGAGCGGCCCCAGAGTGGACATGACAAGCCCCTTTACCAGTGGCGCTGCCCCTCCCAAGACACACCATACACCCCAAACACCAGTAATGTGGCCCTTTTTAATGATCGTTATCCGGGACACAGGGAAAAGTCCTGCTCTTCTACGATCCAGTTCCAATGAATCTTCTGCAGCTAGCCAAGAAGCACGTCAGTGCTTCAGTTCATTGTGTCTTTAGAAAGAAGCATCTCCAGCAGTGAAAGCCCCTCTGTGCCCTGATCTGAACCGAAGAGGTGATGGCTGCAAGCCCACTGAAACTATTCACAAAGCAGTTCACTCGCTTAATTAAACACTTTCTATTAGACTAGGGCAGGAATTGAATTTTTCTTTTGTTGCCTTCTGCTGTCAGAAAGCTGCACTTAATCGTGAGTTTGCCTTGTGATGCTTTTTTTTAACAGAGACGCTGTAAATTTGCCTCTTAATTTATTTATGAGTAAGGATTTCAGATACCGAGAGGCGGGCATGAGTTGATTATCTTTTCAAAGCCGCCTTGCATTGCCAGCTGTCTTTGTTTAGACCAGCTCACTGTTGCAGAAATAATGGGCCTGGTGTTCCTGCTTGGTGCTGTAGGTGTTGGAACCATCCCACTGGTTTTGTCAATGTACTTTGAGGAAGCAAAGCAACATTATCTGCATGAAAAGGTCAAGGAAGGTCCCAACTTTAATTTTGTTGTTGTTTTGGTTGTTCCCCTGTTAGGGCTGTGATAATTTGGAGTCTGTCTTTAGTTGTGGAGTTGGCAAGATAGTTCCCTGGAAAGATGAAACAGGCAAGGCAATTTAGGAAAGAACATAGCATGACACAATGGGCTAAAAAGGCCTGTTGCCATGCTGTCTGACTGTATTTGCTTGAATTATCATTTTTGAGGTCTTATCTGTTTGCCATTTTCGTTCTGACTGTGGATAGAGAGCAACTCTGGAGCTGTCAACCTAGTGCCTAGGCCGAGAGGGGCCTTAACGTTGTTGGTTCATGCCTCAGATGTGGGACTTGAATCAATGGACTTTGGTTGGTGTGGATTTAATTTTATGAATTGATGCAGCCTCATTACTGGTGCAACCACATTGAAATACGGCCCTTCTTCTGCGAGGTGTGTACACACACACACACACACACACACACCCCCCCCCCCCCCCCAGCCTTCCTCCTTTTGAAAGAGATACTCTAATTTATGTTCTACTTTACTGCATTTCTCAGAAAAATTACTGGGCGTTGCACTGGGAACTGAGAATTGGTTGCTGTGGCGTAGGTAAACCTGCCTGCCTGTCTGACGTCTGTATAGTTTGCCTGTTGGTATTGTAGTGTTACAGATACGTGGTTAGTTCAGGGTATTCTGTTGACACATCACTAGTTTGATACCTCCAGGATTGTTCTGTGTCCATTCTCCCAAAAGAAAATGGTGAACACAATGATAGTGATTCAAGCAAATCAAGTTATACAGCATGGGAACAGGCCATTCAGCCTATCATAATATTGCTATGTTCTCTACAGTATTGTTTTTGCCAACTTCATCTTTCCCAGAAGCTATCTTGCCAACTTAGCAGGCAGATTGTGGATTCAATCTTTCATTCTGTATAAAACATACGACTTGTATTTATGCTTCAATTCATTCAGACTGGAAACACAAACTGAGAGCTGCCTTGTGTGCAGTCCAGGTTATAGCTAATTGTTATGGTAGTTGTGAAGTTTTGTAACTTCAAAACATTAAACTAATGCAAAGAAGACATGGGGGAGTCCGAAAGTACGGGTATAACTTCAAGTTTACTTTAAGTGAGGCACGAACGTATCGCACGGTAATGTGATGACATATGCAATTAACTTTGTCAATATATATATATAAAATATACACACAAGATTACTCATGTATAACTGAAATATTAAATACACATCTGTAGTGAACTATATTCTAGATTCAAGGTGGTTTAATGTCACTTCCTGTACAGAGTAGAATGAAATCATTGTTACTCTGTGTCCAATGCAGCACAACCCCCCCCCCAAACAAAAGATGAAGAACAAATAATAATTAAAAAACACAATAAATATAAATACATAAGATAAGTTGAATACAGAGATTGGTTTTATGTTCAGAAAGTGGTGCTAGGCTGTCAGATGAATAACAGGGAATAATAAAGTAATGATGGAGCCATTGAGTGGAAGTGTTGATCAGCCTCATTGCTTGGGGAAAGTAACTGCTTTCGAGTTTGGTGGTCCTGACATGGATGCTACGTAGCCTCCTCCCTGACGGGAGTGGGACAACCAGTCCATGAGCAGGGTGGGTGGGATCCTTCATGATGTTTCGGCACCTTTCTGTACCCATGTCCTTGAAGGCAGGTAGGCTGGTGCCAGTGATGTGTTCGGCGGTTTTGACTTCCTGTTGTGTAGAGTCTTGCTGTCCGTCACAGTGCAGTTTCTGTACCAAGCAGTGGTACAGCTTGCTCGGATGCTCTCTGCGTGCATCTGTAGAATGACGTGAGTACAGATGTACGCAGTCCAGCTCTCTTCAGCCTCCTCAGAAAGTAGAGGCATTGGTTAGCTTTCTTACTCTCCGTAGGCCATCTCATCGTTGTTGGTGATGAGCCCCACTACTGTTGTGTCATTGGCGAACTTGACGATGTGTTTGCTCGGTGAATTAAGACTCTGAATTAAGATCTCAATGGGGAAAGAAAGACTTGTCTTCATAACACTTTTTCCATCCTTGAGACTCCTCGAAGTGCTTCACATCAATGAAGTAATTTCAAAGTGTGGCCACAGTGGTACTCTGAAACAACCAATGTATCCACAGTGGGTTTGCAGCGATGAAGGAAAGGAGCAGTCATAGAGAAGTACAGCACAGAAACTGGCCCTTTAGCCCATCTAGTCCGTGCTAAATACCATTGAAGCTGCCTACTTCCATTGACCTGCACCTCCATACCCCACCATCCATGTACCTGTCCAAACTTCTCTTAAACATTGAAATGGAGCGTGCATGCACCACTTGTGCTGACAGCTTGTTCCACACTCTCACCACCCTCTGAGTGAAGAAATTTCTCCTCATGTTCTCCTTGAGCTTCTCACCTTTCACCCTTAACCCATAACCCCTGGTTGCAGTGCCACCCAACCTCAGTAGAAAAAGTCTGCTTGAATTTACCTTAACTGTACCCCTCATTTTGTATCAAATCTTCTCTCAATCTTCTACATTCTGAAGAATAAAGTCCTAACCTATTCAACCTTTCCTCATAACTCAGTTCCTCCAAGCCCAGCAAACATCCTTGTAAATATTCTCAGTACTCTCTCAACCTTATTTACATCTTTCCTGCAGGTAGGTGACCAAAACTGCCCACAATTCTCCAAATTAGGCCCCACCAACGTCTTGTGCAACTTAAACAATGCATCCCATCTCCTGTACTCTTGGCTTGTTGTTCAGAGAGGTCCATGATGTTTATGTTTACCTGAGAAGATAAGTTGATGAGATGTTGACTTGATGCATTACCCAAATAACGTACCTCTTCTGTAACGCTGCATCAGTCAGACCATGTTTGGTGAGCAGTCTAATGTGCTGACATTGCAGAGGGTCCAGAGGAGATTCACAAGAATGCTCCCAGGTATGAAAGGCTTAATATATGAGAAGTTTTTGAATGCTCTGGGCCTGATACTTGCTGAGGTTTAGAACAATGAGGGGGATCTCATTAAAACCTACCAAATATTGAAAGGCTTAGATAGAGTGAATGCATAGAGCATCATAACAATGTTGCATCACCATTACAGTGGACAGGAGGGCTCTACAGTAGATAGTTAAAACTGCCCAATGCACACCAACACCAGCCTACCTGACATATCTACAGAAAAGCAATCTCATGAAGGATCCGCCCCACCTCTCTCTGCTGGCATTTTTCCCCTCAAGATTCTTATTGTCATTTTTCAGTTTATGATTCAGTATGCTTCATCACCTCTTTCCTGTCTCTCTGTCTCAGTCTGTCACTCTCTCTTGCACTCTGTCAGTCTATCTCTCCTCTCTCTTGCCTTCTGTCTGTATCAATCATATTCTCTGTCTCTCTCTCATATTGTCTCACTGTCACCCATATTCTCTGTCAGTCTGCCTCTCTCTTTCTCCCCCTCTCATTCTCGTTGTGTGTCTTTGTCTCTATCTCTCTCTATCTGTCTTAGTCTTGGTCTCTCTCTCTTTCAGTCTGTCTCTCAGTCTCTGTCTCATATTCTCTCTTTCTCAAGCTCTCTCTCTCATTCTCCCCTCTCATATCCTCTTATATTTTTTCATTCTCTCATACTCTCTCTCTCATACTCTCTCATTCTCTCTCATACTCTCTCATTCTCTCTCATACTCTCTCTCTCATACTCTCTCTCTCATACTCTCTCTCTCATTCTCTCTCTCATTCTCTCTCTCATTCTCTCTCTCATTCTCTCTCTCATTCTCTCTCTCATTCTCTCTCTCATTCTCTCTCTCTCTCTCTCATACTCTCTCTCTCTCTCATACTCTCTCTCTCTCTCATACTCTCTCTCTCTCATACTCTCTCTCTCTCATACTCTCTCTCTCTCTCATACTCTCTCTCTCTCTCATACTCTCTCTCTCTCTCATACTCTCTCTCTCTCATACACTCTCTCTCTCTCTCATACACTCTCTCTCTCTCTCATACACTCTCTCTCTCTCTCATACACTCTCTCTCTCTCTCTCATACACTCTCTCTCTCTCTCTCATACACTCTCTCTCTCTCTCTCATACACTCTCTCTCTCATACTCTCTCTCTCTCATACACTCTCTCTCTCATACTCTCTCTCTCTCATACTCTCTCTCTCTCATACTCTCTCTCTCTCATACTCTCTCTCTCTCATACTCTCTCTCTCATACTCTCTCTCTCTCTCATACTCTCTCTCTCTCTCATACTCTCTCTCTCTCTCATACTCTCTCTCTCTCATACTCTCTCTCTCTCATTCTCTCTCTCTCTCTCATTCTCTCTCTCTCTCTCATTCTCTCTCTCTCATTCTCTCTCTCTCATTCTCTCATTCTCTCTCTCTCATTCTCTCTCTCTCATACTCTCTCTCTCATACTCTCTCTCTCATACTCTCTCTCTCATACTCTCTCTCTCATTCTCTCTCTCATTCTCTCTCATACTCTCTCTCTCATACTCTCTCTCTCATACTCTCTCTCTCATACTCTCTCTCTCATACTCTCTCTCTCATACTCTCTCTCATACTCTCTCTCTCTCATACTCTCTCACTCTCTCTCTCTCATTCTCTCTCTCATTCTCTCTCTCATACTCTCTCTCTCTCATACTCTCTCTCTCTCATACTCTCTCTCTCTCATACTCTCTCTCTCTCATACTCTCTCTCTCATACTCTCTCTCTCATACTCTCTCTCTCATACTCTCTCTCTCTCATACTCTCTCTCTCATACTCTCTCTCTCTCATACTCTCTCTCATACTCTCTCTCTCATACTCTCTCTCTCATACTCTCTCTCTCATTCTCTCTCTCTCATTCTCTCTCTCTCTCATACTCTCTCTCTCTCATACTCTCTCTCTCTCATACTCTCTCTCTCTCATACTCTCTCTCTCTCATACTCTCTCTCTCTCTCATACTCTCTCTCTCTCTCTCATACTCTCTCTCTCTCATTCTCTCTCTCTCTCATTCACTCTCTCTCTCTCATACTCTCTCTCTCTCATACTCTCTCTCTCTCTCTCATACTCTCTCTCTCTCTCTCATACTCTCTCTCTCTCTCTCATACTCTCTCTCTCTCTCTCATACTCTCTCTCTCTCTCTCTCTCTCATACTCTCTCTCTCTCATTCTCTCTCTCTCTCTCTCTCATACTCTCTCTCTCCCCCCTCTCTCTCCCCCCCTCTCTCTCCCCCCTCTCTCTCCCCCCTCTCTCTCCCCCCTCTCTCCCCCCCTCTCTCCCCCCCTCTCTCCCCCCCTCTCTCCCCCCCTCTCTCCCCCCCTCTCTCCCCCCCTCTCTCCCCCCCTCTCTCCCCCCCCTCTCCCCCCCCTCTCCCCCCCCTCTCCCCCCCCTCTCCCCCCCTCTCCCCCCCCTCTCCCCCCCCTCTCCCCCCCTCTCCCCCCCCTCTCCCCCCCCTCTCCCCCCCCTCTCCCCCCCCTCTCCCCCCCTCTCCCCCCCCCCTCTCTCCCCCCCCTCTCTCCCCCCCCTCTCTCCCCCCCTCTCTCCCCCCCCTCTCTCCCCCCCCTCTCCCCCCCCCTCTCCCCCCCCCTCTCTCCCCCCCCTCTCTCCCCCCCCTCTCTCCCCCCCCTCTCTCCCCCCCCTCTCTCCCCCCCTCTCTCCCCCCCCTCTCTCCCCCCCCTCTCTCCCCCCCCTCTCTCCCCCCCCTCTCTCCCCCCCCTCTCTCCCCCCCCTCTCTCCCCCTCTCTCTCCCCCCTCTCTCTCCCCCCTCTCTCCCCCCCTCTCTCCCCCCCTCTCTCCCCCCCTCTCCCCCCCCTCTCTCCCCCCCCTCTCTCCCCCCCCTCTCTCCCCCCTCTCCCCCCCCCCTCTCTCTCCCCCCCACCATTGCGTACATCTACACAAAGCATTGTCACAGGAAAGCAGCGTCCATCATCAGGGACTGCCACCACCCAGGATGTGCACTTTTCTCACTGCTGCCATCAGGAAGAAGGTACAGGAGCCTCAGTTATTATCCCCTAATCGTAAAGATCTTGAACCAAGGGGATAACATCCAGCAACTTCACTTGTCCCACCACTGCAATGTTCCCACAACCAATGGACTCACTTTCAAGAACTTCATCTCATGTTGTTGATATTTTTGCTTATTTATTTATTATTATTTCTTTTTGTGTTTGCACAGCCTGTTGTCTCTTGCATTCTGGTTGAACGCCCATGCTGGTGTGGCCTTTCCTCGATTGTATTGTTGTTATTAATCTATTATGAATTTATTGAGTATGCCGAAAAGAAAATCAATCTGAGGGTTGTATATGGTGACATATGTACTTTGATAATAAATTTGCTTTGAGCTTTTTATTAGTTTTGAATAGGCAACCCATTGGAAGAACGTCATACTGGACTTAAGTGCTCACAATACTAACTCGATATAAAATTAAATGAACCACTGGTAGTGTTGGTGATGTGTCAGGTTTTGTAATCCGTCTGTGAGTGAGAACTCTTCATTGTGCTAATTTGGAGAGATGGCTGTTTGGTCTTGAAGGATCTTTAGTAAATTCTGCAGAATTTAAACATCTGCATTATATAGAAAAGACAGCTCGTTTCAGTGTTGATCTTCAATGTTGCCGGGGATGATTTAAAACATCAGATTGGAGGAGAAATATAAAGGAATTGTTCTCTGTGATAACCAGACTAGTGCCAAAAGAACCAGCTGGTAATTACTCCAAAATTACCTGGTGCATCCTGTACTGGGTGTCAGTTTGACGTAAAATTGCAAGCAATGTGATTCTAGTCTCACTGTTGTTTCTCTTGTTTACTGAAGTTGTTGGACTCCAAATGGAGACTGCATTTTATTGACTTGTGATCTGGCTCACTTTTGGGGATCTAAAAATAAAGGTAATTTTAAAAAGTGTTAATTCCTGCAGCACGTGCATCTCATTCACCTCTAATCTCCATCTTGTTTTGTAAGGTGTTGCACAACTTAGATTTACACCTTTATCTGATGCGATGAAAGCACTTATCTTCTGAGAAGTGTGAAGGGCATTCAGTACTCGAAGGACTTCTCGCTGCTGTTCTGTATCTATAGCAACCATCTCTTACTTTTTGTGGTTTCTCAGCACAGTCTAGTTATTTGAACGAACACTTTCAATGCCAAGCTTTCTTGCTGCAAACCTTTCCCTCCTGTCTGTCTCTCTCCTCCTTCCCGTTTGTTTCTTCCCTACCGTCTGTCTTTCTCTCTCCATGTCTCTCTCTCCTCTGTCTCTCTCCCCCCTTCCCTTTATTTCTTCCCTACCGTCTGTCTTTCCCTCCCCCTCGGTCTCTCTCCCTCTCTGTCTATCTCTCCCCAACACATCTGTCTGCCTCTCTTGCCCAGGCCTCCCCCACCTCTCTCTGCCAGCATTTCTCCCATCAAGATTAAAGATTCAAGATCGCTTATTGCTTCATAGCCTGATGGGAGTGTGACAAACAATCCATGAGCAGGGTGGCTGGGATCCTTCATGATGTTGCTGGTCTTTTTCTGATACCTTTCTGTATATATGTCCTTGTTGGCAGGTAGGCTGGGCTTGGTGATGTGTTGGGCACTTTTAACTCTATTATAGAGCCTCCTGTCCGCTGCAGGGCAGTTTCCGTACAGCCACAGTGATGCTCTCCACCGCACTCCTCTAGGAGTTCTGCACCAAAGGAGAACAAAGCTACCATTGCTGAATCCACAATTATAGGAGCTAAAAACTTGGTGCACAATTATTGGGAAAATAAATGAGGGAAGTAAGGGCGAAAGATTACTTTCCTGTTGTGCCAAGAAGGTTTACCGCCTATGAATTTCATTTGAAAAGTAACCATGGTTAGAATGTTTGAATGTGACAGCCAAGTTGTACACTGCAGACTCCCACAAAATCCATAATAATGCTTCAATGTTTTGGCCTGAACCCTGGGGATAACTTACTGTTGTTATCTGGCAACTTGGCCTGAGAGTGGATGTCAGTATTGGTTTGGTTGCCCTGTAACTGGATTTTGAGGGTTCTGATGAGGTAACATTGATGTACTTGTCCAGTTCCTGGACATTTTCCTTTGCAGATGGTCCATGTCTCAGGAGTGTTCTAGAGGCAGGTATTATTCTGCCTGCTAAACCATGAGGTCTTGGCTAAAGGCTTTGCTGATGAAATGGGAGTGTTGTGGTAAATTTCTTCATCAATATCCTAAGAAAGTAGGAAGTAGGAACAGGACTAAGCCATTAGGCCCTTAAGCCTGTTCTGCACTCAGTTTGATCATGGTTGATCCTCTACCTCAATAACAAATTATTGCTCTGTCCATGCCATTTATTTTTAGAAATGCATCTACTTTTTCCTAAAAATGTTCTTATCCTCTCTGCTTCTTTATGCTATGGATTCTATAGTTTTACCACCCATTCACTGAAGGAATTTCTCTACATCTCTTGCCCTGTGATTGTGACCCCGCCCCCCCCCCTTTTAAAATGTTGACTTCCTCGACTGAGAACTGAATCCAGGCCCTGGCAATGTGGTAATACCCAGGAGAGTGGTATCTCCTTTCTCTGAGGGACAGCTCTTGGGAACCGGAAATTGATGCACAGTTTCCATTGACTTACTGTGGAGATTTATTCTCATGGGATGCTATTGTGCAACAGGGATGAGTTGGGAAAGAAGAATTTGTTCTGTCGTAGGCTTTACTGAACTTTCTAACAATAATTGGGAGCTTTGCCTCTTGCAATTCACATTTCTAAGCAACATCTGCATACTGCAGATCAATGTTTGTGGTTGGAATGACTTTGATCTTGGAGGTGACACAAGTTAATGGAGTCCCATTCAGATTGGAGACACAAAAGAGTGTCCATGCTGGAATGTGGAACTACAGACAATCTGCTGGAGGAACTCAGTGGGTCAAACAGCATCTCTGGAAGAAGGGAAGGAATTGTCAGTGTTTTGGGTCGAAACTTTGCATTGGCACTGGACAGTTCTGAAGAAGTCTACTTTAGGGAGTGAGGTAGGAGATTTGTGTCACCCCAAATTATGATACCCTCTGTAAATGGTAGAAAGATGTATTTCAAATACAGGAGAAATTCTGTTGATGTTGGAAATCCAAAGAAACACACAAAAAATGCCAGAGCAACTCAGCATCTATGGAAATGAATAGACAGTTAACATTTTAGGCTGAGACCCTTCTTCAGGACTGGAAAGAAAGGGGAAGATGCCAGAATAAAAAGGTGTGGGTAGGAGAAGGAGGATAGCCAGAAGGCAATAGGTGAAGCCAGTTTTCTGGGAAAAGTCGAGGGGCTGGCAAGGAAGAGATCTTATAGGAGAGGAGAGTGGACAATAGGAGAAGAGGAAGGGAGGAGGGGGCACCGGGGGAGGTGATAGGCAGGTGAGGAGAGGTAAGAGGCCAGATTGGGGAATAGAAGAAGAGGGGGAGGGGGAAGGAACATGTTTTTACCAGAAGAAGAAATCAATATTTATGCCGTCAGGTTGGAGGCTAACCAGACAAAATATAACGTGTCGCTCCTCCCACTTGAGCTTGGCAAATTTCAAATAGTTTGTGATTGTGTCAAGTAGAGAGATGTTTTCCATGCTCAAGAAATGTGTCCCTTCAAGAAGATGGGAATGGTTTTGACAGAGTTCTGATCATCAACCTGAAGTATTAACGCTTGTCTCCGAGCTAGCTAGTTTCTGCCATAATCCCAAAGATGTGCTGGTACACTAGTGCCTATGGCTGATTGTCCTTTCTTGGAATTGGTTTATTGTTGTCATGTGTGCCAAGGTTCAGTAAAGAGTTTATCTTGCATACTGTTTATAACAGATCAAATTGAATTGACTTTATTACTTACATCCTTCATATACATGAGGAGTGAAAATCTTTGCGTTACATCTCCGTCTAAATATGCAATGTGCAATTTATAGTAATTTATAATAAATAACATGTACAACAGTACAGTCAATATAAGATAGAAATGCAGTGTGTCAGCATGAATTACAGCACGTTCTGTTGGCCTGGTGGAAGAGGCTGTCCCGGAGCCTGTTGGTCCTGGCTTTTATGCTGTGGTACTGTTTTCTGGATGGTTGGGGTGGCTCAGGTCCCCAATGATACTTTGGGCCCTTTTTACGCACCTGTCTTTGTAAATCTCCTGAATAGTGGGAAGTTCACAACTACAGATGCGCTGGGCTGTCCGCATCACTCTCTGCAGAGTCCTGCGATTGGGGGGAAGTACAGTTCCCATACTAGGCAGTGATGCAGCCAGTCAGGATGCTCTCAATCGTGCCCCTATTGAATTCAATTCAATCATATCACAGTGCACTGAGGTAGTACAAAGTAAAATGATACGGGCAGCACATTAGCATAGGGTTGTCGTAACACTGTTCCAGCATCAGTGACCCAAGTTTCGTTCTGCTGCTATCTATAAGGAGTTTGTGCATTCTTCTTGTGACCACCGCGAGTGCTCTGGTTTCTTCCCACATTCCAAAGATGTACATGTTAATAGGTTAATTAGTTACATGAGTGTAATTGGGCAGGGCGGTGCTCATTGAGCTGTTACCACGTTGTACCTTTAAATAAATAATAGCAGAATGCAGAATAAAGTGTAACAGCTACAGAGAAAGTGCAGAACAGGCAGACACTAAGGATAATGAGGTAGATTGTGAGGTTAGGAGTCCATCTTATCGTACTAGGCAGTCGTACAGTAGTGTTATTACAAACAGGGTAGAAATTGTCCCTGAGCCTGGTGGTAAGTAGGACCTTACAGGATTTTGTATCTTCTGCCCAATGGGAGGGGGAGAGGGAGAGAATGTCTGAGTTGGGTGGGGTCTTTGATTAGTGTCAGTCAGTCAGAATCAGCTTTAATATCACAGGCCATATGTCTTGAAATTCATTAACGGTGGCAGCATTGCAATGCAATACTTAATTATATAGAAAACTAAATAAATAAATGAAATTCAGTAAATATATAGTTAAAATTAAAAATAGTAGGACAAAACCAAATAATAGGAAAAGTGAGATAGATTTCAGTTTCCATTTAGGAATCAGGTGGCAGAGGAGAAGAAGCTGTTCCTGAATTGCTGAGTGTGTGCCTTCAGGCTTCTGTACCTTCTACCTGAGGGTAACAGTGAAAAGAGGGCATGTCCTGGGTGATGGGGGTCCTTAATAATGGATGCTGCCTTTCTGACACATCGCTTCCTGAAGATGTCTTGGATACTACAGAGGCTAGTACCCATGATGGAGCTGACTAATTTTACAACTTCTTTCGATCCTGTGAATTAGCCCCCTGCCATACCAAACAGTGATTGGCAAAGGGGGGGGGGGTGTTTAATGTGTAGGTGAAAGAGAATATGTTGTGAGGTAATGTATCTTAAAGGGATGTCTACTGAGAGCTAGGATGATTGGTTGGGCTGAACGGCCACTTTCTGTGTTGTAACAAGTAAACCTGTTGCTATGTGTGATATTCCCCAACATTTTTCATTGTATGTAGTTTCTAATTTACATAAGCGATTCACTAGGGCGTGGGCAGCACGGAGTTTGCTGTAATTACCCTAATTGCCCCGAGACTGTGGCGAGGCTTGCTGCTCTGAACTGCATGTTCCACATGTGAAAGTGCTGGTGCGTGGCCAGAGGCAGGAGACTCGGAGCACAATCGAAGAGAGTTTGTTCCTTCTGTAGGATTGTTCTGCCCAGGATAATGTTGGGGTTGGAATTTTGGTCAGAGACGGCGGTGGAAGAGGTGCTGAAGCATGCGGAGGTGCCTTGTGCCTAGGTGGGGACATGCCTGAAGGAGCTCACTCGCTCTGCAGAGAACCCATCTGGCCTGCTGCTGACCCATCTTATAGGATGTTTAATTCATTTCATTATCCTTGGTGTCATGCTTTACTGCGAGATTTTAATTTATTTAGGCTGAAATGTCACTGCAGCCTTCATGGGGGTTAATCACCTCATATTTTACAGCACAGGCTATCAAGCTAATGGCGAAAAGGGGAGCGAGGTTGATGAGGCGGGATGACGACGGAAGAAACAATCAAATCGCGTGATGAGTCAGGAGCTGCGCTGGCGTTTACATGTGTGTAGTAATGTGCTTCCCTTTCCCTCCCACCCCTGGCATTCGAGTGTACCCTTTGAGAAAGAGACACTGAGGTTCCCACATTCCCTTGTGGAAAAAACTCCTCCTCTTCAAAGGAGATGCGCCGGGCAAGGTTGGCTTTGCACAGAGAGTGCCAGGTGCCTGGGACGTGCTGCCTGGCGTGCGCTGGCCCGAAGCCAGTTTGTTGAAGCTGTTTCCGAGGCACATGAATGGAGGGATTTGGACCGTGTGCAGGTCGAAGGATTTAGTTCAGATAACATTTAATGACTAGTTTAATTAGTTTGGCAGAACATGAAGGGCCTGTTCCTGTGCTGTAACATTGTGTTCAGTTAATTAAGTTATACCTTGACTTATATGAACACGGGATATACTTTGCTTTGGAATCTTTGCATGCTGAGGCAACGTGTGTACAGCTGGTCAGGTGTAGTCTGTGGTGGACAGCCAACAGTATAGCTAAAATTCCTGGGTTTTTTGGTGAGGGTGGTTCCTGACCCTCAAGTATAAGTACAACACTTCACGAAAGAGACATTAGCATGAATGCTTGTCATGAGGGAATGGACGGGTGATGAACTGAGCCAACAGCAAAGGGCAGCCCCTCAGAGGTCAGCTGATCAGACCAGGGAATGGAGAAGACCAATATTCAGTTTTGCCCATATCTATCACTGTGTGTGGGAGTTTGTCTGTGGTGTGAATTTATGGATCAGCTGTGACCTAACTGCCTTAACCCACAAGTTAAAGATGAATGAACTCTTCTCGGGGCTTCCAGCTGGGTACAGGTATCGATTTTAACTGGTGTTTCGTGATGGACTCTGCCATCTTCATCAGGTCTAGTCTGGAGTGACTTATGTGCTGTCCATCCCATCTCTCCTGATTGGTTAGTCCTCATCCAATCAGGTTTCCACTGTCCCACCTTGGTTACAATTGAATTCCAGTTCCTGTGCTAGATCCTTTTTCACGATAAAGACTTTAAATAAAGTGTACAGGTACCACATATTTCTAGTTTTGGAAGAAATTAAAATTAAAGATTGAAAATAATATGAAACTCTGATAATCTGCTATTGAATGCACTGAAATCCTAATGAATCTGTACTGGATGCTAATTCTATTTTCCCATCAACACATGGGGGCCGCACTGCCTCTGACCACTGGACTTCACTCCCTGTGTCCCTCCGACACGCTGAAACTTCACTCTCTCCAATGCACTGCATGCACTCCCACCAACATACTGGGGTCTCACTGCCTGTACTCCATCTGACACACTGAGGGCACACTCCCTCCGCTCACACTCTCACTGGCATCTCACTCCATGCACTCCCTCTGACACACTGGGACTTCACTCCCGATGTTCTCTTGGGCACCACCGGGGTTCTGGATCCTGCGCTCCTTCGAAACGCATGTAGCTGTGGTTCCTGTCATCCCTGGACACTTATTTCTGGAAGACTTATAAAGTGACTGTGTAAAGTGAACTGAAAGGTTGTTGGAGCACTGTATCAATAGGAATAATATCCCAGTGTTGCCGAAGATGAGTCCAGGGATGCCAGATAAAGGAGCTTTGACCCTTTGAAATCCTGTCAGAATTTCCTAACAACTTTCTGACTGAGAATGCAGAGCGCACTCCCAACAAGAGAAGTTGAAGTGAAAAGCATCGATACATTAAATGGGATCTGGATAAGTAGATGAGGGAGAAAAATAGTTCATAATGTTGACAAATGAGGGAGGGTGGGGCTGGGGTGAGCCACAGCGCTCGAATGCACTGATTGGGAAGAATGGTCTGCTCATGTTATCTGTTTCTTTTAGAACATAGAACAGTACAACACAGGAACAGGCCCTTCAGCCCACCATGTTGTGCCAAACTGAATAAATTAGTAATCAAGTGGCTAATGAAACTAATCTCTTCTACCTACATTTCCCTCACATTCATCTTCCTAACTAAACATCTCTTAAAATCCCCTGATGTACCTGCCTCTATCAGCATCCCAGGCAACACATTCAGGCACCTACCACTCTCTCTTTTTTTTTAAAAAAAAGCATCCCTTTAGAATTACCTCCTCCCACATTAAATGCACGCCCTCTGGTAGTAGATATTTCAGCCCTGGGGAAAAGGTACTGTCTGTCTGCTCTATCTATGCCTCTCATAATCCTACTAACCTCTGTCAGATTTTCCCGTCAGCCTCTGCCACTCCAGAGAAAACAAACCCAGTTTGTCCAAACTCTCGTCATAACACGTGCCCTCTAATCCAGGGCAGCATACATGCCCTGTTATCTTCAGGAAGGAGGTACACACTGAGCAATTCAGGAACAGCTTCTTCCCCTCTACCCCTTCGATTTCTGAATGGACATTGAACCCACTTATACTACCTCACTACTATTTTCAATTTCTGTTTTTGTGCTACTTATCTTAATTTAACTATTTAATATACACATATACTTGCTGTAATACAGTTTTTCCTATATTTATCCTGTATAGCATTGTACTGCTGCAGAGTTAACAAATTTCACGACATATCCCAGTGATACTGAACCTGATTCTGAACAACTTTGGCACCTTTTTTTCCCCCAAAATATATTTGTTATTCAGCTTAATGTTCTGTTTAAAAGGTGAACTTATCGAGCATTCAGCGGGGCACAACTCCAGGATATGCGGGGCTCTGGACACCTATTGGTATCATCTCCCTGACCCTGTGGGTGTCACTCTCGATAATCATGTAATGTAACCTGCAGAGCTAATGCACACAGCTGGGATTTTAATAGCCTGTCACTTCAAATCGGACTTACACGCTAACCAAATGAGCTCCTGCCTAATGTGGCAATCAGCATTGTTTGAAGGCACAGCTTGACTTCTGCTTGGAGTGGGCTATCACACTCCAACCAGCACAAGACCTGAGAGAGCAGGCGAGAGTGGGAAGATGCATCCTTAGGTGCATTGCCACCCTTTCCTGCTGACATCATCTCCCATAACCTTAAACATCCACGATCTCCCATTTCCCTTGAGCTGGTCATATCCTGTCCCAGGTGACCATCTTATAGAGTCATGGAGCACCCCAGCAAAGAAGCAGGCTCTTTGGCCCATCTAGTCTGTGTCAGCCTGTTTTTCTGCTTACTCCCATTGGCCTCCCCGGTGCCAAAGCCCTCCATGCCTCATGCCTCTTTTATCCATGTATTATCCAAACATTTCTTAACTGTGGACTCACTTTCGGTGATTCTGTAGTTCGTGTTCTGTGTGCTATTTGTTTACTTTCTATTATCTGCACAATTAGTTCTTTTTTCCGGACACTGGGTGTTTGATGATCTTTGTTATGTTGTTATTTTCAGTGGGTTCTGTTGGGTTTCTTTGTTTAATGGCTGCCTGCAAGAAGGCGAGTCTCAAGGTTGTATCTGGTATATGCACCTTGATAATAAATTTAGTTTGAACTCTGAACGTTAAATGTTGCAATTGAAGCCGCATCAGCTACTTCTGCTGCAGCTCGTTCGAATTTTGCTCCACCGTCTGAGTGAAGAAGTTCCCCCTTAGGTTCCCCTTATGTTTTGCCTTTCACCTTTTTCATCTGCACAGTCATGACCCAAAATATCAATCGCCCATTTCCCTCCACAGATGTTACCTGAATGGATTTGATTTATTAGTCATATGTATGTTGAACCATACAGTGAAATGTGTTTGTGAAGGTGTGCTGGGGGCAGTCTGCAAAAATAGCACACGCTTCCTTGCCCATTGAGTTCCTCGAACAGCTTGTGTTTTTGTTCCAGTCTATATTCACTACCTACGATACTTTTTATAACCAGCACATGGAAATATTCTAAAAACGTGCCACCGTAGCATAGCAGTTAGTGTAACTCTATTACAGCTAGGACCGCAGAACTCAGAGATCAATTGCGGCACTGTTTGTAAGGAAGTTATTATATCGTGGGTTTCCTCCAGGTGCTCCAGTTTCCTCCTACAGACCAAAGATGTACCGGTTAGTCCTGTGATTATCGTCATCAAATGCCTGGTACGCCACTGGTATTTAGACAGCAATGAAAGTCCTCCATCTCTGTCTGGCCATCTTCCCTATTGTGTCCCAGGTGAAGTTCGGGGTATGTGTGGTATGGCACCTAATTGTCTTTCATCTCCCACATTTCCTCCGCCCCTCAGGGGTCCAGTGAAGTGGTGCCTTGATGAGGCTGGGGTTAAATGGGTTCATTGCTGGGCAAAGAGGCTTGTTGGGCTGGCCGGGCCTGTATCTCTAAATAAAATAAATATATACATTTTAGGTAACTCCAAACAACCCTGGAGGCTCTGTAACCCACCACATGGTCATAGTTTTTAAACAACCCCCTTTCAATCATCTTTGTTTCCATCCTTTCCATTTCCATGGTTTCAAACACGAGAAAATCTGCGGATGCTGAAAATTCGGAGCAATGCAGACAAAATGCTGGAGGAATTCAGAACGGGCAGCATCTGTGGAAAAGAATAAATGGTCAACGTTTCAGGCTGAGACCCTTCTTCGAGACCCTTCTACCGTCTCGTTGCCATAGATACTGCCTGATCTGGCACTTTCAGTTCTTTTTTACATTTTCAGATTCTCTTTACTTTTGGCATGGACTATTTTTCCTGTCTCTCTGAGATTGATATTACTTTATCATTGTCGCTGTACAAAGGTACAGTGAAAAGCTGTTGTTTGCTTGGCATCCTGACGGATAATTCCATTAAGTACACTGAGATTGTACAAAAGAGTAAAAACAATGCAGAATATAGTCTTACATAAGATGTAGCAATCCCAGGAGTAAAAGCTGTAAAGCACAAGGATTGTAAAATGAGCCACCTCTGTTATTTTTGTAGCATCTTAGCAGTGCAGTAGCCCACATTACTTCCAAGTTCAAGTTTCTTGTTGTTCAGCCGTACACGTATATCACCAAATGAAACAATGTCCCTTCAGACCAAATTGTACAACACAGTACGTATCACACGCACACCGCATAAAGTGATATTGCCATAAAAAAAATTAACAGATAATGAAGTGTATATAATGAAAGAAGTTTTACAAGTAAACTGTATAATGTTACTCACACAAAATGCTGGTGGAAAGCAGTAGGCCAGGCAGCATCTATAGGAAGAAGGGTCTCAGCCCAAAACGTCGACTGTACTTCCTATAGATGCTGCCTGGCCTGCTGCGTTCCACCAGCATTTTGTGTGTGTTGCTTGAATTTCCAGCATCTACAGATTTCCTCGTGTTTGCGAGTAAAATGTTACTGATGTTTCATAGGTGACGAGACCTGGGTGGTGGCAGGGAGTTCAGTATCTTACGGCCTGGGGGAAGGTGCTGTTTCCCATCCTAACAATCCTTGTCTAAATGATCTGATACTTCCTGCATGATGGTGAAAGGGGGGTGTCAGATTGCTGGGTGGGAGGGATCATTGACAATGCTAAGGGCCCTGTGTATGCAATGCTCCTGAAAAATATATCTAATGGGTGGAAGAGAGATCTGATGATTGGATTCTTCAGAAAGCAAGTGTGGCCAGAGGTTTGGGTCTACGCTGAGGTGGAGGAACAGCCTGTCATAGGAAACAGTGGAAAGGAAGGGTGATGGAATTTGGACATATTCACCATGAAGTATGGGTCCATTATCTTGCAAACTGTTGATTTAACCTTTGATTTCCGGGTAACCTGTGGAATCCAGGAAGTGACCCAAATATTTTGTGAAATTCTCTTACATCCTGGCCTCTGGGTCTGGAAGTAATAGGACAGAAATGAGGAATTCCTTTAGCCAGGTGGTGGTGAATCTGCGGAATGAATTCAGATGACCGTGGAGGCCAAGTCATTGGGTATATTTAAAGTGGAAGTTGACAGGTTCTTGGTTTTTAAGGACATCAACGGTTACAGGGAGAAGGGGAGAATGGAGTTGAGAGGGATAATTAATCAGTCATGCTGGAATGGTGGAGCAGATTTCTGGGCAGAATGGCCTAATTCTCCTCCTATGACTTATAGTCTAATATTTGCAGAAGCACTGTGTTGAAAATACTGCGTTCCCTTCAATACCTATTGTGAGTTATTTCTTCTGTATACCAATTAAAAACTATTCTGCAGACTTGGAAGAGAATTTGTTGAATACTTTTAATTAGACCTTAGTGTGATTTTATCTCTGGCACCCAGTTGGTTTGGATTCCTGTCAGTCTCCGGTCAGGATTCCTTTCCCTTTGGAGAGCTTAGGACTTGGAGAGCACCATTCCTGCTAACTTTCTACTGAGTCCATGACTCTTACTAAACTGAAGATTCCTGCAGAGCGCATCCTACGCACAAACAGCATGGTGCGACCGTCGACTTTAGACATACCAGCAGAGCGAAAGGATGTTTGGTTTCTCCCAGCCCTCTCGTCAATTAGTAGTTGTGCTGTCAGAAGATGTAAAGATCAGAGAAAATTTTATTCACTCATTTGAAATGTGCTCATCATTTCAACCGTCTGCTCAAGGTAATGAGCCAAAATGACTGTTGTTTGAAGGAGGAATGGCAGCAATTAATGTGTTCATTGGACAATCTAACCAGAGTTGCCTGGACTTCTCTTGCTCTCTTTCCACGCTCTTTTCTACACTCATTTCGCGCCCCCCCCCCCATCAACTGCACTGCTGCCCACTCCCGCAAGACCTTAAAAATACAAGAATTAGGCCATTTGACCCATCAAGTCTGCAACAGCATTCAATTTATTTTCCCTCTTAACCCCATTCTTCTGCCTGCTACTTGATGTTACATAACAGAATGGGAGCAACAGTTGGTGTCATGGTGCTGGATGGGCAAAACTAATGATGCTGGTTCAGACCCCAGCATCTCCAGTTATCTGTATCATTGTTGGTGGACAGGTTCATGAAACTGACAGAAATATTTCAAATCTCATTAGAAACTGAGATGGTGCCGGAGGATTGGCATATTGCTCGTGTGGTTCCATTGTTTAAAAAGGGTTCTAAGAGTAAACCTAACAAGTTTGACGTCAGTGGTGGGTAAATTAATGGAAACTATTCTTAGAGATGGTGTATATCTTATTGAATTTTTTGAAGAGGTTATGAGGGAAGTTGACGAGGGTAAGTCAGTGGATGTTGTCTATATGGACTTCAGTAAGGCCTTTGACAAGGTTCCACAAGGAAGGTTGGTTAGGAAGGTTCAATCATTAGGTATTAATATCAAAGTAGTGAAATGGATTCAACAGTGGCTGTATGGGAGATGCCAGAGAGTAGTGGTGGATAACTGATTGTCAGGTTGGAGGCCAGTGACTAGTGTTGTGCCTCAGGGATCTGTACTGGGTCCAATGTTGTTTGTCATATACGTTAATGATCTGGATGATGGGTGGTAAAGTGGATTAGTAAGTATGCAGATGATACTAAGATAGGTGGCGTTGTGGATAATGAAATAGGTTTTCAAAGCTTGCAGAGAGATTTAGGCCAGTCAGAAGAGTAGTCTGAAAGATGGCAGATGGAGTTTAATGCTGATAAGTGTGAGGTGCTACATTTTGGTAGGAATAATCCAAATAGGACATACATGGTAAACGGTAGGGCATTGAGGAATGCAGTAGAACAGAGTAATCTAGGAATAATGGTGCATAGTTCCCTGAAGGTGGAATCTCATGTGGATAGGGTGGTGAAGAAAGCTTTTGGTATGCTGGCCTTTATAAATCAGAACATTGAGTATAGGAGTTGGGATGTAATGTTAAAATTGTACAATGCATTGGTGAGGCCAAATTTGGAGTATTGTGTATAGTACTGGTTACCGAATTATAGGAAAGATGTCAACAAAATAGAGTACAGAGGAGATATACTAGAATGTTACCTGGGCTTCAGCACCTAAGTTACAGAGAAAGGTTGAACAAGTTAGGTCTTTATTCTTTGGATTGTAGAAGGTTGATGGGGGACTTGATGGAGGTATTTAAAATTATGAGGGGAATAGATAGAGTTGACGTGGATAGGCTTTTTCCATTGAGAGTGGGGAGATTCAAACAAGAGGACATGAGTTGAGAGTTAAGGGGCAAAATTTTAGGGGTAACACAAGGGGGAACTTCTTTACTCAGAGAGTGGTAGCTGTGTGGAACGAGCTTCCAGTAGAAGTGGTAGAGGTAGGTTCGATTTTGTCATTTAAAAAAAAATTGGATAGGTATATGGACAGGAAAGGAATGGAGGGTTATGGGCTGAGTGCAGGGAGGTGGGACTAGGTGAGAGTAAGCGTTCGGCACGGACTAGAAGGGCCGAGATGGCCTGTTTCCGTACTGTAATTGTTATATGGTTATCTGTGAATAGGCACACGTTTTGGCAATTAATACAGCCTATGTGTCCCTCTTCCCGCCCCCAGACAAATGATTAAGACAATATCTGGATCATTGGGATCTCCAATTTCCAGTGGCCCCCAGCTCATTAGTTGATGTTGTACATGACTCATGGGCCCTCAACCCAAAGGTCTTTTTGTGCCCGAGCAAATTCTATGGCAAGACCTACTCAATAGGATCTTTATGTGCACTCTCATTCCTATAGCTCTGTAAATCGTTCCTCCGAGAGAAATGGAAAAGTGAAACAAGCATGACTGTAAGAATGTACGTATCTCAAAGTGTCCTAACTTTTAGTCCCTTCCTTCTCCTCATACACAATTTAGTAGCTCAAGGGCTCAATGTAGAGCAGAATGGCTCCTTCACCCAGTCCTGTCCACTCTCCTGGATCAGTCATGTCAAACCCAGAAAAAAATCAGTCATCCATTCCTGCTCTGTACCGGCTTACAGATCCCAACTTAATAGCAGATGCCATCAGCCTAAAAGCTGTAAGTGGGAAGTGGAGCTGGTGATGGAACCAGATCTGTTTTCAGTCTTGGAGTAAAGGGCGTGCGTGTGTGCGTTGAAAACTCAAGATGCATGATAGTTTGTCATTGCCAGTACACAAATATAAAGGAGAACAAAATAAAAGCTACTCCAGATTCAATGCAGCACAAAAAACAAAAGATAAAGAACATAATAATAATAAGACACAATTAGATAGATAGATACTTTATTCATCCCCATGGGGAAATTCAACTTTTTTTTCCAATGTCCCATACACTTGTTGTAGCAAAACTAATAACATACAATACTTAACTCAGTGAAAAATATGATATGCATCTAAATCACTATCTCAAAAAGCATTAATAATAGCTTTTAAAAAGTTCTTAAGTCCTGGCGGTTGAATTGTAAAGCCTAATGGCATTGGGGAGTATTGACCTCTTCATCCTGTCTGAGGAGCATTGCATCGAACTGTACTCCCAGATACTTGTAGGTCTTAACCTGCTCCACACATTCTCCATTAATGATCACTGGCTCCATATGAGGCCTAGATCTCCTAAAGTCCACCACCATCTCCTTGGTCTTGGTGATATTGAGACGCAGGTAGTTTGAGTTGCACCATATCACAAAGTCCTGTATCAGTTTCCTATACTCCTCCTCCTGTCCATTCCTGACACACCCCACTATGGCCGTGTCATCATAATATAAGTACATAGGATAGCTTATATATTTGTATAGATTGGTTGTATGCCCATAAAGTGACATTAAGCACAGGAATGTCTGAACATAAGGAGACTGGTAGGAAATGATAGTCATGGTGGTTGGGGGTGTAGAGGGATCAGTTAGTGGGTGGAGGTGATAATCAGCCTTACTTCTTGGAGAAAGTAACTGTTTTTGAGTCTGGTCACCTTGACGTTGGCGCTACGTAGCCTCCTCCCTGATAGGGATGTGTTAAACAGTCCGTGGGATCCTTCATGATGTTACGAGTCCCTTCTGTATATATGTCCTTGATGGCAGGTAGGCTGGGGCCAGTGATATGTTGGGTAGTTTTGGCTATCTGTTGTAGAGCCTTCCTGTGTGCTGCAGTGCAGTTTCGGTACTGCGCCGTGATGCAGCGTGTTCAGATACTCTCTACCGTGCACCTGTGGAATGTTGGGAGTACAGATGTGGTGTGGGTGAGCTTTCCTGATTGTGAAGGATGTGTTCTGGAACCATGAGGAATTGTGTGAGATGTTCACTCCAGGGACCCCCTGTGCATTTGTTGGTGTGTACTTGTTTCTGAGTGTCTGGGCTCGTGTCTAAGGACAGAGTGGGCAATGCCTCCCCTAGTTGCAGAGATGAGAAAGCGTTTTGCAGCTCTGTACTACACTCGCGGGAGATCAAGCAATTCGGAGTGTTAACATTCTGCGTGCATACATTGCAAGTTGTTTTGAGTTGACAGCAAAGAACTGCTGAGTAGTTAGTTAATATGGGTGTAATATGAAATGTATAATTTTCAGGTTGTTAGTGGTGATCTGTGACAGCCCAGTGAACTGTAATTGATTAGCCAGCTTCCTCGGAGGGAACGAAAGGGCTCCCATCATCAAGCCCTTATCCAGCTCAACAACAGGAAATAGCACCAGCTCACTTTAATAACCTCACAAATAAAAATGACTTGTTATGCATTTGTTACTAAGGGATGTGAGCAGCGCGTTGTTTTAATTTGACATAATTTATGAAGGAGCTCTGACCATGCTGAGCAGTGTTGTAGTTATTCGATGCTGGTTGGGACTTAAAGGGGCAGCACCCGTCAAGCTGTTTATCATCCATCGCATCAGCTAATTATTTCAGGTGTTATCATTACTTTAGTAAAAGCAACAACCAATTTGCACACAGCAAGTTCCAGCAAACAGCCGATTGTTAACGATGAAGTGATACTAATTGATGCTAAATAGTGATCAAGACACTGAGGAATAGATTTGAAATACAGCCTTAGGATCTTTACTATTCATCTGAGAGGGAATGTGTAGCAAACTTTTGCATCTCATGCCAAAAAAAAGGTAGCTGTGGTTGAACAGTACTGCCTGAGAATGCCTGCTTAAATGTCGGTTCTGAGTAGGATGTGAACCCTGATGGTTCTGCCTGTGGAAAGTGTGACTCGTACACGCGGCGAACAGCACGGTCTCACAAGTGAGATGGTTTCCAATGTCCAGAGAGTGGCGGTTGCTGAACCACCGGGTAATTCAGGGTCGAGGCTGCTCTGACCCACACAGGGAACAAACTGATGGAGCTCAGATGAGCAGTGATTTTACCGAATAGGGGAGCAGGCGAGAGGCCAGATAATAGTCACAGAACACTACAGCACAAGAACAGGTCATTCATCCCAGATCGCCAGGGTGATCAATTTGCCCCGTGGAACTGGTTCAACTTGCCAGTGTTAGGCCCACATCCCTCTAATCCAGGGGTTCCCAACCATGGACCCCCGACTGAGGGGTCTGCTCTAAACCTTTCAAGAGGTTCTTGTCCGAATGTCTTTGAAATGAGATAATTGATCAATCCCACCCATTGGAACTCTTGCATTTTTTTTATGAGGAATAAGTATTGGTCAGCACCAAGCCAAGTAGATCCTGCTCCTGCTTCTCTCCCAGTGGGAATTTTGCTGCATATCCATGGGATAATGCTGACAAAGGCAGCACCTCTGGTTCAGCACTGCACTACATGATGGCTGGTTGTGCTAGCTGGGTTTCTATCCTGGCTATGGACCTTTAATCTTCAGACTGGAAAACAAATACAGTCCATGAAGCATAATGAGTCAGCTGTTTGAAGTCACAGGTACTCCCGTACCTAGTGTACATACATCAGTCCGTGTGTATAAACTAATCTTATGTATTTATATTTATTATGTGCTTTATTGTGTTGTTTTGTTGCGTGGGATGTGGAGTACAATCATTTTGTTCTTTACACTCGTGAAGAAGGGCAATAAACAATTCTGAATCTTGAAGCTGTGATGTTCACTGAAGATTATTTTAGCTCTGTTCACTTTCTGGATTACATGGCAGACCAATCAGATTTAGATGTGCACACTGTGGAGTGTGGTTCGCCCACTTGGCCGCAGCCTGGGTGATAACTCCCAGCTGGAGCAGCCGGTGAGATTGCTGATCGCCCGGTGTTGCAGGTGGTAACGGCAGAAACCAACCCGCTCTGCCAAGTGTGGCTCAGGTGATGAGCTGGCAGCATCCATGTTAATTGAGTCATCTCCCTAATGAGTGCCTGGTGTGATCGAGGCTCCACACTGCTCCTCTGTCACTCCTCCTCGGGACTGAGAGAGTGCGTAGTGTTCTAGGGCCACCTCAGTCCAAGCTCATTTAATGCTGTGGTCAATTAGGGTAATAAAGAGTGGAACAACACTTGATGTGGCCCGGGTACAATGACAACTGTTGCCAGAGGAGGCCCCCTCTCTCCAGAGTCACAACAAGCTGTGAGACAGGGTGGGAGGGGGAAGCAGAAATGTGAAGCCTCGAGCTATTTGGTTGTCTGAAAGAGATTCTGAGATGGTGTTGGGACAACAAGCTGAAAGCTGGTACAGACAAACACATTGCAAATGAGTGTTTTATCATCATGATGGCTGGAACCAAATCTGATTTAAGCCATCCAGCTACTCTGGGGAATAAGGGTAGCCAGTTAGGGAGGTGGCTCTGTGGGCTGAGGAGATGTCATAATCATTCGGCTAAATCTCAGCACAATTCAAAATCAGCCACTATTGTTATTGGCTGAATCAGTGATTCCCAGTCACATATTTCTCTTCGATGGAAAGTGGCACCTGAAATTGTATCTTCTACCCCTCCTTTATATTCCCAGAAACATTGTTACTGGGCAGTAAAGGACCTTAGTGTTACTAAGAATCCACCCATCCATCCGGCATTCTCTTTCACCTTCTAACATCAGGCAGGAGACTCCGATGCATTAAAAACAAGAACGGTCAGGATGGGAAATAGCTTCTTCCCTCAGACCATTAGGCTTCTGAACTCCCTGCTGCATCGTATTTGAGGTGTCGCTGGTTAATCTGTTCCGTACCTTCCAATATTTAATATTAATACACTATAGTTTGTTATTTATGTGTGATTCATCTGTAGATTTTATCCTTCATAAATTATTGTGTTTTATGTGTACTACTGTGCTTTACACCCTGGTTCGGAGAAATATATTGTTTCTATACAAATTATATGGTTATATAAGTTATATACATGTATATAGTTAAATGACCATAATTTTGACTTAACTTGATATTGGATGGTGAATTTGTGGAACTCATTGTCACAAATGGCTGTGGTGGCCAAGTCAGTGAGTAGATTTAAAGCGGAGGTTGTCAGGTTCTTAATTAGTAAGGGAGCCAAAGATTATGGGGAGAAGGCAGTAAAATGGGGTTCAGAGGGACAATAAATTAGATGTGATCAAATGTAGGAGAAAACTTAAAGGGCCGAACAGCTTAATTTTCCTCTGTGTCTTGTGGTCTAATATTGCAAGATGAACTGTAGAACAGAAAGAATCATAAATGATCGAGAGAGAGAGAGAGCACATTTTAGGACAGAGCCATCTAGTGCACAGCTTAATAATTGTGTCTGCATCTGTGTCTGTGTCTGACCCTTGAGGTGGTCTCTGTCATTGTGATGTGAAGCCTTACTACATCCTCTGATAAATGACTGGTTAACAAGAGCCCTTTCGGCTAGGTATGTTCATTTACAATACAGGTTTAAAAACGTGGGCTTGTTGGCTTGGGAGCAGGTGGTCCTGGATGAAAATTAAGTCATCTAAAGTGATATTTGCCCCTTTATTAAATTCAGCAAATGACACTCTCCAACCCATACACCAATTTGTCACTGTGTGTTATGTAATGAAATGTGACAACTATGCTGTGCAGAGCAAGATTCCATAAGCACGAATAACTGATCAGTCTTGATTTCTTTGCAAAGCAAATTGCTATGGGCACGAGGAGTTTCCTTGGTGAATGAGGATTTTTGTTTTGCCTCTCCTCAAAAGCACAACGCCTCAGGTGATGTGACACTCCACCTCTGGCACTAGGTGGGAATTTTGTGTAGGATTCCTGGAATATTGCTCCCCCACCCCCACCCCCCACACTCAGGCTCGGGGTGATCCATGATTGTAAAGTAGAAACAAATGTCTTTTAAAGTCTTTGGACAGTTTTTGTTTTTCCAGTAATTTGTTGATGTGGGTAAAAATAATGGCATCCACCCAGAAATGTGACTTTCTATGAATTTTTCAGTGGTCTCAAATGGTTACCATGGATGCCTCAAAATAGGGTAGACGGAGTTTCCATCTTCAGACAATTTAATCAAACACATTGGCTCTGTGTCTGGCAGTAGGTTGGAAATGTGAATCATTTGAATTTATCCCCAGGTTGATGATGGGAAGCCTGCAATCTTAGAAGCCACGGTAAAAGTAAAATGTCATCTTTTTGCTTGCACAGAAATGAAAAATGGAGAAGGAGACTTGAGCAGGATAGTGATGATTTGTAAGTTCTTCCCATCTCCAGCCTCTTCTTCCCAAAGCACTGTTCAAAATGATGTATAAACAGAGCACTGGGGCAGTAGGTGTGAGTGGTGTGACAGGGATGTGAGATTTATGGTTATTACTGTGGCTGCACTCCTTTCCTAACTGAACTAGTCCATGGCCTTTCTACCGCCACAATGAGGCCACACTCAGGTTAGAGAAGCAACACCTTATATTCCATCTGGGTAGCCTCCAACCTGATGGTATGAACTTTGATTTCTTGAACTTCCAGTAACTGTGTCCCCCCCCCCCCCCCACCATTCCTCATTCCTATTTCCCTCTCTCACCTCATCTCCTTACCTGCCCATCACCTCCCTCTGCTGCTCCTCCCCCTTCCCTTTCTTCCATGGTCTTCTCCCCTCTCCTATCAGATCCCCCTCCTCCAGCCCTTTATCTCTTTCACCAATCAACTTCCCAGCTCTCTCCTTCACCCCTGCCCCTCCTGGTTTCACCTCTCACCCATCACCTTGTATTACTTGCTTCTCTCCCCCTACTTTTTCCTTTGACTTTTCCTCTTTCTTTCCAGTCTCGATGAAGGGTCTCGGGTCAAAACATCGACTATTTATTTTTTTCCATAGATGCTGCCTGACCTGCTGAGTTCCTGCAACATTTTGTGAGTGTTTTTGCACTACTTACCTTGCTTTAACTATTTAATATACATATATATACTTACTGTAGTTCAGGATTTTTCCTGTATTTATCTCGTTTTGTATTGTACTACTCCCACAAAGTTAACAAATACCACGACATGTGCTGGTGATAAAACTGATTCTGATACCTGTGATTCAGCTGGGGTTAAAGGAAATGTTGCTGGGCAGTGTGGCTCATTGGGCAGGAAGGGCCTGTTTTATGTCGTTCTAAATAATTAAAAAAAAATTCTCATGTGGTTGGGTGGAAAAATTCATATATGAAAGGTTGTATGGTGTGCTGAGGAGAGTGGTAAGAGAATGTTGTCAAGCTGACCTGAGGCGTGCTTATTTGCTGTGTGCAGCCAATTAATTCTGAATAATCTATTTGTCTCTTCACCCAGTTCAGTCCTCTCTTCCACTGCTGTCTGTGTGGTGTCTGTACCTTCTTCGCAGGAAGAAAGTGCACTGGTGGTCAGCACTGAAGCCAGGGCTCTGGTGCTGTGAGCTAACAGTTCTCCCAACTGTGCCTCTGTGCTGCCCTACTCCTCGTAGCGCATTTCTCCTCTGACCTCAAAGTCCATTGCTTGTTTTATAGTTTAATCTCAGAGGATGCCAGTGCCTCTGTCAGACTAGAATTTCTTTTTATTCAAGTCCAATATGCCACTGCTGCTGATGGAACTGGCTGAATGTAATTACACAGAGTACAGTGTTAGATTTTAGGTTATATCGTGGATTTATAATTCATTCTGAATTTCTCTAATCCTTGGTCAGAGTGAAGTGCTGAAGTCACCTCCAATCCTCCCAATGTGCCCACATCCCCAGCATTTTAGTTCTAAGAGCTTTGATAAGCAAGAGCTTGTGTGCCTGTGATTAACTGATTGAAAATCAAATGCAAGCCTCACAACATGAAATCCTGTGATCTTTGACCCACTGAAGTTCTCGCTACTGTGACTGAATTAAAACGAGCAGGTTTGAGTGTTTGCATCAAAGGTCCCCTGGTCTGTCATTAATTTGTGATTTAGCAAGAGCCCCAACTATTGCCTGTATTTGTGTTTCCCATTGACGACTGTTTCTGACCCAGGAGCCTTTATTAGAGGTGAAGAATACCAAGAGGATGTGTTTGAGCTTCTGGGATTTGTTTGTTTTGAACCATTGTAGTGTGAATGCACAAAGCTGCTTACATCTACAGCTCATCACTTTATTAAACATGGCTCAGATCAGCTCAGTAACAGCCGTGTACTCTTCAACCTTCAAGTAATGAATTATTTTTTGCTCAACTCTCTTGTGAAGAAACACGGAACATTTCTGGAGGCTTTACAAGACTGATGTTTACATTTCTAACATGGTTTCCATGCCAGTAATCTTTTCCTTTTAAACTGGACCCATGGGTTCCGAGTGCTCTGTGATAACTCTTGGATTCATAGCCGAGTCCAACCCCTGAGTTATTTGGAGTGAGAAACAAGATGCTGGAGGAACCCAGCGGGTCGAGTAGAGTCGGTGAAGGGAACTGGACGGTGGTCATTTTGGATCGAGACCCTTCATATGGAGAGTGCACTTCTCTCTACTGATGCTGCCTGACCTGCTGAGTTCATCCAGGATGGCGTTTCATCAAATTCCAGCACCTCCAGATGCGGTCACCAGTGAGATCTAGGGTTCAGTGTGCACACTCACTTTCACAGTCTGTATGTCTGTCAGGTGTGCACCCTTGTGCGTTTCACATGTATGTGCACCCCCCACCCCATCTCAGAGTTGCACCTGTTTTGTGTTGTTTGGGTCGACTCTCTCACTCACATAGTCATTATTTATGTTTCTTTCACATGCGATGCCCTCTCTCTACGGCTCAAGATCGGGTTCTCAACCTGGTGTCCACAGACCCCTTGTTTAATAGTATCGGTGGATGGCATAAAAACGGTTGGGAACGCCGGTCTAGATTCTTCTGACCTTTGTCTAACTTAATCCTTTTTTGGCGATGGCACAGTAAAAATTTCCAATAGTGAGGTGGTTACAATAAAGCTATTACCTCGCCAGCAATCTGGGTTCAATTCCGCTGCTGTCTGTAAGGAAATTTGTACGTTCTCCTCGTAACCACATGGGATTTGCTCCAGGTCCTCTTGTTTCTTCTCACATTCCAGAGACGTGCTGGTTAGTAGGTGAACTGGTTAGTAGGCAATTAGTTGGGCTTGTTGGGTTAGAAGGCCTTGTTACTGTGCTGTATTTCTAAATAAATAATAAAAACAAAGCAGATGTATATTAGACAAGAGGTAGTGAGTGGCTTGGGGAGGGATATGAAGTATTTAGTCATTGTTGATGTGCATTGGGCCCTCTGTGTATCCTGTGCTAACATTAGCTGTGACACTTAGCTCATGTGCCTAGTGATTGTGTGTTTATGGAGAAGCGTGCCAGTGCAGCTAGGCCAGTGCTTTCTTGTTCCCTTTCCTGCTTGTTTATCAGGTTAGGCAGATCTTCTGAGCATTAGCCAAATACCTGGGGACTTTCTTCAGTTTCCAAATCCATTTTAACAATCTACCAGTGGGCAGGAGGAGTTTTCATCAGACTGCATTGAGGAATACATAGGGTTACTGGAAATTCTGAGAATGCAATGTATTCTTGCCTTTCATGCTAGTGAAAGGGGAATCAAGAGAATCTTTTTTTGAAATATTAATTCAGTCTTGCTTTGCTTTTGAAACTGTTGTGAATTATATGCTGCATTGTGAAACAGTAAATACTTGTCTTCCTTTGGACAAATATTATTGACTTAAAGTAATTTGCTGTTCTCTTCCCCCTTCTTTCTGTTGCCTGTTTGGATAAACCAATAATATCATGTCTCTCAACCTGGGAATACGCTGCCTTTAACCTCGACTTTGTTCCTCAGTGCTACAGGTGCAGTTTCTGTCTTGGGGCCAGGACCTGTCTCAGAAACTCGGGTTTGAATTGGACATTCCAAAGGTGGCCTCTCAGGCACTGATGCGTCTTGTTTATTAGCACGTTGCTGACGTGTACAATCCCCTTGTGTTCATATGCATGCGCAGTCATGCAGAGTGCCATTTCCCAGTCATCTGTTGAAGTTGATTACCTCTGAGAGGGGGTACAGGAAGGGGAGGTGCCGCGGCTGGTGCTGCTGCCTCACACCTCCGGTGATTTGGGTTTGAACCTGACCTTGGGTGCTGACCTGCAGCTATGTGGGTTTCCCAGGCACTCCAGATTTCTCTTACATGCCAGCAATTAGCTCCCAGTGGCAAAGAGTGGGGGGAAAATAGGCCTGTTTTGCTTGGCTCCCGGTGACTAATTGTGTTTCTTAGGGGTCCAAGTTGGGTTTGTTACCTTTCATGTTATATGTTAATGATCTGGATGATGAAGTTGATGGATTTGTGGCCAAGTGTGGCACCGCAGTACAGTAGCGGTTAGCATGACACTATAACAGCTCTGGGCGTTGGAGTTCAGAGTTCAAAACTGGCATCCTCTGCAAGGAGTCTCTGTACGTTCTCCCTGAGGAATGTGTGGGTTTTCACCAGGTCCTCTCGTTTCCTCCCACAGTCCAAACATGTACATGGTAGGTTAACTGGTTATTGTAGATTGTCTGACGATTAGGTTAGGGCTAAATCGGGTTGTCAGGAATTGATGAGGTGTATAGATCGAAGGACCGGAAGGGCCTATTCTGCGCTGTATTTCTAAGTAAATAAATAATAAAAAAATGATACAAAGATAAGTGGAGGGGCAAGTAATGACAAGAAAGCAGGGAACAGTTGAAGGACTTGGACCGGTTGGAAGAATAGCCAAGGAATTGGAAGGTGGAATACAGAACAGGGAAATGTATAGTGATGCACGTTGGCAAAAGGCATAGATTATTTTTCAAGCGGGGAGTGAATTCAGAAATCAGAGCTGGAAAGGGACTTGGGAGTCCTTCTGCAGGGTTCCTGAAAGGTTAACTTGCGGCTTGAGTCAGTAGTAGGGAAAACAGACACAACCTTTCTGTGGACAGGATCAGGAGCTACAGAGAGGGCAGGGTGAGGACCTGAGTTAAACCCAAAATATTGACCGATACTCCAATGTCGTACAAAGGGAGTGCAGTACTAGAGGAACTGAGGAGTGTCCATGATGATGGTCGATTTTCAGGGGTGAGAGCTTGTGGCTTCTTGGTAATGGAACTGAGATTGAACCATGCCTGGTTGAGAGGTATTTCCAGCAGGGTGAACTCTGGTCTGTCGGCTGATCGTGGGAAGTCTAGTTGTTGAGGCGGAAGCTGTTTCAAGATTGCTTCGTGTCATTTCCAGTAGACAAATGTAAAGGAGAACAAAATGATTGTTTGTCAGGATCTGATGCAGCACAAAAATACACAATAAGATAAAGAGCACAATAATTTTAATAAATATTAAGTATAAATACATAAATGCAGAGATAATGTGTATGTCCATAAAGTGATGCTGGGCACAGGCGTGTCTGTACACATAAAGTGACTCTGACAGGAAGTGATACAGCAATGGTGCTGGGGTTGGTGAGTGGGTGGAGGGGTTGACCAGACTTGCTGCTTGGGGAAAGTAACTGCTTTTGATTCTGGTGGTCCTGGCATGGATCTATAGTACGTAGCCTCCTCTCTGATTAGGATGTGGCAAACAGTCCGCGATCAGGGTGGGTGGGATCCTTGATTATGTTACTGGCCCATTCTGCGTCTGTATTTATCATTTAAACTTCCTGGGCACTGTTGAAAGGATTGATGAATGTGGAAAGTCTAAGTGTTGTAACGATATTGGAAGCTTCACCTTTATATGTAAATGATTACCATCACTTCTGCAATAATCAATTCCATTGTGTGTGGCCTGTGATATCCGGTTCACGTAAAACTGACTATTGCAGCAATTTTCTGTCCCACAGCTATGATCAATCACACATGAAAGCAGAAGTATCCCTTTCCTTGCTGCTTGCTTGTCGCTTTTGGTTCAATTTCATCAGTTCACCAGCTCTTCATTCATCCGTTTGATTGTGCTGTTAAAATCATTATTAAAGATATGCCTGTGCTGAATGGGAAATTTAAAGCACCATCACTTGTAGTGGCCTTGAAACCATGATTTGTTTGCCGTTATACCAACAAAAGCCCGGGTCTATTCAATAACTAATTCCCTAATCCTATCAGAGTCTTCAACAGGGCAGAATAAAGGTATTTTCCTTTGGATTGTTCTCCTTTTCTCGGTCTGAAGGTTAGTTTTCCTGGCACTGACTTTCTGCTGTTATTGATCCCTTTAAGCCTCTATCCCCTGCCTGTTACAGCGAACTAAACACAGACCAGATCTCATTGGCAAAAGCAAACAGTTGAAGGAGCTCAGCGGGAGGGGAAGGAGCTGTCGAGGTTTTGGGCCAAACCCTTCAAATTTCAAAGTAAATTTATTATCAAAGTACATTTATCTTTCTATATACTACCCTAAGATTCATTTACTTGCAGGTATTTAGAGGGGAAGAGAAATACAATAGAATCTCATGAAAAACTATCCAAGAGAGTGGAAAGATTTTAGAAAAGCTTGAAGGCTAGTATCTTTGTGGAATGCTTGCTAGAGGAAGTGATTGAGGCAGGTTTGGTGTTGTTCAGTCATTTAGTCGAGTCCAACTCTTCGTAACCTCATGGACCATAGGTCCATAAGGTTTTCGTGGCAGTGATACGGAAGTAGATTGCCAGACCTTTCTTCCACACAGATACTGCTGCTGCCCAGGTTGGGCTAGGTTTGAACTCAGGGCCATCTGCCTTGAAGTCCATTGCTGATGCCATTACACCGCTGGCTGGCCCTTGAGGCAGGTACAATTAAATTTTTTAAAAGACAGCTGGACAGATACGTGGATTGGAAAGGTTTGGGAGGTTATGCGGCACTGTCAAATGGAACTAACTTGAATGGGGCATCTAGGTTGGGCTGGACCAGTTGGACCAAAAGGTCGGTTTCGATGCCTATAGAGTTTTTCAAGGAAGTTACCGAAGGAAGGATAGTGGATGTTATCTATAAGGACTTTAACAAGGCAGTTGACAAGATTCCACATGGGAGGTTGGTCAAGAAGGTTTAGTTGCTTGGCACTCAAGATGAGGTAATAAATTGGATTACAGTTTGTGTGAAAGGCCAGAGAGTGGTAGTAGATGGTTGCCTCTCTGACTGGAGGCCTGTGACCAGTGGAGTGCCACAGGGATCTGTGTTGGATCCATTGTTTGTCATCTATATCAATGATCTGGGTGATAATGTGGTTCATTGGATCAGTAAATTTGCAGATGAGACCAAGATTGGGGGTGAGGTGGACAGCAAGGAAAGCTATCAGAGCTTGTAGTGGGATTTAGGCCAGTTGGAAAAACGGCAGGTGGAATTTAATGCGGACAAGTGCGAGGTTCTTGCACTTTGGGAGGATCAACCAGGGTAGGTCTTACACAGTGAGCAGTAAGGCGCTGAAGAGAGCGGAAGAACAAGGGGATCTGGGAATACAGATCCATAATTCATTGAAGGTGGCATCACAGGTAGATAGAATTGTAAAGAAAGCTTTTGGCACTTTGGCTTTCATACGTCAAAGTATTGAGTACAGAAGATGGAATGTTATGTTAAAGTTGTATAAGATATTTGCCTAATTTGTAGTGTTTGTGGTTTTGATCTATCTACAGGAAATATGTAAATAAGGTTGAAGGAGTACAGATAAAATTTACAGGAATGCTGTTACATCTGGAGGACCTGAATTACAAGGAAAGATGGAATAGGTTAAGACTTTATTTCTTGGATTGTAGGATAATAGAGGTTTATGAGGGGTATAGATAAGGCACAGCAAGCAGGCTTTTTCCACTGAGGTTGGGTGTGACTACAACTAGAGCCCATGGGTTAAGGGTGAAAGATGAAAAGTTTAAGTTGAACAAGAGAGTCATGAGAATGTGGAATGAACTGCTAGCACAAATGGTGAATGTGAGTTCTATTTCAAAGTTTGAGAAGTTTGGATTAGGTACATGGATGGTAGGGGTATGGAGGGCTATGGTTCCAATGCAGGTCGATGGGGGTAGGCAGCTTAAATGGTTCAGCATGGACTAGATGGACTGATGGGCCTGTTTCAATGCTTTAGTTTTCTATGAATCTCTAACTCTCTCTCCATAAACAGACAGAAACTAACAGACACCCAGTCTGCAAAAGAGGATTCAACCCGGGCACTGCAAAACAGTTGATTGACTACTTGTGTCGTCATCCCATTCAAATTGTCCAAGTTGTGAGCAGCTACACTCAGTTGGAGACATTCAAGGTTGGTCTTTTCCTATGACCAGAGAGAGTGAATAGAAGATTACATTGCTGTGGTTGTTTCAGGAGAGACTGCTTAAACCTGCAGAAGGCTTGGTAATGAAGAGAACCTGGAGCGAAGGCCTTTGTCAAAGGGTCCAATTGAATCTCTGAGGAGAATTTTCCAAGCCAGGCAGCAAGTGTGCAGAGACCAATCAAGCAAAACAACTGAGGAATTTGAACCATTCGATTTAATGCAAGGAGGCATAATTGTAAGGTGATTGGACAAATGTATAGTGTGTGGGGGTGTCAGAGGTGAGTTCTTTAAGTAGAGAATGGTGGGTGCATGGAATACCCTGGCTGGGGTTGTGTTAGGGGCATTTAAAAACTCTTAGATGGGCACACGAATGATAGAAAATGAAGGGTTATGTCAGAGGGAAGGGTTAAATTAATTTTAGGATAGTTTAAGAGGTTGGCACAACATTGCAGGCTGAAGGGCCTGTACTATGCAGTAATGTTCTGTGTTTAATGTAATGGTTCAGATTTGGTCTGTGCTGAACTGCTGATCTCAGCCAAGGCAGGAATAGGTCCTGATACTGGCTTCTCTTCTCTTTGATCAGGCCAAACTCGAAACTATCTAGCTAGTGATGGTTACATAGCATGGTGTCACAGTGGGTGTCACGTAGCATGAGTACAGTGCAAGGAGATTTGGATATTATTTGGATCTTGCCCTGCCTTGGGTATTGAGAGAGGTATCAGAGATATCCTCTGCTTATGTGGCATCACCATTCAGCCTTCACACACTTCACTTACCCCTTAAGACTGGTGTCTCTCAGAGAATATAGGTGCATGGTGGAGAGTATATTGACTGGTTGCATTACTGCCTGGTATGAAAACGTCAATGCCCTTGTATGGAAAAGGCTCCAAAAAGTAGTAGATATGGCCCGGTCCATCATGGGTAAAGCCCTCCCTCCCATTGAGATAATCTGCACGGAGTATTGTCGCAACACGGCAGCATCTATCATCAGGGACCCCTTTCACCCAGGCCATGCTCTTTCCTCTCTGCTACCATGAGAAGGTGGCACAGGACCCACGCCACTAGGTTCAGGAGTAGTTATTACCCTTTAACTATCAGGCTCCTGAACCTGTGGAGATAACAGCCTCATTGACCTTCACTCGCCCATCACTGAACTGGACTCACTTTCAAAGTCTCCTCATCTCATGTTCTCAATATTTATTGCTTATTTATTTTTATCATTATTATCATTTTCTTTTTTCTGTTTTTGTGTTTGAATGTTATGTTTTTTTTGTGGTCCTCTAGGAGCTTAGCAGCTGAGGTACCAAATATTTCTGAGAGATAAAATGGGAAATAGTGTATGCGATTATCTTAATTATAATTGCTTAAATCTTGAAATTAGAGGTATACCTCATGTTTTCATTAGCCAATTATAAATTGGTATCTGTGGAAATTATTGAAAATATGCCAATACAGAGGAAGATGAACACAATGGTGTTCTTCACTGTATTGGATTGCAGGTTTTCTGGTTTTGAAATTATGAACAGAACTTTAAACATCAGATTTTTGTTAAATTACATAATTGTTGGTGACAGATGGTGGATGGGAATTCATTAAAGTTCACGTCAGCAGCATAATCTGGGACTGGTGTCATATCTCAGCCAGTCTGTGTATTAGTGACAGTTTCCTTTCTCAAGGAAATAAGTGAACCTCTGTTTTACCACAATCCAGCACTTTTATTTTTAAATAGTTTTCCTGGCTCCAGATTTACTCGGCTCAGTTTTAGAACTTGACATGTTGGGATTTGAACTCCTGACCTCTGAACAGTCTGGGCCACTGGCTGCCAGGTTTCCACAGCCCAGTGCTCTATTCTTCTCCCAGGTGTTGAAGGCTGGACAGGTGTGTGGGCCCACAAGGGCCCATTTGGTAACAGTGCTTAAGTCAGGAGCAGGATTACTTGACCATGAGAATCCCACACTCTTGCTGTATTGCCCCCCCTCCACACCCACCCCCACACAAACACTCTCATGAACACACTCATTCACTCTCATGAACTAACACACACAATGGTGGAGGAACTCAGCAAGTCAGGTAACATCAATGGGGGGAATAATCCTTATTAAGGATTTCAGATTCAGTATGTGTGTGTTGCTGCCTGTTATACTGGTGTTTTGGGCAGCAATGAAGGTCCTCCATCTCTGTCAGTGTACAGGGCTTCTTTCATCATGTCAGAAGCTTCCTCTTGATTCTCACTACTGTCAGTCATGCAAATCCAGGGTGAAGCCAGGAATACTGTTGCACTCAAATGTAGAAAGATTCTTCATTGTGGTTTCCATAACAGTTCAGTTTAACCAGTCAGGGTTGTTAGCCCTGAGCTGAACCCCCAAACCTGGAAGACTGTTGGACCACTCTTCGACCTGTTTGGCATGGGTGACCCTACCCAAGACCAAAGCATAAAGACCTAACCAGCCAATATATCTCTCTGGGTCATTGAGGCACACAAGCCTCCAAACTCAATGACGGGGTTGTGGTCATCTTGGAGGTCTCAGCCCAATTGACTGTTTATTCCCTTGCATATTTGCTGCCTGACTTGCTGAATTCCTCTAGCATTTCATCAGTATTGCTCAACCATACGTTCAGTGATTAAATCTAGCCAGGGTTTGTACAAAATATAGTTTCAATCCAATTCTTACTGCCAGTGAGCTAAAAGCTCTCCATAATTTAGGGCTAAGATGGACAGTGATTGAGATTCCTACTTCTCAGCAATAAACACTTAAAAAGCCCTTAATGGAAGAAGGGCTTGAAAATATTTGAAGGTCAAGAAATATGCAGTTGGTTGAATGAAGAGCTAGTTGCCTTGAGGATTCTGATGAGATGGACACACAGAATTGACACTAATCAAAAAGAAAAGCCCATTCTTTTCAACTTTGTGACCTCTTCTTGACAATACAATATTTCAGAACAGTTCAATAGTTTGAGATTTCTCATCCTGAAGGCATGAAATTGCTTGCATTTAAGATTTAATGTTCAGCATAGGGCAGCAGGCCATTTGGTCCCAGTGACATTTATACTTGCCACAAGTTACTTTCCACTCTTGTATTGAACACAGTCAGCAGAAACAACTTATCCTTTCTTCTTTGAGTTGATGCAGGATGTCCATGATTGCATCTATACCGTTCAGTCAGCAACCCTGTAGGTGGTGGAAGCCACATCCTCACCACTCTTTGGATAAGGAAGTTTCTCCAGAATTCCCATTATATTTGTTGATCAGGGTCATATTTCTTGCTCTCCCCAAGTGGAAACATCTCACTGTTCTGCAGATGTTGGGATCTGGACTAGATATTTCAAAGTAAATTTATTATCAAAGTACATATATGTCATCAGATACAACCCCAAGATTTGTTTTCTTGCAGGCAATCACTGTAGATCCAAGAAGTGCAACAGAATCAAAGAAAGACCACACCCAACTGGATGGACTAACAGCCAATGTGTGAAATACAACAAACTGTGCAACTACACAAAAGAAAAATTATAATAAATAAATAAACAATTAATATACTGAGAACATTGAAATGAAGAGTCCTTCATTGTGAGTCCATAGAGGTGGTGGGAACAGTTCAGTGATGGGGCATGTGAAGTTATCTCCTCTGGTTCAAGAAGGTCAGCAGGTCAAGCAGCATCTGTGGAGAGAAATGGAAGATTGACATTTGATTTTGGGTCTGGATACAGATGCAGTCTTGACCCAAAATTCCAACTGCCCATTTCACTTCACCAATGCTGTCTGACCCATTGGTTATATACCCCACTATATTTTTCAATACTTACCTCTTTCATATGCCTTTCTAACCCTAGAGCCTCAACCTGCTCCCATGATCCTGTCTCAACAGAAATGAGCTCCAAGCCCATTCAATCTTCCAGTAAAACTTTCACCTCTGTCAGTTAAAATTGTCAAAACCCTTTGAGTTTGGTCACACATGCAAAATGTTGGAGGAACTCAGCAAGTCAGGCAGCATCTATGGAAAGGAATAAAGAGCTGATGCTTCGATCTGAGACCCCCTCATCAGCTCTTCTTTCTCCTTTACTTTCAGTCCTGATGAAGGGTCTTGGCCTGAAGAGCTGAAACGTCGACTCTATTCCCCTGCGTAGGTGCTACCTGACCTGCTGAGTTCATCAGCGCTTTGTATGTGCTACTTTGCATCTCTGTCACCTGCAGAATCTCTTGTGCATTTGGTTTTGGTTACATTTTACTGAATTTATGAGGATCATTTCTTTGTTTAAAACTGCAGATGTTTAGGTGCCTTGCTGAACCTTTCCCTGGACTTTGTAATAGCAGGAAGCGCAGAGGTCACAGCTTACATGGTTGTGAGTGTGATCCACGGAACTGTTTTGGCTATGAGAGGCCAGTATAAATATATATATTTTTTTGTCCCTGTTTTGGCAGCTCCCTAATTCCTTCCATTTGTGAGTTAGTTATTAATTGCTTTTCCACTGCGCTAATGTGGCATGGGAATTGAGTGTGGAGTCAGTAGGGTGGTGGGACAATACTGATCACTCCAGTCACGCCAAAGGAGAGAGGGTGGAAGTGAGGATTCTCAGCAATGTGCTTCAGGAGAGTGCTTTTGCTCTGCTAGCAGCAAATCTAATAGAAAACTCTTTCCTTCCAAAGAGTTGAAATGCTGCAGGGATAAGGTCTAGAAACTTCTGAAACCTGAAGAACAGAGAAGATGGCCTGGAGGATAGATGGACTCTTGCCCTTGCCCTCACAATCACCTCATTATGATCTTGCATCTTGTTCTTTGCTTGTACTGCACTTTCTCTGTAGCTGTTACAGTGTATTCAGCATTGTTGTTATTTTCTAAACTTGTTCTACCTCAGTGCACTGTGTAATGATTTCATGTATGAACAGTATGCAAGACAATCTTTTCACTGTATCTTGGCACACGTGACAATAATAAACCAATTCCAATGTAGAGGACATTAATCATGTGGAAAATTAAAGTCAACCTTATCAAATGTAAACATCTTGCACATTCCATGAATTCCTTCACCACGTTGTTGATGCCATGACTTCTTTCCGGATTCTCTCTACTCCTCTATCTTCCCCCACTCCCTTAAGGTCCTTAAAATTATTGACCTCGCTGTTGGTCTGCTCTTCACATCTCGGAATATATCTCAGCTCTTTATCTATCATGTTCACAGTATTATTTATTTAACATTCCTTTCTTTTTTAATTTGCACAGTTTTTTCTTCCTTTGCACATTGGTTCCTCGTCAGTCTGTGTGTAATTTTTCACTGATTCTATTGTATTTCCCTATTCTACTCAGAATGCCTGCAAGTAAATAAATATGACTGTATTAATTGGTGACATATACATCGGTAATAAATTTCTTTTGAACTTTGAACACCTTTTGTGACCTGTTGTTATGGGTTTACCACGTGGGCATTACTGTAGAATGGTTTCCTGTGTTAAAGGGCAGCCGTGTAAATGTGGGTTGTGGTGGTTTGAGGTAATGAAGGGAAAGAGGATATGGATGAATGCTGTCTGGTGATTGTGGGCATTAAGGTGGGAAGTCATGTAGAATATACACTGAGCAGCCACTTTATTAGGTGCCGGAGTGGAAGCTGGTGTGGTCTTCTGCTGCTGAAGCCCATGTGCTTCAAGGCTCAACATTCAGAGATGCTCTTCTACACACCACTGTTGTAACGCGTGGTTATTTGAGTTACTGTCCCTTTGCTGTCAGCTTGAACATGTCTGGCCGTTCTCCTCTGATTTTTCTCATTAAAAAGGTATATTTCAGATCTGCCACTGACTGGATTTTTTTTTTTTGTTTTTCACACTATTCTCTGTAAACTCCAGAGACTGTTGTGTGTTAAAATCCCAGGGGATCAACAATTTCTGAGATACTCAAACTACTCTGATTAATGCCAACAGTCATTCCATGGTCAAGGTCACTTAGATCAGATTTCTTCCCCATACTGATCTTCGGTCTGAACAGCAACTGAACCTCTTGACCATGTCTGCATGCTTTTATGCATTGAGTGCTAATTAGAAATTTCCATTAACCAGCAGGTGTACCTAATAAAGTGGCCAGAAGTTGTATATGATCTATAGTCAGTGACTCAGACCAGTGTGTGCTGTGAATTGCATTCAGTGTCTGACTTGGTAATCATCAATTAGGCTGGTGGATCAAGTCCAGGTGAGTAAAAGATGTATAGAGTAATTAGTGGACTTTTGGGAACTGATTTCCTATTTGTGTGGCAACTAAATATAAATGGCCTGTCTGTCAGCCTTATGATGTTGTTCATGTAACATTAAGTGTGGTGCATTGAATCTGTGTTCTTCAGCCCCTCCTCAGAAGGACAAAACCCATTGGGTTTGTAGTTTAGTGTTTTTTTTTAAAAGACACCGGTTGGTTGATGAAACCCAACCTTGTCCTGACTCGCACTCAGACACTTTATTAGTAGATAATTTGTTGTTTTAATATTCCATGTTGCTGTGATCCTGCCTGTCTACTAAATTAGAGTCTACAGTTTGTGATGAGGGGCTTGGGTGAGGATAGGAAGGACTCAAGTGCTAGAGTATTGAGACGCAAACAGTGTTCTTGACTAAGTGGTAGACAAGATCCAGATGAGACTAGACAAGAATCCGAATAAGACAGAAATCCTAAAAGCAATCACAGTTCAGGTGCTACTTTAGTATTCAGATCTTGCTGCCAATTAGCAGAGTGGGCCCAAATCTTTAAAGGGACTGCACCAGCTATCCATTCCCATCCATGGGAAGGGAATGAACCCTGACTGGTGATTGCCGGTGCTGTAAAGCATTGCGCTAACCACTGCACTATTGTGCCGCACAACCCAGACAATTGACGTGATGGTGAAGAGGGAGCTTTAGAGAAAGAAGGGCGAGTTGAGTTGAAGACAGAGGATAGGTGCATTGTTAATAGAGTTAAAGAATTGTTACCTTGTAATGAATAATAAATTTAGAATTCATCCATTCGGTTCAACCTGTTCTCAATCTGTTTACACTTCATTTTGCCAGATTGGGGATCAGCATAACTTATCTCTTATATGGTTGCTTATCTCAACTATTCTTCTCTTAAAGGCTTCTATGTTACTAAGGCCTAGTTATAATTGATATCATGGTTAGCACAGATTGATAAAGCCCAGTGGAGACGCAGGGCTTCCTGATATAGCCTATTCTGCGTGAGATCACCCCTTTGTCTTCCTAACAGTAGAAAAATTTGGCCTACTTTGATTTATTTCAGGATGAATATGGTGTAAATTTCTGATTCTAAAAAAGATCGTTCCAATATCTCTGCATCTTTCTATGGTAGTGTGATACTATTACAGCTCGGGATGTTCCAGGGTTCAGAGTTCAGTTCTGCTGCGGTCTGTAAGGGGTTTGTATGTTCTCCCCGTTAACCGTGTGGCTTTCCTCCGAATGTTTCAGTTTCCTTCCACAGTCCAAAGATGTACCAGTTCGTAGGTTAATTGGTCTTTGGAAATTGTCCTGTGATTAGGCCAGGGTTGGATAGCTGGGTTGCAGGGCTGTGCAACTTGTTGGGCCGGAAGGGTCTGCTCCACATTGTATCTCTAAATAAATTTACTGACCAGAATTGCATGCAATTTTCATTGTAATATTCTCTTCCTCAATATGTGCCAATCTGTGCTTTTCTTAAAGGCCTGTTGGCATGCTTCACTTAGTCTTGTGATGTATCACAACCACTGGCTCTGTTTCTTGTTAAGCAGAGTCTTTGTGTATTTTTTCTGCAAATTCATTGTGAGCTTTATCCTGTCCCTCCCTTGGTAGCACTCCCTACCTCACACTCTGCCTTTCATCAGCTTGCGGCATATTCCACTAGTTATCTTTGATAATCCTAATTGATAATTAGTCTTTGCTTTTCTAATTGTCTTTTGACTTCTTTTGACCTCCCTTGTCAAGATTTCCACTACTGACTGTGCACTTAGTGTAAGGATACATCCTTAATATTCTCTTGCCTTCATGGCGTTTCATTGGAATTCACTTGCTGTGCAGAATATCCAGAATACGGACTCAATTCCTGTATTCTACATTGTGCACCAATTTTGAAGACCACTTTAGTTTTCCAAATTCCATTAATAGCTCCTGAAAATTGTTCATTTTGAATCCAAAGTTTGCTATTTACTTACTGCCTGTTACGCTGCTGGTGTTTCGGGCAGCAATGAAGGTCCTCCATCTCTGGTGTTCAGGGTTTCCTTCATGTCAGTAGCTTCCTCTCTGTTTTCACTACTGTCAGGCATGCAAGTCCCGTGTGGAGAGTCAGGAATACTGTTGCACTCAGATATAGAAGGAATGTTCTTTTTTGTTTCTGGAATGATTTTGTTTTACCAGTCAGGGTTGTTGGCCTTGAGCTGAATCCCCAAACTTGGAGGACATGTGGACCACTCTTAGTCTGGCCTCTACCTTTTGACCTGTTTGCCATGGGTGACCCTACCAAGAGCCAAAGCACGAGGCTGTGACTTCAGTCAACATGTCTCTGGGTCATTGAGGCATGCATGCCTCCAAATCCTACGACAAGGTCTGGTCCTTTGGAGGGAAGTTTGCTGTAGTTGTGATCTTTGTAGTTATTATCCCAGTGTTTGAAGGTAAGGTCATTATTGCTTGGATGACAAAGATTTTCACAGATACGCAGACACAGGTACAGACACATGCTCTAACGTACACTTTTCACTTAATTTATTTAACATCTACCCTGGGACCTCAGTTTCCCCTTGTGGATGAATCCAGAATGTGGACACAGAAAAATATAGAGATATATGTAGGAATAAATGAAGTTGCCCACTTTAAACAGATGAGGCAAAATGTTATCTCTGATGATTGTGAACCTTCCTTATAAAGGATGGTGGAAATAGTCTTTGATTGTTTTTAAGGTGAAGTTTGATGGATTCGGTAAGCATCAGATGAGGGTACGTTGGATGGACAACAATGAGGAGTTGAGGATAAAGTCATATTAGCCAGAGTCTTGTTGAATGGCAGAGCATTCTCAAAGGGCTATGTGGCCTAACCCTAACCCCAGTTCATGTACTTGCATTTCCCCGTTACTGGGAACCACAGTGAATTCAGCCTAGCGGGTACTGGCTCAGAATGGAATCTGTAGAAACTCCAAACCCTCTCCCTATTTATCTGATTTTTCTGGCACTCATTTCCAGATTCTGAAAGTGGCACAGTAGCATAAACTGTTAGAGTGTCAGTGATCGTGGTTCAATGCCCGCCGTGGCCTGTAAGGAGCTTATACGTCTCCCCGTGACTGTGTGGGTTTCCTTCGGGTGCTCTGGTTTCCTCCTACAGGCCAAAGAAGTTCTGTTTAGTAGGTTAACTGATCACATGGGTGTAATTGGGCAGAGTGGGCTCACTGGGTTGGAAGGCCTGTTACTGTGCAGTATCTCTAAAGATAAAATCAATGCTGAAATAATCAATTTTAAAATAATTTCTCCAGTTTATTAGTGGATTTCATTCACCATCTCCCTTCTCTATAGGGTGATCGGCAGAACACCATACTCTCCTCTTTTTCATCTTCTGACTCTCCTCACATGAATTCTATTTCTGGCTTAGCGGTAATGCTATCACCTGCTCTTCGTAATATCTGTGGATATTTCTATCAAGCACAGCTACTCCAGCTTTTCTCTCTTGCTGTCCTGAACACATTCAACTCAGTAGTGTTTAATTCCCAGTCCTGATATCTCTGCAGCCATGTCTCAGTAATCCCCATTATGTCTGGTTCCTTGCAGTGGATTTTGTATTTAAAGATTATGTATTTAAAGCCTGGAGCTGTCCTTGAACAAAGAACAATTTGACTTGGATTCCAGAACTCCTGCAAGGGGGCAAACCTCACACCAGGAAGAAAGGGGGCAGGAGACCTGGAGTAATAGCCTTTTCACACTCCTCCTTGGGAAGGTTTGAAATATATACTTTTGTTTTGGGGAACTCTCACAGTTTTCATTGCCTCCAGAGGTTAAATTTCCCAATGGTTTTGTGATTCTGCCGAACAAAAAGGGAAAGGACTGCACCCAGAGGAATTAAAGATTGGCAATAAACAAACTTTTGCAGCTGATTTGAATTATTTTAAAAAAATCCATTCTCCATACAGTAGCAAATTAGATTTAGATCAGTGAAGCAGAAACCAAACAGAGTGGGTTTATGTAAAGTGTTAATTAGAAATGGTTGCTGCTAATTACATTGGCACTGCCTTCCCCTTCATGACTCAAGCTTGTGCTAAAACAGGCCTGATTGTTTCCCCATTCTATACACACGTAATGTCTGGCAAAAGGGGAAACAGTATGAAAATATATGTAATGCTCAGATTGCTTTAAGCCATTGATAATAAATGGTTCAAAGTAAATTTTATTAACAAAATATGGATAAAGTCTACGACCTTGAGATTCTTCTGCTTACCAGGACACCACAAAAATAAGAAACCCAGAAGAGTCCAATTTAAAAAACAAAAGACCAACACCCAGAGAATAGAAAACAAATCAAATCCAATCATGCAAGCATCAGCATTCAGAACAAAATTGAGTCCATAAATCCACGGGCCAGAGCAGCCGGAATGGGCCCATGGTCTCAGTCCGTCACCACGAAGGGAAAGTGCCATGAAGCTTGTAGTCACTAAGCCCGCAGCGGCTAGGGCTCGGCACAGCCTCAGCCTCAGTGCTGAGGAGAGTGAAGTAAAATGTTGTGGAGCAGAACTGGTCCCAACCCTTGCTGCTGGTCCCGACACCTCACCTTTTCGGTCCATGTGGCCTGGCGTTTAAACTGTCCAAGCACTAACTTGTCCGTCGAATTCAGACGCGAGCTCAGGCCCTGCTGTATTGATGTGCTCTGGGCTGCTTCTGGCCCAGAAACTTTGCTTAGGATGAGCTTACAACTGAGTATAATAAAACTAGAGCCATGCTATTCAAGATTCAAGATTGTTTATTGCCATTTTTCAGTACACAAGTGTAAAGGAGAACAAAATGATTGTTACTCCAGATCCAATGCAGCATAAAAAACACAATAAGCATAAAGAACACAGTAAATATAAATACATAAGATTACTGTATGTATGTATATATCCTCCAGTGTTACTTTGTAAACTGGAACAGCAACTTAAATCTTCATTTGTGACTTTAAAAGTGGGTAAAATCTCCAAAGCACATCAGGCAGTGACTCAGGATGAGAGATCAGAGGAGATGGCCAAAGGCATTTTGCTTAAAGGGTGTGATCGTGGCTATCACAGAGGGACAGGCTTGCTTATAGGAGCAATCTCAGAGGTTGGGAGCTAAATATTTGCCTTTTAAGGTGGATTGTGGACTCACTTTGGGAACTCGGCAGTTCATGTTGTGTGTATTATTTATTGTCTTGATTCTTTGTGGTGTGGGGTCTGTCATGGATTCTAGTATGTTTCTTTGTTTTGTGGCTGCAAGCAAGTAGATGAATCTCAAGGTTGTATATGACCATAAGATATAGGAGCAGAATTAGGCCATCTGGCCCATAGAGTCTGCTCTGTTATTCATTCGTGGCTGATCCTTTTTTTAATCTCCTCCTCAACCCCAGTTCCCAGCCGTCTCCTCATAACCTTTGATGCCATGTTCAATCAAGAACCTATCAATCTTTGCCTTAAATACAGCCTCCACAGCTGCATGTGGTAACAAATTCCACAAATTCACCACCCTTTGGCTAAAAAAAATTCTCCGCATCTCTGTTTTGAAAGGGCACCCCTCTATCCTGAGGCTGTGCCCTCTTGTCCTAGACTCCCCCACCATTGGAAACATCCTTTCCACATCTACTCTATCTAGGCCTTTCAACATTCGAAGGGTTTCAATGAGATACCCCCTTATCCTAAATTCTAGTGAGTACAGACCCATAGCTATCAAATGTTCCTCGTCTGATAACCCCTTCATTTCTGGAATCATCCTTGTGAGCCACTTCTGAACAGCAGCACACCTTTTCTTAGATGAGGAGTCCAGAACTGTTTGCAATACTCAAGGTGAGGCCTTACCAGTGCTTTATAAAGCCTCAGCATCACATCCTTGCTCTTGTATTGTAGACCTCCTGAAATGAATGCTAATCTGCTTTTATACTTTGTACTTTGATCTTTGAGCAGATAATGGGAAGTGGCCTGGTTGGGAGGAAGTGACTATAGCTGGGTTGCAGGAAACAGACTGTTGTGTGTCTATAATTGGCTATCTCTTGAGAAGTGTAAAAAAATTACTGATATAATCCTACCACTGTAGTAAACCAGAAATGCAGGCTGATTATAAAATAGGGTCTGATTGCCTTTGGCAGTCATTATTCCTGTTCCGTCCAGCTGTCAATTTGGCACAAATCCCCATTTTTAAAGTTTGGACTTGAGGTTTATCTTAAAGACTGATAAACACCTACGGCTGACTGAACAAGATGACCCAGGCTGTAATAGCACCACAGTAGTGAAGCTCTGGGTATTTGGAGTTCAATTCTGGCAATGTCTGTAAGGGGAGTTTGTATGTTCTCCCCGTGAACCACATGGGTTTCCTTCAGGTGCTTCAGTTTCCTCCCACAGTCCACGGATGTACCTGTTCGTAGGTTTAATTGGTACGTGGTCCTGTGATTAGGTTGGTGTTAAATAGGCGGGTTGCGGGGAGGTACGGCTTGTTGGGCCGGTAGGACCTGTTTTGTGGTGTATCTCTAAATAAGGGTTTAGTCCCTGATACAACCGCTAAAAAAGGTTCAGTGGGGTGAATTGGTATCTCTCACTTGAGAATATTTGTGTTCCTGACTGAAATATTCTCTGTTTGTTAATCCTCTTATTGTAGTGTTACCTTTCCAGTCCTTCTCTTCTTAATCCCATGTCCAGCCACACTCAACTTGTTGAAAGCAAGGACTCTTTTGGAATGGTTGGAGTTTCCTTGATAAAAGATAAAATGGAAAGTTATTTTGTCTTTTTATTATTTTACTGTAAGTGCAGCTTGATTATTGTCTATTGGGGGCACCTGAGAAACTGTCTTCCGATTAGTAAATAATATTTTGGGTCCCTGATTCAATCGGAACTGACAAAGATTAGAATTTAAACAGGTTTAAGTCACTTGGCTCATCTGGGTAATGACTTGGAAATAGACCTTAACTTCTCAGGAAATACTCGAGATGAGTGTATCTTGCATATTTTGTGCTTTGAGAGGTTGATCATGGCTAGAATTAACTCCTGCCTGAGCAAGGACCTGGATACGCTGCAGTTTGCCTAGTATAACAAAAGGTCTATAGCAGATGCAATCTGACTGCGTCTCCACTGGGCTTTATCTTCCTGGATAACAGCAATACTCATGTCAGTCTACTGTTCCTCGATTACAGCTCCATGTTCAACACCATCATCCTCACAGTACGAATCAACAAGCTTCAAACCCTGCGCCTTTGTACCTCCCTGTGCAGTTGGATTCCTGACTTCCTCATTGGTTGGCTGGTGGCGCAGTGAGATCAGCACTGAGCTCGAGAACGGAGGTTCCCGAGTTCGATCCAGTGACAGACCGCTCCCGAGCGCGCTCTCCATCTGTGCCAGGTTAATGTCGAGCTCGCAACTCAACCTCGTTTTTTTAAAAAAAACAGTCTCCTCCAGTTTAAATTCCCACACGGAATATTGTGAAGGATCAAATACCCAAGCCCATTAGTATGGATTGTTGACAATATCCCTTCCTCACGCTGGCGCACCTCAAAGATGCATGCTTAGCCCACTGCTCTACTCTCCCTACACTCATGATTGTGTAGCGAGGCACAGCTTACATGCCGATGACACTAATGTTGTTGTCAGAATCTCAAATGATGATGAGGAGCATACAGGAAGGAAATAGATAGACTAGTCAACTGATGTCACAGTAACAACTTTGTACTCAATGTCAGCTAGCTCAAACACCTGATTGTGGACTTCAGGAAGGGGAGGTTGGGAGAACACTCATCGGGACTGATAGAGACATCAGCAGTGGAGAGGGTGAGTTGCTTTGTTCCTGGGTATTAACACATCAACGCAGCACAGTAGCTTAGTAGATAGTGTATTGCTGTTACAGAGCCAGCATCCTGGGTTCAATTCCACCGCTGTCTGTAAGGAGTTTGTACATTGTCCCCATGACCATGTGGATTTCCTCCAAGTGCTGTGGTTTCCTTCCACTTTCCAAATACATCCAGTTTAGTAGCTTAGTTGGTCACATGGATGTAATAGGGCAGTGTGGGCTTGTTGAACCAGAAGGGCCTGTTACTATGCTGTAGCTCTTTTGGGGGGGGGGAGAAAAGAACAGACACCAACTTTCATTGAGGGGTCAGTGGTGGAAAGGGTGAGTGGTTTCATGTTCCTGGGCATCAACATCTCAGAGGATCTCTCCTGGGACAATATGTTGATGAAATTCTGAAGAAGACATGCCAGAAGCTATACTTCATTAGAAGTTTGAGGAGATTTGGTATGTCACTAAAGACACTATTCAATTTCTTTATATGTGTGGTAGAGACCTTTCTGACTGGTTGCATCAGTATCTGGTATGGAGGTGTTTTGACAGTGAACTAAGACACTGGAAACACTGAAGCTGGTGATATAAAAGTGTTTATTCAGCACACGAGCAAGCATCATACTGGAGATACTATTAACTTAGAGGCTCCCTGATCCAATATTACTTGACATTTTTATATGCTAAAGATGAAAGATAACAGCAGGATAATTCTAAAGTTACAATGTATCTACAGTGCTTCCTTTGAATTACATATAATTTTCAGACACCTTGATCTTCCCACTAACACTTCAGATGTCCAAGTTGAATGTTAATCACTACTGTCTCTGGGCTGCACTCATGCATATGCAGACATCTTGGGTCAATAAGTGTTACTTGATTTGCAATTGACCCCATTCTACAGCTCCAGGAAGGCAATTGTTCTGAGCTGCATTTTAAACTCGATCTGTAATGCACATTCAGATCTAAAGACTGGTTGCAGCTGAAATTCCATAACTCCAGAGTACGCTGTAACAGAGGCATCAGTGCACAGGATCAGAAGAGGATTCACTAAGATATCGACTCGGCCAGCTCCACCATGGGCACAAAACTCGCCATTGAGGCCATCTTGAAAAGGCAGTGCCTCAAGAAGGTCCTGTCCATCTTTAAGGGCCTTCACCATCTGGGATATGTCCTTTTCTCATTGCTGTCATCAAGGAGAAAGTACAAGAGTCTGTAGGTGCATAATCAATGTTTTAGGAACTGCTTCTTCCCTTCTGCCATCAAATTTCTGAATGGTCCATGGACACTACTTCACTATTCCTCTTTCACACATTTATTTATTTTTATTGTAACTTACAGTATCTTGTTATGCCTGCACAGTACTGTCGCCACAAAACAACAAATTTCACGTGGTGAATATAACCCTGATTCTGATTAAGCAGTTGGATTTGGCCGGATTTCAGGAAGACGAGGTTATGGGTACAGTTTTGTTCTGGTAGTCAGGACACTTGTGCAATCTAGCCCAAGCATTCTCCTGTAAACGCCCCAGAGGCCTCGATTCACATCCTCAAGTGAGTGGTATCTTCTGTGTTCAGAACACACTGCCCTTGCCCTGAGAGCTGGCCTGGGTTATGTATCAAAGTCTGCTCTCTAATCCCCACAGCTAACAATTGTTCTCTTTTCTGGGAGCCATAATTGATTTAGGAAGACAGGAATTGCTAGGCAGAGGAAGCTTGAGGTCCTACTAATTAGCCTTTATCCATTGTATTGTGGTGTAGACATGGAGATAGAGCTGTTGTCTAATCATTGCAACCAATCTCAGTTAAATTCTGATATTTGGTGATCCAAACCCTCCAGCAAAAAGCTTTAAGAACTATATATCCAAAGTTACTTTCTCCTCCAAACCACGGCCACAGTTGTTGCAGTATGCTTAAGTAACTAAAGGATTTGTCCTAAATGTTACTACTTAAAATAAATCTATCTCATTTACATGTGGACAAATTAATACTAATTGGTTTTACCTTGTGCTGAGGAAGTTGCTCTGACGAATGTTGTTCCCACTGCTTTCTCTTTAGGTACACATTTATTATATCTGCTGTTCTGCAGAGGCCAAACAGATTCTTGTAATCTGCATTATTTAATCCATAAGCATCTGAAAAACACTAATCTTTGCCTCCTGCCCTTCTCATTTCCAGGGAGGATTTGTCCAATTTAAGGCAGATAAAAGTGGTCTGAGTAATAGCCAGGGGGAGAAGTATGGTGCCGTGGTAGCGTGGTGGTTAGCATGACGCCATTACAGCTTGGGGCATTGCGGAGTTCAGTTCCAGCACGGTCTGTAAGGAGGTTGTCCATTCTCCCTGTGAATCTGTGAGTTTCCTCTGGGTGCTCCAATTTCCTCCCATAGTCTAAAGACATACTGGTTAGTGGGTTCTTTGGTCATTGTAAATTGCCCTGCGATTATTAGGTTAGTGTTAAGTAGGTGGGCTGCTGGGCGGTGTGGCTCATTCAGCCGGAAAGGCCTGTTTTGCATTGTACCTCGGAATAAATCAGTAAGAGTTTGCAAGAGTCTGGTGTATGCCTCTGCAACCCTGTCTTGGGAATCAAAGATCAACTTTGTATTCAAATTGTTATGCCCTGTGTCGACATCTTCAAGATTCAAGATACTATTCATCAACACCAGTGTAAAGGAAAGTGAAATGATCGTTACTTCAAATTCAATACATCATGAAAAAAAAACCCACAATAAGTATAAGGTGCATGTTCTGCCCATTAGGCCTCTGGCATTTAGGGCAGCAATGAAGAGTCCTCCATCTCTGGCGGTGTTCAGGGCTTCCTTCATTGTGTCAGTAGCCTCCTCTCTGTTTTTACTACTGCCAGTCATGCGAGTCCCACATGGAGACTTGGGAATACTGTCACACTCAGATGTAGAAGGGTTATTCATTGCTGTTTCCAGAACAGTTTTGTTTTACCAGTCAGGGTTGTTGGCCCTGAGCTGAACCCCCGAACCTGGATGAACAGTGGACCCCTCTCAGTCTGGCCTCTACCCTTTGACCTGTTTGGCATGGGTGACCCTACAAGAGCCAAAGCATGAAGCTCTTACTCCAGCCAACATAGCTCTCTTGGTCATTGAGGCACGCAAGTCTCCAAACCCAACGACAAGGTTGTGGTCCTCTTGGAGGACGTACAGTAAATATAAATGCCTATGTTAGCTAGAATGTTCATGCCCTTTCAAAATTCATGGACATTCTAGCCAACATCACAGCCAGGTACATACTCCTAAATGGTTACTTTCCCCAGGTGGTAACCTCCACCCAATAACCCACCCCACCTCCAGTATTTTATCTTTTCCTGTCAGAGCCACTTCATGGACATACAATCAACCTATGTATATAAGCTATCTTATGTATTTATATTTATTGTGTTTTTTATTATTGTGTTCTTTATCACATTGTATATTTTTCTGGTGCATCAGATCGGGAGTAACAATTATTTCATTCTCCTTTACACTTGTGTACTGGAAATGCCATTAAACAATCTTGAATCTTGAAAATCACCATGGTACTGCTGGGGTATGCATAACCAAATTGCACAATTAAGAACTGAATTCTGATGAGATAAAATGCAAGATGATTTGATTTACTAATACCACTGTAAGTTAAAGCTGAGTGGGCGGGCAGCACGGTTACTTATTCTCTGCATTTCTACAACAGGAGGCTGAGGCCAGCTGGAAGAGCTTTGGCTTTAGTATTCCTGAGCTGGGTGGAAGATAGTAGCAGTAATGCTATCACATGAGTCGAGTAAGATGTTCTCCTAAGGGGTTGTCTATTGGATCCGGAATGTTAGGGTGGATTTCCTTAATGGAGAAAGCCTGTGCATGGCTTTGTTTAACGTGGAGAGGCTGATGCACTGGCAGCCACACTCAGTCCTTGACGGATCAGGGTCCAGTGGCATGGAATGCAAAATGAATGGGGACCCTTCACTGCTGCAGCCTTCCTCCATCTTCACTGTTGTCATCTTCCACTAGCTCCACCACTGAGGTCTTGGTTGGATCACTTGTTGTCTGAACCTCCCCCTTGACCTTACCACCATGGGTGACCCTACCAGGAGCAATACGCCAGATGGCTAAACTCCAGACAGCATTGCTCTCAGGAGCTCACAAGCCTCTCCACCACAATAATCTGACCATCCTTGGAGAAGGAGAGCAAGATAAACCCATCCAGTTGTGCATGTTAGAGTGGGCATCCATCATGTAAAGATTTGATATAGACTATGTTGTAATATTCTCCGTGCTGGAGTTGCACAGTAGAAGACTACAGAAATGACAGGTAGGATTAGATTATCTTCTCCAGCAAACCTGCCTCACACTGTCACGATGCCCAAAACACCATGACCAGATCTTCCAAAAGGCCCTGTGGTCTGCATTGGTTGACTTTCAGGACATAAGGGAACGAAAACCTAGAAATTGCTTGTGAAGCTCTGGCCTCCTTTGCAATGTCATATCCACCTTGGAGACCGAGGTGAACGTTTGAATCCCAGTGGATGGGATTTCCAGCTTAGCCATCCGGAACACCTGGATTGATGTGCTGAATGGGAGTTGAACTTGCAGCCTCATGACTTCAGGCACAAGAGTGCTACTCAGCAAGCCACATAAGGCATTGTCAGAGGCTCCCATAAGAACTGCCTGAAAGCTCTCATCTTTCGCTAATATTCACTAAGAAGGTCCATTCAACCCAAACATAGCCCTCAATGCTGGCACCTGATGGGAAAAATCTAGAAAAACCATGATGCCATTTTGTTTTAGGATGCAGCATCTGGTCTAACAAACCCACACCATAGAGTTACAGCCATGTGACCAATTAACCTGTTAACCTGTACTGTGTGTCTGTGGACTGTGGGAGGAAACTAGAGCAGCTGGGGAAACCCATGTGGTCACAGAGAGAACGTCCAAGCTCCTTTGTGGGTTGTAGCCTCTGTAAAATCCAAGATATCTTCAAGAAGCAGTGTCTCAGAAAAGTGGCTTCTATCATCAAGGACCCCTCAGGACATGTCCTCTTCTCATTACTACAATCAGGAAGGAGGTACAGAAGCCTGAAGGCACAAAATCAGCGATTCAGGAACAGCTTTTTCCCCTCTGCCATCCAATTTCTGAATGGACACTGAACCCATGAACACTACCTCACTACTTTTTAAAATTTGTTTTTTTGCACTATTTAATTTAATTTAATATGTATATTTAATGAAATTAATTTACTTACTTTTCTATTATTATTTATTGCATTGTACTGCTGCCTCAAGGTTAACAAATTTCACAATGCATGCCAGTGATACTAACCTGATTCTGATTCAGACACTGGCCCCTCACACTGCAATAGCATTACGCTACCTTGCCAACACTGGAGGGGTTGGAGGTGGGGAAGGGAACTGGGACTGGGGGAGAAGGTGATTTGACAACATACACCTGTTGGAAAGGAAAGAGAAATCACCATACATTTCAGAAAAACAGGAGATGGGATCTTTAAAGTTAATAGATTTGTGATAAATCTGTAAAAATATTTTACTGCACAAGTTAAAGCTGCATCTGGCATGTGTAGCAGAAGAATCAGAAGGTTAATCATGTAAGTGGGCGCTGACTTAATTAAGTTGATAAACTTGGTCAATTGTCCTAATTTCTGCCTTGCAGTAATGGGTGTGCATACCCATTAAACCACATTAGTTCCAAAAAGGAGTCACCTCTCTTAATGTCATTTGCTGCCGTTTGGACCTCAACTGTCTATTTCTCTGAAAATGCAGTCTGTCCAAATGATTCAATGTGCAATTCCTGCACCCTCACAAACATTATTCACTGACAACTGTGTGATACTTCAGAGGCAGACAGCAGTAATGACACTGTGATTATTACTAACAGTTGTGCCTGCTAAAAGCCTTAATATGGTGGGAATAATGCAGGAATTTCAGGCTTAATTTATACATACTGATTTATAGTAATTGCTTGGACTTGCTAATCGTACTTTTGTGTCATCCTTGAAAATGTGTCACTTTGGGTAGGCTCAGGTAAATTAAGGCTGTAAATTTGGTAGGCAGATTCATCTCTTTATTCACCTGTGGTAAAGAAATATGGCATAATTGCTTAAACACTGTGATGTTAATCTATGTCTTTGCTTAGAAATCTTTTTTCTCTGGGGAGTATTGGATTTTCTTGAGGTATTGGCAGTTTCCCTGCTCCTAAAATGACCTCTGTGTTGAAGTGTGTCTCTATCTCCAGCGTGTTTTGTATTGGTTGTAGAAGGTTGATGAAAGTGTCAAGTGGTTGTTCAGTGGCTCACAAAATTGCGAAAACTTCGAGTCCATCAGAGTAGTCATTTTAATAAACAACGTATTGTTCACTGAATCTGTTGGGCTTTGGTATGTTCATTCCACACTTCACACTTTGGTCAGTCAGAGAACCCAGATATTAAAGTTTCATGTCGTGTGTGTGTGGGCATGTGAGAGTGTTATTCGATTACAGTATTAAAGTATGCAACTACATGTGTACTGAATGTTTCAAAGTAAAATAAGTGTATTGTCATCCATCTTGAATGTTTTGGCTCATTCTTTACTCCCCACCAATGGTATTCCACTTGACCCTCATGCTCAGCAGCACCTCCCTAATTCAAGAACAGAGCAGCTGGTTAAATACCCTTTCTCGTATAAGGATTATAGTTTGGTTTGAGAGTAGTTTTAGGCATGGTAATGTAGTAGTTAGCACAGCACCTTACAGTACAAACAGCCTGGGTTCAATTCCTGCCGCTGCATGTAAGGGGTTTGTATGTTCTCCCCGTGACCGAGCGGGTTTCTTTTGGGTGCTCCTGTTTCCTCCCACAATTCCAAGATGTACCGGTTGGTAGATGTCCTGTGATTAGGCTAGGGTTAAAATCGGGTTGCTGGGCAGACAAGAGAAAGTCTGCAGACAGTGGAGATGCAGTTGCTCGGATTGTTGCAGCTTGAAGGACCTATTCTGTGCTGTAGCTCAATAAATAAATAAATACATTTGCTTGGGAGGAAGTGTCCTTTGAACTCTCCATCACCAGAGGCAGTGGCAAGGATAGGTAATCTTCATGTGATGCTTGGGTTTTCATTAAACCAATTTCTTATCAACAATTCCATCAACATTATCCTGTTTGTCCACTCGGATTGAGAAGCTGAGCTCAGGTTTGCCATGGTCAGGTTGACCTCAGTACTGACCTTCAGGACCTGAGACTATCTTGTCATGCAGTCACTCAGAGAGCCTGGAATGAGGTCTACATTAACTTCATTTTATTATCTCCTCCTCAATTTCCCTTCAGATTCTACCATTTCTCCTAAATACTATTTACAATGGCCATTTAACCTGCCAACCTGCGTGTCTTTGGGATGTGGGAGGAAACTGGAACACCAGAGGCAAGAGGAGAATGTGCACCCAGAGTCAGGATTGAACCTGTGTCACCGACAGCTTGAAGCAGCAGCTCTCCTAGCTTCGCCACTTTCAAAGTTCAAAGTAAATTTTATTAACGAAGTACATGTACAGTATGTCACCATGTACAGCCCTGAGAATCATTTTCTTGTGGGCATTCTCAACAAATCTATAGAATAGTAACCATAACAGAATCAATGAAAGACCGCTCAACTAAGGTGTTCAACCAGATTGTAAAAGACAATAAACTCTGCAGGTACAAAAAGAAACAATAATAATAAATAAATAAACAATAAATATTGGGAACGCGAGTTGAAGAGTCCTTGAAAGTGAGTCCATAGCTTATGGAGCAAGTGACACTGTGAAATTATCCCCTTTGGTTCAAGAGCCTGATGGTTGAGGGGTAGTAACTGTTCCTGAACTTGGTGGTGCCTGTCCTGAGGCTCCTGTACCTTCTTTCTGAAGACAACAGCAAGAAGGGAGCAGTGCTGGGGGTCTCTGATGATGAACTCTGATTTCCTGCACCAGTGCCCCATGCTCAATGGTTGGGAGGACTTTACCCATGATGGACTGGGCCATATTCACTACTCTTGTAGGATTTTTACCACCCGGATTATACGATCTAAGGAGATGACTGTCTCAGCCCTGTTGGATTGTTTCTCCATGGGATGCAGCTGATTAGAGTCAAATAACTATTGGAGTTAAAGGTCATGTGAGATTCTTCATTTATTTTTCCCCATTTGTTTCCAGTTCCTCATTGGGATAGTTCTTTCCCTCAAAAGTTCTTGGGTATTTAATGGTCTTTTAGTGAGGAAAAAATATAGTACATCTTTATGCAAATGACTGATGGAATATTGAATTACCCCAGTGTTAATTCATGAGCAAAATCCTTAATTGAAATTATAAATAGACTCAAACCATCATACTCCATCAATTTCAGTGTATTATGGAACTGCAGCTTAAAGTCACTGACAATCCACAGCAAACTCCATTAGACCATCCAATCAATGTTCAAAGTAAATTTATTATTAAGGTACATATGTCTCTATATACATCATGTATATGGAATTCAATGCCAAAGATGGCTGTGGAGCCAAGTCATTGAATATATTTAAAGTGGAGGTTGACAGGTTCTTGATTAGTCAGGTTGTCAAAGATTATAGGGAGATGGCAGGAGAATGGGGTTGAGAAGGATGAAAAATCAGCCATGACGGAATGGCAGAACTGACACGTTGGGCCAAATGGCCTAATTCTGCTCCTACGTCAAATGGTCTTATGCAAGTTATGCTACTCTGCCAGAGATGCTGCTTTTCTCATGAAATTGTGTAGAAAAATCAGCCGCAGGTCTATTTTTAGGATAAGGTGGCCACAACTTCTTGGTTCTCTTTATCCCTATTTGCTCTTCACTAATAAACAGCTGTAGCCGACAAGTTTTGTGCCTCATTCTTAACTTCTGAAAAACCTCTGGATCACAAAGTCACCCGGATCCAACAGGGAGTAAGGTAGATTTCTTCAACTATACAGGCCAATAACTACCTCTCTGTATGCTTCATTGAGACAGGAATCTGTATGTCATCTTGTGATTGTTTCTGTGTATCTTGCTGTGTAGAAATTTCCCCTAGGGCAGGGGTACCTCACATGGGGTCCATGGCATAAAAGAAGATCTGGGCGTGCCTACTCTATGCTGGCCGGTGGTGTAATTGCATCCGCACCGGACTTCGAGGCGAGCGGTTGCGGGTTTGAATCCGGTTGGCTCCTTGCAGACTTTCCATCTGTGCTGGGTTGAACATTGCGCCAGCAACTCGACCTCGTTAACAAAACAGACAAAATACTAAAGAAATGGCAAGGTTACCACCCGATGTGCCACAAAGCACGAGAAGGAACAACAGCAACAATAGCCCCTGGTCTATGGTAACAGCATATCTTCCACCATATCTTTGGCTGAGTAGAGTATGGGACACCCTAATGTCATGAAAGTTACAAGTCTATTAGTAAATTTAAACAATGTATCACATTGAATTTACAATGAAGGAATTTGAAGAAGCAGTTATATGTGATGGATGAGATGGGTCCCAGAGATGGATCAGTTGAATGAAGAGGAGTGGCTGAAGAATTAGACTGTAGCCCTCTGTGTGTTCTTTTTAAAACTGTGGTGTAATTATCCATCTGTGCACTGTCAGCTTTGGAGCTGCTGAACACCACAAGCAATTCAAGACCACATTAATGACTGGTGTTTGTAAATCATCAGAACCACAATCACTTCATTGTCATTATTGAGTGATGTTGATTTCATGTCTTCTCCTTGTGTGACCCAGATCAAGATTCATTGATTTCATCCATATTGAGGGAGATGGAAATGAGGAAGTTTGGGGTCAGGATTTGTATTCTGTTGAACCAGGGGTTTCTATTAACATCGAAGGACTCTACTTTTTCAATCTGATTCCGGGGTCTCGGTTCAGAATAGCTGGACATGACTCCTTGTTTTTGCCACTGGAGATTTCCCTCCGTTCCTGTTGATCGAAGCCCTTCCCGCCACTAAGCACATTTACATGAAGCATTGCCACAATAAAGCAGCATCCATCATCAAGGACCCCACCATCCAGGCCATGCCCTCTTTTTGCTACTATCTTCAGGAAGAAGGTACAGGAGCCTCATGACTCACACCACCGGGTTCAGGAACAGTTATCACCCCTCAATCATCAGGCCCTTTTCACTTCAATTGCCTCATCATGGAAATGTACTTGCAACCCATGGACCCACTTATAAGGATTCTTCATTTCATGTTCTTGATATTTATTGCTTATCTACCTATCTATTTATTATGTCTTTCTTTTTGTGTTTGCACAGTTTGTTGTCTTCTGAACACTGCTTGACTGCCCAAGTTGGTGTGGTCTTTCATTGATTCTATTATGGATTTGTTGAGTATGCCCACAAGAAAACAAATCTCAGGGTAGTAGATGGTGACATATACGTACTTGATAATAGATTTATTTTGAACTTTGGACAGTAAACATGTGGTTATTAAAGTTTGGTTGGCAGGGTAGTGTGGTAGTTAATGTAACAATACTATAGCGATAGCAATCTGGGTTCATTTTCCTCCCCTGTAAATAGGTTGCACGCTTTCCTCATGGCCACGTGGGTTTCCCTTGGGTTTTCTGGTTTCCTCCAGCATTCCAAAGATGTATGGGTTCATGGGTTAATTGGTCACGGGTTTAAATGCATGGCATGGGCTTGTTGGAGCAGGCCATGTTAATTTTTTATTTATTTTTAATTTTATTTTGTTTAGAGATGCAATGCGGATCAGGTCCTTCTGGACCAAAGAGCAACACTATCCAGCATCCCACCTACTTAACACTAACTTAATCACAGGAGAGTTTACAATGGCTCATTAACCTGCCGACCAGTATGTCTTTGGACTGTGGCAGGAAACCCGTGTACTCACTGGGAGAACGTACAAACTCCTTGCAGTCAGCAGCAGGAATTGAACTCCAAACTCTGGAATGCCCTGAGTGGTAACAGCTGTGCCTTAATGTGCTGTATCTCAAAATAAATGAAATAAAGTTGTACATTATTTGACCCTCTCCCAGCTTTCCTATGCTAGAGAGACTTTTGAGCAGAGTACTGAACCAGTCTTTTCCTTTTGAGCCTGCTTTCTCTCTGGGTTAAAGCAGATTCCATTAAATACCCTGAGTCACATATATCCTGTGCTGACAGCAGCAGTGACTGTGTAACCTGTTGTTAGTGTGTCAGCCTCACACAGTCCTCAGCCTCTTTACTTACCCGTGCAATTTGATGGAAGTGTTTTCTAGTACTCCAGCTGAGTTTAGGTCTAACAGCACTTGAAGAGTTTGACACCAGCCAGGACAAGCAGTCTGATCAATAGAAAATCCAATTGCTCAAATAACTGTCCAACCCCTTCCAACAGCAGCACCCTGCGTCTATAAGTAACATGGCAAAGATGCGTGACAGCTCCCTCAGAGTCACCTCCCCAACATGTCAGCTTCCTCTGGGACAGGAGCTGAGCCCAGCTTTTATAGCGCAGCAGACAGAGTTGAAGTTGTCAAAAGATGAGGCTTAGCATGATTTAACAACACAGCGATGTAATCAATAACGTCTATAAATTAGAGTGAGTAAAATTGAATGACTGACGTCTTTGTTATTTGGATATTGATTGCATTTGCTGCTTTATTTAATACTTTCGTGAAGATTGTCCGTCTCAGGTGCAACAGCCCCTCAGGCTTCTACCAGAGAGCTAGTGTGGGTTTGAATATAGAATGTGAACATAACACAGCACAGGCCCTTTTCTCTCTCCCCCACCCCATGTTGTACTCCAAGATTAATCTAACCCTTCCCTCCCATATAGTCCTCAATTTATCATCCATGTGCCTATCTAAGAGTCTCTTAAATGTACCTCATGTATCTGCCTCTACCACCACCCCTGGCAGGGCGTTCCATGCGCTTTCCATTCTCTGTGTAACTGCCTCTGACATTCCCCTGTACTTTCCACCAATCACCTTAGAGGTATGCCCTTTCGTAATAATCATTGCCACCCTGGGAAAACTACTCTGGCTACCCCTCTGTCTTTGCCTCTAATTATCTTATGTGACTCTATCTAGTCACCTCTCATCCTCCTCCACTCCAAAGAGCTCTTGGTCTCTTGCCTTACCTAGAAGTATGAGAGATGTAAGGTTATTGGGGGCTCATCACTTCAACATTTATCTCAATGTCACTGTCCTTTCCTGATTTGTGCGTAACTTCAAATTTCAAAGTATTGTTAAAGCACATATATGTCACCATATGCTATCCTGAGATTCATTTTCTTGCAGGCATTCACAATAGAACAAAGAAATACACAGAATCAATGAAACATTCCACACAAAGATGACACACAACCAATATGCAAAAGGCAAATTATGCAAATAATAAAAAAAACAAAAGTAAATAATTAATACTGAGAACATGAGTTGTAGGGTCCTTGAAAGCGAGTGTATGCATGGGTGGTGTTCAGAGATCAGTTCAGTGTTGGGGTGAGTGAAGTTATCCACATTGGTTCAGGAGCCTGATGGTTGAAGGGTAATAAATGTCCCTGAACATGGTTCACCGTTGTCAAATCGAGCTTCTGGATTCCCTACAACACACACACACAAAATGCTGGTGGAACGCAGCAGACCAGGCAGCATCTATAGGAAGAAGCACTGTTGGCGTTTCGGGCTGAGACCCTTCATCTAGTCCTGACAAAGGGTCTCGGCCCGAAACGTCGACTGTACTTCTTCCTATAGATGCTGCCTGGCCTGCTGCATTCCACCAGCATTTTGTGTGTGTGTGTGTTGCTTGAATTTCCAGCATCTGCAGATTTTCTTGTATTCTGGGTTCCCTACCTGGCAGAATTTTGGGTGGAGGATACTTTCACCACACACAGGAGATCAAGAAGATTGTCCACCTCCTCCAGTCAGGAGATAGCTCAAAACAAATGCTGGTCCATGTCCTGAACAGTAAAACAAAGCTATAATTTGTCAACACTCAACTTCTTTAACAGCAAGTAAAAGGAGTGGAGATATTGTTTATGGTTCAGCAATCTTAGAGGCAGACAAAATGGTTTTATTTTGCAAACAAGGTGCATCATTATGAGATCCAATTCTTTAAATAATTTTTAATTACCAAAGCCTCGGCCCATTCAGGTGCCTCTCTATTGATTTTGTGGTGTTCAGTCATGCAGGTGGTCTCTGGGTCTTTTGATATTCAACGAGTGAAGCTAATTATGCTCACCCAGATAGTTTAATCAGCACATATTCAGGCACAACACACTGCATCCCATTGATCTGTTGAAATAGCAAAGCACATATTGAATTATAATTAAGAATGCTTGCAAATAATATGCAGTGAAGCTTCCTCTGAAAAGAAATAAAATTCACTGGGCTTTTGCATCTGTTTTCCCTCTCCAAGTTTCTACCTCGCTGACAATCAATACAGGCACACTTCAAGGATGCGTGCTTAGCCTACTGCTATACTTTCCATGCGCATGACTGTGTGGCTAGGCAGAGCTCGGATGTCATCTATAAATTTGCCGATGACATCGCTGTTGTTGGCAGAGTTTCAGATGGTGAATAGGAGGTGTATAGGAGTGAGATAGATTAGCTAATTGACTGGTGTTGCAGCAACAACCTTGCACTCAATGTCAGTAAGACCAAGGAATTGATTGTGGACTTCAGGGAGGGGAAGTCGGGAGAAAACACACTGGCCCTCATCGAAGGGTTGGCTGTGAAAAGGGTGAACAGCTTCAGTTTCCTGGATCCATCCTGTGTCCAACATATTGATGCAATCACAAAGAGGGCATACCAAGAGCAATAATTCATTGGGAGTTTGAGGAGGTTTGGTATGTCACCGAAGACTTCAGCAAACTTCTACAGATGAACTGTGGAGAGCATTCTGACTGGCTGCATCATCACCTGGTATGTAGGCTCACATGCACGGGATTGGAAAAAAAACTCTGGAGGATTGTGTGGTCAACTAGCTCTAACGTGGCAGTAGCCTCCACACCAGCAAGAACATTTTCAGAAGGCAGTTCTTCAAGAAGTTGCCATCCATCATTAAGGACCCTCACTATCCAGGAGATGTCCTGTTCTCATTACTACCGTCAGGGAGGAGGTACAGAAGCCCGAGGATACACACTTAACATTTTAAGAACAGCTCCTTCTCCTCCACCATCAGATTTCTGAATAGTCCTTGAACACTCCCTCACTATTTTAGTCTCATTTTGCACTATTTTTTATATATTTAGAAAACATAGACATAGAAAACCTACAGCACATTACAGGCCCTTCAGCCCACAATGCTGTGCTGAACATGTCCTTTAGAAATTACCTAGGATTACCCATAGCCCTCTATCTTTCTAAGCTCCATGCACCATTTCTTATTGGAAGTTTCAGTGTTTATGGATTACACCATTGCCACAAACCAACAAATTTCACAATTTATATCAGTCTGATTCTGAAACTTGGCCTGCTCTACGGAGAGGAATAAAGAGTCGATGTTTCAGGCCAAGACCCTTCATCAGGCCTCTAACGTCCTGTGTGTTGCGTGCCATCAAAATGCTCTTTCTGCGGCCGCAGCAAGTCCATTGCAAGAACAAATCAAACATAAGTTAACATGAGCTTAATCTTGGAAGTTTTGGCTTTAGGGCGGCATGTTGCACAGTTAGTGCAACACTTCACAGTTCCAGCCGTAAGATTAGGTTTGATTCCTGCTGCTGACTGTAAGGAATTTGTACAACCTCCCCATGACCATGTGGGTTCCCTCCGAGTGCCCTCGGTTTCCTCCCACGTTCTGAAGTCATACAGAACGTGAGGTTAGTAAGTTGTGGGCATGCTATGTTGATGCTGGAAGTGTGGCGACACCCGAGAGCCACCTAGCACAATCCTCTCTGATTGACACCTACGACGGACTTCACTGTATGTTTTGCTGTACATGTGACAAATAAGGCTAATCTTAAAGAACAAGAAGCAGGAATGGGCCATTTGGCACCTGAGATCCATTGTTGCCCACTTAATAACTTCTTCTATACCTCAGTGTCACTTTCATAAACTGAATTGCCTTAACGTCCAAAACTCTTATCAATCTCTGCCTTGATTATTCTCAATACCTGATACTCAGCCCTCTAGGTCAGAGAATTTCAAAGGTTCATTTCTCTCTGAGTGGAATAAAATGTCTTCTTATCTCATTCCTGAGTGGCTGATCCCCCATTTTAAGAGTGTGACCCCCCCCCACCCCCGCAGGTTTTAGACACCCCAGCCAGGAAAATTAAACATTATCCCTGCCTCAATGCTGTCAAGCCTCATAAGATGTTTGTCTATCTCACTGAACTCACCTCTGACTCTTAAACTCAGGGGAGTTACCAGTCAGCTTAATCACTCCATATAGAACAATTCCACTTCTCCCCCACCATTCCAGTAATCAATCTGGCCAAATTTTGTTGTATTGCCTCTGTTGTATTTATGTTGTTCAGATTTGCACACAATATTACAGTCGCTGTGTCACTGAGACCCTGTGTAATTACACTATAACATTTTTGGTGTACTCGCAGTCTGAAAACACATGGGTGCATCAGCCCAGACTATATGCTGAAATTTCTGGAATGGGATGTTTGCCCTCCATTAAAGCCAGTGTTGCTGACTGAGCTAGTTTTCAAACTAAACATTTATTAACAGCTGGAGTTGATTGCATTGTTTCATATATGCAGCATATGATCCATAGTTGTTTTTAAAAGATGCACTGCTTCTTCAGTGTTTACCTTAGGAGGGAGAATGGCTTGGGACATCCAAATACACTGCAGTTACAAGGAAAATGACGCATTCCACCACTTCGTTTGGCTGCTAATATCTGCATATTTTTAGCAATGATCCAATTAAAACATGGTGCAGGATGCATATTTATTACTGACTTGTAATCCGCTATTAATCATTCTAATATGTTAAATCATCAGCCTCGATTTCTGTTTTCTCTCCCCTTTTCTTCTCCTTGCTCTGATTCTCACCTTTTTCCTCTCTCTCTGTATCTGTCCATCTGCCTGTCTGTCTGCTGGCTCTCTCCCCCCTCTCTCCTGGCACTCTCCCCCACTCTCTATGACTCTCTCCAGATCTTTCTCCCCTCTCTCCTGGCACTCTCCCCCACTCTCTATGACTCTCTCCAGATCTTTCCCCTCTCCCCTCTCTCCTTCACTCTCTCTTTTCCCTTCTCCCACTCCCACTCCATCTCTCGCCTCCCCTTCCCCATCTCCCTCTCCTCCCCTCTCCTCCTCTCCCCCTCCCCCTACCCCCTCCCCTCTCCTGCTCTTCACTCTCCCCCTCTTCTCCTTGCTCTCTCACCTTTCTCTTCTTTCTCTCTGTGTCTGTCCATCTGTCTGTCTTTCTGCTGGCCCTATCTCCCCTCTCTCCCTCCCCTCCTCTCTCCCTCGTGCACCTCCCTCTCTCCCTCCCTTGTGCACCTCCCTTCCTCATTATCAGGCTCCTGCCTGGCTGGGCACACTTGGTTGCGGTAAAATATGTGACACTTTGTTTAATTGAAAAGTACTGTTTCAACCCAGGGGTCGTGGGTATAATTAAACAGTAAATAACACAATCGGCCCCAAGGCAAGAGGTCAAGTTTCTGTAGGCTGTCGAGCGCTCTGCTGGTTAGGCAGTGACCCCTACGGTGTCTGGGTCACTGTGTGATCTGTTGATAGTTCAGCTTGTCACTGCAGGAGTTATACCGTAACACAGAGGTTATACTCATCAGGAAAGACTTCACAGGTTGGCCTCCTGACTCATGCAAACAGAGGCACATCGAAGACCTAATGATACTGTAACATGATAAAGCTAATCTTAATCCTTCATTTATCACATATACATCGAAATTTACAGTGAAATGTGTTGTTTTCATCAAATCAAATTAGCGAGGATTGTGCTGGGGAAGGAGCCAGTCCATAAGTGTTACCATTCATCCGGAGCCAACATAACCTACCCACAACTCACTAACTCTAACTCTATGTCTTTGGACTGTAGGAGGAAACTGGAGCACCTAGAAAATCCTTACAGGCAGCAGTGGGAACTGAATAAAACCAGACAGAAAAGACAGGAGCGTCAAGTTTGGTGATGGATTTGCGCGAGGAGGGGGTATGGGATTTGATGTTCTTGCCATATGCAGGATTTAATTTTTGTGCATGGGGGGTGTTTGATGTTCTTGTTTTTTTGTACATAGGGGTTGATGCTTTACTTTGAACAGCTTCCATGGGTTTCTTTGTTTCATGGCTGTCTGGAGAAGACGAATCTCAGAGTTGTATACCGCATACATACTTCAATAATAAATGAACTTTGAACATGTGTATCAATAACCAGCTCTCTGGTTGACATTGGCTGTTGTCATGACAGTGTGTCACTAAGATCTCTATCTCCTTCCTGGTCCTTGACTCATCGTTACTTGAGATGAGGTCCACTACAGTGGTATCTGCAAACCTGTAGATGGAGTTAGAACAGAATCTGGCCTCAAAGTCATGAGTGTACAGGGATTCTAGTAAAGAGCAGAGGATGTAGCCTTGTGGATCACCAGTGTTCAGAATAATCATGGCAGAGAAGTTTCTGCCTCTCCTTACTGTTTGCGATATGTTGGCCAGAATGTCAAGGATCCAGTTGCAGAAGAAGGCGTTGACTCCCAGGCCTCAGAGTTTGGTGATTGGTTAGCTTGGAACAATAGTACTGAAGGAAGAATTGTAGTCAATGTACAACAGACTGACGTAGGTGTCTTCACTGTCCATATGAAAGTAGGGCCAGGGAGATGGTGTCCACTGTAGACATGTTTTGGCAGTGGGCAAATTGCAGTGAGTAATTAAAAATTAAATTACAACATAGCTTTGAGGAATTTGAGGAGATGTTGGAGAGGTATGAGGGAGAAGAGGAAAGAAGAATGAGATATGGTAGGAGGGATAGAAGAGGGTCATGTGGAGCAGAAATATTGGCTCAGATCAGTGGCCCATTTCACTTCTCTAAGTTCAGCATGTGACTGAGTTTTTCTGGGATGTTAGGGGAAGGTGGAGTGTGTGTGGGTGCCTCACCCATATGAGAGCCGGTATAGTAGAGCTGCTGCCTTACTCCCGAGCTTGAGATCTGGGTTCAGTTCTGACTGCGGGGGTCTACGTGGTCTCCTTGTGATCATGTGGGTTTCTTCTGGGTGCTCATGTTTCCTCCCACTAATGATTAAAGATTAGCCTTATATGTGTATTGGAATATTGAAGCATACAGCCAACATAGCATGCCCACAACTTACTAACCCCACCCTGTACGTTTTTGGACTGTGGGAGGAAACCGGAGCACTTGGAGGAAACCGACAAAGTCACAAGGGGAACAGCAGCAGGAATCAGACCCTGATCAGTAATTGCTGGTGCTGTAAAGAGATTATGCTAGCCGCTATGCAACCATGCTTGGTTTGGTAGGTTAACTGGCCCAGAGTATGTGTAGGTGAGTGGTAGCAGTCAATGAGAATGGAGGGAGAAATTAAATAAAACAGACTAATGGAAGGTTAGCATAAGTAGGTGGTTTGTGATTGGTGTGGACTCGTTGGGCCTAATTTGCTGTTGTATCTCTCTTTGTCTGTCTGACATCCATGGGATGTTGGGGCAGTATGGTAGCGTAGCGGCTAGCACAACGCTTTGCAGTACCAGCGACCGGGTTCAGTTCCCGCTGCTGCCTAAAGGGAGTTTGTACATTCTCCCTGAGACTGTGTGGGTTTCCTCTGGGTGCTCTGGTTTCCTCCCACAGTCCAAAGATGTACTGGTTAGTAGGTTGATTGGTCATTGTAAATTGTCCCGTGATTAGGGTAGTATGAAATCGGGAGTTTGCTCGGCAGCGTGGCTCTAAGACCTGGAATGGTCTACTCTGTGCTCTGTCTCAATAAACAATAAGTAAATAATTCATGTCAGTCAGAATTTGTTCTGTACGTAAAATCAATACGTAAAGTCAATACTTCAGAAAATGGCACGCATGCACTTTTGTTTCACTACAGTAAAATGGCTGTTCTGTAAAACTCGGGTGTCTTAAACACAAAAAAATTGAAACAGTGTCACAGAGGAAAAAAAATGGAAAATGTGTTCACAGAACAAGGGATTAAGATGAAGATACTTTCCGAGAGCAGATATACTGTACGTGACTGGGTCATGATCAGATTGAATGGAAAACAGGAATGAAAGCAGAATTCCAAAGTCCAGTTGTGAATGGATTTGCCCCCTTCCTTTCCCGTCCTGAAGCATTGAGTGTTTTTCTCTCCTCGTTGGCTGCTGCCTGACACGGCAAGTTCCTCCAGCATTTTGTGTGTGTTGCTGCAGGATAACTCTGCCTTGGTTTTAAGCGAGTATAGTGTTCCAGAGACGGCTGGCTCCTGAGTAGAGCCAAATCCATACTCCAGAGGGCCACAACAAGTTTTGAAAGGCAAAATGTTCCCGAAGTACTGGGCACCTTGGGATTTGCTGCCATGTGCCAGAGTCACTTGATTGAGAAAAAGCTGTTGCTCAAAAATGTTCTAAGTTACTTCTGCTGAAACATTCCTGCCAATACAAACCTTGTGTGTAATTAAATTTAAACTAATGTTCAATCATGCTTGAATAATTTTGGGCCAACCTGAGAATAGTTTTTGTTTAATAGACAAATTATTGGCTTTTTTTGCCTTCCAAATGCATGTTGAGTTGGTGAAATTAATTAGAGTTTCAAATGATGCAAAGCAATAATAGTACTGGGAATTGGGGCTATTTCCCTTACTCTAAGTAATGCCACCATGGTTCAAACTCTTAGCTCATTCACACTGTGTATGGGTTGCAGGATCTTGTAGGACTTTGGAAACAGAGTTAGCCCTTTGGATAATGTACTGTAGTGGTTAGAGTGACGTAGTTACAGCTTGGGGCATTGGAGTTCCGAGTTCTCTGGGTCATCCCTATGGAATGCGTATGTTTCCTCCGGGTGCTCCGGTTTCCACCCACAGTCCAAAGAAGTACAGGTTAGTAGGTTAATTGGTGATTGTAAATTGTCCTGTGATTAGGCTAGTGTTAAATAAGGGATTGCTGGGCACCATGGCTCAAAGGGCCAGAAAGGCCTATTCCATGTAGTATCTCTAAATCAATCAATCAATCAATTCATTGATCGATCAAAACCTGTCTTTCATTTGGTTTGTTAGATGCTCTAAGTCTCAATATCCTTTACCCAACTGTAAGCCACTTGCCTTGTAAACTCTTGCCTAATAAGTTTTTATCGATAAATGAGGCTTTGCTCTGGGAATGGGCACATGGAGAACTTCCAAAATACCTTTGTCACTGCAACAATGTCTTTTTAGAGGTTGTGGAGTCTGGGGAGTGGGGGAAAGAGTTGGAGCTGAACAAACTTGTGAGTTCGAAGTAGTATTGAATGCTGGACTTTGATTAAGTATGGAGGAACAACACTTAATCAAGATCCAAGCATTTCAATTTTGCTTGTAACACCAGGCTTTCCCTTTGATGGACTCCACTGTTGTGGCTAGAGCTCAGTCCATCACAGGTAAAGCTCTCCCGTCACTGAGCACAGCTACATGAAGGCTGTCTCAGGAAAGCCACATCCATCATCAGTGACCCTCACCATCCGGCCATGCTCCCTTCTCGCTACTGCCATCAGGAAAGAGGTACAGAAGCTCAAGACCCCACACCACCAGGTTCAGGAACGGTTATTACCCTTAAACAATCAGGGTCTTGAAGCAACGTGAGTATCTTCGCTCACCACAGCGTTGAACTGATTCCGCAACTTATGGACCCACTTTCAAGGACGACAACTCATGTTCTCAGTATTATCTATCTATCTATTTATAATTGTTACATGCTTTGATTTGTAGTTGCACTATTTGTCAGTCTTTGTGTGTAATTTTTCATTCTATTGGACTTCTTTATTCTACTGTGAATATCTGCAAGAAAATGAATCTCAGAGTAGTATATGGTGATATGTACATTGATAATAAATTTAGTTTGAACTTTGAACTCTCTGAAGGAGCTCTGAGAATCACTTGGGCTGGAATCTAGGAAACTGAACAGGCAACTTTGGTGTTGCAGTCTACTATGTAAATCAGTTGATTAATAAGTACTTTATGTTTCCTTCAGATAAGATATCTCAGGAGGATTTGATCTGCAGTAGAATTGCCTAAAGATGGCAGTGCTCTTGGAGTGGACCAGGATTGGATGGTAGAGAAAATTGGCCAGGTTTTCCATTCTTGGCTTTTGACCCTTGACTGGTGATAAACACCGTAAATATGAGTCCTGATGAAGAGGCTTGGTCTGAAATGTCCACTCTTCATTCATCTCCATAGATTTATCTCTTTATTTTGAGAAACAGTGCAGAATAGGCCCTTCCGGCACTTTGAGCCACGCCGCTCATCAACCCCTGACTTAACCCTCGCCTAACCATGGGACAATTTACAAAGACCAACTAACCTACCAACTTGTACATCTTTGGACTGAGGCAGGAAACCCTAAGAAAACCCACACATTCCAGGGGAGGAGATACAATCTCCTCACAGAGGACGATGGGATTGAACTCTGAAATCCAACACACTGAGCTATAATAGCATCATGCTAACTGCTGTGCAGCTCCAGAGCCTGACCTACTGAGTTCCTCCGGCATTTTGTGTGAGATACTCCGGTAAAGCTTTCATTAGCCGTACACGTGTCTGCTTCCTCACTATGTCAATTTTCATATTTATCATGTGGTCAGGGGGGCTTAACTTACTGTTGCTCAAAGAATCATCAACTATTACCCTATTTGATTCATTAAGCATTTGCTGGTGCATTCTCTGCTGAAGCTCCTGTTCTCATCTTCTCCTACATGCATCCATCCCTTTAATAGTTCTGTTCCAAAGCAACTGTCTAATTCCCTTTTAGAATAATTTATGGGCTCTGCTTCTGTCTGTCTGTAGCAGCAGACTTCACACTACCCAATTTCTGCGTTAAGGTATTTCTTAAACCTCCCTTTTCTTTCAGTGATATATCTCTCATTTGTTCCCTCTATAGACCTGGGGCTACTGTTTACCATATTGTACTCTTTGTAGCTGTGAAGGTTGTTATCAGACTATCCCTTGTTCTTCTCTGCCTGAGGGCAGTGTATCTGAGCTGCATCATCACAGATTACTAGAAACCGTGGGTTTTTTTCCTCATTTTCCTTTGATTCTGGCTTTCAGACACTGTTTTGAGGGTCACTTTCTCTGCTTGCATTATTTTTTTCCTTCACAACCACAGCCCAGTGTCCTTGCATAACTCTCGAAGCATAAACACACTTGAATTGTATGTTCTTGAAGCGTTGTCATGGTTGTGCTGCAGGATTGCACAGCAACCACCCTGCAGTTAGTGAGGCAATGTAAACTCTGCTGAGGGAGGGGCCTACTCGAAACCCGCTTCATCAGTACTGACTGGAGGACGCTACACTGAGTGGACACTTTATTAGGTATACCTTCTCATTAATACAAATATTTAATCGGCCAATCCTGTAGCAGCAATTCAGTGCATAAAAAGTATATAGACATGGTCAAGAGGTTCAGTTGTTGTTCAGACCAATCATCAGAAAGGGGGAAAAAAAGTGATCTAAGTGACTTTGACTATGGAATGATTGTTGGTGCCTGACAGGGTGGTTTGAGTACCTCAGCAACTGATCTCCCGTGATTTTCATGCACAACGGTCTCTGGAGTTTACAGAGAATGGTGTGTGAAACAAAATGCATTGTGAGCAGCAGTTCTGTGGGCAAAAATGCCTTGTTAATGAGAGAGGTCAGAGGAGAATGGCCAGGCTGCTTCAAGCTGACAGGAAGGCAACAATAACCCAAATAATCAAGCATTACAACAGTGATGTGCAGAAGAGCACATCTCTGAATGCACAAGAAGTTGAACCTCGAAGTGAATAGACTTACAGCAGCAGTGGACCACAAATATGCACTTAGTGTCCACCTGATTGGCCACATAGGATCACTAATAAAGTGGCCACTGACTGTATCTCCCTATGGCCAACGAGTTTAGACCATAAGACATAGGAGAAGAATTAGGCCATTTGGCCCATCAAGTCTGCTCCACCATTCAGTCAAAGCTGATTTATTATCATGCTCAACCCCATTCTCCTGGCTTCTCCCCATAAACTTTTGACATCCTTACTAATCAAGAACCTATCAACTTCGACTTTAAATATACTTCCACAGATATGCTTCCAATGACTTCCAAGGGTTCACCACCCTCTGGCTAAAGAAATTCCTCCCAACGTCTCCACATCCACTTTATCTAGGCTTTTTAATATTTGATCATTTTCAATGAGATCCCCCCCACTCATTCTTCTAAACTTGAGATAGTACAGGCCCAGAACCATCAAATACTCCTCATATGTTAACCCTTTCATTCCAGGGATAATTCATGTTTACCTTCTCTGGACCATCTCCAAAGCCAGCACATCTTTTCTCAGATAAGGGGCCCAAAATTGCTCATAAATACTCCAAATGCGATTTGGCCAATGCCTTATAAAGCCTCAGCATTACACCCTTGCTGTTGTATTCTAACTTTATGCCCCTCATGGCTTTGTTATAAGATCATGAGGGGCATGGATAGAGTAAATGCTCTCAGAATTCTTCCGAGGGAAGGGGAACTAGAGACTGGAGATATACTATATCCACAATTCTTCTTATATTCTCGATATTTAGTGCTTTTTTATTTTTAATATTTTGGTTGTTTTTTTTGTTGTTGTTTCTTTGTATTTACTGTGAACACCCACAAGAAAATGAATCTGTGTTGTATATAGTGACTTATATGTACAGTACTTTAATAATTTTTTTGAACTTTGAGAGGTGAAAGATTTAAAAGGGGCATAAGGGGCAACTTCGTGCAAAGCATGGTACATATCTGGAGTGAGGTGCCAAAGGAAGTGTTGGAGCATTGTGCAATAATAAGATTTACAAATATTGGGCTAGGACATGGATAAGATAAGTTTGGAGGGATATGAGCGATACACAGGTAAATCGGCATGCAGGAAGATTGAAAATCTGGTAGAGTTGTGTCACAACAGCCTCCCACCCTATGTCAGAAAACCCAAAGGGTTTATTATTGACTCTAGAATGATGAAGTTGGATGCCCATGAGCCAGTGCTTATTAGGAGAATGGGTGAGAAGGTCAATAGCTTCAAATTTATTAGCGTCAACATACCAGGTGATCTGTCTTGGGATTAGCACTTAGGTGTCATCACAAAGAAGGGATGGTGGCACCTCTTCTTTCTTAGAAATTTGTGTCATATCGCTAAAAACTTTGATAAACATAGATAGGTGCACAGTGGAGAGTATCCTAACTAGTTGAGTCACGGCATGGTATGGAATCACTAATGCCCAGGAATGGAAAAGGCTTTAGACATAGAAGATACATCCAGTCCAACACCAGCAAAGCTCTCACTACCATTGAGTATATTTACAAGGAGCGCTGCCACAAGAAAGCAGCATCCATCATCAAAGACCCCCCACCATCCAAGACCATACCCTCTTCTCGCTGCTACACCAGAAAGTACAGAAGCCTTAGGGCCCACACCACCAGTTTCAGGAACAGTTCCTATCCTACAGGATCAGGATCCTGATCTGGTACTCACCTCAATACTGAACTGATTTCACATCGTACAGACTCAACAACTCATATTCTCAGTATTACTTATTTCTTTATTTGCACAATGTCTTTTGCACATTGGCTGTTTGTTAAATTACAGTTTTCAAAATTCTGTGTATTTCTTCATCTTCTTGAAAAAGCCTGCAAGAAAATGAATCTCAAGGTAGTGTATGGTTAAAATATGCATTCTTTTATAATAAATTTACTCTGACTTAATGCTTCCTTGGAAAAATGTAACATTCTCAGTGATTCCTGGGATTCCTGGTCCATAATTATTGAAAATGAAGACGGAATATTGGAGATCCTGATGAGAACATATCCCTGTGGTGGGAGTAAACAGAAAGGACACACCATCTCCCAAACTGAGCATCCAGCTGCCTTGGCAAAGCATCTCTGGCCCCATTCATGGTAGAGCCTACAACTCTTGCATGGGCCTCACCAGCCACAAAACCAGAGTGGAAATAAATCATCTCAGATCCTGAGAGAGGGCTTTAAAAAGAATTTCCTTGCAATACATTGGAATAGCCAAGGTGCAGGGCGAGGCTGTATTTTATGGAGACGCAAAACTGCCGATTCTGGAATCTGGAGCAAAAAACAATCTGCTGCAAGAAGTCAGTGGGTCATGCAGCTTCAAAGTTCAAAGTTTATTACTCGATTAGATTAGATTCAACTTTATTTTCACTGTGCCGAGTACAGATACAAAGCCAATGAAATGCAATTAGCATCTAACCAGAAGTGCAAAAGAACAGTGTTATTTACAAAATAACGGCGAACAAAAAGTAAGTGCTACAGCCAAAAAGACAATGTGTGCCATATACAACCCTGAGATTCATCTTCTTGCAGGCAGCCGTAAAACAAAGAGACACAATATAATTCATGATAAAACCTCACACTACAAACACTGTCAGTGTGTCAAAAATCCAGCTGTGGGAGAGGTTTTTGATGCTGCCTTTGATGGCATGTTTTAGCAGCACTTCAGTTATTACTAGAGCCAATCTGTTTAGTATTGAATTTACCAGAGGAATGTTGCAGACACTGTCACCCATACTAAGTCCTGGGAGAATGATCGTAGGAAGAGCAAAGTACAGCAAATGGTTACTTGATTTCTTAAGAAATCCATAAACCATAAGTCTTTGGATAGTCACTAATTAATCTGGTATTGAATTCAAAGGAGACTTATTTGTCAAGAGTGATGTGAATGGGGCAGCAGTTGAGATGAATAGCATGGAAATTTTTTAAAGAAGGTGGACAACATATGAGGGAGTGAGGGTAGAGTCTCTTTGAGTGATGGAAAAGGGGCCTAGAGGAGGCTCTTGTGAACATAGACTAGTTAGTCCAAAAGGAATCTCCTTCCCACTGACCCTGTTCTGGGCAGCAGTCAGAGCTTTCAGTACTAAGACGGGGAAATTTTATTTGGCAGAGCTGATAGAGCGCCTTTAAGGAACGACAGACTTCACTTGAACTTTTCCCTAAATAATAGTGTGCAGAAATTGCTGAAACCACCAAGTAAAATTGAGCCAGAGTGCCTGATAAATTTGGCTCTCATTATGATTAATGTGGTAGTGTTTTTTTATTAGCTAGTCTAGAACAATTTCACAATCCATTAATACTGTGGTAATGATTTTTTTCGAAAGTAAGGATTCCACAAAATTCAACGTCAAACAGGCGCGTGACCTCATTTGTACCATTCCATTGGGATTTTAAATAGCTTTTCATTAGTCATATACAAAAGGCTCATTTGGTTATGATGAGATTTTCCCGAATGAGGTCTCAGTGAGCAAAATACAGCTTTCTATGGTAGACGAATCACAAACGAGAAAATCTGCAGATGCTAGAAATCAAAGTAATACATTCAAAAAGCGTCTCGGCCCGAAACGTTGACTGTTCATTTCCATGGTTGCTGCCCGACCTGCTGAGTTCCTCCAGCATGTTGTGCGTGTTGCTTTGACCCCAGCATCTGCAGAGTATTTTGTGTTTATAATACATTCAAAATGCTGGAGGAACTCAGCAGGCCAGGCAGCATCTATGGAAAAAAGTACACAATTGCTGTTTCAGGCTGAGACCCTTCAAAAGGGCCTGAAATGTTGACAGTTTGTTCATTTCCATAGCTCCTGCCTGGCTTGCTGAATTCTTCCAGTATTTTGTGTGTATTCTTTTTATAGTAGATTGGCTTCCACAACCCTTTAATTGTCTTTTCCTCTATTCTGTAGTGCACACAAAAGATAACAGACTGGAGCAAGTTCCAAAGAGCTGGGTGACTAATGCAGCCTGTCTAGCAGCCAATGGGCCCAGCAGTCCATGGCTTGGGTTGGCTCCCCTCCCAGTCCCAGATGTGGTTATTAGTCCCCCAGAGCTGATTTCAGTGCCTTGGGCCAGTCTTACAACGCACAGTTACCAACTAATACAACAGGTTTCAGGATTCAGACCCCTACAACAGACTACTCGAGACAAGAAAACTGAAAATGATCAAATAGAGTGCTTAAAATTCACTGCAGAAATACAGTACAGAATTAAAATTATATGTTAAATCATAGACTACAGGAGCTTTTCCTTACTAAATTAAGAGATTACAAGTGGAAATCTGATTATGTGATTTCACAGTCCTTGAATCCCCCAGCAGCATGCACAATCCATCTTTTTACTATGGTTTTGAATTTTTAATCCTGTTACAAATTGCTTCACGTGAACAACTTAAGTGATGGTAAGCAACAATACTTGTCTGTTGACAACACTAAAAGTTTGGTCGGCTCGGTTGTGACCAGAGCCGAGCTCTTTGATTTGCCACTGAGCAAAGTTTCCTTCCTGACTGGTTCGCCCAGCTTGCTGTTTTATACCCTCAAGCCCAATTACCACTTGGCTAGGCCCATGGCCAAAACTGTTTGCGCTCTCTCATGAGTCCACATCATTTCCTCAATGTGACACCCAGCAGGCTGCTCTGGATCTTAAGATGTTCTTGCATTTGACAAGGAATCCAGCTGTGGCTTCCACCAAGGCTAACTTCAACCTTTGTCTGTGAACAAGAACTTTTAAAGTGCAGCTGTCAGTAAAGTTCACATCCACTTGGCTCCTTCAAAGCATGGTTGCATGAAATAAAACATGGTCTGCTGTTCTCCCCTATCAGATTCCTTCTTCTTAAGCTACTTAATTCTTCCACCTATCACTTCCCAGCTTTTCACTCCAACACCCACCCCACCCACCTATCCTCCTCACCTGGCTTTACCTATCACCTGCCAATTTGTCCTCCTCCCCCTCCCCTCACTGCCTTATTCTGGCTTCTTCCCCTTTCCTTTCCAGTCCTTGTGAAAGGCCTTGGCTCGAAATGTCAACTGTTTATTTACCTTCATAGATGCTGCCTGACTTGCTGATTTCCTCTGGCATTTTGTGTGAGCTGCACAGCATCTGCAGACCCACTTGTGTTTATGTACTGCCCAATACTGGTGTGATAGGCGTGGGGCAAGTAACTGCCAGTTTGAGGCGTGCAGGTCTGTATAGGTATTTTGATGTTGAGGAATTTGAAATGCTTACAAATAAATTCAAAAAATGCTGGAAGGACAGTATGTTACTGATTGGATGGCACCCATGGAAAGAGGTAGTGAGTTGATGTCTCAAATGAAGCATCATAAGGAGTGCGAGTGGATAGGTGGAGGAGGAGCACCTTGCGAAATAGATATTTAACAATCAAATTAACTATGTAGTGCTAAAAGAGTGCAAAAATAGTGAGATAGTGTTCATAGGTTGATTGTCCATTCAAAATTCTGATGGCAAAGGGGAAGAAAGTGCTTCTAAACATTGAGAGTGGGTCTTCGGGCTCCTGTACCTCCTCTCTGATGTCAGCAATGAGAAGAGGGCATGTCCCGAATGGTGAGGGCTCTTCATGATGGATTCCATGCTCTTCAGGCACTACCTTTCGAAGATGTCCTCGATGGCAAGGAGTTCTGTGCCAGTGATGGATCTGGCTGAGTCTCAGCCTACTGAAACATCTTATGATTCTGTGCCTTGACACCTCCATAGAGGATAGAAATGCAACCAGATCTCAAATGTACATCTGTAGACGTTTGCTAGAGTCTTTGGTAACGTACCTAATCTCCTCAAACACCTAATGATGTAAAGTGCTGGCATGCTTTCATCATGATTGTATCAGTATATGTCCTGGGTGGTGGGTATCCTTAATGATGTATTGGTGCTCCTGATAGGGACTGAATTAGAAAAGACCAAAGGGTGGAATGCTGTGGGAAGGAGGGTATACGGAGGAACAGGGCAGTGGGAATGACTCAAGAAGAGTTATTTTCCCAATCAGTAAGGCTACTCAACATCTCCAACCACTAACCCACCACCGCTTTATTATTTCCTATCAGAGTCACCTTATATACAGACACTCCGGTGCCCAGCATCGCTTCAAGACATACAATTAATCTATGTATATAAACTATCTTGTGTTTGATATTCATTGTTTTTTAAAAAAATTATTGTGTTCGTTATCTTACTGTGTTTCTTTCTGTGTTGCTTTCGTTTCTCCTTTACACTTGTGTACTGGAAATGGCACTAACCAGACTTGAATCTTAAACACTACTGATCTGGAAGCAACCAGGAAAGTGTGATAACCTTGAGAATGCATAGATTATTAAAATATTACTTAAAATCCCCCACCACACATGAGGAAGAAGGTACAGGCGCCTCAGGACTCATACCACCAGGTTCAGGAACAGTTATTACCCCTCAATCATCAGGCTTTTGAACCAAAGGATAACTTCATTCAACTTCACTTGCCCCATCATTGAAACATACCCATAAGCTATGGACTCACTTTCAAGAACTCTTCATCTCATGTTCTTGGTATTTATTGCTTATTTATTTTTTGATATTATTTATTTATTTTCTATTTGCTCAGTTTGTTGCCCTTTACACACTGGTTGCACACCTAAGTTTGTGAGATCTTTCATTGATTCTATTATGGTTGTTGGATTTATTGAGTATGCCTGCAAGAAAATGAATCTCAGGGTTGTATATGGTGACGTTATATGTACTTCGATGATAAATTTACTTTGAACTTTAATAAATTGTTTGAAACCATTGTGAATTCAGCAGAAAAACAGAGAAGCGCAATGGATGAACATTCAACTTTTGTCTAATAATAGAAAGGGGTGTTAGACGGACAGACTGGTTTGCTAAAGTCATCATGGTACAGTAGTTAATTCTGTTGTTGCAAACACATACATCATTACTACTCCCTGCCTCTGGGTAGTCTGATCCAGCAGTACTGCATTATATTTATATAGACTTTGGGAATGAGAGATCCTGTTAATGAGGTCCGTGATGGAAAAGCCAGACACTGAAAACAGATTATTTGAAAATGCAGGAGAGATTATAAATTACCGCTGAACTGGTAGCACATAGCACACATTTTACATGCTAGCTGTACCACCATTTGTAGGGGCTTCCTGGTTTAAACAGGGAAAGATTTATTTCTGTCTCAGCACTTATGATATAAGAGATGAGACAGTGCAACAGCCAAATTGTCTTACAGCCAGCAATGTACTTCTGAAGTACATTCCACTGCTGTCTTGTTGAAGCATTGATGTCAAGTTGTGCATAGCGAGACCCCAGAAGTAGCACATTAGTGTGTCTTCGGATGCTGACCTGAGGAATTAATGTTTACTCCTACAGCAACACAGAAGGAGACCCTTCAGTCCATCACTCCAATGCTGGCCCTTATAGAAATAAACCAACCAGTTCACCCTCATCACCCCCCCCCCACCCACTCTCCTATAGTCCCTGTACCCCTGCAAATTATTCTTTCTCACTTGTGCTAAGAATGCTGTCTTGGGTACATCAAGGTCATGGTGAATCTTAGTGCTGCATTCCCACCAACCCTGTTTCAGCCCTTGTTTATCACCAATCTATCTAGAACAGGCAACAGAATGCTAGAGGCTCAGCAGGTCTGGCAGCATCCGTGGAAACAAAAGATGTAAATTAGCATTTCCGGTTGAGACCCTGCACTAGGAAAGATTCCCATTATGTACCCCTTCACCTTGTAGGATAAGCTGCCATTCATTCCCTCTTAGTACTGATATGTATCTTCCCCCAAATCTGTGACCTTCACCACTAGCCTACACAGATGCTGCTTGATCCTCTGAGATTTTCTAGCATTCTGTTGTTTTAATCCAGATTCCAGTATCTGCAGTCTCTTTAATCTTCAACAATCTTTCTCGCTAATCTTAAAACTATTCAAAGTCTCTTCTTCCACTCCCCTTTAAGGAAAAATATCAAAAACTCAAAACCAGCAGAGTGAAAAAGGAAATGGTCTTTTCTTCATCGTAATTGGGCGCGCATCAAACCAGCAAGTGATTGCTTATAGACAGGAGTATATTCAACATGATAGAAGCTTTAAATCGACGTGGTGTGTGATTATTGTAATGGAATAGACAGATTGAGAGAGAGGCCAATGGCTCTTACATTGCACTTGGAGAAAACTGGTAGCTTTTCATCACTGAGTTTAAATACAATTCATAGATTGTCTGGTGTTGAACAAGATTTTGTTTTTGTAGATGCTAGCTATGCACAAAGTTGTTGTTTTAAGGCCTTACTCCTTTAAGGATTGTGTCCTTCTCTCTAGTGACTAAAAACTTCATAAACACCTTTTTTACGGGTGCCATTAAGGGATCAGCAGTGGAAAGGCTGATCAGTTTCAAGTTCCTGGGTGTCAGCGTCTCTGAAGATCTACTCTGGGTCCAACATATTGATGCAACTACAAAGGCAGTGGCTATATCTGGGGAGATCTGGTATGTTGCCAAAGGCACTCACAAATATCTGCAGGTGTGCCATGGAGAACATTCTAACTGGTTGCATCGCTGTCTGGTATGAATGGGTCACTGCACAGGACAAGAGGTTACACACTCAGCCAACTACATCCGGGGCATCAGCCTCCCCAGCATCGAGGACATCTTCAAAAAGCGAGGCCTTGAAAAGGCAGCATACATCATTAAAAGACCATCACCACCCAGTTCATGGCCTCTTCTCATTGTTACCATCAAGGAGAATGTACAGGAGCCTAAAGACACACACACACACACAATGTTTTTGGAACAGATTATTCTTCTCCAACATCAGGTTTCTCAATGGACAATGAACCCATGAACACTATCTCACTATTTTTCTCTCTTTTTGCATTACTTACTTAATTTAGTTTTACATGTATATCTTATTGTAAATTATATTTATTTCTATTTTTATGTATTGCTGCAACAGATTTCACAACATGTGCCGGTAATAGTAAACTGGTTCAGATTCCCCCTGCCACCTATATGCGCTTTAGTATTAGACATTTCAACCCTATTCAGACTCTGCGGGAGAGCTGGATCTTTGCCCGTCTGTGGTACCAAAGCACAGAGCTGCTGTCACCAGCACCAAGTGCCAATTAAAGTTTAATGGGAACAAAGAGCCCGACTCTCTCGTTGACACTAAAGATTCAAGGTGAAGATTTGGTGGAATGTCTAGGTAATTGACACCAGGTGCACATGTGTTACTCTGCATATGAACCAAAAAACAAATGTGTGCAATGCCTTTAGGACCCCTGAAACGAAGGCAAATCCAGGTGTAAAGCACACCTCGGTGGTCTGTGTTGGTTTATGCTTCACCCTGGCCTATCACGTCATTTTTCACTTGATGCTGTCAGTGTCCATCTGAACTTTTCCCTCCCAGTTGTAAATTCTGCACTTTGACTGGCCCATTGAAGAGGCAATGTAACATTATTTTTTGCAAATAGTTTCCCTGTGAGTTGGGGAGACTGAAAAATCTTAGGTTCCACTTTTGTGTAGGGAAGGTTAAGAGGAGATTTGACAGAGGTGTTCAAACTGCAAAGGAGTGTGATAAAACACCAATGCTCAAGAACGGAAAAGCCGACAAAAAGTGGTGGATACAGCCAACATTCCCTCTTTTTTTTATGGCTCTATAGACCAATCATTGCCCTGAGCAGCAAATTTTTATACGGCCTGAAAACTGTGCGGTGCTTTAATGTATAAAAGAAAATTCCAGCTGTGCAGCAGCAAAGCCTATGTGCGTGGGAGCATTTCAGTTACTAGGTGGTCAGGCACCCGCCCAGCATAGAGGGAACAGTGGATACAGCCCAGTCCATCACAGGAAAAGCCCCTGCACCACCCCCTCCATTGAGAACTGCCACAAGAAAGCAGCATCCATTATGAAGGACAGCCACCGTCCAGGCCATGCTCTCTTCTCACTGCTGCCATCAGGAAGGAGGTACAGGAGCCTGAGGTCCCACACCACCAGGTTCAGTAACAGTCATTATCCATCAACCATCAGGCTGCTGAACCAGCGTGGATAACTTCACTCATTTCCACAATGAGCTGATTTCACAACCTATGGACTCAACCTCAGGGACTCTACAACTCATGTTCTCACAACACACACAAAATGCTGGTGGAAACATCGGCTGTACTTCTCCCTATAGATGCTGCCTGGCCTGCTGCGTTCCACCAGCATTTTGTGTGTGTTGCTTGAATTTCCAGCATCTGCAGATTTCCTCGTGTTTGCAAACTCATGTTGTCAGTATTGTTTATTTATTTATTTGTTTGTCATTTTAGTCATTATTTGTGTTTTTTTTGTATTTGAAGTTCTTTGTGTGTAGTTTTTCATTGATTCTGTAGTATTTTTTGTATCTACTGTGAATGCTTGCAAGAAAATTAATCTCAGGTGACATTTTCGTACTTTGATAATAAATTTAGTTTGAAATTTTTAAAAAAGTGGATGTGATGTTTCCACTACGTGAGTTGGCTACCATAGAATAAGTTTCAGGAATTTCACAAAAACTCTAGAGGAACAGAATAGGAATTTTTAAGCAACACGTTGCATCTGTAATGCTCAGATGGTGGAGACTGATTCAAGAGGAACCATGGAAAGGGAGTTGGATGAATAATGATTATAAATGGAAAGCCAACAAGATTGTGGAGACGAGTAGCAGAAATTAGATTATTTGGATAGTTTTTCTAAAGAGCTAATGAGCTTTTTATTTTGTTTACACCACTTATTTAATTTTACTATTATATATATATACTTACTGTAATTCACAGTTTTTTCTCTATTATTATTCATTGCATTGTACTGCTGCCACAAAGACAACACATTTCACAACCTGTGCTGGTGATATTAAACCTGATTCTGGTTCCTTCATTGCTGTACGATTTTCAGATTCTGTTTACCTGGTCCATCTCCTTCGACCAGAGAGGAAGCAAGGTTGTTGAGCCAGGTGCAATTGTACACATTCCCATCACTTCTCATATTATTCCCTCAAATTCACCCTCTCTTTCTCTCCCAAAAACAATTCCACCAGCCGCAAGCCACACTTCGTTCCCCTTCCCAAACAATTTGAAAGGGGGTTGTTAAGAAGCAAAACCACTTTCTCTTACAAGAGAAAATCTGCAGATGCTGGAAATCCAAGTAAAACACACAAAATGCTGGAAGAACTCAGCAGGCCAGGCAGCATCTACAGAAAAGATTAAACAGTTGACATTTCAGGCCGAACCAGATGAAAAGTCTCTGTCTGAAACGTCGACTGTTTACTCTTTTCTATATATGCTGCCTGGCCTGCTGAGTTCCTCCACCATTTTGTGTGAATCACTTTCCCTTGACTGGAATGCAATATAAAGGTTCTCCTTTACTACTGCCAACTCAATGAAGCTGTAATATCATCAAGGATTGTCCATGTATCCTGGCAGAATTGAAGATTAAACTCTTGTCTTCTGTTGTGAGCAAATGTGTTTTAAAAAAAACTCAATGAGGCATTAATAAGAGCATTTATTAATATATTTTCATTTTTTAGTTGCTGTTGATAGGATAGTAGACAACATTGAAGCGGGAGAGTCAACTGTGCTACATTTGATGTGACTCATTCCTAAGCCAAGTGTCTATGGGTTCAGTCCCTCTCCAGAGAGTTGAGCACAAAAGAATCTAGACATTCTGAGAGAATGTAGCCCTGTTTGGGATAAGACACTGGACTGAAGCCCTGTCTGCCTACTGGGTTGAACCATGTGAGCTGTGCCTGATGTCTTGAGGGGTGGGCAATCTTTGTCCATTAACTAATGACAGAAAACAGATAATTTTATCATTATCTTACAGGTATGTAGGGAAACATCCATGTAAATAGGCAGCTGTATTTCCTACAGTTCCACAGGGTCTGAATTACTAAGGTCCGTCATTAACCTTTGTGCTTTGGAAGGTGCTATATAAATGCAAGTTTTCTTCTCACTCCTACCATTGGTCAGGAAGTGCAGGAGTTGTGGGTCCCACACTGCCAGGTTTGGGAACAGTTGTTGCCCTGCAGCTATGGGCTACTGGACCGGCTTTGCTCACCTCAGTGCTGGGTTGACTCCACACCCCATGAAGTCACTTTCGGAGATTCTGCAGCTCATTTTCTCAGTCTCGAAGGATTTGTCTTCTTTTGCACTTTGGATGTTTGTCAGTTTTTGCTTTTTCATAGATTCTACTGTATTTCTTTGTTTTGCTGTGGGCACCTGTGGGAAAAAAAAATAATGTCAAGGTTGTATATTATATCCATACTTTGGTAATAACTTTATCTTGAACTTTTGAATTTTGAAGTTTTTTTAGTCTTATGGCGTGAAACTTTCTGTTAACCAGTCAGTGAAAGCAAAACAGCGTATCTCAGCCCTGTTGGAATACTTTGGAATTGAGCTGATGGTCGTGCCTGCTACACTGGGATGAATTAAAGAAATCCCAGACCTCCGGAGAAAAGCAGGAGATATTTTGCTGTCCCCCTTCATTTTTCATTCCATCCCCAAGCCAATTACACATCCTGGGACAAGTGATGGGCTCCAATTCTTCATCTGTCGTGTTGCAATCAATAACACGATCTGGTTGGAATTAATTTCAGCACAAGGCAAAAATCCCAATTCAACACTTTCTGTTTTTCTTCCCTTTTGACAGCAATGCCAAGAATGATTGGAAAACCAGTCTTGGGCTTCAAATCTGATCTTGTACATCAAAATGAATTTTATGCTACAATTATTTTGAGCACCAGCAATATTGTGAACTACTCTTTGTCTAATTTCCTGATCGCCCGACAAGCAAAACCCTTGTTCTTCAAGATTCCCTTATAAAATTGAATCCATATTCTGCCAGTCATCAGTACAATGCCGAACTTACTGAACTTATTGTGGAAAGATTCGGGTCCCATTCCAGGGGTTTAAATGTAGAGTCTTTAGACTCTAGACTGACGCCTCTGTGCAATACTCAAGGGAGCACTGCACTGTTGGAGATGTGTGTGTGTATAACTCAAGTCAGCTTCATTTGGCCCATCACTGAACTGTTCCCACAACCGATGGACTCGCTTTAAAAGACTCTTCGTCTCATGTTCTTTATATTTATTGCTTATGTACTTATTATTACTATTTCTTTATTTTTTCCTCTTTTGTATTTGCACAGCTGGTTGGCTTTTGCACACTTGTGGTCTGCCCTTTTGGGTGTGGTCTTTCATTAGTTCTATGACGGTTATTGGATTTATTAAGTATGCCCACAAGAAAATGAATCTCAGGGTTGTATATGCTGACACAAATTTACTTTGAACTTTATCTGATGAGATGCTAAATTTTCTCCTTTCTAGCCATTCTCTCCCCATTCCTTTCCTCATGGAAGTTGATGCAAATTGTATCATGGGACCATTCAGTATCATGGAGAGTTTCTAATCGTTGCTGGGACTTCCAGTAAGATGGCAGAATTCATGGATGCAACAGCTTTTACGAGGTCAACCAGAGGTGTTACTGTCTTTTTTAAATGTATTCTTTTTTTATAATTGCGAGACCCTTCTGGACATTAAGAACTTGGAAGTACTACAGGTCTACCCGATCAGCACATTGCTCATTAGCGGAGAAACTGAAGGAGCTGGACTAGGTGGGGACCGTGATACTGCATGCGGTAGAGAAGCGTCGGTGCACGATGGAGGTGTGCTTTCTAACAGTGAGTGACCATTGTAGTTCCATTTCTTCTGATCGCAAGACCTGTTTGGACACTGAGGGTGTGGAATGCTGTAAGTCCCATTAATTGGTTTATTGTCAAACAGCCGGGAAGCTGTGTGGCCTCGGTCACAGTGAGGACCAGGCCTGAAGCTGAGGTGTCACCTGCTTGCAGCTACTGAGAGGGTGGCGTCTGAGTTGGGTGCTCCACCAGAATGCCAGAGGCACTCTGGTGTTATACCCACGCTGGAATCGGTGACGCTTGGTGGAAAGCAAGCTGCATTGTGTTCGATGGCAGACTGCTGCAGCTTTCATGGACTCAGGGACTTGTGTGACTGTATTTTACTGCTATATGTGGTGTGTGTGTGTGAGACTGCTGGTACTGTGTTTTGATCATAGCCCCAGAGCAACACTGTTTTGCTTGGCTCTATTCATGTATGGTTGAATAATAATTAAACTTGAACTTGAACTAGACTTAAACTTGATTGTCTTGGGCAGTGGGTCCCCACAATCAATGCCTACAACACATAGTCACAAGAGATTCTGTAGATGCTGGAAATCCAGAGCAACACACACAAAATGCTCGAGGAACTCAGCAGGTCAGGGAGCACCTATGGAGAGGAATAAACAGTTAGTGTTTTGGGACATAGGCTGGTCATTAATGTATTGGGACGGTGCTGTGTGCAAGATGGCTGCTCCATATGCCAACATTATCAAGTGACCAGAAAAAAGACTTAATTGGTTGTAATGTGCTCCGTGAATCAGGTCTGTCACATAGGAGAGTGGTATTGTTGAAATGTGGCTGAGAGTGTTACTCAGGTTGTCTCAGGCTTGAGCTCTATTGTACCTTAAGACCAATTGTTGGACTTTAAAATGAAGTGTCTTGTTGAATGGATTTTGAAGGTTTTCGGTCATTATTACAAGGAGAACCAGTACCTCCCTCATCTGTTGTTAGTTACCTGTAGCACAAAAAGAGAATGCTGAATTGATATCGCACCTCTTGTCACCTCAGGGCTCCTTGGTGCATTTTATGGTCTTTGAGGCAATTTTATAATGTACTCTGTTACTTCCTGTGCAGCAAGCTTCCCGTGTGTTTGCTTAAATAACCTGTTTGAGAGTAGGGATCTGAGGGATGTTTGAGAGGCTGGGAAGAACTTATTTGCTGTTCGTTGATAAAGTTTAAAGTTATTAGCTTTAATTGTCAATCGTGCACTGAAACAGTGAAACACACAAGTGAAATAACATTTGTGTCAATGACCAACACAGTTCGAGGATGTGCTGGGGACAGCTCACAAGTGTACTTGTGCTCCCATTCCAACATTCCTGCTCACAAGTTACTATCCCAGCTGTTGCGTCTTTAGAAAGCGAGAAGAAACTGGGGCGCGGAGGAAAGCCACATGATCATGTGGAGAACATACAGAGTCCTGAGGGGAATTGAACTCCTATCCCTGGTGTTGCCAAGTGTTACACTGACTGCTATGCTATCGTGTCACCTGAGATAAATTTCCATTGGATTTCCTGTGATATACAGTAAGAACAGCTGCAGAAAGAAGTGGGATAGAAAGCAGGCCTAATTTCTGTTGCCACCTGAGCCAACATTCCCCTCTGCCACTGATGAACCCATGACATCTGGTACGTCATTTACTTTTAATCACTAATGACTGGGAATCCCTTGTTGCCTCACTAGTGGTCAAAAGCTTTAGGAATGATGTGACATGGGACGATTTGACTGTTTTCACCAAGGCTAGTCTAGTAATTGGTTTCCTTTTGCTTTCTGTGCTTCTGTTGAATGCTGATAACCTTGTAATTGAGTTGGACAGGACATTTTCAAGATCTTTATATACTACAGATAAAAATGATCAATCGGCAAATCCTTACAGCGCAGCCCATTTAATCAACTGTTCAATGCTTCATTCGGAGGATAAACACCATAAAACACAAAAGCATATTTTGCAAAATGCTGCTTAGACTTTGAAGAGGTGTTGCCCTGTGAATGGTGTGGGATGGATGGCAGCCAAAGTGCTGATCGTACACAAAACGTCGTAATTGGATTAGGGATAGACTGCACGGGAGCTGAATTGAAGATCGAGCTCGACCTGCCGATGCAACACAGTGGAACTGCTGGATAAGGATGCTGTGCTGGGTGTTCCTCTGGAACAAATGGATTCTGTGTCAGTCCGTTCTGATTTCTTATGGTCTGGAATTGATTTGCAGCCCTGTTGGTCCATTGGAATTCCATTCAACTACGTTGTCTGAAAAATGAACTTCCAGCGATTCCAAATGATGGGGATTGGTGCACTGGATTTCTGTCCATCGGATTCATTGATGGCTATTTCCCCTTTCTGGTAACAAAACCAGTTTGAACATTGAGGGGCATTTAAATTTATTTAAAATAATTCTCTAGCGGCCAGTGATGTACCGGACTTCAAGGCAAATGGCCTCGGGTTCAAATCCAGCTGGCTCCTTGTACGCTTTTCATCCGTGCTGGGTTGAGCATTGAGTTAGCAACTCAATCTGATAAAAATAGACGGAAAATGCTGAAGAAATGGCAAAGTTGCTGCCCAATGTACTGCAAGACATGGAGAGGAATAACAACTAATTTTTTTTTTGCTGCAAGTAATATGACTTAAGCCTTCCATTCTGACATGGAGCTTCAATGTACCGAATTGTCTCATTGCCTGGAATTTAATCCAAGTAAATGCGAGCATTGCTGTTTAAGATAAATACATTAACCATGTGAATGGAATAAATATAGCAAGAGATAATAAATAGAAATAGCCGTAGCTAGCCTGAAACCCCTTCGCATCTGATCTTGGAAGCTAACCAGGTCAGGCCTGGTTAGTTCTTGGATGGGAGACTGACCAAGTGCCATGGGTTCTCGAGAGGGGACTTAACAGAGGTGCACAAGATAATGAGAGGTGCAGATAGAGAGGACAGGCGGAGATCTTTTCCCCAAGGTGGAAATGGCTGATACAAAAGGGTACTGTACTTTAAGGTACTTGGAGGAAAGGATAGGGAGTGATGTTAGAGGTAGGTTCATCACGAGGAGAGTGGTAGGTGTATGGAACGAGCTGCCAGGGGTGGTGGTGGAGGCAGATACTTCAGAGCCGTTGAAGAGACATTTGGAAGAAAATGGAGGGATCTGTGGGAGGGAAGGACTAGGTTGATCAGGATCAGGTTTAGTATCACTGGCATATATATGGGAGGCAGGGTTTAAGTGTTGGCACAACATTGTGGGCCAAAGGGCCTGTACTGTTCTGTGTTCTATATCATGACATTTGCTAACTTAGTGGAGGTAGTACAATGCTATACATAATAACAGAGAGAAACAGAAAACTGTGAATGACAGTAAGTCTATATATACAGATAGGATAACCCCACCTTCCTGTGAGTGGTGTGTAGTTCTGTAGGTTATATCTCCTTAAAAACTATTTAAATGTGATGAAGGTGTCTACTGCTACCATCGTTTCAGTAGTGCATTCCCGACTATCAGCTCCATCTGGGTGAATTTTTTTTTGTCTGTTCTCTAAACTTTCTGAAAGTAATTTTAAATTTATGCTCCCTGGTGTTTTGATTTGACTTCTCAGAAATGAGCATGGGTGTGGGGTGTCACGGTCACGTATTGGTTATCATGACGCTGTTACAGTACCAGTGACCCGCGTTCAATTCCACTGCTGTCTGTAAGGAATTTGTACGTTCTCTCTGTGACTGCGTGGGTTTCCTTTGGATGCTCTGGTTTCCTCCCGTATTAGAACATGGAACAGCACATGCCATTGTGTGGCTTCAGGCTTCTGTACCTCCTTCCTGATGGTAGCGTTGAGAAGAGGGATCTTAAAGTAAGTTAAGGGGTTGGCATAATATCATGGGCAGAATGGCCTTACAGAACCAGCTGAAAAGCAAATCAAAAACACCCAAACACTACCTATGCAATGTCAATATCCTTCCATCTTCTATCTACCGGTAAATGTTTCTTAAAAGCCTCTAATGTATTTGCCTCTACATCCATACCAGGCAGTGCATTCCAGGCATCCACCATTCTGAGTAAAAAACTTACCCCTCACATCCCCCTTGAACATACCGTCTCTCACCTTCTATGCATACCTTCTGGTGCTAGACATTTCAACTCTGGGAAACAGATACTTACTGTCTACTCTATACCTCTCTTAATCTTGTAAACTTCCATCAGATCTCCCCTCAGCCTCTGCCATTCCAGAGAAAACAACCCAAGTTTATCCAGCCTCTCATGATAGCATATGCCTTCTAAACCAGACAGCAATATGGTAGACCTCTTCTACACCCTCTCCAAAGCCCCTAAAGCCCCATGGGTTAATTGATCACATTGGTGTAATTGTTTAGCATGGGCTTGTTGGGTTGCAGGGTCCTGTTGCTATGCTGTCTCTCTAAATATAATAAATAACAAGCAAGTCCTTTTTTTAATGTTTGGGTTACATTTAAATTTGTATATTTAGTTATGCCTCCCCTCATCCACTTCTGTTCCTATTCAGCCTTTTCTCATAGTACATTTTCCCAGTATTGGAAAAATTCTTCAAAACTGCACAGAACCCTCCCAGTGCAATCACACCTTTCCTGACCAGACTGTGTATGTGGTCTTCAACCACTGTTGCACACACTTCTGGGATAAACTTCCTGTTTACACTTCTCTTCCTTCCTAACAAAGTGAAGTAGCTCTAGCAACTCTTTAACCGTCATTGGCCACAGTCCTGGTAATGTTTGAGGATTTGTAGACAAACACTGCAAGGTTCTTTAGATCTTCCATGCCATTCAATATTCTCCTACTGCAGAGTAAGCCCATCTGGCCTTCCGAGCCACACCACGCCAGCAACTCCACAACCCAGTTTAACCTTAACCTAACTGGACAATTTACAATGACCAGTTAACCCACCTGATACGTCTTTGGACCATGGGAGGAAACCGGAGGACTGCAAAAAACCACCCATCTCACAGGGAGAACATATAGAGACTCTTTACAGAGAACGTTAGGATTGTACTCCAAACGTCCCGAGCTATAGTAGTGTCCTCCTAACTGCTATGCCCAAGTGTGATACCACTCACTTCTCAGGATTAAATTGCATCTGCCCAACTGATCAGACCATCTACATTCTCCTGCATTAAAAGCATTTCTCCACCTGCCCCACCCCATCAACCGCATGGCCAGTTTTCAGAATCAGAATCAGGTTTAATATCACTGGCATGTGTTGTGAAGTTTGTTAACTTTGCTGCAATACAATGCAATACATAATAATAGAGGGGAAAAAAGTGTGAATTACGGTAAATATACTTATATATATTTATTTATTTATTTTTATATATAAATGGTTAAATTAAATAAGTATTGCAAAAATGGAAATGAAAAAACAGTGAAGTAGTGTTCATGTGTTCAATGTCCATTCAGAAATCGGACAGCAGAGGGGAAGGAGCTGTTCCCAAATCATTCAGAGTCTGCTTTCAGGCTTCTGTACCTCTTTCCTGATGGGTAATGGGGATCCTTAATGATGGACACCACCATTTTGAGGCATCACTCCTTGAAGATGTCCTGGATATTATGGAGACTAGTGTCCACGATGGAGCTGACTAATTTTACAACTCTATGCAGCTTACTTCAAACTTATGCAGTAGCCCCACCCCCATACCAGATGGTGATGTAGTTAGTTAGAATGCCCTCCATGGTACATGTGTAGAAATTTCTGGGTGCTTTTGGAGACATACCAAATCTTCTCAAATTCCTAATGACATCAAGCCACTGTTGTGCCTTCTTTGTGGCTGCATCAATACATTGGGTCCAGGTTAGATCTTCAGAGATATTGACAGCCAGGTACTTGAAATTGTTCACCCTTTCCACTTCTGATCCCTCGATGAGGGCTGGTGTGTGCTTCCTTGTCTTGCTCTTTGGAATTGTTCTACCATTTACAAATTTCCTTATTGCACCTCTTGCATTGGAGTTTAAAACATGGTAATACAATGCAGTTGGAACATGAACATGAAGCTCACACTTGCTTCACAATTTGTTTCATTATCCTTCTCTCGAAAGAACTCCCTCGAGATGTGACAGCTATAGCACAGCCAGCATCAAACAGGTTGCTTTTAGTTATAATCTCAGGGTTTTGACCGTGAACTTGTGCTATGATGAAAGCATAATACGATTCCTTTGAACATGTTGTGAAGCAAAGTTGCTCATTTGAAGACTCTTGCATTTGGGACTGGACATGATGGCACATTTGGAGCCACCTGCTTTCATGCAATCCCAAAGAAATCTTGGGCAAAGACTACTTTTGATCTTTTATTTTGGTTTAAGCATTAGAGAATATTTTTGTGACTTGTGCTATTGAGTTATGAAGCTTTATTGATTGTGAAGAAGAGAATGGATCTTTTTTTAAAGGACTAACAATTTTTTAGGGTGGCTTTGTTCTTTTAAGAACAGTCCAAAAGTGCTTCAAAGCCAATTTTTGAAATGTGCTCACAATTGTAAAACAGGAAATTCAGCAAGCAATCGGGGAATATGTGCACGGCAAGCTCCCAGAAAGGGTAATGTTATTATAACAATACGACATAGGAATAGAATTAGGCCATTCGGCCCATCGAGTTTGCTTCACCATTCCATCATGGCTGATTTATTATTTTTCTCAACCCCATTCTTCTGCCTTTGACACCCTCATTAATGAAGAACTTATTAACCTCTGCTTTAAATATACCCAGTGATTTGGCCTCTGCAGCTGTCTGTGACAATGAATTCCACAGGATCACCATCCTGTGTCTGGCTGAAGCAACTCCTCCATCTCTCTGTTCTAAAGGGACGTCCTTGTATTCTAAGCGTGTGCCCTCTGGTCCTAGACTCCCCTGTTTTGTTCTGTAACTTCAAGACCATATAAATAACCATATAACAATTACAGCACGGAAACAGACCCTCTCAGCCCTTCTAGTCTGTGCCGAACGCGTACTCTGCCCTAGTCCCACCTACCTGCACTCAGCCCATAACCCTCCATACCTTTCCTGTCCATATACCTATCCAATTTTTTTTTAAATGACAAAATCAAACCTGCCTCTACCACTTCTACTGGAAGCTTGTTCCACACAGCTACCACTCTCTGAGTAAAGAAGTTCCCCCTCATGTTACCCCTAAACTTATGCCCCTTAACATTAAAAGTAAGACATTAAACTAATTCAACCAAAGACACGGGAGTCTAAAATGTGGGTCTAACTTCTAGATTTTACTTTAAGTGGGGCCTGTATGTATTACATGGTAGTGTGATGGCATATGCAATTAATGTTTTTTTGCATTTAACCCATAATTAATACTTAAATGATCTCTCTCTCTCTCTCTCTCCCCCTCTCCCTCCCCCTCCCCCTCTCCCTCTCCTCTCTCCATACATACATACAAACACACACAAGATTACTCAAATATTATTGAAATATTAAATACACAGCATCCTCCACTATTGGAAGCAACTTCGTCACATCCACTCTGTCTGGGGCTTTCAATATTCAATGGGTTTCAATGCGATTCCCCACTAAAACTCCTGTATGTACTGGCTTAGAACCATCATTCAAACTATGTGAGTGTGGGAAAGTTATTGATCACGATACCGGGATAACGCCGGTGCTCTTCGGAAAGATACTTAGCCCATCCACTGTTTTGACTTTGCATCTGAAAGGTGGAATCTACTTCCAGAGTTTTGAGATTTTCTCCTCTGCAGTCTGTGATGGGACTTGGACTCAGAACTTCTGATTTAAAGGTGAGAGTGCTGCCCCTGCACCACAGGCAAAGGATAGTGTGGCATGAAATACTTAATTTAAAAGTAATGTTTGCTATCATGATCAATACATTATACATGGAGAATATTCTGGAAAAGAGAGGCAATCCATACATTAAATGAGTGCAATCTCACTCCTGTGAATTGGTGCATTGTAGAATCGCAGAACTGTGAAGTCACAGAAAGGAACCACAATGCTTATTGAGTTGATGCAGGCTCCTTACAGGCCAGTATTGTAGATTGCATTCCCCCACTCCTCTTTGCCCCAAAGACCTGCAGATCTTTCTTTTAATTCTGCCTTTAGCCACTGGTTTTATTTTCTCTACCCTTGTAGAGTTTGGCTCTGTCCTTTCATTTTTGCAACCAGGCAGACATTTTCTCTTTTAGACCATAAAACACGGGAGCAAAATTAGGCCATTCGGCCCATCGCGTCTGCTCCACAATTTGATCATGGCTGGTTTATTATATGTGTGACAAACCCAGGGCTGCTTTCCTGCCCCTTGGCAGTTTCTTTCTCATTGCATCTTATTGTATGGGGTGAGTTTCTTTATGTATGAAATGCATTCACACCTGCAACAGTGCCCATCGATCCTGAGCAAAATGTGGAAGAACGACACATCATCAGAGTAAGGATGATGGTGGTTTGCAGTCTGTTATAAACGTTTCTTCCTTTCAGTATTTCCCTGAAAAGGTGATATGCACAAGTGCATGTTTACTATCAAATCTCAGGATAGAATCTGCACCTGAGATTCATTTTCATGTGAGCATTCACAGTAGAACTAAAATATCCAAGAAAATCAATTTTAAAAAAACTACGCACAAAAACTGACAACCAATGTGAAAAAGAAGACAAACTGTGCAAATACAAAACAAATAATAAATATATAAATAATCAGAATCAATATCAGGTTTAATATCACCGGCGTATGTCATGAAATTCGTTAACTTTATGGCAGCAGTACAATGGAATGGATAAATAAATAGAGACAAAAACGAAATTACAATAAGTATATATGTCAATTAAATAGTAGTGCAAAATAAGCAGCGCAAAAAAAAAGTTAAAAAGTAGTGAGGAACTGTTCATGGGTTCAGTGTCCATTTAGAAATTTGTTGGCAGAGGGTAGAAGCTGTTCGCTGAGTGAGTCTCTTTCAGCTCCCGTACCTCCTTCCTGATGGTAACAATGAGAAGAGGGCACGTCCTGGGTTGTGGGGATCCTTAAGGATAGATGCCACCTTTCCAAGACACTGCTCCTTGAAGGTTTCTTGGATACCACGGAGGCCAGTACTCATGATAGAGCTGACTAATTTTACAAGTTTCTGCAACTTACTTCCACCTTGTGCAGTAGCCCTTCATCCCCCATAACAGGCATTGATGCAACCAGTCAGAGTGCTCTCTTTGGTACATTTGTAGAAGTTTCAAGTGTTTTAGTTGACAAACCAAATCTCCTTAAACTAATGAAACATAGCCGCTGTCTTGCCTTCTTTGTAGCTTCATCAATGCATTGTATCTAGGTTAGGTCCTCAGAGATATTGACTCACAGGAACTTGAAATTGTTCACTCTCTCCTCTTCTGACACACCTGTACCTCTGTAAAGACTAGAGTGTGTTCCCTCGTCTTTCCCCTTCTGAAGTCCACAATCAGTTCTTGGGTCTTGCTGACATTGAGTGCAAGGTTGTTACTGTGACACCACTCAACTAACTGGTATATCTCGCTCCTGTCTGCCCTTTCATGACCATCTGAAATTCTGCCAACAATGGTTGTGTCATCAGCAAGTGTTATAGATGGCATACTGAGAACACGAGTTTTAGAGTCTGTTTTAAATGTTTGTTCCCAACAGCGTTGCCCTGGAAAGATCAACTACATGTTCAAAAGTTCAAAGTTCATAAGTAAATTTTGATGAAAGTATGTATAGTATCTGTCACCATCTGTTACCCTGTGATTAATTTTCTTGCAAGCATTTACTGTAGAACAAAAATACAATAGAATCAATGAAAAACTACACACAAAGACTGACAAACAACCAATGTGCAAAAGAAGACAAACTGCAAATACAAACATAAATAATAATAAAAAAATAAGTCCATAAATAAATAATACTGAGAACTGATCAGAATCTGATTCTGATGAGACATAGAATCGTTGAAGGTGAGTGTAGACGCAATGAAAAGCTTACTTGCGGCAATATCGAAGTCACGTAGTATCAGGTACACAATATCCATACGAAAAACATCCACTAAGCATAAATTATACACAACTTTTACAAGGAAGAACACAAGTGGGACAATAAAAACAAAGTCTGTTGTAGTTCAGAAGTGTTGATATTCTGAGGTAGAGATTAGGATTGTTTAATGTGTCTGAAGAACCGAATGATTGAAGGGAAGTAGCAGTCCTTGGACCTGAAAAGCACTTGACTCTGAAATGACGTGCTACTCTAGTGGGGCTCTTGAGGCAACAAAATTTTGGACTGACAAGGAATGGCTGAAACACTGACCCCCAGACCAGCAGAAGCTTTTGCCCCCAGGGCAAGTCCCAGGAGAGGTGTGTTGGGGTAATTAGGCACTTGTGATTAATTTACTGTGAAATCCCCTTCACTTGTCTGCCCAGGAGTTTGCATTGAAGTATTATGCTGTTGTCCTGTGATTACTCCAGGGGGTGAGGGTTGGGGGGAATATCTCTCGATTTTATGTACAAGTTAATAATTGACGAGGAAGGTGGTTCTGTTGTGAGTGCTGCGAGGGCTGTGTTGGTCGGTCCTTGCTTCGCCTGCTGTGGATGAGGAGCAGGATGAGAGGAGACTGGTGCTGTGCCAGTCAGTGTGATCGGTAGAGCTGCTGGGGGTGGGGTGGGGTGGGGTGGAGGGGGGTTGTGCATTGCTGCAAACAGCAACCTTAAAGCACAGCTCAATGGGTCATAGCAGAAAGAAAATGGGATTCATGTAGGATTAGTGTAGATGGGTGCTGAGTGTTGATGGGGACTTAGCGTGCTGTCTGATGTTATATGAATTTCTGACACTAGACTGGCATCAGATAACTGAAGGTGGCACAATAGCGTAGTGGTTAAAGCAACTCTATTACAGCATTGGCAATCCCAGTTCATTTCCACCACTGTCTGAAAGGAGTTTGTACCTTCACCCTATGACCACGTGGGCTTCCTCTGGGTGCTCTGTCCGAAGAAGTACGGTTTAGGAGGTTAATTGGTCACACAGGTGTAAATGCACACGTTGGGCTGGAAGGGCCTGTCAGCGTGCTGTCTCTCTAAGTGGTAATGGTTTCACCCCAAGGTGTGGCTCAGCTCGCAGCTTCAGAGAGCCACGTTCAATCCTGACCTTGGTTGCTGTTGGTGTGGAGTTTGCACGGTCTACCGTTGATGTCGCGGGATGCCCCTCTGTCCTCTGGTTCCCTCCCACATCTGACAGGTGTGCAGGTTAATTGGCCATTGTATATTGCCCAAGTGCATGGGTGAGGCTTGAACTCTGGAGGGAGTTGATGGGGGGAGGTGGAGAACAAAGCGGCACTGGTGTCAATGAACGGTTGATGTTGCTCTGGACTCTGATAGCCAAAGGGCCGGGTTTTGTACTGTGTCTCTCACAACTGTTAGCGATCTTAACCGACGTACTGAGGCAGGATGATGCACGACGGCCCGGAAGTAGGACTCTCCCTCCTCTTGGTGCCTACCTTGGCTCTGCCCAGAGGCTCACATCTGAAGATCCTTTGTTGAGACATGTCCATGATTTTAAATCCAACCTGCCTTGTTAATACCTGCACATTTCTCATGTATGCGTGTTCCTAATGTGCTCAGTTACTATTGCGATGCTTCCTGTATACATTACTGGGTTATTGCAAGCTGTGGAGACGGGCATCTGGAAGCCATATTGTTTGTGTTTCAGTCTTTATGTGCAGTTTAATTGATCCTATTGTACTTCTTTGTTCTACTGTGAATGCCCACAAGATACTGACTCTCAGTGTAGTATATGGTGGCATACACGTACTTTGATAATAAATTTACTTTGAACTTTAAAAAGAGGATGTGATGGGTTGGATACAATGGAATATTCTAAGGAATTTGCAAAAGACTCCACGGGATTAGAATAGAAATCTTCTGAGCAGTGAGCTATGATCTGGGAATGACATTTACAGTACATGCTTTGATAATCAGTTCACTTTGAACTTTGAATAAGCAGTCGACGTTTCAGAGTTGATGAAGGGTTTCAACTCGAATCATCGACTGTTTATTCCCCTCCATAGATGCTGCCTGGCCCGCTGAGATCCTGCAGCATTTTGTGTGTTGACCTGCTTCTCTTCCTGTGCTCTGCCACTTGTTCATTAATTAGTTTCCCTCTGTCTGTGGAGCTTCGCAGCTGTTTGCAATCCAGTTTCCTTGGCGCAGCGAGCGCTTTCAAAGGGGGAAGGAGGATCTGAATGAAAGTAGTGCGGGAAGTGTCGAGTAATTAGATACAGCGGCCTTAATTGTGGCCCGACATTTGAGTCTTAATTGTTCTGCCCCCTGGAACGCTAGTCCAAAGTGTGGCAGCCCTAATTGCTGAGTCACACAGTGTGTCTGTCTTGTGTATTTACCACTGCCGATTCCTGCTCTCCTTTCTCAGGAAGATTTTAGTTTAATGATGTAGTTTAATCCCCAAGTCAGAGACCTAGCTTGTGGCCAATGGAGCAGTTGAAACTCAACTCTCTCTCGAAAGAAAGTGATATTCTTTCAGAGGCATCAAAGCTCCAAAAAACTGAGAAAGAAGGAGGTCTAAAGTCCAGCCCAGGCTTTCAAATGAGCTTTACTTGATCTGTTCAAGTTGTGCTGCTGGGAAGGCAACCTTCTGAGAATTTTTGATGTCAGATTGCAAATATTTAGTTTTTTTTAATTTAGAGATACAACATGCTACCAGGCCCTTCCGGCCCAACGAGCCCATGCCACCCCAATCCACTCATATGATCAGTCTGCGTACATCATCTATGCAGAGTTTTTATGTATAATGTCTTAAAGTAATGTGGACAAAGAATGTGATGACATCATCTTGTGCACACATTTCTGAAGCGCATGACCATGAGGCAGCCTGTCTTGGACTTAGGTCAGCCAGCGATACTCCTGTACTGAAGAATGAACTGTGATAATGAATCGGTTCCTGACGTGAACAAAATGACTACTGCAGAAGGGCCTCAGAGAAGGAGTGAATTGTGCAAGGAACCTGCATGATCTCTAGTTCGAGGGTCCAGTGCAATGAATGAGTTTGGTGCATTGCTGTGGAAATTTTATTCCTCTCTGTGCCGTGTGGCACACTGGGTGCCAACCTTTCTGTTCCTTTCGCGTTTTTGACTCTTAAGAAGGTCAAGTTGCTCAACGCTCAACCCAGCATGGATGGAAAGTGTGCAAGGAAGGAGCTGGCCGGATTTGAAAACGCGACCACTCGCCTCGAAGTCTGGTGCTGATGCATATTGCTGAGTCACCAACTTGCAGAAAAGGTTTCAAAGTTCAAAGTCAATTTATTATTAAAATACTGTAAATATACATAAAATAAAGTAATGTAAAACAAGAAGGAGAATGTATAATGAATGGCAGGTTGTTGACATGAAAGAGAACCAGACTGATTACTGAGGTTTGAAGGTAAAAAGCGGTTTTTTATTATTATTATTAGTAAAAAGCAGTTTATGTTATTAAAAGATAGGCTCAGTTTTAAAAAAAAACTATGAAATAGCTGGTTGTTGAAAAGACATAGGGAAGCACAGTAGAGTAGTGGTTAGCACCGTGCTTTACAGTACAGGCAACCGGGGTTCAATTCCCACCTCTGCCAGTACGAAGTTTGCTAAGGCAGCCTCTGGATGGCTGTGGATCAAGAGGTGTGACCCATGGACCAATGTTGCTGGGTCACAAGCCAGGGCCAGATCAACACTGGCTGGGGCGCTGGTGTCTGATGTTAAAAGACCCCAGGTCCCAGCCCATCTTAGCATATATCTCAACATCATGAATCCAAGCCAGCTATAAGAAAAGGTTAAGCAAGTTCCAGGCACACCTCCCCTCTGCACCTATTTTGTTAGCCCCCTTAAGAACAGTACATACTGTATCTCACTGTGTTATCTCTGTGTCCGAGTTGCTCCACATTTCTTCATAACTCAACCAATTCTTCACAGAATCTACCTATTGAACATTTTCTGTATTGCACGTGCATCCATCCTGAATGGTGGACACCAAAAGTGTAGATTATACTGCAGGGGCCGCTTTGCCAGTGCCCTGAAAGGGGCATCAAAACTTTAATCCTACATGCACCTTGCCCCAAGGGCTAACATTATGTCAGTCACCTTAAATTTTAAATGTACCTTCATGTTCTCCACCTCTGTCACAACATATTGGATTATTACTCTGTTTAAATGGTATTTTGATCGTTAGGCTTCCTTTCAGAGTGCAAAACCTCACATCTTCCCACAATATTCTTGAAACTTCCTTAAGCTATTCATCTTTTCTTGCGGATTCTTCCTCTCCTCATCAGAACTGGCTAACCTCACCCATATCTGAATCTTCCACGCAAGTCAATAATGTAGATTTTAGGTAGTCTAAACCCTAGTGCTGATCACTGGTAACACAGTTAATGATTATCAATCTCATCCATTTATCCCAACTCTGTTTTTGGTTAGCCATTCCATTACTTGTGCCAATTATTTATTATTCCATATCCTGTCTGCTTGTGCAGTCACCTTTTATGTGGTTATTTATTAAATGGCTCCTGGAAATGAAAAAATTTTAGAGATAGCATCGAAGCATTCGGGCTCTCACGACCAGACTATGTAACAGTTTCTTCCCCCAAGCAATCAGACTCCTCAATATCCAGAGCCTGGACTGACACCTTGCCCTATTGCCTTGTTTATTATTTATTGTAACGTCTGAACTGTTTTGTGCACTTTATGCGGTCCTGGGTAGGTCTGTCGTCTAGTGTAGTTGTTTTTTTTTCTCTGTGTTGTTTATGTAGTTCAGTCTAGTTTTTGTACTGTGTCATGTAACACCATGGTTCTGAAAAACATTGTCTCATTTTTACTATGTACTGTACACAGCAGTTATGGTCGAAGTGACAATAAAAGTGACTTGACTTGAGATACAGTGTGGAACAGGCCATTCTGACCCAATGAGCTGTCCCGCCTGGTAACCCATTTAACCCTAGCCTCATCAATTTACAGTGATCAATTAATGATAATAACTTTATTTAGAGAGCACTTTTCTTACAGATGATGTGGTTCAAAGTGCTTTACAGTGGGATAAAGCACAAACATGACAATCAAATAGAAAATAAAAATAAAAATAATCATGAAAATAAAAGACAAAAAGATGTTAGTTAAAACAAGATTAAACAAATAGGTTTTGAGCTGGTATTTAGAAGTGTCAGTTGGATCTGCATCCTTTATAGTTTTTGGTGCATAATTCCACAGTTTAGGAGTGTAGTTCAAAAAGGCTGACCTGCCAATTATCTTTTGAGGGAGATTGTTTAAATTTATGGGACTAGGGGAAGAAGACTTGGGATTTTGAGCAGGATTATAAAATGAAGTGATTCTATGATGTACTCTGGTCCTAGACCAATAAAAGTTTTAAAAACAAGTAAGAGAACTTCAAAATCAATTCTAAAAGATACAGGAAGCCAATGCAGAGTAGCTAGTATGGCAGTGATATGCTCCCTCATTCTGGTTTTGGTTAAAAATTTAACAGTGATATTCTGAATGAGTTGAAGTTTGTCAATAGATTGCTTTGGAAGGCCAGTAAAAATTGCATTGCAGTAATCTAGTATGTTGTTCTCTATGATATATGAAGAAAACCAATGAAGGACACTATCTGAGGCAATCCCAGTTCTCATGGTGATCTAGAAGAATGTTGTGGTCAATTGTGCTGAGCTTAAGGTAGCTGACAGTCTTGGTATGGGTCATCTCTGTGTCGTGGTTTGCGTTGAAACATAGAAAACCTACAGCACAATACAGGCCTTTGGCCCACAATGCTGTGCCGAACATGTACTTACTTTAGAAATTACCTGGGGTTACCTATAGACATCTATTTCTCTAAGCTTCATGGACCTATCTAAGAGTCTCTTAAAAGAATCCTATCGTATCTGCCTCCACCACCGTCACCAGCAGCCCATTCCGCACACTCACCACTCTCTGCGTAAAAAAAACTTACCTCTGACACCTCTGTACCTACTTCCAAGTACCTTAAAATTGTGCCCTCTCATGTTAGCCATTTCAGCCCTGGGAAAAAGCCTCTGATTATCCACACGATCAATGCCTCTCATCATCTTACACACTGAACCTGACTGAAATATTGAGACCTGACTGAAACTTTTCTTGAATATTGTTCTCATTCAGAACATTCCTGAGCTGGTTGAAAATGACTTTCTCAAGAATTTTGCCCAGGCAGGTGAGATTTGATATTGGCCTATACTTAGCTAGTGCTTCACCATCAAGGTCTGTTTTTTTAAATGGGGATTTGACAGCCGCAGTTTTGAAGGCATCTGGAAAATTTTCATTTTCAAGGGATGTGTTAATAATTTTCCGACCAGAATGGAAAACTATTAAAAGAGTCCTTAAAATGTCTAGTGGGGACAGTATTGAGGTAACGAGTAGAAGTTTTACCCATTGTTACAATCTTATAGAGTTCTGAATTAGAAATACTTGTAAATTTTGAGATAGTTGCCATCTTTTTATGAGGTTGGCTGTAGAGGTTACCAGTATCTGTAGCTATACTCTCCCTAAGGGAAAAAAAATTGCTGATAAAAATATTGTAAATTGCTCACATTTTGTGGCAGATGATTGACTGAGGGCATTACAGGTTGGGGCAGAGTTCAATGGTCGGTTGATGGTTCAGAACAATTTTCTTGAATCAACACAATTCTCTATAATAATCTTAGAAAAATTATCTCTTCTCTGAGAGTGTATAACAGCATTAAAGAAGCCTAGTTTTTCCTTAAGAATACTACAGTGGACTTCTAGTCCAGTTTTGGAGCAAAAGACAAAGGAACAGAACCAGGCCATTCGCCCCATCAAGCCTGCTTCGCATTTTCTTCATTTCCTCTCAGTTACTCTGCATGATCTCTTGAGTTTCCGGACAAAATTGTTTAACCATGGTGATGTTTCAGTAAGTGATTTCTTTTGAACCCCATGTGGGGCCACTGTCTTTAATATATTTGTCAAGTTATTGTTGAAAGAATCAACCTTTTCATCTATGACTAGCTTTGGTCACGTGGGTCAGATAAATTAGCGAGCTCTGAGAATTTATGTTATGTTGCAGAATCAAGAATTTGTTTTATAACTGTAATTTCTTTCGTGGTCTTGTTTCCAAGCAGGAGGATATGAGAGTGTACACAAAAATGGTGAGAGATAGTGGTATCAGACAGAGAGACATTAGGAAGAGTCAACCCTTTTGCCATTGCTAAAGCAAGTGTATTTCCCAGTTGGTGGGTGGGCTCAGTGGCATGCTGGATAGGATCTAGTCTGTCTAGTAAACTCACGAATTCAGCTGCCATAGAGTTTTCATTGGAGAGATCATTAACATGAATATTGAGATCACCAGAGATGAGAATTCTGTCACAGTCCAATATAATTGAAGAGCAGGTATTGGATGTAAGGGGGTGATGAATGATAACACAGAAGACAGGATCTGTACTACAAATATTAAACATATGTACCTCAACATGAATAATTGTTAACAGGTAGCAAATTGCACCTAAAATGCTTTTTGATAATGATGGAAATCCTGTCACCTTGTCCACTAAGCCTTGGTACACTGAAACTGTCATGGTCAGGTGGGGGGGGGGGGGAGGGGGGATGGTGAGGGGCATAAACAGTTCAATTATCCTTCTAACCAGTACTCCTTTGGCCTGTGGGAGGAAGCCAGAGCTCACAAGGGAAACCCACCTTTAATTACAATTATTACACACTTTTGTTGCTACTTTTATTGGTTTCCACTCTCTTTACTGCATGTCCAAAGAGCATTTGCAAATTTGTCAAACACAGTTTACTATTCATAACACCACGGTCTGTCTGTGTAACTGTTCTGAGATTTTCTGATTGACCTTTGATGAACAACGTGTTCCAGCACCTTTACAAGAGCAGGTTTTAGTCTAAGTGGCCTATAATTCCCACTTCAACTCTGCTTCACATTCCCATTCGGATATGTCCGTACATGGCCTCCTCTACTGCCATGATGAGGCCAAACTCAGGTTGGAGGAGCAACACCTCATATACCATCTGGGTAGTCTCCATCCCCTTGGCATGAACATTGAATTCTCCAACTTCTGGTAATTCCCTCCCCTTCCCTTCCCCCATCCCAGTTTCACTCTGCCTCCTCATCCAGCTGCCTATCACCTCCCTCATGGTTCCGCCTCCTTCTACTACCCACAGTACTTTCCCCTTACATTCCTTCTTCACCTTTCCTGCCTATCCCCTCCCTGCTTCCCCTTCCCCCACCCCTTGATCTTTCCTCTGATTGGTTTTTCACCTGGCACCTTCCACCCTCCCCCCACCTTCTTTATAGGGCCCCTGCCCCCTCCCTCTTCAGGCCTGACGAAGGGACTCAGCCCGCTAAGTTGACTGCTCATTTCCACGGATGCTGCCTGACCTGTTGAGTTCCTCCAGTGTGTTGTGCGTGTTTCTTTGACCCCAGCATCTGCAGTGTATTTCGTGTCTATAATTTCCTGTTGTTTCATGCCTTTTTTCAGTCATAGTCAGAGAGCTGTACAGCAGAGAAACAGGACCTTCTGCCCACCATGTGCGTGATAGCCATTGAGAATCTATCTGTCCTAATCCCATAGGTTGTGGGAACAGTTCAGTGATGGGGCGAGTGAAGTTGACTGCACATCAAAAGCATTTTGGCTCTCAAACCTTTTGGAACATTCTGAAATTGTGCAATGCCTTAAATAAATCCGCGTTCTTTATTTTTACACTCTAGGAGCCTGATTCATTGTCCAAGTCACTTGTATTTCCCTTGCAGACAGTGTAATTTAACCCCGGGCAGAATTTCAACTCCTAAAACATTCTCTGGCTTTCGCCCATTGTGAAGGGAATTATACCCTCTATGCATTGCAAGTAATTCAGCGAGTTGACAGTCTAGGGACAGGATTCTGATTGGAATGGATTAGAATAATCCCTGAATAATTTGTTTTTGAAGGAACTTTATGATTTTCCTCCTGCCTGAAGGTTGCTTAATCCTGGCTCACCTTGCCTCCAGTTGCTGCCTAATTAATGCGCAGACTGCCTTTCTCCCAGGATTTACTTGCAGCAGTATTCTGCAGTTTAACCTGAAGGCTCAGGTAATGCAGTCGAGATGCTGACAAGAATTAACAAACCTTTGTGCATTTTGATACACTCTTCACTCTTGCCGGTGCTTCTGCTTATAGAGAAAGTACTTCCAACAAGAAGATCTTGGAGCTGGAAGCTGAACTGACCTTTGTCCCATTTCCTATTATCTTTTGTCTACCACCTACAGTAATGCTGTGACTGACGCCCATGGTAGCAGTGAGAAGAGGGCATGGCTCGGAAGGTGGGGGCTCGTTGTTGATGGATGCTGCTGTTGTGTGCCGGTACTCCACGTAAATCTAAATGTTTTGACATATATGTGACAAATCTTCATTTTTAATCCAACGATACCTTTGTATTCTTCCAGCCGTGCCCTCTGCTCGTCTGCCAGCCTGCGGGATTGACCTTTGTTCCTTCAGTTGCTCTTTGTGCCTTGTGGCTCATCAGGCAGCAGCCCTGCCATCTCCTTAGCATTTGTCTGTTTTTTATAAGGCTGAGTTGCTAGCTTGATGCTCAACCCAACATGGATGGAAAGTATGCAAGGAGCTGTCTGGATTTAGAGACAGGAGCACTCACCTCTGAGTCTAGATACCAGTACACCACCGCCTGCTTCCAGTACAGTTGGCAAAAGCCAATTCTGTGAGTCCACAACATGTACTGAGATGTGATCTTTGTCCTCCTTGAAAGCTTTTACTGTGTTGCTTTTCCTTGGATCCTAGCTTCAGTTATGACCCAGGAGTGTTTGGGTTAAGTTGACTCCTGTCTGACTCATTTATTTGCCCTGTTTTCCTTCTAGCTGTCAAAATTCCACCTTTTGGATTCTGTGAAATTCCTGAAACGTGGCCAGCAGATTTTACCCTGTCCTCACTGTTGACGGTTTGAAAGTATCAGCTGCCAAGTTGACAATTCCTTTCAGTCTCACTGGCAATACTGACATTTATCATCCAACTCAATTGTTGGTGGAACAAACTGATTTTGTTAGAGGGCCTGTATGGGACTGGATTCACACATACCCCAAACCAAGTAATCAAAGGTAGCTCCCTTCCCCAGCTGGAGTTTGGCAACATTTCCACAGTGTTTTCATCACTTGTTATATATGACTAGCAGGTACATCAGACTGGTTCCTGGGATGGTGGGATGTGAAGATTTCTGTCAGCTAGACTTCAACTGAATAGCATTTGCAAGAGAAACAGGTACAAAAACTTTGAAAAGTACTTAATTCTGACAGAACTCAACAGACTGGATGAGAGGAACTTGTCTCCCCCGCTTGAGAGTCTAAAACCAAGTGTGGCAGACATTGGATATTGGTGTAAAGGCTGAAAATGGATAAATTTCTTCACTCAATGAGTCTTGAACCCATAGAAATCTCCATTGAAGAAGGCTGTGAAGGCCTGTGAAGGGGATATGGAGAGAGAGCAGGAGCGTGGTATTAAGCTAGAGGATCAAGCATGACCATATTAAGTAGGCTGAATGGGCTGGGTGGTACCCTTCTCTTTTCTGTTTGTCCTTACTTCTCTGTTGCTTCTTGATTTAATAATCTGAAGTACATTAATGAGGTCTGTTGGTGATCCCTGCCCACATAGCAGTAGAGGGTGGTGGTGGGAAGGGTGGAAGTGACATCAATACATACAGCTGGCATCAGTAGGTCTGGTTCAACCACTTTGGAACATTTTGGGACTTAACCACGAAATGGGCTCAGCTGAAGAAGATAATTAAATGTTTCTTTCCCTTCTGATTCCTTTTGGATTTCTGCTGGAGTGGGATCTGCAGTCCTCTCTTCCCTTTTTCCCCCCCAAGGTGCCCATTTCACTTTGAGCCTCAATCAAAAGGATTATTGGGACATTGATAAGCTTTGAGCAAGGTCCATCTTGATTGGCAACTCCTCTACCCATGGATGAGAAAGGCAAGGGCAACATGTGCACAGTAACATCTCATCTCTCAACTTCTCCTCCCAGTCACACATCATGCTGACTGGGAAATGGATTTGATGTGGTTCCAGCTTTGCTGGGTCTCCGTCTCGGAGATGCCTTCTGTCAGCACCATGGGAGCATGTGGATGCAGAAGTCTGTGTGCTACTTGTTGGCAATGCCTCCCTACCTAAGGAAATTAGCAAATAATAACTTTTAAAAGGGAGCTATCTGATTGGTGTTTAGTGTTTTCTGTAGAATGGGCAAGGTGGTCAGATGCTACGCATTGAAAAGTCAGGAGATGCATAGACACTGATTAGAAATACTGTACCTGCATAATTTTCTTAATTTATTTAAGATTCCTGGATCAAGACACACAAATTGTTTTGTACTTCAATTAAAACAGAACATGCTAGAGATATTTAATAAGTTAGGCAGCACCTATGGAGAAAGAATAAAGTTGAAACTTCTAGTTCTTTTTGACAGTTTGATCTTCTATCAGGTTATTGGATCTGACGAAAGGTCATCGATCTTAAACATTAGCTCTGTTTCTTTCTCCACAGATACTGCCTGACCTGTTGACTATTTCAACATTTTATTTTGTTTTTGATTTAGATTTTCAGCATTGGCAGTTTCTTGCTGCTTGATTACATTGTTATGTGCGCATATATAAATAATGTCAGGTTTGTGTGGAATGAAAGGATTAACATATGAGGAGCATTTTATAACTCTGGGCCTGTACTCACTGAAGATTAGAGGAAGCAGGAGGATCTTATTGAAATCTGTCGAATATTGAAAGGCCTAGATAGAATGGAAGTGGGGAGGATGTTTCCTGTAGTGGGAGAGTCTAGGACAAGAGGACTCAGCCTCAGAATAGAGGGGCGTCCACTTAGAACAGAGATGAGGAATTTCTCTAGCCAGAGGGTGGTGAATCTGTGGAATTCATTGCCACAGATGGCTGCGGAGGCAAAGTCATTTGGTATATTTAAAAAGGAGGTTGATAGTAAAGGTGTCAAAGGTTACAGAGTGAAGGCAACAGAATGGGGTTAAGAGGGATAATAAATCAGCCATGATGGAATGGTGAAGTAGACTCAATAGGCCTAAATGCTCCTACATCTCATGGTCTTATATATAATCCTGACCAATGTATCCTTCCTTTTTCTTTCCCTCTCCCTTCCTCTTCTTGTTTTCTCATTCCCTCCTCCCTTCCTATCTCTTTCTCATTCTCCATCTGTTAGGGTTCTACACAAGCGCTGTGATGAATGTGCACTATATGGCTGGCCTTGGACTGTTTTTTTTACTGATGGGTATTTAGGAAAGGCACAGCACTACCAACAGGAAGCACCTGTTACTGTCACTGCACAGACTCTGTCACAGGGAGACAATTGCTTCAGTGAGAATGGAATGCAGTGATGTTCCCTTAGTTACCTGCTCTGTTATGCTGAGTTAGAACTCGGTGACTGGTCTGTCGTTTGTTTTTCAGTGGGGGTTGTTTTTTTAAATCTGTTTTCTTTCCTGCAGAATTAAATGTGTTCATTGACCTGCTGGTTTCTGTTTCTTGTAACAGTTTCTGCAAGAATCTCGGCACTTCATCTGAATTGGTTGCAAGATGAAGTGCAACCAATCTTGGGGAAAAATATTATTACAGTGAGAGAAAGATGTGGTATTCCAACCATTTTTACTCCTTGTCTTCAAGCATCAAGCTCGTGGTGCTGATGCTGTTCCAGATCACAGTCCCCAGTCTGATATGGCCAAGCAGCCTTGGGTAATGTCTACCTAAGACTAGATGCAAGGTTCTGTCTTAGGTCAGGTGTACACTCCTAGGTCAGGCTCACCGTGAGACACCTCCTCCTGTACACCTGACCTGCCAACTCGGAGTCTTTGAGGCTCCTTTTGGAGTAGGCTTGGTGGGCCAAATTACCTAATTCTGTTCATATAATTCATAGTCTTATGGTCTTGCAGGCAACACACCAATCTGTCAGTGGTCTTTTTAATAGATTGAGCAAATCTTACAGCTCTGCTTTGGCATGGTTTCTACAGAAATACTGTGGAGAAGATGCTGTCTGGTTGCATCACCATCTGGTCTGGAGGCTCCAATGCACAGCATCTCAAGAGACTATGGAGGGTTGTCGAGTTGGCCAGCTCCAACATGGGCACAAACCTCCCCACCATCAAGGACATCTTCAAAAGGCTTTGTCTTTAAGAAGGCAATATCCGTCATTAAGATCCCAACCATTTGGGACACGCCTCTTCCCATTACTATCATTAGGGGGTGATGTACAGGAGCCTGAAGACTCAACGTCTTAAGAACAAATTCTTGCCCTCCGCCATCAGATTTCTGAATCGACAGTGAACCCATGATCACTACCTCACTATTCCTCTTTTGTACTATGTATTTATTTTAGGTTTTTATTGTAACTTACAGTAATTATTTTTAGGTCTTGCACTATACTGCTGACACCAAAAAAACAGCAGATTTCACGAGGCACGTCCGTGACAATAAACCTCATTCTGATTTGGATTCTGACTCTGGAGCACATAGCTTATACACATCCAGGTGCTGGGTTGATCCCAGACTGAGGTAGCTAATTCTTCTGCCTGAAGATTCCTGACCTCTACCAAGCCCTGCTGGAACATTCACCACTGGCCGCTATGCAGCAGGTGAGAGAGGAGCCTGTCTTCTTGCCAAGGTGCGTTGAGACAGATTTTTGGCATCCTCTTGTCAAAAGGTCAGTGCAAACTTAGAGCATGGGGTCTGTACTGAAACTGCTGAGTGTGTTATATATTGGCAGATGGTCCACATAATGTATAAAACATCAGGGTGATATGGTAGTGTACTGGTCGCCATAATCTTTTATAGCACTAGTGATAATGATTCAATTCCCGCTGCTGTCTGTAAGGAGTTGAAATGTCTTCTCTGTGACCATGTGGGTTTCCTCTGGACACTCTGATTTCCTTTGACGTTCTAACAAGACAGACGGTTAGGGTCAGTGAGTTGTGAGCATGCTATGCTGGCGTTGGAAGCACGGATACACTTGTGGCTGCTCCCAGCATAATCCTTGGATGTTGTTGGTCATTTGCTCAAAAATGACACATTGCACTCGATTTTTCGATGCTTCGATGTACATGTGACAAATAAAACTAATCTTTTAAAAATGTGTATTCAGTGAGGGCTAGTCAGATAGGGAAACATTAGAGAAAGCATTTAAAAGCGAAGAGTAGTGACATTTTCTCCTCAAGTTGCGAGTCCAGTCACTTGTCCAAGTCCAAGTGAGGACACAGGAACATGATTTAACTGTTATCAGCTCAATGTTGCTCCACCTCCTTCCTGGTTTGGGCACTCCACTTGGTCCTGGAGGTGGGCTTCAGCTTGCTCCGTTCCAGTTTGCCAGTCTGCCTCGCTGGGAAGGCTTGGGCCTTGCAGCGAGTGATGTCAAGGGAAAGATGCTCTGGGCCTGTATTTGCTGGAATTCCGAAGACTGAAGGGTCGCTCATTGAGATCTATTGAATGGTGAAAGGCCTTGATAGAGTGGATGTGGAGAGGATGTTTCCTATGGTGGGAGAGTATAAGACCAGAGAAAACAGCCTCGTAATAGAGGGGCTATGAGATGAGGAGGAATTTTTTTAGCCAGAGTCTGGTGAATCTGTGAAAATCTTTGCCACAGGCAGCTATGGAGACCGGGTCTTTATGTACATTTAAGGCAGAAGTTGATACTGTATATTCTTGACTGGTCAGGGCATGAAGGTATATGGGGAGAAGGCAGGAGATTGGGGCTGAGAGGGAAATTGGATCAGCCATGATGAAATGGCAGAGCAGACTTGATGGGCCAAATGGCCTCATTCTGCTCTTATGTGTTATGGTCTTATGTACACTGCCAGGCAGGCCTGGCCAGCTTAATGCTGCAGACGTTGGAAAGCCCAGTATGTCAGCCACCATCGCTACCACTGGTAACAAGTCTTTCAGGGAAATTGGGTTTTTCAGAGGGGAGCTATAGTTAAACAGCAGTGATGGGTTGGCATTGTGAGGTGGCTAATGTTGTGGCTGAGCATTGAACGTACCTGGTAAAATCACTGAGTGAATAATGAAATGAGGAGCTGCAGTCACTGGCATTCCAAACTTATGTGTTTTTCAAATTGCAAATGATAACTGGCTGACAAAACAAGTCAAGACACATTTGTACTCTCACTATTTATTGCTGCATAAGCAAGAATCAAACAATGTGGTTAGGACAGGCATCATCTTCACTAATGTATTTTGCCAAGGTCTGATGTACTCCCATCGTTACTCTGCACAAAAATAAATTAGATGTATTGCTTTGTTAACCTGCCCTGTATTATCCTGACTAGGAGCTTCAGTACACATACATAACCCAGCCGCTCCTGTTATGGCCCGTACTTCAACTGGAGGATCAAGGATGTTTTTATTTTTACCCAGTGATACAGCATGGAACTGACCCCTCTGGCCAATGGAGCCACACCACCAACCAACCTCCAACTTAATCCAAGCCTCATCACGGGTACTAATTAACCTGCTAATTGGTATGTTTCTCGACTGTCGGAGGAAACCAGAGCACCCATGTGCTGACGGGATTGAGTAGTGTGAAGTCCATTTGGCCCACTTAGTTCCTGCTGCTGTTTCTGATTCACATTGGATCTCTCTGTGCTTTACTCGATGCAGTGGGGTTTTGACTGTGTTCTGATCTTTCGTCAGCCTCTAGTAATCTATGCTAATGAGCATGTCTATTCTGGAGACTGGATGAGGAGTTCTGAGCCCGTCTTGTTGCAGATCACAGGTTACTGAAAGCAGCTCATTCCCCTGCACGTCTGTAGACATTGGAAATGCTTATCTAATGTAGGACATCTCTCAGAAGGTTGGTAACTGTGTGAAACAAAACGGAAAAAGAATTGCTGTAATATGTAGAATGACACCATCAAATAATCAGTTAATTTTGTGAAAGATTATGAAAAAAGATGACAGATGTCCCCAAGGTGTCCATCCTGTTTACTTCTCTCTTTCTCACCTCTTCCATCACTCCCCCCAATACCTGATTCATCTACCCTCCCCAAACGGTTCCACCAATCACCTACCAGTCTCTGTTCATCACGTACTACTATAGAGAACATAGGACAGTATAGGCCTCTCGGCTTATGATGTTATGGCAACTTACCCTCCCACATAGCTCTCCATTCTTTCTTGTTCCCTCTCAGCCCTGATGCAGGCTCCCGACCTGAAATGGTAACTTGAAACTTTCATTTATTTATGTATTGATACATACACAGTGCGGAATGAGCCGTCCCAGCCCTTCGAGCCACACTGCCCAGAAATCCCCAATTTAATCCTAGCCTAATCATGGGACAATTTACCATGACTAATTGACCTACTAATTGGTACGTCTTTGGACTGTGGGAGGAAACCAGAGCACCCGGAGGAAACTCATGAGGTCATGGGAGAACGTACAAACTCCTTACAGGCAGCTGTGGGAACTGAACCCAGCTCACTGGAACTGTGGAACTGGAGTCTGTGGTGGCCAGTGCTATCATGTTTGCTGTTGTGTGCTGGGGCAGCAGGCTGAAGGTAGCAGACAGCAACAGAATCAACAAACTCATTCGTAAGGCCAGTGATGTTGTGGGGGTGGAACTGGACTCTCTGACGGTGGTGTCTGAAAAGAGGATGCTGTCCAAGTTGCATGCCATCTTGGACAATGTCTCCCATCCACTCAATAATGTACTGGTTAGGCACAGGAGTACATTCAGCCAGAGACTCATTCCACCGAGATGTGACACTGAGTGTCATAGGAAGTCATTCCTACCTGTGGCCATCAAACTTTACAACTCCTCCCTTCGAGTGTCAGACACCCTGAGCCAATAGGCTGGTCCTGGACTTATTTCCACTTGGCATGATTAACTTATTATTATTTAATTATTTATGGTTTTATATTGCTATATTTCTACACTATTCTTGGTTGGTGTGACTGCAACGAAACCCAATTTCCCTCGGGATCAGTAAAGTATGTCTGTCTGTCTGTGAGGCGTTGTGCTAACCACTATGCTACCATTACCTACACCAATGCTGCTTAACCCACTCTGTTCTTCCAGAGTTCTGTTTCTTTTTGGTGACAAATTCCAAGTGTCTTCAAGGAAGCAGTCTGAAATCCAAACATCTGACTTGTATATAAATCCAGTTAACAGTTTGATTGATGCTGGAAGTCCTATTAAACAGACTGACTGGTGAACGGTAAATAACTCGTTGATGAATGCCCTCTATCAGCACCACCTGAAGAATATTCCCTGTGATAAATAAGGTACAGAATATGTTGGGAAGAGCGTTAAACTCCTTCACTGAGACTGACACCGCATGTTGAGACTTTGTAAAGCACTGGTGAAGCCTCCCCTGGAGTATTGTGAGCAGGTTCAGGCCCCTCAGAAAGGATGTGCTGAAACTGCAGAGGGTTCAAAGGATGTTCACAAAAATGATTCCAGGATTGAATGGCTTGTCATTTTGGAGAGGGAAGTCGGAGGATCAGAACGGGAGTGCGGCGGGAGCCATTTTAATTTTTTCTTATTCTCATCGGAGTTGAGAGAGGCGGAACTGTGCAGGCGTGTGATGGCGGGCAGTGAAGCGGGGTAGATTTTAAAAGGGCACAGCCTTAAACAGCGGGCAGTGGAGTGAGCCGGGAGCAGAGTGAAGGCTTAAGGGCTTTGGCTCAACGGGCTTATGCGGAAACGGGTGAGGCAAGGTAGGTTTAGGTTTCAGTTTTTCCTGTTATTTGAGGAAAGGGGAAGTATGAGTGTGAGGGCAACATGTTGTTCTCGGTGTCAGATGTGGGAGGTCCTGGAGTCTCCTTGCCTCCCAGACGTCCACATCTGCGCCAGGTGCGCCGAGCTGCAGCTCCTAAGGGACCGTGTTAGGGAACTGGAGCTGCAGCTCGATGACCTTCGTCTGGTCAGGGAGAGTGAGGAGTTGATAGAGAGGAGTTACAGGCAGGTGGACACACAAGGGCCACGGGAGGCAGACAAGTGGGTCACAGTTAGGAGGGGGAAGGGGAAGAGTCATGTATTAGAGAATACCCCAGTGGCTGTACCCCTTGACAATAAGTACTCCTGTTTGAGTACCTTTGGGGGGACAGCCTACCTGGGGGAAGCAACAGTGGCCGTGCCTCCAGCACAGAGTCCGGCCTTGTAGCTCAGAAGGGTAGGGAAGGGAAGAGGAAGGCAGTAGTAATAGGGGATTCGATAGTTAGGGGGTCAGATAGGTGATTCTGTGGACGCGATCAGGAGACCCAGGTGGTAGTTTGCCTCCCTGGTGCCAGGGACCAGGATGTTTCTGATCGCGTTCAAGATATCTTGAAGTGGGAGGGTGAGGAGCCAGAGGTCGTGGTACATTTCGGTACCAATGACATAGGTAGGAAAAGGGAAGAGGTCCTGAAAGGAGAATATAGGTAGTTAGGAAGACAGTTGAGAAGAAGGACCGCAAAGGTAGTAATCTCGGGATTACTGCCTGTGCCATGCGACAGTGAGAGTAGGAATAGAATGAGGTGGAGGATAAATACGTGGCTGAGGGATTGGAGCAGGGGGCAGGGATTCAAGTTTCTGGATCATTGGGACCTCTTTTGGGGCAGGTGTGACCTGTACAAAAAGGATGGGTTACACTTGAATCCTAGGGGGACCAATATCCTGGCAGGAAGGTTTAATAGAGCTGTTATGGAGGGTTTAAACTAATTTGGCAGGGGGGTGGGAACCAGAATGATGGAGCGAGGAGAGGGAAAACAGAAATAGATCTAAGGTAGTGGGCAGTAAGGATGTCAGGAAGGACAGGCAGATGATGGGGCAAGTTTGCAGCCATTGGGATGAGTTGCAGTGCAATAAAGTTGCAGTGCAATCAATGCAAAAAGTACCAAATACTGGACTTAAGGTGTTATACTTAAATGCACGCAGCATAAGGAATAAGGTGTATGATCTTGTTGTACAGTTACAGATTGGCTGGTATGATATTGTGGCCATCTCTGAGACGTGGCTAAAGGATGCATGTCTCTGGGAGCTGAACGTCCAGGGAAACCCGGTGTATTGGAAGGATAGGCAGGTAGGTAGAGAGGGTGGTGTGGCTTTAAAGGTAAGAAATGATATTAAATCATTAAAAAGAGTTGACCATAGGATTGGAAGGTACAGAATCTTTATGGGTACACAATCATCTCCAGTGCATCTGTCCTTTAGTAATGGCCTATGTCCTCAAGCCTCTGGAGTGAAGGCACAGAGTGTGCATGCCATCATTGTCCTCTGATGCAAAGACAGTGGCCTGAAATGTTAATTTGATTTCTCTCTCTGCAGATGCTACCCGATTTGCTGACTGTTTACACCATATACTGCTTTTGTGCCACGCACACTGTGGATTTGGAGTAATTGATAAGTTAAGATTCTTGTTATGAAGTTCAAAGTATGTATACCGTATACAACCTTGAGATTTGTCTCCTTACAGCAGCCACAAAGCAAAGAAACATTTTTTTAAACTGTCAAATACCCAATGTATAGAAAAAAAACAAATTGTGCCAACAATAAAAGTTAGCAAATAACATTCAGAACTGAAGTTGATGAAAATACACAATCAAATGCACAAGTATCACTTCTGTACTGTAGCTTAAAGGTGACGGCATCCCCACCCCAATTTCTTATGCCCATATTATCTCTGCTATTGCGTCTCCTTTTTAATGACATTTCAGAGGGGATCTGGGCATTCTTCTACTCCCGTCCCCATCTTCTCCAAGAATGTATCGTGCTTGATTTCTGCTGGTCACTGGCAGAAGCTGCATGCCAGTAGTTAATTATCTCAGGTCATTGGGTTTTCTTTGCCTCTTGACTTCCCCTTTCTTCCCAGCTGCTCTGTTGAGAGTAGCCAGCCATTGAGCACTGCAGCACAGAAACAGGCCCTTTGTCTCATTCTGTCCATGCCAAGCTTTAATTCTGCCTGGTCCATCAACCTGAAACTGGACCATAGCCCTCCATATCCTTCCTGTCCATGGACCTATCCAAATTTTTTTTTTTAAATGTTGAAATTGAACCCACGTTCACCTCTTCTGCTGGCAGCTTGTTATATCCTCAATGTGAAGAAGTTCCCTCCAAATTCCCCTTAAACCTTTCACCCTTAACCCATGACCTCTAGTTGTAGTCTCACCCAACCTCAGTGAAAAGAGTGATGAGCCTGAACCTTTCCACACACGCTCTCGTGTTTGCCTTCTCCTCTGTATCACTGCTTTGCTCCTGTTGATGCCGATCTCAGTTTAACGAGCAGACAAGAAGAAGGCTCGCACAGAGCTCGTTTTGTCAGTGCTGGCATTGATGTGAGAGTATAAATGAAACATTCATCAGCAAAGGCCCTTTTCACTGTGCTGATTCAGAGCACTGCAAGTGAGACTACAGCAACCTCATTTGTAAACACTAAGCTAGATATCAAAGCCTCACAAAAAGCATCTTGAGTGTCGGTGCTTTTGATCAGTTGCTGGCAATACCCATTGTCATCTGGACTGGTGCCCAAGCATAATTGTTTAGCATCACGAGAAGTATGTAAAGGTTGACTTTATTCAAATGACTGGAGTGGATTGAAGGTTCACACAACCAGGTTCAGGAACAGTTACTGCCCTTCGAGCCATCAGGCTCCTGAACCAGAGTGGATAACTTCACTCACCACAACAGTGAACTGATTCCATCATCTATGGATGCACTTTCAAGAACTCTACAGCTCATGTTCTCAGTGTTATTTATTATTAATACCGGTAGTTTGTTTTTTTTCTTTTTGTATTTGCACAATTTGTCATCTTTTGCACATTGTTTTTTTTGCTCATCAATGCTTTTTTTTTAATGATTCTATTGTGTTTGGATCTACTGTGAATACCCACAAGAAAATGAATCTCAGCGTAGTATATGGTGACCTATATATACTTTGATAACAAACTTACTTTGAGCTTTGATAATTAGACATTGCTTTCACCCAGAGAAAAGTGGATGTGTAGCCCTTGTTGTCTGAAAGGGAAACCCTCGCTGTGTTTGTAAAACATATATTGGATGAGCGTGGAGTCTGATATAATCAGCAAGGCTATGACCTGAGTGCTGTAGACTATGATTGAGCTCAATAGTTCTTTGTCTGACCTTCTTTACTGTAAATTTCTGTTCCGAGGCAAGATTAAACATGATAATGACTGGCAAGCCATTGGCCTTCGTAAATCTATACATTTACTGTATTTATTTTGTGGAATAATTACTTAAGCGTGGAAAGGTTACTGATATTAAATATGCATTGGTTCCTTCTTTCTACATTTAAATGTGTTTGCATTTAAATTGTTCAATTCTTTCTAATAAAGTATTTTGTTTTTGATCAACAGTAAGACCTTTTTTAATCTCAGGACATTGCAAAGTACCTTATGGTCAACAAAGTACTCAAATGCAGGAAAACGGGAAGGCAGTTTTTAAACTCAGGTTCCGACAAATAGCAGTGTGCTGATGACTAAATACTCCATAACATTGCCATTATTTATTTATGTTATTTAGAGATGCAGCACAGTAACAGGCCAATGAGTGCCCACCACCCAATTACACCCATGGATCCGTTTAACCTACTAACCCGTAATTCGTTGGGATGTGGGAGTAAGGAAACACGTGTGGTTATGGGGAGGACATGCCACAGACTGTGGTAGACTTGAACCTGGGTTGCTGACGCTAACCGTCCCGCTACCACACTGCCCCTGTTCTACCCCAGGGTTCAGTGCACATTCTGGGAGTTCACCTGATGTTGTTATCACCAGTGCTACATTGCAGATTAAGTTTCCAAGGTGCTTTACTGTACAGGCAGGCAGCATGATGGAGTCAGCAGAGCAGTGAAGCCTCCCCCTATGTCCCTGGGCAATATTAGTCCTCTAGTCGGTGATGTAAACAACAATTAGCTGGTCATTTACTCAAGTTGGAGGCAGGAAGAATAGAAAATGTTGGCAGTCTGAGTGCAAATGTTGAGAGAGAGAGTCTTCGTTAGAAACACTGTTAATTTAAGGAGCAGTCATCTCTGCAGTGTGCAAGTGTGTGTACAATTTGTCTCTAATTATCAGCACTCGGTCGAGGAGGTGTGGAGTCTTGCTATTAAGTCAGAAAATAGTGTGAAATTTTGGTGTGTAACACCTCTATTACTGGACTGCATTTTAAATGGCTAAAAATATATAAATTATAAGCCATTAATAGATCATCTTTGCCTACCTAACGTGACTATAGTAAATCTTAAAACTGCTCAGATCAAAGGATTTCAGTGAGGAGGCTGCCTTTCCTCTGTGTCTATTTTTTTTGTAAATGCCCCAATGCATCATAGATTCTGTTTGTCTCATTTGAAATAGAATTAGGTTTATTATCACTGACATAGAGTATGTCATGAAATTTGTGAGGTTGTGTTCATGGGTTCAATGTCCATTTGGAAATCAGATGGCAGAGGGGAAGAAGCTGTTCCTGAAACATTGAGTGTGTACCTTCAGGCTTCTGTACCTCCTTCCTGATGGTAACAGTGCGAACAAGGCATGTTCTAGTGGTGGGCAACCTTAATGATGGACATTGCCTTTTACGAGGCATTGCTCTTTGAAGATGACCTGGATACTATGGAGGCCAGTGCCCATGATGGAGCTGACTAATTTTATATCTCTCAGCAGCTTACTTCGATCCCGTGCAGTAGGCCCCACCCCCACCCATACCAGATGGTGATGCAGCCAGTCAAAATGTTCTCTAATAATATCTTAATAAGAAACTAAAAGAGGGCGAAATAGTGAGGTAGTGTTCATGAGTTGGTTGACTATTCAGAAACCTGATGGCGGAGCGGGAGAAGCTGCTCCTAAAACTTTGAGGGTCCTGAATGATGGAAGCTGCCTTCTTGAGCCATTGCATTTTGAAGATTTTTAAAGTTTATATTTATTTTAAACTTTGAAGATGTCCTTGGTGGTGTGCTATTATTATGATCATGAGAGTGGGCTTTAATCAATAAGTTAACAGCTCTAGAATTGAGGGTGTTACAAACTGAGTCACCCCTGATGTCAAACATTAGGTTGACATGGTAGTGTAGTGGCTAGCACAACGCTTTACAGTAGCAGCGACCCAGGTTCAATTCCCACCACTGTCTGTAAGGAGTTTGTACGCTCTTTCCGTAACCATGTGGCTTATCTCCTGGTGCTCCCAAAGACGTACCGGTTGGTAGGTCAATTGGCGATTGTAAACTGTCCTGTGATTAGGTTAGGGTTAAGTCAAGGGTTACTGGGTGGTGCGGCTCGAAGGGTCAGAGGGCCTGTTCCTTGCTGTATCTTAGTAAATCAATACATTCTCCATTAGTAGTACATTCCAGAGCAACACTTGTCCCTGTAGTGCAATAATCCAGTATAAGCAGACTGTAGCAGGTATAACAGGGCCTTTATTCTTAGATAGAATGAACATCTCGCCATTGACTTCAGCTTCCACAGTGGACCTTCTTCCTACCTCCTACCTCCTCCACCCAAAGTACTGTGGTGGGGGAGGAGCCAGCTGACACGCAGGCAACCAATAATCATTGACCATGTTCAGACTCTGCAGGATGGCATGTGAATGAACAATCTTTTTAAAGTGCCACTCCAAAAGTAGACCCACTGAGATACAAGAGACTGCCAATACCAGCATCTGGAGCAACAAACAGTATACTGGAGAAACTCAGCGGGTCGAACAGCAACTGTTGGGGCAAAGGAGTTGTTGACATTTTGGATTGAAGTCTGCACCAGGGTTTTGACCCAAACTGTTGATAATTCCTTTCCTCCCACAGATGCTGCTCGACTTACCAAGTTCATCCAATAGATTGTTTAATGCTGAAAATGCCTACCAATGTCCCTGGCCAGGAATCATTGCAGATCCCAGAACTTCACCAGCATAATTCAATTTCCATGCTTTTTTCGCTTGGATTGGCTTCTCAAGTCTTCTCCTATCACTGAGGGAATGATGCTGAGACCTTGGGATCTGCTGTGTTGGTTGCTGGCAAGGGTCAGAATAATGAGGTGAGCAGTAGGGTTGGGGCAGGAAGATCTGTTGAGAATAGTAAGTACCCCCCTTCTGGAATCCTGTCCCTAATGTGTTGAGGAGATGGTGATAAACCCAAGAGATTCTGTGCATGCTGGAAATCTAGAGTAATACGCACAAACTCAGAAGGTCAGGCAGAATTCTGGAGAGGAATAAAGACTTGATATTTTGGGCTGAGTCTTGATGAAGGGTCTCGACCTGAAATATCAACTCTTTATTCCTTACCATAGATGCTACCTGACCTGCTGAGTTCCTCCAGCTTTTTCTGGGAGACCTTAGTAGCCTGTTACGAGCACTCCATAATACACATATTTACTTGCATCAATATCTAGCAGAATAATATGCCAGAAATTTCTGGTGTTGCCAAAATGAACCAAAGAGCGATTTATAACCCAGAATCTTTAGCAACAGTGAAACCGTTCTATTGCTGAGAAACTGCCATGCTTGTATCCGTTCTGAGAGCAGATTATCTGTGACTAAGATTAATTGGCACACAGTACTGACTCTCGAACAAATAATTGACCAGTTAGAAACAAGAGAAAATCTGCATTTGCTGGAAATCCAAGCAACATACACAAAATGCTGGAGGAACTCAGCAGGCCAGGCAGCATCTAGAGGAAAAAAGTATGATCAATGTTTTGGGCCAAAATGTTGTCTGTACTTTTTTCAATTAACCAGTTAATCAGTTTTCAGGAATAAATGTTGACTAGGATAATGGATGGAATTCAGGACTTTGACGCAGTGCCGTGGTAGCCATTGGTTGTACTTACCAGTGTAACAATTTCATGTGAAAGACGGGACTTGTTTCGATGCAGTCTCAGAGTTGTGCTGGTATTTTTGGATCAAGACTGAAACACAGAAGTGTTTGACTTACTGTACTCCTCACTGTGTCACAGCTGACTGATCGACCTCTCTCTGCTCCGTGGATCTGCGGGGACTAGGTGGACAATGGTGGATTGCAGCCATGGGTTGCTTCCAGAACAATGGCAAAAGACAGCAGGTGAAAATGGCTGGAAATAATGAGCTGGTCTGAGAGTATGTGTAGTGGGAAAAACCTGAATTTAGAACATAGGACATTACAGCACCATACAGACCCTTCAGCCCACGATGTTGTGCCCACATTTTAACCTACTCTAAGATTTACTTAACCCTTCCCTTCTACACAGCCCTCATCTATGTGCCTCTCTAAGAGTTTCTTAAATGCTCCTAGTATATCTGCCTCGACCATCACCACTGTCAGGGCATTCCATACACCAACTGCTCTCTGTGTAAAGAACTTGACTCCGACCTCCTCCCATGCTTTACTCCAGTCACCTTAAAATTATGTCTCCTTTTATTAGTCATTTTCCCCCGGGAAAACACAGTCTGGCTGTTCACTCTATCTGTGCCTCTTATGATCTTATCATTTAGTTAAAATCTTTTGGTTCCTTCTATCTTCTAAGGGTTAAGCCTTGCAGGAGAAGCCCAGCCTTCCAGGGGAGAGCACGAATGAAGGTCTTTATCAGAGAGACAGGAACCTGCAGATAGGGAGTGTGTCATTTTAACAAATACTACTTATTAAAACATGGTGTGAGAAGAAAAATAATAATGTGCAAGCTATTCATTTCAGTGAATTACCAATCAGAAAGATTATATCGTTTTGAAGATGAATAATCGGCCTGTTATGATTGGCTTAGCCTTTCATTCTTTACGAATTTTGAAGATAAGGGAATGAATAAAGTGAGAATTTTGCCCCGTCCCACCTAACCCTTTCCCCCTTTATCTGTGAGAAAATGTAGATTGATAGATGCAGGCTTTACTCATTCGAGTTTGGCAGTATTCAGGCTTACAGTGCCTCAAGAATATGCGCTGTGTCACCATGGTGTGTAATACTCAAATGTTTCCTCCCACAGTCTGGAGTCGTACCGTTTGGTAGGTTAATTGGCCATGGTAAATTGTCTCATGATTAGGCTCACATTAAATCAGGGGATAGCTGAGCGGGCCAGAAGGACATATTCCGCAGTGCTCCTAAATCAATAAATATTTCCACAACTGTATGCAAGTGGTTATCAGTTAGATGACAAATATTTGCCAGATCATAATCAAGCAGAAAACATAAAATTTAAAAACAGTTACAGGTAAAGCCAATTATATTGTCATTTAACTATACACTTGTATACCATCACACTAAACATTTCTCTGAACTAGGGTGTAAAGCACAGTAATTCACATAACACTCATATAGCAGACAATAACTTAGGAAAGAATCCACAGATGAATTATGCATAAATAAACAAAGTAAAGTGCATAGATTAAATATTACAAGGTACGGAACAGATTAACCAGTGAGTCTTAGAATGCGATGTGGCGGGGAGTTTAGAAGCCTAATGGCCTGAGGGAAGAAACTGTTTCCCATCCTGACTGCTCTTGTCTTTATGCATCGGAGTCTCTTGCCTGACGGCAGAAAGTCAGAGAGGATGCTGGATGGATGGATGGGTGAACAGTTTGGGTGAATTTGAGTTTTGGGTGAGTTGTATGCCATCTCGACAACATCAGGTGCCTATGAACTGGCCAGATAATTTTCCTTTTGCCCTGTTCGGCATTAATGCTAGTAGGGAGAGTAACACTATCTGGTAAACCGATGTGTCAATTGGCAGAAACTATCTGTGGGTCAGGCAGCATCAATAGAGTTATTTATCCTTTATCGATCTTCTCCTGATGAAGAGTCTTGAACCTGAGACATTAACCTTTTCTGTCTCCATAGACACTGCCTGACCTGTTGCATTTTCTGTTTTTCATCAACATTTTTGATATGTTTAGTTTTGAAGAGTAAATAGATAGATA